>NC_000070.6:32250000-33450000 GCF_000001635.26 Mus musculus
TGTCATTGGGTCTGTGATCACTGTGAACTGGCTGGGTTCTTCTTCCCTCTGTCTCCCCAGCACAGCCTCTGGCTGGTAGGAAAAGCAGGCACATGTCTGCCTCTACAGGGACAGCATAGGGCACAACCTCATTTCTGGAAGAATTGGCTTTCACTTTATTGTTTTGGGAATCTTCAAACCCAGACAAATGGGTAAGGAGAGATTCTGCTGTTAACGACTTAGCACCCCCTCAAGGACTTTTTAAAACTTGAAGTGGACTTCCTTGGCATTACAGACACTTGGCCCATTTCTCCCTCTGTGGGCAGCAGAAACAGGAGGCAGGGCCAGTAAGGGGGTGTGACTAGCAAGTGAAGTCGTCCCCTGGTGACCACAGCCTTTGTTTATATCTGTTGCTGGCTATTGATGTGAAAACAAAAACAAAGCGCCTAGCCTGGGGTCAGGAAGATGCTGTCACCTGACTTAGCTGACTCCCTCTGCCTGTTTTGTTTACATAGCTCCGGTTTGGGTTTTTCGTCAGAAAGTGTGAAATGCTGTTTTTTCTGAGGTCGCTACATAAACTTCCTTTTGTGGACGGGAGTTGATCAGATCATCCTAGACTCCCAGACGATGATGCAAAGCTGCTGAGCTGGCGCAGGGAAAGCTGAGCAGGGGCTGAGACAGAGCCTCTTGCTAGCCTGGAGAAGCTTTCTCCAGGAAAGGAGGGCTCTCTGACCAGTAATAAAGAGAAAGCCACAGTGACTGTAGCATATGCTGACGGACGGTCTTGGTTTCTGTCGATAAGGGGTGACTCATCAGTGTCAATAGAATTGTGACTTCTAATAATAACACAGCGTGAGCCCTTCAAAACATGCGGTTTTAGCCCCTGCTCTCAGTGAAAGGTTGGAAAATGTTAGTTTGAGCTTTTTCCCCCCTGACCTCTTTATGTCACCAGAGTATGAAATCGTGTTTTTGTAGGTGTGATGGTGACCCCATTGTTTTTTCGTCTTACTGTTTTTAGTTTCGCTCTGACTAAGAAAGCAAAGTGGATTATTTCATCGCTCAGAAATCTGTGCACTAAGCGTTGCCTCCAGGGCTGTGTTTTGAGGGAAGTGTGGCTGAAAAGCAGATCCTCCCAGAATGCAGAAAGGAAAAAACTGAACAGACCACAGGCCACCGGGAGCTGGGCGCCTCCTACACAGTCTATTGTGAAGGGCTGTGGGCTTGCTGAGTAGCCCGATTGCCCTGTGAGTCATGGCCAAAGGATTCCAACAAGGGGGTTCACAGAAGAGAGTCAGCCCCGACAGAGAGGAAGCGAGCTGCCTGTGTCCATGGCCAGGGCTGCCGCTGTCCTGAGCACCAGCTTGCTCCAGTCTACATGTGGAGCCTTGCCTGTTCTCTGGCTAGTTTGGTTGGCTTTTGCTGCAGGCCATTCTGTCAGTGCTTTGCCACAAAGACTCTGAAGTTAGAACAAGGGACTCTCCAGGTTCAGGAGGAGCCTGCCTGCTCACATACCTGCGCTCTTAGCTTTCTAACCATTGCTCCCTCTTAATGTGTAGACCACCCTTTGTCCTGAGCTGCTGGGCAGGCCTTATACCTTCTCTGCCTGGTCAGGGAAGTGAATCCTTCACAGAGCACTCACAGGAGGAAAGAGGGTGGGAGGAAGGGAGGGAGGGTGGGAGGAAGGGAGGGAGGGAGGGAGGGAGGGAGAGAGAGAGAGAGAGAGAGAGAGAGAGAGAGAGAAATACAGCATTCAGTAGTATTTGAATGAGAGATGAATGAATGAATGAATGAATGAATAAATACAACACTCACAGTAGGATTTTATTTATAAGTAAGTAAATGTGTGTGTGTGGATGTGTGCAGGTGAGGTGGGTGGGTGCTGCTGAGAACTGCCCCCTAGGGTACCTGCTTTTAACCTCTGAGCCTCTTGCCAGCTTCTCACAGAAGGTTTTTTGTTTGTTTTCTTTTGTGTTTTCTGGGTTTTTTTTTGTTTTAATTAAATGAAGTTTTACGTCAGTCTTGCCTCTTGGAAACTTCTTTTACAATGGATCTTTTGTCTTACGCTGACCTGTTGGTACTTTGGGGTTTGATGGGATGCCTCTCTGGTCCTCTCTGCATCTTTTATTCCTGGTGCTTTTCTATGTTGCGCTAGCTAACATGGCCACCGAGGAGAAGAGGGAGGGAGTGAATTGGCTCCTTGGGCCTCACTCTGAACTCCACCTGCTGTGTTTTTCTGCCCACAGAAAAAGCACAGACGCCTCGGCAAGATATTTAAAGCTCTTAAAACCTGTTCCTGCCCTGAGACTACAGGTGCATTTCTGCTTCACACTGGTTCCCAAATTGTGAGTTATATTTTGGTTCTGAAGTTTTTCAAGTTTATTCTAAAACTACCTTTTGAATGAACGTCTGCATTACAGGCCCGCTCTTCTCCCACGGTTCTGTTAAGAACTCGGTGTAAATGGCAGGCTACCTAGAGACAGGCTGTGGTTGATGTTGACGATGCTGTGTCTGTTTCACGACAGCCGTGTGTGCCCAGGGGCCCGAGTGAGCAGTAGAGATCAGTGTGGTGTGAGCTGCACAGAGAGAGAGGATGGCAAGGACTGAGCTGCACAGAGAGAGGGGACAGCAAGGACTGGAGGGAAGGAACGCTCTGAAGAGTGGAGCTGGATCTGGAGTGTCCTCAAGATGGTGTGGGGTTCGCTGAAGGGGACTTCATTCCTGTTGGCCGCTATGCCTACAGCTTCGGGTTCTATTCTGCGTTGGCTGTTAGCAGCAGCATCCCCTCCCCTCCTTAAGGAAAGGACTCGTTCTGTAGCTCTGGCTTGCTTGAAACTCGCTATGCACACTAACTTGGTCTAGAAGGCACAGAGATCTTCCTGCTTCTGCCTCCTGAGTAGTGGATTGAAGGCATGGACCACCATGCCCAGCAAGAGTCTTTTTCTTGACTGTCCACAAATTAGACCTCCTTAAAATTCATTGCTTAGAAAGATATGGAGGATTCTAATTGTAGACCTAGGCAATTCTTTTTTCTTTTTAATTTTAATTTTTTTAAATTTTATTTTGTGATTTTTCAAAACAGGGTTGCTCTGTGTAGCCATGGCTGTTCTGGACCTGGCTCTGTAGACCAGGCTGGCTTCAAACCCAGATATCTATGTACCTTTGCTTCCCTAGTGCTGGGATTAAAGGTGTGCACCACCACTGCCTGCCTGGTAATTCTAATAATAATAATAATAATAATAATAATAATAATAATAATAAAGACATACAAGGAGCCTTTCAGCATTATTATTTGCAAAAAAAGCTGAATGCTCACTAGTGACAACACAAAGAATGAGAAAACAAACCCAAAATAGTAGTTAATATTGGTGGCCTGTATATTGGATGGGCCTAGCATATGTAAAAAGCAAACACATGAATCAATAAGAAAAACACAGATAATCCAATATCATTTCACAAAATAGGAAACCTAAATGACTAACAAATGCCATAAGAGATTGAGGCCTTATTGACAGTCAAGCACATGAAAATTAAAGACATATCATTACATGTTGTCTGGATTGGCAGACACTTAAAAATCAGATATTACTATGTGTTGGTCTTGAATGTGGCTGGTAGGAGTATAACTTGGCACAATTATGCTGGAGAAGTTTATAGTCTAATCAAGTTCAACAGGCAAATCACTTACAACTCAGCATTCTCACTGTAAATGGATAGGCAAAAAACACTCTTACTGTGCCTCAGGAAGCATTGACGGGGCTTGTTGAGTACACCACCTCCCGAATGCTAAGGTTAGACTTAAGGTTGATACGTTTTGCTCTGTCTGTGTATTGGATACTGTGTGGAGAGGGAGAGCTAATGGATCTGGGAGGGTGTGGAGAACAGCATTGCCCTGTGGAAGCACCAAGGGCCCTTAAGCTCCATCTGTAGGTCAGGAAAATGGCAGCCCCTAGGCTGGAGGGATGATGGAACAGTTTGTTCTGTGCTGAGGAGGCCTGTACTAAGGTCTCCGTGTTTACTGAACCCAATAGAGTGCATGGGTGGGTGAATCTCAGGAACACACTGTTGAGTGAAAAGAATAAGGAAGAGAATAATACAAAGGATAAGTTTATCCATGGAGAGGTCAGCAGCATGGGAGACTTAACACATCACTTACAGATACATACAGTGACACACTGTAAAGGGAATCAATACTGTCACCAGTACACCCAAACACATACACACAAACTCATACACTGACACACACTCATAGATACACTCACACACATTCATACATACACGCATTCATTCACATACTCTCAGATACACATGCTCAAACACACAGTCACATACGCTCATAAACACACACTCTCAGACACACACAGTCAAACACAAATTCACACACACACAAGCATGCCAGAGGTGATAGAAGACTAGGATGCAGAGAGGTCTTATCAAGGATGTTATTTTTTTTTAATGTGTCTATTTTTGTATATGTGTAACTTTTTGGATAACAAAATTTTTGAAGTATTTGTGCATTGCCATTTTCTGGAATTAGTTCAGGGCTGGTCTGTCATTTAGAACTTATACAAGACAATTGCCGGATCCTGAGGAGCAAGATGACATCAGCGGAGATAGCTGGAACTCTTACGTCTGGGTTATGGAAATCGATTCAAGTACAGATTAGCGACATTCCTATGCATTCTCCCAGAGCCTCGGAGAGTATCAGTGGAGCCTGGCTTTTACTTACGGTGACATCCCTTAAGTGTTCCCAGCTCCAGCTCCCCTCCATCAGTGTTACCTGGTGCTCTCACACATGCTGCCTCCATGGTGACCACATCTTTGTTAGCACCGGAGAGACAATGTGTCTAGGATCCCTACTAACTCTTAATGCTTTTATTTATTAAGCCACATATATAACTGAAAATACCAGTTCCCATGGCAACAGTATCATTTTAGTATTAGTGTTGCTGAATTACTTCTGTAAGGATTTCTTCCCCTCCCCCCCTCCCACCATGTAAAGTTAGGTTGCTGTGTCTATGGGCCACCGTGGGAATGCATGTAAGAATACATACGATGCCTTGTGCTTTCTTCTTTTCACTGTGTAGGACCGAATCTTTGCTGTAAGGGTCTCTGTTAATGTCTTCAAATGTGTTCTCCTGTACGTATGAGAAATTCCAAAGTAAATCAGTGTTCTGTCTATCTTTTCAAACTACTGAAGAAAAATATGTAAATAATAAAACATCTCAGCTGTGTATGGCAGCACACACTCAAGTCCTAGGACTTGGAAGGCTGAGGCAGGTGGATTGCTCTAAGTTCAAAGTTGACTTGATCTGTGAGTGAGTGAGTGCACCATCTCAAACAAACAAATAAACAAACAAACAAATCTTGTGCTACATGGATTTTACAGCGTTGCCTGCACAGGGAGCTCTGGAGTCTGCGTGTTTCATAGTAGTTATCCAAATATTCTCCAGGTTGTAGAGCAGGCAGATAAAATGGCTACGTGTCCCCCCAGAAGACCATCCTCCTTTAAATACTCGACAGATCTCTTTGGGCTGATGAGGTTAGTTAGAATCTGTGACTCACTGACTCCCCTTTCTGTGATTAGTCCCTCACTCCCATGATGTCCACAGCAAAGCTAAAGCTCAGTGTGGTAGTCATAAAATTCCAAGATAAAAGCTTCCTTAAGTGACTGAAAACTAGATCTAAAGTATGCTCCACTCCACGGTAAATGTGGTAAACCTGGAGGCGATGTCTCATGTATGTATGTGCTTTGAGGCTGCAGAACCGAGAGCTGTTGGTTTAAACACATTTCCACATCTGTTTTATCCTTGCAAGTTGGCTTAGATAATGTTCTGTGTATGCATGGGGATGAGACAAAGTAGACCAGGGGGTTTTTGTAAGGTGGAAAGAAGCTGTGGACATTTTTACTAATCTTCATGAGGGGTAATTATGTTTTAAAATCATTTTAATTGAGATTTTCCCATACAATGCATTTTGATCATGTTTTGCCCTCCCCCAATTCCTCCCAGATCCATCTTACCTCCCTACCCAACCAACTCTATGTTCTTCTTTCTTGCTCTTAAAAAGTAACATCAAAAACAAGAAACACACAGATAACACAAATCCACAAAAATGAAAATCAGTAAGTAAACCGCTAACCAAAGAGTACACATGGAGGGACCCATGGCTCCAGCTGCACACGTGGCAGAGGATGGCCTTGTTGGACATAAGTGGGAGGGGAGCCCCTTGGTCCTGTGAAGGCTTCATTCCCCAGTGTAGGGGAATGCCAGGGTGGTGAGGTAGATGTGGGTGGTTGGGCAAGCACCATCATAGAAGAGGGAGAGGGGAGATGGGATAGGGGGTTTGCAAAGGGGAAACTGAGAAAGGGGATAACATTTGAAATATAAATAAAATATTCAATATTTTTAAGAAAAAAAAATGCCCAAACAAAGCAAAATGAGGCAAAAAGTCTACAAAAATACCATGGAGTTCCTTTTGATGAGTTGGACACCTATTCCTAGTGATAGGGCCTGTCCTGTGATGTAGTTAATATGCCCCCCCAGTGAGACTCCATTGGAGAGAACAGATTTTCCCTGTGCCAGGAGGTATCAGTCTCAGACAGCTCATTGGTTAGGGGTGGGAGCCCACGTCCACTTTCCCCTCGCAGTGCTGGGCCCCTGTCTGACTTGAACCTGTGCAGGCCCTGTGCTCCATGCCGTAGTTTCTGAAGTGTCTATGTGCGTCAGTCCTGTTGTATCCAGAAGACACAATCTCCTTGGATTCACCCATCACCTCTGGCCCTCACAAACAATTATATTTAATATTCAGCAAGATTCTCTTCCTTTTTAGGTGGATGAATTTAAAGACTATCTAAATTTTGTTGGTAGAGAGGGAGAGGGGAGTATAAATGATCCAGATACCTTGTACAGATGTACAAAATTGTCAAAGAATACATTTTTTTTCAAATTCTTAAAATCTGATTTCTACATTAACAAGATTCTTCAGTTGATTTCTAAATTTGACCACAGCCTACCATACTAGTAACTGGCTACAAGATGGACTTTGTCAGCTCTCGTGCTTGCTCGTTTTGGTCATTCAGTATGCAGATCTCTCGGCTGAGTACCCTGGGAGGGGCATACAGGAACAGACACAATCCCAGTTGCCACGAGGTTTGTAGCTTTATGTCTACCTAGGTGACTTTGACTCTGATATGAGTTTATAATGTATACATTTATTTTTGAAAACTACAGCATCTTACCAGATTGTAGATGACCAAGTCACATTGAATATTGGGCAGCTTTATGAGGTTGGAGTTGAATTTGATAAATGTCAAAAAGATAGTCACTTGAAGTATAGTCTGTGACCTTACTGGACAAGGGCACCATGCCAGCCGTAGTGGCAAGATAAACTAACTGTAGAGAATGTGACATTAGCTTGGGGCATTCCCTTTCCCAACTCTATGCTTGGACTTGTTGGAACAGGTCCCTGGGTTGGAAGTTGTGTCTTTATGGTGCTTTGAGATACTGAGTAGAGTTTGGATCACATTTTTAATGTTCATTGGTGATTTTATTTTCTTTTAAAGAATTCTAAGTTGTGGTAAGTACTTTAACTTTCTTATTTTTAATAAAGAATGAGAGCACCCTGAGAGGTTAAAAAACAGTTTTCAAGTCACATTTGAGGAGCCGGTGTACTCTTCCACAATTTACAGGGCAGGTGCATTTTACTTTAGCTGTTTAAAGGGATGATACAAATTATCCCGGTAGAGCAGACACTCTTAAAGGCTGACCTGTAATCTAGCTCCCTTCCTGCTCACTCGTCACCTACATGCCTCCTGAGTTTCTGCACCACTTCCTCACTTGAGTGTGCTCCAAACTCGGGCTGCGTTCCCTACAGGGCGCTGTGCTGGCACGGGGCTGCTGGGCTTCTCTTGGCCCATACTGGGCAGAGGGTTAGGTAGGGCACCCCCTGCTTTTGGAGATGCAGACATTTCCATTCGTCAGTGAACCAGTCGGGTAAGATTCGAAGCTCCCAGGGATGCCACGTGGCCTTCTTCACCCCCCCCCCCCAAGCCTCCCTGCCTCACTTCAGCCTTTAAGAGCCCAAAGAAATCGATGCCAGACCGAGCCCTTGCGTGGCCATGTAGGTATATTTAGAGGGGTCCCCCTTTAGCCCAGCTTCACAGCTTGGTGATAGAATCTAATAACACAGGTTACTCATCACGACTTGAAGATTTTCCCCCCTTCACATCGATGCTTCTGATAGAACCTTGGCTCTATCAGATGATGCCTGCGTAGTTTGTGGCTGCTGAGATGCAGCTGGAGATGTGCGGGGGTTGCCTGCTTCCTCCCCGGCTGCCGCAGGTGGTCAGGCGGGGGCGGGATAAGGGTACAGCGCCCACTTCCGCCAGCCAGTCCTGTGAGCCCTGGCACTGGTGCCTGAACCCGGGCGCATCCACCAGGTTGTCTATTGCCTTGGTATCTTTCACTGCTTCGGATCTGCCTGCTGCAGGTCTATGACTAAGGTTGTGGTTAAAAAATTCCCTTTTTAGGTATAAAAAAATCTTAACAAATTCTCTGTGTGGCAAGCTCCCCCCCCCCCCCACCACACCCCTTTTGTTCTTCTTTTGGGTGGACTTTTTGGATTTTGCAAAAACAAATCTTAAACAAAAGCCTCAGTATCATATAAAAGTTAGGTAAAGGTTAGGTGGATAATATATTCTTTCATTAGAACAGGAACGAAGCAGGGCAAGTTCTGGGCAGATTGCACGTGATAATGCTTTTAGTGGTGGAACTATAACCTGTGGTTCCAAGTTCTTTGCACGCTTTAACTAATCTGTTCTTCAGAGTCCACTGAAGGAGCGAGGAGACCGAGGCACACGGAAATTAGTGCTGGCACTGTGGTTCAGAGGAGGACCATGGGGTTCCATTGCCAGAACTCATGGTTACTCTGTTGTCCCTCTTCTAGCTGCTAAGCCTTGCGAGTTGCTTCTTTGGTGGTCCTAAGGCTCAGAGCTGGGGATATTGGGAAGATTGGAATGGCAGTAGTGGTGGTGGGAAGCACACTGGCTAGCTGGAGGAAAGGGGACATCAGAGAGAAGAGGACAGTAGTTATTTTGAGCAGGTCGGTGGTGAGAGTCAGGGATGGGATATAAAGAACCAGCAGGTCTTGGTGAATGATTGGAGTTGAACATGAAGAAGACAGACAAACAGAGAGCACAAAAATACCTTGGATTTGGTGCCCGAGTGCCTGGGTAGATTCTGGTGCTGTAGAAATGAACGAGGCCTATAGAGAAGCTCTTGTTTTCTGGGATGGTAAGCACTTGAGCAGGAAATGAAAACTTTTGAATGTGTTAAGTCTGAAGGCGTAGTGAATGCAATGTATTTCCAGCTATTGAAAAGATATCACGGGGAACAAGTTGTCCAGGGCGTGGGGTTTGACAGTGGGGAAGGACACTTGTGCTCTGCGCAGTAAGGCTGAATGGAGAGACTGGAATATTGGGAAGTTCTTGGTGTAACTGCCCCCTTTCTAGGTGCTAGCCTCACAAGTAGTTCAAGGTCATAGTAAGGATCTCGTTGCACACTACTTTGTTGGCTGGTCCAGCAGTTTGTTCCAGTGAGCCAATCTATCTTTCAGCACAGGGCTGGAATGCGTGAACCTCTCAGGTGGCTCCTGGTTTCTGACTGTGTTGCTGGCTAGTTTTATGTCAGCTTGGCACAAGCTAGAGTCAGTTTGAAAGAGAGAGCTTCAACTGAGAAATGACCAGTTTGTGGTGAGTCCTCTTGGCTGATGACTGATACAGGCAGGCCTAGCTTTCTGAGGATGGTGCCATCTCTGGGCTGGTGGCCCTAAGTGCTCTAAGAAAGCAGGCTGAACAAGCCATGAGGAGCATTCCAGTAAGCAGCACTCCTTCATGGTCTCTGTCCCTGTTTCTACTGACAGGTTCCTGGCATTGTCTCGTTCCCTGACTTCCCTGGATGGTAGGTGAAACTGTGAGATGTAACAAACCCTTTCCTCCCCAAGTTGCTTTTGGTCAGAAACCTTAAAACATTGTGGAAGTGCTTACATTACTGACATTGAAGACATCATTTTGTGGCCCAGTTGGTATCAATGTAGATGAAGCAAAACAGGTGAAGGCCACACCAGCCTGGGGAACTACATTCACAGGTTCCCACCTCATCCACAGGGTGACCCTCCTTGGTCATAGTCATGTGTGTGTTAGGAATACACTAGTCATTAAAGAATCTAAACTGTATTGACACTCTCTCTCTCTCTCTCTCTCTCTCTCTCTCTCTCTCACACACACACACACACACACACACACACACACACACACACAGAGAGAGAGAGAGAGAGAGACACACACAGACACACGCTCCATTTCTTCCGAGGGTTCATATACAAATGAACTGTGTCGCAGATCTTTCTGAGCCCTGCTGTAGTCAGAGTGTGAGGTTCCCTGGCTTTAGCGTCCCGCCAGCTCGTAAAGCATTCCAGACTATCATGTGGAGTTTTATTTAAACTGCCAGACCTGGAAATCCACCTCATTTTCTCATTGTTTACAGTTTATATGTTGTCTATGATTACAAATCAGCATTAAAAAAGGTGTTTTTTTTTCTTTAAAAAAGTTGTTCCCTTTTGCATTTTTTACAAATTATTTTAAATTTATTTTAGGTTAGTATAATTACATCATTTTTCCTTTCCCTTCTCTCCCTCCAAGCCTTCTCTTAGACCCCTCCTTGCTCTTTTAAAATCATGACCATTTTTTGTTTTTCATTAATTGTTGTTACATATGTGTATGTGTGTATGTATTTGTAAATATATAAACACATAATGTTTACTCTATAATTTTACTTATATGTCTGTTTTCAGGGAATTATTTGGGAGGATTTCATACATGGATACTGTATGTACTATCTCATTTCACCCTTCCTTCCTTCCTTTCTTACCTTCAGTGTGCCCCCAATTTATGACCTCTTCTTTAATTATCCTTACAGGTACACACACACACACACACACACACACACACACACACACACACACACACACACACTGCTGAGGCTGTTTGGTGTGTCTCATGTGTGTATGTGATTAGAGCTGACCCCCTGGGACTGTCTAGCCTCTCAGTGGCGTGTCCCTGGAGAAGACTGAGTCTCCCTCTCTAGCAGCCATTAATTGCCTTTAATTCTTCATCTAGCAGTGGAGCCTCAGCCGGAATAGTGTCTTTTACATAGGACAGGGAAGCTTTACCCTTGAAATCTCAGGACTGTGGTCTCCAGAACGGGACCAACACAACAAGACTTTCTTTTCTTAAAGAGGTAGTCTCATCTCGAATCCCTGGGGCTGGTCAGACTCAGTATGCAGTCCAAGATGACACTGAACTTCTTATCTTTCTTCCTCTAGAACCTCTGAAACACATGACTGTGGGCATGTGCCACTGCCCTGAGTTCATGCAGTGTCAGAGTGCAAACCCAGGGCCTCGTGTGTGCTGGGCTAGCACCCTGCATCTGAGCCTCGTCTCCACCTTACCTTCTGACTACAGGTTTATTTGGTTCTGTCTCCCAGTTTTTCTTTGAAACAAACTTGTAATGTCCTGCTTCTAGAAGCTTCTGGAAGCCACGTCTCCACTTAGAACTATGAGACGACTCAGAAGAGTGCAGGTGTCTTCCTTTCCTTGGCTCTCTCCTGACTCCCAAAGCCTCTTGCACTGTTCTTGCCGTGTGTCTCCTGTCCTTGTTAGCCTTTTTCCCAGAAGGATTATGGGGAAGAAAGTCTGCGATGATTTACTTCTGCAGTTCCAACAACCCTTGGTGGCTCTGTTGGCAGCCCCTCTCAGGGGTGTCTGGGGTTTAGGCACGCAGGCTCTTATCCCACTCTTCAGTTGTAAACCCAACATTTCTTGTTCCTAACAGCTTAGTCATTTACCTCAAATGGCTAGTCATCTTTACAGATTACCAGCATCTGCCCTCTCATCTGCTTAGTGTCATGAAAAATAACTCTTTAAACACACTCCAAGTGCGTTTAACAGAATTCAGTCTTTTGTTGTTAAAAGCTTCTAGGCACTGTTGTCATCAATGCTGACTTGCATCGTTTAGCATTGTACTGCTCTGTCTAGGTGAGGGAGCCAGCCATTTTGTTTTATATTTCCAACATGTCACAGACTTAATAATTTTACAGTGGGTAACAGTGAAATACTAGTCATATGAACTTGAAAAGACTTTAAGGGTCCAAAGAGATGGTTGGTTGGAAAAGTGCTTGCTACGTAAGTGTGAGGAACTGGGTTTGACTCCTTGCCATCTGTGTTAAAAAGCCAGATGCAGAAATCTGAGATGTGTGTGCTCAGAATCCAACACCTGGGAGGTGGAGACTGGCCAGGCAATCCAGCTAACTGAGAAGCTAGTGAGAGACTCTGTCTCAAAACAGACGGTGGAGAGCCCGTGAGATGTCTCAGAGGGTAAAGGTGCCTGCTGCCAAGACTGATGACCTGGGTCATCAGGAATCTTCATGATGGGGAAAACAAACAAACAAACAAACAAAACAAAACAAAACAAAACAAAGCAAAACCAGACTCCAGAAAGTGGCACGTGTACTCCGCCTTCCCGTACATATAATAAATACATAGGATGGAATAAAAAAATTGGAAAAAATAAGTTGGAGAGTCATTATGAAGACTAACAATGTTGGTTTCTGGTCTTTTCCCCCAACACACATCCACATACAAATGCATACACGCACACACACACACACACACACACAGAGAGAGAGAGAGAGAGAGAGAGAGAGAGAGAGAGAGAGAGAGAGAGAGAGAAAGAGAGAGAATAGCCCCCACTCCACCCTACAAGCTTAAACTAGATCAGAATGTTGACCCCTAGCTTCAGTGCTTGTAGGGTGGAGTGGGGCTATTCTCTCTCTCTGTCTCTGTCTCTCTCTGTCTCTGTCTCTGTCTCTGTCTCTGTGTGTGTGTGTGTAAGGTGCCTTGTCTTGGATGGAAGAGAGGCCGTCCAAGAGCCTGAAGGTGTGATGTGTCAACCTCAGGATCTACCTGCAAAGCTGGTTTTGAGTGAACTCTTGCCTTTCTGTTTCTTACGTGTGTAAAAGTTAAGTGACAAACCAGATCCTGTACCTACAGTTGGTGCTTAGAGGGCAGGGCGAGTGGGTACTTGCTGCAGTGTTTGGTGCAGCCTGCCCTCTCTCTGCTTCTCTGCCGTTTCTTTTCCATTCTTGGTAGTTATGGATATGGGTGGGAGGTCATTTTTTTCTTCTGTGACGCCACTTTAAACAATACAATTTTTGCTTACTCTTTTGCCACATTTTTCTTCTTCAGCAGATACGAATCTGTTGCAAGAGCTGCACAACATCCTGTATTACAGTTATGTCGCACTTTCCTGTCTGTTCCCAGTGGATGGGCTGAGGGGCATTCCTAGTAGCACTGCTGTCATTCCTAACTATTCTGTTTCTTGCTGTTTTAAGGATACACATTTACACGCACGTGCGCGAGCGCACGCGCACACACACACACACACACACCGTAAATCTGAGCCAAAGATAATGCACTTTGCGCTGTTGGAAGTCTTTAGAAAACTTCCCACTCTAAGGAGCAGAGTGGTCCAGTTCTTTGGCTGAGAATTTCCTAGCCTGTCCACTCTGTTGTATGCCTTCATCACCTTGCAGGTCTTTTGTGTCTTTCAGTCTAATGTTGCGGGGCCAACCATGACGATCTCGATTCGTTAGCACAGGACTTCGTGTATGATATGCTTAGCGATTAGAGCCTATGCTCTCCGGGAGCTCTAGTGGGACAAGGGGGACTGGAAGAGGAGGAAGAGAGTGGTGAGATTTTTTTTTGAGATGGTTTCGTCCTCCCCCTTCCCCCTCCCCCGCATGCTTACAGGAAATCTGTCTCTATTTGTGTGTAAAGTAGAGCACGCCGCCGAGTGTGAGCCCTGTGCATGGCTGGAGAAGCATGCTCTGTAACACTCAAAACTGATGAGAAGCCGTGCGCTCCCACTGCTACATGTTTGCTTGTTTGCTTGTGTGCTTGTTTGTTTGTTTGTTTTTTCATTGAGGTGAAGCCTCAATTAGAGTGACCCTCTTTAAATGTGTGACTCAGTGGCATTTAGTACATTCACAATTTGGGGCAATTATCACCTTTATCTAGTGTCAAAACATTTTTACCATACTAGTGGAAACTCCATCCTGGTAAGCCTTTAGCCCTCCCCCCCTCATGTTTCAGCTTCTGAAACCTGCCAGCACGCATCCTGCTCCTGTGCTTTGACCTTTGCTGGATAGTTCCTATAAATGGAATCTTACAGTGAGGGACTTATGGGTCTGACTTTTTTCCTTTACTATGTTTTTTTGTTTTTTTTTAAAGACAGGGTCTCACACAGCCCATGCTGACCTCAGCCCTTATGGCCTTCAAACACTTGGTGTATGGCCAGGGCTGGCCTTGAACTTTGGGCTACGGGCATGTGCCAGTATGCCTGGTTCTAGCTGAGTATTTTTGAAGTTCACTCATAGCAAGTACTTCAGTTCTTTGTATTGCTGGCTAATACTCCACACTGTATTGCTTTACCTATTCCCAGTTAATGGATATTTGTGTTGTTTCTGCTTTTGGCCTATTGTAAGTAACTGTGTGTGTGTGTGTGTGTGTATTTAGACCTCCGGTTAGTTGTATAGACGACATCTGAGACAAAAGCCAACAGGCAGCCAAGAAGAGCTCGCTGGCAAGCAGGCTCTGGGCACTTCTAGAGTTTTCCTCCCTGTGGCTGCCTACTCTGCAGTGTTGTAGTAAATCGAATGAGGTGCTATGCATGTAAGGGGCCTTAGCACTCTCTACAGCCAGGAAGACCCCTTCCTTTGCAGTATTACTATTTCTCATTGGGAAAATGTTGTACAGTTGTCCACAGGCTAAATCTGATGTAGATACATCCCAGCAGTTAAAAGTAGCACAGAGCCCAGTTCCTGATGTGGATATCATCCCCAGAACAGCATAAAGTCCTTTCTGTGAGGCTGGCACAGACGTCTGTCCGGCTGTTGGAAATGATCCTCTGGTGCCTCTTCTGGGTGCTTTTGAGTGGTGTTCTTTGGAGTTCCTGTATTGAGGAGCTGGGAAGTGATCGCAGGGGGCGGGGGAAGGTGGGAGAGAAAGCTCTCCTCCTCTCGGCCTCTCCACTGTGAGACTGAAGTGGGCCACTCATCACCCGAGTTGAGGAAAGGCTTAGAAGGTGTGCTTTTGGAGGGTGCCCAAGCACACGATGGGAAAATGTGTTTTGTCAGAAGCGGAGGAGCATGGAGTTGCCTGATCTTTGTTTCTCAGCCTGAGTCTGTACATCCTGAAAAAACACACAACAGGTTGCTTGTGAAAAGTTTGTGCATGAATGTTCAGTAAAGCGTTTTCTTCAACTGAACTAGGAAAGCATTGAAGAATGTTTGTAGCCCTTAAATTTGAATATATAGGTCAAACACATAGTTGTTTATTTGGTGAATTAGTTCCATGAGTGCCATTTAAGTGGAACCCTCCCCCTAACTGGTTTCCCATGAGCCACTGGTGAGCCACTGGGGAGACAGCAATTAAGCCAGGGTCTAACCAGGCAGGGACCAGGAATCCCCGAGAGCCAGCTCTTTGGGGCCTTTGGAAAGAAGTGTCTGAATTCTGAGTGTGTTATCATGTCTCTTCACCTTCCTTACAGACTAAAAACAGCCACTCCGGGATGTGAGAACAGAGCCAACATCGTGTCTGGAGACAACAAGGTTGCTTTTGTTAGTCTGGATATGTGTTTGGTGGTGGTGGTGGTGGAGCTCAAATTTTAGATTTTCAGTGCTAGAGAAATGCATTTACAATGTGAAAACCCGATGCTTATTAAAGAAACTCATTCTTTTAAAATGTTTTCTTTTTCATTCTTTTTTTTAAAAAAACCTCCAACTTTAGAGGGAACATGGAGCAGTTGTACAAGACCACTTACATGCCTGCTTCTGTGTGTTCACCAGGTGTCACCATTTGGTACTTCATGCTGTTATGCAAAGGTTTAGATGGATACTTCGGCTGCAGAAGAATGCTTACTTAAGGCGCTGTCTGATACTAAGTTGCAGATGTGCTAAGTATTCTTAAAGGCTGAAGAATAAGAACATCTCCTATATAACCATAATGCTATTGTGAAATAATTCCAAGTGTGGGGGGGAGGTAGAAAGTGCTGTGATTAAACTAAAAAAAAAAAAGTGGGGATTATAGCGAGGTCATTAGTCCTCCCATTTAGTTCCCTCTAGGATAAATTTGGTATCTATCAATGAACTACTCAACAATTTACTACAGAGTAAGTTCTAGGACAGCCAGAGCCACACAGATAAGCCCTGTCTCAAAACAAAACAAAACAAAAATTATCTTTTAACACTGGGAAAAGGTCGATTTCACTAATCTTTGTGATGGCAGCCACACGAGGTACCACTATGAACAAAAGCACATCTTCCGTCATGTCAAGAAGCAGAGAGTGTTTCTCATCCTGTTGGCCCAAATGAGAAGTTTACTTCCAGTCAGTGGCTGTGTTTGCTAGTGCATTAAAGTGGGCCAGCTGGCCAGTCACTCATCAGCAGTGAGGTGTATCCCAGAGTCTGAAACTCTATTTTATTTTTTTCTTTCCTTTTCCTTTTTTTTTCTCTTTTACAACTCAGTGGCCATGGACATTTCTAATTTTAAATTCCTGTTTTGCATATCAAGTTTATAAGCTATGACTTTTAGGATAATTTTTGTACTTTGTCCTGTAAACAGATTTTAAAAGCATTGAATGTAAAATGCATGTGAAGTTTCTTGTGTATCAAAGGCTCGCCTTTCCTCTCCCTGACTTAATGGGCTCCTGTTTCCAATTTGTGTTAGAGCTCTGTGTGAAACATGAACTCTAGTTTATGCAAGTCCTAAGAGGGAGCGCAAGTGTGTGTGGGGATAACAGCCCTTGAGCAGCCTTTGTGGCAGGCCTCTGTTGAGTCCTGGAGTCATTCTCCAGCAAGGCCAAGTGCTCACTTTGCACGTGGAAATTGCAGATGTCACTACTTGAACTTGCCACCAGTGCGCGCATGTAATATCTGTTGGCAGCATAATAGTTTTTGGCTACTCCTTGAGAATCCCACCCGCATCCCCTCTGTTTGTTTGTTTCAGAGCAGGGGATTGAGTCCCAGAGCCTAGCACATTCCAGATAACAGCCACTGTTACTGAGAGCTACAGCCGGATCTGACCGTTCTGATTTTAAGAAACAAATTTTCTCATGTAAAACTCAAGTTGGGAGGTTGGGCTCATTCATTTTTTATTCTTTCAGCAAGTAAACATTAAGTGCCAACTTTGTGTCCGTGCTGTTCAGAGAGGGACAAGAGAAGGCTGCTACTCTGGAATTGTGTGGTAGAGTCCATGAACAGATACAGATAGGAAACAAAAACCCCTTGACTATCCTAGGGTAGTGACGTGAGGGTGGGGTGCTCCATCAGAGGTGAGATGGCTAGTAAGATATCACTGAATGAATGAATCCCATCTGAACAGCGAAAGGATGTATAGGAGACTCACCCAGTTGGAAAAGGCTGGTAGAAAAGGCATTCGTGGGGCAAAAGGCCCTCACAAAGCCACAGAAACAGAAAACATACACGTGTTACAGTGTGTGGATTTCTGATGGTCTGTGTCACTAGAGCTTGGGCCCACAGGAAAGTCCCAAAGACATTAGCCTAAAACTTTATCATTTCAAAGTCATTGTCTTTTACGTTGTATTCAGTGGGGGACTATTTCAGGGTTTTTCTTTTAGCAAAACATCTAGATATTTATCTGTTGGTCATCATCAGGTCCTTTATATGTAGACCCATCATTATCATTAAATGTGTGATGGAAAATCATATTGCAAGTTAGAAAGTACTGGAAGTTAAAACTCTTCCCGTCTTTGGAAGTTTGATAAGCAGGAGACAGAACTGTGTTTTTGTTTTTGTTTTGTTTTGTTTTTTGTTTTTATTTCAGGACCTTTTAACAAAGAAGTTCCATGGTTACATGTGTGCTTAGAAATAGTATCATTGCAACAGGAAGAGGAACTAGAATCCAGAGCCAGAGGGGCAATCACTCTGCTCCTTTATAAGTTCATGGAGAAGCAATGGCTACAGGGATGCAGACTAAAGCCACATGAAACTGGTCCCAAGGACCAGTTGAACAGAGTCCTCAAATGTGATTGGCCCAACACAGACATCAACAGAGAGGAAATGACTGAGAACAGTGTCCAGATCTCTGGGGAAACTTCATGGGTGATATCACCAGGATATGGGTGTACAGTAGGTCATGAGATTGGGGTGTGAGATTGATGTGGGTGGTAGAACAGAGATTAGTGATAAAAGTGCTAGGAAGAGGACATTTAGTGACTGAGACAGAGAAGCCTTCCAAGGAGTTGTGTGAAGGGAAGAGGAAAACTCGGGGTGGAGTATGCCAACATTCAGGGTAGGAGAGTCTAAAGATGGGGGTGTTCAGGAAGGCTTGTGTCACAGAGGCCAAGCATTCCATCCTGGATTTGCCAAGTTAATAAGTTGAATAGAACTGTCATGAGCAGTTGGTGAGGAGTAGGAAATTAGAAGGAAGATCTTCCATTTATACTGTGTGGGAAAAGAAAGCAAAATGGGCAGGGATTTTTGTTTTTTGTTTTTTTAATGTTGGTTTTTGAAGTTGAAATTTTGAGCATGTATGCACTGTAAAGGAGAGAGACTACCAACGAGGAAGAAGACAAATTAGTGGAATGATGTCTGTAATAAATTAAATCTGAGGGCATATTTGCTCGAACACTCATGAGGTCAATCAGAGGAAGAAAGGATCTATCCAGATTTACAAAGATGAGAAGAGAAGGCAAGTGAGGTTTGAAAGCTGGATATGTGATTGGATGAGAGATCCATGGAATGTATGTTCTGGATAGTCAAGGGATACATTCAACTAATACATTCAGGTCTCCTTAGAAGCACAGTGGAGGGATGAAACTGTTACCCTACCACAGTCACACTGCACAGGTTTTTAAGACCACACTCAGCCTCTAGACTCTCCAAGTTGATAATGGAACACAATAGGAGCTTTTATTGCTGACTCATTGCTGTGGGATACATGACTTTTCCAGTGAGTTGTGTTGGCTCAAGACTTCCCCGTGGCCCCACCAGATCATTCTTAGAACAGTATTGAAATCCATTTCCTTTTCTTTCTGTGCTCTTAGGAACAGTGGGCAGGACCTCCTGCAGTCTCTAGCTTTCATCCTTGAGAAATTTTACACTTACAATCTTTTCTTAGTGCCTGTATGTTTATAGACCTAACCTAACATGAAGAACTTAGTCAAAACGTGTGGATTCGTAAGAGAATGCTAGCTGCCATGCAGGTAGCCCTTCCACCTTTACAGAAAGCAAGGAGAACAATGTTGAGTGAGCTGCTGTAGCTCTTTGGACAAAATGCACCTGGTGAACATATACAGAATTTTCTGTTTTCAGCAGCAGACTTCGAGTCCCCAGTAGTGAGCACAGAGCTATTTCTAGTGTAGGCTTTATGTTAGGCTGTAAAACAAATGTTAATATATTTAAGAAAATAAAAGTTAGACTTAGTATTATTTCTGACTACAAGGGTATGAAACTAGGAATTAATAATGGAAAGAACCTTAGAAAATACACAACATGCCCCCCCCAAACAACCCACTGATAGAGAAGAACTCAGAAAGGAAACTTGAGAATATCTTGAGGAGAATGACAGCAGAAGTGTAGACTTTGAAGCTGCAGGATAGATGCTCCACAAGGAGTGATTACACCAACACAGGCCTGCGTTCAAGACAGAGAAAGCCCAAATAAACAATCTGAAATTTCAGCTAAACGAATAAGAGAAAGAAAAATGAAGCCTAAAAATAAGTGGGAGGAAATAATAATAATCAGAGTGCAATAAAAGCCAGGAAACCCATAGAAGTAACCATACCAATAGTTTTATTTAAAAAATAAAATAAAATGGAACAATCCTTACCTAACCTAGGAAAAAAGTAAGAGAGAATATTCAAAAATTTTAAATGAAAGTAGAGACTGGAGAGGTGGCTCAGCATGTACGTACTTGTCTGAAGGACTGAAGTTCAAGTTTGGATCCCTAAAACCCACATAAAATCTGGGTGGGTGTGACAGCCCACCTGCAGTTCCAGCCCAGGGAGCAGAGATGGATTTCAGAGCAAGCTGGCTAAGCCAGCATAGTAAAAACTGCAAACTCTGGATTCAGTAAGAGACTCTACCTCAGTATAGAAGGTAGAGAACATTGAGAGAGCCGCCAGGCGTCAGCCTTGGGGTCCCTGCGTAGACACACATGAACCTACACGCACACACACAAGCACACATATGCACCTGTACATCGTCAACAAAAAAGAGGAAAAAGAAAACAATTAAAGTGAGTAAATTGCCCGAAGGTAAGAAGACTCATCATACTATTGCAAGCATTTATGTGTCAACAGTCTAGATAACGTAGATGAAATGGGTAAGTTTCTAGAAGAAAATACCAGTTCCAGAATTAAGTCAGGGAGAATTAAGTGAGAAAGCTTGAGCAGACATAGACAAAGAGACGGAAGAAGTCATTAAAAACCTCCCAGCAAAGAACAGCCAAGGCCGGATAAGTTCTCCAGTTCATTATATTCTTCCTATTGTACGAAGATCAAAGCCACGCTGGTTATGCTCTTCCAGAAAGGCAGAGAACGTTCAAGCCCAGCTGTCAGCCAGCACCCTTTCTTAGTAACCATTCTCAGGACAAGTGTGTGAGGAGGCCCAGTGTGATGTCCACCATCATAATCCCAGGGGAGACTGACCTAATGCTAAGATCCAGTACAGAGCAAAATGACCACTCTGGAACGTGTGTTCAACAGTTTGGATGCGCTAAGAAGAGCAAGAGAAGAAGAAAAAAAAAAAAACGGAAAGGAAGAGGTAAAATTATCTGTTTGCAGAAGACATAATCTTATATATAAAAACCCTTCAAAGATAAACAAATACTGTTGGGGCTAACAAGTGAGGGCAATAAAGTTGCAAGATACAATAACCAACATGTAAAAGCCAGTAACATTTTATATACAGATAACAGCCTAGCTAATAAAACTCAAGAAAACTACTGCATTTATAGCAGCATTAAAAACTATAAAACACTCGGGAATAAATGCGATCTTGATGGTGGAGATCATACTTGCCTCAAGGAACTCCATGCCCTAATCAGCAGGAAGTATTCCAACAATGATGTCCCCTCCTCTTTCCCCTCTATCATTTTTTCCTCTCATATCTAGTGTTGGGGATTGAAAGGTGGAAAAGCGGAATAGAGAAGGGTGGAAGGAAGAAGAACTCACAAAGCAGTCAAGAAGTTGCATCCTGAACAGAGGGAACCTCACTGTGGAGTCACCTTCTCACTGGCCTATAAACATATCTGTTGAGGCCTTTTCTTCATTGTGTATTGATGCAGGAGGCCACCTTGGGCAGTGCCAGCTCGCGGCTGGTGGACCTGGATTGCATAAGAGAAGGGGCCATCTTTCCCCCATAGTTCCTGCATCTGCCGCTGATTGAGGTTCTTTCCCTGAGTTCCCACAGAGATGGGTTTTGATCAGTGTTTTATTATGGGATCGGAAACCAAACAGTTGCTTTTGTATCCTGCCACACTGCTGAAAGTGTTGGTCATTTCTAGACCTTTTCTGGTGGAAGTCTTGGGGTCCCTTATGGTAACAGGTCACCTCTGAATAGGGTAAGTTGACTTGTTCCTTTTCTACTTTTATCCCTTGAATTTACTTCTCTGGCCTTACTGTTCTAGCTAGGGCTTCAGACACAGTTTGGAAAAGGAGTGGGGGTGGGGGGTAGCCTCATTCCTGATTTGAGTGGGATTTCTTTGAGTTTTTCTCCATTTAGGATAGTGTTTCTCAATCTGTGGGTTGTGATCCCATTGTGGGTTGCATATCAGATATCTTACATGTCAGATATTTATGTTATGATTTATGATTATCAAAATTGTAATTATGAAGTAGCAATGAAATAATTTTATGGTTGGAAGGGGTGACCACATCATGAGGAAAGGATTGCAGTGTTAGGGTGAGAGCCACTGACTTAGGACAGTATACTGGCTGTGGTTATGTCCTGTGTAGCCTTTGTTATATTATACTGTGCACCTTCCAGTCCTTTTCTCTCCAGGACTTTGATTATAGAAGCATTTTGAATTTAGTTAAAGGGCTTTCCTTTATCTGTTAAGTTGGTCATGCAGTTTTTGTCACTGAGGCCATTCATGTGATTTACTGCATTGATTGACTTATGTATGTTGAACCCTTCCCTTATCTCTGGGATGAAGCCCACTTGTTCCTGGTGGATGATCTATTTGCCGTATCTCTGTATTTAAGTTGCAAGCATTTTTATTGAGAATCTGCACATCTGTGTTTCTTTAAGGATGATGGCCTCCAGTTTCTTTTGTTGTGTCTTTGCTGAGGTTTTGGGAGTCTAGAGTAATACCTGCTTCATAGGAAGCCAGGAGTGCTCCTTCCGTTTTGTTCGGTTATTTGAAAATAATAATTTTAAGAAAAGTCTTTAAGAAGAATTGGATGTAGATTTTCTTTGAAAGTTTGGTAGAGTTCTCTGTGGCTCCATCTGGGCCTGGGCTGGTTCACTATCTCCATCACTATCTCCATCACCGTCAAGACCTCGAGGAGAAGGAAGAGGATGTTATTACTGTTTCAGTAACCTTGTTATGGGCCTGTGGAAGTCGTTGACCTTTTCTTAGTTTAACTTTGGTGGTTTGAACAAATTTAAAAAGTTATCAATTTCTTTTAGGTTTTCCAACTTAGTGGGGTATAAGTTTGTTTTTGTTTTATTTTTTAAAAAAGCCCTTCTAATATTCTGAATTTCTTTGGTATCTCTTGAAATTTTCTCCTGTTTATCTCAGACTCTGTTTAAGTTGGGTCTCCTCATTTCTTTCTGTCGTTTAATTGGCCTAATGGCCTGTTGATCCTCTTTACTTGTTCAGAGGGCCAGCTCTTACATCCATTGAGTCTCTGTATTGTTCTCTTTGTTTCTATTTAACTCATCTCTTCTCTGATTTCTATTATTTCTTGCTGTCTACTGGGTTTGGGGTTGTTTTCTTCTTGTTTTTCTAAATTCTTGAGTTGCATCATTAAATCATTTATTTGTGCTCTTTCTGATTTTTTTTTTTTAATGTAGGCACTTAGAGCTATAAATTTCCCTCATACAACGGCTTTTAACATGCTCCAGGGGTTTTGTTGTGTTTTGCTTTTAATTTTATTTAATTCTGCAGAAATTTTTACTTTTTTTTTTTTTTTACTTCTTCTTTGACCTATTCATTATTCAGTCGTGTGTCATCATTTAAGATCCATGAGTTTGTGTAATTGCTAGAGATTCCCTTCTGTTGATTTTAAGTTTTATTTCATTGTGGCCAAATAGGATACAAA
Organism: Mus musculus; assembly: GCF_000001635.26. NCBI lineage: Eukaryota > Metazoa > Chordata > Mammalia > Rodentia > Muridae > Mus > Mus musculus. The sequence continues at coordinate 32,273,382 of NC_000070.6, forward strand.
GAAGTATTTCACTGTTTCTTTCTTTGTTTTGTGTCCCTGAATGTGGTCTAGAGCGACTCCATGGAGTGAATAATCAAACGTACATTTCATAGTGTTGGGTTGGAGTGGTCTCTAGATAATCTGTTAGGTCCATTTGATATACAATGTCATTTAATTCTGTTGTTTATTTCTTTATTTATTTATTTCTTTATTTCTTTATTTATTTATTTTTGTCCAGACAGCCTGTGCACTACGGAAAGTGGGGTATTGAAATCACCTACTAGTGCTGAGATGGGGCGAGTTTGCATCATGAAATCTAGTGGTACAACTTTTTATGAGATTGGATGCATGGGCGATTGTGCATGTATGTCTAGTGTGCAATGTCTTCATGGTTAACTGTTCCCTTCATTACAATGACGTATCCTTTCTCTCTTCTGGTAAGTTTAGTTTGGAATCTGTTTTGTCAACTAATAGGATAGAAATGCCTGTTTGTTTCCTGGTTCTGTTTGCTTGAATCCTTTTTCTTACCCTTTCGCTCTAAGGTGAGTTTCTAGATGCTTTGGTAGTGAGCTGGGCTGAATCGTCTCTCCAGCCCTCAATGACTTTTTTACAGACACCAAAAGTTGGATTTTATTTCTTGATTCATTCAGCTAAACTGTGCCTTTTGATGTGGGATTAAAGGTATTAATGGAAAGTGCACCTCGATTGATGTTATTCTTTTCATTTGTGTTCTCAGTCCTATTTTGTGTTTCTTTAATCATGGACTTGTTTACTTTCTGTGGACTCTTGGCTATACTTATTCCTCTCCAGTCTGACGCAGTACCTTCAGTATTCTCTGTAGGGGTGGCTTGGTGAACATGGATCCTTCTAGCCTATTTATACCATGGGAAGTTTTTCTTTCATCTTTTATTATAGCAGATCGTTTTTCTGGATAAAGTCTTTGGGGTTGGTGTGTGTGATCATTTAGAGCTCCGGGATCTTCTGGCCTTTAGTTTTCATTGAGAAGTCAGCTGCTATGCTGACGGGTTTTCCTGTATATGTGCTGTATGCTTTTCCCTTGCAGCTTTAAGTGGCCTCTCTTCTTTCTGGATATTCTGTGCTCTCCTGCTGTGGGAGGCTGGGAGAGGCTGCGTTTTTGGTCCTATCTGTTACATGCCTTATGTGCTTCTTGTGTCTGTACAGATGTGTCTTTCCTCAACTGGGGCAGTTTTCTTCTGTGGATCTGAAGATAGAGTTTCTGCCATTGCCCTGGGAGCCTCCTTCTTCTGTATCCATAATTTATGGATTTTTTCATGGTGTCCCATGTTTCCAGAATGATTAAATTTTTTTCGAGTGTTTCCTCTATTTTCAAGACATGATAGTCTGACCCTACTTGATCCAGTCTACTGACGAGGCTTCCCCCCAGATTTTCTACTTGAGTTATTGTTTTTCAATTCTATCCTCATTTCAGATTGATTTTCTTTAGTTATCTAAATAATTTTCATTAGAAAATAGATCTCTAGTACCAGTGGGTTGACCAAGGTCATATTGTCTCCACCTATTGTACTGTGTGTGTTTTGGTGACATGACCTGGTCATATGACATGACTTCTCCTTTTGGTTGTCTCATATGAGATTCTAGTCTGGCTTTGTTGAGTGGAAGTTAGCCATCACAAGGCTAGGCTGATACACAGGCTGAGCTGGGTCGCCAAGTATGGAGGTGACATGGGTCAATGTGATTCTAAGGCCATCTGCTGGCTGGGTATACAAATTATCTGACCCCAGCTAATGGGAGTGGATTGATGGTGTGGGCAGATGAAGTTCTGAGGAACTCTCTCGGCAGGGCAAGTGCATAGGCCAGGCAAACATAGCTGAGCCTCGGCATCTGAGGGCGGTGCACGTGTGTGAGGTTCTGAGGGACTCACCAGACTGGGGTGCTGCGTGAACTGCCCACACTGAATAACATGAACAAATCCTCATGACCATGGAGAGCCTGTAGCAGACAGAATGAAGTTCAGTTTGGAAGGAAAGCCTTGTGTGGCCACAAATCATATGAAAAATATAGAACAACACAAAACCTAAGAAAGTGCAAAAAGCCTCTCGTGGATTGTTGCATCTCCCACTATCCTAGAGAAATCCTTTGTCCTATATATGGGGAAGTATACAGGGGACATGCTGGGTGCTGGAGTGTCAGCCCCTCTGAGGTTGGAAAAGTCAACAGTTTGAAATTCCCCATCTTCACAGTCTTGACATATTAATGGATTCAAATGGAAACCTCGGATGGTTATATGGAGTCTATGTTATATAAATCCTCAGGAGACTACTTAGAGCTTGAACTATAATAGCTCCTTAGGTTATCTAAAAATGTATGCAAAATACATGTAAATGGAAGATAATGAACTGACAGGAGGCTTCGCACACAGCTAGACTCTGTTAGATTGTTCTTGCCTGCCTATAATAAACCCTCTAGGATGTTGGGTTTGGTGGCACGGTTTATTATTGTTGTTGTTGTTGTTACATTTGTGATTGTAGTTGTTTATTGTTCAACAATGAGGACATAGTTCTAAAATACAGGTTGAGCACCTTTATGCCAGAGCCTTTAACTATTCCAGAATTTGAAACTGGCATAGTACTGCCAGTGGGAAGTTCCGTACTTGACACCGTGTGTCAGGTTACAGTCAAAATGCAATTAAGCCAGAAATACTGTATAAAATTGATCTTCAGGTTGTGGGTATAAGATATGCATGGAACAAGAATGGTTTTTCTTTTGTTGCTTCAACTAGGTCCCTTTTTTAAGATAAAGAGACGGATGGATGGATATATAGGTAGATAGATAGATAGATATGCAAGTAACTCATCCCCAATTTTAGAAATCGCAAATCCAAAATACTGTGATGGGGGCTATAGAATGAGCTCAGCACTTAAGAGCAAATCCTGCTCTTGCAGAGGCCCTGAGTGTGGATCCCAGCATCCATGTTGGGTGACCCACAAATGCTTGTAAGCCCAGTGTCTTCTTCTGGCCTCCTCAGGCTCCTATACACATGCAGCACCCGCAGACTTAGACATATAGATAAAAATAAATCATATATACTACAACAACAAATAAGACCATATACCTGATCAGCTCAGGCACTTCACATAAAGCAGTGGTTCTCAACCTGCCTGATACTGCACCCCTTTAAGACAGTCTCTCATGTTATTGTGACCCCCAACTGTAAAGTAATTTCATTGCTACTGTAATGTTCCGTTGTTATGAACTGTAAGTATCTGGTATGCAGGTCGTGTGGAAGTCACTACCCACAGGTAGAGAACCAGTGGAGGGAACCATCAACTTGAGTAAGATACAGATTCAAAATATAGCCTACAGATATGAAGTATGAGGTCGTGCCTTTTTTCCTGTCTTGAACTCTTCACTTTTTGGATGAAATGATCAGTTCAGATGACAAAGCTACACTCCTTAAATAAAAAGTAGTTTTTCCCTAGTTGTTTATCCCCCGTTCCCTTGTTTCCCATAGAAGGCTCACTTACTCATTACAGTAGCCCTCCTCTTTGCTCTTTCCAGATTAATTAATTGAAGGAGCACCAAGAGATAACATTGCTCCCCATGAACTTTTAACTAAAGCCGCACATGGTGGGGCGGTGACTAGCCTGGCCTTGAGAAGATGATTTGGTTAGCCCTTTGTGGCCCCATACTTAGCCTATACCTGATTTGTAAGCTGTCAGAGCATGGTGGGCAGACTGAATAGAACCTCAGACATTTAAACACAGCTAATGTTTGGGCCCATTCCTGATCCTGTAAAAAGCTATCAGAAGTTGTTTCCAGCATCCATAGCATTTGTTTTATAGCCATGTGGTTTTTGGATCATTATTTTAATGATCATAATTTCAATACAAACCTGTTGGGTTATATTTGCTGGCCTTTGCATTGTAGAGTGTGACTTGACTGTCTAGGAGAGGTGAATGACCCCTGCAGAAAAGCAGCCCGTTTTCAGATTGCTCCAAATTTTATTTTTAAGGGAAGAAATAAAAGAAAACTAAGATGAGTAGGACGTTTAGGTTTGAGTAATGTTAGGAATCTCTCCACAGTCTGTGGAATTTCGGTAAGGAGCCTTTTATCAGGCTGGTTAGGAAGGAAGAGCTGTCTAGAACCATGCGGTATGGCTTTTTGTATCTCCACCTGGGCAGTCCCAGGTTGATGCCTGGTGTTTTGGTGACATGTGGTGATGTTCGCGTGTGTTCAGGCCTACTTTAGCTGTGCTGCTAGGACTGCAGGTGGAAGCTCGATGCTCAGCTTGGGCATAGTGGATTCTAACTAACTTAGTTCCTTCGTTCCCATTGTCACCATGCCCTCCCTCCCTTCTTCCCCCTTGTCCTTCTTTCCTGCTCCATCCTTATTTCCTCCTGCCTTTATTTCATTTCCTTATGAACTGGACTCCCCATCCTGTGAAACCACTCAGAGTCTGTCCTGCATCTCCATCACCATTTTCCAAATGTCCATTCCCAGGCCATTTCAGAGAAACCCACAGTATATAAAACCAAGTTGCCTACCTGCCTTCTTGGCTCTTTCTTGGCTTGATGAGGTTTCTCACATCACACAAGCAGGCAGTGGAGGGAAAAGCTGCAGCTTCGTTAGCTGCTTGGGACTGAGCCCCCGTGCTCCTTCTAAATTCTAGAGAGAGAGGTGAGCTGAGCTGTGTATCCCGGGAAACATTTGGTTCTAAGAGGGACCAATTCCAGAAATGCAAGGTTTTCTTTTTATACGACTAGCAAACTTGCATTGATTAAGATGTGTCAAACAGGTGCTGGGCGTGTGCAAAGCTATTTCATGATTTTTCATAGAACTGAATGGTTATTTTTAAGTGTGTCTATATTATTCTCAGGCAGACTGCTGGATAAAAAAGTACAAAGGGCTAAAAATACGTAAGAGTTTCTGTATTCTCTGTTTTAAAAGAAACCAACTTCTGCAATCCCTTTCCATTTGTAGGAACAGAACACCATGGCTTTGGCCATGATTGCAAGTGGTTTCTCAGTGTCTATGTTCTAAGACAGATCGCCATCAAAAGGGCATTGGCTGATCTGTAAGTCATCAACACGTGAGGAGGTGATTATAGTCAGACCCTCTCTCTGTGATTGCTACTGTTCTGAACTTGCGGGTTTTGTTTGTTTGCTTGTTTGTTTTGAGACAGGGTCTCTTTATGTAGTCCTGTCAGCCCAGGAGCTCAGTAAGCAGACCATGCCTGTATCTCAGGTGCGTTCCCATGATCCTGACTGAGTTGTTTGCCCCTCTGGTCGTAATGCCAGCCTCCTAAGGTGCTCTGAAGATTAGCTTGGAGCAGAGCCAGCACATGGTAAATGCTTAGTGTGTACTGGAAACTTTTTTATGTTTTCCATTTATTTTGGTTTTTTAGAATGCTGGTTAAATAAACACAATATGTATTCTCTTTTGAAGTGTATAGTTCAGTAGTGGTGGTTATATTTAAATTGTTGTGTAGCAGATCTGTAGGATTTCCATGTTACAGCCCTGAAGTGTTTGTTATTGTTATTATTTTAAATCTCACTTTCTCCCACAGTCAGTTGCACAGTTTCGTGGACTGGGATGTCGACTCTGCTGAGCAGAAACTGCTTGGTGATGTATGGAAGGAGCCAGCGCCAGCCCCCCCCACCCCAATTTCTTGAATGAATGAATAAGAACAATGGCATAGTGAATGCGGTTTTGAAAACTTATTTCTCACTTAACAAGTAAATCTATTTTTAAACCGTTTTAAGTGGAGTAGTGTAAATGGAAAACTGTCTGCCTTCAGGAGTTAAGCTCATTTTTTGTTTTGATTTGAAATAGGGCCTTACTATGTAGACCAGGCTAGCCTCAAACTCACAATTCTCCTGATTCAGCCTTTTGAGTGTGGGGTTTACAGGTGTGGTACAAAGTGGTTCATAAGGCAGCAATCTCTTTTTTTAAGATTTATTTTTATTTATGTGTAAGTATGAATCTCTCTCTGTGTGTGCGCGCACGCGCACGTGCCTTTTGCAAGGTGCCTGAGGAGGCCAGAAGAGGGTGTCAGATCTCCTGGAGCTGGAGTTAAAGGTGGTTGTGAGTCACCTGACATGGGAGCTGGGAACTGAACTTGAGTCCTGCTCAAGAGGCACAAGTGAGTCTTAAACCGCTGAGCAATTTCTTTACCCATATCCCCCACCCCCACCCCCGTGATGTTAAAATGCATTTGTACTGTTTCTCAGTTATTATAAATTCTGCCTTTTCTAATTCAACTTTCCTTCAACAGGAAAAAGAATATCTATTTAGTGTGGATGGTAAAAGAAAAGAGGAAATACTAGCCAATATGCCAAGAATTTGAAAAGCATTCACTTTAAATTCAAACCTTATTCTGTTCATCTGGTCAGGCCTGGCCACTAGAATTCTTACTTCCTTAGGGAACACATGAATCATCTTGTTCTTCCATTTGGATCAGAGGTTCAGGCCTTCATCTGTACTTGCCAGAATTAATGGAACACTAGTATTTCCACTGAGATCCAATCTGGTCAGGCCTGGCCAATCTCAGTCCAGTCTGGGTCTGAGTCTACTCTGGGTCTGGTCTGGGTCTGGTTTAGTCTGAGTCTGATCTGGGTCTGGGGCTGGGTCTGGTTTGGTTTGAGTCTGGTCTGTGCCTGTGTCTAGTATAGGTCTGGCTGTAGCCTGGGTCTAGACTGGGTCTGGTCTGGGTCTGGTCTGGGTCTGGGTTAGTTTGGGTCTGGATCTAGTCTGAGTCTGGGTTTGGGTATGGTCAGACTAGTCTGGTCATGTGCTGTCTAGTCCTGTCTGGCCCAGTCTAGCCCGGTCCCTTTTGGGGTCTTTTAAAAGAATATTTATTGAACATTGCCTAGAAAGGGCCAACACTCTAGGCAAAAGAGAAGAAAACTGTCTCTGACTAAAAAACCTTCCATCTGTAATTAATTACCATCATGTTCTGTGGATTTTTTTTAAACGTTAAATTTTTGATAGGGATTATTTTGCTCATGGGCAAAGAAATCACTTAAATGTTTTTTGGGTTTTTTGGGGGGGGGGTTGGTTTGGTTGTTTGTTTGATTTCTATTTATTTTTAGCTAAACCTTAGGTTTCGTTTTATGACAAATAGGAATGCTGCAATGAGCTCCTTTTGTTTAAACATTGCCATTAGGAAGTAAGCACAGAATGTGGGCTTTGCAGAGACTCACTTCCTTCTACGGGGAACAGGGCTGGTGGGGCCTTGGAGGGTGTGCAGGAGACAGGAAGCCTGTGGCCTGCCAGCGTCTTAACGGGTCCATACAACATGGTGCCTGTCAGGAGTGGGGAGCCAGGCAGCAGCACTCGTCGATGGATGCTTGGCAAACCCTTGCTCAGCTGCATGGCCTGCAGTTATTCATCTTCTGATGGTGATGGCTTTGCCCTTTCCATTGTGACTTCTGGAAACTGGCTGTGCCTACTCATTTCTTCCTGAGCCTGAAGATGGAGTTTATCTGTGAATCAGAGACCATAATCTTTTGAAAGGTCTCCCTTGTGTTCTGAGATTAAAATATTCTTGGGCGAGTGTGATGATTCAGTGGTAAGGTTATGGCCTGAGTTTGATGATGGATGGAGAGAATCAAGTTCCGCAAGTTATCCTCGAACCTCCGTACTCACGTGCGCGCACACATACACACCAACCCACACAAATATATGTAGTGAGAATTTAAAAATGTTCCCATATTTGGATTCTAACAGCAAGAAGATGCATGTTTATAAAATATATAAATATTGTACAGAAAATATAAGTTAACTATTTCTATGTACAAATGTAAACTTCCCTAATGTTTCAAGTCTCCTGTTTGAGTCTGTACCTAAGGAGGAATAGAAATCAAAGACAAGCATGGCCCGGACTCTGAGGTTCTGTTGTCTCACCTGTCCCAGGAGGGAAGCCAGCCTCCTCCTCAGAGCATCTTGGGCTTGGTGACATGACCTTCAGCCAGGCTCTCTGTTCGACTCAGCCGGAACCTCCCTGTGACTGACCAGGGGCCAGGGGCTTGGCAGGGTTGCCTGTCTGTCTGTCTGTCTCTCTCTCTCTCTCTTTCTTTTTTCTGAAATGCCCTTAAGCCTCCCAACCTCACTTTTCATTTTTCTAAGCCTTGCTCATTCTTCACTTCCTTTAGACGCCCCTCCCAGGATCCCCACCCTCAGAGGGTGCCACCCTGCCGTACACGCTTTCTCTTCTCTTTTCTCTTCAAGTTGTTCTCAAAAATGTCAAGTGTATTTTCACCTATGAGTTTGTTTCTCTAATGGTTTTCTCTTATAACACTGTAAGCAGTGTCAGGGAGTGTGGCTGGTTTGTCTGTGTTCACAATATCGGTTTCTAGCAAGGAGAAGAGACTCAAGGAAAAAAGTTGATGTGTGAGCTTTTCACACTTTTTATTAAATGAAAGGTATAACCCGTCATTTATAATGCTGTGAAAACTTTCGTTTTGTTTTGAGATAGGCTCTTGCTACACAGCCGAGGCTGGCCTCAGACTTAGGATTCTTCTGTCTCTGGGCTACCATGCATGACTAAGGGTTTGTAATTTTTTATTAGGCGTTTTAGATGAACTGTAGTATAGCACAAACACACTTTTTGAAAGTTGAGTGAGCACCATGGTGTGACTGTCCTCATGCACAGGAGGGTCCTGGCTTTGCGGAAGTCTCGAATGTGGGATATGCCCCTTGTGGGTTGCTTTTCTCAATTGGCAAATGAACAGTCTGGCCAGATCTAACTCACATAGGGCTTCTTAGTTCACCTACTACTTGGTTATCAAACCAGTGCTGGGCATTGCTGTGGGATACACAGAAAAATAAAGTTAGTTCTTGCATGTATTCATTCGTGTAAAAGTGTTTATTGAATAATAGTGCATACCTACTGAGCCTTAGAGGGTATCATAGTTATGAATACCTGTGTCGCACTCATAGCTATATGTATTTGTACGATGTATTCTAGCCTAAGGTCTAAGAAAAATGTGTTCTTATATGTAGTGAAGATAAGAGGGAACCCCAAAGAAAGGTACAGAATGCTGTACAGGTGTAAGCTGAGTAATGCTAAGGGCACAGGAAAGCATCTTGGATAAAATAGAGTGAGGAGTTCTCTCAAACAGTGGGGAGAACCTTGACAGTTGGAGCTCTTAGAGAAATTCTGGGTGTGGGAACCACTTGAGGGAAGGTGTGGGACAAGGAAAATACTTAGAAAAGAGGCATCCCCTTCATGGGAGCACGGAGAAGAGGTGGTATATAGGAAGCATCCCGCTGAACGTCAGGGTGAGGCTATTGGCCTTTAGGGCAGGACGATCCTTAAATCTGGGAAAGGATACTTTGAGTTACTTTTAAAACGTAAGTGTGTGTGTGTGTGTGTGTGTGTGTGTTATCATCTGCAAGTGGGGATAATTTGACATTTTCCCTTTCTCCTTGCATTCCTTGAATTTGCCCCGACCCCCACCCCCTTGCCTTATTCCTTCAGCGAGTGTTTTGGGCAGTGTTCATAGGGGTGGAGATAGGGACCAGCTCTGTCTCATTCCTGGTTTCAATGGGATTGCTTTGAGGTGTTCTCCATTTAGGATTATGCTGGCTATGGGTTTGGCATATACAGCCTTTATTCTATTGAGGTATATTGTCCTAGGTCCTACTGTCACTGGAACTTTTATCATGAAGACATGTTGGGTTTTATCAATGACATTTTCTGTGTCTATTGAGACAACCAAGTGATTTTTGTCTTCAAGTCCATATATGTCATTTATTACATTATTTGACTTATTATGTTGAACAATACTTGTATCTCCTCAGGATAAAGCCAACCTGGTCATGGTAGATAATCTTTTTGATGTGCATCTATATTCTGTTTGCAGGTATTTTATTGAGGGTTTTTGGGTCTGTGTTCATCAGGGATATTGGCTTTAGTATCTTTGTTTCTTTCTTTCTTTCTCTTTTGTTGTGTCTCTACATGGTTTTGTTACTAGAGTAATACAGGCTTCACAGAAGTTTGGGAGTGATCCTTTTGCTGGTTTTTGTTTTGGTTTGTTTTTGCATAATTTAAGACATATTGGCCATAGATCTTTGAGAGTCTGGTAGAATTCTTCCCTGACTCTTAGCTGGCAGGCCCAGTAAGGTTCAAAACAGTGGTTGGTATCTGTGGCACAGCTTGGTGAGGTATAGCCCAGAGCTTGTGCACATGGAATGTATGTGTGCACACACGTGTGTGTGAACAAGAAAGTATGTATACATATGACTAAATATGTACACAGATATGTGTGTATATATGAGTGAATGTGTATTCGTGAATATATGTCTGCATATAAGAAGATATGTGTTTGCACATGGGCATGTGTATGTACACAGGCACATATGTACAAATGTATATGAATACACGTGTGCACACACATGGACATATGTGTGCACGTGGATGTGTGTACATGTGTATGTGTACATGTGTTCATGTGTGTGCATGAGTGTGGTGGGGCTATTCTGTTAGATAGGCAGTGTACACAAATGGAAAGACTGTAGAGTGAAGAAAGATAATACTTTGTTTTACTGGCAAAAGACTTTTGTGGTCTTAAGCTAGAACAGTTGCAAAATGTAGCACAAGCATCCAGGCACTTTCACTGCTGCCGTGGTTGACTGTTGACTTTCTCCCAGTTTGGGGAGGTTTCATTGACTCATACCAGAAAATTGTTTAAAAGTCAAGTGGAATTGTTGACATTACAGAGACCATAATTAGATATCTAAGGACTAACTATAACTGGCCTGTGGGTTAAGGCACCCACCACAAGCCTGATTATCTGTGTTCCATTCCAGCATCCACACTGTGGAAGAAAAGAGGCAACTATTGTAAGTTGTTCTCTGAGCTCCACACATGTGCTTTGTCAATCATGTGAACACCCGTGAGAGAGCACGCGCACGTGCACATACACACACAGATAGAAAGAAAGAGAGAGAGAGAGAATAAATAAATGTAATAAAAATTTAAAAAGAGAATTGAGTAGAATTTAATAACTAAAAGACATTTTAAAGACTTTGTTCATTTATGGGTATGTATGTGTGCCTAAGTGAACTTACATGTACCATGTCAGTGTATGCACCTGCAGTGGATCCCGTGAGTCCTGAGATACAGGCAATTGTGAGCCACCACCACATTGGTGCTGAGAACTTAATCTTCTGCAATGCTGTTCAGGCTCTACTTCCTTGCCAGTAGGTGTAATCCCCTGAGTTCACAACCTGTGGGTTCAAGGTGGCCAGGCTGGGAACTAAGAGACCACTGGCTGCAGTGAGAACAGATTCTCAGGAGACATCTTCAGTGAGACAGCTCATTTTACTGGGGAGCGGGGAGGAACAAAAGCTACTTAAACCTTTGGGGGGTGAGTAGGGAATATGGGGTGAGTGTACATCATTGGTTCAGGCCTGAGTGCTGGGGATGCCTCATTTGCATGAAGAGGAATTCCTGCTGTTGGACACAACCTTATTAAGGGGAAAGGAGGTTCAACCTGGTTACCTACCAGCTAAGAGATCTCCTCTGGTGGGGCAAAGGTAGGGCACAGGGCTACTCGAGTGCGCAGGGGAAGCAAGGGAGCAATCCTATTCCTGCTCATACCAGCATGAGGTTTCTGGGATCCCACTTTTGCTCCAGGCCTGCTCCCCCACCCGCATGGCTCCCTGGCCCTACACTGCAAGAACAGTGAGCACGCTTAGCTGCTGACCTGCCTCTCCAGCCCGAACTTTCGGGAATTTTATAGATAATCCTCATGCCCAGTTCAACAAGATCATAAGACTCTTAAATGTTTCAGGCAGATTACATGTCTACTCAGACTTTGAAAGTCAGATCACAGATAACCTACTGGAACTGTTTCCTGGTTATTTGTTTAGATCCAATTGATACATTTTTACTGTGCGGTGCTCATGGTACTTTGAAATCACCAAGGGCTTGGCACATAATAGGCAAACAGGCCAGTCCTGAGCTACATCCCAGTCCCTCTGTGAATTATTAAGGACTAAAAAGAAGAAGTCGTTGGCACAGACCGTATGGAAGACAGTTTGAGCACTTCTTACCCAGTTCAGCATGGGTAGACTACAGGGCTAGGGCCATGAAGCAATTCAGTATGATACTGTAGTGATATAATCACACGTTGTAGCTTTGCAATATATAGACCTATGTAACACAGCAAACAGACCCCAATGTTACCTGTAGAATATAGTTAATAAGAGCATGCTAGCTCATTAATGATAACAAATATATCATACTCACACAAGGTGTTATTTAAATGTGAGAGCCAGAAGACAGGGAACTTTCCAACAATTTTTTTTATATAAGCCTAAAACTAGACTTACATTAAGGCTAACTACTTGGGGAAAAAAAAACTAAAAGTAAACAGAAGTAAGATTTTATGTGTGATATATATATATATATATATATATATATATATATATATATATATATATATATATATATATATAATAAAAAAGCATCCCCCCAAAAAGTAAAAACCCAAGGTAGCTTCCATCATGCAACATCTGAATGTTTGTTTCCGGTTTAACATTTTTCTGCCTGACCTACATTTTATTTCATCATTAGCTAATAACAAACACCAGGTTTAGCAATTCCCTGTGGTAGACATTTTGAGTGGTGAGTTAGAACTGCTTGCTACATGCCTGGTAGGCTCCCTTCTCCCTGGCCATATCCCACCTCTACCACACACTCTTGACCTCCAGGCCTAGACCCTAATTTGCTTTCACTAGCAGGCATTGGGACTAGTAGCCACTTTGCTAAGTATTTTATTTTTTTGTGTATCTTGTATCTCATGTATCTTGAGGTTCTCTTTGATAGAGAGGAAATGAAATCCTTTGGGAAGGAGGAGATTGCTATGGTACAGTCTGGCTCCAGCCTGCTTGTTAACAGCAAAGCTAGCATAAATGTTTGTGGTTGCCTTTCCCAAACTGCCCCCACCTGCCTGAGTGAGGCGATTGGAAATGCAGCTATTTGGAGAAGTTGCTACTGAAGTGATTGGGTCATTTTTTTCTGTGTTAAATGCCACCAACCCAACAGAACAGTAGCTGAAATGATACACTGTTGTAATCTCATTGTTATCGTATACACACTATCCTATCGTATATACATTATATGGGAAGTGTGTGCTCATCTAGTTAAGTCTCAATGTTCCAAACGGAGTTCTATATGGAGAAGTGATAAGATTCAAATGTATTACACTCTTGGCTTTGGAAATAGTATATTATTTTAGTGGTTAGCCATCTGGCTTCTCAAGTATGTTTGGCAGAAGGCAGTCCTGACATTTGGCTTCCATCTTTTAGGCTGCAGATATCTGTGATTCAGGAGAGAAGGGCACAGACCTTGCAAGGCAAAGCTAGTGTGGTGGATGATCGATCATTCCGACTACTTCTCAAAGAGGGCGTCTGCCTGCTGAGGGGCTAACGTAGACCATGTCTTCGGGAGTCAGTGCTTGCTCACTCTGTAATGAAACTTTGGGATATTTGAAGTTATGGTTTCTCTTCTTTAGCTTAAGAGCCTTGTAAGCATCTCCTACATTATAGAGAGGCTAAAGAAGGAACAAATGTCTGTGTGTTCTCTTCTTAATATAATCAATCAAATATCAAGGTAGTTAGAGAAATATTAATTCAGTATGGATTTAGTCCTAAGCCAACCAAAGTATTCTTAACACTTGAAAAGTTAATTATCACATAAATATTTTAAAAATTCGCATTGAAATTAGTCCCTAGTGAAAGTGTAAAATGTAACGCGAAGCTCTCCCGCTTCGGAATGCTTTCCTAAGTGTATCCAAGTTCATGGGAATGTAAAGAGCTTGGCTCTGGTCCCTTTTGGTCTGTGATATTTATTTGCAAGTTTTTGTAATAAAGTTAATTAAAAATTAAAAATTCAAAAAACTTCGTGCAACTTGTTTACCTCTTTAAGACGAGGAACATAGGGCATTGTGGGTAGAATTGCTTTACAACCCACTGCAGGTTCTTTTGTGAGGCGAAATGAATTCTCCAAACAATATCCTTTGATTGACTTCAACATATCTTATATTAAACTATATTTGGACCTAAGCCATAATTAGTACATAAGGAACTTTTAAAATTAATGTACACTTGTGACCTATAAGATTAATTTAAAAATATTTAACTCAGTATAAAATATTCATTCATACTTATTTTCAGATTTCCTGTTGCATTTTGGAAATACTTCCTCTGTTTCTTTTTCTTTTTTTCCCTTTTCTGTACTGTTTGTGTCACTGTTTTGCCCACCAGGAATGAAATAGAGGTTTGATCTGCCACATCCGCTTGTATCTGATGGGCTGCACATCCCCTGATATAGACAATGAACTTGAAGATGTTTGGGAAAAACTGATCTGTGCTGAGCATACACAGACCCTGCTTTCCTTGTCATTCCCTAGGCAGGATGGCATGGCTGTTTACGTGGCTTTTACATTATGTTAGCCTTGTGAGGACTCTGCAGCGCATTTAAAGTTCACAGGTGGATTTGTGGGTTACATGCAGATGTCGGGCCATTTTATATAAGGCGTTTGAGCCTTCTTGGAACTGGACATTCACGAGTCCCCACAGACACTCAGGGACTGCTTTGATTGTTTTCCTAGTGCCACTGTTTGACTAATTCTTATCCCATAGTTGACCTTTTAAAAAAAAAAAAAACTCTGTGTGTGTGTGTGTGTGTGTGTGTGTGCGCTTATCTTCCTTTCTGTAAGAGATCATGAATGCCAGTGCTGAGCCTAGGGAAAATATCAAAACAAACACGACCTTTGATCCTTCCAGAGATAACCATCATCTCTTAGTCATACAGATAAAATTTCTTAGTCATATCTAACCATAGATACACACGTGCACTTTGCCAGAAATTGTTAAAATATGTGTACACAAACTTGTATCATTTTAAGGGGAAAAGGGAGCTCGGTATTGCTTCAGAGTGGTAGCTCTGCTCCCTGGATTCTTCACAGGGACCTGTCAGTCATTCTAGAGCCAGCACCTGGCTCAGGCTCTGCCGTGACATTTTCAGTTGATCCTTCCTTGTTTTCTTGGCTAGTTGCCCTTCAAACAGAAAGTTCATCGCCTCTCCTCAGCTGCTAATGTGATTTACTTCGTGTGTCTAGGAAGTCAGGATGGTTGCTGATTTTATTGTTTAGAGAGGACTGGCTTCTTGGTCTGAAGCCAGGGTGTTCCCAGCTGATAGAAAACGGAACCCAGCAGCCCCCATTTCAGAGATTGCCAGGCTTATGACTCAAAGATACTTTACAGGCCAGGTTAAGCAATTGTTAGGCCCCTCCTGGCACACGTCAGATGCGATGATTGTCTATTGATTGTAATCCAAAGATTATTTTGGCCCTCATCTACAAACACAGATGCCTTTTGATCAGGAAAAAAAAATGCATTGTGATAACTAACCTGCTGCCTGTACTTGAAAAGTAGTGTCTGAATTAGTGACTACTGTTCTGATTCTATGTTAGAATGTGTAATTTCCTTAATTTTCAGAACGGGAAGTGCAGTATGTGCTTTCTGAACTCAGACCCACAGCAAGCAGTTGTTTAATACAAATGAAAAGGAGATAGTGGCTGAGCTCTGTACAGTGGCAGTGTTACAGTATCTTCCCCCAAGATGAAACATAGTATCATTTCTCACAGGTGATGGAGAGCCACCTTGTCATAGAAAAGGGAGACCTAACTAATAAAGCCTTTGAACAAGCAAGCAGTTGTCCAGATAGCCTGGAAGATGTTAGCACCAGTGGCTGAAAGCTGTCAGGAGCCTCTCGACACCAGGTCTTATTTTCTTAGGTTCCTGACAAGTACCTGACCTCTTCATGCCTACACCAGCCGCACTTCAGCTTCTACTCAATATGAAATACCTAGGAGTGAGGAAGAGTGAGCCTTGGCAGCCAGCTCATTAGGGTGGATTGTTTTCTTTACAGATAATTGGCATCCTAAAAGGAGAACTCGTTTAAATAAGTAGTTGTAAAGCATTTTAGTTGGGCATCAGCAGTTGTGCTATTTGTGTGTGTGTGTGTGTGTGTGTAATACTCCAAGAAACTTACTATTTTATCAAAAGGCACAACTCTAAAAATGAAACCTACTGACGAGTTTCTATGGCAACCACTCCTGAAATGTATCTGGCTGGTGTGTGTCTTTTCATAATTTTTCTTTGCATGCTTTAAGGAGTTCCTTGAATTTTTGTTCCTGTGATGGGTGGATAGATGGATAATTGACAGAGGGAGCTACATTTCCCTGGGAAGAATTTAAGACTTATGAAAATTCCATAGATTTATAAGGAATATTATTTTGTGCTTAGCATAAATAAATTTGACTAAGGAAGATATCTATTGCTTTGATTTAGTCTAAACAGTAATGAGGCCCATTAAGTATTAATGCATGACCAATTGCTTTTTAAATTCAGACTCATTGGCTGTCCCTGCAAGACCTTGTTGGGTGTTCCACTTTATTCTGTGATCATTCCACACACCCCCACACCCCCACGCCCCTAACACACACCTTTTTCAGAGCCTTCAGTCTCTGTCTCAATGGCGCTCTGCTCTGGACTTAACCTTCTCTATAGCCTTCTTCCTTGTCAGAGGGTTTGTGGCCAGAACACACGGTAGATCTTGATATTTCCTAACAGGTTCATTCAGAAAAGTTGGCAAGAAGGGACTGTGGTGTAATTCGGTGGTTTGGAGGGGTTGTTCTGGGAGACATTTCTGTTCTCTCAAGCTCTGTCATGCTACAAGCCCAATAGATATGGCTAGATGCTCTTGCAATACAAAACATGCTCACCGAGAGTAGTGGTGTCACAGCGAGCTCTCAGCACTTATCTGGTTAAAACCAGAAGGAACCATTCTGTGAGGTATCTAAAGTGGCAGGAAATAGAGGGAGTCTAAGGAAATAAACTATCCTGGGCCCAACAGCTGGGGAATTTTGTGTGGCTTACAGAGAAGTCAGAGAACCAGGATGTCTCTGAGCCTGTTAGATACATTTGGTCCTAGCAGCATGTAGTAGGAAATGAATATTTAACTTTGAAACACTTTTTTGTACTTTAAACTCCTCCCAGGCCTTAAAAACACTCTCCCTGATGTTCCTGGGTAAGGGAGAATAGCTTTGCCTAGGCTCCTGGCCACATAGTCTCCAGCTTTAACATTTAGCCCCAGTCCCTTCAAGACACAGACAGCCTTTTCCACTCAGCGATCAGAACTTGGTGATTTGCTTAGCCTAGCTGGCCAGGAATAGGCCCTCTATGTCCGTGCTACCAGGACTGGGATTGCAGCAGTTCACTGTCGCTCTGCCTTTAGTGTGTGCAAGCCCTGGGATAAACTTCATCCACTGAGCCTTCCCCACAGCCTCATGCATCGTCTTGGTGTGACTTGTTTAATCACAGCAACTTCTATAAATCAGCAGCTGTACTAACCAAGACTTTTTCTATTGAAAAGTGCAGACCACTTAGTGCTTTGTTATATTTGATATTGGGCCAGGCAGCTGGCTATAGCCATGGTTGTCCCCTTTGATGGACAGGAGCAGCATTTCACAAAGGAAGCAAGGCAGAGATGAGCAAACAGAGATCACAGCAGGCAGTGGAGGTTTAGAAAAGGTGAGATCATTGGCCCAGGGTGGCTTAGCTGGTAAGTGGTAAAAGTCAGACTGGCTTCCAAAGCCATTCGGAGTCTACCATGAAAGACATGAGCTTTATGCAAGCGTGCATGGTACTTCGGCCACCTCATTAGCATTAGGATATGGGACTGTTGGCCAAGATGGCTTCCCTCATTGCTGCTTGTCCTCAACACCTACAGTGACACCTTCAGTGAGCGATCAACTGTACCTTGCTATCTTTCTTCCAAAACTGTTAGACTATTGTATGGCCAGCTTCATTCATTTGACATTTTTATTGCTTTCCACTTCAAAAAGCAACCTTTTTCTTGACTTGGCCTCTGATTCTGGAGAAATCTTGACTGAGGTCCTGTGAACAGACAAGAGCTTTTCCAAGCTGTTTTCGTGCAGAGCTCTGCCCTTCCAGGAAGTGTCTCTTCATCAGTGTTCATCAGTTGAGGCAGCAGACTCTAGACATGGCATGTCTTCGTGCTCACTGTCACCTCTCAGTCTTACTGTATGGACTCTCAGGGGGCGTGCTGCATGGAAGACAGCCTAGACTTTGCTCTTGATCTGTTTATGAAGACATTACAGTGTTTTTTCAGCATTCCTGGAATCAGTGACTGAAGCTCTGACCCTTGATGTGTTTAGTCTTTACATGTGTTCATCTCTACATCAAAAACAGAGGAAGCCACAGGAAATTGCTGCCTGTATTTCCAGGAAACTGAACTACATCACCAGCTGCCCAATCTGCACAGCCCAGAGTACCCTGGTGCAGGCATCTGTGGCTGATGAAGGTGGAGATAAGGAGACGAGGAGTGGGACTCTCCTCATCCTGTCGCTTCTCACTGTAGGCCCAGGGAACGCACGTAGAATGCATGTCTGGGCTTAAGGAAAATTAAAAAAAAAACAACTTCAACCCTCAGTTTCTGAGAGCATGAATACTGGGTGAAGCGAGCTGTGTCCTGTGCCTGGCACACGCCGTTACAGTACTACTGTCTCATCACCAGGGACTGAAGGGACATCATGTGAGCCTGTGGACGGAGTGGGGACTCTAAAGACAATAAGCTACACTGACCACCACTGTTTTTAAATAGTTTTTAAACCACTATGTTTATGCTGACAGTGGTTACAACAACTGCTGGTGTAGTGAGTGTTGCCTGTGGAATACCAGGTATTTGGTAAGGACTGTACAAGCGTTAATTAATCACACAAACTCTTCCAAAGCGTTCTCTTTGTCATTCCAAATTTCAGATTTAATACTTGAAACTGGCCCATGGTCACATAGGCATTGAGATACGCAAATTTAAACCTAACTATATATATTTTCAGGCCAGTCGACCTAGGGGATTTTTACTAGAGGTGGTGTCTGTAAGTACATGCAGATGGAAACCCACCAGCGCTCTCTGGGACAGGCTGGGGAGACACAGAAAGGACTCTGGTGCGGGTCTCACCTCATAAATTCAACAGGTGATCAGAACGAACATGAGACTTTCACATTGCTATGTGAATTGAATCGAATGTTCTTCATGAGCATATAGTTTCCCATCCTTCGGACCAACGTGAGACAGACTGGATCAGCAGTCAGCAAAAGCAGTTGAGGCTTAGCTGAATAGTAGCCTGAATGAGTCACTGCAAAATGATTTCATTTGGGTCCAGAGATGCTGCCTGTTAAACAGACAGCAGAAAGGAAGAAAAGTGTCTAAGAATTAGACACAACAAAAGGACATTTAAGGACTTGGTAGAAACTAGATCTGAACTTTCTGGCAGCTTTTCTGAGGATAGGAAGAAAGGGAAACTGGTCTTTATTTCCTTTTGTTTTAGAGACAGGGTCTTCCTATACAGCCTAGGCTGACCTCCAGCCTGCTAGAGGCCCATTGCTGTCTCAGGCTCACAAACTCCTGTCTTAGCCTCCCAAGTGCTGGGCTTGTAAGTTTGTGCCATCATGACTGGCTGATTTTCAAGTCTTAAAGGAAAAAGGAAATCTGTTAAAATTTTGGAAAAACAGCATGCAAACTGGCATAGAGATTTGAGTTGGTTTAAAATTGTTGGCTTAAAGCCCTTGGGAGTACTTCTTATAATACCCTTAATTTTAGGGTTAAAAATCTTACGTAGTATGAAATACTGTTCCTCTTATAGACTGACTGGTTGGTTTGTGTATATTCCGTCTTAATCTCTCTGTCGTCCTAGGTTTCTTGTTTATCTCATGGACATTTTCCCAATAACTTTTCTGGTAATTGAGAAACAGGAAAAATAGTTCTGATGCTTGCAAGATGGCATTTTAGGGTTTTTTCCCCCTTAGTAGGTGGGAATTGCTCAAAGGGGCTCTCCTCATGGTTCCACTCAGCTCTGCTTCACCTGAGAGGAGGGGTGGCTGCCTGCAGGGGTGGGTTTTAACCCAGGTCTATGTAAGCGAGCAGCCTCCCCTGGAGAACTGGTACAGCGTGGGGATCAGGGGGAGTGCCTGGCTAACACAGAACGCTATGCGTATTTGGAGGTCAGCCTTAGAAGTATTGCCCTCTCCTTCAGTGGAAAAGGGGTGAGATTCCTAGAAGGCACACTTGCTTGTGCCCTCAGAAGGTTTATATCATAGTCAGATCCGTTCACTTTGGATCGGATGGATATACTGTGTCTGTTGAAGGCTGGAAGATCAGCTTATTTCCTCCTGTTGAGAAAATAATAATGTCTGGCTTTCACTAGAATTCTCTTCATCGCCAAGACGCTTTAAATATGGACTAATTAGTTAAAATGGAGGAAATCTGGCAAAATAGCCTCTCTTTGAAAACCAGACTTAGAATATACGGTGATTTGCTGTATTTTTGGAACAGAAGCAACTAGAAGCCTTTTATTATTGGCTGTAATAGCAAGCGGCATCTCATATTATGTTTGGCTGCTGACATATCAAATTGCATTTTAGTTGGTTGTTATAACATGAAATAGTAGAATATGAGTAGACTCAAAATGAGACTCTCAGCCGTGGGACATGGAATAGTTGACATTAAGGGGTTGCCATGGCAACTTGTCAGGATGTCGCTTTATAGTCTTTTGGATTAGGTTCTGGCCCCGGGTCACTGTTTTGGAATTGGATGGGGGTTTGGTAGCAGGATGCAAACGTCGTATCTTTACTTGATAGCATTTACATTTGTTGTTTGGTCATGTTGCCAGGGTCAAGCAGAGATGACACTGTCAGAACATTTAAACTACTGCAGAACCAAGACAAGGCCACATCTGCTAGTAAAAAAAGACTCAGAATGTCTGAGACTCAGTAGCTGAAAGACAGGATTTCCTGTCCTTGTCCACTGGATAAAAAATACATATGTGAGTGTATATGTATCTGTGAGAGGTTATAGGTAATGAAAAATTGAGAAATTAAACCCTTTTATAATTGTCTTATAGAAATGGGGCTAAACACCCTTAAGCAACCAGTTTGGCCACAAAGCCATTGAGGCTCAGCTGAAAATGTCGTCAGAGGACTTGGGCAGATCATGGCTGGACTCAGTTGAGAACAAAGCACCAACACTTACCTCACTCCTCCTCACTTGGTCCTTATCCATGAGGACTGCATCTTGGGATAGTCCTGTGCCCCTGAGTGTGACCTCACCAGGGACAGGGGCCATATGGAAGACAGAGAGCTCTGATTCTCAGGAACCATGATCTTGAACAAAACACAGTTCCCTCTGTGGGTCCCCTGGAGAGTGAAGGCGATGAGCTGCCTGCCTTTGGTTCTGGTGGAATTATTTATCATCTTGCAGGCATAGTCAAGTGTCCCCATTGGCCCTTTGCCTGTTGGCCTGTGTGTCCACCCTTTGCCTGTTGGCCTGTGTGTCCACCCTTTGCCTGTTGGCCTGTGTGTCCATCCTTTGCCTGTTGGCCTGTGTGTCCACCCTTTGCCTGTTGGCCTGTGTGTCCACCCTTTGCCTGTTGGCCTGTGTGTCCACCCTTTGCCTGTTGGCCTGTGTGTCCATCCTTTGCCTGTTGGCCTGTGTGTCCACCCTTTGCCTGTTGGCCTGTGTGTCCACCCTTTGCCTGTTGGCCTGTGTGTCCACCCTTTGCCTGTTGGCCTGTGTGTCCACCCTTTGCCTGTTGGCCTGTGTGTCCACCCTTTGCCTGTTGGCCTGTGTGTCCACCCTTTGCCTGTTGGCCTGTGTATCCACCCTTTGCCTGTTGGCCTGTGTGTCCATCCCAACTTGACAGAACTGTCTGTTGTGGTTAGTGGGGCCTCCCGATCATTAAATGAGAGAACAAAAGAATTCTTCCCACCCCCATCATGTTTTGGGTTTTTAAAGTATGGTTTCTAAACCAAGGATGCTGTACGCTAAGGTGAGGATAAAATCCACACTGAAGATGGCCAGTAACTGTGCATCGATCAGCTGCTGTCCACATTTTCTGTATGGAGACAGACAGTACCTTGGATACACTATATCCTCTTTGTCCTCACCTTAAAGTCACAGGCAAACGACGTGCATAGAACCGAGCATATCAGATATTCCCCATAATCCAAAAAGTTAACCTGTTGATTAGGCTAAACCTCTTATTAAAGGAGATTATCAATTATTTTCAATTTTTTCTCCAGACAAACAACCTCTCCCTCTCTGCCAACTGTATGATGGCACAGTCAACCACTTGGACATTTTCAGATAGGTAGTGACTAGCGGCCCTGAAGCATTCCTAGGAGGCAGGTTCTACTGTGCACAGTTGGCTGTAGACTGTCAGCTAGCGAGAGACTGCTGACCGCTTTCTTACTTAGGAGTGGCAAGCCACATGCTCTTGTTTGCCAGGCCCCTATCTACTATCACACCGAGTTTCCTTACCCCATGCTAGTCTCCAAGCCGTGAGTTCATTTAAAGGCCCTTTAAAGGTCTGGCAACAGCAGAGTATGAAGATGAGAACAGATTTATTTTATTTCGAGCCAGTAGAGTGATTTTCCACTTTCAAGTGTTCAAGTGAAGCTTTGCTGATCAACATGACTTTTGCAGATCAACATCAGCTAACCTCGACATAAATCATCACACTCTTTCCTCTGTGAGCTAAGCCTGAACCATGGTCGCCTGAGACACGACCCCAGAGCCTAGGTGCACATTGGAACTACCTATGGGATCTTGAAAACCACTTTCACTTCAGACACCTGAAATTTTAGTGTGGGATGTGACCAAGACAGCAGGGGCTTTAAGATCTCCAAGTGATTCTTCTGAGACACCATATTTGAAGCAGCGACTTGAGAATGTGCCATGATTGTTTATTGTAGTTGTTTGAACCTGAGGAGACACTGGAGTTCCTATGTGGATGGAGCTGAGTTTGCCCTCTGATGGAGTATTACCACTATCCCTCCCTTGTGTTTCAGCCAGCATGATTTGGGCTTAATTAGCTCATTTCACTATCTACCTCTGAGCTCTACCTCAAATGATGTCAAACTGTGGGTCCTCCCCCAAGGACACTCAATGAAGACAACCTGTGATAACCTGAGCCCAGACTTTTTATCCCAGTTTGACTCTCTTAGGAGAAATATCTACTCCCTTTCAATTGTTTTACCCTCGAAACATTGTTATTTTTCTTCTAAGGGCAAAGTTAACACCTCTCCTCTATAACTGGTGGTTCTTTTCCACAAATATTTGATCATCATATTCACCGTTGGATGGCAACAACTGTCCTGTAGTAGTTAATAGTATCTTAAATGTAACAACATGGTCAAGAGTTGGAAACAATGTAAGAAATAAGTCATATTAGCCTCGGGGGTTAGCACATTCCAGTTAACATGACCAATTGGAAAATTACAGTTGCATTATAAAAAATGTACTAAAGCAGAGGATAACTTTGGGTCGCTTACAGACACCCTTGCCTAGCTTAGAAATCCTTACTGCCCTAGGTGGATTTTAATTGGAAGCATTTAAATGGAAAGGTGTGTTGTACGATGAGTACAGGGGGAATTTGTGGTGAAGGCTGGGGTGGAAGGTGGAGTTTTGTAGCCACTTAACTGGGGATTGAGTTTGGCAAATAATAAGGAGTAAAGGTGGCTGTTTAAGTCAGATTTAACAACGACAAAAAATACTTTTGGAAGACCCCCCAAAAGGGGAGGGCTTATGAAGAGTTCGAGTTTTTTCTTTGTGCAAATATTGATGTCCAGTTGTCTAACTGTACTGTTGTCTTAGGTTATAAACAAGGCTGTAGTGTAGGCCTGCTTCTTGTGATTTTTCTTGAGGCTAAGTTTTTTTGAAATTAACTCTGCTTCTAAGTTTTGAAATTCTCTCATCCTGCCATCTGTGGCTCAGTGCTGTAATACCTAGGAAGAAAACAGGACAGGGGTGGGGGTGGGGTGGGGAGCTTTGCTTTTGAAAGGGGGAGCTAGAGCAGGCAGAGAGCTGCCATGGTCTTTTCTCTTTGTTGGGGAATTAGAACTCCCGAGCAAATGGCTCCACCCCTCATTTTTGTGAGCTGTTTCCCTCCATATTTCCTAATTTTTCCCATGACGTTTTTGCCTGTTTCTTCACGAGATTATGAGGCCTGAAAGACCTCATTGTTTGAGAGTGTGAGCTTGTGCGCATTGCGGGTCTGGCTGCCTTGGGTCTGAATGTGGGTGGTGCATCCTGCTGGGCCAGACTCAGTGGAGAGTAAGGGAGACAGGGAGAAACACTGCTCACACTGAGGCCATGGACTGGAGAGCTATGCTGCCTTCCCAGTGTCATTCCTAAACCGCAGTTGGAAGATCTTCCACTAAGGGATTAATGGAAGATCAGATGGATAAAGGCTTATGCAGATCCAGCCTTGCCACCAAATAAAGTGAATCTTTCAATCCTGTAATGCACTCAACACTGTTGATAGCCTGCCTGGATTCTGAGTTCTGGAGAGGCAGACCAGTCCCACTCAGCGTACTTTTTGAGGGTATAAAATATTAATTTTAGTATGGGAAAAATGGAATGATAGGTGACCCCCAACTAAAGTTAAATATAATTCATTTTTAAGTGAAGAAAAAGGGGGTTGGTATTAATGGGACATTCTTTAAGGAAGGGAATGTATTGAGACAGTGTCTCACATTTGTAGCTCAGGATGTCCAGGAACTCAGCCTTCCTGCTTCAGCCATGGTCTTTTCTCTTAAGTTCTGAGATTCGCAGTGTGAACCCCGTGCCTGAATTAAAGAAGGTAATAGATGATCTTAGTGTTACATCTGAAGGAAGTGCGTCGGTATTCGATGAACAGTAATACCCTTAATATTAGCGATGACATTGGGGCCACCTGCTATCAGGGCTGAGTCAGCTGTGCACCTGTCTGGCAACCCCACATTCGCTGAGTCTACTGGTGGCTGGGATGGCTGAGGTAGAAGTGTCATCTACTCCTCAGAAAGCAGCAAACGTCATCTCGAGTCAGAGCTGACTTCAAGCATGTAGAAGCACACCACTGCCCAGAGTAAAACTGGAAAGAGAATGGAAGAGGTTTCTCTGAGGAAAATACAGTAGTGCTTCCGCTCAGCGCAATGCCAGCATTTTACAAAACCGAGGCAAACCTTGTGGCCTTCTGCCTGAAACCTGCCAGTTGCTTGCTCCTCACTGGAACCTTAAGGCAACCAGTGAGCCCAGAGCCCCTTGGCTTCTCTTGCCTTATTCCCACCCTTCTCTCGGCTCTCTTCTCCAGACACTGGGTCTCCTCACAGTTTCTGTGGAACACACAGACAAGCTACTCTTTTTGGACATAAAAGGGTCTGAGACTGAGCCTTCCTTTCTTCCCCAAGCAGGCCTTAAACTCACAGTCATGCTCTCTTGGGTTCTGGGTACCTGTGTTGCAGATATGTGTAACCACACCCAGACCAGCATGGGCTTTCAAGTCCTTCCCCTGAAGCCAGTGGTACTCAAGCTTCAGGTCCCTTAGATTTACCTCGAAGGCCTCAAACTGTTGTTTCTGACCAGGGGACAGGTTTCCAGGTCCTTGGGACAACATGCTCTACATGATAGTGTGTTCTTGGTTTACCCACCTTGTGTCTCCTCAATGAGGCCCACCCTGGTTAGTCTCTGTGAAACTACAGCCATGTATGAAACTCCACACTTCCGAGTTCTTCTGACTCCAGTATGCTTTTTGTTGCTCTTGTTGCCTAATAACAAAACAATAGTTATTGCGAACCTTATCTGTGTCCAATATCTGTCCTCAGACGTCTGTCCTTCGTCTGTCTGTAAAGGTAGGAATTTTGTATTTTCCTTCGATGATGTGTCCCAGATTTCTCAGAGTGTGCCTGGCATTTGAAGAGTGAATGAATTGTTAAGGAATTAACCAATGAGAAACACTGAGACGTGAATACTGTATCTCAGATGTCGGCCCCAGCTCCTTCAGTCTGTCGTTAGATGTTCTCCAGATGCTGTCGGGAGCTTCATTTCTCAGATTCTCTGCTTCCATGGCAATGAGAAATGGTTATTCCTCTTGGCTGATGTTTGGGCCTAACCTGATGATCCTCATGTAGGGCTACACCAGTGATTCTTTTTAAATTTATATTTTAACTTCAGAGTGCTTACTAAGCCAATGGCCTTCAACCTCTGGTCTGTTTTAGTTCCCTGGATTTGAAGGCTCTGTAAATATTTAATTTGTATTTCACCTTAGTACCTTAAAACATCTTTCTGATTATAATTTTAAAACCACTCACTTAATACATTACCAAATTTGAATGCACTGAAATGTTGAATTAGATTATCAAGGTAACTTGAAAATCGTGCTTCCCCCCCCCATTTCCCCCCTAATTTTTCCCCTTAATTTTCTCTTCTATAGCTGAATTTCTCACAAATTGTTCTAGATTATGGAGGGAAGAGCTTTTATCATCTTACTGTCCATCAAGGCAGGAACCTGAGGAGAATTCCCAGAGGAACACTACTTACAGGCTGACTGGACACATCTACTCAGCTAGCTTTCTTCTGTAACTCAGAACTCCCTGCCCTCCCTGGGGTGGGGATGGGGGTGGGGCAGCATGCTCATGGTGGCCGATTCCCTTCTCCATCAATGGGCAACCAACAAAATGCCCCACAGATACACTTACTGGCCGTTCCAAAGGAGACAGTTCCTCACTGGAGAGTCCCTCTTCCCAGGCGTGTCATGTTGACAACTGGAATTAGCAAGCCCAGAAGTTACCACTGCTCAGGAACTTGCATAGCCGTGTTGTATAGATTCTAGCCTGATTCTACTCATAAATTGAGCCATCAGATTGCTTCTGTCACACTTATTCAGCAAGTGGATCACCTGCCCAGGCTTTGGAGCCCTGTGGGCTGCAGTCATCTGTGCAGGTTGGCAACCCAGAGACCGAACTCACTGTATGTCTCAAATGTTCCTTGTTTTAAGGAGTTTGAACAGTTGTTGGACTACACACTCAATTAATTACACAAGTTATTAAACTTTGCAATTAAATCTGACTTAATTTTTTAAGCATTTGGAGGAATTTGAGGCAGAATAGCAAATCATCAAATGAAAGACTGCAAAGCCTGGCAAAACCTGGCTAGCTTGCTTGTCACGTCTGCTCCTCTCCGGAATACGGGGCAGGCACTGCCCATAGTGTTTGACCTAGCAAAGCATTCAGTTTTCTTCCTGTCAAGTTGGATTCTGAGCCAGCAATAAGAGAGCAGAGAGCCGGGCCTTGTCTGAAAATTTCTCCACATTTTTATCATACGGTTCAGATAGTGAGTGATCAATCTCTGTGGTTGCCTGTATTGGGATTTTCTTAATTCAGCACAGCTGAATACAAACAGGAACTCAAATCCTGAATCATGTCAAGTCAGTTGGTGTGGACTCTGCTGCCTGAAAGACCCACTCCGAACCAAAGCAGAAGTCTGTTGAATACTTTATAGAAAAAAATTCTAAGTTACATTTAGCATCTTGTAGGCCTCTAAGACATTCCTCTCCTTTGCTATTCAGTCCCCGACATCATATTCGAGCCCCTCAGAAGTAATGCTTGTGGCCATGTGTTGTGTGTGCGCTGGTAGGTAGGTACAGGACGATCGTGAGTCCGAGGCCTGCAAGAGCTTCCTAGTGATGTTAAGGTCAGCATGGACCCCACACACTAGAGATCCTGTCTTGGAAACAACAGAAGGTTCAGCTGTCCCAAAGCTTTGCCGCCCCTAGTGCGTAGCACTGCCTCACCCATGAGCAATACTTAGCAAGGGTTTAGTCAATAGCTTTTACTCAACTGCAGAGACATATCTAGATTTTACCTTAAACATGCATTCAGTGACATTTCACTGAAAACATGCGTTATAACATTAAAACACGTATACACAGATACGCAGACACACAGAGAGACAACCTACCACTACCACCACCAACAACAACAAATAACCACATCCCTATTGGACATTTCCCTTTCTTTCATCTCTCTAAGTGACAAGTCTTTTTTCCCCCTGATTTATTTCTAGAAATATCCTTTGGTTGACTCTTTCAGGCCACCCTATTTTTCCTGTCCTGGCCCTAAGCTATAACCTTTTCCTCATTCTTGGCATTGACTGTGCAAGCAGCTTAAA
Organism: Mus musculus; assembly: GCF_000001635.26. Lineage (NCBI taxonomy): Eukaryota > Metazoa > Chordata > Mammalia > Rodentia > Muridae > Mus > Mus musculus. The sequence continues at coordinate 32,301,424 of NC_000070.6, forward strand.
TCCATTTCCCAGACTCAGCCTCCCTCTCCTACACTTGGATCTTGTGCTATTGCTTATGAGAAAACATCTGTACATCCTTTGACCTATACTGTGTATAAAATCTGTATCTCTGCTGCCCAGCAGTCACCACTATCCACAGGTAGCCAAAGTCCTGGAATTAAGACTAGTGCACATTGGTAGATGCTATATGTGAACAGTCCATATTATTTCAAGAGCCAGTGTAAAATGTAAAATATCTCATTAATAATTTGTATATTAAGACAGAGCATATTAAAATAATATATGCATACTGTTGTACTATAATATATATTACTTATAATATATATTTTATATATATTTGGGCTAATCATCTGGGTTATTTCCTAAAGCTTTCTAAATTACAAGTTCTCTTTGGCATCATTCTCTAAAACCTGCAAAAACAGAATCTTAATGGCTCTGTTAGCTAATGCAGCGTATATTGTGATTACGAAAGTATGGATCCACAAAGGCAGTGGGCTTAAGAAGTTTGCATAGTTAGTGGCCTTCCTGGCACCCTTGTTAGACTGAATAAACAGAACTCCCTGACAGATCCTCTCCAGTCTACCATGTGGGACAATCTGACATTCTGGTGAGTCACTTTCTAATGATAGTCTTTCTTTCGTTTTTTCGTATGTAAGAAACCAGCGTTTTAAATAAGATGTGGCAAATATTAATCCCTAATTAATGATCTCTTAATGCAGCAAAATGAATTGCAATTTCTACAGAAACAAGGAGACAATTTTTATGTATATCAGATACCCCAATATGCAGTTAAAAGAGTATAGAGTGCTTCAAATCCTGTGAAGGCGAAGCTCTAGGAAAATCCTATCAGTTCCAACAGCATGTACCATTTCTGCATGCTGTTAAAGTGCAGGCCTGGGGAAGCAGCTATGTTGGCAGAGTACTTATCTAGCATGAACAAAGCCCTAGGTTTGATCCGCAGCACCACATCACCCAGCATAACACACATAACACATTTGTAATCCCGGCATCAGGGGTTCAGGCAAGAGGAGGGAGATTATTTTTGCTGTGTGCTTTCACCCCTGGAAAATGCAGAAGGAAGAAGGCATTCTTCGGTCAGTCATCAGTTGCCTGAAAATGGCTGCGAGCTCCTGTTCCAGAGTGCCTGCCTCATCTGTCTCCCTGTTTCGTGTCTTGAAGTGGAAAGAACCATCAGAAAATTAAACAATAGCAGTCGAATACCTAGGAGCAGGAGGGATTGATTCCTGAAGTGAGTCAGGGGTGTGTCATCCTGTGTGACACTGACACCAAGCTAATTGAATGTTGAGACAAACATGCGTTTGCCTGTGTGTGTGTGTGTGTGTGTGCGAGCGAGTGCGCACTCACACATGTGTGAGTTAAAGCCTTCCTGTCAGTATGTGAAGTGACTGTGAAGGGCACCACAGCAAACTCTGGTTCTATCAAGAATGTACCTATTTTTAACATGCTGGATCAAGTGTCTGCAGTCATAGGGGATGAGGAAGGAGTAGAGAATGTGTGTGTGTGGGGGGGGGGAGACTGACTTGAGGAGATTCTGTAAAGGACCCTCTGGCGTGTTTACAGTTCAGCTGTGCATTCTTAATGGCTCCACTGCTGCCAGGTCAGGTAACATTTTCTTTGCATGTGATGAATGGCAGAGAATTCTCTTGCAAGGGAACCAAGGAGCTGGGAGGGGGGAAAGGGGAGGACAGGGATAAGAAACACACAGCTCCAGAGGGGTACAGCCCTTGCTTTGCAGTTGCCTGTGTGGATAGAAACCAGATGGCATGCTGGAACACCCGCTTGGCTATCTGAGGAGCCAAACATATGGCTAATGGTGGGGAGAGCGAGCCTCAGAGCCAGAGCTTTGCTGATGTTTCATATTACAGATTGTTACAGTGTGTCATTACATGGCAAACCTAAGTGCTTAATACCCACTGCAGGCGCTGGCCATACACTTACAAGAAGGACTGTTAACTCTTTGCTGGCTCTGAATGGAGGAGTGACATCATCGGGAGACTGAAAATGTCTGGTGTGGAGGAGAATTTTGTAGTGGAAACAATATTGTTTTAAAACGTGAGAAGCCATCACTCCACTGAATTCAGCTGTGCTCTGAGAACCTTTTTGTACGAGACTTTATTTCCCCTTCTCTTCCTATTTCTCTTTCTTTCTAACACACACACACACACACACACACACACACACACACACACACACACACACACTGAGGTTGGGGGGGGTGCTAAAATCAAAATCCAGGCTGCGACACCACTCTGGTGGGTCAGACAGCATGATCACCTGGAAGCCACATAGCTGCACTCAGAGGTCGCACATTTGAAGTTTCTGTTTGGGAAGCTCTGGGCAACAGCAGGTCTGTGTTATCTGAGGAGCTGCTGAGCCCATTCATCTGCTTTTCACAGCCCGCTTCCTTTTATTTTTAGCCAGATCCGTCAGGCCTGACAGGCGGGTAATTCGAGCCAGAGGAAGGGCAGCGCTCCAAGTCCTTTCCACAAAGCAATTCTTCTCCTCCCTCCTGGGAGGGCTCCAGACTTGGCCTGCTTCGGGCAGATGGATTTGTTGAGTCATGTGAGAGAGAGCATTTACACAAAAACACAGTGAGGCAGTGGAAATGAGACAGAAAGAAGGAAGGAGAGAAAAAAAGAAAGAAAGAAAGAAAGAGAGAGAGAGAGAGAGAGAGAGAGAGAGAAAGAAAGAAAGAAAGAAAGAAAGATAGATAGATAGATAGATAGATAGATAGATAGATAGATAGATAGATAGATAGATAGATAGAGTAGAGCAGCCAAAGCAGAAAGGAGGGTGAGTGAGCCAGGGAAGCTTGTGGCCTGCAGCGTGCAGCCTAGTGCAGGAATTCTGCAGCAGTCAGTGCCCGAGGAATGCCATAGAGGCTCTTGTATATAAGGTAATGTCTAGTTTACTGCATGGGTGGAACCCGGCTAGACGCTTCCTCTTTTTAGCAGAGGAAAGCAGTACTGGGAAACTTATATGTATGTATATATATATTTTTTACAAGCAGCACTCAGTAACAAAGACCACACTGTGACAGTGTTGGTTCCAGTAGCGGTAACTGACCAATGGGCTGCTTTAGAGAAAAAAATGAGTTTGCTTTGTGATGTAATACAAGTTTGCTTTGTCTGGACGCCAGCAAGACTGAGGACACAGAGGAGGGGGAAGAGGAAAATTGGACCAGGACTTTTGGTTAATGGTTTCCAGAGATCATTGAGAGAAGTTGAGTGGAGGGGGGAAAGTGGATAATGTGGAGAGTTGCTGTGAGGTATACCGTAATTACGGTAGGTAAAACAGAGCTTTTCCTATGGCTTCCGTGCTCAAGCTGATGTGAACGGTTTTGAAACGCTGAGGAAGGCATTGTTTCCCCCCACCCTGCCAGCACCCCCACCATGGCACTAGTTTCTCCTTTAGCATTTGGACAGTGAGAAGAACCAGATTCTACATTATGGGAAGCAGCATTAACTTCATGGATCGGTTTTGCTTACTCTTGGTACCACAGGCCTTTAAAACAGTCCGTGGAAACGGTCCCCGCTGCTCATTCATAAAGTTTGAATTAGTTTATATACAATAGTGCAGGAATTCTCCCGGTTTTGCAGAATGAAAGTCTGCCTAAGAGAAAAACGACCAAGTTATCTAAGTGTGCGATCCGTCCAATGGAAGAAAGCACACAGTGCAGAGATCAGGAAATACATGGACACTGAAATGGAAATGGAGAGACGAGGGAGTGACTTCATAGACAGCATCCCCGCAACCTTGCATTTATTCTGAACTCCACTAGTGCAGCCTTCCCCGCCCCCTTCTCAGCCTCCCTAGAATGTAGGTCAACTTCACCATGGCTCCTCATATTTTGTTAGCATTTTAAAAGTTGGAACATTTTGCCGATGTTTTGAGACGGAAATGTATTTAAGTTGCCTGGGTGGTTTCAGTAATTCTGGAACGGAGCTCTCACATTCCTGCTGTTGCTAGTCACCAGTGAACTGGAGTAGTCAGCATGCAGAAACAGCTTCAACTAGAACAAGCACAGCGCTCACAGTGTTGCTGATCAGACGCTCTGACGCTCACACCCCTCCACGTCCCTTCACGCTGCTCCGGTGATTCCGCTGCGCTCTTACAGGGCCGCTTTGAGTTATTATGCTTGAAGGAAGAATGAGGACATTTTTGTGGCTGTTGTGCATTTTAGGAATCCCAGACTACACAGCAGCGACATTATCATTATTTTGAAGTGGCTTTGTTTTAACCCTACTTTATAACATCGAGTCTTCCCTCTCCAGCAGGGCATCTCTTACCGCGTGGCTGATAGTTTGGACCAGGTAATAATTATGGAGAATGCACTATAGCTGAGACCTCACATCTTGAACCCCAAGCATGAAGTAGTGAGAGCAAACTGGAGGTAAAGGAGGCCTTTTCATTTCAAAGCCTGCCCCAGTGATGTACTTCCTCCAACAAGGCTGCACCGCCAGACCCTGGGGTCATTTTTTGTTCAAACCACAGCACGCGCTGGATCTGTGCTTTACCACTGAGCTTGTAGTTTATAGGTAAACTCAGCATTTGAAATGGAAATATTAGGTATATAAAGTTTCCTACATAGCAAACAAATGATTTTAGGGAGAATTCTGTCTGTCTGTCTCTGTCTCTCTCTTACACACACACACACACACACACACACACACACACACACACACACACACGCACGCACGCACGCACGCACGCACGCATGTGGATTGGGGAGGGAAAGGAGGAGAGGGAGACAGAGAGAGAGAGAAACTGAGACCTGGATTTTGTTCTTGAAGAACAGCCCCTTTCTTGTACTCTGGTCTCAGCAGGTAAAATCCCTCCAGGCTATATCATAGGTCTTTCCCCAGAGTTACACCAGAGGAAGTGGCCCTGCTATCAGAGCCCTGGAATGTTGATATCAGCAGCAAGGAAATGTCTCATTTTCACAGCACCCAGAGCTGGAGCCTTAAGCTCACCCACTCTGTATCCCATCCCAGAAAGAGAAAGGCCGATAGGGTAGGCTTTCTTCTTAGGAGCAGAGCCGACTTCCTTCCCATGCTGGTGACTGCAGTCTCCTTGAGAAGGAATGTGTGCCTTTCCACAGGAGAGGCAGGCATACATTTCCTGTTTATTTTGTGAGGACTGGTGTCAACTGCTATAATGAGATCAGAGGAGCCCCTGAGGGACGTGGCCTGGCTGTGTCTGTGCCAGTCCCCTGAGCTGAGCTGTTGTTGGAGAAAGCAGGCAGCCCTACAGTTCCTGCTGGTGACATAGTATGTGACTGTGCCCTTGCTGTTTCTTGTCCCACCAGTGTCAGCATTCCATCATCCAGTTGTAAATTATGCAAACATAAACCTAAGACCGACTGCTTCCTTGCCTGGAAGGCTCCTGCCAAGAATGGCTTGACAGGCCCGGGCTTTCCTTAAGCTCTTTCTCACCTGACTACCATTAGGAGGAAGAGTTTAAGAATAAGTCGCAATATAGCTGATACGACAAAGAATGTATTTCTGGGTCTAACCTGAGCAGCAGTTAAATGAACACATATGGGAAATAATTATGGCAGAATTGAGTTTTAATTGGACATTTCGAGCAGACTAGAATATCCTGAGCAGGCACAAGCTGACCCACTTTTTGATAACCCCTCCCAAACATGCACATAAAACCTTAGGTATGTCCAAAAAACCAAAAAAAGATAGTTTCATGTATATGAGCTCAAAGCAGGATAGTGACAGTACCAAGTGCTGAAAGACTCCAAAGCTACCCACCGTGGTAGTGTAGGGGCTACCAGCTCTCAGCTGTCGGGGCTGAGATGTTTATACTCACCAGTGGAATTGTTTGTTGAGAAGGGCAAGAATGTCCTCTAAAGCATCATGTTTGAATGGATCTGGTTTCCTTGCCAGCATGGTAAGTGACGAGCTATTTGGATTTTGAAAGTGGTTCAGATCATGAAAGCACTCGGGCTGTGGTCAGACCAAACCTTATCTTTGTGGAATAGTTTAACAACGCAGCACATGACAGTGCCTCAGAGAGAACAGGCCATGCTACAGCAAAGCTGGTAATGAAGAGGACAGATCCTGCACCACACAGATGATCTTTGGGGTGGCCTTGCATTCGAGCCTGTCATGCTGCCAAGTAGAGCTCTCTTCAGGGAATCAACAGAAGCATTTCCCCCAGAGAAGCAAGACAGTACACCCATTCCAGGCCTCCAAAGTGGGCGGATTTAACCTGTATATATCACCTCCTGTTGAGGAGAGTCTCTCTGTATAACTTGTTGTCTGGGTCTGCTTGAAAGAAAATAGGTCCTGTAGTTGTGGCTTTGATGGAAGAGTGAGCTGGCCTCTTGGTTTCTTTAAAGAGGTGCTTTCTAATTCTCTCCCATGACATCAGTCCCTCCTCAGTTGGAAGTAACCCACTAGACTGTCATTTGAGATTCCCACCAAACTGTAGAAAATGGACTTGCCTGAATTATTCAAGCCCTCAAGAGAGACGCTCTAGAAATCTATCAGCATGTGTCGTTTGACTTTTCCTGGGAAGACAAGAACACAAGTCTATTCACCCCAGATACAGCATTGACAGGAGTCTAGAAGTATGACTCCACCCAAGAGAACCCTTGTGAACAGTGAGTTTATTGGGGTTGCTTACATGGTCAGAGGTGAGGGGTTATGTGGTGGTTTGAATGTGAATGGCCCATATAGACTCATCTATTTTAATATTTGTTCCCTCCTTGGCTGAATAGTTTGGGAAGGATTAGGAGGTGTGGTCTTGTTAGAGGAGGCCTGTCACTGAGGGTGGGCTTTGAGGTTTCAAATGCCACACTGTTCCTACTTGCCTTCTCTCTTTCTTTCTGCCTGGTGCCTGGGGGTCAAGATATAAATTCTCAGCTACTGCTCTAGTGACATCCTTGCCTGCCGGCTACTGTGTCCCCACTTGGATAATTATGGACTCTGAGCCTCTGAAATTGTAAACCCTAAATAACGTTTCTTTATCATTTGCCTAAGTCTAGAGACTTAGAAGAGCAATAGAAAAGTATCAGAGGCAGGGCCGTTGCAGAGGCATGCATGACTCACATGCAGCTGCATCACCAGAAAGCCCACCCCGACATGAGTGATGACCAGTGAAGGTTGCATCCCTGGATCTGCCTGCTTGACTAGCTGTGCATATGTCTCCTGGATCTGCCTGCTTGACATAGCTTGTGCAAATGTCTCCTCTCCCCAGAAGTTGTTACTGCTTATGTAACCTTTCAGACGACCCTTGCAACTCTTGTGAGTTTTTTCCTAAGAGTTTTGTTTCTTCTTGAGTCTTGTAAACTTCCTTTGCCTCCTGAGTCCCCAAGGAGCCTCCTTTGAGATGGGAGTGACACAATTTGGAGGAAATCGCTAGATAACACACCCAGTAAGCCAGGTGCAGTTGGTAAACCTTCATCCTAGATGAGTGGAATTGAGACTCCTCATCCAAAATTGTCAAATCGATTGAGAGTTTCTTAGTACATCTGACAGCCACCAGTGATACACCTTCCAGTAGTATGTCACATTGACAAACATAAATTAAAGCTACTAAGATGGGTATCAAGAGGATGATGGACTAGCTTCCATTCTTTCTCTGCTGAGGCATAAAAAGAGCAATGTTCCTAGCAGAATGAAATCCATACTCCACTGGCTAAAGCAATGTAGTTCTTAGGTGAAGGCTCTTTGGTATTTTTTTCTTATATTTCTTGTAATCTCAGAATATGTGCTGGCCAAATGAGGAATATAAATAGTAGTAACATTATATTATTAGAGGATGATAGAATGGAGGGAAATGTGTTCAGCTGATGAAAGGAAAACTGGCCTAAGCATTGTGATTAGACATAGTGTAACTATGTAACGTCTGTTGTATGAGGTAGTGTCAACAAGTGCTGGGAATTTGACAGCTACACAGAGCACACAGGTTAATTTTCTCTAGATGGGCTTATCATCCAATAGAATGATTAAAGGTGATTGGCCATTTGCAATTTTATGCTGAGTAAAGTTGTACTGAGCTGAGGATGGAAGACAGAAGAGAGAAGGGCCTATCTTATTTGACTGCTGTGTCAGGTTCTTTTTCTCGTGTTATGCCATTTGGTTCTTAGGACAGTCGTGAGTGGTAGGAGGATTTACCCCACATTTGAGGAAGAGGGTACAAAGATTTAATCGCATACTCCACTCACATGCCAAAAGATAGCTGAAGGTCAGATCAACTGTATTTCCTGTGTTGCTATGATAAAATACTCTGACCAAACACAATGTGAGGGAGGAAAGGGGTTATTCATCTTATGGTTCCATGACACAGTCCATCACTGAGGGAAGTTTGCTATTCCACACAATATGACCCCCAACCCAGAAACTCACCTTACAACCAAAGAAACAGCAGAGACCATGAAGGATGTTGCTTGATAGATGGCTCACAGGCCAGCTTATACTTAGATTTCTTAAACAGTCCAGGGTCTTCTGCCTAGGGATGGTGTTGCCCACAATGCATGGAGCCTTTCTTTATCAGCAATCAAAACAAGCCCCAACAAATATGCTCCCAGTCTTCTCTAGGTAATTCCTCAAGCTCTTTTCTCTGGTGACTCCAATCAATGTCAGGTTGATTGTTAAAGCTAACTAGGATACCCACAAAGCCTTGCTTTGGTTGCTCACCTCGGGGATTTCTGTGCCCCACAAAGCCACAGTAGCACAGCCCTGGAAAGGCCAGAAGGCAGGCTAAACACTTCCACTCCTGGAAATGTAAAGGGATAGAGACCCCTCTGGCTGACCTCAGAGGTCACTGGTGGGAGATAATGCACACTGGCCCTCTGTATCCCACTCCTAGATTTCAGAGTGTAGCACAGTGTCTGTGATGCTGTTTCCTGACTTTCTTGAACTCATGAGCTTTGGGCACATGTGCCATGCACCTTCTTTGCTGGGACTAGAACCGAGGGGCAGACTCAATCAGTGGATCATTACTGTCTTCATGACCTGGCCACTCACTTATATCATTCCTTCGGAATTCTTGTTTTAGAAAATCACCAAGTCAAGAGAAAGCCACTGGAACAGGTAACCTCTTCAGTATCACCCAAGAGACAGATTGGCTTTGACAGTGGCAGCCTTGAATCTAAATGTTCATCACCTGGGAGTTTTATCAGGCAATTTCCTGAGAGTCAGCCTCTAGCACATGCACCAGGAAAGGTTATGTCAAAGTCATATCTCCTTGCTGCCCAGTGGCATCCAAGCCAGCTTCTTTGTTACTATCAGGTGTCCTCCTCCTGTCCCCTCCTCTTCTTCCTCCTCCTCTTCCTCTTCCTCCTCTTTCTTCTCTTCTTCCTCCTCTTCCTCCTTCCCTTCCTTCCCCTTTTCTTCCTCTTCCTCTCCCTCCTCCTCCTCGCTCTCCTTTTTCTCCTCCTTCTTTAATCTATTTATTTATTCACTTTGCATTCCAATCACAGCCCCAGTCCCTCTTCTTCTCCCAGTCCTACCCTTACAAATCACTCTCCCCTCATTTTCTCCTCCTCAGAGAAGGGGAAGCCTCCCTTGGTACTACCCTGCCTCGGGACATTCAGTCCCAGCAGGGCTAAACACGTCCTCTCCCCCTGAAGTCCAACCAAACAATCCACTTAGGGGAAGGGGATCCAGTGGCAGGGAACAGAGTCAGAGACAGCCCCCACTCCACCCGATAGGGGACCCACATGAAGACCAAACGACACATCTGCTCCAAATGTGTAAGTTGCCTAGGTCCAGCCCCTGCATGCTCTTTGGTTTGTAGTTCAGTCTCTGTGAGGCCTCCACGGGTTCAGTTTAGTTGACTGTGTAGGTATTCTTGTGGTGTCCTTGACCCATCTGGCTCACTCAATTCTATCCCCTCACTCTTCCACAAGACTCCCCAGCCTCCACCTGATGTTTGGCTGTGGGTCTTTGCATCTGATTCCATCTGCTTCTGGATAAAGCTTCTCGGGAGACAGTTATGAGAGATTCCTGTTTGCAAGTACAGCCTAGTATAATTAATAGTGTAGGGGCTGGCTCTCTCACATTGGATGAGTCTCAAGTTGGGCCAGCCATTGGTTGGCCGTTCCCTCAGTCTCTCTTCCATCTTTATTACTGCACACCTTGTAGGCAGGGCAGATTTGGGGTTGAAGGTTTTGAGGGTAGGTTGATGTCTTCCTCCCTCCACTGGAAGTCCTATAAGAAGTAGCCACTTGAGTTTCTGCTGGTAGAAATCTAAGCTAGGGTCACTCTCATAGACTCCCTAGGGCCTCCCCATCCCAGGTCTCCAGATAGTCCCAGAGATGCCCCCCACTGATTTCTATTCTCACTTCTAGCCCTCTCCTGTCGCCCCTCCCTAGACCTGACCCCCATGCCTGTTCCCTCCTTGCCTCTTCTCCCACCCCAATACTTCTCTTCATCCATGGGTATCTCTTCCTTGTAACTCTGTCTCCTTTTACTTGTCACCAATTTCTAGTTAAAATCCAGAATATTAATTTCCAGTCACGTTCCCTAACCCCGGATTTGTCCTTGCGGGTTTTGGATGGGTGCAGGGATCAGGTGGCAAGCATTGTTTGGTCTCTTGGTCTGAGCTGTGGTATTGTGTGCTCGATGCCTCACTATGGGCTTCGTGAGGACATTGATGCTCTGGAGAACCAGAGCTGCACACCCAGATGAAGCTGCAGATTCCTCAGAGGCAGCTCGCCCTTGTTTCTCTGCCTCTCGGGAACACCCTTAGTAGAGGTGTGGTGGGGTTTTCCCCCTCTTGGGTACTTAATCCCAGCGCCATGTTCCGTAGAGTGGAAAGGAGGTTAGAAGTTCTGAAATAAATTGGATTTACATTTGTTTAGTCTTGGACAATGATTCTAGTTCAAGGGTGTCAGGATTTGAGTAAAGAAACATGAGACACCCTAAAAGCAGGATGGAGGGAGCTAGGGTTTCATTACTTACTCTTCTGATTGTCCAAGCTTCTAAGTCCCTGATTCTTGAGCACTTCCCCCTCCCCCAGACATTCCTCTGTCTTTTCCTTCTGAAGTCTGCTCATCGTTTTATTTCTTCAGTCGCTCTTACCTAAAAGCTTTTCTGTCTTATGTCTAGTCTTTTGTTTACACAGCCGAATGTAGTGTAGGGAAAAGGGTGGTCCAGAGAACCCATGCTGGTCTCAGAGCACAGGCGTTTGAAAGCCAGTGAGTGACGGCCTTAACGTTGTGAAAAGTAAAGTGCTTGCTTTATTAGCCTGCATCCTTTTGGAGTACCTGAGCTACCCAGCCTTGAGACAGATCACACAAAAGGCTTCCAGAATAAACAGATGGGAAGGGCAAGAAGCATTGGAGTGCGGAGAAAGCCCGAGTCAGCACATCCCATTCTCAACTGTCAGTATCAGCAGCATTTTCAAGAGCCAAGACATGGCACATAAAGAAACAGCCCTTGACACTCTTAAGTAAGGAGGATGGACTCAAGCTGGCTTATTCTATTCTTATCATTCCTCAAAGAATCTTAGCAATGATCCAGGTAAAACAGATGTCTCACTGTAGGTGGAGGTTGTTGGTAAATAGTGGTGAAACGGGTAGACCCAGTCTTCACTTTTCCACAACTCCCACTTGCTGATGCTCAAGACGCCCAAACCAGGAGAGTATATAACCCTAGAAATGCCACAGGGCGTGGGATTCTCACCAGGAACCTGAATCTCCCAGTCCCCGTCATAGAGAGGACTTGGCTGGTGAGGGGCACTTGGCCGTATTGCCGGTGCTATTTTATTTACTTTCCTGACCCTTAATTTTCACTTATTTTGGAAACTTTCAACTCCACCCCCTCCCTGCTTCCCTACCTCCCTACCTCCCTTCTTCCTTCCCTCACTCCTTCCTTCCCTCAATCCCTTCCCTCCCTGAAACTAGGGCTTAAACCTAGTGCCTGGAGCGTCCTTAGCAGACGCTCTGCTGCTGAGCCCTAGCCCCCCTGCTTTCTTTGACTTTCCATGTCCCCAGTCCTGCGTGCTTCTTCATGCTTCCTTCCACTCACCTTGAGTGATTACATTTCATTAGCCTTTTAGCTGTGTAAGGCTGAACACAGACTTTATTACCCACTGGATCAATTTTGTTTGGATCAGCTGAATAGGAAAAGCTAGGACATATGGGATTGGATTTCTCAAGGCACCCTTTGGATCTATACTTAGTTTTGTTCAGTTCGAGGGGTATTTCAGCTTCTTAAAAAGATAGAAAGAAAATATTTAGAACTTGAGTGAAGACACCAGTGTCTCCTCTGTGATGTCTCGGGCAGCTCTTTTCTTAATGGTTTGTACTTAGAAAAGCAGGTTGTGTTTTTAAGCTGTAGCTTTTCCTATGCTGCTTCATAACCAGGTTGACTTCAGGACAGACAGCTTTTCCATGTTTGAAAGGAGATGGGAAATATTTGATAGAACAAGGCTAGTCCTTCTCATTTCTGTCCACATGTGAACTGACCCAGTTTCTGAACGTGTCATCTGTTCTCTGAGCTATTTCCTATGAACAGCGTCTATTGGCTGACGTATAGCTGTGCACATGTGCGTGTGTTTTATTGGCAGAGAGGATGGTGGGTTTATTTTTCATCTGTGATCTTTGTACGTGTTTTCATTCTGTACTATGTTGAAGAGAAGTCACTTCTACCCAGAAAATACTATTTATGATAACATGACCAAAACTAATGTTTACACCCTTGCATCAGGCTAGATAAATTAGCTCTTAGGTTGACATCATCAGAACTGGAAGCATTTATCAAAAAGCATATAGTATCCTTGTAGCTACTAAACAGCCATATGTTATTCCCAATAATAGTTAGAGGGGATCTACAAACCTGGGGCTGGGGAGACTTTTCAGTGGATAAATGCTTATTGTACAAGCATGAAAATCTCAGTTTGAACCCCAAAACTCGGGCATGGCAGTGCTTGAACCCCAGCAGAGATAGGAAGACCCGGGGGTCAGGGGCTGCTTGCCAGCCATTCTAGCCCACAGGTGAACTACAGGCTCAGTAAATCACCCTGTTTCCAAAAATAAGGTGGAGAATGCTTGAAGAAGATATCAGAGCACATGTGCATGTGTAGATGCGTGGTCAGGGGCACCCATGTGAACACATGCCTTTAACTGTTCCTACCCAACACACACACACACACACACACACACACACACACACACACACACTCTTTAAAAGATTTAAACCCTGACATTAAAATGTTTTCCTCTAAAAAATAAAAAATCTTCAAAGACATTTTGTCGCAATTACCAAAATTGTTTTTCAATCCTGTGTTAAGACTATCATCCTTGCCTCCCCGAGTGAGAGTAAAGGATTATCTCTGTCACTAATATTTCCCTCAAAGAAGTTCTAGTCTGGCTTGGCTGTAGAATGGCACACATGCAGATGGCATAGGAACACCTGGGGGAGGGCTAAAGAGGGACTGGACAGATAGTTTAGTGTGGACCCTTGGTCAGGTTCTAAGGGATCAGAGACCGTGGTACATGGAAACGCCCTATTTAAGTAGCTGATGAAGCATTTCAGTCTGCTGGTTAGTACCTCGTGCCCATTTCCTGTGTGCCAATGTGGATTATAATGTGACATTTTGTGACGTTAGACATCCAGGCACAAGCTGTCCAGTTATGTGATAGTGTGTGCCAATGTGAATTATAATGTGACATTTTGTGACGTTAGCCATCCCTGTAAGGCCCAGGGACAAGCTGTCCAGTTATGTGATAGGTTGGATCAATACATGTATTAAGCAAGAAACAGCACATACAGCCTTTCTACTGTAAAGGTCAGAAAGCCATTAGCCACTGCTTTTGGTAATTCAGTTACTCTTCATGATTTTTTTCATTCACTTTTTAGTCAATTAGATATTGAAAATTTATGCCTTTGAGGCCACTGTTGCCTGGACATTGTGTGCCTATGGTGATGCCTGTGTGGAGTCACTCTGCAAAGCTGGGGTACTGGGATTCCCCCGTGTAGTATTGCTCAGATGTGTTACTCCTGAGGCTGGCCTGCTGTTTTCTTTGGAATCTCTGTGATGACAGTGACATCACCTTCCTTCCTGACTCATAAAAAATGAAACAAAGCAAAAGCAAAAAAACAAGGATAACATGATGTTTGTGCTGAAGAATAATGTTTATGGGTTAAGAATTTATCTTTTGCAAACATAATTGCAAACTGATTTTTGTAGCAATGGGAAGTGTCAGTATAGGAATGCAGCATTGTGGCTGGTACCCTGGCCTTGGCAGATGTGTTTTTCTCTAGTAGACAAAGACTTAGGACTTAGAGCTGAAGGGGGCTCTGGTGGGCCATTGAGAGTTTGAGGACTTCATCAAACCTCACTAGATACACGGTAGGTGAGTGTAAGAAGCCTAATGGCGTACTGCTGCGGCTTGGTCTTCTATGCGGTGTATTCAGATGCTGAGTTCTGTGCCCCAAGATTAGGTTGCAGCCTGGACATGGGGATTGTATTGATCAATGTCCTGTAAAGAATGCTCTGATCTCTGATTGGATAATAAAAGGCTAGAACCTGTGACAGGGCAGGAGAGAGAGGAAGGCAGGACTTGAGATCAAGAATGGGTCTCAGGTAGGGACCACAAGGAGAGAAGAAAGGTAGGGGAAGAAAGAGGTTGCCGTGAGGCAAGGTGGGTCATGAGCACGTGGCCAAGAGAAAACCACCCTGAGGACATATGTGGAGCCTACGGCTGAGACATAGGTTAAAACAGCTCAGTGCCATCCCAGTTTAGACTTAATAGCTTGTTAATAAAAATACCATGTTTCTGTGTCTTTTATTCAGGAGCTGTACCAGTTAGAGTTGGGCAGAACCTGCCCCCATTAAAATCACTTCACTAGTATACCCCTGACCTCTTGTGAGCATCTTTCAAAGGAAAAAGTGACATGTCTACTTAAGTGGTCAGAAACATTCTACTCTTGTTTTTGTTTACTATTTGACAAATCAGATGCCCTGGAACTGTACCATGGTTTTATTCCAAATTTTAATTAGAATAATTTAAAAACTCCATAAAGAACCAATACCACAATCTAAAACACAGATCCTTATACGGGGTGGGGGGCGTTTGGGGATGGGAGTACTAAATTGCTTTGTTTGTTTGGCTTATGGTCAGCTGATTCTCAGAATCCTTGTAGCCCAGGAGGTTCTACATGACAATCTTGAAGATGATACAGCCAGGCTCAGACCTCTGCCCACTGGTTTGTTTCTCTATTTCTTGAGGGGCAGTAGGGAAAGTCACTAAGGCCTGGTACATAGCACTGTTGTCACTTACCAGTTATATCCAAGTACCAACTAGATATTCCTAAATTGCTGGCTTTGCTCACCAGTGCCCCAGGCCCTAGACCTTAGTAGATACTCAAAATTAGTTATTTCAAAGACCATCCTTGTCCCCAAGGCCCCGGAGCAGGCCCCAAGACTCCAGCTACGAGTGCCTAGATCTACATTATCCAAAATAATTGCCACTAACCATATGAGCTATTTAAATTTAATTTAAATTGCACACACTTTTTAAAACAGCCCTTGCTTTCACTAGTTATTTCTTGGTTTAGGCTTTTACCGTTTCAAGAGTGCGAAGAGCTAGAATGTGAGTAGCAGTGTTTTATGTCCTTATCCTTAGTGCCTTCCCTGCCACCCGAGCACTGAGGGCTCAATAGGCACATGTGCCTGCCCTGTTGAGTAGCGTGAGTGGCAGCAGCCATGGCGGAGAGTTCTACTGGACACGGAACTTCACTGAGCTTCCTGGCCCTAATGGGGTTCTTGCTTGTGTTTACAATACAGCTGTCTGCTTCGAGAAGTGAGGGTTCTGAAACAAGAAGGACCTTCAGGAGCTGCTCCACACTGTGACATGTCTGATCCCTTGTGCCCGTCCCTGCAGCATGAACAAGGTAAAGGATGCTTTGAATATACTTTTGGATTTTCTTGTATCATGATTTTCTTGAGCACATATGACTTTTCATGGCCCAAAGAGATTGTTTTCCTGCCGTTAAAGTTTCAGAGTTGGGTAGTTGTTTGATGCCCACAAGCCATCTATCAGGCAAGGTGCAGGAGCCATTGGCCAATCCATGGTTTATGGTTTCTAGAGCATCCCTTGCATCTCCCAGAGGTGTTTGATAGATGAAAGGTTGAATGTACATGTGACTGTGTTGACATGAATATTGAAGAATTAGACTGTGGGGCCAGACTTCCTGAGATGATTATCAGTTCTGCCAGACCTCAGGCAAGTGACCTAACTTCATGATACCTTTTTTTTCTCCCACTGTTAAAATACTAATAATAGTGGATGAAATGTGCTAATTCATGCCACTTACCTTGTATAGTGCCTGCCCACACTACAGGCCTCTTAGAAACATTTGCTGCTATTTTGATGTGGGACAGTGTTAGCCCGTAGACATAGCTGCAAGAGAGTCTGGCAAGTATGTGCAGCATTTCCATGTGTTCTCTGATTGATTTGCTGAGCAATGAATGATTGATCACCAGATGAACATGTTACTAATAAGTGATGGATAAGGTTTGGATTGAGCTGCTAGCAGTGGCTATTTCAGGTATTTATTTATTTATTTATTTATTTATTTATTTATTTTTGAGTATTCTAATGAAGTGTGTACCAGACACTCTGGAGGCACAGAAGAAACATCCAGATCTATGACTCTCTTAGTTTTCTATTGCTGTGATAAAACACTGTGACCAAAAGCAACTTGGAGAGAAGAATGTTTACTTGGTTTATAGGTTATGGTCCATCATCAGGGAAAACCAAGGCAGGAATTGAACCAAAGACTATAGAGGAATCATGTTTATTGGCTTGCTTTCATGGCTGGCTTCGCTTGATAACTTATACAACCCAGAACCACCTGCTCAGGCACTGACTGCAATGGGCTGGGCACTCCCACATCAACCATTAATCAGGAAAATGCCCTACAAATTAGCCTATAGGCAATCTGATGGAGGCATTTTCTCAACTGTGGTTCTTCTCAGGCAACCCTAGCTTGTGTCAAGTAACTTGATAAAACCAAACCAAAGCAAACCAGAGCAGTGACCTAGGAATGAGAGTACAGTAGAGGTGAAAGTCTGAGTTGGAACCTGGATCGTAATGATAATTTCCTGGGCAGAGAGTGTAGCACTACAGGTAAAAGAAAAGAAACCTGTGTTTGAGCACAAAGCCATATGAGAAGGTCTGGAATGCTCACAAACAGAAGATGTTTGTCATAACTGGAGCAGAGTCATCTCTCAGTGACACTTGGCACCATGACCGGGGAACTCTGTAGTAAGTGACTCTCTTCTGCATTTTAGTGGCATCCCCCTTCTTCCATTCTAGGCATGACAATAAAAATTGTCCCCCTGTGTTTATTTCCTGGTGTTTATTTCCCAATGTCCCTTGGCACATGTCACCTCTGGTTGACAATTACAGCAGTGGTGGGCCAGTGGCCATGTATGAGCTCAGTGGTGGAGGGAAGGCCAGCTTTTGGGGCCACAAACCAATGTGAAACAAAAGAGATGTTTAAAGAAAAACAGACACATCATGACATAATCTATGGGTTGTGATAGAGATGTACAATTCTTAGATGTGATTTAGTCTTGATGACAGAAAGGCCATTTTACATGCTGAGAGTTCCCAATCTGAAGACACCCTCTAGTGATTTATCTCAGGTCATTCTTTTGGCCTTCTTAAGGGTAGAAGGAGCTAAGGTACTTCAGGGTTTGCACCTATCTGGAGGGAGGGACCAGAAAAAAAAAGAATAAAACAACACAACAGAACCAAGCAGTTATGTTAAAGAATTTTACATTTGGCTGAGCTGAGCCAAAGAAAGAGGAAACCTTCTGTTAGATGCCCCACTGCAACCTTCCTCCCATCCCACCCCACCCCAAATCAGGTCCCCATGGGAGCTGAAATTCTTACCTTTTAACAGTCTAAGAAGTCACTTTGGGGTAGACAGAGGTCCTGCCCCTCAGTCATGGCTGGAGACAGAAGTCTCTCATCACAAACCTTGGCTTCTCTTATTTTAAGGTTGGTATACTGGAAAGTCAAGGCAGGGCTTGGGAAACTTCCATGCACAGTTTGTACCATCGGCCAGCTCCAAGTTGCCTCCAGGGCATCTCAGAACTGATGTCATGGTCTTGCTCTTAGTACACACTTAAGAAGCAGACTCTTGGGAACCAGTAGGTGTGCCTGTGCTTGGGAAGTTATGTTCTGCCCTCATGGCCCAGAGAGTGCTTTATTTTATATCGTTTTAATTGGAAGTCGTGATTAAGCTGGGTGTGTCATCTCCATTGGTCAGCATTTTTTTTTATGGCTTTCTTGGCATAAGACAAAGAATAGGCCTTTCTTTGGAAGAGAAAACAACCGTTCTCAATACAGTAAAACTAGAGTCATTTCATCAGTGAGGTGTGTAACCGAATGTTGGAAGTGTGGTCATGGGTGTGGCTGGTGTTCTAAGTAGATTTGTTCCTAGAAAGCTGGAAGACATTTCAGCTATACCTTTTCATTAAACACACTCCCCAATACTCTCCTTCTTCCTAAATATTGTTCAGGGCCATTTCAGTTAGCCAGAGGTCAGGACAGAAGGTGACCACAGTGTTCTAGGATCCTCTAGAAAACTGGAATGGCCCCATGGCACAAAAGGATTGCTAGCTAATTTTAGTAATTTAATCATGGGTTACCCTAATAGCCAGTACCAAGAAGGGCTTTTATTTCTCATTTTTCCCCTTCTTACTTGTGGCTGAATATGAGGTCATAGCTGTGGCCATGTGTTAGTGAAGGCAGAAGGGGGGATGGACAAGGTATTCCTAGGTACCAGGCTCACAGTGAATGGACTGTCATTTCCTGAGGCTGGTGTGCATGGTTTATGTCCATCAGATGTGCATTCTAGAAGGTTTACCTCATCCTGACTCACCTCCTTAGCATTGTGAGCAGGCTTAGTGGCTGTGCAATCTGAATCTTATGCATTAAATAAATTGTGAGGTGCATATTTTCCACACCCAACCGCTTAGACCTGGAAGGCTGTGTTCCCCACTGTCTTATACATTTTTGCAAAACCGACTTTTCATACTTAACGATGGTTGACAAATTTCACAATTGGAACTCAGCTTTTTAATTTTGTAAAAAGTCTCTACTTTTTGTAATTGTTCTTATTGGTGTTTATAAATATATACTGCATCTAACGTTGTACACTTATGTTAGTTGCAAGAGTGAATGTTTAGAGTGTATTTATATTCTGTATGTGCTGTTATACCATGAAGAAAGAACTTTAGTTTTCAACAAAGCAAACAAACAGACAAACAAAAAAAGTCAGAGAAAATGCTGGGAAAATTGAGGTCCTCGGAGGAAAGTGGTGCAGGGGGATGCCTGTCACTCCAGGTCTTGGGGGGGGGGTCACAAATGCCACCCTCAGTTGGGATCTGCTCCTGAGAGTTCCTTCTGCGGCAAGCTTGGGGTGGTGGCCTGAACTCTCACACGTAGTTGTCACTTTGATGAAGATGTGCCGCATGGCTCCTTCTTTGGGTTTATGAGTACGTTCCATCTGATGGGAAAACCACTGCTTTTTGGATGTCACACAAAATGACCCTCTCCCTTTGTCCACTCCACCAGTGATACAGCTTTCTTCCAGACCCTTGTCATGTCCCAGTAAGGCCAGATCTGCTTTGATGGCTTTGTAAGAGTGCAGAGAGCCACGGCATGCAGAGGGGTTTAGGGGTGCCTCTGCTCTCAGTTGTAGACAGATGCTGTTGCTGGACGAATTAACTCCTCCCTCCCCAAGTTCTTCTCTGAATGTTCTTAGCTTCCCACTCCATTGTACCAGCAATAGAGGCAGCTTCACATTGACACTCAGGCCAGTATCTCTATAGTCACCTAAAAAGTAAACAGAATTAACCTCAATTCTGCCTTCATTTACAGTCCTTATTACTTTTCCCATACAGTGAAGCAGTGAAGTCCGGAGTGCCTTCCACGGGTTTACCCAGCCAGCCTTTGCTGTAGACGTGGCCCCCATGTATCAATTGTAGTGTTTTATTGACCATCCGTTCCCCCAGCAAACATCAGATCCTCACACACATGCTGAGCACTGTGTGCTGTGCTTGCAGTAAATCAATCAGGAAAAAAAAGAAAAAGAAAGAAAAGAACAGGGTATGTGAACTTCAGTCTGCAGACAGCAAAAAGAGCCATGCCATCCAGGGCCTTAAACATGAGGCTGATGTTAACTGTTTCTCCAGCTTCACTTCTTCCACTGAAGGAGCGAGTTAACAGCTACTGGGTGCAGGGCAAGGGGTGGGGCAATAATAAAGCTGGCGGCTGTCCTCCTTCCCCATTCAGGACAAGCCCAGTGCCTGCCACCAAATGTCCAACCTGTGGTCATTCAGCACAGGCCCACTGTCATTTTTCTGAAGGCAGTGGCTAATCCTTCTTGGGTCAGAAATTGAAGGACTGATAGCTTTTAAAAAGCTAGTGACACAAAAGAAAAGCTCAGTAAACATTAAGAGATCTTGAAATAGGAGGCCATTCTTAATTCCTGGTGCAGAAATTAAAAACAGAAATGCTTGTCTATGTAAAACCTTGTATTTTCTGTACATCAAAAGACATTCTGACTAGTCTAAAAGATATCCTGAGGTGTGTGTGTGTGTACACAGATGAGTGTTTGTGTGTGTGTGTGTGTGTGCACATAATGTGTGTGCCAGGTAGCTAATTAGTTAAGAGTGCTTACAAATCAGAAGAACAAAGGATAGATGGAATGGTTGATTTAATCGAAAGCTAGCAAAAAATGAGCGGGAATATAAAACCCATAAAATAAAATAAATAATGTGAAAAGTTTAAACTTAACAGTAATCAAAGGAAGACATGCAATTAAGTTACAATTGATAAGAATTTGAAGTTTTACTCATTATAGCTAAGGATTTGAGGATAAACTCTGAGAGAACTTATTTTCTCCAGAGGTATTATTGTATGCCAAAGCCTAAATTACATACCTTCTGATTCGGAAATTCCGTTTATACAATACTAACTCAAAGAAAACTGCCTAGAACATGTGTAAAACTTTTGCTAAGGTAGTCAACAAAACATTAACATTTTCTAACGTAGTAAATATGATGCAGCCATACAATAAAGCTGCCAAGGAGGCATTGAGGGGTATTTAATGACCTAAAAAGATAACTTAAGAAGACGGCAAGTACCATAACACTATGTGGATTTGATCATTATTTCACTTTTTAGAAAGATGCGTACATGACTACAAGAAAGGCCACGGGTGCATAACAGAGTGCTTTCAGTATCTTTTCACACGCGTATTTTCAATTTTTCTTCAGCAATGTGGGTTTCCTCATGCTAAAGTAACACTTTTTAAAAAGATACTAAATTGTGTTTAAGATGAATTTCACGTTTTAAAAAAATATATGTGATAAAAGATAAGACGATGCTACTCAAAATCCTGACAGAGTCAAGTATGTGGCATACGTCTGTTTCTTTCTCGTTTATTCCTTTTCCAGATTATTCCAGATTTTCAACCTCCCTGAAAAGTATTTGTACATTTCATCAATGTCCAGAAAAAGGCAAATGTTTAAAAATAAACACTAGCTTAATTGTATTGCGTTTGAGATGCAGTGGGATAGAGATGTTTAGAGAGCACATAAAAAGGGCGTCAGCTGCGAATGTCTTCTTTATTATCTGTGGGGCCCTGTGCCCACGCCACCTCTCAGTGCCAGGATCCTTGCATAGGTTGAACCAGGTCTTGATGTGTTCTGCCTCAGTCTCTGTAAGTTCATATGTGCTTTAGTCCTTTCACATCTGGAAGACAGTCTTCCCTTAGAGTTATCACCTCTGGCTCTTACATTTTTTCTCCTTATCCACAGAGATCCCTGAAGGGATTGGGTTGATGAAGACATAGTATTTGGGACTAAGTATTCCATAGTCTCTGATTCTCTGCCCATTGTACAGTTCTAGGTCTCTGTGCTATTTCTAATCACTGCCAGAAGAAGATTCTCTGATAAGGGTTGAGTAAGGCAATGATCTATTACTATAACAGAACGTCATTAGATGTCATTTTATTGCTGTGTTACTTTAGCAGAATAACAGTATTAGACATTCCCTATTCCCACGACCTATCTAGTCTTAGGTCCTTGACCACTTTAGCTGTGTTGGAAATGGGTCCCATCTCATTGAGTGGGCCTCAAATCCAATTTTAAAAGTGGTTGGTTACTTCCATAGCATTTGTGCCAATATCACACTAGTGTATTTTGTAGCCAGATCATTGTTATAGGTCGCAGGGTTTGTTGCTGAGATATTTTGATGATTAACTTTCTCTTTTGGCAGTATGCAGAGTAGTACCTTCCAGTACTGTGAACACTGGTCAGTAGCGGTGAAGCCTCTAGTTAGGCACCGGCCCGCCGTTTCCATGTTTGATGACATAAGAAGTGTTATCCTTAGAGACGGGACCTTATCATCAGGGTGTGGAAAGTAACCATTAGCCTTGGCAATGGCCTGTGATGTTTGGGATGGGGGCAGGAGTAGGAGCGGGGGTTCTGCTGGACTCCTTTAGCCATTGACTTGGGAAGCTGTAATTCATTTCTGGCACCAGAGGATTTACTTGGTGGCATAAGCTGTGAAAGTTGTGAACGTCTGTGAAAAGCCACGTTGTAAAACATTAATTGTGCTTCGATAATATTTGGCTTTAAGTCGCCGTGCAGGTGACTCTAGAATATGTACAATTTTAGAGAATTGTTTCCTATGTTTGTAGAATTGGTTCTCCAGGTTTGGTCCTTTCCCTCTTTTCTGTGGAGCTAGATGTGTGTAATACTTGTGTTCCTTGGCTATGCCGGTCTCTGAATCTCAGAGCAGACTGAGAGGCAGTCTGTAGGGCTTGGGGTAGGTACTGAAAGCCTGAACTAGCTGAGCATCGTGTGAGTGACTGTGATGGTGTGGCCCAAGGACACCTCCAACCCCGAGGCAGCGCGCATTACCTGCAGTGCCACATGGACCCAAGAAAACCTTAGTGGGGTCTTTCCTATGCCTGACTTAATAGTGCCCGAACCTGCCAGAGAAGAGGAAAACCAATCCTGATAGGCAGTAGGCACAGTATAGTCTCAGAGTAGAAGAGCAGCTGGAGAGAAGAAGGACAATGTATTGATTGCCCTGATAGGAATGAGAGGGCTCATAGTGAATTGGGGTAGATCTTCGATCCATGTCTTCAGGTCTCACTTGAAGGCAAGAGGGCTCCACCACTGCTTTATTCTGGTAAGTGCTACTTTCAGACGCATCGTCATGGCTCATTTGAGACTCTTGTTTGTCCATATGTCTTGAGGATTTAAAGAGGAGTGCCTAGAGTTCTCATTAGAAACAGGCTTTGCCACTCCAGTACTGACTGGCTGTTCTGTGCCAGTCTCACGTGGTACGTGAATGCTGGCTGGGTAGCTTCTCCTCTGTACCCCATAGTTAACTGAGTCTGCATACCCCCCAAACTGTGTGCAGAGGCCCTTTGGAAGCTTGTTGTATGCTATGGCCTCTTTTGTCAAGTTGGTGGCTACTGAATTTGTAGCAGAGGCCAGTGATCTTGGCCTCCCATCCCCAGTCGTCTGTCATGCCACTTTCTTCTCAGTTACTAAGTGGTATCAAATAG
The DNA here is from genome assembly GCF_000001635.26 of Mus musculus. NCBI lineage: Eukaryota > Metazoa > Chordata > Mammalia > Rodentia > Muridae > Mus > Mus musculus. The sequence continues at coordinate 32,325,015 of NC_000070.6, forward strand.
AATTAGGTTAGGTCCTCTTTAGTTCATAGGTGGTCAGGAACATGATTGTTAGTTGTGTGGTTATAATGTAGTTGCCCGTCTTTAGAATATTGACTCATTTGTCTGACTGCCAACAGCATCATCTCTAACAGTGGGATAGTTCATACAAAAGGAAGTGCCTAACAGAGAGCTTGCTTCCAGTGCCGTGTTGTAATCCCAGTACCTAGTGCTTTACACCTGTTCTTTCCTCTCCGTTTCTGGACAATGGGGCCTCACAGTCCATGTGTGTGGCCATTAGCCATCTCTTCTTGTATCTGTTGTCCTAAGGTTACTTATTTCAGTTAGATGTTCTCCCAAAACTCTGTTTGGGGCATGTATGTATGATTGACTTTGTTTTTTAAAAACCTCATCCTATGTGACAAGATTAATGTGTGGAGTGTACTAGATAGAAAGATGCCTAGCTAGAATACATAAACTGCATATGGTAAAAATCCTTCAGTGTTTAGAAGACATTTCTAAACAAGCATACGTCACAATGTCAACCCATCAATGAGTACATTTAGACGTGATTAGTCATGGCTTCTGTACCCTCTGGTTGGTCTGTCTGGGTTTCTTTTCTTTTCTTTTTTTTTTCAAATGCACAAGCTTTGTAACTTCTTCCTACTTAAATACAGGAGCATTATCTTGAGAGTCTAGGTTCAATTAGGCAGAAATCTAAGCAATTAATTAAAAGATCCAATCTAGCCAGGGAGGGAAGGTGTCAACACATGTCATAGTGGTCAGGAACACTGGTTAATTAGAACAGGAGGAAATCGTGGTAAATTATGGAGAAAAAGAAGTGAGGGGCAGAACTCATGGTGTGTGCCTCCGTTATTCTTAAGCCTAACCCATAAACAATTTGTTGTGACAGCTCTGGGCTGAGATGATGGCATTTTGGATGAGGTCTGATGATGGCTAAAAATAGGCACGTGTATTGAAGAAAAAAGGAATATTTAACATTTGAAATTCTATGAGAGACTGATGCTGTTTCATTGTAGTGATTCCCCTAAAGGCACATTAGTGATGCTGCTAACTACAGACTTTAATAGGCTTTAATAATGTGTATTTTAGAGGCCTGATACACAACGGGATAATGTATAAAACATTCATTATGGAAAATTGCTACCTTTTTATTTAATGAGAAGCCTCCGAAACAGAACTGCCGGGCTGCCGTAGCACCGGGATCCTGGGCAGGAGGGTGCTGGAGAGTGGCTGCCACCTACATTTCCTGGGTGGCAGGCAAGTGAGGAAGATCTTTACTTGCCTGTTTCAAGGATGAAAGCAGGGCTCTTTAAGACCTTCTTATTTCGGATAAACCCTTGCTCAGATCATGGCTCCACCTGTCATTGCCTAAGCGACTTGTGGCAGTTACTGAGCATGAAGCTCCATGGACCGAGTGTCTGTCTCACAGGTTGTGGGGGTAAGAAATACGTTGGCATGCTGAGGCCACGCATGCTGACAACCTTGAGCAACTGTTTCTTTTTGTACTTCTGGTTTCTGTGCCTGGATGTCGCGGGGAAGCAGGAAGAGAAGAGAGCACAATTGAAAGGCCTTGATGCACACACAGCACCAAGGCAAGCCTTGTGTTGGGTTTTAGGGCGATTTTAAAGCACAGCAGCTGAGAGTCTTGCTGCCGAGGAGCGAGAAGAGCTCGGAGCAGGTGCTCGGAGAAGAGTGGCCATCTATCTATCTCTCTTAATGAGATAACATTGTTAGAATGTCAACGTGCAAAAAGGCAGTGTGCAAAGAGCCGATACGTGAAGTGGACTGGCACTACCTGTTAATGGCTCACGATTGTTCCTCCGAAGCCTGGCATCCACTGGATCACCAGTCCTGTCTTATCTGATATCAGGGACACTGGCCTTGGTCTCTCAGAATAGATGCACACCTTGGGGATTCCACAGAATCAGGGAGAGGGACTGATTGGTTAATGAGAAATCCAGCGTGCTGTATAAGCTGCCGGCTTGACAGTCAGGGGGTCTCTCAGAAAGGAGCGAGGCCTTCTCTTTTTTCCTTTCACTCCTTGAAATGGCTGTGCATCCTAACTCCCCCACCCTCCATCCACACTCCTGGCTCTCTGTCTGCTTCTGGTGCAATGTCAGAAACACTAATCATGTCAGACTGTGACACTGACAGGCCTGACATTCACAACAAAGACAGAAGGGAGGGAGAGGGAAGAGAGATTGTGAGGGGGAAGGGAGAGAAAACAGCAGGGGGATTTTTTTTTAACACATAAAACCCACAGCTGCAGAATCACGAACATTCTGGACAGAACATATCCAAAGGAAATCAAGGAAGGCACGAGGTGAATTCTCATGGAGATGCGTATTGGGCCACACAGATTTCGAGTTACTATTTTCTGTCCTTCAGATTTCAGTTCATAGCCTGTATTATAATGACCGTGGCTATGATGTTCTTCCCTTCAATTAAAAAAAGGAAGCATTTACGTTCCTTTCCCAGTCTTTACCCAGTTTTTGTCTGTGGTGTAGCAGAGTTAGAGAAGGCTTCTATCGGGACGTGCGTGCTCTCTGGGATTTTCCTGTTCTTACCAGGCTCTGTGGTTTAATATGGACCACAGTCTCCTCAGGAGGGAAGTCTCTGCTGAGGGGTGTTGTCTGACTCTGGCAAAGCTGAGTGGGGACCATCCGTGTCAGGGGTCTCCGGGTGCTTGCTGATGTCACTAAGCAAGAGCTGCTGAGGCTGCTCCCTGGCTGCTGGGAGTGGGCTTCTCTGCCCTCAAGCATCTCTGTGTTTGGAATCCTGCTGGTAAGGGGGCTCTCCCATCTTTGCTTTGCAGCAGTCATGACCTGGAAGCCTGCTGCTGTGAGTGTTTAATCCAGACGCTGTGATCTAAATTGAGCTCTGAGCTCAGGCAGAAGCAGCCCTGGTTTTCTATAAACAGAGAATCCAGCGGCCAACACAGCTTTTGAGGGATTTTTGAACCAATAACTCTTAACTGGGGTGTCTACCCTTCGCTCTGTTCTTTATGCAAGAGAGAATAGTACTGGAAAACATATACATCTCCACATAGTTACCTTGTTATAAAGAATGTGCACGTCCGTCTATATAAGTATAGGACCAATATACAGTGAACTCTTTTCAGGTTGTTTCAAAGGAATGTGACAGCAACCACATTCTTGTCCTTAGCACCCAGTCAAAGCCTCTCATATGGGGGACACTTTGAAGAAATACTCCCTAATATGGAATTTCAAAGGTTTGTTTATAGTTCTTAGTGGAAATTACTATACTTCTACAAGCAGAAGGGAATGAATTTGTGGCCTAGTGAGAATTTGGGGAAATTAATCCAAAATATCTTTCCTGTAAAGTCCCATCTTCTTTGGCGTATATTTTGCTCTGAGGTCCCTGATGGCATTTGCCATGTTCTCTGATGTGCTCCATTTACTTGCAGCTAAAGGTCTTTAAATCATATATAGGGTAATGTTTGCTGCGATAACAAATAGCTCTAAATTTGGACGACCTGACACAATAAAAGCTTCCTTTTTGGCTCAGTACCATGAAGGAACTTGATCAGCAGTGTGCTTTTGTTCTGAAGTGATGGAATTCTGTGCCATGTTCTTTCTGTCTTCTCTTTTACCATCTGCATTGGTAGCAGAGCACCCCAGGCTGGGTGGCTTGAACAGAACTATGTCACGCAGGGCTGACATCAAGGCTGAGTTGTGGGCAGGGCTATTTACTTTTGTGGGTCATGAGCCTGGGATATAGTCTGAACTTCTTTCTCTGCTGTCTTTGATTTGATCTGCAATTCTTCTTTTCCGTGTTTGTGCCTGGGTCCATGCCTCACACTTCCTGTCTTTTAGACAGGATCTCACTGTGTAGTTCTAGCTGGCCTGGAACTTACTGTATAGATCATAGTGTATTGTATAGGCCTTGAATTCACAAAGATCTCCCTGCCTTGATCCCCTGAATGCTGGAGTTACAGAGAGTACCAACACACCAGACCCCAAATGTCTCTTCTATGAAAATAATGGTTGTACTGGATATAGCCCTCTCTATTCCAGTATGAGTTAATCTTAACTAATTTATCTGATGACAGTCCCATTTTCAAAGAGGTCTCACTGTGCCTTCCTATTTGATATATGAATTTGGAGGAGAAAGGGGGAATAAATTTAACCCATGACACCATCACCAGTTGACGCTGTAATTATCTTCATCTGGATGACGGACAGAAAAGAGCCGGAAGAGAGAACCTTTGATTCTTGATCCTGAGAGATCAAAGCACAGCAAATCTTTTCTTCTCATTCCTTGGTCAGAGCTGATCACCCAGATCTACCCAAACGCAAGGCAGCCTGGGAAATGTAGTAGATTCCCTGGCTGAGTGGCGGTTTTACTAGATGACTGCAGTTGCATACCCATGCAATCAAGCTGCCCCCATCTTTCTAGGAAAATATGTCCGTGCTTTCTTTGCTCCTGAGCATGCCCTCAGAGAGGTCCTCATAGTTTACAGTGCTGTAAGGGTATGAACATCTCCAAGCTTGGGAATTCCATTAGGTGTAGACCCAGTGATGACTCCAGGCATCAGTATGCATAGGAGTATGTACATTTGTTTATGGTTTTGCTCCTTTAGAGTCTAACATGTTCTCAAGGGAATTTCATCCGCACTACTAATGGATATTTTCTCTCCTTATGAAACTTGTAAAATTCAAATTAAGGAAGCTCTATTCTTTCCTAAATTTCAGCTTGTAAACTGATTTCTTATAGCCCAGTAACTTTTTAATTTCACATTCAGTTATTACTGAAAACTGATATATGTCCAAGAGGGAAAGAAGGATATTGTGACTACAGAGTAAGATTATGTAATGTGCTGTGCTTATCTTGAATGGCTAGACTTGAGTATTTAATCACCAGAGTCTCCTCTCTCCCATCAGGTTAGTCATTGTTTCGGAAGTGGACTGTGGGTTTTATCCTTGACTAAGTAATTGCTTTGTGTCTTTCTTTTCAATTGCAACAACAAGTCATGAATTCTCTACACCTAGGATCACTAACTATTATTTAGATTTGCCTATTGAGTATGATTTATTCTTTAAAAAAATAAAGACAGGAAAAAGTTTACTGCAAATTTTTATTTCTCAAAGTAATTTACTTATGAAATATTTCCCATGAAGAAACAACAAGAGCCATTTGAGACAGTGAGCAGGTGAGGTCTAGACACACAGTAGGCAGTGTGCTGACACTAACGCTAACCCATGCTGTTTAAGATTTTAGTCGTGAACTTTCATGTCAAAAAACTACTCTCTTGGTATTTTGTTGTCCTATTAAAAACACAACTTAAATTCAATGGGACTTCTAACCCATCTTTTGGTCAAAAGAAAAATTCTCAATTATGGAGAAGAGTCTAGAACTTGGCCTCTGTTGATAATTGATAAGAGCATTTTAAGACTTGCAAAGTGGGTGGTTACTCTTGCTTTTCAGAGGAGGGGTCTCTGATGTAACAAGCTTAATATCCTAAGTGTATATAAAGTAAATTCAGTATTTGAATCCAGGTCTTATTAACCCCCAAACAGTTCACCCTTCTTCTTTTCTGCCATGACAACTCCAAAGAATGTCTGTCTGATTGAATTTAAAAATATATTTGCTAGTGTAAGGTTCTAGGACATTTCAGTTCTTAAAAGACTAATCCACCTACATGTGAGTCAATTGATAGACTAGTTGGGAAAGTTTCATTTAGTCATGGGGCAGGTCTCTAGGGTGGCTGCTTGCCAAGCCTTCAGTGGATTGTCACTAAGTGCACGGACAGTCACTGATTCGGAATACCTATTAAGTGTCCCGGACATAACTCAGTCCCAGCTCTTTAGAACTCTGGGTGGAGCTCTCTAAAGCAGGGACACACTCGTTCCTTTCCTGGAAGTGCCCAGGATAAATAGATCTTTACCCATTTTCTGAGACAAACACTGGGCAAGGCAGCCTGAGCCATGAGTGGGTCCTGAGGGCGAGATAGAGAAAACCCACTGTGTTTCCAGTGAGGGACTCAGCTAGAACCAGAGCATATCAAGTACAGTGCATTCCTCCCTGATAGTCACCGTTCACCCTCCCTGCAGCATGATAAGCCTGGCTTCTGACTGCCAGCCCACTGCTGGGGGTCGCTGCCTTTCGGTTTCAACCAGGTTACTCTTCTCATGGTTTCTGCTGAGTGGCTGTGGGCAAGTCATATCCTGTGTTGGAAATGTGATGTCTCCAAATGGAAAATGAAGCCATGGCACTAGATCAGAGTCCTTCACCCAGTGTTTAAAATGCCAAGATGCAAAGAAGCATTTGCTGATAGTAGGTATTTAGATAGAGAAGGGTTCAGAGATCATATCAGATTATCCATACACCTTCTACACACAAAGAATTGAGCAAGGCAGGTCATCCCTGAAGTCTGTAGGACTCCAGCGTTCTGCCTGTCTGTACACTGGGCAGCTTACAGAAAAGAGAGATTGGAGGGAGCTTACAGTTTCAGAGGTTGAGTCTGTTATCCTCACACTTGGGAGCATGGCAGCAGGGAGGCATAGTGCTGGAACAGCAACCAAGAGCTCACGTCTCATCCACAAGCTCGCAGCAGAGAGAGAACATGGGATAGATAAGGGCTTTTGAAACTGATTCAGAATCTGCCCCTAGTCATACACCTCTTCAAAGGCCACACCCCTAACCCTTTCCAAAGAGTTTCACCAATGGGGTAGGCAGGGGAGGGCAAAGGCATTCAATATACGAGCAAACGGGAGCTATTCTCACTTAGCTCACTACGTATACTGTAATGAGCACAGAGTTTCCTACTCAGTATATGAGGAAAGAGTAGTCGTCTTTCTTCAGTGACATGTAACTGATGTGTAGAGTGTTTTTTAGTGTACATCTCTGCTTCTTTCTTCCCTAAAATGAGTGTTCCCCATAGTTAATGTGTAATAAATGTTTGCGGAGAATAGTAAGTCAATTAGAAGGGAGTTACATTTGGGTGATGAATGGACAAGTTTTCAGACCTGAAGGCTTTTTGTAGTTATGTGCAGTGGTAGTAAAGGCTCATTTAAAGAAAGCAATTACTTAGGGCTCTCGGCTACTGGAAGATTAGTGCTTCGTGTTAACAGGATTTCCTACTCTGCAGTAGTCAAGGTCTCTGTGTGAGGTGATGTGCCTTAGTTGGCGTCCCTGTCTTTCCTACTATGTGGCATGCGCGCTGTCCCGCTCAAGAGCCTTCTCTCAAGTCACACCTCAGCAGTCCAGCCTAGCTGAATGAAGCAAGTGCGCACCGCTCTGCAGATGAACACAGTGGAAGACGAAGAAGGAAGGGCACTGTGGTGTGCCCCTTCCCCTGTTGCTAGGGAACAGGAAGGATGAAGTAGCACCCATTTCCAGTGTCCAGCTTGATTCGAAGGAGCCCACTCGTGCATTCGCTTTTCTGAGATGGTCTACTGTTCTCTAGAAAGTCACAGTCCCAACTCAAACAGAGACAGAATCCTTTGCCTGCTTAGATTAAGAAAAATAGAATTGCCTAGGAACTTCATAAATTCATTCTTTTTAATAGCTGAGTAGTACTCCATTTTGTAAATGTACCACATTTTCTGTATCCATTCTTCTGTTGAGGGGCATCTGTGTTCTTCCCAGCTTCTGGCTATTATAAATAAGGCTGCTATGAACATAGTGGAGCATGTGTCCTTCTTACCGGTTAGAACATCTTCTGGATATATGCCCAGGAGAGGTATTGCTGGATCCTCCGGTAGTACTATGTCTAATTTTCTGAGGAACTGCCAGACTGATTTCCAGAGTGGTTGTACAAGCTTGCAATCCCACCAACAATGGAGGCGTGTTCCTCTTTCTCCACATCCTCGACAGCATTTGCTGTCACCTGAATTTTTGATCTTAGCCATTCTGGCTGGTGTGAGGTGGAATCTCAGGGTTGTTTTGATTTGTATTTCCCTGATGATTAAGGATGCTGAACATTTTTTCAGGTGCTTCTCAGCCATTCGGTATTCCTCAGGTGAGAATTATTTGTTTAGCTCTGAGACCCATTTTATAATGGGGTTATTTGATTTTCTGGAGTCTACCTTCTTGAGTTCTTTATATATATTGGAAATTAGTTCCCTATCTGATTTAGGATAGGTAAAGATCCTTTCCCAATCTGTTGGTGGCCTTTTTGTCTTATTGACAGTGTCTTTTGCCTTACAGAAGCTTTGCAGTTTTATGAGGTCCCATTTGTCTATTCTCGATCTTACAGCACAAGCCATTGCTGTTCTATTCAGGGATTTTTCCCCTGTGCCCATATCTTCGAGGCTTTTCTCCACTTTCTCCTCTATAAGTTTCACTGTCTCTGGTTCCTAGACAAAAGGATGGACCTGGAGGCCATCATCCTGAGTGAGGTAACCCAATCACAAAAGAACTCACATGATATGTACTCACTGATGAGTGGATATTAGCCCAGAAACTTAGAATACCCAAGATACAAGATACAATCTGCAACATGAAACTCAAGAAGAACGAAGACCAAAGTGTAGACACTTTGCCCCTTTTTAGAATTGGGAACAAAACACCCATGGAAGGAGTTACAGAGACAAAGTTTGGAGCTGAGATGAAAGGATGGACCATGTAGAGACTGCCAGACCCGGGGATCCATCCCATAATCAGCCTCCAAACGCTGATGCCATTGCATACACTAGCAAGATTTTGCTGAAAGGACCCAGATATAGCTGTATCTTGTGAGGTTATGCTGGGGCCTAGCAAACACAGAAGTGGATGCTCACAGTCAGCTATTGGATAGATCACAGGGCCTCCAATGGAGGAGCTAGAGAAAGTACCCAAGGAACTAAAGGGGTCTGCAACCCTATAGGTGGAACAACATAATGAACTAACCAGTACCCTCCAGAGCTCGTGTCTCTAGCTGCATATGTATCAGAAGATGGCCTACTCAGCCATCATTGGAAAGAGAGGCCCCTTGGTCTTGCAAACTTTATATGCCTCAGTACAGGGGAACTCCAGGGCCAAGAAGTGGGAGTGGGTGGGTAGGGGAAGGAGGGGAGGGTATGGGGGGACTTTTGGGATAGCATTGGAAATGTAAATGAAGAAAATACCTAATAAAAAAAGAAAACTAGAATTGGACTATATTTATATCTCTAAAGATTGTGTTGGTTTTTGTCCTGTTGGCACTGTCTTAAATTTTTGCTTTTCATCTTCTTTATATAAATTGTACCTGTGTGTTTCATAGCTGTTTATCTTTTCAACTTCTGCTAAGAATTTTAGCATCTTGGCTTAGTTTCCCCAGGAAAGAATGAAAGGAAAACCAAGTAGACCACAGTGACATCATCTGTGCTTGGAATTTCTGCAAACAGTCACCATCAAAGTCACTCTTGAGGTGAAGCCAAACCCACAGTTCAGAGGCACACAAGTGAAATGCCTGTTATTGACCTGGAGTCAGTGGTTTGTATTTATTATTTATTTCTGCTGAAAACAGAGAGAGAGAGAGAGAGAGAGAGAGAGAGAGAGAGAGATCCCCCCTCACCTCACTTTCGAAAGTTTCTGTAGACCAGGCTAGCCTTGAAGGCGCAGAGATAAGCCTGTCTCTGCCTCCTGAGTGTTGGGATTAAAGGTCTGCCCCACCATGTCTGCTCATTACTAACTTTTTAGAGTTAAAAAAAACTCTAAAAATATTACTAACAATATTCTTAGATTCTGCTTATTAGAATAAGTTTATAAATCACCAGGGTCTGTTTTGATTGTACTTAAGTATACAATATGGCGAGTCTTTTTTTTTTACCATGTGTATTTACATATGTACTTGTAATAGACACAAATGAATCAATGCCTAGGTACCAATTCCTTAACACCCTCAAAATTTGAATCACAGGGAAACGTACAGGAAATGTCATCTGAAACTGAAACTATCATGTTAACATAAAATGGCTGAAATAGCTATGTATAAAAATCCCAGAAGTTAGGGACCCATTCTTAGATAAACCCGTGTGTAGAGAAATAAAAGCACAGGTAGATAACACGACATTTTAGATGTTGATAATGTCAGATACAATCAGTTGGCTTCTGGTGTGTGTGACAGCCCTCAAAAGGAGCTGGGGGCAGGTACTGTAAATTTTTAGGTTGTCCCTGATGATTGCAGACCGACTGTCATATGCGTTGCCAATATATCATTAGTTGTATATCATTAGGCTTAATGATGATAACCTATGACCTCTGGCCTTCATGGTCAGCATCTTCTGAGCTGATGTTGTCTAGACCACTGACATCAGCCAGGAGCCTCCTTGCACCTCCCAGCAAATCCTCTACCTCCACCCCAGTTTACAGCACCCCAAAGTTTGCTGCCAGAATTAAGTGTAATGTTGCCCAGATAGACCCTGAACCAACTGTAGTAAGTAGGTGTTCAGTAAATGGCTTAATTTACAGAAGACAATTGAGGACAGCGTTCTGTCCCTCTGGGAGAGTATATTTCTTAGTACAAATTGGTCGGCAACAGTTTAACTTTACCTGTCAGTCTGGCATCTATGAGTTTGGTCAAAATGACCCCTATCTGTATGAACTCATATGAATGACTCTATGTGTGTGAGGCTGAACTCCCAGGTTGGGGTTGTCCTGCCTCCCGCAGAACAGCCTGCTGGGAGCCCTCGGCCAGTTTTGCTGTTTTCTTCCAGCTGCTCTCAGCCCTTGTTATACTTTGGGTGAAAATGTTTTATTTCCTTTTTTGACCAAATAACAGAGAACAGGGGTGTGTGCGGGTGTGTGCGCATGTGTGTGCAGGTTCACGCGTGTGCCACGGCGCCATGGCAAACAGGATAGACCGGAACCCCACTCATGTATCCCTCAGATGCTGTTGACCCGATCTATTTTCACTGTGACAGATTCTTCCTGTCAGAACAGAAGGTGCTTTCCACAGACAGACTCTATTGTCGGTACATTTGCCTCTTAAGTTTCTCTGTGTCTCTCAGGTGGCCACACCCAAGCCTTCAGACGGCGGTGCTCACCACGGACTTGAGCTGTTATTTAAGGGGACCTTAGCTCTCCTCCAATTGTGTTTTTTTTTCCCTCCAGAAGGATTAATGATTTTTGTTTGTTTGTTTGTTTACAGGACCATGTTCTTAATGTAGAGGAAGGCCAGCTATATGTATGAAACAGACTCAAGTTAAAAACAATGTAATTGTACCTATTGCTTTGATTTCACACTTAGTAACCACGCCCACCCCATGCCCCTTCAGTCAGCTGGTCCTTAACGGGGACAGTGTGTATCTGAGAACTCCATCCCAGCTCTAACACCAAAGTCTCTAGACGTTCCCTTAACCCAGCCTCCCTAAAGTACTAATAGAGACACCGTGTACATTGAGCACTTAACCCTTGAACCTTGTAAGTGAGAGCACTTGATAAGGTCGCCACTGCAGCAGGTATTAGCCACTGCCGTAGGAATGGACAGAGAACTTGGCTAGGTCATGACTCTAAAAATCTAGCTTCTATGTTTCATAATGAGCAAACTGGGACTGCACATTTGCCCTCCTGCCTGTTTTGTGACACCTTACAAGGGACTATTAATTTCTGTCATTCTTGCTATCTCTTAAGTTTCTAGTAAGAACACTGCCTCTAAATAGTAATTTCTAACCTTTTATGAGCATTATGGTAAAATCAAGCAAAAGCTGCAAAGTATATTTGAGAGTAAGTTCAGAAGTTAGAGTAGATGTTCTCTCGGAGGATCACTAAGACTTGGAGCACCTGGAGAAGGCTGCAGACGGAAGCCCTGGATGGTTATAGCTCCAGAGCTACATGTATGCTGGAGCTGAGCTCAGTTTGTGTCTACTTTACTTTCTATTCTAGGGGCTGGGGCAGCCAGGAGTGCAGTGATAAATAAAGCTGTTAGCTAATGTGTCAGCACGGAGGTGGGTGGGGTAGCCCTCTTCCTTTCTGCTTTAAATACAGCAGGGGAGCAATTTCTCAGGATATTTTTTTGCCAAAAAGAAAAAGAAAAGAAAAGCCATTACTATAGTGTTATTTTAAGGGTGGAGGGAAAGCTGCGTCACACAGGAATTTTCAAAGTTGGTTACCGGAGTGACAAAGAACCGAGTGTATTGATGAAGTTGTCATAATGTAATGTCCTGTCTGCAGTTTTTAAATTGAGCCCAACAGTACACAGAATCTTCAGTCTTTGCTTTCAGGAAGTTTATACTGCACGGCAGAAGATACTAAAGCTTGCAGACATAAAGGCCAGTGCATTGTAATAGTTTATAAACATGAATGGTCCTACTTCATGCCAGGTAATCAATCCATCAGCAGATAACCCTTCATTCAGGGATTTTGTTTTAATTTATTTAAAGAACTTCCTTCTTTTCTTTGCCATCAAAGTAGTATGCATTTACTTTAGAAAAAAAAACAGGAAAGTGAAATAAATGTAATAAAAGAAAAAAATCACATAATTTCACCACCAGAGAAAATTCTATGGTGTTAAAATTTTCAGCTCATTTAATGTGTCCTTTTAAATATACTCATGTATTTTATGCAATTGAGACCTATATGTGTAATTTTCCCATGTGCTTTCTTCATAGCCTGTTTTTGTGTTGAGAATTTTAGAGTCCCATTCTCATGGTTTTATATGCTGGAGTTGATGGCCAGCTTTCAGTCCCCTGCAACAGTCATTTACTGTACAGGACGTCAAAGACCATCCTGAGGGTGTGCGAACCCTCAGACCTGCTTCCGATACAGAGCTATTGTTCACCTAAAGTGGAAGCCCAGCCCGCTGCATATTTCCTCAGGCTGGGTGGCTGCACCGCTTTCTCTGCCCCCATTGACTTATCAGGCCCCGAGCACACACACACTTGTTTATCGCCGTCTTCCTGATACGGAGCCTTTGGACAACTGCCCAGCTGCATACCATTCATACCCGGACTTTCAGCTTCTGGTGACGACTCAGGTGCTTAACCCTTTCAGTCTCCACAGGAATCACTGTATAGGGCCCTAACCACAGATGGCCACTGGCTAATCACCTGCCTGCTTATGTTCATACACACAGATGAGTGGCTAACCAGTAACTGCAGTATACGAAAGCAGCTTAGAGAGGCTGCCATCCTCTCCACCCCCTTAGCCTTACCTCGTTTCAAGGTTCAGCTCTGTATCTCGCAGACCCTCAGCAGCCTTCCTTCCACGGAATGACAGAGACCATCCCTGGTCTCCTGAAGGGTGGGTGTGCCTTGGCTAGGACTTGAACAGAGGTCAGTTAGAAAGAAAGCCTCCACTTCACAAAGCTTCACCTGTTCATGTGCTCCCCCAGGTACACGCTCCTCTTACTGCTGCGTCTGTCCTTGGACCCGTCTGCGTGATGGGGAAGGTGAAGGGCGGTACAGGGCGGGATGGCAGAATCAGGTTGTATAGGAATCTTGGGTGAGGTTGAGCATCCTTGCTAGAATTCTGTTTCCTTGCCAAAGTCTGCCTTGTTTTCTTCAAAGCACAAACAACAGCCCCTTTACCTGGGAATCTAAAGAGGGAATTTGCACGTGCAAGGCCATAGCACGCTAGGACAGAGGAGCATCAAGGAAGGTAGAATGTTCTGCACATCTCTTCTATTTACAGAGTTCCCTCCAAGCAGGAGTTAATCGGGCTATCCTGCCGGCACTTTCTAAACTATTACCTTGTTCACTGTGAATACCGTGTCTGTGAGTCATGGCACTCAGCTTCATGTAACACATGGTGCGAGCTGCTTAGAACTTTAGGGAAGAGATATTGGCTCGGCCTATGCTGGTGAGGAATAAATTGACAGCCTTCACCGTGCGTCTGAGAAACACAGAGACGGCTTCAGCTGCCCTGTATGCATGGCTGAGGATGCTTACTCATTCCTCTTCAAACCACCCTGAGTTTAGTCTCTCATGAGCACCATTGCAACTCCCATGCGACGCCATAAAGCATGTGGCTGCTGGCTGCGGGCATGATGCAAGGGCTGGTGAGAGATCCAGCCAGCCCTTATTAACTAGCTCTGCCTATTAAATCTTGACAGTTAACAGAACTCAGTCAAACATCCTTGATTGCAGGCAGCTCCCAGAGCCCTAGAGCAGGTCTCCAGCAGTAATCGGGTGGTCTGTCCGAGTTGCCCATCATACAGCCCCTGTCTGGACTCACCTTCCGCATGCAGTGAGGCTTTCCCTGCAGGCAGTGAGGATGGGCAATGACCCGGAGTCCACTGTTTCTGTCAAGAGTAGTCGATTTTTGTTAAAACTTCTTCTTCTGTTGAGTGTACGCTTGAGGATCAGGGATCTGTACGTTACTAGGACTATCAGAAACGTCACAGATCATGCTTAACCTATTAGGTTCATAGTCAGCCACTTTGGGGATCGCAGAGTTGAGGCACCAAGTTCACTGAGTGACATTACAGAATTGTATAGCTATAAACATAAATGTCAACCTAAGCCATTCGATTTTTCTATAAATAATCTCACGTAAACGTCTGGGCTTGGACATCGGATGCTAGCACTGAGGGGGGTTAGGAAGGTCGTAAGTTCAAGGCCAGCTTGGGCTGCATAGCAAGGCCCCACTTTAATAAAATATAATGGGACAATGCAACAGGAGACGAAGGTTCATCTGAATGTGTACTTCGGGTGTGGTTACTGCTACGGGGAAGACAAGACGCCCGTGTGATGTGTATCATCTTTCCTGGTACGGGGTTAGGTACATGTTATATAGTGGCGGGGGCTTCTCAGACGGTGGCTTCTGAGATTGTGTGTGTCTGAATCTTAAAACTACAGTTAAATTTACAGTTAAATTTACCACTTTCACGATTTCAGTCTCATTTGTGCATGGAACCAGGAGCCCAGTGGGTGGTCAGTATCTTAGCCCCAACCAAAGACAAGACATGGTAAGAGAAAGAATCCTGAGTGATCAAACTGAAGGTGAGGCAGGTGGACTTGGAGAAGCAAGGAAGCCTTGACAGAGAAGCTGTCGTTGAGCTTTGCCTTCAAGAATATAGAGGGTCTTCCCAAGCAGAGATGAGAGAGGTGCATGTTAGAGAGGAGGAAGCAAGCTGTGTGTGCAGGGGTCCACCAGACATTCACCTTTCTACTTGACTTAAGATAGGAAAAAGAAAGGTGTTGGTCCAGAGCTGAGCAGCTCAGTGAGATGATGCAAACACTTCCGCAGTAGAACACAAGAAGGGATGCTCTCAGTGTTTGCCCAAAGCGCTCTCTAGGTAAGCTTGCCCCAGGATCACATGGCCAACCATCATAGTCCCATCTCAAGAAAGTTCTTCTAAGGATGACTTGTTGATCTAAAGAGAGCTCGCAAGGTTCATGAGTGCTGTCCCACAGCTCCATCCCGGGGATGCCGATTTCAGGAGAGGCGGATCTGATAGTAGTTGGACCTTCGGCCACTGAGGACAGCAAGAGCTGAGAGACTGTGGACAGTGTGCTGTTCTGTTATTTATTTACTAAGGACTTCAGGGAAGGGTTTTAAAATTATATTTAAATTACGTGAAATCATTTTGCATACTTATGATATACTACTGCATGCATGTTTAAATTCTAATAGAAACAAAACAAAACAAAACAAAACAAAACAAAAACAGTGTAAGCTGGACTCGGGGCCAGTACCTTGAGTCCTGCCATTTGGGACGCAAAGGCAAGAGGGTTACTTGAGCCCAAAAGATGGAGGTCAGTTTGAAGAATCAGCTGCACTCCATCTGAAATGAATAACAAGGGCAACAGCAAAAGTACACACACACACACCCTTCTCGCAACCACTGTCTTCCTTGTCCCTCCTTCTCCCACTTTAACTGCCTGTACAGCCTTCTGCATTTTTCTTGTATCCACACAATGAGTTGTTGTGTTAGTTAAGACTTTTCATGAGTACAACAAAATACTTGACGGGAAGCAACTACAGGAAGAAGAAATCCCTTTCGCTGGAAGGCCATGGTGGTGGGGACAGTGTGGTGGCCAGAAAGCATTTTGGAAGGATGTTGCACTAGCCGGCTCACTCAGCTTCTCCCCTTTATTCCCTGCAGGTCCTTAGCCTGCAGGAATGAACCACTTCCATTCAGGCTGTCCCAGAGGTGGGCTTCTCTAATCCTCTCAGCCCTTCCCTGATCAAAGCTGACAATCAGAATTAACCCTGTGGATGCAGGGTGTCAGCTCATGCCACATTCTTACTGATGTCCGCGCACGTAGCCAGAGTGAGGCCACCCACCGATGCTTTTCATTTTTACTAAGAAGGAAGTTTATTATCTAAGATGTTCTTAAAGTATAGCTTTAAGTTCATAACTAGAGGGAAGTGCAATTACTGTAAGTGTACAAAAGATGCATGCGAATATTTATATTTTATACTTGTCTTGCTCTTTTGTGTTTATGTGTGATTCTTTCTATTGTGGTAAATTTTAGTAAAGCAGCATCAGTGTCCTCAAACAGCTATGAGCTCAGCATCTCTGGGGTTGCTTCAGTAACTATGTAGCTAGGAGCTCAGCATCTCAGAGGTTGCTTCAGTAACTATGTAGCTATGAGTTCAGCATCTCTGAGGTTGCTTCAGTAACTATGTAGCTAGGAGCTCAGCGTCTCTGAGGTTGCTTCAGTAACTATGTAGCTATGAGCTCAGCATCTCTGAGGTTGCTTCAGTAACTATGTAGCTATGAGCTCAGCATCTCTGAGGTTGCTTCAGTAACTATGTAGCTATGAGCTCAGCATCTCTGAGGTTGCTTCAATAACTATGTAGCTATGAGCTCAGCATCTCTGCGGTTGCTTCAGTAACTATGTAGCTTCTGCACCTCTGGAATTATTAAATTTTTAAATGCAGTAAGGCTTTTGAGAGCTCATTACAATCTTTAAAATGTTTTTCACTGTGTGTGTGTGTGTGTGTGTGTGTGTGTGTGTGTGTGCGTCTGAGGGTGGAGGATGGATCCCAGTGTGGAGCCCTAACCTAATCTTAAGACCCCACAGCACTGGAGAGCAGTGACATTTGTTCAGCCGGTAAAGCTTGAGGGACATCCTTTTTGATGACAACATAATATTCTGCAATGTAAATATCAGTCTGCTAACATTATCCTGCCGGTGGATATGTACCTTGGTCCCGTTATTTCAGCCATTGTCACCATGGCGATCATATGTGTCTTTACACATAGCTTTATTGTTTGTATGTCATAAGTCGCTAGGAGTAGGATTGCAGGATTGGAAAAATTAATGCGATTTTCATCTTAACAGATGTTACAGACAGATGTGCCTGATTAATAAAAATATCTTAGATTTTAGAGAATTTGGAAACCATTCACATGCATTGTTTGATCTTTGAGGTAGGTAGGGTAGATGCTACTGTCCCCGTTTTAGTGAGGAGAAAATGGGAGCATAGGATGCTGCATGGTCTTACAGATACTGGCTCCACAGTGCTTGACTCAGCCCTGAGGCAAGGTCCTCGGGAAGCCACCCTTGTGGTCGCTCTCTGCCTACCTGCTTGTTTTGTTAGATTGGTTAGGGGAAGGCCTGTAGAACCCATTAAGAAAAGGACACGTGTTTTTAGTTCTGCCACCAGGAGGGGGCACTAGTCGAAATGCGTCTGTTGTTTTAAATATCACCACACACACACACACACACACACACACACACACACACACACAGATTGGTCAAAATGCATCTGTTGTTTTAAATATCAACACATAAACATACACACACTTGAGCACACACATATACACACAATAGTCGAAATACATCTGTGGTTTTAAGTATCATCACACACACACACACACACACACACACACACACACACACACACACATATGTTCCAGCCTCTTCTAAGTGGCAGGCCTGTGTTCCTTTCATTTCTGGTACTCAAATTGTAGTTCTGTTTGTTTGTGTGTTTGATATTGAAATATTTACTAAGATTTATATACACATTTCAATGGCAGAGTTTTGTGTGTGTGTGTGTGTGTGTGTGTGTGTGTGAGAGAGAGAGAGAGAGAGAGAGAGAGAGAGACAGAGACAGAGACAGAGACAGAGACAGAGACTGAGACTGAGTTCTAGGACTAGGCAAGAGTACACATTACTGCTTTAGCTCCATCAAAGAACTTCACATGTTCCAGGTCCAGTTGCTTTTCTCCTGTATCTGAGTTGGAGTCATTCTTCTACCCTTGGGTTTCCTCACCCGTATGTTTACTATGGAGACTCCCTTAAGGAGTTATAATTTAAACCAATTAGCCTGGTGTGCATCTCCCAGCAAAATTTGTTTCTTATACAGAACGTGCCAGAGTCCAGTGGAACTGACTGGCAATGCGGACTTTTAAAGAAGAAATGTTTTCATCTGTGCCGCTGACAGAATGCCACTGGGATGCACTGCATTTTACACCCAAAGAAAGTGTCAGTAGAGGGTGACTCCTTCAATAGTGAGGCAGGACAAACGCTCACACCAGTTCTGGGCAGTTCTTGACTGACAGGGGTTTAAACCACAGTGAATTCTTTGGCTCCTGCAAGGGTTTGCTTGAGAGGAACAGTGAAAAGGGTTTTAGTTTCTCTTCCTCCAGCCCAGCATTGTTTTCTTAGCTGTCTGTTTAGGAGGTAGGACGAAGTGGCCACTTGAAACCAGTGGTCTAAGGGATGACAAGTCGCATCAGTGTTTAATCACTGTGGCTAAAACCCATCCTGGTCAATGGGGCTGAGGAAACATCTGTGAGCTAACACATCTTCCCTTCAAACCCTTTCTTATCCTTTTGTAGCAGCAGCAGCAGCAGCAGCTGTAGAATTGAGCTTTCTGCTTGTATCCCGGCGCTGAGCGCAGGCTGATGTTTGGCTGTGGTTGTGAGAATGTCCACCGTGTCCTTTTAGATGCTAGTAAGGAGCCACATGAGATTCAAGGTTCAAGCCAGATGGCACTTCGCTCCTCCTGGAGTTTGTACCAAGGCCACAGCTAGCTTTGAATTTCCCCAGGAAGAAGGGGGAGCGGGGTTGGGGTTGGTGACACACCCTGCACATAATGTAAACACAGGTTGTGCGTCTTCCCTTCTGTGAAGAGTGGTGACAGCAGTTCGACTTTGATTGACATCATCCACTACCATTCTGGCCCACAAGCATGCGGTGAAGAGGAGCACCCAGAAACCAAAGTGGTCGTTTCCTGACACTCTCCACCCCCACCCCCAAGGCCTTTGCCTTCCTTCAGTTTGTCAGAAAAGTAGGGGATGACTTAAGGCAAATAAGTAAAATGATTACAAAATTTATGGTTCACAAGACTTTACAGGGTCAAAAGAATCAGGGTGTAGCATAGAGTGATAAATATGAACCCTCATGGTGCTGAAAAGTGGGGGCAGAAGGAGCCTGGGACAGCTGAGAGCTACCTCCTCTGTACTCTGTACAGCATCACCATACTCTGTATCTTTAGTGGATGGCTGGGCCTCTGATGATCTAATTCCAGTTTGGGTTTGTGTGCCCCCAGAGGCATCAGCAGCTACCCTGAGGTATAGTCGGATTGCCCCCAGCCTAGTGAGAGTCTCAGCACTTCCTGGCTGCGCATCTGCTGGTGTGACTCCTCTGAATCTTGTTTTCTTGTCTATGTAAAAAAGGAATGACGACGTTCCCTGAGTTGTGGAGCTCGCACTCGGTGGTGTGGAAGCACCGCAGAGGTCTGCAGGAGGTGCTCATGAATGATAGCTGAGCCGCATGGCACAGACACAAAGACACTCTGCACTCAGGTTGTCTGCCATGTGGGCAAGAAGATATACGTACATAAGATAACTGTGTAAAAAAATGTAACAACAGCAGTGGATTTATGTGCGGAGTGCAGGTTAGTCTGAAATGCCTTGAGGTTCGCAGATTTTTGAATAAAAAATAAATTTTAGGTAGGCAAAGCTTTATTTTCAAGGAGAGAGGAAGCATAAAATATGCAGTCACATAGACCCATTAAATATTTCAATGCTGAAATGTTAGCAGGCTAATGTAGAGCTTCAATCCGCTCAGAACACTGTGGCCAGGCAGAAAGGATGCTATAAAGCTATCGTATACATGGGTGGAGGCCATCCGTGAGGCCATTGGTCAGAACTGAAGATGCAATTACATCTTGTACAAGGAGAAGTTGAAGTTCCAGAGTAGATGAAGGTTGTTAGAGACGAGGAGGACATTGGCACAGGAGTCGATGATCAAATAGATCATTTAAATGACCCAATAACCCCCATCTACCATTTAAGTAAATGAAGAAATTTCTAGTTTGTGTGGCTGGTCTATGGGTTTTTCAGTTCTAAATCTCAAAGAAAAGAATTCTCCTCTCAATACAATGGCACAACTCAAGTCCACCTCAGGGCAGCTATGTCATCCACACCCATTTAATGGAGAGTCTGTGGCTACATGGAAGCCCTTTGAGGACAGGGCACTCACTGGTCACTGTCACAACCAAGGATTTTGACTCCTTGTGTAAATATTTTAAATCTTTGGACTGTCAGGAACAAATTCTCATTCTCTCTCTCTTCTCTCTCTCCTCCCATCCCACTGTGTGTGTGTGTGTGTGTGTGTGTCAGTAACCCACACATCTCTGGAACTTACCCTGTACCTCAGGCTGTTTACAGCTCACTCCCGTGCCAGCCTCCCCAATCCCTGGACAACAGGCAAGTTGCTCAGTTTAAGAACCAAATTCTTGAGGAGGAGTTTGGGTCATTCATACAGTTTTCATATATTGGCAGTTTGAATGTATCTGATAAGGCAAGAGAGAGTTTCATGCCTTCCAACAGTAGGTAGCCCGTTTATTTAGTTCAAAACTAAACTTTTTTTTCAAAAGAAGACATTAATTTTTCCTCAGTTAAGTGTTTTTAATGTAATTCAAGTTGTTTAAATGTTTGTTAGGGGTATTTTCTGCATTATTCAACTGTTCATTTGGCTTTTTCATGTGCAGATAGTTACAAATGTGCAATAATTTTGCTATCTGCTTTTACATCCTACTGACAGTTTACTATCTTAGTGTGTAAGGAAAATCATTGTATGAATGAGAACTTTCAACTTTCCTAGAATTAAGGAGTAAGAAAAAGCAAATATTCATTTCAAAGTTTAGATTCAGGGATAGAACTTCCAAGATGCCTGTTGTCTGGTATGAAACAATGTTGTGGCGCTGTAATATGCTTTAAGAGGAATATAAAGCAGGCATTAAGTAGAAGATGCTTTTGGCTCTCTGGCATGTCTTTGGACCATCATCAGTGTTATGATACCTGGATGCCTTTCTCTTACTGAAACCTTCCACTACAACTTTTCAGTACTTAAAATATTCCGTGTCTTCATCATCTTTGTCATCATCTTGCACATATATATATATATATATATATATATATATATATATATATGCATATATGCATACCCTTAAGTGATACTGTATTAGTTTGACACTTGTATGAGTAGGGTCCTGCTAATTATATTGTGGCTTGGTCACTGCAAAATGTTTTATTCTGATTTTCATCATATTGACCTGTATGATTTTAGTTTGATCTACATACCATATACTTCATCCATTTCTGTATGGTTTTATTATACTGTAATTTATGTAGCTATCTTACAGTTGAATAGCTGTACATTTTATCATAAAAATATAAAAAGAAATTACAGTTTATTTGGGGGTTTTCTGTTTAAATCATATCATTTACAAGTTTGGGTAGACTTGGCTTTCTAACTCCTGTGATTTTAGTTCCTGTTTGTCGTCGTATCTAGCTTGCTGGAGTGTCTAGAGTTTAGCAGCTTCTCATTGGCCTTAGAGGCAGTGATCTAGGTTTTACCCTGGAGAAGGATGCTTCTGATAGGAGTGTTTCATCACCCTTTTATCCAGTTGAATATGTTTCCTCCTACTTTTTGTTTATTGAAAATTTTATTTATAAACAAGTATTGTATTGGATATGTCATCTAAATCTGATGAATAACATTGATTGATATTTTAACTATGGAAATAGTTTGATCTTGGGTGTGTTTTTTCTTTCTTTGCACATCATTAGATTTGAGTTGTTAATATTTTGTTTGGGATCTTTTTTGTTCATATTCACCTAAGTCTGTCCTGTGCTCAGTTTTCCCTGAGGTCCTGTGAACTTTGGGTTTTATATATTTTGAAGATGTTATTAGGAGCATATTATTGATATGTCTCCTGGTTAAATTTTTTTTATTAGTATACTGTGATATTTTAAAAATCTATCTCAAAATTAATTTTGTATTCGCCTGATTTAGCTAATTTAGATTTACAGGCTAATGTTTGTTATTTGACTTTTCCCTTGTGTAAGTTGTGTGTTTCTTACTGACTTTGTTACAGTTTGGTTTCAGACATGAAAGTCGCACATTCTAAGCGTACGTTCTGATGGTTTTTCACTAGTGTGTACCATCATGCAGCCATGACCACAATAAGGATAAATATCATTTCCCTCCCAGCCAAATGTTCCTCCTGCCCTTTAACCCTCTGCTTCCTGCCTTCCACCTCCGATCTGTTTTTATCTCCGTAGTTTCCCCTTTTCTTGAATGTCACATAAATGGATTCTCACAATGTGTAGACTGTGACATCTGCCTTGCACTTAGCAGCTTGCTGCTGCTGTCCGTGTTGTTAGAGTCTCAGTATTTCATCTTTTCACATGTGAATAGGCTTCCCTGGTGTGTACCTACCTGGCTTGCCTCATCCAGCAGTAGCTGCACATTTGAATTATTTCCCTGCGGAATTGTAAATCAAGCTGCTGTGAATACTGACCTGTGACTCTTTGTGTGAACAGATAGTTTGTTTTTAAATTTTAACCAAAAGTATACTTTGTTTCTGTTGCTGGGTTGTCCTCCTTGGCAACACTTGAGCCTCCCCGCTGGCTCTCCCTTCCTTTTGCCTTCTGTCTTGATTTCCTTTGGGTTCTCTGTTTCTTTCCTGCTTCGTTTAGGTTGGATGGGGTTTTACTTGGTTTTATTTTCATAAGTCTGTGTTTTATCGTGAAACCATCTTTCAGTACTTGCCCTAGGTCCGCTGGCATCCTGTCTCACTTACAGTCTCACACTATGTGGATCAGCTCCACTTTTTCTCCACAACAGTTCAGGGATCTTAAACTTTCTTAATTGTGGTCACTTGCTTTTGCTCTAGTGGTTATATAATTGCTTACAACCATTGCCATGGTTATATCATTTTTAATTTGTCTTATCTTTAGGCATTGCTCATCACTCCGCTGCACAGTTTGTGGCTGTCTGGGGTTAGACATACATTGGCTCACCGTTTCTGCCTTATTGCAGTTCGTTGCTCTTGGCTGTGCATCCTGTAGAAGTTTCTTGGATAACAATGCTTTTTGATTTAGATTTCCTTAATTTATCTTTGTTTGCTCCCAAATACATTTCTATTTGCTTTTGGTTATGAAAGTTAGCTTTGCCAGCCATACAGGCAGAAAGTATAATTTGCTCCCAGTTTTTAAAAGACATTTCCCCAGGATTTCTCATCTTCCAGGAAATCAGCCATTAGCCCATCATCCATCACTGGTAGCTAGCTACTCTGCCTTTTTCCCTGGCTAGTGACATCTTAAGTAGTAGTCAGCTATGTAGTCTGGTGAGGACCTCTTTTATTTAGTATCCACTTGGCTTCCCAGATTTAGAGAGTCTGGAAACTTAGAGGAGAGATCACCTCTCATGCTGGCTCTCTGTCTCCAGCCTCCCTCTCTCTCTCTCATGGTGTGTCTCTTCTCTGTTTGCTTGCAGGTTTGTGTATACTTTCTATACCACCAGCTCTACTTCAACTGCATCTGATTTGGTATCAAACTCACTCATTGAGCCTCTTATTAATTGCTATTTTTTCCTTGATTTATTTTGCTTTTTAAAAATATGACTAATCATAATTTGGTGGTTTTTAAAAAAATTTTTTTGAAGTCTTTTCTTTCTCTGAACCTGTGTGTTTTTCACTCTGCACTGAGTCTGTCTGATGCCTGCAGCCTCTGAGAAGCCGAGTCTACAGTTTGCTCTGCCTCATTCTAATTCAGGGTAGGCCTAGATTCTTGTATGGTGTGTGAATTCTGCTTTGCTTTGTTTTGTTGTTTTTTTTTTTAATTGTGAACTGAATTTCTGGGATCTCTGTGAATGAAAACACTTTGAAACTTGGATAAAATTCATTATTCTGAAGATGTATTCCATTTGCTTCTTCCAGATGCTCCTCAGCTTCCTATTGTTATATACATATAGATAGATAGATAGATAGATAGATAGATAGATAGATAGATAGATAGATATAGATATAGATACATATAGTTATATATACATACATATAGTTATATATATATATTTATACATAGTTATATATATAATTTTTTATTTCAAGTAGAGTGAGTATGAGCTGGAATTTTCTAAGGGTAATTTCCCCCTCCCCTCCCCCTTCCATTGCTTGCCTTTGCTTATGGTCCAGGGGAAATTTTTTCTTACCCACTGTAGATTCCTCTTCAGAGTTATTGGCTTTGGCGCTTGTATCCTGCGTGTAGACATTAAGCATTCTTTGAAAGCACAACCTCCTTGTTGATTATCTAACACACCCCCAATAGCCATTAGCTCCTGCCTCCTGCTTCAGGGTTAACTGAACCCTGTGTTCTAGCTTTCTTGTCCCTTCTGACAGTTGTTATTATCTTAGAGTTGAACCATCCCTTGCCTCCAGCTCACGCTGGTGTCTTTCAGGGCCCTTTGTGCGTATACCACATCCTGACAGTAGAAGTCCTCCTGATTTCAGAGCTGAACTATCCAAATGGGAAATGATAATGGCTGACTTAGATCTTTTTCATGGTTATTTTTTAGTTCCGTGACATTGCCTTAATGGCACAGGAGACTGATTCTCACTTAAGGACAGCTAGCACATCCTTGACTAGAAATCAAAACTCTGAGATGCTTCAGTATGGCCACTAAGAAATTTTCGAGTTTTAGAGAATTTTGGGTCTGGGATTTCTACAATTAGGGATGGTTAAATGTCCAAGATCACACAGATGTCCCCAAGTCTGAAAAGTTCTAAAATATGATACAGTATTGGTTTCTGGCATTTAAAGTGGTTTTCATAACTATTAATATTTACTTTTAGAGGACTTTGTGTTCGTTTTTGATCCACTGAAGCAGTGTTATAAAAAAATCTATAAGGGCTGGAGAGCTGGCCCAGGAGTTAGGAACACTTGTCCTTGCAGAGGACCAGAACCTGATTCCCAGCACCTGCATGGCAACTCACAAGTATTTATAACTCTAACCCCAGGGGGATCCAATGCCTTCTTCCGACCGCCAGTCATACAGACGTACATCCAGGCAAAACACCCAAATACAAAAGTTAAAAGAAAAGTAGCATATAACTAAAATCGTTAAGAATAAAGCTCCCACCCATTCACTTGCTTTTCAAGAAATGCTGATGGAGTTCTTTATCTTTAGGTTTTGGGGAACAGATAAATCATGAATTACAGATGCCTACCCTTGTTGAGCTTAATCCTAGTTAAGGAGATAGACAGATAACAAGATAAAAATTCTGGCAAGTGTGATGAATGTAACTGGGAGCAGTCGAACACTCACAGGAAGATGGGAGTTATTTTTTTCATATTTTAAAGAACAGCTCTAAGACTGATTGGAGCTCTGCTTATATTAAGATGCATCCAAACTGTTAAGTAAACATTGTATCACTACACCGTAATTAATTCTAACTTAAAGTAGAGATTAATATGTCCATTTGTAGAAGTTAATAGATTGAAACAGTGAGTGTTTTTATAGATCTCTGGGCATCTCTACTGAAAACACAATAAGACACTGAGAAGATGGCTCAGAGGGTAAAATGTTTGCCACACAAGCATGAAGACCTAGAACTCATGGAAAAGTGGTGGGTATGTGTCTAATCTACCCCCGAGGGTGCAGACACAGGCAGGTCCTTGAAGTTCATTCACAGGCCACTCTACCCAAATTGATAACGCTTCAGGTTCAGTGAGAGACCCTGTCTCAGAAATAAGGTGTAAAGAGATTGAGAAAAGATACCCGATATTGACTTTAGGTACATACACTACACCCCCCACACCCCACAAACACACACACACACACACACACACACACACACACACACACACCAATTAAATAAAGTATCAATTTCAGTAAAACACCAACTTTATGGTAACAAAATTAAAGATTCCTTGAGTTTAAAAAGCTAGCATTAAATAGGAAAATACTCATTTCTACCCCTCAACCTCCACAAACCCAGAGACAAACAAAATATTCACCAACCACTAAATACCCTAAGGGCCTAATTGTCTGTTATACTCAACTCACTGTATTGGTTCTGAAAGTCCCAACTGGTGAAGATATAATAGGCTATTCATTCCTTTAGTACAAAAACTGACAAACAGGTCAGAAGGAAGCAGCAGAGAACAAAGGGAGCAGCGAGTCCTGGGGTGACAAGCAGCAGGCACCGTTTCTAAAGGACCACCGTTAACCTGGCGACCACAGCTCTGCAGACCAATAGCGAAGGGCCATTTATAGCTCAGTTCCCACGAGGGCACAACTGTGCTCTGTACAGCACGTCGGAGGGGGACAGAGAGTTTATTGTTGAACAATGGTAGTGGCTCCCCGCAGGAAGTAGGGTGAATGTCTGGGTTAGCGGCACTGGTGACTTCATTGATCTGACCTGGGTAAGGATCAGACAGGACTCTGAACAGGAAGAGTTGTGGGTGGTTTATTCATGAGAACTGTGCTTTTTATGGGTTTTGCTTTTTTAGTAGTGAAAGCATTACCCAAGATGTTTCCTTGCTTACTGTCTATCCTGAGATTTTTGTTTCAGGGAGCGAACTTGATGGGGAACAAAATATCCACCTTCCTGTAAGGACAAAGGGTTTCTGGGAAGCTGCCAGTCACTGTCTCGGGTTTGAATTGTAAAAACCAACAGACGCTTCTTCGGAAAGGATTCTGTAAACCTTTTCTGTTGTTGTTTTTTAAGTTAACCAATAGTCTGCGAGAAAGCAACTGTTAACTCGTTTTGTTATTTATCTGTGTTTCCCAACCCGTGTGCCGAGGGGCTCTGGGACAGCGTGTTAAGTCCGAGGGCAGCTCCAGAGTTGGCGGCATACATTGTCCATCGTGGGGGACACGCCTGTAGAGCCCTGTGCCAGTATTAGCCGGAAGCAGGTCCTACTACATCAGCATTCAACTGCACCACGTTCTCTTGATGACCTCATCTCAATGCTAAAGTGAGAACAGGAAGGGAGGGTGGTGGGGTCTATGCTGACGCCACAGCCTGATGTTCTGCAATACTAAGAGATACAGAGATGATCTCGTAATACGTTTTTACAAGGTTATTTAAGAAGGAAATAAAAGTAGTGCTTTTTACTGTATAAGTGTTTGTCCAACAGTGACTAAGTCATTAGTCCATAAATAGTTATATTGTCTGGGGTCAAATGACCTAACAAACAAATAGCACCATTGAGCACTTGTATTATAACACAGGCACTGTTAAGTACTTACTGGTACTCTAAGAGATTTACACGTTATTTGGGAACCTGTAATGTGTGTTCCATCCCATGGACACCCACACACAGTTTTGAATTTATTATTTGCCGTTTGCTTCACATATTATGGAAGTCGTATAGAATATTATTTAAATTTTGTAATAAACAATTTGCTTTTACTTGACCTTCCATATTTTTAAGCCAGCCCTCTAAGGACTTGCCGCTCTTCCCCTTTCGTCGGAGGTCTGGTCAGACTCCTCGCACAGCCTGCTTGTTTAGATAGCCAGTATCCGGCAGTTCCATGGGCTACACCCCTGGAAAACGATTCCCAGGATCAAAGAACAGGGACTTTCTAATGCCTGTATTATCCAGATGGAGGGTGTGCATGCCAAGCTGCCCCTTACAAGACATTATATTGATTCCTTTCCCTTGAGAGTGTTTGAGATTACCTCAGCCAAACCAAGGACTGCATTGGGGAATTCAGTCATTGGTGCTCAGGGTTGTGAACCAGCCAAAGATGTCCCTCCTTCCCAACCACGGAGTAAGTGCAAGGCCAGTGAGAAAGCTGGCTGAGTCTGTGCTGGCCAGAAGTGCGCAGAGCCTCCAGTTCAGGAACTGCAGCAGGAGCTAGCGGTTGCTCAGAGCAGCATTTGAGAGTGGCCACACAGGAAAGAGGAAAGCCGTTGCTAGGAAACTTCTCCTTTTGGCTCATTCCAGGCTTATCTAAACAGGACCCTCCTCCACAGGTTGCACTGGAGAACAAGGATGTAGCTCAGTGGTACAGTGCTGTCTGAGCATGACAAAGCTCATCATTTGATCCCATTACCAAACAAACTCAGTGTGAGTGGAACATGCCTGTAATGAGAGGCAGAGAGCCAAGGTCTGGGTCCAGGGAGGTAGCTTAATTACATGTTGCTAGCTGTCCATGTAAGCCTAAGAGCTGAGTTCAAGTCTCCAAGATCCTTAAAAGCTAAGCATGGTAACATGAGCCTATAAGCCCTGTGTCAGGGTCAGAGAAAGGGAGAGATCCCTGGGGCCTGCTGCCCAGTCAGTCTGGCTAACTCAGTGAGCAACCCTGTCTCTAAAAAGAAAATTAAAGAGGGCAAGCAGTGAAGACAGCACATGACACTGTTAAACTCTGGCCATCACACACGCACACACACACACACGCACACACACAGAGAGATGCACCTCATGTGCATGAACACAGAGAGAGCACACACTGATACACACAGAGACATATACAAACAGAGAGATTAGACAAACACAGACACATACATACACACACATATGCACAGAGAGACACACACATACACACAGATGCACCTCATGTGCATGCACACAGAGAGAGCACACACTGAGACACAGACAAACATATACATACAGATAGACAAACACAGACACACACACATATGTACAGAGAGACACACACAAACACACACACAGATGCACCTCATGTGCATGCACACAGAGAGAGCACACACTGAGACACAGACAGACATATACATACAGATAGACAAACACAGACACACACATAAGTACAGAGAGACAGACACACACAAAGACAGAAAGGGGCTTATCCAAGGTCATTTTTATGGCCAACCTTGACTTCCTGACACCTTACCTCACCACACACACACACCTATGCACCACATGAATGCACATGGAGACATACATACAGAGATATAGACACACACACGTACAGAAAGAAACAGACAGATACACACAAAGACAGAGTTATCAATGGTCATTTTCAAGGCCAACCTCGGCTACCTGAGACCCTGCCCCATCACACACACACACACACACACACACACACACACACACACACTTCACCCTGTACTGCAATTCCATTCTACCTCCGTAAGATGAGACAAATGACCCAAGACAGGAGTTGACGTTGGGGATGCTTTTGGAAGGACAAACTTCAGGATAAAGATCAAGCAAGATCTTTTCCTCTGCAGTCCCCAGCATCTGTGTTTCCATCTCTGACCAAATATGCATCTCTTTAAATATTTAATTGACTCCTAAGCTGATATTTTCAGTTCTGTCTCAAGAAGGAAATGTGTTATGTGTTTTAGGCTTAGAACATGGAAGCTATGTGTATATCTTGGAAATGTTTCCGTTTTAAGAAAGCTCTGAAGCCCCTTTTCAGCCCTTTAGGAGATGAGCCATCTTGTACAGCTTCATCTCTTTTCAGCCCTTTAGGAGATGAGCCATCTTGTACAGCCTTGTACAGCTTCATCTCTGGAACGTCCTGAGCACATAAGCGTTTGTGGGCGTGGGCATTTCACAGGATGCTATATGCACTGCCCCCCCCCTTTTTTTAAGAAGATGAATATCCACCTTTTCTCAGTTTATGCACAGAGCTGACAAGATGTCTCAGTGGGCAAGGCACTTGGCGGGAGGGTGTAAAGCTGGATGCGGCGCCCCAGCTGCATGCAGACCCAACAGTCATGGCAACTCAGCTCTAATCCTAGAGACAGGGATCCCTGGAGTGACCAGGCTTGCTTGGGTAGCCCAGTCCTCAAGCTCCAAGTTCAAGTGAGAGGCCCTGCTTCATTATTAGGGATGCAGATTAATAGACAGGACAGTTAATATCAGCTTCTGGATTCAGCATGTGTGTGCTTGCATGCATCCAAGCTCGCCTGCACATGCACCCATGCATGCAAATGTGCACACACGGACAACAAAAAGACATTTAACATTTTATAAGTTTTCCTTTTAAAATTGTGCTCCAAAATCTCTAAAACCAAATGCCCACCCAGTTGATCATGAAAAGATGAGTGGACTCCTTCAGAGGCCCAGTTGACTCTAAATTGAAATTAAAGCTAGTGGATAGGCTTCAAAGCAGGCTGACTACAGGAATTCGGGTATACACTTCACTTCCTCACCCTTACCTGGTTCTCTCTACGCAGACCCACCCACTGGTCCCACCCTTCTCAGAAGGGAAACAGAGGGCTGCTGTGGTCTGTCCATCTGTCCATCCACGATCTGCCACAGAAAAGGCCTCAGCTCTTTGTGTAGAGAATTTTGGCGCTGAGAAAGTCTTCCTGTGCCCCTCTTGCTCGAGATGGTTCCCTGGGGATCCGCATTGGAGAATCCTGCTAAAGTCTGAGTTTATCAGCATCGTCTTAGGTGGCTGTAGGGACAGAGGAGAGTGTCTCCTGCCTTGTGACTTGTACTCAGGAGAAGCAACAGAATTTCTCAGGGGCTTAGGAGAATATGAACGTTACATCAGTTTTTGTTATGTTGACTATCATCATTTTCTTTGTCATTTTTAAAGATCCAGGTCTCCTAACAGAACACTGGATGTATTTAGATTCCTGAGGTGTATTCCAGTGATTGGCTGCAATTACAGAAATTTAATGTGACATGGTTAGAACAAGACTCCCTAAAGGCACAGGAATGGGGACCATCTTGAATAGGTAGTTCCCTTGCCTGGTGTCTAAGCACAGAAAACCATGGTGGTTCTTGACTCTCTTCCTTCGGAAATAAAACCCATTCGAATGCTACAAGTTCTGGTCTCTGGTTTTTTGGAATAAGTAGGAACTTGATTTCTTTCAACCTTCACTTTTATTCTCAGACCTTCATCCAATTAACACACTATCTGATCTATGAGAACACTGTAACTTAAGTAAATCCAGTGCTAATGCTTACTCAATCAGCCCAGCGTTTAAAGAGCTCTGCCAGCTTATAAACATTTACAAGGCTTCAGAGATGAACGAAACGTGTAGTCACTGCCTATAAGAACTTTAGAAAGCCCAGGTCTGAAAATCAGCCAAGTGCTCGAGTGGACTGTGAGCAGTTGCCTGGGAGCAGCCTCCAGCCTGGGGTTCAAAAGAACTTCCTGAAGAGCTGCTGGGTCTATCTAGGTCTCATACGGGCAGTAGACATCGGAGGGCTGCTAGCCTGGAAGTCCACATCGAATGCAAGCCTTTGGCCAGGTGTTCCAACTACTCCGACGTATCCTTTCCAACTTGTAACTGCCAGCCCAGGGTGGTTGGTCTCCTTGCTGAGTATGTGGTACTTTGATAGGTCTCCAGGGTGCTGCATCATGCCTGTGCTTGGAACCGTGCCCCACTGCCTGCTGTCTGTTCTGAGCAGTGTTGGGGAGGTGAGATGCTAGACGTCCTAACCACTCCCCCAACACATTGACAACTGATGGTCCTCAGTCCCCAGTCTGCCTTCCCTGGCCTTCTTTTAATTTAAATTTTTCTTACCGTTTAACAATTTCCTATCTCTCATCCTTCATCCCTTCTTTCTGGGGCAAGTCCTCCCCCTACTTTACTACTTCATGTCTCTGTGTGTGTGCCTGCGTGTGTGTGTGCCTGTGTGTGTGTGTGTGTGCCTGTGTGTGTGTGTGCCTGTGTGTGTGCCTGTGTGTGTGTGTGTGTGCCTGTGTGTGTGTGCCTGTGTGTGTGTATGTGCCTATGTGTGTGTGTGTGCCTGTGTGTGTGTATGTGCCTGTGTATGTGTGCCTGTGTGTATGTATGTGCCTGTGTGTGTATGTGCCTGTGTGTGTGTGTGTGCCTGTGTATGTGCCTGTGTGTGTGTATGTGCCTATGTGTGTGTGTGTGCCTGTGTGTGTGTGCCTGTGTATGTGCCTGTGTATGTGTGCCTGTGTGTATGTATGTGCCTGTGTGTGTATGTGCCTGTGTGTGTGTGTGTGCCTCTGTATGTGCCTGTGTGTGTGTATGTGCCTATGTGTGTGTGTGCCTGTGTATGTGTGCCTGTGTGTATGTATGTGCCTGTGTGTGTGTATGTGCCTGTGTGTGTGTATGTGCCTGTGT
The DNA here is from genome assembly GCF_000001635.26 of Mus musculus. Lineage (NCBI taxonomy): Eukaryota > Metazoa > Chordata > Mammalia > Rodentia > Muridae > Mus > Mus musculus. Next base: position 32,357,157 of record NC_000070.6, read on the forward strand.
GTGTGTGTGCTTGTGCATGTGCATTTGTGTGGGTGGTGTGTGGGTGGGTGTGTGCGTGTGCATATGTGGGTGCATGTATTTGTTTGAGCCAGCATTTGGATGATGTTTCTCAGTTCTTTAGCTATGCCCATTCATGACATGTTCCATATACAGACAGACACATGGGAACATTATTGTTTATATTTACTTAAAATTCATACATTAATTATACTTGATTCTTGGAAAATCATGAATAGTGATACCAGTTTTCTCATTTGCAAGATGTGGTTAAAAATAGATCTCATTTACCTAATGGGTTACATAATGTTGTGAAGTGCGTGTGTCTTATTAGAAGTAGTAACACTGTTATAGTTGTTGATAGGATTTGGAAATCATCATTACTATTCACAGGCATTGTATCTGCAGAAGGCTAAAATTTTCATAGCAGTGAAACTTTAGGTGGCTTTGGCTTTCTGAACCCAAACTTTTACTGCAATGGTTTTGAGGTTGTAGTACCTCGAAAAATACCCACTCTGCCCTTCCAGCTTTTGATCATCCTATTGTAAAAGAGCTACATGATAGTTGTGAGAGGAAAAACTCTTTTCTAGTAGCCAACAAGAGTGTCAAGATGGCAGCCCTGATGTCTGTATAGGGTTGGTTTGTCTGGAAAGGGAAAGTGCAGCATTGACTGACATCTGACCAAAACTGTATGGCTTCTAAACGCCACACAGAAGTTTCTAATAAAAGGGCTGTGTTTCTCTTAGGTATACTGAGACTCTTGTTTTTGAGAAGTCTGCACTACAAAATTCCCATTTAGTTTATTTTTGGCTTGAGTCTGCTCCACTAGGAAAAAAAAAAACAACTATTTTTATAATGCCGCTTCCAGTACTTCCAGCCACAGGGGAGAAGGATTCATGGAACACCGTTCCCAGTGGTAACTGCGTGAAGTGCCCAGATCATTGCGGGACTGTGCTTTAAACAAAGCTTTCCAAGATGGTTGAGTTTCAGCTCCGTCACAGGGTCAGGCTCACATGATTCTTGCCCCCAGCACGCACGCTCGTACACAAAGGGGCTCATCCCCTCTTGCTTGCGTACAGTAAGCCCTTGACTTCTTTAATCTGTGCATGTCTCCAGTGTGTGTGTGCACTGATTGTCCTTTGTGCATTGTCTGTGGCCTCATGTGCACACATAGACACTGCATAAGTGTCTGTATCAAGGGTCCTCTTAAGAGACAATGGACTGTTCTTTTAGGGAGTTGTGTTTCCATGGCAACCCCCTTTCTCAAACTTTGAATATTAGCCACGTATATATTTCAGAAACTAGAGACAAGCTTATGTTTAATTTAGAGAATCTTTAAGTTTTGAGGAAGCAGTAGCTGACCAGCAGATGCTAAGAACCAACGTACTTTGAAAAACAATGGTGATTTCTTCTGTGCCTGTCACCAAAGACCAGCGTTACATTCAGCTCACCTTTTATTGTCTTTGGTTTTTCTGCTGCTTAGGATAGAAGACACAAATCTGTACACACTTCTACAAAGCTATAAATGATGGGTGTGTTGTCCGTGCCTGTCCCTGTAGTGATGCCTGAGTGTCAGATCCGCGCAGTGCAACACTGCTGGCTCACCCAGTTACATTTACTCTCATTTTTCACTTCCTTTTTTTTTTCTCCAAATGACTATGAGATCCATGGCTCTCCTTTAGCCACACACTGCAGTAGAGAGAGGGGTTGTGCTCCTATTTTGAAGGGAGGACTGCCTCTGCACTCAGGGCTCTGGCTTTTTAACAGTTGGGATCTGGGAAGAGACATGGACTTCCTTCCTGAGTGATAAAGACAATGGCCACTTCCTAATTCTCTGGGGTAACTCAAGCTAAATCTGTGTGGTCTATGAAGTCTGTGTACGTCATGGGTCTTGCCTTGCTACGGTTGGCTGTTTTATCCTGCCATGCCTTTTTTCCTTTTTGTTAATATCCTTAAAGACGTTTGAATCCTGATTCTTTCTGAAACCCAGATGCGATGATCTTAGGAGCCGATCAGCTGTGTGCAGCCCTGTCTGCTCTTCGGAGTGTGTTAGCTGCCCCCGAGGCTTGTTTTGTTGACTGTGTTGCAGACCTGATTTGCCATGGTCCATGCCTGCACTCTGCCTGACTGCGTTCTTGATTTCCCAGGAGGGCAAAAGCTCTGCCTTTCCTCTGAGTAATTAGTTATCTCATTTCAAAAGGGAAGTTTCTAAGATGACTTTGTCACATGCACATGTCTGCTTTGGAGGATGAAAACCTGCTTAGTTACTTGTTTATCCCTGTGTTATATGCATGGTTAGTCACGATGGAAGGTTTTAAGTATTTGAAGGGCGGAACATGGCTAATTTGACCACTTATACTCAGCCGCCGAGAGATTGTGGGTTAGCTTATTAGTGATAAAAAGCTAGAGTAAGACATGATCGTGTTTGGCTCCATGAGAAGGTAGTGGTGTTCTCTGTTTTTGATGCACATTTTCATGTGTTTCCAGGGCCTCCGTGGCACTTTCCTTTGAAGAATTCTTAGCCAATCCTCTTGCTAAGTGAGCAGGGTCCTCCATCCACAGAGATCAGAGACTGAGTTCTATAGTCTTGCTATTGTTTGAGCCCCAGAATAGAGAAGGACAGATGCCAGACTCAGTTCTGAGCCAGGGGTGGGGGCTGGTATCACACATACACACACACACACACACACACACACACACACTGGGCACCACCCTTCACGTCTTGTTGCTCTGTTACCCAGGCCCATGCATGATCCCACTCAGCCTGGTCAGAGCCACACCTCCTCCACATTCTTTTTCTCCCTTAGCCTCTTAAATGACTTCCTTTTGCTGCTAGCTCTTAAAGCTGCGAGGGTCCCTTCTTCCCACCTTATCCCTAAGCCTTCTTCTCTGTGGGATAAATTCGATGCTGTCACCATGCAAGTATACTTTCAAAGGAAATGTAATAGCCTTTTAAGTATCTATAATGTACATTTGCACAAAGGTGCTTTATAACATGTCTATGTCTAAAACTTTAAGTGGACCAAGAGTCTAGCATTTTAAAATTGATAGAAATACATATTCTAGGGCTGATAGTAAGGTCCGGGAAGACTGCAGGCTCAAAACCTGTCAGGTCTACAGAGTGAGTTCAAGGCCAGTCTGATCATCTTGTCAGACTCTGTCTCAAAAGATGAAAAGAAGGCTGGAGAGGTAGCTCAGGGGTAGATCACTTAGCCAGCATGCATGAGGCCTTAGGTTCGGTCCCTAGTACTGAATTAAAAAGGGAGAGAGGGAAAATATTACCATCTAAGCAATATGATGGTACACTAGAACAACTAAAGAAAGGGGGTAGGGGACTCATGGGAAGGTGCTTTACAATTTTTATTTCTTGGAATTGGGGGAAAAATGACCCAAGTAGAGCAGTGTCCACAACAGAGAGAAGCGGCATCAGAGATGCGACTGTGTCAGAGAGAGGACCATGTCATTGCTCAGCAGGGCCAGCCTGAGGCATGGAGCCACTGCTGCAGCTGAAGCAAGCACAATGGTCATGCCCAGGGTACCTGCAGGGAAGCCAGCACCAATGGAAGGGTGGTGTGAAGTAGCCTGGAGCTCTCACCAGCCCTGCCCCTGGACACTCTGCCTAGCCACACCATCTCCCTGACTCTGGGCAGGAACAGGATATCCCCGAGATGAGTCTCTGAGATATTCCAGTATTCGTGGCACTATAGAAACCTTGAACCAGATCGGTGACTGGTTGCAGTAAGTATTTGCCTGTAACGATGTTTGGGCAAATAGTATATTGTGTGGCACACAGCAGATTGCAATGCCAGATTAATAAATGAATTGTGGTAGAGAGGTGGGAACAGTGGCAGGAGAGGCACTTGAGGCAGAGAGAAGCAGAACTGAAGATGTAGTGGGGGACCACAGTGGCGGACAAAGGAGCACAACATTGCCAAGTAGGGCTGGTCCTCCGGCCACTGAGAAGCCACCATCGGCTCTCACCACCCTGCCACCACCAGCGAGGCCAGTGCTGCCCACAGCCCGCAGAGATGTCCAATATGAAGGATGGTTCATTTTTAGGACTAAGCCTCCTTGAAAGACTTCCATGGTCCATGCTGGCACTGGAGGCTGTGTTGGTGTCCATGGTCCATGCTGGCACTGGAGGCTGTGTTGGTGTCCATGGTCCATGCTGCCACCAGAAGCCATGATGATGTCAGTGGTCCATGCAGCCGCCAGTGACGATGCTGATGTTCGTGGACCATGTTGCATGTAGCTCTGCTACCCTGCCTAAGCTCCGGGAAAGGAACAGGCAGCGATACCAGGCCCCACCCAGCTTCCCTTGAATCCACAGATAAAAGACACAGACACACACGTTGTTCATTTTCAACTTGCCTTCTTGGCACCATTGCTGGGCATTATTAAACTCCCGAGGCCAGTGTACCCTTATCCATACTCTTAGTTCCATACCTCCCTTCTGCCCTAAACTTTAGTTGCTCTGTTGCATCTAGTCTCTGCTAACTCCCCTGATCACCTGCCTGTAGGAGTGAGCTGCGTGGCCACTCCGTTTCGAGATCTCACACAGCTGGTCACTTTTTCTCCATCAGAAGCGTGGCAAACTCTCCTCTCATTTCCTTGTGTCTGTCTGTCTCTTGTCTCCAGGGCCCCAGAAGTCCCGCCTATCCCTTCCACCCAGCAATTGGCCCATGGCTTCTTTACTGACAGATCATGAACCAATTGGAGAGCAGGATTTTAACATCAGGACCACCCCTACAGGACCAAACTGCCTATGTCTATATCCACGATCTGTGTTGCGTCTTTTGCAGTGGTATCAATGACTGCAGACTTATTATTAAGAAGGGCAGACCCTGAAGGCTTCCGTGACAAGCTCCCTGACCCCCCTCCCAACAATAAAAACAACAAAAGCAATCCAGACAGGAGCTATTGAAATGAGTCCTTAAAAATGTGATAAAGATGCTATAGCTCTTCACAGTTGATGGCTTCTGATAGGAATGGAGGTGGAAATGGACTCAATTTTATTTAAGGGACTGGCCACTGGGAGTTTGACCATGCTCCAATGTGGTAAATACAACTTGAACTTGGTGGGATTTTGCTATTGTTGTCATTGCTTTCATCTGGGGTTGGGGCAGGGCAAGGGTGTGAGGGTGGACCTGGGAGGAATGTGAAGCCAGTATGATCAGGTTGCATTGTATGATATTTTTAAATAATTAATGAAAATATTATGTTGGGAAAAAAGGGAAAGGTGGAAAGATAAAGTTAACTGTTAATTACTTCCAGCAGGATTCGCCCAGTTCTGGATAAAAAGAAGTGAGGGGGGAGCAAGAGAGAGAGGAAAGAAGAGGTGGTGAGGTGTTGCTAATTTGATTTGACTCCTGATTAGTTCCTTAGCTTCATCTTGCTCCAAGTTCAACTCTTGTCTCTACTCCATTAGAGTAGCTATTGAATGGGCCCACCAGCTTGTCCAGTATGTATTCCCTTCCTGCCCTCGCCCCTTTCTCAGAAACTACAGGATCCCTTCAGAAGGCCTCCCCTCCCCTCATGTGATGGTTTGTCTATGCTTAGCCCAGGGAGTGGTACTATTAGAAGGTGTGGCCCTGTTGGAGTAGGTGTGTCACTGTGTGTGGGCTTTAAGACCCTCATCCTAGCTGCCTGGAAGCCAGTATTCTGCTAGCTGCCTTCAGATGAAGACATAGAACTCTCAGCTCCTCCTGCACCATGCCTGCCTGGATGCTGCCATGTTCCTGCCTTGATGATAATGGACTGAACCTCTGAGCCTGTAAGCCAGCCCCAGTTAAATGTTGTCCTTATAAGAGTTTTCTCGGCCATGGTGTCTGTTCACAGCAGTAAAACCCTAAGACACCTCATCTAGCTTAAGTCCCCTGTTTGCTTTTGTGACCTCACCTCTGCAGTCCGGTGCTTGTTACAGTGGCGTTTCAATTATTCAGATCAGTCTTTACCATCCATCCCACAGTTAATCTCTGTGTTCTGTAGACCAGCAGATCCTTGTCTGTTTTTCCAGTGACCAGTACAGGAGCCGCCGTGTAGGAACTGCTCAATGCATAGCTGTCAAGTGGTCTTCTCCAGATACGGCTGGGGCCACAGGATGGCCGGCGATCCTTTCTTACTATGGTAATGCTTTCTAGGTAGAGGCATGTCCTCCAAGTGTCTCTGCCCTAGGGTACCTCACTCTGGCCATTGATCCCTGCAGGTGAATTTGCAGAGAACCAGATGTAAAACCAGGCTTTGCCAGTGCTGTCGAGCTGCTGAATAAGCCAGTCATGGGGCTGTTCTGCCCCCTGGCACTTCCACTCAGGGAAATAAAGCCTCCGTCTTGGTCACGTTAGGTTTACAGTTTTCTCTCATGAGATCAGTCTCTGACACAGAATGTCACAAGTGACTGACAAATGAGTGAGTAACTTTATCTCCCTTGGCCGGTTTACAGATTCCTCGTGTCCCTGTGTAATTGAGTTTTCGCTTCCTTCCTGTGAAGTCGGGCCTTGGTGACGATAATACTCAGCACTGAACCCAGATTGCTTTTGAGAGTTGCTGCCTTCACTCGATGCCCTGTAACCTGAACTTGAACTCCGACCCCCCACCTCTCACCCTTTGGCTCTGCACTTAGTTCGTAACTTCTTGGGGGCAAGTTCCTCTGTTAGGAGTTTGAGAGTCAGATGAAGTCATGCCGGCAGTTTCCTGTTTGCGAGCCTCTGAGCTGGTGACAAGCGCAGGCAGCTCTGACAGGTCTGTAGGTGTTGCCAGATGTGGCTCTGATTCACCCCCTCTGCTCGATAATTCCCCAGAGCTCTTCATCTCCCCAGCCGCCATCCCTGCTCTCCTCCTCGGGATGAGAAGATGTTGTGCCACCTTTCCGTGTGAGGAGATGAGCTGCTCACAGCCCGCCCCTTCATGCCCCACCTGCTTTTCTAGGGTTCAGGTGGGATGTTTATTGGTGCCTTTCTCTCCTCCCCCCATTAGTGTGGAACAGCCACAGTACAGGAGACTTTATTTGTTTCTGAACATTTTCTGTGTGAAGGACTTCGGTGCTCTACTGGCTCCAGTAGGCCCACCCACCACACACAAACACACCTCAGTGTAACACAACATAACCTGTGAAATGCAGGACTTTTCATAAATGCTACTTGAAACACAAAGACACTACTCTTCTCTCTCTGCTTAGCTGATTTCCCAGCCCTTGGGTAATAACAGGGAGAGACAGCCACCTGCTTTTGTAAAATGGTCCCTTGGTGATAAACCGCGGAGGCAAGCAGGTAGGTAACCCATCTGTGAGAGTTTGCCAGTGCCACGGGGAACACACACTGAATTTGTAATGTAAAAACTAGTGTTCTTAAACCAAAATAGGAATAGTGCTTTTGGCTCACCACCATCTTACACCATTAACAGGTTCTCTCTGAGATCAGGATTCAATCCTTGATACCTTAAAAGGTTAGAAGGACATAGCACAGATGCAGCAAAAGTGATTTGTACACTCAGGAAGTGCCAGACAAGAGTGTTAGTGTTCAAAGACACCAAACAACTACCCTTTCATGCTACCCAGAGCCCTCCTTGGTCCCCCGCACCTCCCAAAATACAGAGAATGGTTATTTGCTTGGCCCTACATGTACCTGAATGTATTCCTCTGTACCTTAATACTTTTAATAGAACTGTTTCCTTCCCTGACTTCTAAATTGTCAAGAAAAAAAAATACTGTGGTCCTTTCTATTCAGGGAACTGCGTTATAGTCTGGGTAAAGGACTTTACACAGCACTAAAATCTCATCCACCTCTTGCACTTATTTTGTTAGCCAGCACTTGTGCACAATATTGTATAAGAAGCACATGAATCTATAGATCAAATATGTCTGAGAATGAACAGACAAAAGTTCTAACTCATGAAGCTTATACGCAGCCAGGGAGGAAAAAAGATAAGCAAGAAGCAAACGGATGGTGCTGTGTTAGAACCTGACCATGGCTCCGAAGAAAACGGAGGAAATCCAGTGTGTGAGCAGAGGGCGGGGATGAGCAGAGGGTGGGGACGAGCAGAGGGTGGGGACGAGCAGAGGGTCGGTTTGCACAGAGGGAGCCAGTGCAGCCCTCTTGGGTTTCCTGGCTCATCGCTGTCAGTTTTACAGAATGCCATGGCAGCTTCTGTATTACAGCTATGACTCTGATGAAATGAGGGAAGTTCTGCCAGAGACTGACCCCCAGTGACTGGGGGCTTGCAGAGCAATGCAAAGATTACCTAGACTTTGTCTCAGGTTATCTGTCGGTTCAGTTTCCTTTTCTGAAAGTCATGTTTATCGAATAACAGATGAGCATGTCTCTGACACCTCCTGACAAATGTTCACAGTTAAACACAACCAGCTTCCTTTCTTAAGAGACCAAGAGATTCATCCAGCATGTTTCTTTTTTAAAGTCCTAAGAAGGCTCCCTTCATTGGGGCGTCTGGCCCACATCAGGGATGGATTTTGTAGTCCTGCTGCTGGCCCAGCCACATGGGAGAGCCTCACGCTGCGGGTAATCTGCTCCTTTTAACATGTGCTGTGTCTTGGTGGTGGTGGTTTAGGCTGCTGTGTCTTAGGCATGGAGCTTATTATGTCCATATAAATTGCAGATCGCTGACAGTGTGCTTTGAGTAGCATTGTGTCTGTGAGACCAGCTTTCTTGTGCGGCTCCCCTTCCTTTGTGTTTGCCATGTGGTTGGGTGTGTGAGCGATCCTCTTCTGCACTGTGGAATTCTGTGGATTTGTGTCTTCTCCCTGGCAGCTTGTCCACCCTCTTCCTCTCTGCACTCTACATTGTTTTGTTTTGTTTTGTTTTTTCCTGGATATTCTGTAGTGTGACTTCTCCACCCAGCTGAGTCTGAAGCCTGGACTGCAGGCCTCTTTCCATTGTTAAGACCCTGCCTAGACCCTGTGTTATGCATTACTGATGGATAAAGTGCCATTCAGAAGATAGAGCAAGAAGAAGGTCATCAGAAGGAACACGTGATTGTGGACAGACGCCCCTCTAGAATTGGCCTGTTGTCCTCACCACTCAATAGCTACGGAAGGTGGAGGAGAGATTACAGTGTCAGGAAGAGCATCCCCAGGAAGAATAGGTGTCTACCCCGGCTCACTGCAAGCTCTTCAGATCTGAGCCTGCCCCTCATTATTCTAAATTGCACAATATACTTCTGTCACATTCTGGCATAAGATCATGTTAGTCAGCTGCTACAACAAATACATGGGATGACCAGCTTATGAAGAGAAGACATTGGCTCTGACTCACCAGCTTACACAGCTTAGTCTCTTGTCAGTGTGGACCTGATGGTGTGTGTAAATGGCAGGGGGAAAACACTGCTCACCACTGGCTACAGGCAAAGAGAAGGGGGAGGCCAGGGCCCCACCAGTACCCTTCAGAGGAGCATCCCAGGAACCTAAAACCTTCCCATCACATTCCACCTACTACAGGTCTGCTGCTGTCCCAGTAATGGCTCCCTGGGAGGTAAAGGTTATCACCAGAACTCTGAGAAACACTTGGGATCCACACTGTAGCAGTGACTGAAAATGCGGCCTGCACGCTTTAGGCTTCCTTTTCTATCTCGTTTGGCATGAGTGACCCCTTCCACGTGGATTTTTTTCCTTTCTAATTCTCTCCATGAATTAGTTCTGTTCATTTTACTATTAACCTTGCTGCATATTTTGCAGGCCTCATCCGCCTATTGAGGATCACCCTACCAGTGGAGTCTATGACTCCACTCTGCCAAAGCCAAGCTGTTTCCACCCTTGAAATCTATCTAGGGAGTAGGAAAAAACACAGTGTGTTTCTGAATGCTACTCTTAAAGGAAATAAAGAATGATATATTCCTAGTAGGCTGTACAGGCTCTAGGGACCATAACTGAATTAGCTCTGAATCCATACATCCAAGAGGAAGTGTATGGAGGTTTTCTCGGACACACGTCTTCACTCAAATGAAGCCACTTAACTTCTAGCATAAATTGCAGTCTACACTATGATTTTTCTTAAAAGTTGTCGAGTGGAACTTGGGCAACAATGCATTGTTTCCTCTGGGTTTTGCATAGCTCAGGACAGTGGCATCTGCCCAGTGCCTGGGAATTCTTGACAACCATGGTGTGCTGACCAAGACCCGTCTGTAATGTCAGCCTGGTTAGTATGGAGTCCACACAGGAAAGGTATGGATTTTAGTCCTGAAGTTATCATAGCTACTACCATTGGGATGTAAAGAACATTACTTGCTGTAGAGTGTAACTTAGTTATGACAGCAAATGGGGTACGGTATTGGGATAACTTGAAACTGAGAGAATCAGGCATGGCGCCTCTTGTTGATAGAGAGTAAAATGTAGCCAATACAGTCTGATGTATTCCGAAGAACAGGTACTTAGAAGTAGGACTATTCGTGTTGGGAAGAAAAAGCTCGTGAGTGTAAAATCTTTTTGATTGCTTTGCCCAAAGTCATAATAAGTGAAACACTGGCTAAATGTGTGTGAGTCATGCCTGTAACTGTGATTGACGCCTGTATTTATATGAAATGCCCATAATCTGAAAACTAAATTATTTAGACATAATCTTGGTAAATATGAATATACTCTTAGTAAATAGAATATGAAAGCTATTTCTCCTTTGTCTTTCTTGGTGGTATTTTCAATCATATATGTATACTCAGGAGATTTCATTTATTCTTGAAGTCTTCCAAGAAAGAGTATTTTCTAACTTCCCTTATTAATGTACTTTAGTGTTTAATTAGAGTTGATGTGCGAAACCTCACTTATCTAATTTAAATCTCACATGCTGTAGCTTGTCCAATTTCTTCCACTTTCTATAGAATATTAAAGGCAGCAACTGTCATTAATCATGACGATCGTCACAAAGTTCTCTATGTATTTTTGAAATGTTAGCATTATGATCGACAGCAGCCATGCTTCCAAATACCAGCCAATTTTACCGTGAGAAGCCTGTGGTGACTAGAAATGGCTTGGTGGCCCATCGTTTGATGAATGAATAGCACTGATGGGATTTGGTTGGACTAAATAGAAAACACTCACGTGTTACCTCAGTCAGCATTTATCAGGGGTCCATTTTGTGCCCCTGGGCTATGTTCAGAGATACAGATGCGTAAGTCCTGGAGTCTATTCATTCCCAGGCAAAGAACTCCGAAGACAGAGCCTTGGGTCCCTCCATCAGGCATGTGAAGGCAGGATTCTGATCTTCTGATGAGCCTGCAATACTTCCCATCTCCGGAGCTGAGGCTGAAAACACTTTAGGATAATAGGATATGTGTTCAGCCGTCCCCTTAGTAACCTCTGTGGTTGACAAGAAAACCCAGCCACCCCTGAGACTGAGCCCTGTGTCAGCACCATAGGGCATTACCTGTTCTTTCTGGGTATATTAGTTGTGAGCAAGGATGCGCTCAGTGCAGGACTGTGAGAGGCTTATCACGGGAAATAAATTACAGCGCCTTGCGGAGTGAGAGTGATCTGCTAGGCATCCTCTGCTTCTTTTCTTTATCCTGGGTAGCAGAGACAGAAAAGAGGACGAGATTTATTCTGAAGCCCTTTGAAGCTGACCAAGCAATTTATAATAGACGGAATGCTGATTTATCACTGCAGAAAAAAAAGAATACAATAGTGTTCTTGCTTTTAAAAATGCTATTAGTGGCTTTACTGTTTAAAGTGCAGATTATATTCTGCAATTCGGTTGAGAAGTTGAAGTCGCCCAGTAGAGATTTAGAACAAAAAAAAAAGGAACAAAGTAGCCAGAAAAAATATGAAATTCATTTGACAGGATTGGCTGATTATTTGATTTCTCAGAACTAAAAAGACAAAGAAGAAACACGAAAGGACACAGGTCTTTGCTTAAAATAGTAACTGGACAAGAATGAGAAGAGTTAAGAACGCGTGTCCTGCCTGTGTGTCTGTGAGTAGGGTATGGCACTGATTACAGGGGCGGGGGTGGGGGGAACAACAGAAATTAGTTCCTTATTGCAGGAGTCTCACCACACAGTGCAGAAATAAGACAGAGCAAAAATAATGAACCAGCAGGCTAGGACCTAGATCTCAAGACAGGACCCCTGAAGGAGGAAAAGGTGGCTTTAGAACATGCCATGTGTCAGTTTTCCAAGATACCTAGAGTCAAGAGAACTGGTATGAACCTGTAACACCAGCACTTGGGAGGTTGAGACAGGGGGATTGCAAGTTCACAGCCAGCCTGGACTAAAGAGCAAGACCCTGTCTCAAACAAAACAAATTACAACAGATTCCCGAGAGTCCTGTGGCCGAGGTTAAAGTGATAAAGCAACTCCAAGGAGTGCCAAAGATGGGAAGGCCGGTTCTTGCACAGGGCACTGGGCAGACCCTTTGATGGATCTGCTTCTTTGAAGGGAATCTGAACTGCTTGCCTTGTTTCTCTGGGGTAGTTATTAGAGAACATTCTGCTGCTCCATTTGCCTTCCTTTATTTTGATTGACGTAGCCTTGCTGCATAGCTCAGGTTGGTCTCATATGTGCTATCTTCCTGTGTGATGACTCTCGAGTGATGGCATTACAGGTGTGTGACATCATACCCAGTGCCCTCCTACTGTTAAAAGTATCACAGTTAAATGGTAAATTATAGATTAACTTGTGGGAGCCATTGCCTGCTTTAGGGAAAATGATTGACACCCCAGCTACTGCCACACCAGCCCCCCACTGCTTTAGCACTTAGGCCCTGGTTTCTGACTTCTGACCCCACCAGTGGCTGTGCACAACAGAGATGCTTAGAAGTGTCCCAAGCAGGGGCATGCAGACTTCCCTACTGAGACTTGTGGGCTCCAGTACTCTCCACTGTTCTCCAAGAACAACTCTTCTTGGCACCATGGGGGGCTTTATGGCTCATCATGTCTTATGCCTCCTCCTTTGCAATGTCCAGACCCACATCTTAAAATAAAGCCTTTTGCTGTCCCTCCCACTCTCTTCCCAAGAGGGCCTCCATGTTACTCTGCTTCTCCAGCAGATCTGAACTAGTGCAGACATCCTAATGACAGATAAGTGTCCCACACTGGATGCAAAGTCTAGAGGGAAAATTGGGGGTGTATTGCAGACAACCCTGAAAAATGCATCAAGGGATTTGGCCTTGAATATGGGAGGCTCCATTGGAGGCGTATGGGGGTGGGAAGAGGGGGCCTGTCTCCTTTAAGGCAACTATTTAGTGTTTGGTTTTTTTTTTTTTTCTGGTAGCGGATTAGTACCATCAAAGCAAGGAGACCAGGAAGGCACATCTGTCCAGTTTAAGTGTAAACTGTGTGTGCTCACCAGCACTGGTGTGTGTGTTAAGAGACTGCCAAGGAAGGTATAGGTCACTGTGGGGAGGGCAAACTTTGAAAAAGGCTCTGCCGCTGACTCTTGAGATAGATGGCCCAAGCAGTGAGAGAGGAAGCCATTGCAATGGGAAAAGTATTTTAGTGACTGACAGACAGTGACCATGTCCTGGTGTCTGTCTGCAAGTTGCTCGTAGGTGGTGAGGATGCTCTGGACCTATTTTTGTCTAATTCCATACCAGAAGAGAGGCAGGCACACAGCTCGACACTCTTCCTAAGCACAGTGTTTCCAGGGCAGGGCTGAAAGCCTACTGAATGCTGGGGGCTGTGTGTTCAAAAGTAGGGGCGCCTGACAGAGTATGATGCAGCTTCAAAGTACAGGCTGGGACAGGATGGGGAGTTAGCTAGACTTTTCCGTTAGCTCCATGGACATGCCTCCTTTGAATCCTTGGGTTATGCCAGGTCATACGGTGGATACTCTCCACCAGTTACAGTATTCCATACAGTTGAAACTCAAGATGTCACTGATGATACATAGCCTGTATGAGTGAATCCGGGTGCTCCAAGGTCAGTGTGCAAAGGAAGTAACAGACTTCTAAGAGCCAGCCTGTGACCAGACTCCAGTGCACTGTTTCTTAAGAAATGAGAGTTCTGCTGTCTTCTGAGTCCTAGCATTGCAAGAGTTAGCATGAGCCACTTACTGGGAGGTTCTGGAGTCATGCTAGCTGCCTGCCCCTTATAATCAAGGTTTTTGTAAGCTTGCACTTATATGCAGATCTGTATTCCAGCCTCACTTTGGACTGGCAGCTTAGTTGAACCCACTTGTCCAAATCATACGCCTGCATTGTCTCCCTTGCCTTTATCCAGCCCTGCCGGGACACCTTCAGTCCAGAGCCCTCCTGCTGAGCATCTCTGTGAGAAGCACTGAGAGAACACACTCAGTGTGAGCGCTTGCCTGTTTGTGTGTTAAATGAGGAGAATGACTCAGACATCTGGATGGCCCGCAAAGATTCACAGATTTCAGTACACAAACTATAATGTTATTGTGTTCTTTTAAACAAATTATTTACTTCCCTTTATCAAAAAAAAGCACAGCAGGCTTATTAAATAATTTAAAGAACCAGGTGGTGAAAAACTAAAGCTATTTTTGTGTGTTTTGAGACAAGGTCTCACTATGTATCCCATAGAGATATGATATTCTCCCTGTAGCATGGGGCTGGCCTCAGACTTGTGGCAGTCCTTTTGCTTCAGCCTCTTGTGTGCTGGGATGACAGCTCTGTGCATATGTGCTTGGGCTTGAAAACACTCCTATCTCTCCATCGCTGTTAACTACTGTATATATCCTAAATGAGTCTCCCAATCCAGACAGATCCTGGAACAAGGACTGAACTACTGAACTCCCGTTTTCTGCTGATATCTTCTGTGCCTGTTTGCCATGTCACTCGCTGTATTCTCACAGCATTGTGTGAGGAACCTGTCTGAAACACCGTGTGTGACTGCATCATGACCATCTGAGGCATCCAAGTGTTTCTGCCTTGTTCCTCTACTCGGAACAGCAGATGTCATGAAGCAGCAGTGGACAGCATCTCCATGTATCATCTCTGCACATATCCTTCAGATGGACCTTCCGGGCCAAAGGCATGCTGGTTGTTAAGGCATTTGGTACTGTCTGTCAGACATCCCAGCTGGATCTGTGTGTCTCCTCCTCTCAGAGCTTGTGAGGCTTTGGCCGCTTTCCTCCTGATGGGACAAGTCCTTCCTGGGGGACAAATGGAATGGAATTAGAAGGTGAACAGTTCTTCCCTCAGTCAGGTGAACCTGGCCTTAATGCTCTCCTAGAACACACCAGCATATCTCCCTGGGAGAGCATGGCGCCTCTTAATTCTTAGCCGCTGGATACGCTGCTCCCTCTAAACTGCCACCTTTAAATGTCGGAGATGTTCCTTTAAGTGTGGGCCCCTTGGAAGTCGCCTGTCTGAGCGTGTGCCACTTCGTTTGGCCAATCTCATCTGATTTTGCAATGAGATTTTTCTGTCACCTCTGTTACTGATTTAATATGTTAACTTGGCACACAGGTGGTAATACTGTTGCAGGTAAAAATTCGTGCTGGTCTAATTGAGGTAGCCTCTACATTTTTTTTTTTAATTTGAGGCATCATTTTGTGAAAGATGTCTTATAGATTTCAGATTTTGCAGCAATGAAACCTGGATACAAAGCGGTGGCACTGTGACAGGCTCAGAGCCTGATTCCTCCAGCTGCAGGTGCCGAGGAGAAAATTGCCTGTCTTTTTTCAAGGCAACTGTCTGAGCCGGGGATTGTCGCTGACGAAGGTTGATCCAGCCACTTGCCACTGTTTCCATGGATGGAGAGAGAGATATACCCCTTACAGCAGCGGTTCTAAACCTATGGGTTCCGACCCCTTTGGGATTACACATCAGATATCCAAATTGCAATTCATAACAGTAGCAGTGTTACAGTTATGAAGTAGCAATGAAATAACTTTCTGGTTGGGGGGTCACCACAACACGAGGAGCTGAAGGAAAGGGTGGCAGCATCAGGAAGGTTGAGAGCCACTGACTGACAGGAGGAGTGCATGTTTCCCTGGCACCTCTGGCCATGAAGGGGCATTCCTGTTGCAGCCTCTCCAGCTTGCCTGGGATCTGGGGCACCAGTGCTCAGTGCCTGCAAGCATGGAAGGAGCGGCAGTTACAGCGTGCAGCATGTGGGAAGGCTTATGGTGTCGTGATGTGACAAGCTGCGAACAGCGGATCAGCAAGGAATGTGAGATAATTTAATTGAGGAGCTTGGAGAGAGGACAGCTGAGTTGGGGGGTGGGGTGGCAGGGAAAGGCATCTAAGCAGGGATGCATCATGAGGTGGCATTCTGGGGACAGTGTCAGAAGCACGCTTCCCCATTTCTCTGGCAGTTGAAGCCAATTTCCTCCCCCTACATGCTTTACAAAAAGGGAAATCATTTATTTTTATTAGGGCCCTGTTCTTCTTACGGCATTTTTTAAATATCACAGAGACAAATCACTCATTTCTATGTGAGAAACTAACTTCCTCTTTTCTCTGGGTTTGGTATTTACTATTTCTGCTATATTCTACCCTTTCGGGAAAGCCTCTTCCTCCCCCCCACCAATGCCCCCCCACCAACCCCCCCCCCAGCAATAGAAAAGAGGCAAGGGTGTGACCTATGACTTATTTACCTATCGAGGCTGTTAGAAGTACTTCTTAAAAAAGCATTCTTCTGTTGTTATTGGCTCTGTCCTAGAGTGTACAGCTGTTTCCATTTTCAAGCAAGCTTTGGAGTTAGTTTTACACATTTTCCATTCTGTTCATTCTCAGACTGTTGGACAGGTGGTGAATTTTGCAGTCCTGTCCTTAATATCTTTCCTTGGTGCTTAAAAATATCTCCAATTTGTGTAGAACTATTAAGATATTTGCTTATTATTCCGTTTGAAATAATTTATCATTCATTTCTCAGTTTTTCATTTATTTCTGTGTTGGGAAGACCCCTTGCCCCTGCCGTGTGTGTGTGTGTGTGTGTGTGTGTGTGTGTGTATGTGTGTGTGTGTGCGCGTGCGCGCACATGCACCCATGTGGTGGGGGTGGAAAGGTCTGTGTGGGGTGTGGCTAGGGGGAGAAACTGTTTTGGAGTACTGGGCAAGCAACCCCCTTGAGCCACATCACCGGCCTATGTGAGTGTCCTTATGTGTACGTGATCGCCTTTCTACAAAGTATGAGTCCCAAGTTCTGAGCCCTGGAGCAGCTGAAGCCATTCAACTCTTCTGTCTTCGCATTTCATTCTGGAAGCGTTTCATTACATCTCAGTAGCACTCTTTAGCTCAGTGTAACTAATTAATACTGAGGACAGATGTGTAGCCTAGAGCTGACCCTAGTGCTGCAGCATTGACTCTTGTTGTGGGTCTCCTTTGGTCACACACGATGGCCTCTGGTAGTGACGCAGGGCATGGCCGCTCTGTCACTTCTTGCTCAAATCTGTATGTCTCTGTGCAGAGCCACTTGAGTGTTTTGGTAGGATGCCATCTTCCTTTCTTGAAGTCACCATTCCTTGTCACTGGGCATGCCTGAAGGTCCTATTCAGCATCTATATTCTGTGCCATTGTATGTTGGAAGTACGTATTTTTTTAAAATTATTTTACAGTTGGTTCCAGTTAAAAGATTGCCTTAAATTGGAGCTTTTAAACAGTATTGAGAATGTTAAACGCTATAGGGATGCTTGAAGATAGAGTAAATGAATTTTTCATGATGATAGGACCATGAGCCTGCGGAGGCCACAGGGCCAAGGGTGGTGGTTTGGATGGAAAGTGTTCCCATAGACTCGTGTGTCGGTGCTTTGAGAGGTCATAGAACTTTTAGGCTACAGAGCCGTTGAGGCTGGGCATCATGCCCTAAGGCTGAAGTCTCCTAAAAGAGGCAGGCAGTGTGAGGCCATTGTGTGAGTGTGAGCAGTGTCAGGCCGCTTCAGCAGGCCTTCTTCAGTTGGCCCGAGAACAAGCACTGTTCTGTCAGAGCTGTACTTCAGAAGTTCTTTGTGTGCAGTAGTTTGTAAGATGCTAACAGTACACTGGTTTTGCAAACACTCTTCCCCCACTCCCCAGCCCCCACACCTGCCTAAGCTTGTCTCCAAATGCTTGATATCACCCAAGCACTTACAGGAGAGTGCAGACATTTTCATCTAAGCGAGCGGCAGTTAATTACCCATCTTTCTCTGTGTCTCAGCACTTAATACTATTTTGACAGAGGTTGAATTCTCTGTCTTTCTGGAATTTTTAAAGTGCTCTTATGAGTAATTTGAGAAATTCCAAGTACAGATTAGATGAGCTGTTCTTTCCTAGGTTGAAAACTAAAAACCGTTAAGAGAGGACCCACTGTGTGTCAGGCAGTGAACTCTCATCTTCCCCACGTACAGTGTCTGCTTTCATCTCTTCTGCGTCTGCACCTTGAGTCACCCTGTAACCCCAGGGTATATGTGTGGGGTTTTTTGGGGCAGGGGCCATATGAGGCTGTGAGGAAGAAAGTTGTGATTTCTGTGATATATTCTTTTTTTTTTTTTTCAGTGACTTAGTCTACAAGGTCTCAGTATCTGTGTGGTAAAAGTCCTGTCTGGCCACTGGAAGAAACTCCTCTGTAATCAGAAGACCATCTTCTGAGATCCTCCAACATGAGTTTCTCTCTGTTTCTTGTAAAAAAATATATGCAAGTGCCCCAGAAGCCTAGGTGAACAGGATGTGCCCAGCTCAGCAAGTGAGGTGTTTTGGGAATTGCCGATTTACGCTCGCTTGGAGTGTGTGGAAGAAATGCACTTTCTATCTCTCTTCAGTGGGGCATGCTCGCCCAGTCAGCGTTTCTGGAACAGCAGCGATCCACAAGCCCTCCCCAGGCCAAGAGAGGCAGAACTTGACCTAGATAGGAGCAGGCTAGCCCCATCCTACCTCCCAGTACATCTCTGTCTGTAGATAGGAGCAGGCTAGCCCCATCCTGCCTCCCAACACACCTCTGTCTGTAGCTGCTCTGCTCTGCCTCTCACTTTCCAGGTTTCTCTTGGCACCCAAGTGCCCCCCTCTTTCTCCTTGCATTCCTTTCACAGGCGTTAATTGAGTGCCTGCCAAATATCCGGTGCTCTATACATTCCCAGAACTGGAATTACATAAGTAGGTCCTATCTGTGATATACAGCTGACAGGTGTGGCTTTCCCTAAAGGCAAGTCATAGGTGCACTGTAGTTTTTTCCTTTCCACACAAAGGGAAAGGTTACCTCCAGATGACTCATCCCTATATTCGTATCTAGATGGCCTACAGAGTAGTAAGAAGGACTGTCTGCCATGAAGACGTGGAGACTTTGTAGGACAGATTTCACCCAGCAACTCTTTATTAAGTGCTTCGTGTGACAAGCTCTTTGCTGGCAACCAGAAATAGAAAAGCAGGTAAGGCAGGGTCCCTTGACCTTCTGCCAGGGCAGAGCCCTGTGAAGTGTGGAGCGATGCCGTAGCCAGCCTCCACCAGAGGTTGAGACATCGGAGATTATAAACGCTGCGGGTAGCAGGCTTGAGTAAGAAGAAGCTTGGTTCGAGGTAGGTGCTTAGTAAGTGTCCCTGGGATGCAACCCTTGGGCGGGGCCTGTTCAAATCCCCAAAGACGTGAGGGAAGCAATGGCCCAGAGGAGAAGCTGTCTGAGAATGAGACAGTGGGGGGAGCAGAGGAAGCCTAGTTCCTCAGAACAGCCTCAGGAGACTCAGAGGGAAATTTCAGAGATATCCTTCCAGAAAGACTGCCAGGGGGAAGGAGGGGAAGGTATGAAGGCTTTGGCCTTTTCCTGTTGCTTGGTCAAGAGGATGGGAGGCTTGGGTTGTTTCTGAGCAGGGAGCTATAAGGGCCTCTGCCTTCCTGCTAGGGCGCTTGTTAGGAGCAGGGAAACGGTAAGAAACCTGAGGGAGAGTCATGACACAGCGTCTGTGACAGAGGCCATGAAAGGAGGGAAGAGGTTAGAGGAACAGCACTGAGGCATCTATATCCATGTCAGAGGACAGGCAGGGAGAGAGAGACAAGCTTGACAGTGGTTCTTTCTGAAGGACTCAAACTTCGGCATTTTGCTAGTTACCCCGGCTTCAACAAGAACCCTGTATGTACCCCAGGCTGTGCATCTGGGATACAGGCACGGATGGGCTGACCTGGTAGGTCTTTTCCAAGAATTATGGGAGATGATTGTCGTCAGGCCCTTGGCATGTTGCAAAACCTGGCATTCTCCTGGAAGTACAGCAGAACCAGATTTTTACGTCTTTACCACCCTACAGAGGAGAAAATGTTCTCGACCAGATTCCAAAGAAAGAAACTGAGGCGCATTTACAGTGAATAACTTCCCCACAGTGGGAAGGGAGGAATTGAACCCAGGGTGCGGGAAGCTCCCAGGTGCCTTCCTAAACTGTGTCCTGTCCTGCATCTAATGTTTCCAGTAAGGGTTGATACTTCATTGTTCCGTCACCGTGTTGCTGATCTGTCCACCATCACTGTCTTGTTCCTTCCAGCCCCTGCCAGACACTGTAATGAACTGGATACTTGAAGCTGCAACAAGAGGGGGCAGGGCTAGTAGATGAGTAAGTTGCCCCCACACAAAATCATATCTACATTTTTAACTAGCCAGCAACTAGCTGTCAGACAGAGGGATGATGAATTTCAAAGCAATGGGTAGCTGTTTTAAGTCAAAATATCTTAAATTGCACCCTGTGGGCTTCGGCTTATACTTCATGTGTCAGGGACAAGATACCTCACCCTGAGGGTTCTTTAAAAAAAAAAAAAGAAGGAAATTATTTACTTATTTTATGTATGTGAGTACAGTGTAGCTGTACAGATAGTTGTGAGCCTTCATGTGGTTGTTGGGGATTGAGTTTTCAGGACCTCTGCTCACTCTGGTCAACCCCACTCGCTCAGTTTCTGCTTGTTCCGACCCAAAGATTTATTTATTATTATACATAATTACACTGTAACTGACTTCAGATGCACCAGAAGAGGGCATCAGATCTCATTAGGGGTGGTTGTGAGCCACCATGTGGTTGCTGGGATTTGAACTCAGGGCCTTTGGAAGAGCAGTCAGTGCTCTTACCTGCTGAGCCATGCCAGCCCAGCGGTGTTCTTCCTTATTGTCAGGGCCACCCTGGTTTGTTGAAACTGTAGAAAATAAAGAAAAAAAAAAGAGAATGAAAATGCACATCTCTTACCCAGCAGTTAACTACTGTTTCCTTTACAGACTTCGTAGCCTATCTCCCTTGTGTCTCCAGGAAATGCATCTGAATATAAGAAGGAAGGTCTGCCTGATCAAATGCTGTCATCCATGGGTGTGTGTGTGTGTGTGTATGTGTGTGTGTGTGTGTGTGTGTGTGTGTTTATACCATCCTCTAATTAGATTGAGGAAAGTCTCCAGCCTTCCGCACTCTTTCCCTCTCCATTGCTTTCAAACAGCTTAGTGCCATCTGGACAAAGACTTGTTTCCTAAAACCAGCGATGTCAGTGAATCTGGGTGCTTGCAGAGGTTGCTTGACAAAATTACTGTAAAGTATGCATGATATTACTCAACAGAAATGTAGCCACTAAGCCTTGGATGCAGTCATGAGGAGCGATTTTTTTAAGTGCACTTTTCAGAGCAAGGCAGTGGGTGGTTAAGAAGTGGAGACCCATGTAGATCAAAGGATAACACCAGATTTTTGTGTGTATGTACATAGATATGTCTCCCACAGGATCAGATGTCCAGTGACAGCATCATATGTTAAGTCACAGGTTCCATCTCAGACAAGGAGAGTGTTGTCATGGTGATGAATCTGAAGATGAAAACAAAACACTCAAACTTTCCCTATTCCAAAAGCATTTACAAATCAATTCTTCTGAATAAAATGTAATTTTCAATATATATATATATATGTACATATATATAACTAAATTGAATTAGCTATGATAATTTAATTACATTACTAAGAGTTTACAAATTTAAATCAGCTGAAGTTTTGTGTTCCTTTTTCCTGTTTGGTTTGGTTTGGGTTTTTTGTTTTTTAAGACAGGGTTTCTCTATATACCCTGGCCATCCTGGAAATAGCTCTATAGACCAGGCTGGCCTCGAACTCACAGGGATACATCTGCCTCCCCAGTGCTGGGATTAAAAGCATGCACCACCATCACCTGGCTTTGTATTTATTATTATCTGTATTGTCTCTGTTTACTTATAAGTAAAATGGCAGGGAAAGAAAACATTTTTCTTATGTTAAATGTCTACAAATAGAACTGCTGAATCAGGAGCTTGCCGAATTTTGAGGTCTTTATTATAAATTGCCAGGTCACATCAGCCAGGAATACTTTTCATGACATGTTGGGAAGTTATTCAAATATCGTCCTCTTGTGGCCATGTCTTAATTAATCCTGAGGCATCTTCAGCACGATCATCTTATTGCCTTCTGGAAGGTTTGCTCTCCTGTCCTCGCCTCGTTCCTCATGCCCTCCATTTGTAGGAAATGCAAGCCAGAAGATATAATGTCTACCCTACTGAAGTTCCAGGCCGCTATGAAGGTGCATGGACATGTTAGGCCGGGATCTCCTGCGAGTGACACTGAATCTTTAGCAAGCATCCCTACGTTCCTTTAAGATAGAGAACCCATGATTTCCCTTGAACTCAGAAGAACCCCAGGACTGTAGCTGCCTGGAACTGTGTCCTTTTCTTTAAATCAATTTCATACTGATCTTCACATTTTATGACCTGACAAATGAGGAAACTTGTAAGGACTTCATTGGGGAAGAGGTTGCTGGTTGCCTACAAGGCACCTTCTCCATACAGAATTTTTCTCATGGCTGAGTTGGTGGCCAAACAACCACATTGTTGCTAACTCTAAGACATTTGCTGTCTGTCTGTCTGTCTGTCTGTCTGTCTGTCTGTCTGAGCTATGACTGATGAGATGTACAGAGCCGTGTCTGTGGCAGTTCTAGAAACTCTTAAGAGGAAGGGGCTATGCTCTCCTTTACTGTTTTAGTCAGTGCTCTAGAGGGGCAGGATGGGTAGAAAGAATATGAATACCTACATACATATAGATATACATATAGATATACATATGCATAGGCTGTGGCTCAGCTGATCTAACAATGGCTGTTACCAACAGAAAGTCCAAGAATCCAGTAGTTGTTTGGTCCCCACGGCTGATGTCTCAGCTCTCTCTTAGTGGGGCCTGTCTTACTCCTGTCTGCAACCATGATCTTACCGCTGTTGTAGCCTCCTGCTTGCCAGCTTCCATTCCTCTGCTCATTTTCTTTCTCTAGTCTCATTAGCTGTAGGAGACTTCTTGGCGGAGTTAAAGGCTACCCTCCCCACTCATGGAAACACCACTGGAAGTATTGAAAAAGAAGAGGGTAGGCTTCAGAGTTCCGAGGCTCACGTAAATTCCAGGAGAGGGCTTCACTGGCTGAGCACCTCACCCCTACCCTGTAGCATGGCTTCACTGAATACCCCACCTCGCCCTGCTTGTTTCTAGCAAGCACAGTAAATGGGGTTGGAGAACCGCAAATGGCTGCGCAGGGGACTGATAAGGCAGGGTATATCTTCCAGAACTTAGAGCAAGGGACAGTGTTTTTCACCACAACAGAGTAATAAACATGCTAAGGCCACAGGTATGCTAACTGTGACTTAACATTATATAGCTTACACAGTATTGAAGGGGGCACCTGGTACTCAGAATCTACAGTCTTTATATACATTCCAACAGTAACATAAAAATAAATCAGTAATTCCTTTTTGTGTTTTTTTAACAATATATTATGGTCATATCCTTTCTCCTTCCCCAACTTCTCGCAGATCCTCTCCTACCTCCATATACATCTAACTTCATGTTCTTTTTTGCTATTAAAATAACAAAAACAACAAAACAAACACACTCACAAAACAAACAAACAAACAAAAAACAAACCATGGAATCAAATTTATATTGGACAACTGAGCACAGAGCCTGCCTTAGAGTGTGGCTGATATATATAATGTCACTCAAAGCAATAATTCGGTTTTTTTAAAAGATTTATTTATTTACTTATTTGTTTGTTTATTATAAGTACACTGTAGCTGTCCTCAGACACACTAGAGGAGAGCATTGGATCCCATTACAGATGTTTGTGAGCTACCATGTGGTTGCTGGGATCAATAGTTCTTAATTTGAAAAAAAAATAATATCTATTCTGTGGGCAATTATTTTGGGCACTGGGTCCTAAGCTGTGAGGAAGCCTTAGTCCTAAGGCCTGGCCCACATGTAGCCCTGAAGATGCTGGAGGACTCTGTCTCCATGGTGATAGATAGCAGCAGACAACAGTGGCAGTGCTCTTCCTTAGGGATCACGCATTAAGTTTTTCTCTCTCTTTCTGAACATGAGGAGGGACACACGGTGAACAGACACTTTTGATCTGGTACCTTGTAAGGCCTCCACAACT
Organism: Mus musculus; assembly: GCF_000001635.26. Lineage (NCBI taxonomy): Eukaryota > Metazoa > Chordata > Mammalia > Rodentia > Muridae > Mus > Mus musculus. The sequence goes on from NC_000070.6 coordinate 32,381,409, forward strand.
CTACCTCCGTGAAGTCACCTTGAGAGGAAGCAAGGAAATAAAGTGGGCTTATCCTGTTCACTCGTCATGCTGCCATGTTTGCATGGGGAGGAGGAAGCAGAAAGGAGGGGGTATTCCTTCCAGAATGCTCTTCTTTAGCTCAGCATCCTTGAGTTACAGATGAATCTCTCATCTCCCGGGTCTATCTTCTTGCTGTTAGACCCTGGGCTGATACAAACACTGGAGTCGGTTTCACACATGGTCCTTACTGTGCCCTGCGCAGGTATGTGCCTCGCCTCTCGATACCTGGAGGGGAGCTTTCCCCCCACCCCAACACAAGTAAATGTGGGGGACCAGGGGCCTTAGGGAGCCTTGTCAGTTGGCTCTGCTCTGTCTTCCTAGGGAGTGTTCTTTAGAATGTTGAGTGCAGCCACCCCAGTGGTGAATGCCAGGATGTCTCCAAGCGCTGGGAGAGAATGTTCAAGAATTTTTCAAGGAGATTTGCATTTGGCTCGTATTTTTCGTCCTACTGTCTGCACATCTCTGGTGATTTGGACTCTCTCTCGCTGTCCAGTTCGTCCTCCTTCCATTTGCCTCTGTGATTAAATCTAGACTGAGTTTTTTGGGTAAGAGAAAGCACACCTAGGACATCGATGCGTATCCGCGTTCTGTGTGAACAGAGAAGTCCTATCACTGGAGACCCTGAGCAGCCAGCACCACCCTTACACTTTACAGTTGTAAACAAGGGATCCCAAAGAGCTGAGGCCATTTCCTCTTGTCACACACCCCCACTCCTCCGTGATCTAAGCCTAGACCCACCCTTTGCAACGGCCCTCACGCTGCCTGGCTTTGCTGTACAGCAGCCAAAGCTTATTAGAAGTCTGGAGATCAAGTCTTTCACCACTTAAAAGTGTCTTGGAATAAATCATCCTGATTGGGAAGAGCACCAGAGAACTGGAAAACCCCACGGGCTTCTCAGAGGTAATTTACTTTAAACTGTTCTCCGTAAAAGGCCGCATAAAAATGTCCAACAAATCATAGAGAAATGAGCCTATGGAGTTGTCTAATCAGTACCTTGAAGAAGGAGCTGTTTGACCAGAGTTAGAAATAGGGAGAGGAAATTTTCAAAGTGTGGCAAATAGTTAAAAACTTGGAAAAGAGAGTCTGGAGCTTGGTTCGGCTCACATTGTTTTTCTGGGAAAGAACAGAGAAATGGCTTGATTTTCAGTTTTCATAGATTTCCTCTCTTTGAAGTTCAAGCCGGCCAATTAATGGCATCTTTGAGCAGAAGAAAAGCATCATATCTCACTGGAGCACACATGTTCTTCCTCATTCCTCTCTGAGCATCCCCAAAGTCCTGCTTCCGTGTGTGCAAAGAACCGGCTCACCTGATGGCGCAAGTCCCAGCCGGCTAACCAGTAAACTGCTCTCACAACATTTGTTTTGCCTGCCTGCAGCAGAGGGACTGTTGGACTGAGAGGCAGTGGGAGTGGTCCTCAAATGACAGGTCTTGGTCAGATGGCAGTGGGAGCCATCTGTGTCCCATGCTCTCTTCCTGGCCTCTCTGTGCGTGTGTTTATAAACTTCCAGGGCCCTCTTCTTACTGTCCCCTGATTTCTTTTCTTTCTTTTTTTTTTTCCTGTGTCAAGCTACAGGTTGTTACATTAGAGCAGCTCAGGTAAGAAGATTAGATGACAGGTGTACTAATATGTTTAATTATTACCAGCCTTTTAAGTATTTTATTTATTCACTTTACATCCCACTCACTGCCCTCCTCCCAGGCACCCCCTCCCACACGCCTTCCCCCCATCCCCGCTTCTGAGTAGGTATATTACCAGCTTTCCTTAATGTTAATAGCATGGCCTTCTCCTTCCTTGCTATTTCTTATATCTGTATCATATATGTATTGGACTTAATGAGAATGGAAAACACAAGTCAGGGGAGAGACTCTCTATAGAGTACCTTCTCGAGCAAGTGATGCTGTATGCTTCAGGTATCCGGATGAAAGGAGATGTTGAAAACACAGGAAGTTATAATTGGTATTCCCATCTTATAGAAGTGGTGGCCAAGTTGGAAAAGGCTTCATTCTGTTGTTATGGGCACCACTGCTACTACTGTAGTTAGCCTAGGACTTGAAACTTAACTCAAAAGCTAGGTCCTTTACACACTATTTATGTGTAGAAGAATGGGCCCTGAAGGTTTATAAGAGAAAAACCTCCTGTAGGTGGCCTTAGTGCTGGGCATCAGCAAGCAGCAGGTCAGAGCTGGGGTCCAGGATAATGCCAGCAAAGCTGGCTGCTCTCAGGAAGGAGGCCTTGGCTAGTGAGTAACTTCCGCTTCTGATCTTGGAGACATTCAAGAAGCTTGGACAAAGTGATGAAAGAAAGAAAGAACAGGAAAGGACAATAGAAAGCAAGGAATAGCTGAGCCACATGGAAATCGTGTGCTAGCAAAAGCAGAGGCACAGGACCACAGACTCAGGGACAGGGGAAAAGAGGGAGCCATCGAGACCCTCGATATCAGTAGCCTACTGGCCATGAGGCGTGACTGAGTACATCATGTGCGGCCAGAAGATGCTAGACGGGTAAGGGAAGGCATGGGAAGAGAGCTGCTGTAGACACGGGGTCAGGCTCCATGTAATCTTGACAATAGGCTGTAATGGTCTATTTGAAAGGTTGTTTGTGACCAGACATTTAATTAACATCAAGCATGCAGTAAATCTTGTAGGGTGGGGACTAGCCTGAGGTCCTTGATGCAGAAGTGTCATCTCTTAGACTCACTGTACAGATTCTCAGGATGGAAGGGTAGATCGTCCTGTAGCGGGAACAGAGAGGGAACAGCTTCCCTGTGTTTATGAAATGTGCAGAGAGAATGCTTTTGTTGGCTGTCACATGAGAGGACTGTGATAGTCAACAGTCAAGAAATGTGTGTGAGATGGACCTGATGCATTTAGAAGGAAGGAAGGCTGCTCTTGGTAGCCTTTATTCCTTCATTTCACTCTCTGTGCATTTGAAAAACAATTGCTACAGCAGCTGCCTTGGAGGTGATACAGCTCTTCCGCACTGGGGGAGGCATCGAGGCTTTACTGTGGAAATCGCAGGGCCACAGTTAAGTTCTGGATTCACTCACTCCATACCTCACAATATTTCTCCATGTCTCCATCTACCATGTGCCTTAACAACCAGTTGTTAAAATACCTAGGACCCCAGAGGCCTGGAAACCTGGTCCTGTGAACAATGAGCAGGGGCTGCCTTCAGGCCTCTTCCCGTTGCCTGCCTGGAATAAAGCACATGCCAGTTCTTTGAGCTTTGGCTTAGCCAAACCACGGTCTACACTTTCCACTTAGACACAACAACCCCTTCCTTCTCCATCCAGAAGCCTGGGGTCTAGATAAAAGCTCACACTGCAGGCCAGGGATGGAGAATTGGTTCCTATGCAATCTGTCCACTCTCCCAGGCAATGCCTGTCCCTGCCACAGCGTTATTAACCATCTCAGCCGAGCAGCCTCAATCCCTGACCACCTCTTTCAGGCCAAATACGGATCATAGCACATGTATTTAGGAATCGCACAGGTGGATCTTGGCAAGTTTGAAGCCAGCCTAGTCTACGTAGTGGTTTCCAGGCAAGCAAACACTACACAGTAAGAGTCTGCCTCAAAACCCAATAAATAAATAAATATCAAGAAATTCACTCCCAAATAGGATATCCCTATGCATCATCATAAAGTATCTGTCTTACATTATAGAAATATTTCTAATTAACTTGGATTTAAAAGGGAAAGCATATGGTGATTCATTTATGCACAGGAATTATTTTCTTGCCTGCCCCACCCCCTTTCATGTACTGAATTACATCCAAAATCCAGAGTTTACCCAGAGTTTGTGACTGAACATTGGGAGGGTGTTTGGCAGTGTTATAAACTTCCTGGCAGCAGATGTCCTCAGTTCTGGGCTTATCCAATCCCAGTATGTCTCCATCTAGAGGGACCGGTTACCTCCTTGCTTAGTTTACTCTTGCATTTCCTTTAGGCTCCCTTCCTGATTAGGGAAGGACAGAGATTAGCAAGAAATCCTTATTCATTGTAGTTGCTATAGCATTTGCCACACAGGAGGAAGACACCGTCTTTGAGGAGCCATGATGCATTTAGTTGCAGACACAAGACATCTAATGAATTTGGTTTTGAGTGGCCATCAGAGCCAAGGATGCAGTGGTTGAGGTCCTGAGGAGCAAATCTGCTGTGTGTGCAGTACAGAGAGGGCTGCATGGTTTCCTAGGACGGGCAGAACTGTCCTCCTGCGGGAAATGCAGCCCGACCTCTGTGGAAGGCTGCTGGGCAGAGTGGGAAGGGTATCAGGTGGAGTGCATAGTGGAGGTTTGTGAGCGCACGGTTGTTAGCTCTGTAAAGCGATTGTGGTGGCTCAGTGGTTGTGTCCCTGAGCGACTGATAAGGGGAAGCAGAGACATACCACCAGCCCGAATCCGTGATATGATATAAGCAAGGGTGGCACGAAAGAGAAATGGTGGCTGTGCGGGTTGAGCTGGAGATGGTCGTTGGGCATGTGTTCCTGGGGGTGATCTGTGGCAATGTGGCGAAAACAGAACGTGAAGGTTGCTGGCTTTAAGACACAGAAGAACCAGAGAGAGAGAAGTTAGGAAGACCTCGAAGGGCACCCCAATGGGTACTTGAGGAAAGGGGCAAGTATGGCTGATATGTAAGCACACGTAATCTAATACTTCTGTCAGATTGGAAAACTCTGTTCAGGGGCCCTGGACAAGTCTATAGCATGCTGCCTTAGATGGGGAAATGGATGAAAAGTGGGTCCAGCTGATGTACATAACACCACACATACCATTCTCTTGCTGGCCGTACGAAGCAAGGCTACCCAGAAGAGAAGCATGGTTCTTTTCGTTGACTAGGTAGTATGTCTGAGACTTAGGTAATTTCTCTTATCATCCGCATCTTCTGTGCATTCATTCTTTCTGCTGCCGGATTCCCACTGCTGGGTGTCTCCCTTTACTTCGCATTAGCTAGTGCCGTCATCCAAACAAAACAAGCCTGGATGTGGTTGTGCACAGCATGGGCAAGGGCAGTGTCCTCTTAGCATGACCGCATTGGCGGGAGGGAGGAAGCTGTCTTTCCATGCTGGGTGGAGAGCGATCACTTTGCTTGGCCGGCATAGCAGTGATGAGATTGGGGTTTTTAGTTACGTGCCGAAGCAGCTGGCTCTTGTGCGTGTGCCCTTGACATTCCCATTGACCTCTTCCTGGAAGTCCCTTGTCTCTGCAGAGGAGCCAGTGCCACAAATGCTGTTTTCCAGTCACACTGGATATGACTGGAAACTTTATAAACTTTAGTTTACCTTTCAGAATGGCCATAAATTTGAAAGGTAGGCTCATATGTAAGAAAAAAAGAACTAAATTCCCCATAAAAAATGGGGCAGGTTTAAAGCCACATTCCGTTCTCCAGGAGCTCACGGGCCAATGCAGAAGTAATTGCTGAGACTCAGGCAGGCCTAGAGGTACAGGCAGAAGAACTCCTCCTGTACCTGTGGACCGTGGCTAAAAGGGGCGTGTCTGGGAAGGAGGAGAGGCCAGTGAAATGCCTGGTCAGTGTCCCCTGGGATGGCCTCTCAATCCACTCTACTGGCAGTCATGATCAACTGGAGAAAGTTCTTGCACTAGTGAGATGCGCAGGGACTAGCAGTTTCTGACCGGGAAGCACACTCGCTGTGTTTAATAAAAATCTTAGTTTCCGAGGCCTTTGGACTCCTTCCTGGAGAGGATGCTGCGTAGTGGGAGCTGTTGAAGCCCAGAACCTCCACAGTACAGCCAGCAGCTGAGCCTTGCCAAGGGCCCGGTTAGGCCAAAGTTGCCATCCCCCTGCCCCTTTCTTTTACTCTAATTATCTTCAGTAGCTTGAGTTGGTTAAATCACACCACATTCTTTCTGATTTTATTTTTACTGTAAATTATTTCGGAGCAAGCAAAGCCCGTCTCCCCAGACTCCCTGAAGCCATTGCCAGGAGTGGATTGCTGTTTCTGAAAGGAAGAGGGAAGTGTATTGTGTGGGGAGGGGTGGGGTGGGGGCTGTTGTGGTGGCCCTGTGTCTGCTGAGGTTTAACATCGAGCCCTATCCCTCTTTCCCACCTGCTGCCTGAGGCTTGCCCAGGGGAGAAGAGCTGTTGAAGGGAAAATGGCTTCCCTGACCTCCGAAGGAGGCTGAGGTGAACAAACTTTAGTCTTTTCCACCTCAGAAGTGAGGGCCACATCCTTCTGATGCCCGAAGCCACAAACCCCAGAGCCAGAAGCAGCCACTTACAGGATGGTATTTGCAAATCAGACATGGTTCCTGCTCTCTATTTGGAGCAATTTGGGTGGGTCTGGGCTGGAAAAGAGGGAAAGTGTGTTGCTTTTTTTAATCCAACAACTTATAACTGTGTCAACACATAAGACGGTCTGTCAAAGCTTTCCTCTGGTGTTGCTGCTGTGAATTAATTTTGAGAGTCACTTGTGAGCAGTAAACACTTTTGCAGCATGAACAACTCTGTACAGTAGGAGTTGTCAACAGCTTGCTGTCCCCCACCCCCACCCCCGTGAGGGGGGAGTGAGGCAGAGCAGCGGGCGCATACACACACACACACACACACACACACACACACACACACACACAGGAAGCTGGCTGAAATACAAGGAACAGAAAGTCACCGCCACTCCTGTTGCTTATCTTTCGGCGGTTTCCTTTCTTCTATTGACCACAAGAAATGGGAGGATTTGGAATGTGTGCAGCTGAGTCGGCCTGTGCCTCTGGGCATTTGGACACTTCTTGCTGTTTGAGAATTGGCTCTAGAACTTGTGGGCCACCTTGAGGTGTTTTTTTTTTTTTTGTCCCTAATTGATTAGAGAGCCACCACATGGAGCAAGATACAAAGACACATACTGTGTCCAATACTGATTTGAAAGAGAGCCTATGGGTTTTTTACATTTTGTGGCAGTAGCCTTGCGTATTCTGCTGAGCTTCATCCACACAGTTAAAACAGTCTCTCTCTTGACTTAACACCTGATGGAGCTCTGTGTGTACCTATAGGTAGCTCTGTGTTTCTGTTTGTTTAGGGATCTCCATTTTCTCTCTACTCTGTCTGCCATCTAGATATTGGGGTGACTAGCCAAACCAGACCAGCACTTTCTCTCCAGCATGCTCTGTGACACATAGCAGCTCCCAAAGCATTCTACGACACGCCAGTGATGAGCATCCGTGACTCTGACCCTCATTTTGAGATCTGTACAGAGCTGTCCGTTCCTTTCACATCTACAAAAAAGAAAAACAAAAAACTTAAATATACCATCCTCCGTCTAGAAGCTACGGTAGGTGTGTTAGCCGGCCCAGCTGCAGAGGCGTGGGTTTCCTGTGTTTATGTTAAACCTGCTGGATACAGTCACCCTCCTGTTTTGTTCCTAAAGTCCCTTTCTTCATGCTTTACATTTCCTCAGTTGCCTGACGTGCATTATAGACATGTTAAACCTGTTTGTAGCTCACAGACCACACAGCAGAGGCTAGAGACTGCCTCCTCACCTGGTACAGTGCTTTCACTGGGCACACATCATACTCCAGAAACAGGGGAGACCTATAGGTCCCGAGGGGACACAGGGGGTAAATGGATTGGGTCTTCTTCAGCATCATTTATTTCCAGGAGCCCTCAGGGAAGACCCCAAACACTCACTGGTGACATGGGTCATATGTGCCAGATATGATCTTGTGACTCTGGGACATGACAGGATTGGGCTCTCTGAGGGCAGTAAGGACTGAGTGCATCCCGAGGCAGGGGCAGGGACTGGCTGCACAGGCTCCTGCTCTCAAGCCAGCACACGACATCTTGCTCTTACTTTGTCAAACGATGTTGGCAGGGATCCAGTTTGCTACGCAGTGGAAGAGTAGACCTTTCCTCTTTCCTAAGAGATGGGCATGTGGAGAGGAGTGGTCTTCTGAGGCAAACGTCCCATCCTCCTCTCAGTCTGGGCTGTGCTCGGTTCACTCCATTCCTGACTGTAGAAGAGAGAAAGAGGTGGAAACGTGTTAGAGCCCTCAACGAGTTAACTGAGAGTGTTTTCAAGTAAGAATCATCATGAAATGTATGGAACATAAAAGGCAAATGCAAAATACTTAAATGACAGGTGGCATCATCTGAAAAGGACGTGGGGGCTGATCCCAGCGCCGCGATCCCACACAGCTGCATTAATTTGCCTAATCACTGGATTGCTGTACCCAGTGTCTATAAATAAACACACAAACTAATCTTTTGATTATCCTCCTTTTTTGGGGGGAACATTTAATTTTCCTTGCTTCCCCTCCCCCACCCCATCTTCGTGTCTTTTCATTGTGATTAAACTGAATTTCTAAATCTCGAGTTAATACAGCTTCTCCTATAGCTATTAACATTAGACAGGCGACAAGCAAAAAGAACAAAAAAAAAATCAGTTCACAGAGAAACACAGGTGGCCACTAGCTGTATAAAGGGGGTATTCAGCTCTGTGATCATTGATAGGGAATTTGAGGTGGAAAAAAATCAATTAGTTGTTATTTTCAAGTATCACATAATCACACAGATTAAAATTATTGGGAAAGCTTTAGCAACTGCAAAAGTGTGAGAAACCCCATGCAAAATGAGATGCGTGTGCATGGCCTGGCTTCTCAAACCCCCAAATGCTGGTGGTCTGTACTCACCACCAAGGACAGATGCTTAAAGGCAGGCTACGAAGTGCTTGCGTCTTTAGAGACAGCGTCTCCTCAAGTGCTCAGGCATAGTGCAGGGCAGGAAGGAGGACCTGAGTCCAGTTTGTTGTTGCCAGGCTCCCTGGTGTTCTTACTGCTGGTCCCCAAATCACATTGACCCCTGGGATTAAACTGTGGTCCTGTGTGTAGACAGATGCTTAGGAATCTTGCTCCCCCAAGACTGTCAGTCTTGGTAATTTTTCATCTTTTCCTTCTACAGTATTTAATATTGTTGACGTTCTTTGCGGGGAGGGTCGGGTCAGGCAGCGAGGCTCTCCGTCTCTCTCCTCCTTGCTCTGTCTCCCTGCTCCCCCTACTCCAAACCCATGGAGCCCAACCTGTGTTGACTATACATTCAGCAATCATTTCTGTGGTTCGTTTCCAGGTCTACTTGAACACTCATGGAGGGCAGAGCACCTAGACCTGTCATTTTTAAGGATGGCAGATCATCAGAATTACACAGGTTCTATAGGCTAGCCTCAAACATTCTGATTGGACCATCCTTACATGAAGACGTGAGCTTTTCCAAAAGTCCCCTTGGGTGATTCTAACACACACTGACCCAGTCCTCAGATTCCTCGCCCGGCAGCTTTGAGACAGGCATGACATTAGAGGCTCCCATCATTGGCCTTGCTCACTCTCCTTTCACCGTTCTCTGGAGGAAGAGGTGGGTGCTGGATTTCTGACCTATCTCCAGATAATCTGTCCAGTTATCCTGCAGCCATTTCCTGGAGCTGTTGGAACAAATCATGAACTTGGTGCCTTGAAACAGAAGAACTATGTCCACTTGGTTCTGAAGGCCAGAAGTCTCAAAGTAAGAAGTCAGCAGGATGCGTTCTCCCGAGACCCCGAGAGGCCCATTCCTTGTCTCTTGCAGCTTTTGCTACAAGCGTTTATTGGGTATTTATATGAGTGTTTATTGGCCATGGCCGCCTGCTTCGCATAGCTGACTCCATCTTCTCAGGACCTTGGCATCTAAGGACATTTGTAATTGGATTTAGGCCACACAGATGAAACAGGACAACTTACTCTTGAGACCAACAATTACATCTTCAGCCACCCCTGTTTCCAGATAAGGTCATAATTACATGTTCCGGAAGTTAAGACACTGACACGTATTCTTGGGGTAGAGAGGTCATAGCACAGTTCAGCTCCCTTCGTCTTCTTTGCATCATCCATGTGCAGTACACGCTATGATTTGTTTCTCACACTTGGTCTTTACAGTTGAGGATGAGGTTTCTCAAAAATGCTTTGCCAGTGTCTGGTCATGCACAACCTTGGACATCCCCAGGGAAGTGTTGTGAGTCACAGCCCCACAAAAATAATGCAGGGGCCGTGGTATGCGTGGCCAAGACGTGAGTCATTTACCAAAATAGACAAGAGGAGAACTAGATTAGTAAAAGGGAACCCTGCTCGTACATGACAGGTGTCTGCCATCGACCCATAATCAGCCTTTCAATGGGCAGGTCTAGCCTTTGCTACCTGGAAAGTCTAAACTAAACTCCAGCCAAACTGATCTTACTAATATGCAGGTAGCCTCATGCCAGAAATCCAAACAGCCAACTATTAGGACATATGTGAATGGAAATATTTGACCTCTTCTCTCCTTAAGATACATAAACCCTACTTAATTCAGGATATGTGAAACTTGTGTGTATATGTGTGTGTGTGTGTGTGTGTGTGTGTGTGTAGTGTGTGTATACTTTTAATTAAAAATATTTAATGAAATAAATTAATGACCATGGAGAATAATTTTTTAAATTTAAAAATCAGAAACAACAAGGAGAAGAATTTCCAGTTTGCTTATATTTCCAGTGTTCATGGTTGACTTTGAAGATAGAACCTTTATAAGCTGACCTGACTGCGGCTCAGTTGTTTTCTTGGTAGTGGGAAGATACCTTTTAAAATATGCATGTTACATAGACTAAATAATGTGTTTCTCTGAAAGTTATGAGTAAATAGTTATTTACTATTTATCAGCCTTTGGGTGAGTCCCAGTCTCATCTTGGACCTGGGGTCTGCTGGTTTGGATGCCTGGGTCCTGTCACACACATTAATAGAGATTTCTAATTTCAGTCTTTTAAATGGAAGACTTTTTAAAACCTTGCAACATAATCTGACTACAAAATCAGTTTTTAATGATTTTTTAATCTCTCACTGTTGCATCATTTCCAACTCAATAGCAGATTTCTTTCAATGACTTATGTCATTCATATCTTTTATCACTGTAAATTTTCATTAAAATTACTTTCATACTCAAATTGCCCTGGCTCAAATATTTCATCAGATTCTATAATTGTTATAACAAGTAATGCTGGCATTTTTAAGTGTGCGGCTCTCCCACAGGCAGTGGTTGTGCCCCAGGACCAGCCTGAGAGCATCCATTGGACAAAGGTTTTATAAGTGTGCTCTATGGTGGGATGCAGAACGCTGAGATGTCCTGGAGAAGCTTGACTTAGGTGTATCAGTTAAGAGACTTTCTACTCCAAGAAGCTCACAGGTAAAATCCCGTCTCAAAGATGAATAGTCACCACGTGGAAGAAGGGTTCTGCCAAACACAGGAGCCTGCTTTAGGACAGTATGATCTGCAGCAAGGCTTCACTGAGTCAAGGATGCTATAAGCCAATATTAAGCACGTTCAGAAGAGCCCATGAATGTGAATCATAAAGTTTGTGTTTGGTATTTTGTTTTGCTGGGGATAGTAGTTAATAGTATGATAGCTTTGGCTTTTTCAGACATCCTTATTGTTTTTGTACACACATCCCTCTTCTGAACTTACTTCTCCCATCCCCCTTTTCCCATTTCCCTTAACAGATCCTGCTGTTCCCCTTTCCCTCCACCACCTTCTGTATTTATGTCCTTCCCCTTCCTAAAGACAGTACCACCCCCAGCCCCCACTTCCGTTTGTACAGCATACAAACAGAGTCTGGTCCTTACTGGAATAAAGGCAAACATTTCTATTCCTGTTCTGAGGATAACAAAACAGACCCAAAGACTCTCTGCTCCATGAAAATGTAGACCATTGTGGCCTTATTATTATGGCTTTCATTTTAAATCCATTACTATCTTCCGGGTCCTCTCTCCATTTTGAGGGTTCGTGGGGACACCCATCCTGGTCATTGATACCCTTAGTACCTGATGAACGAGGTGAATGAGTCAGTGGGGCAGGACATACAGCTAACAGAAGTGTGACTATGCCAGACTCGGTCTGTGTTCCTTTCACATAAGAATCCCCTGGCATCTGTGCCCTCAGTGTTTCCAGGCCTGAGAAAACTCACTTACCTAGTCACAGACAGATTACAGTAAATACCACAAAGGAAGATGAGCATCTCTCTGATTCTGACACATTCACTCTTTGATGGGCACAGCATAGCTTTTCTCATACACAAGGGTACAAGTTTTAAAGTTGGGCTTCAAAATCATCTGGATAGGCCCCAGTCAGTAGTTGGGTGTTTTTCAAAGTGAATATTATATTCTAAGAGATTGTTTGTCCTAGTTAATTAAGCACTGAAGATATTTATTTCACTTAAAAATATTTTCAAAGAACCATCAGTAAATATCAATTCCATCTTTGCATCAACTTTTGCAGTTATTGGATAATTCTGAATGTTTTCAAGAAACAACTAGCCATTGTGTGTGTGTGTATGTGTGTGTGTGTGTGTGTGTGTGTGTGCGCGCGCGTATGCATGTGTGTACATGCACTGGTATATACATTTAGATAGTAGTCTCTGTAGCTAATCTCTAATCTAACATATTCAAACTTGAGGGTCTTTGGTAAACTGGCACCACATGTCAAATGGAAAGTTGAACTGTTAAACATTTCCCTATAATGTGTGTGGTAGCTTAAATAATGAGATGATGGACATTATTGTTTAAATTGGTTTGTAGAATTTATGAATCATTCTCATTGTTGGGTCTCATTAAATCTCTCTATCTTGGTTGCTGCTGATTGAACCTAACCTAATTAGGGAAAGGCAGTCAGGACAGGCTCCACTGGAGGCCAGAGAATCATGATACGATCATCACTTAACAGCCAAGTGTGCCCAGCTGGCAGAAACAGCATGAGAGAAAGGTCCCCTTGAGAGTGCTGCAGCAAACCTTACATTCAGATGAGGGTAGGGTGAGAAGGAAACCCTGAGTGAATGTGTGTGTTGACATGAGCTGCCATTTCAAGGACCCCAGAGCCTTAAATCCCTTGAGAAAGTTTTCCCCCCCTGGAGTGAGATTCAGAGGCTGGGCAAAGCCTTCCTCTGGTCTGAGTATGAATTTGGTGATGTGTATGGAGTATGTTCATTACAGCTGTCTCCCCTTGGATGTTTGGGGCCTGAAGACTGCTCCCCTGTGGAGTGTCTTTCCTCCTACCAAGATTAGCTAAGCATGTCTCCCTGATCCAGCTATAAGTAACAAGCCTGCCTCCCTGCCTGTCTGTATGGAATAACCCCACCTCCTTGTCCAGCTGTATATAGTAACCCCTGCCGCTCAGTTCACCACTGAAGAAGAAACATGCTGAGCCTCCTTCTGGGATGCTGAGGTTTCTCTAGCAGAGAGCTCAGTCCACTGAGTCTCAGCAGCACCTGTGTGCCTGTCTTTTTACTCTGTCAGCACCCCAGGCAGGTCTGTTCCTGAAACCATGCTGGATGTGCCTGGTGAGGCTCTTACATTGTAGTTAAATCATATTACATGTTAATATAATATATTTGAGACATTTGCTACGTATCTGAGGCTAGACTCATATATATGACTCATATACATACTGTGTATATATTATTTCCTTTAATCTTTAGAAAACTCTACATGTTAAGCTCTGCCCACTGTATAGTACTTGGTTTAGGTTTGTTGATAACCTTTTGTAGATACCCTAGAGGCTGCAGAGGGCTGAACCTAAAAACAAGCTTAGCTTAGGCTCCAGTGCTCACAGTTTCCTGTGCTCTACAGTCCCTGTGAAAAGCATGTTGTGCCTTCATTCTGCCTTAGAGTCTCATCATGTCGGCTTTGCACCAGCTTTTCTTAAGAGCCTCTTGGTCTTTTTATAACCAAGGCTTTTTTTCATTCATCAACTACACAGCTCTGAATTAGTGATAACACATGAGCATTGAAAAGTTAATGGTTGCTCTTGTGCATTTGTCGGTGAAATGCCATATGGGACAGTAGATACATATGGACTGAATGAAGTTTGTGATCAAAATTCTCATCTGTGAGGCTAGATCGTCAAAGAAATAAATTCCCCCCAGTGAGCCCCATGACACATTGGAGGCAGGAACAGGGATTCCTGAAAAGCTGTTTTAATCACAGAGGTTGATTTTTTTTTTCAAATATTCATCCTAGTTCTTTTTTTTTAATTTATTTTTTTATTACGTATTTTCCTCAATTACATTTCTAATACTATCCCAAAAGTCCCCCACACCCTCCCCCCCGACTCCCCTACCCACCCATTCCCATTTTTTGGCCCTGGCGTTCCCCTGTACTGGGGCATATAAAGTTTGCCTGACCAATGGGCCTCTCTTTCCAGTGATGGCCGACTAGGCCATCTTTTGATACATATGCAGCTAGAGTCAAGAGCTCTGGGGTACTGGTTAGTTCATAATGTTGTTCCACCTATAGGGTTGCAGATCTCTTTAGCTCCTTGGGTACTTTCTCTAGCTCAATCCATTATATAAACAAACTCAAAGACAAAAACCACATGATCATCCTAGTTCTTAAAGGACTTATTTGCTCATAGAATGTCATGATTGTTGTATCACTGTGTTATCCATCTACAGCCATGTGAGACGGCTGCCCCATCCCTCAGAACTCCCTGGTATCTCTTGCCGACACTCCTGGGGAATGTTCATGGGAAGTGGCTTGGTTGGCTTTGCAGTTTATGAGCCCACATTGAACTGCTTTAGGAATTTTAACTTTTAGCAACTTCACACAATTTTGGATTGTGAACTGTACTTAAACATGGCTACCAAAAGAAATGAAGTCATGATGAACCCTAAAAGAACACAGATAGCAATTAATAAACAAAATGCTGCAAAGAACATCAATAAACAAAAAATACATGAATCCGGGAAAACTTACAATAAAACATAAAATTTATTCTTGCTTCCCTTTGGGAGAAATGGAGAGCCATATCTGGATACAACATGCAAATACAGCTGAGGAAGCCAAAATCAGAATGGCAGACATCAGCTCTGCTCTTCTGCCTGAAGTGGGGCCAGAACAGGGAGACAGAAAGGCAGTGAGTGGACCTCAAGGAGTATCCAGTGCTTTCTAAGAACTGGGTCACTGTGGCTGGAAGACCAGGGGGCAATGTCATAAGCAGGCTGCAGACAGAATAGAGTTCTAGTCGATTGCCAAGGGGCTTGGAAGCCAAATTTGACTGGCAGGAAGCAGGGAAGTGATGTGATCAGTTGCTCAGTGTAAAGGTCACCTACATGATTGAAGATTTCCTGGAGAAGAAAACCTAGTGACAGGGAGAGAGTTTGGGGACAGGCTGTGAGATCATGGACCCTCATTCAGTTGGCAAGCATACATAGAGTGATGTCATCTACAGCTTGCTTGGGAAGGCAGAGCATGTGCTAGTGGAGAATGTTGCGAGCAGTGGCATGCCATTTCTCTTACCTACATGCACAGTTGCTGAGGATTCAGCCGTGGATAGAAAACGTTGGGAAATAGTGTCGTGTATACCGAACAGTGTATATGTTTGGGGGGGGGGGGTCCTGTTCCTTAAATAACAAAGCAAAACAGCTATATTTATAGGACATGAAGCATAATGAGTAAGACCATCTGGAAAATACATAAAGTAAACTTGACCATGTATGTAAGCCATTTTATTTTAAAGACGTGAGCATCCATAGCTTTTGATGTCGAGGGAGAAGCCCAGGGAGCTAATACTAATTAATTGAGCAAATACTAATTACCTGCTGTATTCCAAGTTGACTCCTAGATTGTGGAGATTTACATTCTGTCTCAAGAGAAAATGACTACAAATCAGAAACCAAATTAGCACATGGTATACTTGGATGCTTTGAGAGTAACAGAAGAGAGCTCCATGACCAAGAAGGGGGTAGTGTTTTGGGAGGTATGTGAAGGGAGGTCAGCAATGACTGACATGGAGTTCAGCTCAAGTGAGAGGGATGTTAACGTGCTAAGATCTAAGGGGGAAAGCTCCCACAGTGGGCCAGAGCAGTAGTTCATCCCCATAATCCCAGTTCTCAGGAGGCTGAGGGAGAAAGATTGTGAGTATGGGGCCAGCCTGGGTTAAAAAGGGAAATAACAGAACAGGAAAGAAGGAAAATGAAAAGATGAGAGGGAAGAGAGCGAAGCAAAAGGAGCTGGAGCACATAGGACAGTGTTTAAGGAACACCCGTGAGAGTCCAGGGTGACTGTAGGACAGGGGTTCTCACCCTTTCTAATGCTGCAGCCCTTTAATACAGTTCTCCATGCCGTGGGGACCCCCAAACATACAATTACTTTCGTTGCTGCTTCATAACCATAACTTTGCTACCGTTACGAGTTATCATCTGATGTGCAGGATACCTGATCCGCAACGCCTGTGAAAGGGTCATTGCACTCAAAGGGGTCAACACCTACAGAGTGAGAGTTTTCCTCCACCGTTGTAGGAGGAAAAGAGAAGAAATGGTACAGCACACGTGAAGAGGGACCAGATCGGAGCCTGTGCCCGCATGAAGACCTGGGGTACTTTGGGCAGGGGGCTTTAGTAAGGGTTTTGAGTCAGAGAACAACATGAGCTGAAGTGCATGTTAAAGATGACTGTACTGTTCAGTGAGAAGGGCTTTTTACAGAGGCAAAGCAAAAGCAAGTGACTGTGGGAGACAAATGGTGGTGGGCAGGATGGATGTTCGAGTGATGCCCATATTCCCATAGTGTGGTTTGTGGCTTCCTTGTATCCCCAGACCTTTCAAGGGAGCATACAAAGCCAGACTACTTTCCTAGCTAGACCAGATGTGGTTTGCCTTCTCCACACTATTGCCACGTGTACTTCTATGGGCATGCTCTGGTGAAGGAGCAGGCTGGTGTCTCGGCAGCAGTCAGGCAGTGGCACCTGGTTGTGATGGTCACTACCACACGCTAACAGTGCAGCAGGTACCAGTGTCACTTCAGAACGCCTCTTATCAAGCAACAACAATTGTATTATTTTGGTTAAATTTCCACCCTTGGACTGATGTCTTTTTATATTCAGTGAGATCAAATGGAAAGTACCCATGAAGTTCCTCTGCCACATCCAGGAGATGTTCACTGTCTCGGGGGTGTAGCATCCACATGTAGTTGTTATCAGCATCATTGGCAGACAGGCTGCCTTTGCATGGAGCAGCTTGGCTTCTGAGAGAGAACAAACATTAGTAGACAAATTCTGCTCATGTAGATTTAGGTACTGGCTTGACAGACACTCATTAATGAGTTTACAGAATGAATGAATTTTGATACTCGAAGGAAAACAACTTACAGAATGTGCTGGCAATGGTAGGACTCAAGATTAAAACAAAAACTGAGATTTTTGGAAAACATGTCACTGCCACAGCGAATTTGACAGTTTCCTAATTTATGAAGTCAACTTTCTGACAAAATTTGCCGGTGACGTTAATTAGTGCAGATCCTCTAATGTTGATGATGTGATATGTAATCATTTGGCAGCTAACCAAATGACCAGTGTTGTATATATGGTACAGAGGTAAGCTGTCTACTCCACTTGCAAAAGAGACCAATAGGGCTGCATTCTGATAGAAGCAAAACTGCAGGATTTCTTGCTCCACCTTCTAAAATCATCACCTGGTGCGTTCTAGAATAGAATCAGAGATATATTGAAGAATGATCTAAGCATGTCAGATTTCTCCCATCTGAACTATTAGTTGTCAAAGGTGACTAAAATGTTTTACCTGTTTCTAGCTGTGAAAAGCTAGATGTTCTTCATATCCTTGAATCAAATCATTGTATGACCACAGTCTGCAGTAGCAGTTGGAAGAGTCTAGCAATTCTCTATTAAGACAGGCAGCAAAGAGGTTTCCAGAAACACAGATCAGAGTCACTTGACTTGACTAGTTGGAAGATAAAGTTTATTTCTCATAAACTGTTGTTTGCCTAGAATAATTTATTCCGAATGCAATGGATCCTACCTCTTTTCATTTCTGTTTTAATGTTTAAGTGGGTACCTACTGATGTATATGACTCACAGAGCTGAGAGAGCTGTTTTGTGCTTTCTTTGATACTCAAAAACGTGTATGTTTTATTGGGCAGATGTGTTTTGGAAATGTTTAATTCAGAAAGGGTTCAGCTTGGGATGTGTTATGGGGGTGGAGCTGGTGACACCATATTACCACCCTGTTTGATCTTCACATATTTCTCCCAAGGAGCTATGATCAAAATGTATGAGTAAACAAATAAATAGCTCGACTTCGGAGAAGCAGTTATAGGTGGAAGAAGTGGAAGAAAATAATTATTTGGGGACCATGTCGTAGTTGAGATGTATGATGGGGTTGTTTAGGATAAGGGGAAGAGGTCAGGTGAGATCTAGTGAGTGTGGAAGTCCTTAGCATCCAGGTGACAGAAGCCAGGAACCTGGTGGTGAGTGTGGATGGGAAAAGCCCGAGACTGACTCTAAGACACAAAGATGGCAGTGGAGAAACAGCTGTCTAGGAAGCTGGGAGAGGAGCACGGGTGTGGCAGAGGAGAAGCCAGGGCAGTGCAGCCTCACCAGGAGGGGGAAGAATGCTGAGAAGGATGCCAAAGGATGCAGAGAAGCAGTGTCAGAGAAGACTGGAGCATGAACTTGGCAAGACAGAGCTCTTTGGAGATGTTGACATAAAATAGGTTTCCTGATGACAAGAAACCTGCTTAAACAGGTTATGGAGGGAAAAGGCAGCAAGTGTGTACAAGTCTTTTGAGGATTTTTCCATCAGAGAAGGAGTGGGGGAGCAGTGAGCATCTGGAGGAAGCTAAGAAGGGTTTTAGGTTGAAAGGTGTCAAACAGTCGCATGTGCTGATGGAAATGGTGAGAGAGAGAGACAGGAAGAGAGGGAGAAGGAGGAAGTGGGAGGGAGGGGAGGACGGAGAGGGGAGAGAGAGAGGGGGGAGGGTAAATTTAGTAAGAGATGGCTTAAATGAGGGAGAAGGGGTAAGATGTAGAGTTTTAAGAACAGTGGTTAATTCTGGAGAGACATTGGAGTAGGGGCATCAGCGAGGCCCAAGAATGGGACAGATCATTCCTGTACCCTCATGAAAGAGAGCCAGCAACAACTGAAGGATCACAGAAGGCTTTTAACTCATTTTCTTTTAATAACACAGTTGGCAGACAGAGTTTTGTTTTATCTCAAAGTTCGGGTTCAAAGCCACGGGGCAACATCTTCATGGTGATACATGATGTCATTTGTCAGGGGTGAATGTGAAGAATTCAGCCAACTGGCTGTGCCAAGATTAACTTATAAGTCCATTCATCTCACAAGAGGCTTCACACATTCATGAGGACAGGATCTGATGACCAAAGATCCTTTCTGATCACACACACACACACACACACACACACACACACACACACACACATACACACCTCTTCATGTTGTATGTAGGGATTATTCGAGTCTGAGTTTCAGGAGAACAAGCCAGCGGCTAAATTCTGGACTTGTTTGTTGTTTCTTTCCCTTGCTTGGGTCTGGTGAGATGGATGATGTCTGGTCCTGCACTCACTTAGCCCCCTTCCTCTGAGCAGTGCAAGAGAGCCCGCTGATAACCAGTTGGAGCCTTGGCCTCCTCTCTCTGATACTGTCAGCCTGCTTCCCAAACGCGTGCATGGAAAAGGAGGTTTATGAACAAAAAGGGGCCTTGGGATTCTTTGGGTGTTTTCCTTTCAGCAAAGGTCTCTGGTCTTCCCAGCCTCCCTTAAATGTTTGTTACCAGAAATTGCTCTGGAGTTTGAGCATCTAAATTTTTCACAAGTGGCTCTAAGGACTAGCTTATATGACTTATATTTCATTCCAAGGAAATACTGTTCATCTGAAATATTATATTCAGTGATAGCAGTATCAACCATTCTCTTCT
The DNA here is from genome assembly GCF_000001635.26 of Mus musculus. Classification (NCBI taxonomy): domain Eukaryota; kingdom Metazoa; phylum Chordata; class Mammalia; order Rodentia; family Muridae; genus Mus; species Mus musculus. The sequence goes on from NC_000070.6 coordinate 32,401,188, forward strand.
GTGCTGGCTAGTATTATATCAGCTTGACAAGTCATCAAAGAGGATGGAACCTTAATTGAGAAAAATACTTCTGTATTATCTGGCTATAAGCAGACAAACCTGTAGGGCATTTAATTAGTGATTGATGGGGAAGGGCCCAACCCATTGTTGAGTGGTGCTAGCCCTGAGCTGGTGGTCCCAGGTTTTATAAGAAAGAAGTCTGAGCAAGCCATGTGGAGCAAGCTCAGTCAGCAGCACTCCTCCATGGCCTCTGCATCAGCTCCTGCCTCCAGGCTCCTGCCTTGCTTGAGTTCCTGTCCTGACTTCCTTTAATGATGAACATTGATAAGCCATATAAACTCTTTCCTCCCCAAGTTGCTTTTGGTCATGATGTTTCATCACAGCAATAGTAACCCTAACTAAGACACCTTCTGTATCTCAGGTTAGTGACACATGACTAAGTCTGTGTCATCTCACGACATGTCCCAGGTGAGGGGGTGGGTTAAGAAAAAAGGAAGTGAATGTGTCTGGTTTCACTATGAGCAGGACATGTGCGAGTCCTCGAGCCCTGTGGACAGAGCACTGCGTAAGGCAGAGATCCGAAGTCTCTTCCCTCATTAAACATCCTTCAGGTCCAGGGAGTTCTCAGTAAGGAAGAGAAGTAAAAACTGTAAATATTTATCCAGAGATTCCTCTTAGAAAGTGCCGAGAAGATTCCACACAGCATATACACCGAGCCATCTCCTTCCCAAAGGGTATTGTTTCCTGAATTCATTTTTACCCCGACTGCGCACTACTTTGTAAACCTGGTGTGGATTCATCATAGAAAGAAAAGTCCTTTGAGAAAATTCTCTTTCACGTGCTTCTTTTGCCAGTGAGTGGATAAACAGAGAAAGGAAAAAACCCCAAGGGCTTAGACCTGAGCAAGTTGACATTTGGTAATAGAAATGTGTCAAGACCTCCTGTTGAACACTTCTTCCCAAATGAAAGGCACAGATAGAGTGTGGGGAATGGAATGAAATAGCTCCAAGTGGAAGGACTTCAGAGGGTCCAGTGCACAAGCACAGACTACATTAGTGTTGGGATGGAGTCACCCAGAACGCTGATGAGATCGTGGGTGGCATTTAAAGACGAAGGTTGTGGTAGAGCGTGCTGTCTCTGCCTCAGTGTTAGGATTAGTTTGTGTTTAAGGTTGCATTCTGCTGGGTACATTGCTTAGAATGGAATACTAAATTGAAATGGTTTGTTTCTATTTTAAAGCTTAGACTTTTCCAAAGACAGTAGCTCAGCGCCATGAGAGCGAAAGGACCCCATGTGTCATGAGTGGCATTTGAAGGAACTCCCACAGGGGAGACTTACAAAGATAGCATGTTGCCATTGCTTGGTCACTTCTGAGTATGGAGCATGTAGGTATCCTTCTTGATGTCTTCCCTGGAGGAAAGACGGGTGGTTTTAGGCTAGCACGAGACAGATTTGCCTTTGAGAAAACTCTATAATGATGTATGCAAGACGTTGTGTGTAAAGTCGTCCAAGATGAACATGGCCGTCTGGGAGGTATTACCATTCCGCTCATGGGGAATGTTCAGTCAGAGCCAACCATTTGCTGTTGAGTCCGTCATAGAGATCCTCCCAGGCAGCTCCCCAGATGCTGTCATTTTGGGGAGGATTTATTCTTGGAAGTGTAGCTTCTTTGTCATTGACTGCTGACTTGATTGAAGTGGTGAGGATAACTGCATGTGCCCTGCCCGGGGGGCACCGGGTGCTCTGCCCCAGGGTATCCATGCCGTGTTACTTTTAGTGCTGGGGATAAATTTATCCCCAGCTTTAGCTATGTGGTGAAACTTCAGCTTCAAGCTAGAGCTTTCCTCATGCCCTATTTTTGTCTCAAGAAGAAAAGGATAATCCATTGAGCATAGGTGGGGGCCACAAGCCCCTGCTTCTGTCTTCTTTTCCCTTCTGAAATCTGTTCTTCCCGTAGTGAACAGTGAGAGGAACAGAAAACATAGAGCTTGTTGCAGAGGGACTGTTGCTGTGATCCAAGGGACATCCTGAGGTAGGCAGGGCCCGATTATTCAAAGCTTTGGATCCCAAATTTAGGACATAGGTCTTTTGAAAGCATAGTTTGATGACTAGCATTAGGAAAATTGCCCTTTCCTTGTCCTCTCTCCTTGTTCAGTGGTAGCTGTAGAGTGGCTACCCCCAAACATAGATAAAAGAATTGCCAAGCAGGAAGCAGCAAATGTTTGAAATGACTTTGGGAAACTCCAGAGAGTGGGGGTGTCCTGTGGGCTTTTAAGATGGATCTCTCATGCATCCACGTACAGCTATTTAATTGCTCCTTATGGTTCAGCCTTATCGCCTGTGTTCTGTCTCCGTGCCTACTTTACTGTTTGCTCTCCACTCATAGCTAGCTGTTCTTGGTTCGGTTCCCACTGGTCCTATCAGAGTGTTCAGGGAGCTTGCTGCTGGACATGGAGGTAGAAACCACAAAGGGGAAGGCCCCAGTGGTTTTAAGATTAACCTTTGCTTGTGCTGCCCTGTTACATTTGTCTACCAGTACAACAAAACAGGTAAAGGTTTAACTAAGCCCTGTTCAGCGTAATATTCCCCATGAAGGAGGCCTTTCTGGGCAAACTCCTTTCTACTTCAGAGGATCCAGGTCTACAGCCTGTGTATTGGTGTGTACCTGAGTCTGCCCCTGACCAGCCCTTGTGTACACAGCCTTGTACGTGCCTGCTTCTAACATTCATAAGGTCTCAGGCATGGACACAATTGATTGGACCCTGTGTCATATAATTAAATATTAAAATATTAGAAATAAATCTCACAAATGGATTATCTGAGATATGTTTGTGGTCCTTCTGCCATGGTGTGAGAGTTTTCAGAGGCCAGAAGAGAGGGTTTGAACTTACAATAGTCAGGCATTTAGAGTTCTAACTAGAGACATGGTAGTGTGGGAACCAATATACAACAGCTCTTTCCTGCTTTTCCTCCTGTTCCCACACTGTGCTGTCCTGCATGCTGGAGAACTTCCAGGCCACACACACAATGTACCACTCAGGGTAGCTGTCCTGGCTGGTTGCTTGCCTTTCAGGTTGATATACCTATGAAGGAGGAAGGACTCAGAGGAATGGCATCCACAGAACTTTGAGTCTTTCTTGGGACCCATTGGGAGGAAATTCTGGGACACTGAAGGTAGAGAGGATTGAAGACTTCATGGAGGACAAGGGTGAAGGGGCTTTCTGGTCTGGCTGAACTAGAGTGAGCCCCTCTTGCCTGGGTGGAAGGGCCTCACTGCCTGAATCTCCTCTTCCTTCAGGACAACACTTTTGCCTTGATTTGTAAAGCCAGAATGAGTTACCCCATCCTGCCAGGCCACCAGGCCCTCGTATAGGTATCGCTACCATAGGTGCCACAGAAACAGATGCCGTTGATGTGTTTGGAAGTTTTCTTGCCCAGAACCCTCATATTGTCCTCTCCTTTAGGCTTTGCCCCTGCACAGGGCACCTAGCCCACATCTCTGATGCAGGGTGTGGACAAGGAACCTGATGGCTTCTGTGACTGCCACCCAGCTTCTCCTTTGTCTGCCCCAGAATAAGCAATCTCAGAACAGTGTGAGGAATTGTAACTTTTTTTTTCTTTTTTTGGAAATAATATCAGAGGACTTTTGAGACCTGAGGATTTTGTAGGTGCTGATGAAGGGTCAGTTTGTAATCCCCTCTTTGCTGCCTTCCCATTGACCAGGTCACTTAGCTCATCAGCCTGCTGCTATTTAGGAAAATGGAGAGTAATTAATACCTGCTTTGGTTAATAGTTACTTCATCTGAATATTTTCAGGACCGAGTTTTAGATATAGACACGGAGAGCAACCACACTTTGCCGGCGAATGTCCTGCCTGTAGAAGTTTGTTTAACCCTCCAAGAGCTTTTAAAATAATATTACCAGGAAATGCGATTCAGATTTCCCCCAAGTTGACAGAAAAGCATAAAATCTGTTTCTAACAGATGTTCCCTCTGATCCCCAAATGTAAACATGTTTGCAAGACAGTAGCGAGACAGCCCTGTTTACACAATGAAGTACTGAAAAAAAGCAAACAAGAAAAGCATCACCCTGAGCAGTCATTGTGATCAAAGAGCCCACGATTATTAGGGTGTAGAGGGAACTGATGACTCAAACTGGCACCACCGCGGTCTCCAGATTTCAGTTTCGTAACAGACTTTCTTTTCAGGAATATTCTTCATTTACACGCAAATCCGATTTTCTTTCTAAAATGTTTTTTTTTTCGATTTTTGTCAAACCGAAATTCTAGGATCCCTTCAAACGATGACTCTGATACCCAGATTACACTCAGATGAGCGTCCTCTGGACGCATCTCGGCGTGGAGCGCACACACAGGGCTCTACTCCTGGGATCTTGTGCCTGAGGGGAGGAGAGATGGTCTCCCAAGTGCAGCGAGTGGCTTGATCTGCTCCTTCCCATCTCCAATTAGTCAGAGACAAGGCAGAAGCTCTCAGGCTGCCTGTGGTGGAAAATAACTCTCTGAATCAATCAAAGTGTGGTATTTTGATCCTTTCATATGCCTGGGTATTCTGGGCAGCTGCACTCTCAAGTCAGTGACTCACAGATGAGAGATGTAAAGCATCGCTGAGTGATGGCTGGCTGAAGCAAAATGTGTCTGATAGGAAACAGTCACCATTTGCATCAAGCATAGCAGTTTTTGTGAGAACGACCGTGATTGCCCTTCAAAATAAGGCACCTTGGGACAGAGCCCCAGGTTGTTGGGGAAGAGAGCAGCTCGGCAGAGATCAGTTAAGAGTACAGTTTCTCTTGGAAGGAAACAGAAGTCCTTTTACTTTGAGAATAGTAAGTCCAGACTCTATGGTACCCTCACCTGTTTGTGCCCATGTAAGTAGACAAGGGGGCTGTGACCTCAGCTCTCTTTATAACAGCATTCTGTGGAAGAGAAGTTTGTGTCTCACCATGGACTTGAGACAGCAGGGACTTACCCCTCTTAGTCATTATGTAGGCTGTCAGTGGAGAGGCGTGTTGCATGCTCTATGCCCAGAGCAGGGGCACCACCCTCCGATGGGAGGGATTAGCAGGGTGAGCTCTGGGTGTGTATCGTGCAGTTGGATTATTGTGCTAAACTTTGCCTGTGCTTTAGAATATTAAAAGTTACCTAAGACTCTAACCCATCTTCAAAAACTGTACATGCAAAGAAAACCTATTTGAAATGATAACCAAGATCAGCAAGTTCATAGGGTTAGAAGACAACATAAGCCAGAGGAGTGCTCAGAAGGTGAACATGTCTGCTACTCAAGCGTAAAGACCTGAGTGTCATCCCTGGAACCCATGGTGGAAGGAAAGAACCAACTCCCAGAAGTTGTCCTTAGGTCTCCACATGCATGCCTGCCCTTACACACAGACACAAACATGCACATTCAACATGGAATAATTGAAAAGTTAACATACAAAAGTTAATTTCATTTCTGTATATTAACAATGAGAAACAAGCCGGGCATGATGGCGCATGCCTTTAATCCCAGCACTTGGGAGGCAGAGACTGGTGGACCTCAGAGGCTGGTGGACCTCAAGTTTGAATCCATGTTAGGGCATTTCAGACCAGCCTGAGAAATATAGGGAGACCACCCTATCCCCCAAAAAATAAACAAAAATCTATAAGGAAAGAATACAACATTTGAACTCCAAAAACTATAGAACAGTACGGAAATTATGAAAACTTAAATAAATGGAAAGACATCCAATATTCATAAATCAGAGGACACACTAAGATAATAATACTACCCAAACTGTACATATTCAAAGCAGCCACCATCAAAAGCCCAGTTGGCTCTTTCTGCAGGAATTGCCAGTCTGCTTTTAGAATTCATATGGAGAAGCAAGGGGCCCAGAATAGCTCTATCTTAAAGAACAAAGTTGGAGGACTCACACTTCCTTATTTTAGGTCACACTGCAGAGCCACTTCAACAGACAGCATAGTACTCCACCTCACACCACACACAACGATTAACTCAGTACAGTGGAATTCAGCATCTCGAGAACTCCTACAAGAAAGCAGCCTATCTGGGTAGGGTGTGTAGCTAGAGAAAGGGTGCGCTCAAGATAGAGACCAGCTACACAGCAAGTTCCAGGTCGGTGTGGGCATGAAACACTGTCTCCAAAGCCACAGGAGACAAAGGGGGGGGGAACAACAGGTAAGGGTGACCATGTAAAAATTAAAAACTTCTGTGCTTTTAAAGAAGACCATTAAGAAAGTAAAAAAGACAAACCTTATTCATGAGATAAAATATGTGCAACTTGCATATCTAACAAAGGTTTAGTATCTAGGCTATATAAGTAATTTTTGTAATTCAACACTCTTAAAGCAAATAACTCAATAACAAGCAAAGAATTAAAACATTTTCCAGAAAATATGTACATGAAACGACACTCGACATCATTAAACATTAGAAAATATAGATTACAGTCATAATGAGATGTCACCTTACCCCCAGTGAGATGAACGTCCGAAAGACTACCACAATGCCTGTGGGGGTGTGGAGACCCTACTGATGGATTGTAAAAGAGTACTATCATGGGAAGCGTTTTGAGCAGTTGTTCAAAATGTTAAAGAATCAGTGTATATCCCAGTACACTAACCAAGGTTCTCCAGAGAAATAGAAGGGTGTGTGTGTGTGTGTGTGTGTGTGTAAGAAAGACTCGAGAATAAACGAGAATAAATGTGTTTTGAGGAACTGGTTCACATGTTTATTGTGGAGGGCAATATTATCACTTGGACAGGATCTAGGATCATTTGTGAGACAAGTCTATGGGTCTACCTGTGGGGATTGTATAGATTAGGTTAGCTTCTGGCCAGGCATGTGAAGGATTATCTTGATAGGTTTAATTGAGGTGGGAAGACTCACCCCAAGTATGGGCGGACACATTCCCTGGGCTTGGTGTCCTGGACTGCATAAAGGGACAGAGGGGGGGTGGCGGGGGGGCGGGGGGGGGGAGTAATCTGCACACCAACAGTCACCATTCTGTTTCCCCACTTCAAATGCAGTATGGCCAGCTCAAACCTACCATGACAGACTGGATCCTTGAACTGTGAACCAAAATGAACCCTTTGAGCCTTAGGTTGCTTAAGGGCTCCATGTGTGTGTGTGTTAATTTTTTTCCAAGGAAGGAGTCATCAGGTTGTAAAAGGACCTTTGATAGGAGAAATGTTAAAACATTATTTAGAGTGCCAGGCTAATTTTCTGGCCGTGTGATACATTGCACTAAGTGGTAGGAAGATTTTATCACAGCAACAGGAAAAGTGTTGAGAAAATTAAGACAATATGGAAGCTAACAAGTCTAAACTCTGTTTAGACTCTAAAGGCAGACAGTCTGCTCTCCCTCAGAAAGGCCTTCAGCCGATTGAATGAATCCCGCTTGTATTCTAGACAGTAATTTGCTTTACTTAAAGACTACATTAGTAAATGCTAAGCCCATCTTGCTTCAAGAGCAGAAACCCTAGTGTGGACTGAATAAAGATTGCCTCACTCAGTGGTCAGAGTGAGCAGATGGCATACTCCCAAGAAGCAACATAGGAAAGACTAAATGATTTTTTTTCTTTTTAAGAGCAGAAAATGTAAAACTTAAATTCAGAGCCGGGCGTGGTGGCGCACGCCTTTGATCCCAGCACTCGGGAGGCAGAGACAAGTGGATTTCTGAGTTCGAGGCCTGGTCTACAAAGTGAGTTCCAGGACAGCCAGGACTATACAGAGAAACCCTGTCTCGAAAAATAAAACAAAACCAAAACAAAAGACCAAAAAACCCTTAAATTCAAAGGGGGGGAGGGTTGTTACTATTGTTTGTTTGTTTGTTGTTTGTTTTTAATTTGGTTTACGTTTTTCAGTGATGTAAGTGGTGGAAAGAATCAATGTCAGCAAAAAAACAACAACAAAACAACAGGAAGTTAAGTTGGATCTAAGATGACTGTAGCGCCTACAGAACATCAGCTAGACCAACACAGCAGAGACTGACCAGAGGAGCGGGTGTTCCCAACACTGTCAGCTAACTTGGTGCAGCCATGTTAACAATAGGATTGACCAGAAGCCAGGTGGCGATGTCCCTAAAGCCAAACCAGTGCTGAGGCAAACAGCACCAGAGGAAATCACCCCGAGATGCCCGGGGCCTTAGTGCCAGTGCTGGGGCCTGGGAACAACATGAACTCTAGTTCTTCTACAGATTTTAATCTGGAGTTCACAGATGCATAGAGGACCCCTAATAGACTTGAAAAGGTCCTTGAACCTTTGATTACCACATGGAGCAGTTTTGTGTGTGTTAATTTTTTTCCAAGGAAGGAGTCATCAGGTTGTAAAAGGACCTTTGATAGGAGAAATGTTAAAACATTATTTAGAGTGCCAGGCTAATTTTCTGGCCGTGTGATACATTGCACTAAGTGGTCTGGCACTCCCAAGTCTTGGACTAAAAATGAATTCTTAGTGCATGATCTCACTGCCTGCAGGGCAGTTTGATTCTGCCCTGGCATTTGATGGGACTTGTTAGAGGATTCGGAAAGGCAGGATGTTGGTACGTTTGAGGCCATTAAACCAAGAAGGAAGAAAAATATATTGTGGAGTTGAATTAAATGCTGAATGGCTAAGGACATTTTTTATGGTCTTTGTCAACACTCGGAAGGAAACCCTGCTTAGAAACAAGTGAGTGACAAACCAGCTCCGTCTAGATGCAGCATGTTGGGTAAACAAGTCGTCTTTCCAAGAAACGCCGCTTCAGTCATGCTTTGATAGTGGAGACCGGGAGGGCTGGGATGCTTGTGTCTGTGATTATAACTAGTATATGACCTAGAAAAGCATCCAAAGGTCCTTTTCCATATGGAGACCAGAGTTCCTACAGCTCTGGTGTCAAATGTGGAAAACAAATGAAGGGTGTGTCCTGGAGGCCCTGATCTATAGGAGAGATTCTATATAAAATGAGGCACAGCCCTCAAAGTGCCTCTCTCTCCAGGCCCTTGCTTTAAGTCTTATTTTTGGTCTTGATCATTAATTCCCATTACAGTAGATGGACAGTGGTGATGGTTGCTCAACCAGAAATGTACTTAATGACCACTAAACTGTTTATCTAAAATGATGAAAATGGCCAATTATAAACTCTGGATACTTTATTATGACAAAAACATAGGATAATACAGAGTGGCGACGGTCCACTTATCTTATGTGAGAAGATTTCTGTGCAGGAGAACTAAGCGTTCAGAATCTTGTCAGTGGCCAGTCTCACCCAGAGAGATCCTGAGGGCCCTGCCAGCCAGGGAAGAAGAGAAAAAGGACAGGCCAATTTCTGTGTCAGTAGGAATAATGAGCCAGGTGAGAAATCACAGATGATAAATAAAGTAGAGACGAGGATGGGTAGATTGATGTGAGATGTAAGGTGAAGATAGAACTGACAGCCTGTACTGAGGGCCTAGCCAGCAGTGAGGAGCAAAGATGGTTCGTGGTTTTTTCTGCTGGAGCAGTTGGGTCCACGGTAGCATCTTCTGTTGACATGCTGCCTCATGCCTCTCTTACCTGCCGCTCGCCTCACTTGTCTTTAAGGGCTCTCGGCATGACTTCCTGTAGCCTTTCCTTGCTTTAGCTGCCATCCTTGTGTGGCCCCACAGGGTCAGCTCAGAAACTTGTGAGTGTGGGATCCGGATGCTCAACTGTGTTGCCTGGATGGCACGAAGCAAGCCAGTCTGCAGATGAGACTGAGAGGCTGTGTGGCTCTCAAGAAAGGGTCAGAACTGTGCAGGATCTCTGTTGGCTTCTAGAAGAAAGATAGCAGAGGTCTTAGAAGACTGCAAATCTTAGGAGGAGGCAGAAAGATCTCTACAACTTGACCAAGTACTGAAGCTAGGAGGAAGAGTTAAGGCATTGTTGATGACCATCCAAGATCCAAGAAGAAACATTCTTCATGAAGTTGACAGAAGCCCCTAAGAGGTATGCCTGCTTGCAGCCCACAGTGAACTTGATGTCTGGCTGTGTGATATAGTATCCTTGAAGTCACGTGGGCACTAATACCCCGATGCCATTTGAGAACCGACTCTGCGGATGTTTTCTGGGTGGGCGTTGCCAGGGCTGATGATCCTCTCTAGAGGCTGGATTTCAGGATGAGATTGCTATTATGGGTTTTCCCTGTGATACTCAGCAACCATGGACCATATGCTTACAGTTACTCCTCGAGGGAACTCTGACAAGATGATGATACTGCTTTTTCAAAAGAAACTACAACAGAAGGGGAAGTGGGGGGACACACCTCTAAGTTGTAATGTGCTTCACAACGCATGAGCACTAACAAACTAAGCAGTCGGCTTGTGTACAAACTGCCATGGCATCTGCTGCTTTGCCACCTTGCTTTGCTGTTTTACTGAGTACACAGAAAAAGTGAACACCATTTTTTTGAGGAGGGGAACGTACTCTCTGACTGGTAGTGAATATCAGTGTTGTGTAGGAAAGAGGTGGCTGCTTCCTTGGGTGAGCCTGGGTAGTCCCTTTGTCCAGCGGTGTGCCCTTAGGTAAGGCACTTTGAGTGTCCGAGCCAAGGTTCTTTTATCCTCCAAGTGGGCTAATAACACTGAAAATCCCTAGCTCAGTCCCTAATAGAAGTTTTCAGTAAAGGAAAATCACGGTAGTAATACAGACGCTGTACCCACAGACTGGTGTCTGTTAGTTACAGAGTCAATGAAAGTCTAGGAATTAGTTCAGATTAGCTAGTTTTCACTCATTTGTTTTTGGTTACTTCTCCTTTTCTTATAACTCTTTTTTCCAAATCGCTTGGTGACAAATAGTTCAGGTTGCAACCTCTTTTAGGATAGGATAGATAACATCTGAATTTTGCTATATCTGGGAACATAAACACCGTCCTTGGTTGTTAGACAGAGTGAATTCAGGCTCAGGAAGAGAAGGACCGATGGTCTGAGCACTGTATCCCAGAAACTGCATTCCAGCTACAGTTCCACAGACAGAACAACTAGGTCCCTGCACCTGAAACATGTAAATGGCATCTCCCTAGGGTATGTGCCTGTTCGTGTGCACCTGTGTGTGTGCTGGTGGTTGTCTGTGTTGTATGTGTCTCTCTCTGTCTCTGTGTGTGTGTTCAATCTTAATTCACTTTCTCCATCTTATTGAAGTGCCTTTATCTCTTCCCCCTTTTTGCTCTGTGATAGCACAGGGCACATTTCCTTGTGTTGCTTTCCCAGGGCAGTAGAAGACACAAGAGCCCCAAGATTTGCAACCCAAACATCTCCAATCCACATCATAAGTGGATGTCTAAATTCTGTCTGAAAGATAATTTTTAAATTCATATTTATAGATTCCAAAATTTAATGCCAAGTGAACCCATTACTTGTTAAAGCTTTTCTGGCCACAAAATCGTGTCCACATTTAGTCCTTCTTGGTATGAGTAAGGACTTTAGAACCACTGTCAGTAAATCTATAGCTAATATTTTGGCAGAACATTTGAACTTGATCTTGCTTAGTAGCAAATAATCTCTAAATGTTTTTATTTTTGGAATTGAACTTTTTGTTTTCCGATCACTGTCCATTCTCTAGGCACTCAATCCAGAAGTGGGGAATGCCCCTGTGTAAATGGGGATTCGTCTCAGTATTAGCCCTAAAAACCAGTAAGCTGGTTTTGGACAGAAGTGGTAGCCTGAACCTAGAAAACTCACCTTGACCTCTCTGTGCAGCATCTCTGCTGAGAAAACTGTTGCTGATTTGTAGAGAGCATCCACCACTTCAGGAGATAACATTGATAAAGGAGAGAGAAGGAGAAACTTTTAATCCCACAGCCAAGGGGTGCCACCGTGCATGGTTGTTAGCGTGCATTCAGGCTCAGCACAGACATGGACCGATGCTCTGAATACTTTATTTTCTATCCTTTGTGTTACCCCACATCCTGGGAAGGTGGGAAGGAGCAATTAGGGAAGGAATTTAATCTCAGGAAGACACCAGAGAATCAGTGCTGGGAGTGAGAGGAGCCCTGAGCTACCTCTCTGTCTTGAAGAAGTGATTCTGCTCGTATGAGATCTATGTGTGGGTGAAAATGCCTCCACCTGCCGTCTCCTGGGGGAAGTAGCTCATCACATCCTCTTAAGCCCACTAAGACCAGCTCAGCTAGGAGTTAAGCTGTCGGGGATAAAGAACGCAATCAGCCTTGCCTATACAACTTTCCAGAAAACCCAATCGTTTCGCAGCTAATTGGTACAAATGTTCCCTTGCCCGCTGTTTACAGCTGGAGACCCTCTTGAACATTTTTATGTAATTAAACACCATTTACTCTTCCTACCTTAAAAATGCAGGTCCTGCCGACTCTTTCTTTTAAGTAAATTTAAGATTACGCAAGAGGGAATTATAGACAGATAATTTCCCACATTTGCAGTACACTACTTTATTTGGAAATGAATGAATAGAAACCACTCACACGTCTACTTCTGCAGTTCCCCCTGCTTCTCTTAACAGTAACTATGAAGAAAGGAAAAGGCGGTGTTGTCATGCTTGGTGTAGCTGTACCACAGCACATCACCCACTGTTTCCTGAGAACTGTCCACTGAGCCACTCTGTGTGTGGAGTCTTTGGAAATCAATCTTGTTAGAAAATGCAGTCGAGGCAGGAAGCGTCCAGCACTCCCGTATTCACCGTTGTTTCTAAGAGGCCAGGAGTTCAGAGCGCTTACTGGCTGAATGGGGGTGATATGTGCTATCCTGTGGGCCACTGGGCCTGGAAGACCTCCAAAAGAGCAGTGTCCTATGGTTGTGTTGTCCGCTATCCATGTTTAGCTATTTAAATTTGACTTAACTTAAAATCAATTGCTCATTCTTAGCAGGTAGACTCTAGGTACTGGGTCGCCACACTGAGGCTGCTGTGCTGTGCTGTGCTGTGCTGTGAATGCTGAGGTCCCCATTATCATAGAAACCTAAATTAGTGGCCCCAAGATTTTTAAGAGCATCCCTTGTGACTATAGCATATAGTTAACACAAAAATCCTATTTACCAACCTGCTTGAGACTAGTGGTCAAATAGCAATCAGATTGCTAGCAAGACACCATGCAGCAGTATGAATTTGTTTGACTATACCAGTTGGTGAAATAATGAAGCACCAGAGTTAACAGAGGCTCGGTGCTCTAAGCTCTTCACTATCTGCTGAGGCTATTTCCCTAAGGTTCTCGGGCCCTTCTTCAGTCATCGTAAAGTGAGGAAGCCAATGACCTGGAGGGTCACAACACTGCAGGCCAGATTGGTGGCTGGTGCTCTAGGTGTCATGGTGCCTTGACTTTGAGAAGGGGACACTTTCTAAGGGTCATTCTGTAGGCTCACATACCACTGTCATGGCCATGACCCAAATGACAGAACTATCAGCTTCAACAAGACCTCAGACATCATCATCTCATGACCCAAGAGAGTCACTCAGCTAGTTTGTGACCAACTGAGAAATACAACACTTAGTCTGGTATTTATTTATTCACTCATCTATTGGCTACCTCTTTCTGTGTCTACTGTAAAATGGGGATTATTAACCTTAATGCCTGGCAACATTGTTAATAAAAAGCAAGATGTTTCTCAACCTTAAATGTATGTCTTATAATTTGAAAAATCCCCCCAAAATCCCCACATATTCACATATATTCATATACATATTTTTTCCACCTCATTTAATCCTAAGAAGAACCTGTGTGAAGAGTTAGGCTCAGAGGCAGAGCACCTGTCCCACATAAGGAAGCCACTGTGACACAGAGGGCTGTGTCTCTCCGGACTTAGGAACAATAATCTCTTGTAAATGTACGGCAATACAAGCATGTGGCATTGCTAGCTTTGGGCCTGTGGCATTTTGCAGTTCAGGAGTTAGCGATGTTGGAAGTTATGGCTTTGCTCGAGTGGTGCATTTTTTCTTTTTTACACTTTGATAATCTGCCAGTTGCACAGACTTTGGTTCGGCATGGGCGGCTTTGAAGTATATTTTTAAAATGAGAGAATCCAGATTTGTAATTAGCTTTGCAAATGCTAGTTGTACAGTTTCAGCATCCGAGGAGCTCCTGCTAATGTCCCTGTTCCTAGTGGCAGCTCTGTGTGATTTTTTTTTTATTCCCTCTCCGTCCCCCAAGCAATTAGGAGAAACAAAGTCTGCTCTCTGAGGATCACTTCCTCACCTCTTCATTTGTATAAACTATGAGCTTGGTGACCTCACCGAATTAACGATATACCTGATTGCAACAAAGGACAAACCTTTATAAGCCACTCTACCCTCTTAGGCTCCTAATTCAGGACAAGGTTCCCTGAATTATTATGAAGTCACAGTGAACAAATAATCTTCTTGATACATCTTTGTTCTTTTGGGTTTTTTGGGTTTTTTTTTTTTTTTTTTTTTTTTTTTTTGGTCATTGTGATGGGACAACCCAGACTTTTATGTAAGATTGCTGGAAGAGATGAATTTTAGTTCACTCTCAAAATAAAATCAAAAGTGCTCACACCCTGTCTCCTCATATCTTAGCTATGTTATTGTGTGTGCTGGACTCAGAAGTTGAGTTTATAGATAAGAATAGAGTTGTTCCGTTCCAGGAACACTGGGAGCAGGAGAGATGGTCCTCCCCAGGGAGGAGCACAAGTCCCAAACAGACATCCCTGAAAGCATACATACAGGTACCATTAGACGGACAGAATGGGTTATATTTAGGGATGTGTATGTATGTGTGTATGTATATACATACACATGTACACATGGAATAGCATTTAGTGAAAAAAGAGACCATGAATTTGAGGATTTTGGAGGGGTATGCGGAAGGCTTTGGAGGAAGGAAAAAGAAGGAAGAAATGTAGTTATAATATCCAAAAATCTTTAAATAATTTTTTAGAGAACAAAAGAAGAACCGTGGTTCTGCATCCAAAGTACCCAGGTTCAGTTCCCAGCACCTACTTGGAGGCTCCCAACTGTCTATAACTCCAGTCTCAGGGGATCTGACACCATCTTTTGGCTTACGCAGGCACTATATACAGGAGGGCTGCATGCACATGGTGCATTGTTATACATTCAAGCAAACACTCATACACATAAAGTAAAAATATATAAAATCTCAAAAAAAAAACCCTAAAGAAAAACTTGTGAGGACATGCTTGAAGCTCACATCACCAACGTGGTCGCTTGTTAGCTTTCTAGAGACCCAAGAAATGGTCAGAAACTCAGGCAGCCTGACACTCAGGTGACCCTCCGTGTGTCGCTTGCAGTGACAATGAAGGAAAACAACTGATAAGTCCTCATTTGAGAAAAACAATTGAAGTGTTTCTATGAAATATTATAATACTACAGGGATTCAAAAGTGTGTTTTCATTAACTGTAGCAACATTGCGACATGTTCTCTCTTATGTAACTCATATTTAATTTCATATTTAATAATTAAATAAAAACCCTCTATGTTTGTGTACCAAAAGAATACTGGTCCACAATCCAATTTTAAATCCAACACCTTTCAGGGTGTGGAGTGTGTGTGCGTGTGCGTGCATGTGCACATGTGTTCATGTGCATGCATGTACATGTGTGTATCCAACCCCAGAAGTTACACTGAATGGGCAGTGAGCTTCAACAACAAAATATCCTTAGTCATTTATTGGTCAAAGTTACCACTGTTCATTATTTTTTTTCCTTTACTCTTTACCTGTTTTTATGTGCTCTACAACAAACATTAACTCATTATCAGAGAAGAGGAAATAAATATGTCTAATCTTATGAATGAAAATTTTATCTGAGGACTTAAGGTTAGGTTAAAGCCAACAAGAAGCTTGTCTGACTTGAAAATAAACACTTTGGAGGCATAGATGTCAGCCAGAATTCACAAGTTAATCTAGAACCTCTTTTAGTTAAGACCACCACTTCGGCCTCCATACTGGGGCGTTTGAATTTGATGAAGAACGCCTTCTGAGATGCAGCCGGAGAGATCGGGGTGACTGGATCATAGCCACATCCAAGCTGTGGGGGTTCAAGTGAACACCTGATAAGGGAAGCTTGTCTGCAGGGAACGCCTGCAGAGGAGGTCTTCTGCCCGAATAGAGCCTAGATATTGGTACCTAGGGGGGATTGTCTTACTCTGGCCTTGTAGTTCGTTGAAGAGAAACACTAGAACCACTGTGGAGTACTGTGTTGTTCTCAAAGTTGAGTAGAGTTTGTGAGGCAGCAGGCAGGAGATTCACGGTGTGCAACACTCATCCACTAACGAACGGGCTTTCCCTTCCGGTCTAGGTGGACACTCACTGATCTATCACAAGATTGCCTCACTGAGTTTGGGGGTCCATGTCTGAATGGATTGCTGTAGCCTTCTCATCTCTTCCTCTGCCCAGTTCCCAGCATCCTAAGACTCGAAGCCAGGACAGGACCTGGGGAAATTATATGTAAGTTTTTACTAAGATTTCTTTTCTTTAACCCAACAAGGCTCAGTGTGAGGCAGTCATGCCAATAATCCAAGCACACAAAAGTTAACTTTCTTTTAAGAAAGTGTCATGAGAAATGTAAATTAAGCAAGAAACAAGGGCTGGAATCCCACTGTTAGTACTTCCTTAGCTCAGTGGTTCTTATTGTCAGCTTGCATCAGAGTCACACTGGCTGTTTTGAGCCAAAAGATCTGGTGTCAGCCAGCAATCTGCTTTACTAACATTTTCCAAGTGATGCTGATGTCAGTGCCCCAAGGCCCTCACTTTGAGAATCACCACTTTAACATAACTGTGTTAGAGGAGTGAATGGCAAAGGCGGGAATCTATATGCTTTAATATTGAATACATTAAGAGGTAGAACCTGTACTTACCTCATTGACACATACCTCAGAAAACAGCTCTAGGGTCTGCACGGCGGCTTCAGCTCAGAAGTCCAGTGGTTACCACGCGCCAGCATTCCTCCTACACTGCTGGCCACTCTTTGCCTTGGACTTTAGGAGGTCAGAGTAACGGTGCAGCTGTTAGCTTGAGGGAGTGGCCACAGTCCCTTGACAAGTGTGCACACCATGTTTGATGTCAAAAGGAGAATCCGTGGCTCCTTTGCAAAGTGAATCTTCATAGTACCATCCCTCCCTGGTACACTGAAATGTAATTTCATTTACAAAAGACACATCAGGGGAGGTACACCTCCAGTAAACAGTCGCTGAGCAAGGCTCGGTTTTTATGGATTTCCAGAGCCTCAGTCCTGCCTTACTTTGAGGTCAGCTCATTACCATGTTAGCTTCCAAAAGTCTAACTACTTAACCTAAGACAGTTTACCCTGCACTGATTCAAACCCATGAAGAGTTTGGCTAAGTAAATCCTCACTTGGATAAGGTGAGCGGACATACAGATGTACATACATGCTTGTGAGCATGCTCTGTTTCCAAGCCAATGTAGACATTTAAAGTATTTTTCTTTCATTTCATTAAATAAATGCGAATATAAAATAGTAATGGTGATACTGTCCTGTCTAGGAAACATCCAAGAAATTGCTGGGCATTTTAAATTTGTGGTAAGGCACTACAGTTTATAACGTTTTTCTTGGATGTGGTGAATGTTGTCATGCAAAGTAGCACTTGGGATTTGCAATTCTTTTATTATCATCATCGTCGTTATTATTTTAATTGAGAATGGCCGCTGTCGATACAGTATTTGCCACCCAGCTATGTTATCCTAGATGAAATAGGCCAGACATACTTAGTGCTGTTGCTCATAGGAGGTACCTGGGGTTGTCAGACTCACACAGTCCATAGGGAGAATAGTGGCTGCCAGCAGGAGGGCAGAGGAGTGGGGTGTATTTTTCAATGGGTACAGTGTGTGAGCTGGAAAGGTTATATTTTGGTAGAAGGTGGTGATGTTGGTTACACAGCAATGTATATGTTCTAAAGTCTCTTATGTTACAGTCTAACATAATTTTTTTAAAGCATAATAGCAGAACTCAGTCTTCCTTTCAAGAATGCTGGTCCTTGGCAGCAAAGTCACAGTTTGAGAGGCTGCGGTGCCATCGTACACCGCACTCTCATTGTGCTACTTTTTGTTTTCAATATTTTTTTTTACTTATTTTACATCCTGATCACAGCCCCCCCTTCTCTTCTCCCAGTCCCACCCATACAAATCCGTCCCCCCATTTCCCCCTTCCCCTTATCCTCAGAGAAGGAGAGCTCCCTTGGGTGCCCTATCCTGGGACATCTATTCCCAGCAGGACAAGGCACATCCCCTCCTACCGAGGCCCAACCAGGCAGTTCAAGTAGAGGGAATGTCCCATGGCAGGGGACACAGACCGAGACAGCCCCCTCTCCACTTGTTAGAGGACCCATATGAAGATCAACTAGGTCCAGTCCCTGATGTTTGGCTATGGGTCTCTGCCTCTGCTTCTATCCGCTGCTGGGTAAAGCCTCTCAGGAGACAGTCATGCTAGGTGGCTGTCTGTAAGCCTAGCAGAGGATCATAGTCTCAGGGGCTGGCATGCCCACATGAGATGGCTCTCAGTCATTGGTTGGCTGTTCCCTCAGTCTCTGCCCCATCTTTATCCCTGCACATCTTATAGGCAAGACAGATTTTGAGTTGAAGGCTTTGTGGGTGACTTGATGTCCCCCTCCCACCTCTGGAAGTCCTGCCTGGCTATAGGAGGTGACCAGTTTAGTCTCTACATCCCCTGCTAGTAGGAATCTCAGCTAGGGTGAACCCATACACTCCCCATATCCTTTCCCACTCCAAGCTTCCAAAGAGTCCCAGAGATGCCCTCCCCCATGATTTCCATTCTCACTCCCAGCCCTCTACTGTCCTCCTCCCTTCCCACACCTGATCTCCATGCCATCTCCATTCTCTCTCTCACCCCATCTCCCACCCAGTTCCCTCTCTCCATCCACATTTGATAACTATTTAGTTTCCCCTTCTGAGTGAGATTGGTGCATCCTCCCTTGGGACCTCCCTATTACTGTGAGTTGTAGCATAGTTATCCTGTACTTTATAGCTAATATCCACTTATACGTGAGTGTATGCCGTAAGTGTTTTGTCATAAGTGGGTCAGGGCTACCTTACTCAAGATGATATTCTCAAGTTTCTTCCATTTGCCTGCACAACTCATGATGTCTTTGCTCTTAATAGCAGAATAGTATTCCATTGTGTGATGTGTAAGTTGTTTCCAGCTTCTGACTACTATGAATAAAGCTGCTAAGGACGTACTTGAACAAGTGTCTTTGTGGAATGGTGGAGCCCCTTTTGGGTATATACGTAGGAGTGGTATACCTAGATCTTATATAGAGCTATTCCCAGTTTTCTGAGAAACTGCCAAATTGATTTCCAAAGCGCTTGTAAAAGTTTGCACTCCCACCAGCAATGGAGGTGTGTTCTCCTTGTTCCACATCCTCACCAGCACATGCTGTGGCTTGGGGTTTTGATCTTGGCCATTCTGACGGGTGTAAGATGGAATCTCAGGGTCATTTCGATTTGCGTTTTCCTAATGACTAAGGAAGCTGAGCATTTCTTTAGGTGCTTCTCAGACATTAAAGATTCCTCTGTTGAAAATTCTCTGTCTAGCTCTGTACCCCATTTTTAATTGGGTTATTTGGTTTGTTGGTTTCTAATTTCTTGAGTTCTTTATGTACTTTGGATATTAACCCTCTGTCAGAATTAGAGTTGGTAAAGATTCTTTTCTAATCTGGTGACTGCCGCTTTGTCCTATTGGTGGTGTTTGTAGCCTTACAGAAGCTTTTCAGTCTCATGAGGTCTCAGCAATTGTTGACTTAGTGCCTGAGCCATTGCTGCTCTGTTCAGGAAGTGTACTCCTCTACTAATATGTTCAAGGCTATTCCCACTTTCTGCATTAGATTCAGCATATCCAGTTTTATATTGAGGTCTTTGATCCACTTGGACTTGAGTTTTGTGCAGGGTAAATATGGGTCTATTTGCAGACAGCCTTCCTCTACATGCAGACAGCCAGCTAGACCAGCACCATTGTTGAAGATACTTTCTTTTTCCCAATGTATGGTTTTGCCTTCTTTGTCAAAAATCAAGTGTCCATAAGTGTGTGGGTTTATTTCTGAGTCTTCAATTCTATTCCACTGATCACCCTGTCTATTTCTATACCAATACCATGCAGTGTTTATTATTATCCCTTTGAAATACAGCTCGAGATCAGGGATGGTGGCATGTGTGTTTCAGGAATAATCTGTAAGCTGTGATATAACTGCTCCCAGGAGTGATGTCTAAACTAACTAACCCTGTGGGCCTGTAGATTTAGCCTCTGCGGTCATTGGAGACCATCACACATTTTGGAGTCAGTTCTGTTGATAGTTTTTAGAAAAATGTTTGATTTGATCATTTATAATAGACTCAGATCCCAATTATATTCTATTCATGGAACCATCAAATTAATTTTTTGTATACATGATAGTAGTTCAGGGGATGTGATGTTGGCAGCACGGGAATATACGTTGATATATTAATCACAACCTCCAGAGGTTTTCCCCCAATCTCCAAATAAGCTGAGCTGGAGCGCACCGTAAAGTTCCTACCAAGTAATAAGCTTAGCCGCCTAAATGCGTTACCAGTTTACTCTGAGTCTCCAAGCGGCTGAGTGCTAGAGAAGTGGCTTTGTGGCTGCACCTGTCACTAGTGAAATGACACTTCTCACTATTACAGGGGAATTCAGGGTTCCCTTTTGTGGGTTCTTGGTCTCATTAATAAAAAGATGCTAAAATGGACTCGGGGCCAGCAAGGTGGCTCAGCAGTTAAAGTAACCTGACAACTTCAATTTGGTCCCTAGAACCTGCATGGTGGAAGGGAAGAACTGAGTCCTGAAAGTTGCCCTCTGACCTCCACACCTGTACCATGGCACGCGTTCATGAGCATGTGTATACACACACACACACACACACACACACACACACACACACACACTTGCACGCACACGGATTTTTTTTAAAGAACAGATTCAGAAGGAAACTCAATGATCATTTTATTAGAGTTTGAGAGAAAAACAACTGGGTAGGCAAGCTATAGATCTCAGAAGCCGCTGGCAGGAGGAGATGGAGAAGAAGAGAGAAACCCAGGCCATTTTAAGATGCATAAAAGCCTCCATGTTGAGCATTGGCATTGCGTGGCACCAGGGTGTAGGGAATAGCATAGATAGTGAAACTGTCTGGAAGGTCAGTGAGCATTCTCCAGACAGTGAGTGAACTGGGAGGAAATGCCCCAAGGTGTTGGACTGCAGGCACACAGCCCTTTAGAGGCCATTTCACAGCACACACCTCCCTTGTGTGTACTTTACACACTTTTTTTTATTTTTAATTTTTTTTTTTGCACATGTTCTCTTTGTTAGATGAAACCCAGGTGGAGAAAGGCTTCCAATCTTTCTGTGCCAACTGGCTTCATTCATATGTTAATCTTGGTAAAGCAATTTTAGCATATATTCGCTTACCAGATTGCCTCACCCTCACATTAATGGTGAAGTGGCAACTTGCCCTTCTAGGAACCCCCATTCATCACAAGAGGGCCTGGTATCTGCCACACTGGTGGCATACACTGCAGAGAATGGCTGTGTTGAGATGTGTCACTGCTCTTCTGCCCCAGGACAGCATCTGTGACGCTCTACAAACCAGTGGGTTTATCGAAGCCCCTGTGCGTTGTAGATTAGAAACTGTTGTGTCTAGATTTTTCCCGTATTCTACCCTTAGTTGACACCAAATCAGATAATTACATGAGTCTTATGTATTAACTGTTGTAATTTCTAGAAAAAAGTCAGAATCCAAAAATAATTGTCTCCTTGTGGCAAAGCAGAGGTCACTTCGGCGTATACCTTCTTGAAAAAGTAAACTCATGCATGGTTCACTTAACAACAGCTTTGCTCTGAGACCGCCAGTTTATCCTGTGGTCCTCAGTGTGCACTCACACAGCCCACGCACACTGAATAATGTCATCTTCTGGAACTGGTCTGAATTCTCATTAGATCCGTGTTATCCTACATAATCGTCAAAGCCACATAAAAGAATAAACGCAAATGTTCCCTCTAATCTAGCCACAAAGATACAACTCACCTACATCAGGTGCTTTTGTGTGTCCTTCCAAACTGTTTTTATCCAAGAATTCTAACTTCATAAGCCATGCTCTGCACTGATTTGTACTGAAGATCTTGGGGGCACTTGGAAATAGCAGCACTAACCAGACATCATCTTACAGGACGAAGAACTCCTCTTTCACGTCTTCCCTCCAGGTTCCATTACTCAGCTTTTACACAAGACACATGTGGACCTCCCAGTATCCTTATCTAGAGGATGCTTCTGATAGCCGTCATTCTCAACCCTACATTCGATTTAAAAACCATATTGGACGGACTTGCAAAGCCTTTGCAGCTCCTGGGATCATAAAAGAAAGATTGGCTCTGTACAGATGATTTTAGTGTTAGCTCCACTGGCTAGGTCTGGTTACTTTGAAAGTCATACTTAATGCACAATAAGCCAAATTGATGGGTATGGGGAAGGCTGACTTAGCTCAGTATTATCCACAATCTAGACAACACACCCTCCAGTAAAACTCTAATTCCATCCAAGTGCCTGCCTTCTCTTGTTCTGATCCAAAGCTTTCCCTCAGCTTTTCCTTCTAGTTCCCCTCCCAACCTCAAAAGCAGTGTCTGTTCAGAGCGCTGGGCTCTGGTGTGCGGCTCTCTTACTGCCCTGTGAAGTGGTTTCCACTTAAGGGTTGGGGTGACGCCTCACACTTAGACAGGGTTAAGGAGGTTCTAAAACACGGAAAGAAAGACCAGGTGTGACTTTAGGGGTTGCTTAAGCCTCCAGAGTAGTACCATCCACAGTCCTTACCTTAGAATAGGTATTTAGTAAGCAGCTGCTGGATGCAGTTGGGGTTACAAAATGGGTCTTTGGAAATTTTTACCTTTCCGTGTATAAGACAATAACTTCCTTGAAAGGGAAGAGTTATTTGCATCCCTTCAAATCCTGTGTCCTTCGTGGAACATAAACTCTATATAGGTTGATGTGAATATTTCTGTGGCAATCAGGTGGTCAGGGAACGAATGCTTACATTCCACTGGGTCTTTTTTTACTATCTGCACCCAGCAATTGATGGCACTTAAGTAAATATCCTCAATTGTGTTTGACATCCGATTGGGTACAGGTGTAGGGACAGGGCAGACAGTACCTCGATCCTCCCTGGTGAAGGAGTTGCTAATACTGACGAGACTTGGCTCCTTCGTTTTCGATTTGGTTGCTTCACTTCACTGAGTCACAGCACCTGCCACTTAGGATGGCCACACGGCTAAGCCAGAAACCTTCCTTCAGATTGCTGGTGACATTATATATGAATCTCTGGTGACATTCTCGGCTGACATTTGTCGCCTGATCTCAAGTGCTTGCTAAAAGTGAGTTAGCTTTGTCATTGACACGGAGACTAACTTTCTCTAACCCAGACTAGTGAAAACTGAATTGTGCCTCACCACACGAAGGTTTTGCTTTCACTGTGCCCAGACCCTCCCATCTGTCACAGCACAGTCATTTTGTGTCTGATTTGGGGGCGGTGTGGTTGTTTCTCAGTGGTGTGTGACCCACTTTTTCATAATACTTCATTCCATGTGTTTTTACAACACAAGTCAGAAGCTGACGAGAGTGGACTGAAGCCCCAGGAGCATCTTCTGAGGCTTTCTCGCAAGCTCTAGAACCACATTCTAAGAAGAAGGTCTTAGCCCTGCAGGGTGTGCGTCCCCTACCAGAGAGTGATGGGCCAGTTCCTCTAGTTTCTGGATAATGAGCCAGTGCACAGGTAACGATGCCTTTCTCACGGTTGATTTCTTTTGTGTGCCAATTATTTTACCAAATTAGACCTTTAAAAATACTAGCCACTTACCTGCATAGCTTCTCTGTTGGGATGGGGAGGGGCTCAGGAGAGTAGACATTTTCATTGATACTTTGAGACCTTAGTAACTTTTCCTTAAGAATCTGAAGGAATCAAAAAGTTATCTCTGTTTTCTGTGTGCCCCTAGCAGACGTCCTCTCTGATGGTTGGTTGTTTCGGTTTGGTTCTACTGCTTGTTGTTGTACTTGTCTGCGAGCGTCAGATACCTCACTCCGCTGTGACATCTGGGTGATAGTTAAACCTTGATTAGCTTCTGCCTGGGGTATGGGCAACCTGTGGCGAGAGCAGACAGAAAGCTTCAAAGAAGAGAAGGGCTAATGAGGGTCCGATGTGTCTTGCTAGACACTGGCTACTGCAGGCTGGAAGCAGACAGAAGCCAAGTGCTATTGGCTTATGTTTGGCAAAAACCATTCCTCAACACCTGTTTATAACTTTATGTTTCTGACATCACAGCTGTTAACCAGAGGATTCTTTTAAATATCGTCGTTTCAAAACAAAATGTTGAAGGTGTCACCTGTCCTAATGTCACTTATCCTGATTCACAGGACAGTTTTTGGTGAACATTTATTTACCAGGGTCTGTCTGGCTTGTGGCAGTATCATCTGCACACTGGACTGCATACCACCTTAAGATGTGGAGCATGCCCAGAGATAAGTCAACCTTGTTTTCCATGAAAGTCCTGAGACAGAAAAAGAATGAAAGTACAAACAGTGACTGGAAAAAGTGTCACACACTTGAGCCACTTTGCATCCCTTGTTAGGACAAACCCTGGGCTGGGTTTTTACATTCGTGAAGCTGTGCGGTAGGTGGATCAGTGTGGGAGGTTCAGAAAGAGTAGCGGTTAGAATAAGATTTTCCATTTATTGCCCTTTGTGCATGGCTAAAAATAAGATTCATACAAATCAGAATGTGTAGTGCAAGCAAAATCATTCTGTTAATTCTGATGACTGGCCTGCCCACATCTTTGCATCTGTCTGTTAAGTGGTCCATTAGGAAATAAATGTCTCTGTTTAAATAGCAAAGGCAACCTAGGTTTTTTTTGTTGTTGTTTTAATTCTATTTGTCTACACATGATAGTCTGTCATTTTTCCTCTTCTAAAGGAAGAAAGTCATAATTCACACATACACGAATTGTGTTGGTGACTGAAGTGGTGAGATCCTTGGCTGTGTCTAAAAAGTACTGGCCTCGTTTGAAAGGTCAATTTACGGTGTCCATCTTCAAGGCTTATTGCTAGAAAGTTATCTCTCATGAGCCCATACAGTGGTGAGGAGAGAGGGTCACTTAGCTGTATTGGAAAGTGGATGAGAACATGATCCAGTGCACACCCGTCCTGCAGCAAGCTCCATCAGCACAGATGTTGGGAGGAGCAGTTGACCAAGTGAAAACTTCCCTTCATCTGGCTTCAGAGTCTCCTGCAACCACAGTAAGTGATAATGTCTCCATTTGTGGCTAGACGAAACACCAAAGAGAAGTGTCGGCAGTGTTCACAGGGAAATTTGTACCTCAGTGATCCCAGCATTGATGCTGTCCCATCGCACCGACTGAAGAGCGGTGGCATTTCCAGAGGTGTGTCTGCAAGCGCACCGAGCCTTTCAGTTTGATGCGGTCCATGAGGTAGATGAGTCAGGATGCCCTCTTCACGAGGCATCGTTCAAAGGCAGTCATTCAGAAGCCTTAGCAATGGGAGCGGCAAATCGCACTCCTCTGACTGTGACGGTCCCCGTGTGCCGCAGCTGAAGCAGGAGCGGTGGGAGACGACAGACCCCTGCACAAAGCTTAGCCGGGAGACCCACGCACCTGGGCCCATCCACTTCTCCTCCTAGACCTGAGCATCCTTATCTGGAAATGAGAAAAGGTGCAGTACCTGCCCCGACGGGTGTCTGTGGGATTTGATGAGGTAATGATGTAAGATACAGAGCCAAAGCTGTGCGCAGTGCGCTGTGCGCGTGCGGCTGCTCATTCATGTTCCCTCCTGCATCTCGAAGGTGTGCTGGAGCACGGCAGAGCATCCGAGGTTCTCCCGTATGTGTACAGTAGAAATTTTAGGATTTAATACACAAAGGCTCAGCCTCTGGGTCTTCATTCCTCACTTAGAAGGTGAGAGCATTTATAGAGCAGTTTCTTTTTCTTTTCTTTTTCTTTTCTTTTTTTCATAGCCTGCTAATGCTGCCTGTCAGGTGATTTTACTTTGTAATGACATGGACATGGTGTGCAGCCCTTCCTTTGTAGATTAGCACCGAGCATATTAGGCTATTTTTATCCGCACACTATGCTTTTCATTTAAACCCGAGTATTTCAGTTCTAACATCTGTGCGTGTTAGGTGTAGTACCTGCTGGTGTACATTAGGCGAGCGGCTGCGCTAATGCTGTAATCAAGCGAGCTTTTAAATATTTCAGGTAGGAACTAGCAAAATCTCAGGAGCAATTAGCTTCCATTGTAGTTTCGCTCCCTAGCGAAAACATTGCCTACGCAGTGCTGATCCATCATCAGGGTGACCAACGCTAACAGGCAGAAGACAGTCAGCACTGCGTTCATTAGTTTTTGTTAATTATTTTCTGTTTCATGTATATGTGCCCTTCTCTGTCTTTTTCCTCCCAACAAGGTTTTCTATTACAAGTTAAATATTATTTTATAATGTAAGGGCATAGCTATAAGCAGCACATAGCTCGTGGTCACCCTTTCGAAGCCTTGGGGTTGGACAGTGAGAGTTCAGACTAGACGTTGCTTCAGCCTCCTCTGTGACCTTCTGGGATGCGGTTCTCATTCATCAAATTAAGAGAGAAATTGTGACAGTACCTTGACTTTGCCTCACCTGGGGCGCGATGAAAGTGATGAATGGGAGCAATAAACACAGAAGTTACAGCACAGCCCAGAAGCAGCGAGGGTTCACTGTGAGCAGGGAACGGATTTTAACTGCAGAGTCCCTTTTCATGTTGATTCTGCCATCCTAGGTACCAAGGCTGATTGTAGCATACATATTAAGGTCAGCAGATTTTCTGGGTTTCAGTGTTAGGACCTGGCAGTCTGTAGTGAAGACAGACATTCCTCAGGTTAAGGACCAAGATGGTTTGCCTTTTCTTACAGCCATATCTCATCCCCCACATTGTATCCAGGCTGTGCTTTATATGCGTTCTCTCTCTCTCTCTCTCTCTCTCTCTCTCTCTCTCTCAAGAAAATCCTTTTCTTAAGAGATTCTTCTTAAGAAGAATCCTTTTCCTCAGAGAAAATCCTTCCAGGTGACTTTCAGAGTTCCTGGCATTACAGTGCATGCATGCACAGGCACACACGCACAGGTACACATGCGCACACTGGCACACAGTGGCACACACATGCACACACTGGCACGCACACCATTACCTTTGCCAGCCTCACTGCACTTTGCCACTGAAGCGTCTATGAGAATTATAGACTGGAGAAGGTGATAAATTAAACTCTGGCTGTGATTTCCTACCTCACCTTTGGGGGGGATGACAAAGGATCTGAAATTCATCCGGTTGATACACTCTACTTCTTCGTATGTAACAGTGGTTTTAACCTGTCCTTCATGTGCAGTTTGAGGGTAGTGGCCAGGCTGGGCCCATTATTCCTTTGGTTGAATAATATAAAGAATTTGCAATGGAGATTACACTAATGATGTATTTTAAGTGCATGTCCGCATTGGTAGTTTAGTGCTCTCAGTCATGAAATGCTTTGGAGTTTATTTCTAATGGGTAAATGCTCAGAAAAACTGAAATTTTCAATAAGATTGACATTTGGAGTAAGAAATATAAATCTAATGAGAGCATTTCAACCAAGGCTTGTAATTAGGGCTGAATAGAGTAAATTTATACATGCTCGCTGCAGAAGGGCACGGCGGAAGGTGAAATTGCATGCTCTTCTGTGAAGGAGCGAGGAAGGCCAATGTATCAGTGTCAGGCCGTGACACCAGAGTATAAATGACACTGTCACCAAGTGCTGCACTGGGTACCAAGGGAATTCCACTCGAGTAAATTACATTACTTAGACAGACCTGAAGGCACCGTGCTGGAATGAGTGCAGAAAAGGAGAAGTCTGTCAGCACAAAGCTGAGAACGTTGCCATATAGCCAACTGCAGGATGCACAGCGCTGGCTGTGTGGGACCTGGAAGGGACAATGTTCCGGTCTGTTGTTAGCTTATAGACGTGACAGATATGTACAGTTGACCTAGAGAATGGGTATAAGCTGATTTCTGTGATCTGGTCAGCATTGGGTTTCCCTTATTATTTACAGTTGGGTGGCAATAGGGGGTCAGTGTACATTTGCCATTCTTTCTTTTTCTCTGTTGTGAGAATCTAACCCCTGCCCCCTCGGTAGCACTGTTCACCTCATTTCCAGCCCCACTGTCATAAAACACATGGTCGCCATGGTCAGGTGGAATGTGTCTGTAATCCCACCTACTGGAGAGACAGAGGCAGGAGGATTGCATAAGAACTCTTTTTCTCACACTGTGTCTTTCTGAGAGTTGATCTGTCTTAGCGTTTCTGGGCAGGAACTGGGAGAAGAGATGAAACATCAGTGATGACGCCATCTCCTCTCCTCACTTACTGAAACATGCGCTGGTCTCCTTTTGTCTGGCTGGGATGCCAGTCAGTCCCTGAAGAAGCCAATCACAGGGACTCTAGAATCAGTCACTCACTCCTTGGCTAGGAAGTAAATTGTCCCAGAGAGAGTAGTCTGAAACATCAGGGTGGCTTTCTCAGCCATGTGTCACACCTTATCCTTCTTGAGACACCCCTAAACAGCCTCTTGGGGGACACGCTGCATGGAGAACATGGACTCTGCAGGTTATCTCCACACGGGTTACATGGCAGGTGTTCCGCCATCTTCCTAACACAGGGCACATTGGACATCAGAGGTGGCACTCAGGCTTGAGTTTTAGTCTTTCCAAAATAATGCTGTGTCAGAGGTGGAATTTCATCTGCGTTTTGTGCCTGTATAGACTTTATTCATTTAATCATGGGATTTAGGAAAGCCACCTTACTTGGAAAACTAGGTTTGAGGGCAGGAGAAGAGAAAATGACATATTTTCTAATTTATTTAAGTATACCCACCTTTAAATTACTTCAAGACGCTCTGGTGCAGCTCAGAGGTAGAGTGCTTACGCAGGACATGCAAGGCCCTAGGTTCCATCCCCACTAATGCATAGGTATGGGTGTCAGTCTGGGATTCTGAAGTGACATCTGCGTAAAAGCTTCACACGGTGTCCATGTGAAGCCTGAGCTCACTGAGCGCTTACTCATCAGCCGTGGGAAGTCAGCCTCGCCTGCACTGGCATGTCCCCGTTTCCATCGCATTTCACTTGTGTGCTCCACAACATCAGTAGGGGAATTGTATGTGTGTCTTGGTGTTTACTACAAAGTTACTACGTGACGTTTTTCCCCTGGCTTCTCCATGACAGCCTGCTACCCGAACTACAGCTCTGAGCTCCTGTGAGCTGAACCCTGGTGAAAGAGCTTTGACAGCATCTAAAATGTTTGGAGCCTCCCTCCATTCTGAAGAGCCTCCTTTGTTCCAACTGCCCTACCAGTGTTGTTGTTGTTGTTGTTGTTGTTGTTGTTGTTCTTCTTCTTCTTCTTCTTCTTCTTCTTCCTCCTCCTCCTCCTCCTCCTCCTCCTCTTCCTCCTCCTCCTTCTTCTTCTTGCGTCCAAATTGGAAAGGGAGCAGGGGGCTCTCCTAAGGAGGAACGGGTCTGTGGAGGATTGCGAGCACTCATTCAGAAGCTATTCTTAGTTCCCAGAACTATAACGAGGCTGGGCTTTTTGTCCTGCTGAAGCTCCATTAAGGAACGATCCCTCTACCTGCCACCTGATTCTGTTTTCCCCAAGGACGCCTGGTGTTTTCTTCCCTCATATTCTGAATGGACTGGCTTCTGAGTCAGGCGCATCTTGCAAGGCAGTGAGTCCTGTTGCCGTGATGGCTCACCTACTCCTCAGCTGTCCTCTGAAGTCTGCATTAGCAGCGCTTGCTGCAGACCTGGATTCATCGTCAGAAGTCAGCCTGTCCACGGCAGCAACTTACCCACATTGTCACGCCAGTGTTGGCAGCTGACCACTGCTGCCTTGCACTGCTGTGTTCCTGGGCTCCCACTGCTGCAGATGAGAAAAAGAATGCAAACAACAGAGTCCCCCACCAGAGCCCATAGCCATGTTCCAGAGGACAGTGAAGTCATTGTTCAGAGGTGACCTAAGGACGAAAGCATTTAAACAATAAGCCCTCTTGTGAGATGTGGTGAACTATGCACTGCAGACATTGTGAAGTCCTCTGTCTCGGGGAAGGCAGTTTCTGCACGGGTTTCAATACCTTCTTGACAGCCATTTAGGAGAGGAAAGTCACTTGTCTCACAATAGCATCCAAGCAGTTTCTGTCCTAAGGAACGCTAAAGTGTGTTCCTTTATATAAAATACACACTGTAATTTATAGAAATCACAGTGCTCCATTGAATTGCAGTCCCCTCCCCCTCCCCTCCTTACCTGAAGTAGAAACTCCATCTGTTTGGTAAAAGCCTTCTTTCTTTGAATTTTCTTTTTATATTTTGTGTGTGTGTGTGTGTGTGTGTGTGTTGTGCACACACATGCACATGTCACTGAACACGTATAGCGAGGTCAGAAGACAACTTGCAGGAGTCAGTTGTGTCCTTCTCCTGTATGTCATGGGGATTGAACTCACATTGTTAGGGCTGCTACCAGGCCCCATATTGAGCAGCTCGCCCACCCCTCTTCATTCTTTGAATAATATTTATTTCTTCCAAATGAAAAAAGGGATCCCTTCGGTTGCTTAGATTCCTAATGAGGCTCTGAGGCTTGATAATAATCCTCGGAACACCTTGTCACTGTTGAAGCATGGGAAAAGAGGAGCCCTGCTTTGAATTTAGTTTCGTTTGGATTCATTTAATTTAATATTTTTTGGTTTTGTTTTTGCATTGAGCCTTTAAGGGAGGCTTGGTATATAGACATATACCCTTGTTAGCTCACACCAGTATCTCTGGCAGAACCCTGGAATTGTTTCCGTTTTGATGTTGAATATATGACTTTCCGTGATGGTGGAGGGCGCGGTGCATATGTTGACTGGCCAGAGGTGTTCTGTCACGATATAAATGTAGGATTAAACTATTAAAATTGCCAATTTGATGTGTTTGCAGATCACTGTATACAGCACCATTGCAGAATCCTCCTAATTGAAGAAATGTTTCATCTCTATCTCTGTTGACAGGAAGGATCGCCTCCTGATAATTGCTTTGCTTAAGTGTCTGATAATATGCCAGGAGTGAGCGCATTCTGTGTTAGGTCATCTTTAATTATGCATGTACCACCTGTCAGCTCTAAATCAGGATCAGATCAGATCCTTGCAGAGTCACTTTGGGGAGGGTCGGAGAGAAGCCAAGGTGATCTCTTTGAGAAACAACAGAAATAGCAGTAAACATTTCTCATCACCTGAAAGCGCCTCGGGGGCATGGCTCATGAGGCACCAGCCACTGGCACATCTGAGAAAATCCGAAATCTCACCCAAGCAAGATAAATTACCTCGGAGACAAATTACGGAGAGCTTGGAAGTGCCCCCTCCCTCCCTCCCTCCCTCCCGCCCGCCATCTGTGGCACTTCCTTTTTATTCTTTCTCATCCTTGTAAAGGAGCCAGGGAGAAGCTCAGACACATTTTTATAAGCTACGTGAGGACAGGAAATATGATAATGATGTTAGATTTCATACATTTGGGGGATTTTTTTTTCAGTAGTTAGTTGGCTTTTTTTAGAAGGACAAATGTGGGTTGGAAGAAATGCTTGCTACCCTCTGTCAGCTTTTAGTAGTTTTAGTCTCACTTTTCAGGGCTGTTTGGGACTTTCTGGAGGGATGTTTAGGGTTCTTTACCGAAAGTTCTGTTCCCTCCACTAAGAGGTGTTTTTCTCTGTTCACCTGTCAGAGGCTTAAAGGCAGAGTGAACACACGTTCACTCTTTCATATAACAGGTGGGCTTGACTGACTGCAGAGGGGCAGGCAGAGAAGGGGCAGGCGGAGAAGGGGCAGGCGCAGGGAAATGACTGAACATGCTTTATCCCATTGTGCAGCTCTCAGAACACAAAGGGGAGGCTCCAAGCCTGACGTTCTCCAAGCTGGGGGGGTGGGGGGAACGCTCCTGAGATGGCTTTGCCTTTGACCCACTTTTGGAAAATCCTGAATTTCTCTATGTCAGATCCAGCTGAATAGAGGGACAGGACCGCCATAAAAGTGGACCTCCAGCCCCACAGAGCATTGGGTTATGACTCTGAATCCCTCTTCACCACCATCCAGTGCCTAAGGTGACGTTTACTGCAGTGGGCATGCATCCAGGTAGCACAGAGTAGGTCTGACACTCACTCTCCGGTCCAGCGTTTGTCACTTAGTGTGCAATTGCACAAGTAAAAGTTACACAGGACTGTCAGCTCCACACAGCGCAGACTTCTCTCAGAAGTGACTGCAACGTGCCCATGCCCGACAGAAGAAGATCCCAAAGTTAAGTCCAGGAGAACCGAGAGAACGAACCAACAAGTAAAAGCAGTGCCACCATATTTTCTCATCCCCGCTCGTCTTTGCCAAACCCTTTCCATCTGCCTGGGAAGATTGTGTGCTCTCTCCACCTGCCTGACTCCTATTTTGAATGTTATCTCCTCTAAGAAGCATCTTTAAATTTATTCTTTTATAATTTTATACATGTATATAGTGTTCTTTGCTCAACTGCCCTCCCTCCCCAGTTAACCCTCTCTTAATGCCTTCTCCCATCACCAAATCCCTTCTTCTCCTCAGGCCCCCCTCCTGCTTTCATGCTTTTGTGTGCGTGTAAGACGCACTGCATTTAATTAGAGGTGAACATGAGTGAGGTCATTTGCTTGCACAAGAGCAGTGTGCCAGGCTCATTCACAGAGGAATATGATTGCCATCTCTCTGTATCCTTTAGCTTATTACATCTCCTTTGAGAGTGGCGAGGCCTTATGAGCCTCTCTCGGATCCATGATGGAGAACTAACTGGTGGGCCCAGCTCTACGAGGGCAGCCACTGCTGCTTTGAGTCCATAGGTGCGATGGCCATGTCCTGTCCCCTAGACAACACCTATAGTACTCTTGGCATCTTCCAACTCTTACTTTCTTTCTGCTTCCTCTTTCTTGGCATTCTCTGGGCTTCAGAGGGATTGATACACATCTCCCACTTAGCTGAACATTCAACAATCACTCGTTCTCAGCACATTGACCAGTGATGGGTCCCTGCGTTAACTGTCACCCATGTGAATAGAAGCTTCTCTGAACAAGGCTTAGAGCAACGCTAATCTGTGGATGTAAACATAAATGTTGGGAGTTCAGTTTGAACAGCCAGGTGTGGTGACACACGCCTTTAATCCCAGCACTCGGGAGGCAGAGGCAGGCATATTTCTGAGTTCGAGGCTAGCCTGGTCTACAAAGTGAGTTCCAGGACTGCCAGGGCTATACAGAGAAATCCTGTCTCGAAAAACAAAAACAAAAACAAACAAACAAACAAACAAAACCATGCAGTTTGACACTGTGCTCAGTTAGCAAAGAAAGTTCCCCTACTGGGTCTATGACTGCCATAATCATGGAGTTTGATGAGGTTTGTAGAACTAAGTATGAATTCCTCCTACAGGGAGGCACTCAAACCCAATCAGAAAGTAGCTGGCTATCCCTAAAACAATTACACCACTGTTGCAATGGTGGGCATATCTTGCCTAGCATGTTGGTAATATAGTTCAGAGGTTCACAGTTAGGTAAGACCAGTGGTGACTTTCTTCCCCTGGCAGCACTCTACTAGCCAGCAGGAAGGAAGCTTCCAGTTCAGTTCCAGCTGGATTTCTCTCTGTTTTTGCAATCAAAATGTGTGATGTCCTCAGCAATAGGGTCGAACCATCTGCTTCTGGTGGGCACCCAAGAGGAATGACAAGGGCCCCAGGGATCCCTCTGATCAACAACTAAGGAAGTACCCTATACCTCCCACTGGGGTTTTGTCTAATAACCAATGTCTTAATCAACATATTGTTTTCTTCCTCCTGCCCATCACCAAGTCCCTAGCAGACTGCTTGTCTGGCTTTATCAGAGTTGGTCATAGTATTCTACAAAGTATCCTTTATGGAGTTTTCTCTGGGGAAAAGAAGATAGCATCTTAACTGTGACCAGGAAGCTCCAGAGACCAAGCAGTAATATGTGGTCCACAGTCCTCAGGTTACACTAAGGATATTATGACCATACATTAGAGAGGGACATACACACATGTGAGCGCTACATGCAGTGCACAGTGCAGGGATGAAGGACTGCGCCTGGGGAAGAGGGAGAGGACGGAAGCCACAGTGGCTGTGTTTAGATAAATGACAGACTTGCTTAAGAGATGGGCATGATACAGAGGAGATTTTGGGTTAGAACATGATTGGTTTGCTTGTAAAGCTAGCCTACTCTGGAACCGATGACTTTCTTTGGTAACAGTGGCTCTCGTTTCTAGAAAGAGAGTTTATGTTTTAGGGTTTCTATGGGGTTTGAGAATATAAATTTCTGGGCTGTGGGGGAGGCACAAATCAGATAACCTAACACTGCTAAGATGGAGTGTCCCTGTTCCATGCAGCCTCCCAGCCGGGATGGAACACACTCCTGACTTCCATGTTGTATCAGTTTGTCTAAAACATATCCATCCACAAGCTGCAGGCTAGAGGTTGGGATGTGATGGAAGACTTCCTTTCCCGATGAGGGTACTGTGAGACAGATCAGCACTCAATCCAGCCACAGTGCGCATGCCTCCTGGCTCCTTGCTCGATGGGACTGAGAGCAGCTCCTCAACACTTGAACCCTCCATTCTGTCCAGGAAAATACACACACTATTGTTCACCTCCTGGGAGTTGCCATGAGGGTTAATGAACTCCGTGAAGGGGCCACCTCAGAACCCATCTGTCACCAGTACAGTGGACAGAAGAACTCCTGTGTGTAGGGATTGCGGTGATGAAACAGTGTCATGTAGAAAAGTCCCCAGCTTGGAGATGGATAAGGCCCTCCTGGTTCAGTCCTCAGCCCTACAGAGGAAGAACAAGAGACTCCCAGCTGCATACCCGCTGCAGAGTAGGTTCCTGGGAGTGTTGGCTTCTGGGAACAGAGGTGTTCCCAGCATTCCCTGGGACCTGCCAGTGACCTGCAGTGTGCGGCCTCTCTGCTGCTACCTGTTATCTCAGCCCAGCACTGGCCACATCTCTCCTCCTTCACTCCTTCCCTCTCTACTTCCATCTCATCCCAATCCTTCTTTCTTTATTTCTCTGACTTCTCTCTTGGCCGCGTCTTCTTTCCGTGTAAGATTGTTCTGATGACCCCAGCATGTCAAATGACTCTCGGTAACTCTTTTATTCTATTGTATTAATTTTTTAATTGAATGTATAATCAAACCTGGGTCCTCTAGAGGGGCAGCAAGTGCTCTTAACCACTGAGCCATGGCTCCACCCCCTACATATTTGTCTTATTTTGCATGGTTATGTGTGTGTGTGTCCTTTCTCTCTCTCTCTCTCTCTCTCTCTCTCTCTCTCTCTCTCTGTGTGTGTGTGTGTCTCTGTCTCTCTCTCCCTCTCTCCCTCCCTCCCTCCCTCCCTCCCTCCCTCCTTCCCTTCGTCCCTTCCTCCCTCCTTCTAACTCCCCTCACCCCTCTCTCCATGGGGGTGGGGTGTTGTAGGTGTGCATGCGGAGGTCAGAGGAGAACTCAGCGGAACCTGGAGCTAGAACTAAGGTCGCCAGGCTCAGCAGCAGGCATCTTTGTACACTGAACCATCTTCAAGCCAACGTTTTTAGTCTAAGCAAGAGGTTTTTTGTAGCTTTGGAAGGAGGGAAGAAGATGAATCTTTTCATGTTCCTCTAGACTGCCTTCAGTTCTTTTTTCCCCCTGTGTTGACATTTTCCCCTTCTCTCATCCCCTCAGCCTGTAGTCATTAACTTGCCAGACACTCAGCCATGGATTGTCTTTATGACGTTGCTGAAGTTAGGAGCGTGTCATTCACAGAGAACCTAACCCATATATTAACTCAGGCACAGCAAATTGCTAAATACATGCCTGTAAGTCAAGAGCTTCAGGATGACAATCCAACCACTCCTATTGGAAGGGGGTGACTGAAACAGACTGGCAGTGGGCAAGGGAGGGTGAGTTTCTGCCACAGAACTGAGCTGGGGCAGAACACTGCCCTCTGGACACATACAGGGGCCCCAGCAGAGCATTTCCCAGGACGTGATGGCGAGGCCCCAGTCTAACAGGAAGTCAGTGGGCTCCTGCCAGCCTCCACTTGTTCAGTCCTTGTCCACAACTTGAGCATCCACACCACGGCTCATTCCTCCTCCTAGTCCCACTGGAATCCCTCTTACTCCTCCCAGGGCCTAGTTCAGTAAATGTCAGAGTAGCTACAAAAGATGAGCGCTGCATTAGATACAGTGCCCAATGGATACGTGAGACCAGATCCACACATGCCGTACAAGTGTTGAAGAGCATCAGTACATGTGGAAATGGGAGCAGCATCTAGTGGGAATCATGAAGTACCCTGATCCACGTGTCTGTGCATGGATCAGGAATGGTGCAAGAGAAGCCACACAGAGTCTGGGGACACAGAGTCTGGGGACATGCAGCTCTTCAAAGCTTTTGTTACTAGTCTATGCTACATTTTATTTAAGAATGTTACTTTAAATTTACAATCATTTTTAAACTCTGAATCAGAAGGTGGTATTGGTTCTCAGAAAGGAAGACAGCGATCTATTTTCCCAACTCTTGGAACATGATGTTCCTTTGGGAGCCAGTGGCCTGATGAGAAGCCCAGGGCTCTAGGTGCTGAGGTCATTACCCACACCTTATGACTCAGTGTCCCCCACACCCCAGTCTGAACACCTCTGTGAGTGGTGAAGGAAAGAGTCCTGCCTTCTGTATAGCCCTGGGCTTTGCCAGCAACCTCGTGAGAAGAGATGTCTAGGAAAACACACAGAAAGCAGGGTTGCTGCATGTATGTAGAATCTCACTACAGAATGTAAAGCTTCGTGCTTCTCAGAACATTCACGTGTTTGTAAAAGCTTCATGCAACACTTGAGGTCAGTTGCTGTGTGCAGTCTAGTCAGCCACCAAATCCATGTAGAAGAGGCTTTTGTTTGGCCTCTTTAAAAGAGAAGTAACTGCTGATTTTTCTCAAAATGTTCTGACCTTTGTCTTGTTCACAGATATTCATTTTGTTGTTTGGTGTTTTTGTTTGTTTGTTCTTCCTAAGCTGGTGCAAAGGCACCCAAGCTTTCAGTTGTCACTCTTCTTCCATTTGCTGCTCTGGCCTGAAAGAGTCACCACAATGCTTATAAAGGGCTTTCAGAGTTCAGTCCCCACCTTCAAGCAGAGGACTCAGACAGATTCAGATAGCTGTGCCGTGCGTGCAGGTGGTAGGTTCCAATGTACTTGGGGCTATGGGCATACTTGGTAGCGATAACAACATTTTATAAAGAACAATAAGATGCCCCAGGTGTTGTCTTAGTGTGTATATCTTTGTATCTGCCTTGTGCTCCTATTCTATGCCAGGTCCCTTGAGAGCAGGGGCTTCCTGGTTCCGCGCTGTGTTCTGTGGTGCCTTAGCAAATCGATGCTTAAACAAATATGTTCTGTACCAAGCTTAACTTTTATCTTAAAAATAGCATAACAGTTTTTTAATGTATTTCATTTCATAGAAAAGCAGAGCCTGGATACTTTGCAGTATTTTTTTAAGTCTTGGCAGGGGAAATGCTAAGTCATGAAAAGTTCTCAATCATTGTAGAAAAAGTGATTTTGTTTATGCTTTGACACAACAGGAATGGAGAATTTTTCAAAGAACCTTGGCGATCACTTGCTTAGATTCTCTCGTGTAGCCGTAGTACCGAGAACTATGCCTGACATTTAAAGGAGGCCTAATAGATATTTGTTGGGTGTTGGAGAGATGGCTCAGAGGGCAAAGGCATCTCTCACCAAGCCTGACAATCTGAGCTCAGCCCCAGTCCACAGCTACTAGAAGGAAAGAATCGACTCCCTCAAGTTGCCCTCTGACCTCCAGACACTTACCAAGACACGCATGTATAAAATGTAATGATAATTTTTTTTTATAAAATACATTTGTTGGATGACTGAGTAAACAGCTAGTGAGCTGCTCCTGTGTGCTAAGTACCACATGTTAAATTCTGGAGACTGAAATAATAAATAATGGATTTGCATACATACCCCAGTACTTTCTCCCTACCCAAGAATCAATGTAGGAGACTAGTGACCCCTCTAGCCATCCTCATTCAGTGTGAGAAGGCAATGAAGATAATGCAGAAATTTTATTTTTGTTGTGTGAGTGTTGTTAACCAGATATCATGGTTATCACTTCTAATCCCATAAGAAAGTAGAAGGCTGAGGTAGAAGGGTTACACGTTCAAGACCAGCCTTGGCTACTTAGCAAGACTATGTTTTAAAGGTCCAGTGGCTGTGGACCTCAGTATAAGAGGACTTTTATCTCAGTATAAGAGGACTTGCTTCCCGAATACAAAACCCTGAATTTGATCCTCAGCACTGCCCAAAGAAAGGAGAAAATGTTATATCGTGTCCCTGAAACAAGGAGAAACAAAGAGTCGGCTTATGTCACTCTCCTCTTACGCCTGTCTTACTAACCTTTGTCCCAAGTTGTTTCATTTTCTGGGCAAAAGGGGATCAGGATTGCCCCAAGATACAAATGGTGCTAAAGGTAGCATGGAAAAGCTACACCTCAGACTTCCAGGCCTAGGAACTCCCAGGTAAGTTAGTCAGGCTCTCTAGATGAACAGAGTTAATAGATCTTACGGGGCATCTATCAGATCAGCTTCCACAATGTGGACTGAACGGTCCAAAGTTGACGCTAAGCATTCTGGGAAGGCACTTGTACAGGAAACTAATGAGATGGGGCTGAGGTGGGACAAAGACGTGGTCAAGAGGAGGGAACTACAGTCAGATAGTTTAGCCTTGGGAGTAAACGTATAATTGAGCCCTCCCTCTTTCTCTCTCAGCCTTTCCCTTACTAATGTTTTGGGGTTTCTCTCTGCAGCCTGTGGTTTGACAGCTTCGTTCCCTAGCTGTTCTCACACACCATGTCTTTACCCTTGCCGCTCAACCAACTGGCACCCTTGGCAGGCTGCCTCTCCCTCCTGAAAGATCTTCCCTAACCTGCCCCCTTGCAGACAGACTTTCTAAAATGTGATCATTTAGCCCCTAACCCTGAGCTTACGCTCATTCTTAGTGGGTTGCACAGGCTCCCTTAATACAGATGTGTTCTTATTCTCTGGTGCTCTCGCCAGGGGCACCGCTGCATCCATCTCTCATCTCTCCCAGTCTGTTAGAAGGGTGTGTGTGTGTGTGTGTGTGTGTGTGTGTGTGATCTCTCTCCTGAACACTGGTGTGCATAGTGTGTACCTGTCACATAAGTGGCATAGAACAGAGTAAATAAGTTCAGTGTAGTTAAACACAGGAGCTGGCCATGGCTCCAGGCTGTCCCCTGCCTCCCTTGCATTGTCCCGCACAGCAGCCAGTGCTGTCACCATCCTGACACCGTAGGCATTACCTCATTCCTGTCCTCCTGGCATCAACCTCCCCTGCCTCCACATACTCCACATGCCACCACCGTGTGATCGGTAGAAATGTCATCCTGATCACATCATAGCTGTCATTAGTGACTCCTTGCCCTAGTGTGGAGGACACTCGAGTCTCCCTCACTGTCTCTCATCAGGCATGTGCAGACACATTAAACTCCACAGATGGCTCTGCCCTCCATCCGTGATGCCCATCCATGAGCACCCCCTTTCTGGAGTGGCCTGATCTTCTTTCCACACTTGTCAGACTCCTCCTAGATGCTTTGTCACAGCCTAACACTGTTCTCACCCCCGCCCCACCCACTACATCCACCGTGACTGTCCACCCTGGGCCGGGAATGCGTGCACACAAAGCAGAGGTGTTTTGGAGAGATTGACATAAACCTCTTCTTTGGAACCTACCTTAGTCTGGTTTAATTTCTCAAGAAAACACTTGGCTTGTAAAGTTCTGTTTATTCTACCTCATGCATTCTGACATATAACCATATATTGCCTTCTGTTGTTATGTGAGTGTCTCCCATGCCTGTGGCCTGCTTTCACTGTCGATCCCTGGGTGTCTGATACCAGCGTCATCAGCTGCTCTTTGCTGCCTAGCAAGATACCCCCAGACTCCGTGGCTTAGGACAGAGGCTATTTATTATTTTTTATGGTTTCTGTGGTCCACTGGACAGTTCTGGTTTGCACAACCTTCAGCTGCACTGAATCACCCGGGATAGATGTGGGTGAACAGTGACCCACAGCTGCCACCGCTTCGGTGTTTACAAACAAAAGAAAACAAACAAAAACGTACTGGAACTCAGCCACACCATACTGCCAGCACTGCCTTTACCTTGTGACAGCAGAGGCAAGTCAGTGTAGTGGAGATCACCACATGGCCTACATGTGTGCTGTTTGCTCCCTCAAGGAGACATTTACTAAACTAGAAAACCTTGCCGAGCCCTGCTCTGGGATGGCCAGGTGGAAAGGGCCTTACCTGGGGCAGCTTGTCTTTCTCTGTGGTCTCTCAGCGCCAGGGGACTGGCCTGGTGGTTTGTATATAGCATAGCAGGAGAGGGCAAGGACCTGATATACCTCCATAAGCCTCTGCCTCCCAAGTGCTGGGGTTAAAGGCATGCGCCACCATTGTGTGCAGAAAATGTCCTTGACGTTGGCCTCCCCAGATATTTCTAGGCCTGAAGACTGCTTCCCTACAAAGACGGGTCCTACCCAGATTATCTAAACCTGTTTGCTAGATCCAGCTGTATAGTATAAACCCTGCCTCCTTGCTTATCCGTGTGTAATAATTTCCACCTCTCTGCTGAGCTGTATGCAATAATTAGGAATCTCTGTCCAACTTAAAAGACCGACATGGTGAGCTTCCAGGGTGTTTTCATTTCTCCATCAGAGGGCCCAGACCACCTGAGGGCGGAAGAAACAACTTTTCTCAGTGTCCATGTGTCAGGTGCCTGTCTTTTGCTCATTTCCTCACCTTCCCAGTCAGGGCCATCCCTGGAACTGTGATAGCATGGCATGGCTCTTTGGGGAGAAGAAATTCAGGAATAGTATTGTGTAACTACTATGTGCCAGGAACAGCCTGTAGATGCGGTGATGGGCAGGGTACACCTACAGCCTGACTCGGCTTTGTGTCGTTGTCATCCAGTTGGGAAATGAGAGTTCTCTAAAATCCTTTCAAGGAATCCTTCAGGAAGGAGCTATAGCATAGCTATATAACTCCATGGCGATATGTGATGGCTGGTTGTCAACTTGATTAGATTAGTAAGCACATGAGAGACTAGTAAAGTGAACCTCTTTCTGCCTAGATCTTTGGAGATGTTTGCAGACATGGACCATGAGGTCTCTGACCTAGTCAGTGGTTTAGTCCATTGATACATTCTAAGTCTGAAGAGATTAATGGAGGTTCTTGGCACTTCCTGGCTGGTGAGAGGAAGCAGGCCATGTAGGAAATGCTCTATGGGACTGTCTTGCCCTGGTCCCTTTCTGAATTCCTCCTCTGTTTTCTGAATGCTGTGATATAAGCTGTACCGCCATGGCCCTCTCCTCCATGATGAGTTAGAACTTCTGAACTCGGGAGCTAAAATGAACCTTTCCTGCTTTAAGTCGTTTCTGTCAGGCATTTTGGTTTAGCTACAAGTAGCTAACCCAGTCTGCCATATTCACCCTCCCCGACCTCACACAATTATCTGAGCTTTTCAGATGCTGTGTCTTGAGGCTCTTTCTTGCTGGTCGCCTGACACATTTTCAACCAGATGACGGTTTCATCAGGACACCAGTAACTCGGAAGTCTGATTCACTAGATTGAGTCCCTCAGGTTTCTCCTGTGGTTGTAACGCTCTACTCCATGCATTCAGATTAATCCATGCCTGCCTTATTCGCCCTGTGGATACACAATATTCCCCTTCTCCACATGTCTGGTGAGATGCTACCCCTCTGATGAAGCAGGCTCAAGTACCACTCACCCGTGCTGGTTCCCTGGTTGTTCCTCCAGCGAGCTCTTTCTTCCTCTGCTGTCACAGGCCTCGGAGTTTGGAGTGTGATGCAAATGGGGTGTAGCACACACTGCTGTTGTCTTAGGGTTTAGACTGCAGGCCAGGTCATGATTCACTTTAACGTCCTTCTGAATTCCTTTAACAGGGGAGACGTCTAGAAAAGTCTTGGCTTCGTTGCTGAGGCTGGAGCTCAGGTTGCGGGAAGCAATCATGATCTGCTGATCTGTACCCCAGTTCCACTTTATGAATAATGGACAACTGATTGGCATGACTGCCATTTCCAAACCTTGGTCTTATTTCCAAGAGTTCATTGGGTTAAATGTATTTCATACTCATTAATAAAGAAAAAATTGCTGCATATAAGCCATCAATTATATAGTGTATCTGAAACTATGTTTCCTAGCACTAGAATATAGATTATTAAGTCTAATTCAGATGGATATAGGTGACTCAATATATTTTGAAAACATTGAAATATACCTGTCATTAGAATCTCAAAACAGCTGTGGTAGAAAGGTTGGTACATGGTAGTATCCTCATCTTACAAAGAAAAAAAGTTTAACTTAAAAGAAACTATAATACTTGTACAGAATTAAGTAAATATATTTTTGTTTATATTAAATTAATAAATATATATATTATATACGATATATACTCAAAGTGTAGGCGTCTAGCCTTATGATTGAGACAAAGCTTCCTTTCTAAAATCACCTGTGGATATCAAAACCTCAGCTCTAAGATTGGTATCAAAACTGATCTTATTTATAAATTGCTATGCACATCAACTGGACCTTCAGTTTGTCTTCCTGGCTACTCATCCCGGTATTACTTGTATAACATAATGTGATGTGGTATTACATGCAGCTCAGGAGAGATTAGAATGATTATTGGGTACATATGTTTTCCGGGGGATGTAATTAGGCAGATTCTCACACCCTCATCAAGAGATTTCCCCACCATCATTAATCTCAAAATAATAGAAGGCTTTCTACATCCAACATTACTTGAAGATTTGTAGACGCATCCTCTAGAGTGGACATTTAGGGGGAAAAAAAGGCTTTGTGTGAAGTTTGGGTATTTGTTATACTTTAAAAACGAACATGCACACTTTGGCATATGTAACTATTAGACTGATGTTCTGAGGATAGATCTGCATACCATTAGTTGTATTTTTGTTTTACATAGTTTGCTAGGTGGAAGGAAGGGGCTTTCAAGTTGAGGAGGCTCTCCAAACTGCAGCATCTCGAATGTGTTGATATCTAGAAGAAGCAATGTAAAGAAGAAAAGATTTGAGTTAGCATATGGATGTGGCAAGTTTTCCTACATAGTCCCAGATTTCACTGATGCAGGAACCATGGTGATGCAGGGCATCATGGCAATGCAGCAGCCTGTAACAGAAACTTCCTACTTCATGGTAGTCAGGAAGTGGGAGTGGAGATGGGATGCAGGAGTAAGAGACAGCACCTAAGAGCACACCTACAGTGATTCTTCTTCTTGCAGGCCCTATCTTCTACAGTCCCCCAACCTCCCAAAATAGTGCCACCTTATGGTTATAGTTACTTTTGTGTCTCTGTGCTGTGATACCATGACCAGGGCAACTGACAGAAGAAACAGTTTATTGAGGGATTTTATTTTCAGATAGTGAGCCCATGGCCATTATGGAGGGGAGCATGGCAACAGGCAGGCAAGCATAGTGCTGGGGCAATAGCTGAGAGCTTATATCCTGTTCTGTGAGGCAGCATGGGGGCAGAGAGGGAGAGAGAGAGAGAAGGAGGAAGGGGAAGAGGGAGAGAGGGAGGGAAGGAGGGGAGGAGGGGAGGAGGGAGGGAGGGAACCAACTGGAAATGGTGTTCTGAAACCTCAAAGTCTGTGCCTCTGGTGACACATCTCCTCTAACAAAGCCACAACTTCCAGTCTTTCCAAAACAGGCCCAACAGCCTGAGCCCAAGCATTCAAATGTATGAGCCTACGAGGGTCCTTCTCATTCAAACCACTACACTAACCTTCTTCTAAAACAAAACAAAACAAAAATCCCAGACTTTTGGGCCACATTCACATATATTCTATGGCTTTACCACTGTTTGCTGTGATACAGGTAGTTTGAAGCTAAGTTATATTAGACCTCATGAGATTTAACTAACCGGTCCTTGTATAATATACGTGTCCTGGCCTTTCTGTCTTGTAGATCATACGGATGACAGATTCTGTGTTACTGTCTTTTTACAATAATTTTTTTTCATTTATTCTTTGATAACTTCATACATGTTTACAGTGTATCTTCCTTATAACCAATCAAAATCCTCCTTCCCACTCACTTCAGAATCCCCAAATACTTCTTCTCCCTTTTACCTTCATGTTCTCTTTTTTATTTTTTTTTTTTTATTTTTTTTTTATTTTTTTTTTTAGGATTTTATACATTGAGTTGTGATTATCTTCACCTTCCCTACCCCAACTTTTCCTGGATCCAGCCCCGGTCTCTTCCCACTGACTTTGTTTCTTTTTTTCTCCACCAAGGCCAATTTGTGCTGCTCAAATATTCATGTATATATGGCCTTCCACTGGAGCATGATTAACTTATCAGGGGCTGCACTCTTAGAGAAAACTGACCCTGTTGTTTTGTTGATTTTTTTCAATAATGTTTTTCTTTCTTATTACTCTCCTGTTTAACTATTATTCTAGCATGGTTACTTGGTCCTGTGATCTCAGGGATAAATTTTTTTTTTTCTATTTAGTTTGAAGGATTCCTTCACATGTCTACTGTGGAGCTGACAATGGTTATACATTTCTTTCATCTGTTTTCACTATGGAAAGTTTATATTTTCTATCATATTTTCCTCCTGATAGACAGCTTTGCTGGGTATAATAATCTAGGTTATATCTTTCAGGGCTCAAAAAACACCATCCCACGCCTTTCTGAA
The DNA here is from genome assembly GCF_000001635.26 of Mus musculus. Taxonomy (NCBI): domain Eukaryota; kingdom Metazoa; phylum Chordata; class Mammalia; order Rodentia; family Muridae; genus Mus; species Mus musculus. Next base: position 32,446,045 of record NC_000070.6, read on the forward strand.
TTTTAGAGTCTTGGTTGAATGGCAGGCTGTAATTCTGATGGCCTGAGTTCATGTAAGACTTAGCATTTCTTGTCACTTTCAATATACTTCCTTTGTTCTACATACTTACTGTCTTAATTAAAATAAGACTAAGAAGGTTCTTTTCTGATTTTCTCTGTTTGGTCCTAAATGCCTCCCATATCAGGTTGACATCTTTTCCTAAAAAGGGGAAATTTTCAATTATGATTCTGTTGAAAACATTTTTATGTCTTTAGAACAAGATTATTCTTCTATGCCTATGACTGTAGGCTCAGTATTTTCAGAGTGCTGCACATACCGTGAAACTCTTTGACGTCTGTTCTTATCTAATTGTGCCATCCCTCCACTTTGTTTTCCAGCTCAGAAAATCTGTGATTTTCCTTGACCCATTTTATTAGTGAGACTTTCCACAGAACTTTTTATTGGTTATGTTTTTAATTTCCATCATTTCAAGAAGTTTTCCATCACTGTCTTTGTTTTCATAGTTCCTCTTCCGTATCTTGCACTGTGGTCTTTATTGCACACAGTTGGTCATTTGTGTGCTTAGTCAGGAGCTTATTTCCTTTCATTTCTTGAACAATAATTCTTAACCCTGTCTAGGGTTTCATCTGAATCACTCTCACTAGACGCTGTTACTGAAAAGTTAGTTGTTCTGGAGAAGTTATAGTGACATGATTTTTGTGTTTTTTCTTATTACTATTTTGGGAGTCACATATCTGGGATTATCTTGTTGCTTGGGGTTTTTTCTTGCATTGGATATATTCTTTCATTTGAAGTGTTTGCAGAACTCAATGGGTGCTTGAATTGGTAACGTGGGGTATGTTGTTTAGAAATTAGTTAAGTCCGGGAACTAGGGGCTGGTACAACTTATATGTCATCTCTGTGTAGACTATTAACTGCAAGAACAACCACGGATTCTGGGTATTGCCTCTAGATGTAAATGTTGTATTATCCAAATAACAAAAGCAATTCCTTTAACTTTAATAACTTTTGGAAAATGAACAACCAAAGATAATATGAAGTATAGTTTGATTTTAGTTGATAAGGTTGGAATTGAGAGGGAAGGAGAGTGGGTGAGGCTCAAGACAAGATCAAAGGACAGTGGCAGAAATGTCGAGGTGATGCAGTAGCTGAGAAGGGACGGTTGAAACAGTACCAGGGTCCACAGATATTAGAGATTGATAAAGCTAGGAAAGGGCCAGCCTGAGCTACAGAACAAGTCCTACAACAGTCAGGACTACACAGAGAAACCCTGTCTCAAAAAACCAACATAAAAGAACCATGGAAGTCTTTAATTAAGTGGTACAAAGAGGAGAACAAATGACAGAAAGAAGGAAAGTTGTCAAAATAAAAGGAATAAAATGAGATACAAGTGAAAGGCATGGTAGTGTCTCATGTTAGCCTGAGTAAAGAAACACATAGCAATCTTAAAGTCTAACTGAGCAATATACCACAAATCCAAAACCATCATAAGATGTATATGCAAGGGTATAAAGGGTAATAAATAATATAAAATGAGCTGGGCAGTGGTGGCACACACCTTTAATCCCAGCACTCGGGAGGCAGAGGCAGGTGGATTTCTGAGTTTGAGGCCAGCCTGGTCTACAAAGTGAGTTCCAGGACAGCCAGGGCTACACAGAGAAACCCTGTCTCAAAAAAACCAAGAGAGAGGGGGGTGGAGAGAGACAGAGAAGCAGGGGATAGGGTGCTGGAGCAGTGGTTAAGAGCACTGGCTGTTCTTCCAAAAGACGCGGCTTCAAGTCAAGCACCCACATGGCAGCTCACAACCATCTATAACACCAGTACCAGGAGATCCAGTGAGTTCTTCTGGCCTGTATGGGCACCAGGCACATGCAAGGTGCATAGACATGCATGGAGCCAAATCATCCATGCACATAAACTAAAAATAAATTGTAAGGTCCAAAGGGGTCAAGGATGCTGGGAGAAAACAGCTCGCAGAATCAACTAAGCAGGGCTTATAGGAGCTCACAGAGACTGAAGGGCCAATCACGGTGCCTGCATGGGTCTGTGCTAAGTCCTCTGCAGATGTTATGATTGTTTGCTTGGTGTTTTGTGGAGTAACACTGGGAGGGGGTGTCTCTGAGTATTTTGCCTGCTCTCCAAACCCTTCTCCTTCTACTGAGTTGCCTCATCCAGCCTTACTATGAGGGTTTGCGCCTAGTTTTATTGGAACTTGTTATGCTGCATTCGGTTGATATCCCTGGGAGGCCTGGTTGGTTGGTTGGTTGGTTGGTTGGTTGGTTTTAAAGAAAGTGGATAAGAAGTGGATGTTGTGGGGGGAGTAGAGAGGAGAGGGAGATGAGAGGAGTGGAGGGGGAGGAAACTGCAGTTGAGATGTATTATATGAGAGAATGAATAAATGAATGAATGATCTTTGGGGGGGGGGGTTCGAGACAGGGTTTCTCTGTGTAGCTCTGGCTGCCCTGGAGCTTACTCTGTAGACCAGGCTGGCCTCGAACTCAGAAATCCGCCTGCCTCTGCCTCCCAAGTGTAAAAGTAAAACTAAAAGTAAAAGAATACGTATGGGGTGAGTTGCAGGTACACCTGTGCTGAGTTCAGAGGTGAAGTTCTTAGTCAAAGTAGCTCTGGCAAGTTGCAAATGGTGCAGTGTGGGGAGAGGAACCTGTGAGCCATTAATCTCTGTGACTTCTGTGTTCTCTGTGGTTCTGTTATTGGGGAAGGGGAGGCTGTAAGTCCTTGCCTGGTCGCTTGGCACTCCTCTGTGGGCTCTGTTGGTCCTACAGGCTGATGTGTGTGAGGAGCAGAATTTTCCCTCCAGTTTCTCCCGCTCTCTCTAAGCAGCTGAATTCAGCAGTGTTGTGCCAATCAAGAGGGCTCGAAGATGGGTCTCCATGGGGCACTTCTTAAGGGCTCGAATGTGTGGCACTTTCAAGAATGTTGGCACTGAAAATACCCGGTGTCTCTTCTACATAGTCACTTTTTCTCTTTGTTAAGTCTTTCCCATTTTCATAAAAAATCTCTTTTTTTTTCTTGATATTATACTATATTACAACATTCCTCCATTCCTTTTTCTCCCTCTGAATCGTCCCATATACCTCTTCCAAATCTTTCTTTAAATTCATGATCTCTTCTTCACTAATTTATTATTGCATATATGTATACATATACATATATTTCTAAATATACACATTACTAAATGTAACCTGTGTGGTCTATCTAATGTTACTTGTATGTGTATTTTCAGGCCTGACTTTAGTCTCCCACTCCTAATGTTCTCAGTTCCCCATAGTTTGTTCTGTAGGGCTGAGGCTTGTGGGCTTTTCCCGGTCCATCTTAGCATGTCCATTGGTACTACCCTTGTTCGGTTCATGGTTAGGCAGACGTGTTGGGGAGACGAGATGAGTATAGCTTCTGACATTGCTAGGAGACATAACTTCTGCCACCTTCTCTCGCCACCATGATACTCTACCTTACTCAGACTAGAAATGGTAGTTCTCAAAATTATGGACTGAAACCATATGCCAAAATATCTATCTCTTTAAATTATTCCTCCCAGGAGTATTCCACAGTCTGATTATCACACTAATTTATTTTTATTTATATCCTGAAGTGCTGCCTTCCCCCTCCTTGGCCCTGTGTTTTCATCCTTTTCTCCCAGATTCACTCTGTGTACAGCCACTAATACGAGTTTTTCCTAAGTAGTGATGAAGTGTCACTCCCATGAGTGCTCAGTGTCCTAAACTGGCTGTACCCTACGGTTCCAACTGATGCAAAGAAAATGTCATCTTCTAGGATACTTCACTGGTTAGAACCTTTACACTCTTAAAGATCACCAAGTATGGAAACAAAATGCCATAAATCAAAACCAGCAAAAACAACAAATGATATATATGTTGATTATCCCCTACCTACCAAGGATGCTATATGCTTGAATTAACAAATTAAGAAATAAGAATAGTTCTGCATTTAAAATTTAAGTTTAAGATGGAATATTAAAAAAATAAACAGGAAGCAATGAGCTATCAGATCACCAGGCATCTTTCAATATCAAAGAGAAATGTTCTAATACTGAAAACAGTAATTATCGATAACTACTGTGGATGCCCTCACTTGTAATGAGTAAATTAGTAAAATGGAAGATTAAACTACAACAGATTTATACAGTGACACACAAACAGACAAATGAAGCTAAAGAAAAAAGCTCCTAGATATATCAGGCATCGTCTAAAGCCTGGTTGAGCCCACCCATCTCCCAGATACAACGTGAAGCAGAGTGCTCTCAGTGGTGGTCCATACTGCTGCTGAGAGTTCCCTAAGGTGAGAAATGTTTATTGCCTTTACACTCAGCCTGAAGACCCTCAAATGCTACATTTCAGAAAGACTAGGGGAGAGTAGAGAAATGGCTGAAAAACAAAAATAGATAAGTAAAGAAAATAGCAAACATGTAGATACCTGTTAGAAAGTTTGCCTACACAGAAATGTGTATCAGTAAGCTAAAATATTAGACAATATTCCAAATGCAAAAGCAAAGAGCTGACTAGCCATGCTCAGAGTGGCAGGGCAGAGATGACAAAGGAGATAGATAATCAGAGTTCACATCCAAAGGTCCTCTTACTGTTGTGTCAGAACTAAGACTCTGATCTTAATTTTCAACAATAACTACTAAGAGTAAGAATAATACCTTAACTTCCAAAGCATTGTTTTAGATTTATTTTAAGTGTAAGAGTGTTTTGTCTGTCTGTCTGGTGTATGTATGTGCACTACATGCATGCCTCTGACCTGGTGCTGGCAGAGGCCAGAAGTGGGCACTGGATCCTGTGAAACTAGAGTTGCAGATGGTGTGAGTCCAGTCCTCTGCAAAGTCAACACTGCTGTTAACCACAGTTGTCTCGCCAGCTCCTTGAGACATACTTTTAAAGTTAACAATGGAAGAAGATGTAAAATCATTTTTTAAAAAATCAGAGGAAATAAAAAGCAGAAGTACATTTGTAGAAAACAAATGTGATTATATTAACAATCCCAAAATATATAAATGACATGCATAAATCACAACATACATAAATTATAAAAGAAATGAATAGATTTCTAACTAAGACAAATGGATTGAGATTAGCGGGTTTTGGTTTTTTGTTTGCTTTGTGTTTTTTTTTTTTTCCTCAGAAAATTTCGTTGACTGTAGTGTCAGGTGGTGATGAGCTGAACAAGAAGTAGTCAGAATTTCTTAGCTAGCAGTAGTATCTTAGCTGTGTGTCTTGGGGACAGGTTTTTCTAACATGGACTGAGAAAAGTCATAAGTAAAGGGGTGCAAATCATTCCAGCAAAGACTAATCAAAAAGAATCTAGAATTGTGTTATTTTTTAAGTCATCAAAATAATTTATAATAGTTAAATGCCTCTTAAATACACATGATATCTTCTGAAGCTAAAAGTAATATGCACTCAACCAGTTTCTTAAATCTATTTGGAAACATTAAACATGATAAAAGTAAAAAAAAAAAATCTCTTATGAAGTCCTCTATGAAAGGAAATTGTGACAGGTTCCTGATTAGACAGAAACCATTCCATCTCCAAGGGAGAATACTCAGTGTAACTGTGGCTTCCTAGAATGAATTGGGTAGTGTTCATTCTGTTTCTATTTTGTGGAATAGTTTGAAGAGTATTGGTAGTAGGTCTTCTTTGAAGGCCTGTTAGAATTCTACACTAAACCCATTTGGTCCTGGGCTTTGTGTGGTTGGGAAACTTAATGACTGCTTGTATTTCTTTAAGGATTATGGGACAGTTTAGATGGCTTATCTGATCCTGATTTAACTTTGTTATTTGGTATCTGTCTAGAAAATTGTCCATTTCATCCAGATTTTTCAGTTTTATTGAGTATAAGCTTTTGTAGTAGGATCTGAGGATTTTTTGAATTTCCTAGTTTCTGTTGTTACATCTCCCTTTTCATTTCTAAATGTATTAATTTGGATACTGTCTCTGTGGCCTCTGGTTAGTCTGAGTAAGGGTTCATCTAGCTTGTTGATTTTTCTCAAAGAACCAGCTCCTGGTTTTGTTGATTCTTTATATAGTTCTTTTCATTTCTATTTGGTTGACTTCAGCCCCCAGTATGATTATTTTCTGCTGTCTTGGGTGTATTTGCTTCTTTTTGTTCTAGAGCTTTCAGGTGTGCTGTCAGGCTGCTAGTGTGTACTCTCTCCAGTTTTTTTTTTTTTTTTTTTTTTTTTGGAGGCACTCAGTGCTGAGTTTTCCTCTTACCACTGCTTTCATTGTTTCCCATAAGTTTGGGTATGTTGTGCCTTCATTTTCATTAAATTCTACGAAGTCTTTAATTTCTTTATTTCTTCCTTGTCCAAGTTAACATTAAGTAGAGTGTTGTTCAGCTTTCATGTGTATGTGGGTTTTCTGTTGTTTTTCTTGTTATCGAAGACTGGCTTTACTCCGTGGTGATCTGACAGGATGCATGGGATTATTTCAGTCTTCTTGTATCTGTTGAGGCCTGTTTTGTGACCAGTAATATGGTCAGTTTTGGAGAAGGTACCATGAGGTGCTGAGAAGAAGGTATATCCTTTTTTTTTTTTAGGATAAAATGTTCTATAGATATCTGTTAAATCCATTTTGTCCATAACTTATGTTAGTTTCACTGTGTCTTTGTTTAGTTTCTGTTTCCATGATCTGTTCATTGCTGAGGGTGGGTGTTGAAGTCTCCAATTGTTATTACTGTGTGAGGTACAATGTGTGCTTTGAGCTTCAGTAAAGTTCCTTTTATGAATGTGTGTGCCCTTGCATTTGGAGCACAGATGTTCAGAATTGAGAGTTCTCCTTGGTAGATTTCTCCATTGATGAGTATGAAGTGTCCTTCCTTACCTTTTTGATAACTTTTGGTTGAAAGTTGCTTTTATTCGATATTAGAATAGCTGCTCCAGCTTGTTTCTTCAGACCGTTTGCTTGGAAAATTGTTGTCCAATGTTTTATTCTGAGGTAATGCCTGTTTTTGTCACTGAGGTGCATTTCCTGTATGAAGCAAAATGTTGGGTCCTGTTTATGTATCCAGTCTGTTATTCTATTTCTTTTTATTGGAGAATTAAATCCACTGATATTAAGAAATATTAAAGAATAGTTATTGTTGCTTCCTGTTATTTGTGATGTTATTTTTATATTTCTGTGGTTATCTTCTTTTGGGTTTGTTAAAAGAAGATTACTTTCTAAGTTTTTCTAGGGTGTAGTTTCCCTCCTTGTGTTCGTGTTTTCCCTTTATTATCCTTTGTAGGGTTGGATTTCTGGAAAGATATTGTGTGCATTTGTTTTTGTCATGGAATATCTTAGTTTCTCCATCTATGGTAATTGAGAGTTTTGCTGGGTATAGTAGCCTGGGCTGACATTTGTGTTCTCTTAGGGTTTGTATGACATCTTCCCAGGATCTTCTAGCTTTCATAGTCTCTGGTGAGAAGTCTGATAGGACTGCCTTTATATGTTACTTGACCTTTTTCCCTTACTGCTTTTAATATTCTTTCTTTGTTTTGTGCATTTGGTGTTTTGATTATTATGTGTCAGGAGGAATTTCTTTTCTGGTCCACTCTATTTGGAATTCTGTAGGCCTCTTATATGTTTATGGGTATCTCTTTCTTTAGGTTAGAGAAGTTTTCTTCTATAATTTTGCTGAAGATATTTACTGGCCCTTTAAGTTAGGAATCTTCACTCTATTCTATACCTATTATCCTTAGGTTTAGTCTTCTCATTTTGTCCTGGATTTTCTGGATGTTTTGGGTTAGGAGCTTTTTGCATTTTGCATTTTCTTTGACTGTTGTGTCAATGTTTTCTATGGTATCTTCTGGACCTGAGATTCTCTCTTCTATCTCTTATATTCTGTTGGTGATGTTTGCATCAATGACTCCTGATCTCTTTCCTAGGTTTTCTAACTCCAGGGTTGTCTCCCTTTGTGATAGTTTTGTTCAATTCCTTCACCTGTTTGGTTGTTTTCCTGCAATTTTTTAAGATATTTTTGTGTTTCCTCTTTAAGGGCTTCAAGCTGTTTATCTGTATTCTCCTATACTTCTTTAAAGGAGTTATTTATGTCTTTGTTAAAGTCCTCTCTCATCATCATGAGATATGATTTTAAATCAGAGTCCTGCTTTTCTGAGGTATCCAGGGCTCACTGTGGTGGGAGAACTGGGTTCTGATAATGCCAAGTAGCCTTGGTTTCTGTTGCTTATGTTATTGCCCTTGCCTTTAGACATCTGGTTATCTCTGGTGTTAGCTGGTCTTGCTGTCTCTGACTGTGGCTTGTCCTTCCTGCAAGCCTGTCTATCAGAACTCCTGGGAGACCAGTTCTCTCTGGGAGGAATTTGGGTATGGACAGCTGTGGTACAAGGTCAGCTCTGGGGTGCAGACAGAAACTGGAAGGATCCTGTCCCCAGCTGCTCCTTGCTTCCTATGTCCTGAAGGCTCTGGGCAGGTCCCAGGAATTTGAGCAGAAGTGGTGGTCTTACCTGTGCTCACAGGCATGTCCGAACTCCTGGGAGACTAGCTCTTTCCCAAGGGTATATAGATATGGAGTGCCATGGCACATGATCTAGAATTGCTTTATTGATACGAGTCAAAATACACTCAAAGACAAAAGGCGTTGTAAGGCTAGAACTCTTACATATGGCTTGAAATATATAAAATGTTAAAACTACACATGACATTGGAAATGTATACTATTTCTAAAATGGCCTCAATATATGTAAAACAAAAATTAATAAAACTTTAGTGAAATTTCACATATTTCTTTAAGGTATCACTTGATGGCGCAACAAGAAGTAATAAACATGGAATTTAAAATGGTAGGAGAAGACATTTTTTTTTCATAGACACAGGAAACTGCACCAAGCACCTAGAATATGCAGATCCACTCTGCATGGAGGAATTATTAAAAAAAAAAAAAAAAAGTTGACCTCACACTAAATGCAAAACTGGTCTCAACAGATTTCCAGGAATCACAATTAAGATAATCATATATTTTTTAAAGATTTATTTATTTACATATATGAGTACACTGTAGCTGTACAGATGGTTGTGAGCCTTCATGTGGTTGTTGGGCTCCAGTCAACCCCAATTGCTCTGGTCAGCCCCGCTTGCTCCAACCCAAAGATTTATTTATTATTATAAATAAGTACACTGTAGTTGTCTTCAGATGCACCAGAAGAGGGCATCAAGTCTCATTACGGATGGTTGTGAGCCACCATATAGTGCTGGGATTTGAACTCAGGACCTTCAGACGAGTAGTCAGTGCTCTTACCTGCTGAGCCATCTATATTTTATGACAATTAAGTTACCATTCAATAACCATACAGTCAGCCCCCTCCCAAGTTCCCCTTAAATGTGGAAATTTTCAAACATTTCTGAGTAAATCACTAAAACGGAAATTTTTAAATACTTAGAACTGAATGGTGATGAAAATAGTACATTTCAGAACTTGAAGGATGCAGCAGAAGTTAGATGTGATAAGCTGTGGGGCAGTAGAGGGCAGGATGAGGCGAAAACAGTAGGCAGGAGTGACATTGGCAGTAAAGATGCTGTCTAGTGAATCTACAGATCCCAGAAGATGCTTCTGTGGATAGGCTCATGGTACAGGGATCAACCAGACTTTTTTTTTTTTGTAACAAGATCATATGTCTGGCTTTGTAGGTGACACTGTCACCACTGCTCAGCCTTGCCACCACAGTATGAAAGCAGCCATGTGATGTATAAATGACTGAGTATGGTTCTGGTCTAATAGTTCCATATATAAACTAGCAATGGACCATACTTACTATTCAGACTATGATTTCCCAGTTGTTGAACTAGTTATATGTCTAAAACTGACCGTAAATGATGGGAAATTTGAATAAGATTGCTGGATATAAGATCAGTATACAAAAACAATTGCCTTTTCATTTGTCAGTATCATGGAAAAGTAACTTTTTAAGAAGTGGTCACTGAGCCAGTGGTACTTGGCTATAATTTTACCACTGCAGAGGCAAGATGGTCATGTGATTTAAAAACTAGCCTAGACTACATAAAAAGAGTCTACCTTAAAAAATGCTTAGGGTTGATAGTCACAACAAAAATAAGTAATAAGTGTACTAATGTTCAGAGTCTAAAGAAACTAAAACAATTAATTGATCTGCTTCAAACCAGTAGTTCTCAAAAGTTTGATTTCCAGATCCTTCTATGCTCTAAAAACAGCTGAGAAGTCATAAGATCTCTTACTTAATTGGGCTTTATCAATCCGTAGTCATAAGACATTTAAGTCAGCTACTAATTTTTAAAAATAATGAATCTGCTATACACTAAATGTTTGACACATCTTTATGAAGTAAATTGCACTTTCAATTTAATTGATGAAAATGTTTTTATATTTTTTCCAGCTCTCTTTAATGACAGCATAAATAAAGGCACTGGAGTCCTGATAGCTCTTTCAATGTTGAATCTGCTGTGCTCTGTAGTTTTACTTTTATTATATGAAAAACCTATGTGTTGACCTGCAGCTAGAGAAAGGGACCACACTTTAATAGCTCCCCAGTTTCCAAACAATGGAAGGTATCTCTTCTTTGATACTTTATCAGTCTTTGGCAGGTCATAACTAAGAAGGTAGTTGCAATATGGGACCTAAAACTGTATCGCTGAGCTTGTCATGTTCCATCATATTAAAATTCATTGTTCTGCCTGACACCCTTGGATGCATCTTTTATCCAAGGATGGTTGTGTGAAGGCAGTTGACTATTTGGAAAAGGCTGGGTTGCCGAGTTAAGTAGCTCTTCAAAATGATGATACTGTTTTATGTCAAATTTTTCACTTATTAACATGATCTTCAGGGGGAAAAAAGCTTTCAAGTTCCGAGAAACTGTCAAGCTAACAGTAGCAAATGTACACTTACCAAAACTCTGAATTTCATTTGAAAGCTTAAATTTTATCATTGGCAGCAAATACTGTCACCTGTTTTTCCTGAAGTGACAAATCTCACTCACCTTGTTCACTGTCAAGAAAGTATCTGCCAAATCCCCACGTCTGGATAACCTCAGTTTGTCAGCCGTTCTTCCTAGTAAAAAAAAAAAAAAAAAAAAAATCACATTATGTGGGAGAAAATGTGTCCTAAGCATGTTAAACTTACAATTTGCCTGAGCACAGTGGCATCCTCCTTTAAGCCCTTTAATTCTAGCAGAGGCAATGGGAACTTGTGAGTTCAACCCAGCCTGGTCTACATAGTTTCAGGCTACCCAAGTTACATAGTGAGACCTTGTCTCAAAATTAATTAATTAATAATTAATTATTAGTAAAAATATTAAGATAAACTTACAGTTCAAACCACCCCACAAATGCTCTTCCATGAGCTAACAGTCATATTTCAATGTGCAGTGATACTGTACATTGCACAGAACATTAAGATGTTAAGTACTCGAGTGTCTTCAGAGAAATAACAGTTTCATGGATGAACACGGACATTTTTTATTAAACTAATAAAATTTATTTAAAAATACACAACTTAGCATTAACATTTTTAAGTCATCAAAATAATTTATAATAGTTAAATGCCTCTTAAATGCATGTGACATCTTCTGAAACTAAAAGTAATATGCACTCAACCAGTTTTTAGAATCTGTTTGTAACATTAAACATGATCGAGGTAGAAAAAAAAATCTCTTATGAAGTCCTCTAAGAAAGGAAATTGTGACAGGTTCCTGATTAGACAGAAATCATTCCATCTCCAAGGGAAAATATGCAGTGTAACTGTGGCTTCATAGACTATATTGGGTAGTGTTCATTCTGTTTCTATTTTGTGGAATAGTTTGAAGAGTATTGGTAGTAGGTCTTTTTTGAAGGTCTGATAGAATTCTGCACCAAATCCATCTGATCCTGGGCTCTTTTTGATTGGGAGACTTTTAATGACTGCTTCTATTTCTTTAGTGGTTATGGGACTGTTTAGATAGTTTCTCTGATCCTGTTTTAACTTTGGCACATGGTATCTGTCTAGAAAATTGTCAATTTCATCCAGATTTTCCAGTTTTGTTGAGTATAAGCTTTAGTAGGATATGAGGATTTTTTTAATTTCCTCAGTTTCTGTTGTTGTGTCTCCCTTTTCATTTCTAATTTTGTTAATTGGGATAATGTCTCTGTGTCCTCTAGTTCGTCTGGCTAAGGGTTTATCTATCTTGTTGATTTTTCTCAAAGAACCAGCTCCTAGTTTTGTTAATTCTTTGTATAGTTCTTTTTGTTTCTGTTTGGTTGATTTCAGCCCTGAGTTTGATTATTTCCTTCCATCTACTCCTTGAGTGTATTTACTTCTTTTTTTTTTTCTAGAGCTTTCAGGTGTGCTGTCAACCTGCTTGAGCATGCTCTCTCCGAGACACTCGGAGCTATGGGTTTTCCTCTTAGGACTGCTCTCATTGTGTCCCATAAGTTTTGGTATAATGTGTTTTCGTTTTCATTAAATTCTAAAAGTTTTTAATTTCTTTATTTCTTCATTGAGCAAGTTATCATTGAGTAGAGCGTTGTTCAGCTTCCATGTGTATGTGTGCTTTCCCTTGTTTTCTTGGTATTGAAGACCGGCTTTACTCCATGGTGATCTGATAGGATGCATGGGATTATTTCAATCTTCTTGTATCTGTTGAGGCCTGTTTTGTAACCAATAATATGGTCAGTTTTGCAGAAGGTACCATGAGGTGCTGCGAAGAAGGTACATTCATTTTGCTTTAGGATGAAATGTTCTATAAATAATCTGCTAAACCCTTTAGGTTCTTAACTTCTATTAGTTTCACTGTGTCTCTGTTTAGTTTCTGTTTTCATAATCTGTCCATTGCTGAGAGTGGGGTGTTGAAGTCTCCTACTATTATTGTGTGGGGTGCAATGTGTGCTTTGAGCTTAAGTTTCTCTTATGCATGTGTGTTTCCTTGCATTTGGAGCACAGATCTTCAGAATTGAGAGTTCATTTTGGTAGATTTTTCCTTTGACTAGTATGAAGTGTCCTTCCTTATCTTTTTTGATAACTTTTGGTTGAAAGTTGTTTTTATTAGATACTAGAATGGCTACTCCAGCTTGTTTCTTGGGACCATTTGCTTGGAAAACTGTTGTCCAATGTTTTACTCTGAGGTAGTGTCTGCCTTTGTCACTGAGGTGCATTTCCTATATGAAGCAAAGTGCTGGATCCAGTTTACATATCCAGTTGGTTAGTCTATGTCTTTTGTGGGGGAATTGAGCCCATTGATATTAAGAGATATTAGAGAAAAGTAATTGTTACTGCCTGTTATTTTTGTTGTTAGAGGTGGAATTATGTTTGTGTGGCTTTCTTCTTTTGGGTTTGTTGAAAGATTACTTTCTTGCTTTTTCTAAAGTGTAGTTTCCCTCCTTGTGTTGGTGTTTTACAACTTTGTAGGGCTGGGTTTATGGAAAGAGATTGTGTAAATTTGGTTTTGTCATGGAATATCTTGGTTTCTCCATCTATGGTAATTGAGAGTTGTGCTGGGTATAGTAGCCTGGGCTGGCATTTGTGTTCTCTTAGGGTCTGTATAATCTGCCCAGGATCTTCTAGCTTTTATAGTCTCTGGTGATGAGTGTAGTGTAATTCTGAGAGGATTGCCTTTATATTGACCTTTTCCCCTTACTGTTTTTAATATTCTTTCTTTGTTTTGTGCATTTGGTGTTTTGATTATTATGTGTCCGGAGGAATTTCTTTTCAGGTTTAGTCTATTTGGAATTCTGTAGGCGTCTTGTATGTTCATGGGCATCTCTTTCTTTAGGTTAGAGAGGTTTTCTTCTATAATTTTGCTGAAGATATTTACCGGCCCTTTAAGTTGGGAATGTTTGCTCTCTTCTATACCTTTTAACCTTAGGTTTCATTTTCTCATTGTGTCATGGATTTCCTGGATGTTTTTGGGTTAGGAGAGTTTTGCTTTTTGTGTTTTGACTGTTGTGTCAATGTTTTCTATGGTATCTTCTGCACCTGAGATTCTCTCTTCTATTTCTTGTATTCTGTTGGTGATGCTTGCATCTATGGCTCCTGATCTCTTTCCTAGGTTCTCTATCTCCAGGGTTGTCTCCCTTTGTGATTTCTTTATTGTTTCTATTTCCATTTTTAGATGCTGAATGGTTTTGTTCCATTCTTTCACCTGTTTGGTTATGTTTTCCTGCAATTCTCTAAGAGATTTTTGTGTTTCCCCTTTAAGGGCTTCAAGCTGTTTTACCTATGCTCTCCTGTATTTCTTTAAGGGAGTTATTTATGTCCTTCTTAAAGACCTATATCATCATCATAAGAAATGATTTTTAGATCCAGATCTTGCTTTTCCAGTGTGATGTTGTTCCAGGACTTCCTATGGTGGAAGAATTGGATTCTGATAATGCCAGGTAACCTTGGTTTCTGTTGATTGTGTCCTCATGCTTACCTCCTGCCATCTGCTTGTTGCTAGTGCTACCTTCCCTCATTATATCTGACTGGAGCCTGTCCTTCCTGTGATCCTGGTTGTGTCAGAACTCCTCAGAGTCCAGCTTTCTCTGGCATCCTGTGATTCTGGGATCCTGGGATCCTGGGATCCTGGGATCCTGAGATCCTGGGTATGTCAGAGCTCCCATTAGTCAAACTACCTCTGGGACCCTGATATCCTGGTGTGGCCAAGCTCCTGGGATCATGTGATCCTGCGATCTTGGTCATGTTAGAGGCCCTGAGAGTGGAGCTTCCTCTGGGTGTTGTAGGAGTGGCTATGGAGTTTGCGACCAATGTCTGAACAAGTACATTTTAAAGTAAAACTCATGTCTTTATGTTTTGCTGATGAGTGTGTGGTGGTAAAGAACTCACACAGTTTGGTGCCATACCAGCTTCCTGCTGAGGCACCAGAGTTTTACCAACCATTGTGTTTGCAGCCTTGGTGGAAATGCCAATGCTGTGGAATAGTCATTAAGCTTCTTTGTATTGCAAGGTGAGCATCAGTACTGTGAAAAATAAACTACAAAATTCAAACCCTTTGAGACACTGACATGATAACACAAGAACAAAAGTCCATACCAAGTGCAAAGTCCCAGTCACAGTGTAGAAGCACAGGGGATATTGTACGGAATGAAGCCAGGTGTCAGGAGCCATGGCTGGGCGGTTATGAGCACTAGCTGCTCTTCCAGAGGTTCCTGGTTTAATTCCCAGCACCCAAATGTTGATCACAACTGCCCATAACTCTAGTTCCAGGGGATATGATGCCCATGTCTCACCTCCTCGAGCACCTGAAACACACATGGTGCACATACATACATGCATACAGTCCAAATACTCATACATGTAAAAATAATTTACCTTCAGGTTATATATGCATGAGGTATATATGAGACATAAATTATCTTTCTTCAGACTTAGGTCCTGTCCCAAGACAGCTCATTATGTACTTGCAAGTATTCCAAACTCTGAAGCAGTCTAAAATCTCAAATTCTCTTGGTCCCTAGGATTTTGCATAAGTGATACTTGACATGTAGTATGAAAATAGTATTGGTTTAACTGGCATTCTGAACAAGCAAACAATCCTAGAGATACACATAGATCCTTTGTCAGAGAGTCCTGTGTTTCTTCCTATGTGTCACTTGGTTCTACACGAATGTTTAGACAGGCGTCATCTGTAGTCCTCCGCTGACTTTCTTTTGTGTCACCCTATTCTGTCTTTATGGTAGAACTTGGGACTATTGAGTAGTTTACTGTTCATTTGCTTGGGTGTTTATTGTCTGTCTCAAGACCTGACATATGAGTCTGTCCTAGTCAGCACAGTAACTGTTTCTGAAACCTAAAGCACTCGGTAAGTGTCCATGGGTTAGTTAAGTCAGGTTGAAGTGACACATAAGGATCAGCTCTTCAGCATTTCACTTTCGGAGAGGTTCATGGCTAGAAATAGCTAGTTTTACTCATTCTGGCTTCTCTAGATAACAACAGAGGGAACCTTTGATCTCAGTGCCTTCCAGCATTGACTCTGTCCCACCAGGATCCTCGAGTTGGATATTATTTAACGGGGGTTACAGAAAAAGCACCTGAGGGACAAGCTCTGTTTCCAGTATGAAGAGCTAGTGAGTGTTCTGTTCTAGAACTGAATTCACACCCTTCAGCTTCCTCCCAGGCGAAATAGGGAAGAGATGGATGCATACCGAGCCACTACCAATGACAGCTCTCGGTGCCAAAGTTGCAGGAGCTGCCTGCCAAATGATCAGGCAGTAGTCATTCAGAAAGTGTTTGTTAGAGGGATTTTTTTTTCAGAATTAAAATTGAAACTGAAGTTGCAACAAATGAGCAGCAGATTTTTCAGAATTAATTTTTTGTACATTTTAGAAACGTTTGCTTCAGTCTTCAATTCCCGAGAAACCATTGTATCTATTCAGTCTTTCGCACAGAAGTTCTCAGGATCTTTCCTAAGAACTGGCAATGAGATTCATAGTTCATTCGCCCCAAAAAATGTATGTTTATGCTTGAGAACTTGTGACTGATTATCGTGTCGGTTTAAAGACAGTGGACCAAACCCTCGTCTCAGCTTTTCTCCCCTTAACTTTATAGCATAGAAAATCTGTAGTGGGATGCCTGGGAGTCAGGTGGAAGCCAACAGTAGAATGTGGGATGTGCATCCAACCACTCACTGCCTAGGGGAAGCTGTGTTTGTTTCTGGTGTTCAGTATTTGAAATCTTTAACAGCAAGAATAGATGTAGACAGCCACTCTAGGATTCTGTGTTCACCCTGAGTTCTCTAACTCAAACTGAAGGTCAGTGCCCAGCCAAGTTTGACTTCTGAGGGCATTTCTAGGGAAACTCAGAGCTAGCTTACCTACAAGAGATAACGGTGTGATTTCTGAAAGTTACACTGCTGTCTATTTCCACACGTATCATTTAGCTTAACTTGGCTTTAGTTACACTGTAAACTTGCCTGGGAATGTCAAAAGTGGTGAGTGTTGGAGCCAGACCCAAGTTTTAAAAAAATGAATGGAGCACTCTAAGGTTCTCCACTCTATCAAGGAAGCCATACAAGTGGGAGCAGGGGGAAGAAGTGATATTGAAAACTAAAGTTCAAAGGATGGGGTTCCAGCTGCAGAATAGCACTGGCGCTGAGTCCTGGGTGGGGAGGGAGCAATGCCTTTGGACTGGTGTTTACAGCCTCGGCTTCCCAAGAATGAGCTGTACACGGGCCAGAGTAGTTGAAGCTCGGGTTAGACTCTTAACAGCTTGGAGAAAGGAAGTGCCTATGCTGCACAGAGGAGACTCACACACAGGACACCCACACACAAGCAGCTCTCTCTGATTAACTTTCTCGACACAACCTAAGTCTGTGGAAATGAAGCGCTCATTGGTTAAGGTCCAAGCTAGGCCTCTGCCAATACCTGCTCAGGCTTCCATTTCATTGTTGTTATAGTGTGAAAACATCACAGTCTCCCCTTCCACATGGGAAGTGAGGTATTTGAGGTATGTAAAGGAACCATCTAATGTGCTGGTCTTTACAACCCTTTGTGGTCCCTGTTCCCTAGAGGGCATCTTTGCACTGTGGACATCCCCCATCAGTAAGACAAGGCCCATAGCTGGTGATATGCATGTAATAGACATGTGGGAATGTCCTGAGGCTCACTGTCTCCCATTCCTCCCCCAACCCTAGAGAACACTCACCATGGAGAGTCATCTCTGTAGCCCCTCAGGCTCTTACTGGCAGCTAATGCTCATTCTAAGTCAACATTTTACCTCCTTGAGGTATGGATAGAACACTTTGGAAGGCTCCAGATAATCAAACTTCATCATCGGGTCGTCGGTGGTCATTTTGAGAACTACACAGGGATGCAGTAGGGTTTCTGTGATGGTGGGGAGCAGAAATGAGCCAAGTCACCATGCCTTTAGAGAAAAGAGGCCTAGAAGACTACAGAAATGGAGATCGGAGAAATCAAAAGCGGCTCGAGCCATTAAACATAAGGCAATTCTAACGCCTGTGATTAGAACAAAAAATAGTGGTGTGCGAAACTATATGTTTTTGAGAGAAATACTAATTGCAAAATGTGTGGGGAAGAAAACTTCACAGAGGCGGTTCTGTCAATGTCATCTTCTCATTGTGCCTTTAATGCGGTTATATGGGCCTATGGGCCTGAGAAGCTAGTGTTTGGGTGATACAGTATTTGAAATGATTTAAGAAAACATGGCAAAACCCTGCTTTTGATTTCTAAGAAATCCAGCTTGGACGTCTCGGCTTCCACAAAACAGGAGTGTATAGCAAGTCCTACTATTTTGGTGGAAGGATGTGTGCCTGTTTCCTCAGGAGAAAGGATGACACACTACAGATAAAATGCCCAAGATGTTGAAATTGTACTCTACCCCCTTCTTGATTTCAAACACGTTGTGCACATGGTTCATCTCATTTCTTCCCGAGACTCACTCTGGTGATCTCTGCCTCCCCCTACACACTTACAAGATGTTCACTGGGAGAAGTGCTTAGCTACAAAGCTGCCTAAAGTAAGCTGGGGTACCCCACAGGTACAGGGCAGCTGCTCCAGACACCTCCTGTGGGCAGTTCTGAGGCCAAAGGGGAAAAAAATCTAAATGGACCATCTCTGCAGGAAGAAAATAAAATTCTTTGTATTCTCCTTCCTGAACGTGTTTCTCTTATGTCCAATTTCTGATAGACTCCAATTATATCAACTTGTCGACCTCCTCCTTCCTGCCTACATACTTGCTTATTCATTCACCCAGGCCACGTGAGCTCGCTCCCAGGATGATCTCATCCAGTTGTGTGGGTTTTAAATCATCTCTAGACTCAAGGCTCCCACTTTACCTCTCTAGAATTAACCCTGTCCCCTGGTCCTTTTGATCCCTTCCTAGGGCCATCCATGGGATGTTGAGTCTGAGCACACCTCCTCTCACTCCCAAACCCGAGCCTCTCCCTGGGGTTTCCCGTTCACCAAAGCCACCCCGGGCCATCTGGTCACTTACTTGGAACTTCTCAGAGCCATCATTAACTCTATTCCTTTACTTCCTCCACCTACTCATTAGCACATCTTACCAGTCGCACTTTCTAAGCACTTGTGGAACCCGGCCACTTTGCCATCTTTTTTGCTGTTTCCTCCCTCTTCTGATCCATCAGCTAGACCGTTTGCTAATACTACCCAGGAGCTTCCACCATGCCTCCCTGCCAGCCCATTCCACTTAAACATCAAAGTGATCATTTTGAAGCATAAATGAAATCCTATACAACTCACCCACTATTGTTATACATAGACTTCAGACTACTCGCAAACCTCCACGTACCCTGCCAGCGCTTCACCTTTGTAACCCTCTCTGTCCATGACCTCCAGCCACTCTGGAAGGTTAGCATAGTGTCAAGCCTGCTCATTCTATAAAGTTGTTGAACAAGCCACTTATTTTGCTCTCTGAAATCTACATGGTCTGCTCACTCGAGTCACACAGAATCTGCTCAAGGGACTTACTGTGACCAAGATGCCAAATGCAAGACCCCATCCCGAGTTCATCCACTCTCTTGTCATGCCTACACTTTTCTCTCTATCACATTCTGCTGGGAAACTGTCTGTATATTGATGTTTCTCCTGAGGGTAAGTGCTCCCTGAGACATGTTCCCTCGCTTTGTTCCTGCTGCATGCCCAGGTACCTAGAGGAAAGTATGACATAAGACATGGAATGTTGGAGACAGCCAGTATTCACTGAATGCCCATCTTTGTTGTAGGTGTTCTGATACAGTAAAAGAAACCAGAAGGAAAATGGGATTCTGCCCTAGGGAACTCACCCCTTGGGTGGCAGAGACAGACAAGTACGCATCTCTGTGGTTCTGTGGCTGGGTAGTGTAGCTCCAGCTTGAAACCCCCAACTGTGCCCGCAGGAATCGGAAAGGTAGCCAGAAAGAGCTGACATTTGAGATTATTCCTGACAGATGAGCAAGTGTTTTCAAGGTAGAGGAGAGTGGGAAGGACACTTCAGGTGTGGAAGTGGCAGGTGCAGCAGCGTGGCACTGGGATAGATAACATTCAATGGACCGCGAATGTGACCAGCTTATGAGAGAGCTCAAAGATGTGAGTGCTTGAGTCAGCTACCAGAAAGCAACAACTTAGTTTATTCTTGGCGCTGAACGTGCTCCTTGGAATTTTCCCTTTTAGTAAGCAGTGCCCGTTCAGATGATTACTCATGCCGCAGTTCTCAGAGTCATCCTTGTATTTTCATTCTCTTACACTCCACGTCTAGTCTGCCAGCTACACACCATCAGCCCTGCCTTCCAAATAGGTGCCACGCCCAGCCTCTGCTCGCCAAGCTTATATGAATGTCTGACCCCAAGCTGCACCGTAGCTAACACTTCCAGGCAAGCCTCCCTGCTTCTCTTATGACCTTCATGGCCCCATTCCAGTCAAAAGCCAGCACTGTCATTGTCAACTGCTCTTAACTTAAAACTGGAGGAGCAACGGGCATGGATCAACTACGTGGGTGCCTAGAAAAGAGTCTGTGTGTGTGTTGGGGGTGCACTTGAGAGAGAGACAAAAAGAGAGACTCTGCATATCAAAGTCTGTGTCTTGTATATCTATATGTCTTCTTCCTTCCCCTCCCCTCCTTCCATTTCTTCTCCTTCTCCTCCCCCTCCTCTTCAACCCTCTCCCACACCACCATTCTCCTCCTCACCTTCCTCCTCTTCACCTTCTCACCCTTACCATACTTCTCATCTTCCTCCTCCCCCTCCACCTCTTCCTCCCCCTCCCCCTTCCCCTTCTTCTCCCCCCTTTCCTCCTTACCATCCTCCCTCTCACCCTCCTCCTCCTGGCTCTCCTACTCCTCCTCACCGTCCTCCTCTTCACACTCCTTCCCCCTCCCCTCCCCTCACCCTCCTCCTCACCCTCCTCCTCCTCCTGTCTCATCCCCCTTCCCCATCCCCTTTCCTTCCTTCCCCTCCTCCCACTTTCCCTTACTCTCCCCACTGGCCACCATCAGATAGGAATCCTTGTTTCACTTCCAACACGTGTCCACTGGCCGTGATGTCACACCTCACACAGAGACAATGGAGCTAAGTGATTGTAGACTGAATCTCTTGAAAATGTCAGCCAAAATATATCTTCCCTCCTTTGGGTTGTTTTATCTTAAGTATTTTCTTCACAGTGACAGAGATACAACTAATATTATAAATGCAAAGAGCATGTGGTTTTTAAAAAAAAAAATCAAAATAAGCAGAAAAGTTTAGCTTACTTGATCAATAAAAATCAGGGAAGTGCATTTTGATATATAATGTGGTTGCTTAAAAGGAATCATGAAGTCCATTTCACTCAGATTTCTATAAATAAAATTTTAAAACATAATGAAATACATTCTTTTATGAGAATATGTAATTCAGCCCTCTGAAGTTTAAAGAGAAAGTCTATAAGATTGACCACTGTGGGAAAACATGGTTTGTTCTTTTTCTCACCTCCGAGACAAAAAGCCTCATAGAGGCAGCTTACAGGAATAAGAGTTGTGTCAGCTTGTGGCTTCTGAGGACACTGGTCCGTCACAGTGGGAGCCTTGGAGGATGGGAAGTTGCCACTGCCAGTGTGGGACACGCACGCTTCTGTCTGTAGCAGGAGTTGAAGCACAGCTTATCCACATCTGGAAGATGAGAAACCAGAGTGTTAGAAGGTTAGAACCTTCGAAGCTGACCCTAAGCATCTCGTGTCTACCAGCTAGTTCACAGTCCCTCCCAAATGCTGCACAGCCTCCAAAACAAAGCCTTCAATGAGGCACCGCGAGTTCACATGCAAACCCAGCAACCTCCCAAAACACAGCACCAGCTGTGGGCCATGCGTTCACATGGAAGACTTAAAATCACCAATGGAACTTCAAGCTTGTACCAGAGTTATAAGAACAGTGTCATGGGCAGATGGATTTTATTTCAGGAGTAAAGGATGTTACAATAGAAAAGTTTTAATATAATCTATCACACTAAAATCTACCTTATAATTTACTAAGTTTATCTTTTATACCAAACACTATACTGCTTTTATCAATTCTTTAAAGGTACAGATATAATCCAGTGTCCACTTTTCATCAAAATGTCTTTAAAATTAAAAGTGATCCTTCCTTAACACAACAATGTGGCATAGGGGTAGGATCTCACTATGTACCTCAGGCTGGCCTTGAACTTGGAATGCTCCCCCTTTGACTACTGAGGCTGGGCTTAAAGACTTGTGCCATCACAGCCCGCTGGTGTAAGTTCAGCATTATTCTGAATAATTTTGTCCACACAGGGCAAAAGAAGGAAATTAGAAAGAAGGAAAAAGAATCCAAAGGCAGGGGTTAAGCTGACATGTTTTATTTGTATAGGGTATGAGTTGCTTCAATTTCATGCTCATTTCTATGAAGCAACTAAAATGTAGTATAACAAAACTCAAGCAATGAGTTTATAGAATGAGTATCCTTTGTGTGTGTGATTAATTGTTGATTTGAAGATTTAATGAAATAAAAGCATCCTATTTACAACAGCAGGAAGTTCAAATGTCAGTTATAAATCTGAATATGCTATGTGTATAAGAATTGAATTTAAGAATCTTTAAAGCTGGGTGTGGTGGCGCATGCCTTTAATCCCAGCAGTTGGGAGGCAGAGGCAGGCGGATTTCTGAGTTTGAGGCCAGCCTGGTCTACATAGTGAGTTCCAGGACAGCGAGGGCTATATAGATAATCCCTGTCTCCAAAAACCAAAAACCAAAAACCAAAAAAAAAAAAAAAAAAGAATCTTTAATACATATGTGTATGTATGTATGAATGTATGTGAATAAAAATTTTAAACTCTCTAAGATACAGAAGTAAAAACAAAAATGTAAATAAATGGAAAGGCAATCCCTATTTTTAAATAGGGAATTTCATTAGTATAAGTTTAAAACAATCCTAGTAAAAATACAAGTAAAAAGACTTTTATAAACAAACAAAATGGTGCCTAATCAATGTGGGAAGAAATTTAATCAAGAATACTCCAGGAAAGGTGAAAATTATGATTTAGATATTAAAATGTATTATATTTGAATAAGGGCACTAATAGACAAATTAGTGGTGTAGAAATAGCCTCAATTTTATTTTAAATTTTAATCTACATTGGGAGGTTCTCATGTCAGTAATATAAACCTGAGATGATCAATAATTTGTGCTGGGACAACCAAATAGCTGTCAAGGGGAAATCCGCTTGACAGTTTCATTTTATTGCAAAATAAAATCTAACTAAATTCAAGAATTTAGGAGGAAATTGTTAATATCTACAGGTGCAGGGGACCTTCCAAAGTACAATAGAAAATCCAAAAGCTGTAAAGAAAAGAATCATAAAATGAATTCAGTTCCATAAAAATTAGACACTTGAGAGGCAGATAAATACAACTTGCAAAGGCAAGTGACAAAGTAGAGAGAACATTTCTGCAACTAATCTATATAAAATTTTTTAAAAAGCTAACTCCCCAACCAATAAAGAACCTTTATAAGGAACTAAGAAAAAAAATGGCTGTGCAATAGAAAAAAATGTAAGGTTATGCCGGGCGGTGGAGGCACACTTTTAATCCTAGTACTTGGGAGGCAGAGGCAGGCAGATCTTCAAGTTCAAAGCCAGTCTAGTCAGCCTAGTCTATGGAGTGAGTTCTAGGGCAGCCAGAGCTACACTGAGTCACCCTGTCAGTTTTAAACAACAGAAGAACACAGCCACAGAGTCAACTAATCAGGGCTCCCAGGGCCCACAGAGACTGAACTGACAGTCACGGAGCCTGCATGGGGACTGCGTCCGAGCTGGGGTTGTTTAGCTTGGGCTTTTGTGGGAGTGAGGGGAGTCTTTGACTCTGTGGCCTGCTCTTGGGACCCTTTTCCTCCTGGGTTGCCTCAGCCAGCCTTGAAATGAGGGTTTGAGTCTAGTCTTACTGCATGTTGTTATTCCAAGTTTGGTTATCACTAGGAGGCCTGCTCTTCCTGAAGGAAAAAGGAAGAACAGTGGATCTGGGAAAGAGGACAGGGGGACCTGGAAGGAGTGGAAGGAGGAAGGCTGCGGTTGGGATGTGTCTTAAAGAGTAAGTCTTAAAAGCAGAAGGTTATTTTCAGTTTACAGGAAATATAAACAACGGCTTAGGAGCATACAAAATATAATCAGCTCACTTATGAAAAATGAATGCAAATCAAATCTATAACACACAATTTTAACAGGAAGATGTTTTCATAGTTTAACAATATGATCTATTAGCAAGACTATGGATAAAGGAGTACTGATAAATACCACTACTGCTGCCTCAAGTATAATTGTTATTCTCTCAAAGAACAGTTTGGCAGTATCAGAACTCTAAAAGCAGTCTCCAAAGTATATCCCAAGATGTCACATACACCTGAGACAGGAAATAGCGACAGACCTTGCACGCCAGTGTCTTTCCCCCCTAAGTCACCGTCTCACTGAGTAGCTCAGTCTGGCCTAGACTCACCAGCCTCCTGTATCGGGCTCCCAAGCACACACCGGCTCACCTGTCTCTGTTTCCATCTTAAACATTTATCACACACTGTGGCCTGAACTTGTGTCCTGAGGTGTGATAGTAAAGGTGATACGCATGTCTTCATCCTTCCCAGGTTCATTGACAGAATATTCCTTTTTTACCATGGATCTTAGCAACCTCAGTATATGAGTTCTTTATCTCACCAAGAATTCCCACTTTTTCACTTAAACACTTGAAGTTTCTTTATACTATTCTGAAAAGCTATCAGTTTTAAAAAAAAGTCGGGTACATAGTTATATAGTGGAATTACATAAAACAGGAAGGAACCTTCATTCATTCATTCATTCATTCATTCATTTTTGCTTACTCACTTCACATCCCGCTCACTGCCTGCCTCTCAGTCACCACCTCCCACAATTCTCGCCCCGCCCCTTCCCCTTCTCATCTGAGCAGGTGGGCCCCCGGGTGTACCCCCACTCTGGTACTTCAAGTCTCTCTGAGGCTTAGGTACATCCTCTCCCACTGAAACCAGACAAAGCAACTCAGCTAGAAGAACATATTCCACATACAGGCAACAGCTTTTGAGATACCCTCCCCTGCTCCCATTGTTCCAGAACCTCATGAAAACCAAGCTGCACATCTGCTATGTATGTGAGGGGAGGCCTACGTCCAGCCCATGTATGTTCTTTGATTGGTGGCTCAGTCTCTGAGAGCCCCAAGGGTCCAGGTTAGTTAACTCTGTTGGTCTTCCTGTGGAGTTCCTATCCCTATAGGAGTCCGAAATCCTGGAAGGACTCTTTTACCCATGGAATGATACTCAAATTTTATATATATAATAAATTTTATAAATTTATACATATTTATACATATGTGTGTGTGTACGTGTTTGAATATGTGTACATATGTATACAGACACACATACGTGCATATGAGTGTGAAGGCCAGAGGATAACTTGGATGGCTTCCTCAATCATCACCATATTATTTTTTTTTGAGGCAGGGTTTTTCGCTGACCTAGAACTTGCTGACTTTGCTACTCTAGCCAGGCAGCAGTCCCCAGGGACTCTTGTGTTTCTGCCTCCTCAGCCCTGGGATTGCAGGCATACATCACTACAGCTGGCTTCTTTACATGGCTTGTAGGATCCAAACTCAGATCTTCATGCTTCTGTGGCAGACACTTTACTGACAGGGCTGTCTCTTCGTCTTACAAATTGTATTTTTAAGTGAAATACCAAGGTATGTGAGAGTGATACAATGCATAAACTTTTAAATAAGAAAGGAAGACTTGTCTGTAGATGTGGGTACCTTGGCCTAAATGAGCATAAAGGTTCTCTAGAACCACACACAGGAAGCATTCATTGCTCTTGGAAAAAAACATATTGACTGGGAAACTAAGAGCAAGGTGGAAATATATATGAATGAATGAATGTGAATGAGAATTAAAGTGCATATCCAGGTGCACATCTCTATGCATATATATGGAGACCAAACAACAGCATTGGTTATCCTTTCTCAGCAGTATCCCTGGCCACCTTCCTCCTGTACCCAGCAGGGTCCCTCACTGGCCTAGAACTTGCCATGTAGGTCTGTCTAGCAAGCCCCAAGCTTCTGCCTGTCTGCCTCTCCAGTCCTGGGATTCTAAACACACACCACCATACCTGAACTCAGGTCCTCACACACTTCACCAGATGATCTGTCTCTCCAGCTCACAGGTAGGGAGATTTTAGAGCTCCTTCTTTTTTTTTTTAATGTTACTGTACATTTATAATTGTACATAGTAATGGGTTTCATTGTGATGTTTCCATGAAAGCCTTTAACACAATTTGATCATGTCGAGTCCTTCATAATCCTTCGTTGGCCTTCCTTCTCCTAATCCCCTTTTCTCTTCCTGGAAAGCCACCTCCTCCTTTCATGTCTTTTCCTCTAAATTCCATAATGAAAGAAAACGTGATATTTATCTTTATGAGCCTGGCTTTATATTACTTAATATGATATTATCTAGTACTGTCTGTTTCCCAAAGCACTTCATTGTGGATGGGTGGTTGGGTCAATGGCTGGGTAGATGGATGGATGGATAGATGGATGGATGGATGGATGGATGGATGGATGGATGGATGGATGTCACAATTCTGTATACCTTTGGAGACTACATAGTCTGATTCTCAGTTGAGGGCAAATGTGAATAGTGCCACAATAAGAGTTGCTATGCAAAGTATTCTGACTTCGACTTCTTTCACTGTATATCCAGCAATGGCATAGCTAGATTGGTAATCTTGGTGTGTTTTAAATGAATGTCTATTCTGATTTCCATGGTATCTATCCTGGCTTCTATTCCAACTAGCAGTGGACACGGGCTTCTTTTCCTGTGCTGTTATTTGTCGTTCTCTGTTATCTTGGTGGCAGCCATTCTCACTCGGGGAGATGAAATCTCAGTGAAGTTTGATTTATATATTTTCTGTGGTTAAAGATGCTGGACATATCTATTGCTTATTAGTATTTCTTCTTTAAAAATGTATCTGTTCAGCTGACTTGACCACGTATTGGTTGCATCACATGTTCTTTGTATTTTCTGGATACCAATCCGCTGTTAGATGAATACTTGGAGGTTTTCTCCATTTGTTGTAAGGTATGGCTTCACTCCGCTAATGGTTTCCTTTGTTGTGCAGAAGCTTTTCAATATCATACAATCCCAGTTGCCAGTTCTTGCCCTTATTTCCTGAGCTACAGGCGGCCTATTTTAAAAAACAATAATCACTACCTGTGCCTGTGAGCTCGAGTGTATTTCCCTGTTTTCCTATAAAAGTTGTAAAATCTCAGGTCTCTAGCTAGGACTGTTTTGAGCTGATTTCCGTTGCTTCAGTCTTCTACCTGCTCACGTCCACACGTTGAGGAAGATGCTCATTCTTCAGGATGCTGTGTTGTCACCTTGTTGGGAACGAGATGGCTGTGTCCACGTGGGTTTGTTTCTGTGTTCTTTCTCATGGTTTCCATTCTGTTGCTGCAGTAAAATATCCTGAACAAAAGCAATTCAGGGGAGGGAAGCTGTCTGTCATTGAGGTTTTGAAGGGAAGGTGCACTGAAGGGGGTTTCTTACCTGGGCAGTAATTCAGCTGGCGGAAAACATGAGCCTAATGTGTTAATACCATGGCTGAATTCAAAGGGGGGAAAATGAGTTTCTCCTCTCCTTGGGGAGCCTCCATCATGATTTATGGTTCTGTAAAGTAGGGGGTGCTTCACAGAAACTGTTTCTCTTCATTGTAGAGAAGCAGTGTTGTGAAGATGGGCTTTTAAAAGCCTCCTTGTTTCTCCGGCTAATGCTGAGGAACTTACATGGCCCCATCTCTCCCTGGGCAGCAGTGTGCATTTGTTTTTGATTGACAGGTCAGCAGGTTTAAAAACATGTGCAGGGTGTGGTGTGTGGCTTCCCATTGGTTATGCATCCATGTCACCCATGAGGTATAATTAATCTCATAGTTCTCACCACCATCGGCGTTGTTTTTCTAATTTAATGAAATAATTATCATGTTGTCCCCAGCTTACTCTGTGTGTGGCATGTTGTGGGTGCTCAAGGAGTATATCTCAACGGACAGAATTGAAAAAGGAGTTAGCTACTGTAGCCATGTTGAAATTCAACCCTTACAGTCACATTAATCTCTGTTAGGCTAAGAGCAGTGGCTGACATTGGTGGTGGAATAACTGGGATGGGACACAGAGAATCCTTGAGGAGTGGTGGTCATATTCTGTGATTTGGTAAGGTGTGGATTTCACACATATATTCATTTATCAAAACTCAATGGCTTTTTCCACTCAAGATTCATAAAATGTGCTATATGTGTTGTTGTCTCAAGAAAAAAAATCCATCAATCAGTCTTAATTTCTAGTACATATTATGCCTCCTGAAATATTTATGGAAGAGTGTGGTCATTTCTGCAATCAGCTTTGCTCTGCAGTGAAAAAATAATGGATGAGGACATGGGATGCTAGAGATGTGTAAAGAAATGTGTGTTAACTGCAGATTCTAAACAGAGAGTATGTATGGATTGGATGTTCCTTATCCAAAATTCTAGAGACCAGAGTATTTCAGACTTTATTTTTAATTTTGGAGTATTTGCATATGCTTAGTGAGCTGTTAGATATGAGATTCCACTGTAACAATTCATTTGTTTCCTGCATGGTTCAGGATATTTGATCATACTGTGAACCCCAAGATTGTGTTGTTTAATGAAAAAAATCTGTTTCTAGTTGTGGTATGTCTCAGCACTTAGCACACACCTTTAATTCAAAACAATAAGGTACAGTTAGTTTGTAGAAGGAACTGCCCATGTTTGAAAGTGATGTCTAATTGAGCGGCAGACAAAGTGACTAATCAGAGAAAGATTTGACAGAATAAGTCAGAGGTAGTATATACCCAAGTCTCAAGAGAAAAGAGAGGAAGGGGAAGCTACTTTAAGTGGCAGCATGGAAAGAGTAGGACAGGGGGCAGTTTACCAGCAGAGTTTTACAGAGATGGTTGCAGGGAGAGAACAAGCTAGGCACAGGTGAAGACAGAAGGAGTCAGAAGATGAGAACATATTGCCATAGTTTGAGGCCAGTCAGAACAATTCGGTGAGAAGTGAAAGAAGCCAGTTTGAATCAGTCAACTTGGAGACGAGTTTTGAGCCAGAACAGCTGAGTTGAACCAGCCAGCCAAAGTTCAGAAAGAACTAGGAAGTGTGAGCTTATTCAGCAGTGACTCTCATAGGCTGAAATTATTCTAAGCCTAGATAAGATTTTATGGATGCTAGAAGCTTCCAGGACTAGGCCTACGTTAGCAGACAGAGGCAGTAAGCCTCGGAGACATTTACTACAAGGAAATAAATGTTACTTTCGCACATGCGTAGTTTACATATATAGACAAAAGTCACTTCATCATAATTATTATTTTATACATGAAACGAAGTGTCATGGTATCCAGTTTTCTTTTTGTGGTGACATATCAGCACTAAATATGTTTTAGAGTTTGAGGATTTCATTTTTTCAGATTAGGGAACAACTTGTAGTTGTTAGCTTTAATATTATGTGAGTGTTTTTATAAACTTGAAACCTTTTTTTTAAGGGGAGCAGGGGGAGAGGAGAGGGAATAGGGGATTTTTCAGAGGGAAAACTAGGAAAGGGAATAACATTTGAAATGTAAATAAAGAAAATTACTAATAAAAAATATTTGTTTATTTATTTATTTATTTATTATATGTAAATACATTGTAGCTGTCCTCAGACACCCCAGAAGAGGACATCAGATCTCCTTACAGATGGTTGTGAGCCACCATGTGGTCGCTGGGAATTGAACTCAGGACCTTTGCAAGAGCAGTCAGTGCTCTTAACCACTGAGCCATCTCTCCAGCCCCGTACACTTGAAATCTTAAATAATTTTTCTAAAAATCAAAGGGCAAAACCACTCATGACCTTGCAAATATGACACCAAAGTCCACTTGACATTTTTTACCCACATTCTTCAGGTTTTCACATCTGCTCCTTGAAACAGAAACATCATCATTTGCTAGAGACACCCTGGTGAACCCAGCAGTAGATCTTTATGATCTATAGAGGGCCCCTTTTACTGGGGGTGAGGATTTGAAAGACAATTTTAAAAGGACAGAGGAACTTTATACTTAGCGTGGCGACATACAGGATAGTCTTCTGCATCACCACTAAAAACAGTTCTCCGTCTTATAATCATGTGCATGCCAGAGAGTAACCATTTTTATTGTCACCTAAGGAAGACCTGAAGAACTACCATTCTGTGATATTGTCAGAAAATGGCTACCTCTACCTACACCCGGTTGTGTACATAACTCCCTTATAGAAATGACGTGGAAGTTACCAAGCTCAAGTGCAGGGCAGAACTGTCTCCACGTGCTTATTCGTACCTTTCCTCTTGGTGTATTTTTCCCTCGTGCAATATAGTAGAAAGCTAAAGCCAGACACATGTGCACCCCTCTTGTAGTTACCAAATGGCTCTGTGATCTTGTGGGCATTGCTTACTACCTTTGGGTATAACTTTCCACAATCTTTAAGCAAGTTGATTGAGTCAGATCATCTGCAGTCCCTTCTACCATTGGGCTGCACCTGCTGTAGTGAAATCTTGAACCCATACCCTTGGCATAAGATGAGGAGCCCCTGGTCCCATCCAGATGAGATACAGATCTACAAGAGACTCATTTACATACTGCTTAAATACTCACTTTTAGTCAAAGTGAGTCTTCCTTCTGCTTTTCCTTACTATCTGAACAGCCAGAAAGCAAGATGTATTCTAAACCTCTACTAAGAGTATCAAGAAAAAAGAACAAAGAAGAAAGGGAGTTGAAGAAGTGAAACTGTACATTTGGTTCTCTTACACAAATCCATGTGACAATTCTCTTACGCTGCTGTGAATTTACACGGCATTACGCTGCTCTGTCAATTTACAGCCAGAGTCTTTGCCTTCTCAGTGTGGAATGGAACTCAAAGGCATGAGTGGTTTGGTCTATCACAGTGTTCAAACCACTCAGAGCCATTAGCTGGGTAAACTTTGACCTCTTCGTGTACCATTTGCTCAACTGTGCTGCAAAAATCAGAGTTTCAACTTCTAGTGAATATGTCCTTGGCTTACTGTAATTACCCAAGGCTGGTTACATGACACACATATATTTGGATTCATAGTCACACAGTGTACATTATAGTCCAGATGTGGTTGTATCCACGAGTCTTTATTGTAGTGTACATGCATGTTTGCATATTCGGGTATGGACTCCTATGTATTGTGTCCATTTGATTAGCTGTAAACTGGATGTCAGTAGTGGAGCTGCTTAACTAAAGAGAGAAGCTAATTACCAAGGACTTGACTTTACTAATGTACTCAGGCTGAAGATGTGTTAGGTGTTAGGTGAGATCATGGACAAGCCATCTGATTTGGTCCATTATTATATTTTCAATTATCTTTCATATTCAAAGAGAGACATTAATATAGCTGAGGATGACATAGCAAATTACCACAGCTCTCTAACCCTTTAAATTGCTAATACTGTTGTAATCTGTAATTATAGAAATCAGTGTGAGAATTGTGGCAGTGCATAATTATCTTCCTGATACTTTATTGCTGAATGAATTATTAATCAGAATCAGTCTTGTATAGTATTTGCAGCAACGCAGAAGAATAATGTATAATTAAATTTCATTATTCTGATTTTTGTGTTAATGTTTTATGATGTTGTAATTGATAATTAATTGGCCAAAACTCATACAGTACTTGGAAGTTTCAGGTGGCTGGGAAATGTTCAGTGTGCTGAGTTCATTAACTAAGCAGTAATCATTCTGCAAAGACCAAGGGATCTTGTCCAAGCTATGTGAGAGAGTGCTTAAAAGTGGTGTCTTAAGCTTGAGCTTTTCACATTTCCTTTAAAAAAAAAAAAAGCAATAACTGTGAGCATGTACAAATGATGAAGACATCTTGATAGCTTTCAGATTGGGTCAATTTTAAGTAATCAAACATAGGTTGAGAATGTCAGACTAATACAGTCGGTAATTTGGTATGCCTCTCTATATGTCAATTTCCATCCTATTCTAATTAAACCATCCTTCTCCACATTACTATAGTGTGAGGAAAAGTGCCACGGCCATAGACCTAAGAGCTCTTTCCTCCTGGTCTTGGTGAGTATAACACATCACATAGCACATCCTTGTAAGGAAAGTCTGGTTTCATCTTTCCCTATTGTTCAAAACACTATATGGCCCCCTCCTCACAGACACATAGATTTAGACTCTGAAAGGATTATGAACTTCTCCTTGACTGGCATTCTAAGCAGGAATTCCTGGAGTGAGTTTCTTTTAGAATCCTTTGCAGCCTAGGTAACCAGGAAAAGCGCAGAATCTAAGAATGCCTTTCACCCAGCCTGATTCCTATTGAAAAGATGCATTGTTGGGCATTTTGTGGACTGTGCTCTTTGATTCGATTTTTAAGAGGCCAAGGAATCTTTTTGGTTTTCAAAGTATCTGCTTTAGAAACATACAATTTTTCTCTTAAGCAGGTGAGCCTGTTTTTACATTCTGAGGAATTCTGAAACATTGTATTAGACAATGTTGACAGTGCATGCTTATTTACGTATTTATTTATTTATTGTCTTTTTCTGAGCAGATTAGAAAACCATGGCGGGGAGGAACAAAGGGGTTAGGGGACTGTTTCTGAGATTCCTGAACAAATTTGCCTCGACATTCCCAAGAAGCTCTCAACTGGCTTATTTTTGTGAGTTGCACTTGGTTCTGATGCCTTCCACTCCCATTTAGTCAAGAGGAATCTGTCATCGGACCACAGGAAAAACGCACTTGCTAGATGGTCTTCATTGATCTTATTGATCTTGCAATAAAGATCAGCAGCAATCCTCAAATCATCTCCTCTCCACTCCAGGTACTCCACAGCCATGTTGATCCCAGGGTACCCACAATTCCAAGGCATCACCCCACTAAGCTTGCTCACACTAACCGCCTTCTGAACTCTCAGCTGAGGACCTGTGCCGCTGTCACCTTCTAAAAGCCAGTGCTGTTGAGTTTGAGGTGTAAGTCTGTGTTTATAAACAGGCGGGGTCAGAGTCATCTTTCATATGCAGAAATAAGGAAGGTATTGACAAAATAGAACAGCTAAACCATATTCTACAAGGATCCACCTTGTGTGCAAACAGCGGATAGAAAAGGCTCTTTGGTTCATGAGTAGTTGAGTCCTTCCCTTTATGTGACTTTGTATGACTTTAAAATAGGAAGAAATCTGGAGTATGCAAGCCAGAGACTGGAGACACTGGGGACAACTCACTGAGCAGGCAGTATATGAACAAAGACCTGAAGTTGATTAGAGACTAAGCAATCACTTTCATCCCGAGGCAGCCTCTCAGGAGACAACACGTTCTCTTCATCTCACATATGAGGAGACTCGGAGAATGTACACAAGCTGCTCAGACCACCCAGCCCTAGGAATTCCCAGTAGGTTTGGAGGGGAGGGGAGGAGGGCAGCCACTTCAGATCAACTGTTAATGGGGGTAAAATGCAGATTTCTAACCACAGTAGTTACACTAAATGCACATATGCAACTTGAGAACTATTATCATTCAAAGAGATAGGAAATTAACTACAGAGTCTGAGGTGGGCAGGAGGCACTGCCTCAATTAAGAACTACAGGTTACAAAAATATAAGCCACTGTCAATCTGGGAATGAAGGGTGGATTTTAAAAGTTGGGATGATAGAAAAACTAACTTTATTGATTACTTACTAGGTATTGAATGAGTCAACTCATGAACTAATGAGCAAATGTGCAATGCCTTAATCCTCAGAACCCTAGCTCTTTATTACACCAGTTTTAAAGAGTTGGGGGGAAGGAGGCAGAGAAGGCTAAAAGACATGTCTGAGGTTCAGCAATAAGTGAGAAACAGGACTGAAATCCAAGCAGTCTGGCTCCAGCCTGCGCCCATCACCATTGCGTTCCTCTACGGCATGTGCAAGCTGTACTTAGTGAGCGCTGCATTCCTGCTCAGGTCCATGTCCAGGCGCCGTGCATGCTTGTGTGTTAAGTCCTTCCCTCTGAATGGCATCTGAATGCAGATGAGACACCCTTACCCAGAGTTTCCATGGTTTTCTGAGATGACAGCCTGATCAGCATTCAGATTCAGGCAGGCAGGCCCCAGAGAAAGCACACACATCTCTACTCATGAAAGAAGAGTCAGATGTATATAAATGCAGTGGAGGGAAAGCAGGGGAAGTCTGTCCCAGAGAGGAATATGCAAGGCACGTGCGTGTAACAAATAGGAAGGGGTGAATGTCTTAGGAAACGTTATTAGATAACCATCTGCGAGAGTTCCCCAACTACCAGGCACTCCCTTTAACATCAGAGAGAAGTAGATCAGGAGTTACATGTCCATAAGAGAAGACTTTCTTGGTCTAATTGTGTAGATTTAGCCAATCCGTGATGAGTGTGGTTCCTGAGTGGTTCATTCAGAGTGCTCACTCTTAGATCCATTGCCTTCTGTGACCTTCATGGTCCCAGGGGGACGCTGTGGAAGGCAGGCTATAGTGATGTCATGGCCACAGCTGCCAAGAAGCATGGGAGCCCACACTTTGTGCCATCCTTGCAGCCTTAAGCAAATTGGCTTTTACCCACGTTAAAGCGAAAAATGCAAGCAAATGAAACAAATGCCTTTTGTTCTTCATATGATCTCCATCGACCTCCATATGAGAAGTCCTCCGTGTGTACAGAATTACAAACGTATGCACTGTGCAAATAATTGTTTCTCATGATGATAGTTTGGGACGGAAGATGTAGCTCAGTGATGGGGCAGTTGCCTAGCATCGGATCCCAGTACCACAAAGAAAAAATTAGTGTTTATTTGAGCACTTACTACAAAAGTAAGTAGCATCCTAAATACTCTATTGTTAGAGAGAACAAGTGTTACAGAAGCCAATTAATGTGCCAGCATCTGTCATCTAAGAATTAGACAAGCAGGAATCAAATGGTAACCGTCTGTGTAGGGAAGGAAGGAGAACCGGCAAGTGGGTGCTGTGTGGACTCAGGAAACTAAGCCGCCTCTTACTGCCAGCCCACCCAAACAGTTTTG
This sequence comes from Mus musculus, assembly GCF_000001635.26. Lineage (NCBI taxonomy): Eukaryota > Metazoa > Chordata > Mammalia > Rodentia > Muridae > Mus > Mus musculus. Next base: position 32,481,066 of record NC_000070.6, read on the forward strand.
AGTTACTCATTCCTGACCGTTCAGGAAAAAGAGTATTTTCTACCCCTGGAACAGAGCAAATTTTGACTTTTTGTAAAGGGTAAGAGAATAGGGCTAGGAAGATGGCTCACTGGCTAAGAGCAGTCACTGCTCTCGCAGAGGATCTTGGGTTTGATTCCCAGGACCCACCTCAGGTGCTCATAACTGGTTGTAACTGCAGTTCCAGGGGCATCAAACGTTACCCCCGTGAGCAAGGTGCACATAAATTCATGTAAGCAAACACACGTAAACATAAATATTTCTAAAGGGTCCTTTCTTTGATACAGTTTGCGTTACCCAGAAGACACTCTGTAAGGCAGAAACGTGTGAGTTCTGCGGCACGGCAGCTTTATTCCAATAGCATGCTCTGGGTGGTGAAGCATCTGTGTCACATTTGGTAATCCCTACTCGAAGATGCTGCCACGGAACGCTCCACGCCCACGGTTTCCCCACCCCCGCTTTGCTGACCTCTGCTTTTCCCGTGCTCTTTGGAGAGACTTTCGCCTCTGCTAATCTCCTCCCTCCTCGGTTGGCCTCCAGTACGGCGGCAGATGGTCCAAGTCCTTGTATTACTGAATGTGAGATTAACAAACTGCTGGCCCATCCTCACCTTGGGAGTTTAATCACTTTTAAGTAGAACAGAGAAAGGAAGTAAGGGAGGCAGACATCTGTAGAAATCCACAAGCCTTTCTCAGAATACCTGAGCTTTGATTCGCTGCTGCCTGGTTTGGTATGCTGTGCTTTTATTTCCTTAGTTACCAGGGGAGTCAGGTGCAGTCTGAGCCTCTTCCATCCTGCTTGCATTCCTGCAGAGAAGATGTTTCAGAACAACACGGATCCACAGGACCCAATGGGTTGGGGGTGGGGGGTGGGGGTGGGGACAAGTTCTCATTTGTTCAGAACCTCCTCGTGGGCCAAAGGGGTGGTTCAGCAGGAAATGAACTTGCCTTGCAAACCTGAGGACCCATTAAACTCGTGATCCCACAAAGGAAAGAGGGAACTGATTCTCGAAGGTTGTCCATTGGCTTCCACATGCTCACACGCATGCTCACATGAAGGTTGTCCATTGACTCCCACATGCTTACACGCATGCTCACACGCCATACACACTAATAGTATTTATCAGTTACATCAGAACAAAGATGTGAAGAACCTGTATTTCTGCAGCCTTTGCAACTGTGACTCTGCTTTGTTTCGCCCTGTAAGCTATGTGCCCTCTTGGGAGCCTGGGAGAGCATCAGCAGCAATCATAAGAGTGAAGAGTCACCTAGCCGCAGATGCTCTTTGTGTAAGGCAGACCTTTCCCCTGACTGTGTGTCTGGAGGTGGACCTGCACACAAAGCAGGGCTTAGCTTCAGTGATGCAGTCTCGGGCATCCTAATCATAGCCAGTCGGATCTCCCTTTGGGAAGTTTCACGTAGTAGCACATGTAGGCGATACTAACCTGTGCTAGCCACAGTGACATTGCTAATACTGCCTCTGAAATCCGCATGCAAACTTCAGTCTAGTATTGTCACTTGCCTGATGCCTAAACTTTTGTTAATTACCATAGCAAATCACTTGAAACAGACTCAATAAAAACAAAATTATTTTTAATTATAGCATATGAGTGTTCTGCTCTCGACGCTGTCCTGGTCCCTCCCCTTTATTTTCTCTCCTCTTCTCCAATATCTGGCTCCCCGACACATCTAAAGCCCTCTTAGAACTGAGTTTAGTTTCTCTCTTCTATCTTAGGGCTGACAATCATGATGAAGCTAAAATTAGGCAGAATTAGAATTACAGTGCCCCTTTTCCACATTTGACTCTCTGTTGTCTTTTCTTAATCTTTGATTCTGTTGTGAGTTTTTTTTGACTCGGTTCTTTTTTTGAGACAGAATAATTTCTGCCAGATTCTGGGAACTCCCCTCCCACCCGATGGGGTCGGTCTGGGGAGGAGAAGTGAGCCCCAGTTGAGCCCAGCGCTCAGTACAGGTCTGCAGCGCCTTCTATTAAAATGTAAAGTGATCCGTTGAGTCAGCCTCCCTCTGGTTTGACTCAGACGCTTTATGGTGCACTTTGCATGTCATTTCTCTGTAATGATTTCCCCATGGAGAAGGGTGTCTGATAGAATCCAGGCAAGACTGAAGATTGCTCTGAGTCAAATGGATCTTTTATTCTTTTAGTATTAACCCTTATCTCTCAGTTTCCCATCCTCGAATTTTCCCTGAAGGAACCTTAATGAAGTAAACAGGCCTCAGCACCCTCATTTAGCTTCCTAACCACTGTTCTCAGATTCTTCTCACGTTAACAGTGGGAAGCTCCGGGGGAATAGTCTGTGGTAGAAGGGGACATTGAGAGAGAATATTCACACAGATGCCCTGATAAAGAAAAATGTAGAAAAGAGATGACATTTCTCTGTCCTCTAAGAGGCAGCTGCTAATGGGAAGCAGAAAATGAGCTATGAGAAATGAATATAAATGGAGATGGAAGAAGTGACACCAGAGACAAACCGAATGTGACAATTTGGAAAAGAAAGGTGACCAATAGCAGAAAATGGCCTGACCCAGAAGAATAGACAGTGTCACCTGTGCCCTCAGATTGGTGGGGTGGGGGGGAGGGAGGCAGCTTTGCCACAAAAGAACAACAGAGGAGGAGGGAGGGAAAGAGAGATGGAGAGAGAGAGAGAGAGAGAGAGAGAGAGAGAGAGAGAGAGAGAAGGCACGCCATCAGAACAGAAGAACAAGGTAGACAGCCGCTTGCCCTGTTGTGTCCCTTCCCAGTTCCACAGTCCTCTCCCTCCATTGTCCTCTGTTGCCCCAGCCATCACTGACTGCGACCACTCATGTTGGACTGCCTGGCATAAAGACTCTTTCACATGACAATTTCTTTCTCTCTCTTTCTTCCTTTCTTTGTTTCTTTCTTTCTTTTTTTGTTTTTGTTTTTGTTTTTTCGAGACAAGGTTTCTCTGTGTAGCCCTGGCTGTCCTGGAACTCACTCTGTAGACCAGGCTGGCCTTGAACTCAGAAATCCGCCTGCCTCTGCCTCCCGAGTGCTGGGATTAAAAGCGTGCGCCACCATTCCCGGCCACAGGCCAATTTCAATGCTGCATTCATTTGAGAGTGGTAGTTTACGCCCCATCTTACTGTTCAGTTCAAGCTGTGGCCTTCTCCCTGCCTCCTAAGCAGCATCACTTCACCTGGGGTAACTACAGAAGGAAGAGAGAAGCAGCACCTCTTAGGTGAAGCACTGAGTCCAGCCTGCCTCCCAGAGCGGATTGAGGTGGGAAGACGTGTTCCTCCGTCCTACTGAGCTTTGTGCTTTGCTAGATGTGAAATTGGCTTCTGAGTCACCTTTTCTTTGGACTGACTTGTTTATAGACGGGGAGGGTCACAGCGTTACTGAGAATCTTTCTCTCTTCAGCTCGCTCCAGATACATAGTAGCATTTTCCATCCAACCAGTTACATTGTTGTTGATACATCAACCTTTCTTTTAAGAACTGTGGTTAGAAATGCTTGCTTCGAGCCGGGGCGTGGTGCTTTTAATCCCAGCACTCAGGAGGCAGAGGCAGGTGGATTTCTGAGTTTGAGGCCAGCCTGGTTTACAAAGTGAGTTCCAGAACAGCCAGGCCTATACAGAGAAACCCTGTCTAGAAAAAAACCAAAAAAAAACGAGAAAAAAAAAATAAAAAAGCTTGTTAAAAGACTTTTCCAAAAGTAATACTTTCATAGAAACACAGATATTCTAACTAGGAATACTTTGAGTTCACCTGTTTCTTCTTGCTACAAATAAGAAAATGGAGATGCAGAAACTGATTGGCTTTTGTGAGAGAGGAAAGCATGGGATCTCTGAAAATAACTTACAGTGGGACAGATGCTGGGGTCCTGGTGATCCTAGGGCTTCAATATGTGAATCAGTTGGGAATACAGATAACTTTACTCAGTAATACTGTGTATCATAGGTGTTTATGATTTGTTCATTTTTAGTACAATAATAGAATTGTGGTATCATGTTTTATGTCTATTATAATTATATATATATTATATTGCAATTTTTACATTGCTTCTGTGGACTGACATTCAGTGTTAGGTTTGTGACGTCAATCTGCATGCTACATATGGCTCTAATTCGCTGTTATTCCATGTATAAATAAATAAATACTGTATACCTCAGTGCTACTGACAGGCATTGCATTGTTTCTACTAGAGGGTTATTATAAATAATGCTGCCGTGAATATCCTTATTCAGTGTTCCACTTTGGAACCTGGGAGAATCTCTACTGTAACCTAAGAATGGAATTGCAGGGGATAACCCATGCATGCCTTCAACCTCGCTAGATAATGCAAGTTGTTTCTAGAGATACTAAGACAAGTCTCATCAACAAGCAAGAACTCCTGTTGCTTCAGCAACAATATTAAATTTAATATTGTCAGATTTTCTACTTCTTTCCAAGCTGGTGGTTATGGACTGTCTTTAATACTTTATTATCTTTAGCCAGATTCATTACAGTTTGCCCTAGCATCATATTATATTTTCCAGATCAGTGTCTTTGTCAGCTTCTGCTTCTTCACTCAGATTATTTTAAATATGAAAAGTTAGAATGAGTCGCCATTTTCTCATTGGATACTTTGGAGTTTAGATCTTTTTTTTTTTTTAATTTTCATCTGTGCAAATGAATAAATGAAACAACCACCACAGATGCAGAGCTTCTCGTGACTGCTCTGTGTTCAAATCTGGGTGTACTTCTCAACTGTGAAAGTAAAAAAAACCATTGTCGCAAAGGTGCTAGTGAATCCAAGTTCCTCCTGAAAGGTCAAGGAAAATGGACTTTTATACTGAACTAGGAAACCTTTGAGAACTCTGAAGGACTTGATGATACAATTGCAATAGCTCCAGTCTTAGCAGTGCCCTTAAATTTCAGTTCCCTTGGCGCTAAGCAGGAGGCAGACAGATGGGGGCTTTGAGGAAGTAAATCAGAGAAACCTTTTAGCTGATCCACGCCAGGCCCTCCCTCTAGCTCTCTAAGGCACTAGGGACATTAAGCACTCAATGTTTGCATTAGGAAAGACTGAAGCTTTCTACTTTCAGTGAGAAGTTTGATGTGCTTAGAAAGAGTTTGCAGACCACACTAACACCGACTCTGACTCCGTTTGAATAGCTCTCTGCACTCACGAGTCTCTATAGACATGCTAACTTCCTCCTCTAAAAACTAACTCTTACGAATTTATAGTAAATAACTTTTTAAATGCTTGATAAGAGCAGAAATTCACTCGGCAATTACTAAATAATTTAGCATCTGATTCACAGAAGTGTTTACTTAATGCACTGTTTCTGGGAGCGGTGTGGGGCGCACCGAGTGAAGTGGTTTATAATTTACTCCTTTTCTTCACCCGCAAGGCATATTAATTTTTTTTCATCCCAAGCATTCTAGACATGACAGGTTGTCTGTAAAATTTAACATTCTACTTTTTTTGTGAATTGCCGCTTTTCTGATTCCCCACTGTGGATTTTTTAACTTTGTGAATTATACTTTTAACAGAGGAACTGTTAGACACTTCACTATCTGAATATGATTCAGTAATGAATGAAGAGCGGGTGAGCTCACAAGTGAGTCTGCATTCATTAATACGGCATGCTTGACTGAGAAGAGTGTGGCCTCCGTAGCTGCTTTTGAGGGGATGAGCATGCTATGATAATATAGTAGTAATTAGCTTCTCCTGCCGAACCATATGAGGAAATGATTGGGGTGTGTGTGTTGTGCACATGTGCAGCTGGGGTTTTTGGCATGCAAGAAGAATGAGATCAGCCAAAACCCAAACCAGAGCCTTTGGAAAGCTCCCTCACAATCTGACTTCAGCTAATGTCTACATACTTTAACACATTGTCTACTGCTTAGGGTAAAGCCTGGCTGTCAGACTCCTGCGTGCTATTCTGGGATCCCTGCTCCGCGCGCGCACTGTGAAGTGTTTCATTCTTAGATCCTGTGATCCCTGCTGCTTTGTTGCATTAGGTGGCAAGCGTTGCTTAATTAACATTAGGAACGAACGAAGGAGAAATAGAAAGCAGGGTGCTCGCTCCTGCAAGGGAGGAAGAGCCGAAGGCAGATGAGAGTTCACAGAACACACGTGATGAGGCCGGATGAAAGGGCTGCAGGAATAGGGTGCCATTGTGCTTGAAGAGACCCGGGGAGGGGTGGATACAGTCAGACATGTAAAGAACAAGAGAAAGCCAATTGGACAACTACAGCAGAAAGAACTATCCAAGAATCAGGTAACAGCATCCAGAAAAGTCACTAAATAAAGGTCTAGCAATCGTTTCCTAATAATGGATTTCAGGGTTTGCCTTGTGTGCGGGTTAGCTTTTATGTCAGCCTGACACAGGCTACAGTCCTTTTGGAAGAAAATACCTCAATTGAGAAAATGTCCCCATCAGACTGCCCTGTGAGCGAGCCTGTGAGGCATTTTCTTCATTGATGAGATGTGGATAGGCCCATCCTTCATGGGTAGAGAGACCCCTGAATGGGTGATCCCAGGTGCTATAATAAAGCAGGCTGAGCAAGCCATAAGGACCAAGCCAGTAAGTACCACCCCTCCATGGCCTCTGCATCAGCTCCTGCTTCTAGGTTCCTGTCCTGACCTTTTCTCAGTGATAAACTGATGTGGAAATACAATTGAGATAAGCCCTTTCTTCCTTGAGCTGCTTTCTTCTCGGTGTTTTATCGCAGCAATGACTAAGACACCTACCATGTGGAAGACCCTGGGTTCATTCCCCAGCACCACCCAAAATAGATTTCAGTTTCTACTGTTTGCTGAACAGAATTAATATTGTTTAAATGTCTTCAAATCTTAATTGATGGCTTAGCCAGAAGAGCAGATATCCTTGCGAATGTGACTTTTATAACATTCTTGGCCAACTGAGACTCCATATATGGCCCTATCCTCTCTTTTCAAAAGCCAGTTCTCTTAGGAAAAGGCTGGGTCCTCGAGACTCTCCCTTATTCCCCAGCTGTCTGGGAGCTCTGCAGCCTTGCCTGAATCCTGGAATATGGTAATCCAGTCTCTGCCTTGTTTTGCCAACTATTAACTTCCTCGTGGGACATGATTCTTGTCCTCCTCTCCAAAGTGGTTAGGACCTCAGTCAGGTCTCAGTGGAATCTCAGCTGAATTTCCCTGGTGACATATCTGCAGTTCATATTTGCTTGCTCAGGCGATGTTCCCAGAACGGACCCTCCAGGTTAAGGTGAAGCCACCAACAGCGTGACTTCTCCATGTTGCTCCCAGAAGCCCTTCACACTTGGGTCCCCATGTCCTACAAGGAACTTAGTTCAAGAAAGTTACTGCCCTATCAAGGAATATCGGGGTGCATCCTGACAGGAGTTCCTAATTTGGGCTCTGCAGAGCAGGAGACTGGAATCCTGCTTTCTCCCCCAACCCTAGAGAAACCTTTGTACATTGTCTACTTCATTTCTTAGAACCACCTCTTCAGAGACAACTTTTTATTTGATGCAACTTCTGCGACAATTAAACTGCACTCATAAATTGTCTTCAAAGGGCCTAATTAAGATAATTTCTGTCAACTAGAAGGTAACAACCCACCCTCTAAATCACTTGGGTCAATTTCCCTCACAGCCTCCTGAGGGTTTTAGAGCTGTGAGATCCCAGCTGGACTTGTGGTCCTTGCTTCACATTTTGTGATCCTGGATTCAGATACAAAGTGAAGCAGCAGTTTGTCCACATCCACAGAGCGGGTCAGTGCCACAGCCGAAGCAGAGGCCACTGCTCTCTCCGCCGCACCTCAGTTTCATTGCTCTCTGGGCTATCAACCCTTCCATATTTCACTTCATTTATGGCCTTGTGTTCTTCAAAGCAAAACTCTGTCTCAGTACAGTTACAATGATAATAGATTGCCCATAAGAATATTTGAAAAATGGCACACTTTATTAATCCCTTCTTCTGATGACGTTAGTGTGTCAGCCATCTATTTTTTTAGAACATTAGTTGCTCAACCAGGTTTTCAGTGTTGCCTGGTACATATGAACTGTTACATTTTTTTAACTCAATACATTGTGTAGACTAATAGAAAAATCAAATGTGATAGGACCAGAGGTAATAATTTGAGAGTGGAGAAGTCAGGATTGAGACTGTATGGTAGACACAAAAATTCTGGAAACATTCCAAGGAAGTGGAGGCTAATTAGAAGACAATAGAGAGGCTCAGCAGCTAAGAACACTTGCTGCTCTTAAGAGAGGACCTGAGTTTGATTCCCAGCACCCATGACAGTGGTGCATAACTGCATGTTACTCTAACTCCAGGAGTTCCAATGCCCCTTTCCTGTTCTCTGTGGGTACCTGCATTTGTGTGCAAATGTCTTAGTTAGGGTTTCAATTGATGCAACAAAACCACCAAGACCAAAAAGCAAGTTGGGGAGGAAAAGGATCATTTAGTTTACACTTTCACGCTGTAGTCCATCTTCAAAGGAAGTTAGGATATGAACTCAAACAGGACAGGTACCTGGAGACAGGACCATGGAGGGGTGCTGCTTACTGGCTGGCTGGCTGTGGCTTGCTCGGCCTGCTTTCTTACAGAACCCAGAGTCACCAGCACAGGGATGGCACCACCACAATAGGCTGGACCCTCCCCCATCAATTACTAAAGGAAATGCCCTACATCTGGATCTTATGGAGGCATTTTCTCAATTGACCTTCCCTCCTTTCAGATAACTCTAGCTTGTATCAAGTTGACATAAAAGTAGCCAGGATACCATATGCAGGAATACACACATATACATAATTTAAAATAAAATAAATCTTTTTCAAAGAAAGGCAGTTTAAAAAAAAAAAAAGAACTTGCGTTCTTTAACTCAGTAATAAAGAATTTACTAGCAATTTTCTAGAGCTAGACACCAAGAGACCTTGACTTTATTCCATGTCTTAGGACTGTTTTGTATGAATTGTGTCAGTTATAATGTTATTCTTCGGATTTCACAGATTGTAGATAAACAACTTTACAAATACTTCGTTTTTATTTGAATGCCAAAGAACTAATGTGTTTTCCTCACAAAAACTTTTTGTAATTAGATTCTGAAAAAAACACCACTTATAGCAGAGCATAGTTTACACTGTACTGTTAGCAGTGTGGTACGTTTTGCTTGTAAAGTACTAGAGAAATCATAACTAATAAATTGAGTGCCGCTGAGATGGCTGGAGTGGGGAGGTCAGGGTGCTTCCCTTGGCCACCCTGGAGAGGACTGGCACCTGTTAGTTGTCCTCTGACCTCCACTGTAAGCAATGGCACATTCTCTCGCACACATGCACACACACAATAAACAAATGTTTAAAACCTCTCTTAAAAAATAAATTCAGATATTTTGCTTCTAGCCAAACTTGAGCAATGAGTATTTTTTTTTTGCATGTAAAATATGTTTTATTGTTCTTCAAAAGGGTTCAGGGTTTGGTTGTAAATCAGGCTGCACACCTTCCGTCAGTCTAACCTCTCTCACAAGTCAAACTGGCTTCAGTTAGCAATACTTCATTAAATCCAAAAGAAAAAGAGTTTTAATTTTGAGGGGAGGAAAAAAAAAGTCCAGTTCTGAGAACAATTAACATTATTAGGGTTGCTTTATTCTCCTTCACACACCCTTCTCCCCAGAACCAAGAATGACACTATCTCAGGCAGGCTGATGCTGGTGGACACCTGCATGTGCAGACCCCATGGGAGCTATTGTGCTCATGAACAAATACACACACACACACCAAAATTCTAGCATGTCAAGTGGAAAAGGTTTAAGTGGTATTGATCAAAACCCTTGAGGAGTCAACAGTTAACCTAACTTTTAGGTAAGAAGTTTGATCTTGAGTCTTTGTGAAAGAAGCATCTATTGCCATGCTCTGAAGTAAAAATTTCTGGATTATATCATCATCATCATTTTTCAACTTTAACATTCTAGGAACAGTGTCAAAAGCATTATTTTTCATTTTCTGGGATGAGGCAGGAAGGTATTTGCATTTAGTTAAAAATCAAAACAATAGCATCAACAGTAAGCAGGCAACTCAGAAAGCCACCAACATCTGGGTATTATTAATGAGATGTCATCCATCCTACTGGCTTGACAACACCCAGCAGTGAGTATTTTATTTACACTTCCACCTGAATAACTACTAAGATAAAGTATGAAGTAAGGCTTTTGAATACCTTCGAGGCCTGAGCACATAGCTTAGTTGGCAAGTAAATGGCATGTGGGTGATAAGACCTGAGCTTGATCTGCGGAACCTGTGTTAAACGCTCTGTGATGGCTGCAGATGCGGTTCAGCTGGGAAACAGCTCTGCTGACCAGCACGTACAGAACATTAGGCTTGGTTCCTGCGCTACGTAAAATTAGGTGTGGCATCGAGTGCCTGTAATCCAAGCACTTGGCAGGCCAGGGCAGAAGGAGCAAAAGCCTGTTATATATACATAAGAGAATTAACCAAAAAAGGCAACCAAGGTGGTCCATGCTTGTCTTCTCAGTGCTGGGTATACAGAAACAAGCAAACCCTGGGGCCCACTGGCCAGACAAATCAGTGCTCTCTAGGACAGTGGGCAGGGCGGGGAAGAGGAGACAGACAGACACACGCACATGTTTGACTCCTTATGAACAACACTTGAGGTTGTCTTCTGGCCTCTATAAGCATGAACACACACATTAATGACATTTCACATTAGATATTAGGTGGCAACGAATAGGAGTCCCCCAAAGACAGTAAAGGCTCTAGCCCCAGAACACTGCTTTGCGAGTTTCCAGACCATGGAGCAAAAGAAAACAAGGCATTTTGACGCTGTCAAGTGGACAGAGCTCAGTATTTGGATACATGGTTGTGGCCAGACAGAAAATAGGAGGGGGGGGGGGGCAGAGAACAGAGAGCCCCAGAGGTTGCAGAAAATCTCCCTTCAGTGTTCTTCAGAGAACTGATGAGCACAAGTGTGCAAAGAGGCATCTCAAACATCTCAAAGTCTTCTGTGGAGATAGAACTTAGTGCTTGGAAAGTCTGGGGTCAGTGCCTGTTCCTCATCGCCCCAGATTTAAGCAGACATGAAGTACAGTGCTCACAGATGTCATTGATACATAGTGAGGAATAAGGCTCCCGAGACTACATGTTCTTCTTCATACAATCTCGAATGCACAATCTGAAAGGGTCAAGCTGCTTCCCAGAACCTTATCCCTGTCTTGCAACAAAGCTTAGAACTGTGTGTCATAACCCAAAATATCCATCATAAAAATTGAGTCCAAAATGTAACTGACAGTGTCTGGCATCTGGCCAAGTATGTCCAATAATTAAAAGAAAGGAGGGTTGTAGTGGGGGGATCTGAGCCAGAACCCATACACATACCGAATACCATGCAGTAGTGATTGTGATTTTCATGTCAAGTCGGAAGGTTAAAATTTTTAAGCAGAGACATAGAAGACACTGTAAAACACCCATGTTAGACTTCTTTATCAATCCCTGAGGTCACAATGAGATAAAAACTGCATTGCCTTTGAAAAAGATGAATGGCAGAGTAGACATTGCTGAAATGGAGACCGTCCAGGCTGGAAAAAGCAGAGCCATGTTTGAATGAGCAGGGTGGTTTAGAACTGTAGACAATTTCTTATCAGCAAGTCTTGGGCTGTCCTAAGGAAAAGAGTAGATGAGACAGCAAAAATATTTGGCAGAAACAGTTGAGAAAATGATGGCTGGAGTGTCATCAGGTGTGAAAGCTCCCACAGACCCAGACACAGGAAGGAGAGGACATCAGTGCTCACCATAATCACACTGCTTGGAAGAGGGAGGGGTACACTTGGAAGTAAAGGAAGGCTTAAGCAAAGGGGAAAGGAGGAACAGAACTAAAGGTGCCAGGCCACGCCCTCTCCTCTCTTCTGTCCTCCCCCCTCCTCCCCCAGGCCCCTCCCCTCTCCCCTCCTGGCCATTCCCCTCCTTTCTCTGGCAGGTTCTCTCTGCATGGCCTAGGCTAGCCTCAAGTTTATGGTGTTGCCTTAGCCTCTCCGGGGCTGGGGTTCTGAGCAGTGCGCGTGAAAAGGTGTGGAATAGAGAGAAACTTCATGAGCTCAGCAGGGCATCCGTGACTCCTGCGCTACCTCATGCACCCTGGTGAAATGCGAAATGCCCCCCCCCCCTTAACATCAGCAAGGCAAGAGTTCTGATTCTTGTCACCTTGTCCAGTGTTACACTGGAGCTGCTGGCAACAAACTCAGAAACAAAACCACATGAGGCAACCAGAATGTTTTAATTTACAGACAGCATAATCTTCACCGTAGAAAACAAAAGGCTATAAGAACTTATAAGCAAGTTAGGCAGGGTTGCAGGACACGGAGTTGTTTCTTGGTGCTAGGTAACTCAGTGATAGAACACGTGCCTAGAATTCCAGCAAGAGGCCCTGACTTAGATCTCCAGCACTCAAAAAGAAAGTATTTATATATTAACAATGAATAAACAACAGTTGATGCTGTAAAATATTTGAACACTTAGGTATAAACCTGAGAAAATAAAATATATTAATACTCATACAGCACTAAAATTTTATTTTAGTGGAGTTTATCAAGTGAAAACTTTGAAAATAACTATTAGGAGAAGAAGACAAGCAATGGACACTGGAGAAAATACTAACCCGTATTAAACATAAAGAGCTGTTGAGAATATCCATCAGTAGATGTGAATGGCTTAAAACTCGAACTATATCCATATGGTAAATATAATTCAGCAATAATATAACAAACTTTTCTTTTTATTATTTTTTAAATTAGCAAACAAATGGTATTTATTTTTTAATATTTTTATTATTTAAGAAATTGATACAATGTATTTTTATCATACTCACTCCCACTCTTTTGTTTTATTGGTTAGTTTATTTCTTTACATTTCATATACTATCCCCCTTTCGTTTCCCCTCCATAAACACCCTATCCCTTCCCCTCTCCCCCTGCCTCTATGAGGGTGCTCACCCACCCACCCACCCACCCATTCCTGTCTCCCTGCCCTGGCATTCTCCTCACTGGGGCATCAAGCCTTCATAGGGCCTCTTCTCTCAGTAATGCCTGACAAGGCCATCCTCTGCTACATGTGCAGCTGGAGCCATGGGTCCCTCCATGTATACTCTTTGGTTGGTGGTTTAGTCCCTGGGAGCTCTGGGTGGCTCTGGTTGGTCGATATTATCGTTCTTCCTATGGGGTTGAAAACCCCTCCGCTTCTTCAGTCCTTTCCCTAACTCCTCCACTGGGGACTCCATGCTCAGTCCAGTGGTTGGCTGCAAGCATCCCCATCTGTATTGGTCAGGCTCTGACAGAACCTCTCAGGGGACATCTATACCAGGCTCCTGTCAGCAAGCACTTCTTGGCATCAGCAGTAGTGTCTTGGTTTGGTGTCTGCAGATGGGATGGATCACTAGGTAGGGCAGACTCTGGATGGCCTTTCCTTCAGTCTCTGCTGCACTCTTTGTTCCTGAATTTCCTTTCGACAGGAGGAATTCTGGATTAATATTTTTGAGGTGGATGGGTAACCCCATCCCTCAACCAGGGGTCATGCCTATCTACTGGATATGGTCTCTACAGGTTCTCTCTCCCCTTTGTTGAGTGTTTTGGCTAATGTCCTCCCTGTTGGATCCTGGGAACCTCTTGGGTCTCTGGCATCTGGGACTTTCTAGTGGCTACCCATCCCCCCACTGCTAACCTCCTTTCAAAATTCTCCCCATCTCTAAACTGCCCCCCTTTTCCTTCCCCCTGCTCTCTCTCTCCCAGGTCCCTCTCTCCCTCTACTTCCCAATATTATTTTCTTCCCTTCTGAGTAGGACTGTAGCATCCACACTTTGATGTGATCTTCTTTCTTCTTGGATTTCATATGATCTGTGAGTTGTAGTGTGGGTAATCAGAGCTTCTTTTGGGTTAATATACACTTATCAGTGAGTGCATACCATGTGTGTTCTTTTGTGACTGGGTTAACCTCACTGTCCTGGCTAGTTTTGTGTCAACTTGGCACAGCTGGAGTTATCACAGAGAAAGGAGCTTCAGTTGAGGAAATGCCTCCACAAGATCCAGCTGCAAGGCATTTTCTCAATTAGTGATCAAGGGTGGAGGTCCCCTTGTGGGTGGTGCCATCTCTGGGCTGGTAGTCTTGGTTCTATAAGAGAGCAGGCTGAGCAAGCCAGGGGAAGCAAGCAAGCCAGTAACATTCCTCCATGGCCTCTGCATCAGCTCCTGCTTGAGTTCCAGTCCTGACTTCCTTAGTGATGAACAGCAGTATGGAAGTGTAAGCTGAATAAACTCTTTCCTCCCCAACCTGCTTCTTGGTCATGATGTTTGTGCAGGAATAGAAACCCTGACTAAGACACTCACTCAGGATGATACTTTCTAGTTCCATCCATTTGCCTATGAATTTCATGAAGTCATTGTTTTTAGTAGCTGAGTAGTAGTCCATTGTGTAAATGGACCACATTTTCTGTATGTATTCTTCTGTCGAGGGACATCTGGGTTGTCCAGCTTCTGGCTATTATAAATAAGGCTGCTGTGAACATAGTGGGACATGTGGCCCTTGTTATATGTTGGGACATCTTTTGGGTATATGCCCAGCTCACTCTCACTCTTACCCCTAACTCCTCTCAGATAGACTCTTCCTCCATCCCTCTCAAACTATGTGCCCTCCTCTTTCTTTTCTTTCATTCTTTTTTAATGAGCCCACCAAATTCAATTTCTGCTGCCCATTTACCCATGCTGTGTGGCCGTGTGGCCATCTACCGGAACTTGCAGTAGACTTGCCAGAGAATACACCCTTAAAGAAAACTGACTTTTTCCCTTCCTAGGAAGTGACCAACTGTCCATAGCTCCTCATTTATGGGTGGAGACCCCTTCTCTCTCTCTATGCTAGAATTTTGACTAGCTTGATCTTGTACAGACAACCACAACTGCTGAGTTCATGAGGATACCAGTCCTGCCATGTCCAGAAGATACTGTTTTGCTCTGATTCTCTGCAACTTCTGTCACTTAGAATCTTTCTGTCCCCCTTCCACCACTTTCTCGGGCCTTTCAGGGATGTAACATAGCTGTCTCACTTGTTCCGAGCACCCTAGGACTCTTAGTCTCTGTACTTCCACCAGTTGTAAGTTCTTGCATTTGGCCACCATTTGCTGCACAAAGAAACTTTTCTGATGATGTCTGAGAGCTGCCCTATTCTATGGGTAGAGAGATCAAGACATAGAAAGCAGTCCAGCCAAATGGATGTATCTGGAGGATATCATCCTTAGTGAGGTAACCCAACCACAAAAGAAGTCATTAGATATGCACTCACTGATAAATGGATATTAGCCCAGAAACATAGAACACCCAAAATACAATTTGCAAAACAAGGGAAGACCAACGGGTGGATACTTCGTTCCTCCTTAGAATAGGGAACAAAATACCCATGAAAGGAGTTACAGAGACAAAGTTTGGAGCTAAGACGAAAAGATGGACTATCCAGAGACTACCCCACTGGGGATCCATCCCATAATCAGCCACCAAACCCAGACACTATTGCATATGCCAGCAAGATTTTGCTGAAGGGACCCTGCTAGAGCTGTCTTGTATGAGGCTATGCCAGTGCCTGGCAAATACAGAAGTGGATGCTCACAGTCATCTATAAGATGGAACACAGGGCCCCCAATGGAGAAGCTAGAGAAAGCACCCAAGGAGCTGAAGGGATCTGCAACCCTATAGGTGGAACAACAATATAAACTAATCAGTACCCCCAGAGCTCGTGTCTCTAGCTGCATATGTAGCAGAAGATGGCCTAGTAGGCCATCACTGGGAAGAGAGGCCCCTTGGTATTGCAAACTTTATATGCCCCAGTACAGGGGAATGCCAGGGCCAAGAATCGGGAATGGGTGGGTAGGGGAGCAGGGCGGGGGGAGGGTATAGGAAACCTTCAGGATAGCATTTGAAATTTGAAATGTATATAAAGAAAATATCTAATAGAAAGAAAGAAAGAAAGAAAGAAAGAAAGAAAGAAAGAAAGAAGGAAGGAAGCAGTCCAGCTAGCACTGTAATAGTAGTAGGCTCACTCTGAGGCCTAGGAGTTCTTTAACCATGGGTTCTTGGTCAGATTTAGAGTACCAGTCATTTGTTTCCTCCTGGACAAAAGGACTTTAAGTCCATCAGAAGTGGTTGGCTACCCCCATAACCTTTGTGCCACTGTTGCACCCATGGGTGTGCCTTGCCGTGCCGGTTATCATTGTAACTGATAGGGTTCACAGATTGTGGATGGCATTTTCTTCCAGCACCTACCATAGCACCTTCCAGTACTGCGAAGGCTGACCAGATAGGAGAAAAACCCCTGCTCAGTACCAATCTGATTTCTTCATGCCCTGTGACAAAATCTCTGTGGTATCTTCACAATAAGGCTCTACCATCAAGTTCTGGTGAGCAGTCAAGACCAACAACAATGCCATGTGCTGTTGGAAGGGTATCTGGGACATCTCTGTTCAACATCATGAGGAGAAGAATCCCACGGGTGATCCTGGGCTTTTCATTTGGCATCTTATGGCTTCTGAGGGGAGCATAGTCTCCTATGTGGGGTGCTTCCAGTTAAGCATCTTTATATGTTTATGTGCTTCGGAAGCTTATAAAGCAGTCGATTTCCGGATG
Organism: Mus musculus; assembly: GCF_000001635.26. Taxonomy (NCBI): domain Eukaryota; kingdom Metazoa; phylum Chordata; class Mammalia; order Rodentia; family Muridae; genus Mus; species Mus musculus. The sequence goes on from NC_000070.6 coordinate 32,497,705, forward strand.
GCCTTTTCAAACATCCTTAGGGTTAGTTATCCTTGCCTCTTCTACCCTACTCTCCTGTCTCTCTGCTCACCTTAACCTCCCTCCCTTATACAGTGTATTTTCTTACATATATGTCATAAACATTGCTCACGTTTGATCCCACTGTACTCCTGCCCTTCCTTCCCCTACCTTCTTCCCTCCAAATAGCTCCCCTTATGTTTTCATAGTATGTATGTATATATGTATTATGTATGTATTATGGTATATGTATATGTGTGTGTATATTTAATTCTAGGTCCTGCATATGAAAGGAAATGAGATGCTTTATATTTCTCTTCTATTATTTTTACTTGTTCTCTTTTAATATAAACACCTTCTAATTTCATACTTAAATCTATATTCTGCATATAAGAGAACATGTGCAACATTTGTCTTTCCAAGTCTGACCAATTTCACTTTCCAGTCCCACACATTTCCCTGCTAATAATATGACATTCTTCTTTAATCTTGAATGACACTCTACTGTGTATTGTGCAACAGGTTTTCTTTATTAGTCTGTATTGTTGTCTGTATATTGGCATCTAGGCTCTTCCTGCTTCCTGGCCATTTCAAAAGTTCTGTGGTAAGCACAGATGTGCATGCCAAGATAGACTCCTTCAGGGTATGCCCAAGAGTTGTACATCTGGATCATAAGCGTAGCCTAGTTTGAGCTTTTTGACACACTCTGTGCTGGTTCCCATAATGGCTGTACTAGATTACATTTCATCTTAATGTAACTCTAGAAGTGGAAAAGAGATGTTGTCAGAAAGCAGAGCGTAGATTTGGGGCTACTGCGAGGTGTAAGGGCTGCAGCAGACTTTGGGTGGTGATGGGATGTTCATGTTGATTGCACTGATGGCTTCCCATCAAAATGGCAATTGCATATTCCAAATATTGCACTGTCATGTACTAACGCTGTTTTCAGAAGCTAGAAGGAAGAAGGACTTGCTACTGGAGTTTGTGCTGGTAGTAAGCATGACTGGAACCCAGCCTTTGGATTCAGTTATGGACAGTGCATTGTAAAATTACTCCCAGGGCTCCTTTTAAAGCAAAGAAGTCTTTGTAAAAAATAATATTACTTTGAATATCTCTTTTCTCATGGTTCCTATTGCAATATTGTTTCCTTAAAGATACATCACAGTTTGATATTGGAGACCAGAGTGACCACTGCACTGTATTGCTCATATTCCGCCATGAGGGGCAGAAGGCAGATTGAGTAGCAGACTACACACAGTTTAGTGCATTCATTAAATCATATCTCATGGTTAAATATTTAGTCTACTTAACATCTCTGCCAAATTTCAGCTTAGGAACTTGCATGTGCTTTGTCAAAACAGCATTTCAAATACTTCAAAAATGATTTGTTCCTTTTTAACACCAATCTCAGGTTGTAATTAGACTGTACACACAAGCTCCATTTTAGCCTCCTAACGAAATCAAAACTATGTAGTGTTAAGGTGCTTCGTGAAAAGATGCAGGGTCAAGAGATGCAGTGAGCGGAAAGGAAGCAATAGGTTGCACCTCCCAGCCATCCCTGGCCTTGTTATGCCAACACAAAATGACTGTGGTGTTGCTGTAAATCTCCTTCCAAATATGCCCCGGCAATGAAAACACGACACAGTTAATGCTGTGCACCTAGATTGGGCAGATCTACGGCTACACTACCATCTTCTACAACTTATGAGACCCCTTAGAACTTGCAGTTTCTCCAGGCCATGTGCTAATGCTCCACTTTTCTTTGTCTTCTTCTACCTCCTCCTCTGCATCCTCTCCCTCTTCCATTTTCTCCTTCTTATCTCCCACTCACCTTCTGCTCCACCTTCTCTTTTATCTGCCCAATCATCAGGTCTCCATTATTTTACAAATTAAGGTGGGAAGCAGGTTTACAGGAAATCACCTGAGTGCTGACTCATTCCTTGTTCTCAGCCCCTCACAGGAGAATGGAATTAACACCAAATATAATTAGCCCCAGGGCTATGCACAACATTTCCCCCTTTCTGTCCAATTAAAAGACTATTTTATCTCAGATATAATTGAACATAAGTATTATTATTTTGTAATTTATAAAGTACAAGAGACCTAACCCAGTCCATCATCCTTGTTAATTAAACAGAACCTCTGTCATCTATTCTTACTTAAAAGACTTATAATTCTACATCTGGCTATGTCTTGGCTTTAGATTGAATGCCATCTGAACACCATCCTCTCAAAACTGTTCCTCTCCAAATAAAAAGCCTGAGTTGGCTAGGAGACTATGTAGTTTTTCAACCTCATCAGAAATCTAAGAACGACTGATATTAACTGGAAATATATAGAAAGCCTAAAACGGCTTCCAAAACGTAGCCAATCCATAGAGACTGCTGATCACCTGGACAGTCCCTTACTTCAACACGCTGGAGCATCGGTCTTCAGCCTACTGGCCAGGGTCATCTGATGGACTTAGAAAAACAGGAATATTAAGGACTAGCCTACTCTGTCTCGGCAGAATCAAGCTGTCCTAACCTGCAATTGCATCCTTTCTTTGGACAGTATTATGTCTGTAGATGAAATGAGGCAATTCTTGCCTAGTGGCTGTTTCACCACAACTGGAGTAACTCTAAGGTGCTCAGTTTCTTCTTTGAATCCAAGACCGGGAAAGCTGTCAGGAGCAGAATGGTCTCAATAACAAGTGAATAAATAACATTAAATGTCACATTCTGTGGACTTCTGATGTTTCGGAAAACCAACTATCTATTTAAAGTAATGTAGACAGTTCTCTGTTAACTGCTCTCAGCCATTTCTAATTAAAATAACTGAGAACACCCTAACAATAAACTCAGAGCCATGAATTTCCTATTTGGCCCTTAACTCACAGGCTTAGACATCTCAGATCTGTTTATAACAGCAATAGAAGGACTGGGTTCAAGCCTTGTACTTCAAAATTTTTAGAATCAAGGACCACCTATAATAACCACCCCCAGCCCCAAAACCTAGGAAACTGGGATGACGACTCTTCATAACTTCCTCAAGCTGATTATGGGCATTGAGATATTTTAAAGGGAGGGGGAAGGGTAACGAAAATGCGGGAGTTGGTTGGCCTTAAGAAGACCCCACCAATGATTGTATTAGTCTCTGATATCTGTGTCCTTACTGGATTCGGATGAGAAGCCAAGAAATCAGGAGTTAGTCAGGTCAGTTCAGCATGTCTGACGATGAAATTCACCAAGGCTGAATATTCTGTCATATATAAATCTCCAAACAAAATTTTAGTATCATCAAGATAACCTTTTTGGGGTCTCCCGCTATCAAATCTGATCCATATAACTCTGGGAGGTGTAAATACATTATTCACCTTTTCCCCAAATCAGCATATCCTTCAGCCGGTAACCAGGAAAACCTGTAGCTTGCCCTCTGTCCCAGAGGAACAATAATACAGCCACATTACTCAAAATCACACACATTTTAGCCTATTTAGGCCTTTCTAATTTGTCATATCAGGATATTAGCCCAAAATTCCCGTGGATCCCACTGTGTACAGAGTATGAGTCTCCTGCAGACTTTATTATACCATCTTTTAAACCATTGATTTAAAACCACACTTCTATTTTCCTTCCTTTTTCCTTTTCCTTTTCCTTTCCTTTTCTTTCCTCTTCCTTTCTTTTCTTTCCTTTCCTTCCCACTTTTAAGGTGGGAAGCAGGTTTACAGGAAATCACCTGAGTGCTGACTCATTCCTTGTTCGCAGCCCCTCACAGGAGAATGTAATTAACATCAATATAATTAGCCCCAGGGCTATCCACAACACTACGGATGCTTAGTAGTCCTGCTCCCTCTGCCAGGGCTCATGGGGACCTGGGAGCTTTGGTGGTCTTTTTTCCTCCTTTGTGACTGAGCCAGCCTCTCTTTATTCCAGGGTTTGAACGGCATGTCTGTGGATGAGAAGCCTGGCTCCCCCATGTATGTATATGAGTCCACAGTCCACTGTGCCAACATCCTCCTGGGCCTCAATGACCAACGGAAGAAGGACATTCTCTGTGACGTGACGCTGATCGTGGAGAGGAAGGAGTTCCGAGCCCACCGGGCTGTGCTGGCCGCATGCAGTGAATACTTCTGGCAAGCACTGGTTGGACAGACGAAAGATGACTTGGTGGTCAGCTTGCCTGAGGAGGTACAGTGATTTGGTGTGGTTGTGGGGTTGTGGTGGAAGTTAGACGTGCACTGTGCCACGTGGATGGCCACGTCACCCATGTCCACATCACGTCACCCACATGTGGGCTTGTAGCATAATCAGTTTCTGTTTGATGCACTTGAAGCCTCAGAGGCATGAATACAAAGTGAGCGTGCTTCTTTAAGGGAACTGAGCCTCACCTGGGGCCCTGGCCCTCATAGTTTCTAGTTCACTTAAACTTCGGGTTTTGAATAGTTCAACCTCATTCTGATGCAGTCCTCTGTGTAGGATTTGAATCACTACTATTTCTTCTCTTTCAAATGGATCATTAGATTTCCCCTGAGAATAAAACAGCGAAAGAATTCACAGGACCTTCCTTGCTTAGGAGAAAAACAAAGCGACCAGCAATTCTCACCATTAATGCAGTGAGATTCTAAGAAGTGTAAATTTGCTTTTCTCATCAGGATTGAAAATATCCCCTACTCAGGTTTCTTAACTGCTTCAGTGAGAACAGTCATTTTGGTACTTTGGGGACATGAATAGCAAGGCTTGTTCTGTGCAGAGATGACAGTCAAGTGGTTTGAGAGGCAAGGACCCAAAAGATGGGTGTCACAATGGTGAACCATTAAACTGGTCACTCTTCAGACTGCTTATGATTCTTCAGTCATTCGTAGCCTCCTTATCTTCAGAAGACCGGGGTTAATGTGTGAATCCTTGAGCTTTGTGTGCAATGCAGAGTATTCTCTGCACAACACCAATATATGATACAACTGCAGAGCCTCTGGCAGCCGTTTGCAAGCTGTGTACAGCACAGCATGCAGGAGCACAGCTCACGTTCACGTCCTTGCGAATGAGACCCAGGGTCACCTCTGCAGCTTCCTCACAGCAGTCTTCTATGATAAGTCAAAGACCAAAAATGTAAGGAGTTAAAGATTACACTTACCACTCCATCCCGCCATCACCAACTCAGATGCCTTCAGAGACATAGCGGTGACATTAACAACTCAATAGTGCTTTGTAAAGAGTAGGGCGTGATGGAGTGAGCAGCTAGACCACCAAAAACACGTTCAAGCCTAACACGAGAGAAACACAAAGGGGGCTGGAGATGCAGCTTGGATAAATTGCCTAGAGCGTGGTCCCCAGCAATAAAAACAAGACGCATGGGATGGAAGAGACACCAGATTTCAGTCCCTTGCTACACAGCATTTGTGACTACCCCCGCAGAGAGCAGAAGAATGGCCAGCTGATGAACCGCTGACGTTTGAAACATCTTCACATAGGCACCCTGTCATAGTCACAACCAACTGCTCCATTCCCATTTCCTACACAGCCGTGAGAGAAGGAAAAGAATAAGTCATTTCAAGATTAGGTAGCCAAGATCAAGTCTTGGATCTAGTAAGAAGAGAAGGAGAGCGAGCAATGGCAGCTGGGTCCTTAGCAGGATGGGCGGTTCCCATCTGCACTGGATGGAGGCATGGCGGTCTGTAAACTGCTCCTGGGCTTCGCAGCTGAGGTAGTGATGTAATGCTGCAAACCCAGCCCATCCTGCAGCAAGTGCTGCTCAGACACATGTCCTTCTTCTCCAATGGGAACAAAGACGACATCCTCCTCACTCAGTCCAACTCTAGAATTCTCTGGAAATAGTTTCATGACATCTAGTTATACAAAGTAGTCTTAGAGGAGGTGACACATGTTGCCTACTTATTTCTGTTGTGTCTTGGAGAGCCATTTCATATGTGTATATGTATTACTAATTTCCAAAACTTAGATATTAAAGCAGATACACAAACGAAGTCATACTTTATGTATCGAGTCTTCCCTCAATGACTGTGTTAGCCCTACCTCATACTTCCTAGAAAAGAAGACCTAAGCCCAAGCCTGTTCTCAATTCTAACCTGGATCCTGATCTACTAATCTCTCCGAGCCTATGTGTGAGTGTGTGCATGTGTGTGTGTTTGGATTTTGGGTTTTTTTCCCCACACCAGATTTCTCTTTGTAGCCTTAGCTGTGCTAGACCAGGCTGGTCTCAAACTCTCAGAAATCTGCCTCCTAAGTGCTGAGCCATGATCTTAATTTCAAGAAGCCCTAAAATTCTGAAGCCCTTAACCTATAATCAAAATACAGTACCCATCCAGTAAAATGTGAAGGAAACCAGGGTATAAATAAATGTTACTAAGCCTGAAGTTTCTTCTCAAGTCAAACCCTTGATGTGGGTGCTTCTTTCTGTACATTGCTCACGTCTGTACAGACTAAGAGGACACCCGACTGCAGTCATGGATGTCCAGTAGAAGTCTACTTTAGTTTTTCAGTCTGGTCACATTAGTTAAGAGTGAGTTGGCTGTGTATTGGTCTTGTTGCTTCTAGCCCTATAAAGTGACTGCTGTCCCTACAGTGTCTTTATCATCTGCATCCGTGTGTTACCCAGCTTCCTGTCAGTGGAAAAAAAATATCTGGAAAAAACAACAACTGCCATTCAGCTCTGCAAAAGCTGGACTCATGGTTGCCAGCAAATAAGAGCCCTCAACAGTCTCTAGACCACACATTCGCGCGCGCACGCGCACACTCTCACGGGCAGAGGATGAGTAGCACTTCCGTTCCACAACTGAGCAGATCATTCATCAATGTGACTGTGCTTTGTGCTGAAAGAGGAGACAGTGGCCAGTGTTCTGCGCATCTCAGATCAGGTCTCCCACTACTCGTTACACTAAAGAGAACTCTGCAAACAGCTCCTTAACTGTGGTCATGGGAAACATTTTGGGCTTGATGCTCACCGTCTCACCAGTGGCCTCAGAGTCCTGAAGTCTGTGGAGTACAGAGGATAGGAATGGGCTGTGTGTCCTAAGAAGGGGTGAGTGTACAACACCCTTTTTCAGAAGTCTGCTGGGTTCCCAGGGAATGGAAATGAGTTGCCATCTGCTGGTTACTCTCTTAATGCTACACCTTTCTTTGTCTTGTTTCTTTGGTCCTTCAGCACTCAGGGTTGTGGGTAAAACTGAGGATAAAGACTATCAGGCAGGTAGCCTGATATTTTCTGTATTTATGCATGTGCATCTGCGTGAGTTTCTATGGACTGCATGCATGCAGGTACTCACAGATGCCAGAGGATGCTACACCCTCTATAAGTGTAGTTAAAGGCAGTTGTGAGCCTCCTGTTGTGGGTACTAAACACTGAACCCAGGTCCTTTGGGAGAGTAGTCAGTGCTCCTAACTCCTGAGCCATCTCTCTCCATAATATGTCTTTAGCTATTATAAATACTTTAGACTTACACTAGTCTATTAACTCCGACCCTTCAACAATTTGGGATCATTTTCTCTCATTATTAAAAAACAAAACAAAACAAAAAAGTAGGGTAGATCTGGGCATGGTAGAACACCTTTAATTTCAACCCACTTTAATTTCAGAAAACAGAGGCACCCAGATCTCTGTGGGTTCAAGGCTAAGACAGGTAGTCCTAAATAGTGGGCCTCTGTCTCAAAATTCCCTCCTCAAAAAAGGAGATGGGAGTGGATCTGACCCAAAAGGACTATTGACAAAAAGGAACCTGTCCCCAGGGTATAGTGAGGCTCATTCTTGGTGGGGCCACCAAGCACAGAGGCCACAGCAAAATCATGGAGCCTTTTTTTCAGGCAGCTTTTATAGAACTATAAACATGTGGTTTAGGACCTGCAGAGAAGCAATAAGACTGCCATGGTTATCTTTGGATGGCCCCTGTCACTTGTGATGCCATGAAAAGCTCTTAATGCTAAGGCACAGGGGGCTGGAGAGATGGCTCAGAGGTTAAGAGCACTGACTGCTCTTCTGAAGGTCCTGAGTTCAAATCCCAGCAACCACATGGTGGCTCACAACCATCTGTAATGAGATCTGATGCCCTCTTCTGGTATGTCTGAAGACAGCTACAGTGGACTAATTTATAATAAATAAATCTTTGGGCTGGAGTGAGTGGGACCGACCAGAACAAGCAGAGGTCTTAAAATTCAATTCCCAGCAACCACGTGATGACTCACAACCATCTGTACAGCTACGGTATACTCGTATACATAAAATAATAAATAAATCTTTTTTTAAAATGCTAAAGCACAGGGTGCCTTCTGCCTTCAGCCTTCGTGAGCCTGTAGAGGAAGAGGATGTTTTGTGGGACACAGTAAGAAAGGCAAAGCACCCACCCCTGAGCACAGAGCCAGCCCTTCCAGCTCCCCTGTTCACCAGCACTCACCTGAAAAAACATAAAGGGGAGCCATTGGACAGAGCACAGTCTGGACCTCTGTGTGTGAAGGCTCAAGCAGTCAACCTCCTTGGACTATTTCCTCAAACATTTACCCATTCATTAAACAAACATTCATCCAGGCCCTACCATGCACCAGGAAGGACCATTCTAGGATCTGGGTGATTGTCACTTATAATCCAGTAGGTAGGAAACTGCAGGGAAAGTGAAAGAGAGGAGAGAGCCATGGAATGTCCCGTCACGGATACTGAGATCTTAAACAGGAAAGTCAAGAAAGGCCTGTGGCAAGGGTGACTTCAGATGACACATAGGCAGAAGGTGAAGGATCAGCCATGTTGGCAGCTGGAAAGTCAGTGGGTGAGCGAGGAAGTGGGGCAGAGGAGTAACAGAGAAGGGTCCAGTGACTGCAAGTCCCAAATGCCTGACACGGTACCAAAGGAAGGGTGGCATGGAGCCACATTCATTCTGTCAGAGAGGTGATAAAGCCAGACTGTGACCCTACTAAACACTTGGCCTTTGCACAGAATAAACAGAGAAGCCACTGAAGAGTTTCACAAGAGGTTATTCTGATGTCTGTGTCGTGTACATGTACATAGATGAAGGCCCAAGGGAGCACCAGAGTAGAGATAGACCCTGGTGTAGTTAAGACATAGCATGAGGATCCTGGCAGTGGTACAGACGTACGTGAGTGCCAGATTCTCCAAAAACAGTAAAAGAATAGTGTTACCATTAGCTGAGATCAGTTGAGTGAGTAAGATTGTAGGTGAGGAGGGTTGGTCAGGACTGGGGAGTCCTGTGTGTGTATGTATGAAGTTTGAGGTGCCTGTTGGCATCCAAGTAGAAGCGTTTATTGTCAGGTTTTATATGCCCATTAAATCCATGGGCAAAATCTAACCCAGAGTTAGGAATTGGAACATGGGAGGATTGAAGGCCATTCAACAAGTAGATGTGGATGCTGCCTGTGACTTCATTGAGCACTTGGCAGGCAGATGCAGTTGAAGCGGAAAACAGACCCACCTGTGTTCCACAGGAAAGAATGCCTCGTTTCAGCTGACTGTAAGGCTGCACTAATTAAAGCAAGCAGAGAACTGGGCCAGGAGCTGGAGGGAAATAGCTTATCTGTCAGATAGGGAAAGACTCCAGCACGCTTGCACACCATGGCCAACAATGCCAAAGTTTGCCACACCCACTTTCCCTTCCCTTCCTGGACACACAAAGAAAAGCTACACTCATAACCAAGTAGGCCGTGTGGCTGAGTGCAGCCAGTGGCGTGATGATGGACTAATTTGTCACTTCTACTCTGAGGCTGCTAAAAGTAGGTCCGGATCCTTTTTCCCATCAATGAAGGTGTCCAAGAACTTAGAGAAGCTGAAGCCTGAATCCCTGAGTCACGTTGGAGGACAACCATCTGGCTCAAAACACTACTTTTATTTTTACAATTTCATATGTATATACCATGTATTCTAATCATATTCAGCCTCCATGAGCCTCTTCTCATCCCTCTTCTTTGCCCCTCTGAGCATAAGATGCTACCCACTCCACCCCACCAGCAATCATTAACAGTCATTGTCCCCTCAGGAAGAGCAGGGCCTCATGAAACCCCTCATGAGGAAGGGTTGGAGGACCCACCCTTGTGCGGATCTCCATCGGCCGTGTCGTACCTGGACGGCAAAGATGCTCCCTCATCACCTGACACTTATATTCTTTCTGCTCCCTCTTCTCCTGTATTCCTTGAGCCTTGAGGGGTTGGGTTAGGTGTCCCAGGTAAAGCTATGCACTCATTCGTCACTCACACCCAGCACTGTGACCAGATGCAAGGACTGTATTCGTAGGTGCCTTCTGCAAACAGGAACCTCTCTATTTCATCAGATCACATTCTGACAGGAGTGCTGAGCCGTTCAAACGGAGTGAGGTAGAGCAGACCTGCAAGATCACTTGAACCCAGCTAGGCAATAGTAAGGCCTCCATCTCAAAAAGAAAAGGAAGAAAAAAAGAAAAAAAAAATCTTTGATTTGTAACTACAGTAGAGCTAAGCAACCCCAATATTCAAGCTAATGGAAAATTTCCAGAAGAAGAAACATTGATTGATTATGCAGGAAACAAAACGGATGTCCCTGGGTACCCAGGAGAGGATGGAATCTACTGACCAAGGAGCAGACTCAGCTCTGCCAAGTATAGCCTTCTCTGAGTGGTGGGGCAGACCTGCATGATTGCTCTGTGAGTCTAACCCTGTGTTACAGGTTTCTGGTCCTTGACATTTCCTAGGTTCATGCTGGAGTGAGAGAAAACTAGTGTGGCTGGCCAGGAATTGAGGGGAGATGCTTGGGCTGGGAAGCAGGAAAAGATCTTGGAAATGGGAGGCAAAGCCTATCAGGAAAGGAGCTGCAGAAAAGGCAACAGAGCAAGTGTGGGGCTCAATTTTGTCAGCACCCCTAATTCTAAGATGTCTTGCATGTTCAAAGGAGCAGAGCAAAGGAGCCTAGAGGACAGTGGTGACACAATGGGGACACAGTAACCCAGAACACAGGCATAGCAGGCAAGATACAGACAGATCACAGCTCCTTAACTGCTTCTGGGTTTATAGTCCTGAGAAAATCATTTTGTTTAATGCCCTCGATTTCGGTATGAGTATGCAGAGAGTAGCAGTGCTGGATCCCAGCTTGACAGGCAGGTTGCCATTCAGATTAATGAAACATGATATGCTCAACTTCTTGGAAGGCTGGTGCTATAGAAACAGTAGGTGTTATTATTCCCATAAAAGGAAAGAGCAGCCCTCTCTGGTGAAATGGCTCTTAGCACAGAATCCTCATTAAAAGCTGTGGTGCAATTTTCCAAGTTGCATTAGTGAGACTTGGCAATGGATGAAAAAAAAAAAAAGAAAGAAAGAAAAGAAAAGCAAATAAATAAGGAGGCAAAATATTCCAAGCAACGAGTTGCAGGCAAGTGGGAAGGAAGGTTCCGAGAGTTAGAATCAAGCCACAGTGGTTCTGAAATGCCTGAAGGGAGAATTTATTTATAGTAAGGCAAAGGTGACTTCCAGCCCTGAAATCGGGGCCTCAATAGGGATGAAGGAAAGCTAAGCCATGCGCTGGCAGGGAACTCAGGCTACTGTGACTCTCTCTCTCTCTGGAGGCCTTAGGATGCTGGTGACAGCAGGGAGGGAGGGCCAGTGCGGACAGCCACAGCGACAGCTAATTTTAAATGAGACACATAAGCTGTTTTCAAACCTGTTGCTTTTTTTTTAATCCGAGGCCGCTGCATCCTATTTAAAGAGACTTTCAGAGATGCTCTTCTTCTGGCAATGGCACGGCTTGAACATACCAAAAAGCAAGACCCACATAAAACATATTTTTAAGTGACCTGATTTCAAAGGCATCTTTAAAGATTCTTTGCATTACACTTGTTTATTCTTAAAATAAAATGACCACAGTGATTAGCATTTGATACGGATTTGTAACAAGGCCTTGAACCATAGTGGCATGCAAATTAAATTTTGTAAATTAATGTATGTATTAGTTCACTTTTAAACCCTTCTTTATGTACGAACAAAATATCCCTTACATTTCTTTCTTTCTCCTATAATGGAGACTCTTAGCTGTTTCAATTAAAGTTAATAATAGCTTTTAAGACAAAGTTCAGAGCTATAAAGTTCTTCGCTTGATCAGTAATCATAACTATTATTTTGTCATATTTAATCATAGGACCCAGGCCTCTAACAGAGTATTTAATTAAACTTTTAATTCGTGATAAGAAGTTAAATAGCACTTGAGAGAGTTTTGAAAAATTATTTCACTTCCCAACCAGATTATAAAAAAAAAAAAAAAAGGTGAGAGGTGTGATCGGGAGACAGCGGCTGGCAGCCAGAGAATTGTAGGGCATGTCAGCATGGGTTGGCAATAAGCCACTTTCCAATTAGCATGGCTTCGTGGCTGCCGACTAATCACTCCTGAGTGGATGGGTGAGTCACTTATGATGTAGTGGCTCTCTATTTGATCCAGTACTGCTGAGAATAGCTTTCTTATCCCTATTACTGCCTGTCCCACCTTGCCAATGGAAGTGTGAGCTGTGTAGGCTAAACGCCGAATGGAAGAGACACTCGGATTGTGTCTCTTATTTCTCTTTGCTTCCTGAAAACTGAGATTGTAATTAAACTGGGAAAGCATGGTGTGATTTGTTTTGAAATGAGTCACAAAAACACACTCTCCACACAAAAACATTCAAAGGTTGGAGTCCTGGAGCCATTTTTAGTCTGTCTTTTCTTTGGCAGTTTTAACATCTGGCACAGGTTGGAGGATATCAATAAAGTTACCTAATAATCTTAGTGGATTCACATCCCGTTCCAAACTTGGAATGTCACCAGACTGCTGCAGGTTTTGGCTCTATTGTAAGGATCTTTGCAGCATTTCTTGTGTGCAGCAGGCTAGGTGAACAGCTGTAAACACAGAAAGCCATTGAAGGACATCCTTCTCATGGTATGAACACCTGGATTCTTGGTAGGATGGACACACTGTGACCCAGGAAATTAATTCAGAGATTTTAAAATTGAATCTATCATATCTAAGCATGGAGTAATGGAGTCAGGTTAAAAAGAAAGTGATTTCATTTCTCAGGAGCACAGGAGGAACATAGAACTTATGCACACAAATTGTTAATACCAACCATTTGAGTTATTTGTTTTAGTTCTTAACCAAATCCTTGGGCTCCGGAGGCCACATAAAGGATTGGTTTAGTTTATTTTGAAAGTTGGAGCAATTATGCATTGGCACTCTGGGCTTCCTGTTACCCCAGACGTGATCCTTTTGTCCCCATTAACTTGGTACATATAATAAAATTCATCACTTTGCCATAGACTTCTGACATTTGTTGGAAGTCTCTTTAACTGACATTGGGCCACTTTCAAGCTAGCTGGTGATACTGTGCGCTTTCCTGACTGAGACGGACTCCTATGCACAGTCTGGGGAGGCCTGGGTGTGGAAAGTTAATGCATTCAGCACCCTAGGTGGGTCAGAGCCAAGCCTCCAACACGAGCACATTTTTTGACTGACTGGCAGCAGAGAGCAATACTGACGGCTGTTCCCAACTGAGCCAAAACGTTGGCCCAAGAGTAAAAAGAAACGCTGGGTGGTGGCCATGAGAGGTTCCCAAGTTTAGAGAAAATCTACAAAAAATGGAGGTCAGTCGCAGGCTTCTACAGCATCAAAGTCACTACTTTAATTCTATATTTTCTTTATAAAAGATAGTACTATATGTCACTGCTATTCATGTTTCCTTTTTATTCCTAAGCCATCTTTGTGTTCCTTTGATTTCTTTTTGTTATTTTTCTTTCTATTCAAAACTAGATGATAGATTGATTATTCTTCCTAAAAGTGAGAGAGATGACATCGTGATGACATCATTGCTGAAAGCAGCATCAGCAGCTGGAGCTGAATGGAGCAGAGCAGATTCGTATGCATGGTGGCTACACTTGTGTGTCGGGCCGTGCCGAGTGGCACAAGACAGAGTGGGTAGATATGGATCACTTTAGTAAGCTGAAGTACTGCATGTGCCTAGCAGACACACAGCCTGGGCTCAGTCCTCAGCAGCACTGAAGGGGGTGAGGGGTTCCCAAGAGCTCCCTCTGATGTCTTATGGATTCTCCTTTACAGTTGTTTTACTCATTTTGAATGAGAAGCGTAGAGAAGGAAGGAACATCGCTACAAGGAAAGAAGATGAGCTGCCAGCTGGCTTCAAGGGCCTCACTGTGGCCATTTGAAAGGATTTAGCATTTGTGCTGTCATTCCTTCTTGCTGAGTTCTTTGCACTGTGTGTGGGCAGTCTTTGTGACTCTTGCATCTGCAAGTGAACCTGCAGACTGACCCATGCCTGACAATAAGGCGCGACAGAAAGATGACAAGCATGTCCCTCTAATATTTGGGATGAGGTAGAATCCCATCTTCATAAAAACACACATACTTGGACTCTTCCCTTTGCTGTATGTGTCCCCTTCATCCCCTTCAGCTGTCTCATTGTCAGCTAGGACTTCAAGTAGACCAAATATTAGAACACAAAGAAAGTGGGGAGAGAGTGGACATCGGTGTTTTACTCCTGATTTTCCGGGAGATGTTTGAGTTCTGTTTAGGATGATGCCGGCGACGTGCCTCCTGTATATTACCTGTAGTGAGGTGAGACATGTCCCCTGTACCATAGTCTCTCTGAAACTTTTACCATGAAGGGGTGGAGAATTTTGTCAAAGCCTTTCTCTGCATCTAATGCGATGATCATGTGGTTTCTGTCCTTTAGTCTGTTCATTGGCTGGATTATGTTAATTTATCTACATACTTGAACATCTCTAGAATGAATGCTACTTGATCATGATTGATGATCTTTTAATGTATTCTTGAATTCAGTTCACAAGTGTTTCTGAGAGTTTGTTTTTTCGTGTATGCTGATCAGAGATATTGACCTATAGTTTTCTTCTTTTTTTTTTTTTTTTTTTGAGTCTTGTCAGTTTTGGTATCAGGAGAATGATGGCATGGTAAAAGGAATTTGAGATGTTCCTTTTCTATCTTCTGGAACAGTTTAAGGAGTATCTGGAGGTCTGATAGAATTCTCCGCTGACTCCCTCTGGGCCTAGGATTGTTTTAGTTGGGAGATTCTTAATTACTTTGATCTCGTCGAGCATTGTATATCTAGCAGTGGCTCTCGACCTTCCTAAAGCTCTGGAGTTTTAATACAAGTTCCTTATGTTGTGGCACCCCAAACATAAGATTACTTTGATAGGCTGTGTGTATCTTGAAATTCATCCATTTCTTTTATTTTCCAGCTTGATACAAGATAGATTTTTTTAAAGTATGTTTTTATAGTTCTCTGATTTTCTTCCATGTCTATCGTAATGTCTTCCTTTATCATCTCTTAGTTTTTGGTTTAGCCAAAAGTTTATCAATCTCATTAATCTTTCAAAGTACCAACTCTGTTTCATTGATTTTTTCTTTTTTACTGTTTTCTTCATTTTTGTTTCATTAATCTCAACCATAATTTTGGCTATCTCTTCCTACCTACTCTTTTCTTTCTTTCTTTCTTTCTTCCTTTCTTCCTTTCTTCCTTTCTTTCCTTCTTTCCTTCTTTCCTTCTTTCCTTCTTTGTTTTTTGGTTTGTTTGGTTGGTTGGTTGGTTTTGGTTTTGGTTTGTTTTGTTTTTTGAGACAGGGTTTCTCTGTGTAGCCCTGGTTATCCTGGAACTCACTCTGTAGACCAGGCTGGCCTCGAACTCAGAAATCCGCCTGCCTCTGCCTCCCAAGTGCTGGGATTAAAGGCATGCGCCACCACACCCAACCCTACCTATTCTTTTTTAGTGTTGACTGTTGTTGTTCTTCTAGGGCCTTCAGTTGCATCATTTAGGTGTTACTTTAAGATCTCTGAAATTTGTTTGCATTTAGGAATGTCGTGCTAAAGTTTTCCTCTTACAACTGCTTTCATTGTGTCCTATAGACTTTGGTACATTTTGTTTTGATTTCATAACTTAAAACTTAGAAGAATTTTTTAAATTTCTTCTTGATCTCCTTCCTCCAATTTTGGTTCTATGTTATATTGTTCTGCTTCTGTGAATTTGTATGCTTTCTGATTTTCTTTTGTTACTGATATCCAGCTTTAATCCATGGTGGTCAGATAGAATATAGGGTGTGATTTCAGTTTTCTTGTATTTGTGAGGCTTACTTTGTGTCCTAATATATGGTCTACTGTGGAGAAAGACCCATGGGCTGCTGAACACAACATGTGTTCCGTACTGATTGGGTGGGAATGTTAGGCCCATTTGATATGATGTCATTGAACTCTAGAGTCTAACTTTTTTCAAATGACCTGTCTATTGATGAGAGTGGCTGATTGAAATCATCCACTATCACTGTGTTGAGGTAGACCAGTCTTCAGCTTTAAGTCTTAAAGTGTTTCTTTTATGAAGTTGGGTGCTCCTGTGTTTGATACATATATGTTTAGGACTACAATACACTGTTTGATTTTTTTCCTTCAATGAGTATTCAATGTCCCTCCATATCTCTTCTGACTAGTGTTGGTTTGAATTCAATGTGTCAGATATTAGAATAGCTAAACCTGCTTGCTTCTTGGTTTCATTTGCTTAGAATACCCTTTTCCATCCTTGTTATTCTAAGGTTGTGTCTAGTGTGGATCATGAGGTGTGTTTCTTAAAGGCAACAAAAAGATGGATCCAGTTTTCTGACCCGTTCTGTTCAGCTTGCATCTCATTATTGGGTAGTTGAAGCCATTAATATTAAGTTATTTTTAAACAATATTAATTAATTCTCAATTAACAGACATGAGAAATATATACACACAAATAAATGAAATTTTAAAATTCAAAACCATTAGCCGGGTGTTGGTGGCGCATGCCTTTAATCCCAGCACTCGGGAGGCAGAGGCAGGCGGATTTCTGAGTTCGAGACCAGCCTGGTCTACAGAGTGAGTTCCAGGACAACCAGGGCTACACAGAGAAACTCTGTCTCGAAAAAAAAAAAAAACAAAAAACAAAAAACAAAAAAAAAAAGAAAACAATTTCAAAACCATTATGGAAATGATTAGTGAACACTAGTATAATACCAAGGCAAGCCAAGGTTCAGATCCTCCCTCTGTCTCTCCCTTCCTCTCTTCTTCCTTGACCCCCCAGTCACAAGGAGAAAGTCGGATCTCTACACAGACATCAGAGTCAGACATGACGGTGATCTTGCTTCTGCCACCCCAGTGACCACCAGGGTTGATTCAGCTGACCTGGCTGGCTAGACGTTGTCCCCTTTTCTACTCACTGGTCCACTTGTGTCTCTCCCAAAACTGCATACTCATTCTAAGAGGACTCCCTTACCTGAGAGAGGACCATTCTTCAGTCAAGGGTTTATGGGTAGCTGCACTCCCCTGCTAGAACCTCAAAGAAGCTCCAAGGACCTGAGTGTCTTCATGCTAAGTCAGGCATCTATTGATCTGTGCTTTTTTCCTAGTGGATTAACTGGTGGTGTGTCTTGTGGTACAAACGTCCATGAAATGCGCATAATCTCCAGTGTATAGCTTGATCTCTTAATACCTTTAGATGAATTGCCAATTGGGCAACAGTGAGGACTAGAAGAAGAAACTTAACACCATGAAAAAGCAACAGGACAAATCTAGAGACATTCTACAAAACAAACAGCCGGATTTTCCCCCAGGAAATAAGTGGCCTGGGAATGGGTCTGGCCAGATTAAACAGAATGTAAGGGCCTCAGACAGTAGAAGCAGTAACTCGTGCTGTGGTGATGGCTGGGATGGACAATGCAGTGGTAAAAGACATTGCGGGAGAGCTGGAAAAACTCAATTAGGATCTGTGCGTTCGATGAGAGGTGATGAAGGGGCGGGTTCACTGAGGAGCAATTACAGGTTCAGTGTGAGCTCAGCCTGGTTAGGAACTACGGATCTGAGTGTGTGCACAAGTACACAGGGGGGTGACCCAGAAGGGCATGCTGAAGTGTGAAGTGCTACGGGGTTGAAATGCTGAATGGTGGGAAAACAATGGATGTTTTGTTTGTCTGCATTTTCTAACACCCTACCATGGCCACTGTTTAATTTATGAAGTAATAACACAGGCTTATTAGAAGAACAGGAAGATGAGGTGAAGTATGATGCATGGCACTGGAAACGTAGAAATGTAGTGTGGCTTCCTGTGTGTTTTCAAAGGTTCTCCCACGCATGGGTTTTGTTCCAGAGGTGTGTTCCGCCATCTTTCCTGGATCCTTCTTGCTGCCCAGGCCTCTCAAACACTTAAGCGTTGGATCTCAGCTGAATATGTATGTGTCCACAGCCTCAGTAGTTAAATGAAAATCAACCCAAGAGGCAAAGCTAGATTTCTTCTACCCCTTCTGATGTGCAAGTGTACGAGGTACTGTGTAGCTCAGCAGGTAGAGTACTGCCTAGTACACAGAAGGCCTTAGGCTTAACCCCTGATCACCTTCTAACCCTGTGGTGATGGCACACAAGTGTGTCACCCAGACTCTCCAGAAGTAGGGCAGGAGCATCAGGAGTTCAAGGTCATCCTGGACCCCAGCCAGCGCCTGGCCCACCTGTGCTACATGAGACCCTCTCTCAAAACGACTCCCACAGCGGAGGAAGGCAGATCATTGTTCTTTCTTGATCTATGAGAGGAGAGGGCTCAGCCTCTGTGAGATCCCTTGGTGGATAGAAGTGCTTGCTGCCAAGTCTGATGGCCTGAGTTCAACCCCTGGGTGGAGTTCACCCACGTGGTGAAAGACAGACAATTCCTGAAAATTGTCTTCCAAAGTGCAAACATGAACACAAATAAATAAATGGGAAAAATAACCTCAATGCAAGACCGTGTTTTACCTTTAATGTTGGCCTGCAGTGTTGAAACCTTTGCCCCCTTGTATGCCGTCTGGGCTCTTTCGCTCTGTCTTGAACGCAAGCATGCGAGAGTGCATGCACACACACACTATCTCTCCCCTCTGCCCCCTCCCCACCTTTGTAAATAGTGGGTGTTATTTTCAGGGGAGTTCAGGCTCTGACCCAGGGAAGGAAATCATGGCCTTCAGGCATAAGGTTCTGTGATGGTGAAGAGGGCAGGGAGATGTGAGGAGTACCCCACCCAACTGCCTCCCTGGTGTGCCTGTCCTGCGATTAAAGGAAAGTTCTTTGTGGATATTTTCAAACACACAAGAGTATCTGTACATGTGTGTGCTTTCAGATATACCTCCACAGGCTCACTCCAGGCTCTGGATGTGTATGGAGTATCTCCAATAGCTGCTGCCTTGAGGATGTGTCAGTCTTTACAGGAATCATTTCACAGATGGCATTTCAGAAAAGAAGCCATTCCCATCCTTCGCTGTGCTTCATTCAATAAAGACACGATAAAGATGCCACCAGGTCCTAGAAGCATCCTTCCTAGATCAGAGTCCTTGAGGTCCGTCCACGCTGCCTTCCTCTGTCGCTACCTTGTGCCTGAATCCAGTCTGGGAAGCATGTGCTACAGACCTTAGAATCTTGAATGGGATTCCCTTCAGTGTCGCCTGCTTCCCTTTGCAAGAAACAAGGAACACTAATATGCATTTCCAATATAAAAATGAACTCATGAATATAATTATATGAATATGTATGCATGTGTGGGTTATAAATAGACATATGTGCACAGGTACCTTTTATTAAAAAATAAAAATAAAATGAAATGAACCAGTGGGAAAGGCCACTGCAGCGTGATTGGACACTGTGAGTGCGCTGTCACGAGAGAAACTGACTGCACCTTTGAATCCACTGTTGATCTGAACATCTTAGATATTCTACAAAGTAAAACCTTTAAAATAGATTTTAACAGATAATAATCAACAAACATGAAATTTAAAGACAAATAGAAAAAAATGAACCCACTTTTATTTTTTAATTTTTTGTTAACAACAGAGAAGGAAAATAGATTTCCCTTTTTAAATTTAGAGCTATTAGCATATATCATCTGTGGATCATTCTTTAAGAAAACTAGAATGAACTTTTAAAAATTATCATTGTCACAGAGACAGGGTGATGGGAAGTGTCCTAGATTAGAGGGAGCTAGCAAGCCCAAATGCAGTGTGTCATCTGGCCTATACTGCGACCCTGAAGGGCATCCAGAGCAGGTAGAAGCTAAATATAAACTGGGAGAGCTTTGCCTATGGTTTCAACATTGCTTTCTCTGGATATTGTTCTTGTTCTCAGTTGCATGGCGAAGTACTTGGAGTTAAAATGTCATAGTGTCAGGACTTACTCTCAGATGGTTGGGGAGGAAGAGGGCGAGATTTCTATGTGATCTTACAAGTATAGATAGATATTTATAAAAAAAGGAGGGCATGAAACTTGGCAAAATTTAGCAATTTAGCATAAATCCATCTCCTTCCAGAATCCCAGATTCACCCCCAGATAAATATAGATGGCGGTGGTGCATCTCTTTCATCTTTTCTGTGAATCAGAATTTTCTGGTTTAACAAAAAAAAGGGGGGGTTGGGAAAAAACTGGAGTTGTGTTGTGTTTGTTTGCTTGTTTGTTTTCTATAGTGTCGTGGTCTTTCAAGAAGTCCCTCCTGAGCCAAGTCGTCAGCTCATGGCTGTTGCCTCTGCTGCTTGAGAGGCTGAGACACAGGGTCCTCTTGAGCCTAGGAATTTGAGGTTAGCCTAAGCACCTATTCCCAGCGTGAAGGAGGCTGGGGTGGAAGGAAGGTAGGGAGGGGAGGAGAAGAAGAAAGGGGTGGGAAGGAGAATGGAGGGAGGAGAAGAAGGAACTGAAAGAGGGGGAAGAGAGGTTACAGGAAAAGGGAGGAGGGGAGAAGAGAAATTTCTACTGAGTACCCGTGCCGTGCCCAGTCGCGTTTTAAGGCAGAGTATTTAGCCATGGGGAAACACAGTCAACAGCCACTCTCATGGGCCTATATTTAGCATGTAAAACAAATAAGGAAATGTGATCATTTCAATTACAATAAGTGCTAGAAGCAAAATAAAGCAGAATAATATTACAGATAGTAACTGAGAAAAAGTGACATCATCTTGTATGTCTAAGGAAGACAGCCTCTTCAACAGGGGTGGAAAACTGGACAGCCACATGTATAGAAGAATGGAACCAGAACTCTCTCCCTCTCAGTCTGTACAAAAACAAACAAACAAACAACCTGCAAATGGGTCAAAGGCCTTATTATGTAGTACATGAAACTCTGAGGGGGAAAAATAGGGAAAACTCTGAGATATAAGCATAGACAAAGGCTCAGGGATCAAGGCCAACAGTGGACAAATGGAACCTCGTGAAACTGAAGGGGCTTCTGTACAGCAAGGGAGCTAACTGACTGACTAACTGACTGACAGACTGGCTGACTGACTGACTGGCTGGCTGGCTGGCTGACTGACTGACTGACTGACTGACTGACTGACTGACTGGCTGACTGGCTGGCTGGCTGGCTGGCTGGCTGGCTGGCTGGCTGGCTGGCTGGCTGGCTGGCTGGCTGGCTAGCTGGCTGAGAGTAAATATATAGAGTAAAAGAACTCAGAAAACCACAAGAAATCAAATGGCACCATCAATAAATGAGCTGGTGAAACAAAGTTCTCAGAAGATGAACTACAAATGGCCAGTAAACATGGAAAAAATGTTGAAGCTCACTAGCATTAGAGAAAAACAAATCTAAACTAAGCTAGGATTCCATGTCACTTACTCAGAATGACAGTCATTCAGTAAACAAATAGCAGGGCCTCGGGTGAGCTCACTGAGTAAAGCACTTGCCAAATCCTGTTACTGTTGTGTTGCTATGCAGAAACGTGATGACCCAGGCAGCTTATCAAAGAGAAGCATTTAACTGGGGGCTCACGTACAGTTTCAGAGGACTAGTCAACGGCCTGCATGGCAGTAGTCAGGTGCCTAGGCAGACAGGCAGGGAGCAAGGGCCGGAGGGCAGGGTGGGGGGGGGGGGTGAGAGAAGGAAGGATGGAGGGGAGAGAGGGAGACTGGGCATGGCATGGGCTTTCTGAGACCTCAAAGCCCACACCCAGTGACACACCTTCTCCAACAAGGCCATACCTGCTAACTTATCTTAAACCAACTGGGACCAAACCTTAAAATATATGAGCCTTTGGTTGCGTGGGGGATTCTCACTCAAACCACCCCACCATGCAAGTTCAAGGTCCTAAGTCTGAATCCCCAGAAGCCATGTCAAGCCAGGCGTGTGTGGCGGCAATCCCAGTGCTCCTACAGCAATCAGAGAAGCCAGCATGGAGGCAGGGAGCAAGAGACTATCTCAACCAAAATAAAAGACAAGGACTGATCCCCGTGTTTCTCCTCTGACCTCCATATATGCACGGTGGGATGCATGTGCCCACATGCATGTGTGCACACACACGTGCTCGTGTGTGTGTGTGTGTGTGTGTGCATGCACACACATATGACGGAAGGGAGGGAGAGAGATTGAGAGAGAGAGGAAAGAAAGAAGGAAGGAAGGGAAGAAGGAAGGAAGAAAGAAAGACTGTTAGCATCTCCTTTCAAATGGAAGCATTAAATGCAGAGTTGAGACTTGCCTGCCAAGGGCCAAGGACAGAACAGGATACAAGTAGTGTCTACTGTGATAGTCCAGGAAAAAGGTAGTTGGCACAAAGGAAGACTGCAAAGAGAGAGAGAGAAGAATCCAGGATAACTGTTGATTAGACAGTTGTGACTTACCAGTAACTGAAATGGAAAAATCTATACAAGAAGCAGGTGGGAAAAGGGACAAACAGTTGGGTGGACTTTCTGCAAAGGGCTCCAGTTGCTTAGGACCTAAGGCCAACATGTATCTAACTCGTGGCTAACAGAGGTAAGAAACGAAGCCATCCAGCAGAGGGATGAAGCAGGTCCCGGGTTCTGCTAGCTATCTCACAATAGGATCATTAGAGTGCCTTATAAAAACCTTGTCATGGAACTTTTCAGTTTACAAATTAACTCACTGAAAGTTGGTGTCTGCCGGCTCAGAGGGAAAATGTTAATTTCCAAGCTGCAGTGACTTTTGCTCGGGCTCCCACTCCCTCCCAGAGCATATAAGGGGGCTCATCCTGCTCTTGGTGCTGATGGGAGTTTCAGCGAGAGAAAGAGAAGAGTGATACTGAGGATGTGGCCCTGTTCACAGTGACACGTGACACGGAATTAGTGGACGCAGCCCTGCAAGGTTCAGCCAGAGTGTAACAGTGGTTCCCAGACATTTTTTGCCAGTGACCTCTGACGTGTCACTAAGTTTCACAAGCCGCCTTTCCTTTTTTTTTTTTAAGCCAATTTTCTCTCTATTCTTTGCCCCAAAAACAGCTCTGTTTGAGACATACATTCTAAGCATATTTTGTTCCTCAAGAGCACGCCCCGGCAGCTTTGACACTATTCGTTAGCATTCCTTTGCCTCTTCTGCTCGCCTGCCCTCCGAGATTCTGCAGTCTGCTCTTAAAATAATGCCGACCTATTTATTCAGATCCTTGCCCCACTCCCACCCCCAACCCCTCAAAAAAAAAATGGCAAAGGCTTTTCATGTGAATTCTTCAGGAATGGCTGAAGTTCTACAGACTGGTGTGCTTAGAATAGAGACTTGACAACAAGGGCCCGTAGGAGGTGCTCATGGCAGACACGGTGGCCTTTGAACCCTCCGCCTGGAGAGCCTTGTTTCTGCAGCTGTGTTTTATTAGGTACAGTGTCAGGCTGCCACGGTGAAAAAGTTCTAGAAATCTGAAAATCTTGACGTCAGATTAAAGGCTTCTGAAGCCAAGTGTGGTAGTAAACACACGTAATTCCAACACTTATAAGACTGAAGTATCGTGTCACAAGCTCTGGGTCAGCTAATAAGAAAAGGGGCTTCTTGTTGGCGGGGGATTATTTGTTGTTTGTTGTTGTTTGCTGCTGCTATTTTAGTAAATCACGATTGTCTAGCCATCCTAGCATTTTCCCATGCCCTGTCTTAGAGAGCTGATGGCCAGCTTCAGTCCTAATGTGGCCATCTATGATCAAAGGCCAGCGTCAACATAAGGTCCTTTCTCTGCCAACTGAAATATGGGGCCGTGGCTGATCGTCTGTTTCAGTTTTGTTTAGAGTTTGCATTCAAGCCCATCATTTAGACCTGGAAGAACTATGTAGAAATCCCAGTCCAGGGCAAGGGCAAGCTGTTGGCTCAGAACAAATAACTAAACAGGAGCTAGAGTCGGAGACATCCAGACAGGGAGATCTTAGGATCCAGAAACATCCCTGGGACCTTTACCTCATATAGAACCGTGTTCTCATAAGTCCTGCCCTTTCTTCGTTGCACTTGTGGGATATCAGCACGCATTTTTAAACTGTGTTTTAGACGGTGCCCTTCACCCTCCCTCACTTGCTCACCACCCTCCCCTTCTGCTTACAGTTAGATCTGGTTTCTTTTCCTGTTGCTGTCAAAGATTTCAGTATCGCCTGGCCCCATCCTCAGATGTGTCCATGAGATGATTGACATGGATGAGGTGGCCGGGTGGTTAATGTGAAGGACTGCCAAGAGATTATTAAAAAGGAAAGGCTTTGGGCCTTTATCCTCCTACCACTTCAAGGTATATAGAATCTCAGGGTGTGTACAGCATTTACAATATTTCTAAATGGCTCAGTCATTATGTCAAGCCCAGGAAAATACAAGCTAGGGCCTGCTGCTAACCGTGGCCTGTGTGACTGACTGCACTTGCTCACCCAGCAGGACTAAATAGAAGGTTTGTTCAGGGAGGGAAACTAATACCTGAAAGTAATGCCTTACAAATATCTTGAGACTTAGACAACTCAGCCTGGGTTATTTGATTTTAAGGCTCTGCAGTCAAACAATTGAATTTCTATTGACTAGGAGCGATGGCCTTTGAGGACTAGGAAATCACTGCCACCTTCACTTTCTCCTGCTGCCTGGCACTAGCCTGACAAAGCTTCTTGTGTTCTCTGCCCCTGCCTCCTTTCTAATCTTAGCAGACTGGTTGAACTGGGACAGCATTCCAGCCTAAGGTAGCTTGGTAGAGGTGTCTTTCCTATGCTTATTGGAGAGTTAGTTAGGGGAGTTTATTTTGTCAACTCACTAGTTGGTATCTTTACCAGTGGTATCTGGAGGAAATGAAAATATTATCAAGTATTCCTTCTTCGGATCCCTTTGTGTGCAGATGGTTTAAGGAGTATTAGAACTATAACTGTGTCTTCTTGATTCTTGAGTAATGAGCTGAGGAATGTCAGAGATTAGAGGGTAATAAGGCACGTTAGCAACACAAGATGAACTCCATACTTCTTTTATATGGATTTTATGTTCCCTTTGGCATTTTTTTTTGTCTGACTGGTTTTTTGTTTGTTTGTTTGTTTGTTTGATTGGTTGTTTGGATTTTTCCCTCTGTGGTTTGTTATTGTTTGAAAGAGAGAAAAGAGCATAAGATTGGGTGGGTAGAGAACTAGGGAAGGTTTGGCAGGAGTTGGAGGAAGGGGAAACACCATCAAAATACATTGTAAAATTTTTTTTTTAATTTAAAGGGCCTGGAGAGATGGCTCAGTGGTTAAGAGCACCGACTGTTCTCCCAGAGGTCCTGAGTTCAATTCCCAGCAGCCACATGGTGGCTCACAGCCATCTGTAATGAGATCTCCATCTCAATGCAGCCTAGGACTGTGTCGCCTTTCCCGGAACCTGCCTGAGTTAGGACTCTCCTGCCCTGTCCTTTTGTGTTGAGTTTTTTCATCCCTCTAGGGTTTTACATCAGTTTTTGTTCAATTCAGTTCTATGCATTTGCCTAATGACATCAGCCTGGGGGGGACCTCATTAGGGATCTCTACTCTGCCTGCCTGAGTAGCTCTCCAGTCGCTATAAACATGTTTCTTAAGTCCAACAGAGAAGCTAAGCAAAACAAGGTAGAAGGGAAAGTTGGATCACGTGGGTAACACTTCTCCCAAGTTGGAGTTGACCCCGGTCCACCAGCCAGTGGCTGATGGCTTGATTTTCCTGTCACCCAGGCCTTGTTCAGAGTGAGCTGGCAGGTGTTAGTCGCCAGGCTGGATTCCTGGGGTGACATTTCCACTGTGTTCTCCCCTCCCTGCAGTCCTGCCACCAAAACCAAAACTGCAGTCACTGGGGCGTGACTTGTTTCCAGGCGAGCTTGAGTGGGAACTTGCGTTCCCACTCTCCTGTCTGGGTTCTGGGCAGTTGACAATAAGCTCAGGAAGCTCATGCGAATGCAGATGGATGTGTCGCTAAAGGCTTGGCTTTTCCTCCTTAAGAGCATCATGAGAACGTTCACATTGTTGTGTGTGCCCATGGAGTGGCAGGAAAAGGCCTCTTCTGTCATTATAAAAAGTTAAAGACAGCAAAAAGAACCCACTTCACAAAGTCCTGGGCTTAATGCGGAGGAAGACAAAAGATAATTTAAGAAGCAGAAATGGAAGCTGGATTTTAGGGCACACTACTAAAAACTGACTTTCAGAATCTCACAGAAAGCAAGTTGATCAAGACCTTCTCAGGAGGCAAGTCTCTGCAGGTCAGGCTGTGGTTCCTTCCCCAGGAGAAACAGCCCTACCCTGGCTCCTTTGTCCCGCAATGGGGTCAGCGTTCCACAGAAGAAGAGCAGATTGAAAACACACCAGAGGTACCCGTTCTCATAAAACTCCCCTGTACACAGTCCAACACCCACAGGCAGAGAACTAGGGTCTTTTCACCTCCAACGTCAGTCTCCCCAACTCCAACCCATCTCCTTTCTTTCCTGGGGCCATTTCTGAGAATCATAGCATCCATAGCCTTTATCCCTCTGGCTCCTCTGCTGTTCTCAAATAGTCACACTTTGCCTCTTCAAGTTCCCCCTGCAACATCACAAACGACTGAATCCTGGAAGACACTGCTGTGAGTCCTTCTTGGCTCCCTTCCTGCCGGCCCCAGTGTCTGCCTGCACATTGCAACCATTAACAGCTGTTGGGAGGTCTTTCAACTGCCTGGCTTCTTGCTGAAGTGTTTCAACACTGGGTTTTCTAGGGCTTGGCTATACAAAAGAAGGAAGAGGAAAAATGGCAAGAGTTACATAAAATCCTTATCATGTCAAGAGTCATTTTCCTCCCTTTTTCCAAAAGAAAGAAGAGAAAGGCTTCAGAGATACTGGCAGCTCATCCTTCAGATGACCTCGTGTGCTGGCCCCAGAGGCGGCCCTGGGTTGCTCTCTGGGACTCTAAGGGAATTGACAATGTTGGATCTCTGTTTGTTGTTGATATGAGAATATTAGCATCCTCCCTTACCTGACCACCACCTCACAACATCTAGAGCTCTAAACTAAACAGAGGGGACATGGACTGTCACCACTGAGCCTAGAAGCCAGGACTTGTCCTCTAATACCACCCACCAACCAGACTCCCACCCACTTCTTCAGGGAAGAGTCAGTCCTTGGGAAGCAGGGGGTTCTCAATTAGATGCTTCCTTCCAAAACCTTCGGACACAGTAGACATTTGGGGGGGTCCCCACTCCTTGTCAGCTTTGCTCCACCCACCCTTGCTGCCCCAGGAACACTGCAGCAGCTATTGCTAAGCGCTCAGCACCTCATACCCAGCACTCTGCTACCTTTTACTGCTTCTGTCTCCACAGTACCCATCCCCCGCAACAGGGAGGTCTTACACATTCCTCTCTCGTGTTTCACAAGGGGAAGAGAGAAACCCTTCAACCTCAGGGTTCAGCAAGTTTACTGGTCCAGCCTCCTAATCCAAGGATTTCCAAAACCATGAATATGTATACCACAATTTCAGTTTGTCTATAAGAACATTTTTAAAAAGCATTGTGGCCATGCGATGGTGGCACATGTTAATCCCAGCACTTGAGAAGTAGAGGCAGGTGGATCTGAGTTCAAGGCCAGCTTGGTCTACAGAGCAAGTTTAGGATAGCCAGGGCTACACAAAGAGAAACTATGTCTCTGAAACCACCACCCAAAAAAAATTGTGTTTAGTTACACATATATTTGAAAAGCATAACTCAAAACTAAACGTGGTAGTGCACACCTAAATTCTAGCACTTGGGAGAGTGAGGCAGGAGGATTGCTGTGAGATCAAGATGAACCTGGGCCACCAAATGAGTCCCATCCTGTACTACAGAATAAAAGACCCTTTCCCAGAAAACAAAACCAACCAAGGTAATTCATGAGTTAAACCTGAGTTTTCAGCTTTTTTTTTTTCACAAGTTAGATGCTCTTCCACCGAAGGAAGGACAGGGAAGATTGGGGGAGGCAGGGAGCAGTATTTATAACCTCATTTCTGTTGCTCAGGTGTCAGGTAGGGAAAGGCAGGACAGGTTAATAGAGCCTGATCAGAAAGAACCTTCAATGCCAGGCTGAGAGGCTGGCAGTACTGTAGAGAAGCCTCAAGGTTCTTTAGGGACCAGTTGGACAGAATGCATAGAAAGTTCTAGAGGAAAACAAGACAATGGCAGCAATGTCACAGGCAGCAAGGAAATGCCACAAAATGTCATGTCCAAGAAGAGAAGAGAACAGAGTTGACGTTAAAGATGGAAAGGAGATAGAGAAGACCTAAAGTTGTTTATGTGTCTTCAATGGACCATCCAGGCTGTACTCACTGCCTCCCTGTGCGGCAGCTCAGCCCGGAGCAAGAGCCACCTCTGTAAAGACACACACTCCAGGATGGCAGCCATCTGCCCGTGGAGCTGCCGAGCACTCGAAACACAGCTAGTATGACTGTGAGAAACCAATTTTTTTCTTTTTTTTTCTTTTTTTTCTTTTAGTTAAATGATACTCAGAGCTCATGACTACCACATTGGAGCACATTGGAGTGAGAGCTCAAACATTGGCCCTGATTTGCAGACCATTCTGTCGTAAAGTCTAGCACAATGCCTAGCACATAGTAGGTACTCAGTATTTGTTGCACGAGAAAATTTTTAAAAACACAGTGAAATCTAGGCAAGGACTGGGCCCAATTCAGATCAGTTTATTGTTTTGTGGAGATGGTTCAAGGGATGAGGAGAAGGGGATTTCCCAGACATATTTGGGGTCTTCCCCGAATGTGTAAACCGAAGCACTCAGAAACCTCACTCAGGCAGGCAAAATGAAGCCAAAGGGGATCAAGGAGAACTGGCTGTGGTAGCCAGAGTCTGGTCTGCAGTGCCTGCTGTCGGGCTGCTCAGTTCTGGTCTTAAATGCCCATCCCCCAACATGCAAGAGGAGTAACCGAAACAGGAATACACATTTAGAAGGAATTGGGGAAAGAGAACATGTTAGGACTGCTTTGTTATACCGGACAGTGAAAAATTAGAATGTACATTCAGATAGACAGGCATTGCACTTGCCAGAACGGCTGCCTCCAAGCTGAGGCTAGGAATCTTCCCACATCAGCCCCCAGCCTGCTGAGAGGAGCTATAGAGTAATAGAGCATAGATAATAGCTCTGCAATCTACCAAATGATTGTCGTGTACGTAGTATAATCTGTACAAGCTCGCGTACATCTAAACATATACCTGGAAAGTCTGGCTATTAAGGTACAATTCTGTTCTCTGTCTGGGCTGGGGGCGGAGAATGGTGCTAGATTGTATCTGCATCCAAACATAGAACCTCACCAGTCTGAAAAAAAAAAAAAAGCAAAAAGACTTTTATCTCAAAAGAAAGAAAGAAAAAAAGAAAGGAAGGAAGGAAGGAAGGAAGGAAGGAAGAAAGAAAGAAAGAAAGAAAGAAAGAAAGAAAGAAAGAAAGAAAGAAGGAAGGAAGGAAGGAAGGAAGGAAGGAAGGAAGAAAGAAAGAAAGAAAGAAAGAAAGAAAGAAAGAAAGAAAGAAAGAAAGAAAGAAAGGAAGGAAGAAAGAAAGAGAAAAAGAAAGAAAGAAAGAAAGAAAGAGAAAGAAAGAAAGAAAGAAAGAAAGAAAGAAAGAAAGAAAGAAGAAAGAAAGAAAGAAAGAAAGAAAGAAAGAGAAAGGCCTCTGGGAAATCTGACTTCTACCTCTCCCTGGCTTTGGTCTTAGTGTGTGGGCTCTGAGCTGGCTGTCAAGAGGTCCCTGTGCCTCCCCAGTGTACTGCTGAGCTACGAGAGTCATGGGCTCCCTCCTCCCACCTCCAGCTGCCAAATCCCCTCTCCCCAGTGCACTATAATCCTCCCCTTAACGTCTTACCTTCACTGCCTCTGGCCACCATCTTAGCAATACACTGAGTCTCTCCTCCATGAGCTGACTTCCTTAACTCTCAATTCCCCCTGCAACTTCCATCATCCCCCACTGAGAAACCCTTTCCCATAAGCCATCACTTCCCTTCCAGCTTGGTTCTGCACCTTTCTTCAGGCTAACAGCAGTGGCGTTGATTACAGGCACTTTGTTTGCTAACTGCCTATAGGCAGAGCTCAGTCTCTCCCTGTCAGGCCAGAGCAGAAAACTTCACTTTGTCCCTTTGTGATAGCTGTCACCTGCCGCAGGTGATGGGGACTTCAGGAAAGGCAGCATGGAAGAGTCACACTGCTCCCCCACCTTGTTTCTTATTTGTTTATCCATTTAGATGCAGCATTTCTCCTTTTCTTCTCTTTTGACTTTTTTATTTAGGATTTGAAAGATTGTGATATTTGTGTATGGTATATACCGGTTATATCCTCCACCTTACCGTACCCCACTCTCTAACTCCCCACCCACACATGCCCCCCCCCAGACTTCATGCCTTTTCTGTTTTAACAGTTTTAACACAGTAAATCCAGTTGGTGCTGCCCGTAGCACTTGGATATAGAGTCACACACTGGGACACAGACAGCGTACCAGTGGGCTCTCCCCAAAAGCCATCAAATGCCAATACCCCCTCAGCCATGGCTGGGGCCTTAGGAGCCCTTCTTCCTCCTGCACTGGGATTTTCAACTGGCTAGATCTTGTACAGTCTTAGGTAGGTAACCATAGTTGCTATGAGATCCCGCTATATCCATGGAACAGCATATATTCCCCCTCCTTATCCTCCAATTCTTATGATCCTTACACCTCCTCTTCCATAATGTTCCCAAAGCTTGGGGAGGGGAGAGTTGATAGATGTGCCCCGTCTATAGCTGAGCACTTGGAATTGCTACTAGCCTTTTATTAGCTACTATTTGCTTTCTATATAGCCATGGCTGGCCTTAAACTCACATCCTGCCTCAACGTCCTTATTATAAGTGGGAGCCACCACACCCAACCCAACCCATGTTTGTTAGTTTGTTTTTTAAGGGAATTAAGAAGGAAAATAGCAAAGTGCCATTAAGATTGTTTTCTTGCTTATGACCACATTTCTTCAGTTCTTTCTGGTGCTCTTGTAGTTTAATCTCTTGGGAGTTTAACATAGCCATTAAGGGGAGGGGTCTGGCCATAAATGCTTCACATGAATGTTCATCACTCAGGGAGCTCTTAACATTCATGTGTCACCATCAGAATCAGTGGTCTCCCCCAGCAAGATTGCGTTTCCTCTCAAAGTAAGATGGTGTCTCAACGTGGACCCAATTGATTATCGTTGTACTTAATCTTAATTGGCTGTCTTCTATCTTCCATTTTTGTTATAGCCTTCTGTCTCCAAATATCAGCAACTCAGCCTGGCTGCAAATGAGACAGCTTCCATCTTTAAATTTTATTCAGGTTCAAATATGTCTTTGCAAACAATACATTAGTAAAACAGGCTTCCTCTGACTTCACTCATTGGCTGTAAAGCATGCTGAAAGTTGATGACCGCTACCCCATCGTGTGGCACCCGACAGTGATGCAAACAAAGGGTGAGATACAGTGAAATGCATACTGTGAAACTGCACACATACAGTGAAATGCATACAGGGAAACTGCACACATACAGTGAAATGCATACTGTGAAACTGCACACATACAGTGAAATGCATACAGGGAAACTGCACACATACAGTGAAATGCATACTGTGAAACTGCACAAGGGATAAGCAGGATGGAAGGGATGTACACTAAGATCTGCTCATTAGAGCTCCAGTGGCCCCGATACCCGAGTAAACTAAGCCAGGGCACCTGCACACAGCACTCGTGAGGGGACGCAGCCCCCACGTTCATCTGTGCATCCAGGTGTGCTTTTCAGATTTCATGGTAGCCAGGCTGGGCGCGGTAGAAACCGCTAGCATAGTCAGATATAAGAATATCCTAGTCATGCGACAGTGGGAAGAATCTTCACTCTCCATTCGCAGTGCCTGAGACTTTCCCGCGATCGTGTGACGTGGGGTTAGACAATGCAGCCTGTGCTTTTCATGACCTGGTATCTAAGGCGTGACTGGCAGAATGGACAGTTTGGATAAGTTTCATTCTGGAAGTCTAAAGTTGGCTTTCTGAACACAGACTGTGGTTGGGTTTTTTTTTCCCCCTTTGGAGGCAGTTTATGAATAATGCTTGGTTTTCAAAATAAGCGCCCAGGTCTCAGCCTGTGTAAAGTGAAAGGCCACGACAGTACAAAGGAGAAGTAGAAGGATGCTGCCCGTGAACGAAGGAGACATCAAAGTATAGGAACAGCTTCAGCATGGGAGAAGAGGCCGTTTGGGGTCAAGCGCCCCTCCACTACCCTGCAGCGCCCTCTCTGTTTTGTTGGCCCAGCAGCTATGGCATTGGCTTACAATTGAACAATCTGGGTTTGCCCTGTCTTCCCATTTAGACTATTCAGTCACCATTCCTGATTTCTCTGTTGGTGGCTGCAGTGTTTTTTAGTCAGCAAATCTATTACCTAAAATAAGTAACAGGTTAGCCATTTGATTAAATTGTCAAGTTCATAGACATGATAGCAGTAGTCTGGAGAAAGGAAAAGGTATTGTGTACATTAAATGAGAATGAGAGGGAAAAAAACAAAAACAAGAAACAAAACCAGATCACCAAGACTAGAGACCCAGAATGCCAACAAACCTGGCATCGTCGGTGTGCGCTCTGATACGCTTTTGCAGCCTCCCCTGACACTATGGACATACTTATTTTGTATGGAGAGATATCTTTGGCATTCTAGCTAAATAGCCTGTCTGTGTATCAGGGACACACAAGCTCCCCCTGGGGAGAGATGGGGTATCCGGGCAGCGGTGCTTTATCTCTGTAGATTGGTATAAATGAGCTAGTGGAACCCCCACCAACCGCCCAGGAGTTCACAATTGGAGAACAAAGGGTAGTGGCTCCCAGGAGCTTTCCTGGGCACTCGCCTGCTATTCACTTTGAAGCAAGCTTATTCTCACGCTGGGAGTTGTTTCTAAGTCAGGAACAGCATGTATTTTATAAAAATGTATTCAGTCACTGGTTCTTTTTCCCTGTGCCACCCACACAAGCATACAGAGAAAAGTCTGCTCACCTATTTTATTTGAACTACCTATTTATCCCCTTCCCTCCTCCCTTTAAAGTCTTATGTTAATACTTTTGTGTTTACATTACGTGTTTTTAAAGCCATCCGCAATCCGGGCCAGTTAATTTAGGTCATAGTGGAGCTTGCTCTGGTGGAGGGCGGGTAGCCTTGAACGCAGCCTGGGCAGCCTTCACTGGTGCGATACAGACTTCAGTTTCCCCGCTATAATTATGAGCAAGAAGCCTGTGTTTAATTGCAATGCATGAATGGGAGATGTTCTTCAGCTTATCTGCATTCATCGCTTGCTGCTGGTTTCTCTGTTGAGGTCTCCATCAGCGTTGCTACAGAGCTCTTGGCAGTGCTGCCGCAGTTGCTGGTGAATTTTTATGATCTGTTGCATGCCGCTGGTACAGTTTCCTGCCCTGTAATGGTATCAGTTTTCCTGACACAGGCGGGGGCTACAGACTGAAACCCAGGAGCCCGCATTAGCATAAAACGTCCCAATTCTGTCAGTTTGATTAATTTGTCTCTTTGTCTCCACTCTATATGATAAGTGCTATTAATGGTTGCAGCACTTCATATGTCAAAGTCTTTCTTCCTAATGACTTGAAAATGTGGTTTATTCCCCCTCTTTCTGTACTATTTCTCTCATTTAGCATTCTACTCAGTATAGATTTATGCCACGCTCTTTCATTGTCTTCCTGGCTGCAGCGCCGCAGTGATTACATATGGTGTGGAGCGCGTAGAGATGTGATCCCAGGGGCGGCAGCTGCTGACGCAAGCTGAAAATAGAGCCAGCGTCTGCTCAGCACTTTTCCCAGAGGCCTTTTATTTATTAGTAACAGCCTTGGTGCAGGACAGCTCGGATCCTCATTTAGTGAGATGACTTTTTTTTGCCTCTTCAAATGCCGCGGTGACTTTGCTCTATTTACCGACACTGCTGTGTGATATTTTTAACTGCCTTGTATCTCACCAGTGACTTAGCCAAACGTAAATCGTAATGTAACCTCAATATATAATGAACTCAAGAAAAGACAGGCTCGGGTGCTAGTGGCTCCGATACTGGTGAACATAGTGCATCTACTCAGAAGGTATAACTGTGCATACCCTGAGAGTTGAGAAACAAGGAGTAAAATTCTAATGATCTGCGTAGTGAAAGAAAAAAAAAAGAAAAGACAGGCTCCACTGGAAGAAATGGGAGCCTGGCAGCTCTGTGGTTTAAATTAAATAAGCCTGTTTGTAAGACAGCATTTTTACATGCTACAGTGCTTTACCATGTGCCTCTATTCTTCTTCCTGGGACCCTCACACTATCTCTAGGACTTGTTCTCTGATGAGGAAAAGGCAAAGAAACTGCATGACAGAGCCGCAGCACTTTCATAAGAAGGGAAGATGAAGAGATGGGGGTTTTGCCGAGGTCAGTCACTGGACCGGAGTCAGCATCATTAGTGATTGAAATGGGCACTTATCAAGCCAATCCAGCCAATCGGAGTGCTCAGACTCGTCTGTGAGCACAGCACATCTGTGATACAAATGTAACGGCAGAATTTAGGTTCAGAGTAACAGCTGTTCTTCTACACATGTTTGTAAATTCATACGCTTGAAAAATGCTAGTAAGATATTTTTCACAAGAATTCTTCGTTTGCAATGTCATTCTTCTCTGTGAGAAACAGTCTTTGAGCAGGATAAGGGCAGGGCTGCCTCATTCTCTATGCTATCGGAACGTGTCAGTCCAGTCATTCCTTTGTGCATGATCAACTGTTCCGAGTTGCAAAAGTGGAAAGATAATAACATTAAGATTTACAGACAAATAGCAAACTGAAAATGTCACTTCTGGCCAGGGCCTGTAAAATAGTGAGAAAGCCTTTGAATAGGAAGCAGACCTCTTTGTGATGAAGAAGTGGAAAACGGAAACCAAAATCCCAGGCGAGTTGACCCTTTTCCTTTTTTCTATTTTATGTGGTTTTTAGCCACTCTAGAGCCAGTGGACAGAGAGCAGGATGAATCACTTCCTAAATCTGTTCTTACCTGAGGTAGGACCATGGGTTTCTTTCTTTAGTAACAGATTTTATTAATGCCATGATCAAACAGAGCTAAACACATGATTCCCTGCTGGGTCGGCATAAAAAATTAAAATAGTGACTCAGTATAAATAGAGTGTGATCATCTCATTTGAGCAAGTGTAGAATCTGTAATGCTCAAAGAGCATCATTGATACAAGGACCAAACCAGCAGCTGCTGGACTAGAAGACAAGCCCCCTTTTGCGCTCCACACACATGCAGTTACACAAACGTAAGATTGTAGCATTTTATTGGTTGTGATCGTTGCGGCTTATAGATCTTTTCTGGTTTATTTCGAGTCTTACACTGGTAAGAGCTTAGGCCACTGTAGTGAGAGCAGCATCCAGTGCCCTGCTGTGAAGATCTCCTCCAAGACAACAGGACTATGTCAGAAAGAGAACAAGGGACAGCGAGGACCTGGCCTGTGTCTGATGCGCTCTCTCTTACTCTTTATTTTTGCTTCAGTTCTTCACTCCAGTCCTGCTTCACAAAGAGCACTCAAGCTTGTCCTCCTGCATAGTAACACTGGAGCAGGTTTCGTTCTCTGGTGGCTTCCCAACAGTGGGTGATCCTGCTTGCTATAGGAGAAGTGACATTCGGGCATGACAACATGAATTAAGGATGGAATTTACCAATGGACTCTTAATTTCCTAGCTTTAGTGATTCTACAGTAGACTTAGCATGTTCTAGCTGGGAGGAAAAGCCCGAGCCTTAGTTTACGTGTGTATCTGTCGCTAAAACAGCATTGGATCAGTTAAATCGGGCTTGGTTTGCTCCTGTAGTATAGACACTGTATGATAAAGAAAAATATTTCGTGTCTTGTCAGTTTTTCACTGGGATTTCTGAAAGCTAGTGTTCCTTTCTGCTGTTAGATCTGAAATGGGGATAAAAGCCCTTTGTTTTGATAAGCAGGACTTTTTCCCCCCTCTGAAACTTCCTCATTTCCAAGACGTCTTAAGAGAGATACCTCCATATGCACAAAGATCTCTGTAAATGACACAGACTCTGAAGGAGGTTCTTGGAGCCAATTATTTAGCGAGTGGTTGCTGAAACGAAGACAGAAGGGAGATGTGTACTTGCAGACAGGAGCCAAGCCGAGAAAGAAGAAACCAATCAATCTAACTACACGTCCTGTACGCCAGGCCAGCCCAGAATAGTAAGCGAAGTCAGAAAGACTTTGGTAACAGGAACAGTAGAAGAAGGAGGGACTTGGATTTTTTTTCCCAAATAAATACTATGTTTTGCAGAAATATTTCAGTAAGAGAGAGAAAAGGTTTAAAAAAAATGTAAGAAAAAGATGAAGTTGTAACCGTCTATCATGACAAGGGATGGCAGTCATTAGACACAGTCTCAGTCAGGTTTAACCCAGGATAGTTCCCAGCCCAGCAAGTAGGAGATGACCAGCCCTGATCATTTTTGTCCCTGTGTTCCATTGGTGAGTTCTGCCTTTTCAGATTCCTTTGAAAATGTAAAGAAAAAAAAAATCTGCGTCTGAAGCTTTGTTTGGTTGGCTCTTTGTGTAAGATAAGACCTGCCTTTCCCCAGAAACAACCTCACGAAGGCGCAGACCAACAGGGTTCTTTTCCGTGGTACCAGGAGCCAGGATTGAGTCTGGTCAGAAATCACTGTCAGCTCATCCTGGCTTGCTACCGCTGCGACTACACTCTGGTTTTTATGACTAACTCTCTCGGTAAAACATACATCCACTCCACTTCCACACTTCAGATTGCGGGTGGAGGACATCTACTTTCTGAAGGGCAGCTCTCAAGACAGACTTATTGAACCTCACAAGGCTTGCCAGCTATCACGGGCTGGCACAGTAACATGTCCCCAAAGTCCTAGCTACTTGGGAGACAGAGGCAGGAAGATCACTTGAATCTTGGAATTTAAAAGTAACCTGGGCACCATAACATTAATGCGTATGCCTGAAAATTATTGAAAATTATTTTAAGCCTCCTGAAGTGATAACATTTGCATCAGTTGGGATGCAACTAAGCATTCATTTTTAAGATTTATTTTAGTTGTGTGCATTCATATATGTGTGTTCCTATGCATTCATCTGTGTGTGTGTGTGTGTGTGTGTGTGTGTGTGTGTGTGGCCAGAAGAGAAATATGTATGCCCTGCTGCTGGAATTACAAGCAATTGAAAGCTACCTGATATGGGTGCTGGGAACTAAACTCAGATCCTATGTAGAATCCATACCCTCTTAACTGTTGAGCCGTCTCTCCAGTCCCTAAACGTTCCTGAAGTACTTTTGTAAACAGTGGTACCTATATACCTCAAGTTTTGGTCACACCATGACCCACTTAAAAAAAAAAAAAGAGTCACCTATGCTTAGGTAAGCTTTATTAGCAAGGCCAGCATGTGATAATATAATAGTCATAACAACCTTGCCTCAGCACCATTCAGTTGGCTTCAAGGAAAGATGTTACTCAAGAGTACAGCATGGTGCATGGGAACTAAGGACGCCTGGGTGTTTTCCTCCTGTAATGTACTGAGAACCATAGATTCTTAGTCTTAAAGACATGTGACCAAACACTAAGGAAAAAGGCTATTGTTGTTTTGTCTTCCGTATGTCCAGTGTGTCTAATGTAGAGGAAGAGGTAGTGGTGGGGGTGGTGCTGGTGCTGGTGCTGGTGCTGGTGCTGGTGGTGGCGGCAGCCTTTATTGAACAGTTACTTTATGGTGCATTGGGTTCTCCTATACACATTTAGCACATGGACTCTATAGGATTGTGATACTAAATTGCCACATGCCAAATAAGAAAACTGAGGCGGAAAAGTTTCATTAAATTGCTACAATGTCAGCTTCTCAACCGAGGACATGGGATAGCATCTCAGACAGCCCGGCTCCATGGCCCAGGTTCTGAATCCTCACATCAGAGATGGAAACAGTTAACACTCAATAAGCAAATAAGATCGTCTGTGCTTTAACAGCTGGGGAGATGAAGTCCAGGGTCTCCTGCCTGGCCGCTGTACACCCTTGGGGAACGGCATCCCCTGTAGCTCATGGTCCCCAGGAACCACACAGAAGGCATCGTGAACCTAAACTAGGAATGTAGTTTTATATAAGGAATGATGTGAGAAAAAAAATAAAAGAAGTTGAAGAGCAGTTTACAATGGTAAGAGAAAACACCTGAAATTGGAATAAATCATCTCCACGTTTCTTTCATTTCACCCACAAATGCCTCTCTTCAATTCAGGTCACTTACTGGAGACCTTGCTTTTTTGGGTAACTAAACTTAGACAAACCTACTTCTGTCAGGGTCCCCCAAAAGACACCTGACACCTCAGGAATGTGACAGTAATCATTGTGTTATGCAGGGCCACACACACCCCAGAGCTGCCTGTGTCCTTGGTCCCTAAAGCCAATGCAGGTGGCACCCTACATGGCTAGGGGTCTGCTATGACAAGAGCATCCTGAGATGGGAGACCACCCTGGCTGACCTACTGGATTCAGTACACCTCCCTTGGAGAGGGAGGCATGAGACAGAAAGCCCAGTGTGGAGGTCAAATTCTACACAGCGGCTGGTGGAAAACGCTTCCGGGGCACAGACTGCCCCAGGAGAGCTGCCTCTCCCCTGCCTTCTTCTCAACCCTGGCGATGGCTGCCTTCAACATATCATCTCACTGTGCTAGTTCGCCTAAATTCTGCTCATCTGTATAATGTTTTCGTTTAAGAACGGGTTCATGACACATGGCTTTAATCTTATCACCTGGGCGGCAGAAGCAAGTGGGTCTCC
The DNA here is from genome assembly GCF_000001635.26 of Mus musculus. Classification (NCBI taxonomy): domain Eukaryota; kingdom Metazoa; phylum Chordata; class Mammalia; order Rodentia; family Muridae; genus Mus; species Mus musculus. The sequence continues at coordinate 32,536,640 of NC_000070.6, forward strand.
CTGAGTCTGAGGTCAGCCTGGTTTACCCAGCATCCCACAGCAGCGGAGCTAAACAGTAAGACCCTGTCTCAGGAGTTTTGAGAGAGGGAAGAGGGGGATCCTCGAGTTCCATGGGAGCTTTTGCTTCATTTGTTTGTGCGGCTCCTGTGTCCGACAGTCCCTGGAGCACAGAATGAGTGACTGACCTTAACGGCTGGTCCTTCAAGAAATCTGTAGGCTACAGGACTGCACCCTGTCTTCCATCACCTGCCTGCCTTGGCTGTTTGAGAATCTCTGTATATTTCCTGTTGTAGCCACTACATGGTAAAAATAGCCCACATGGTTTCCAGCTGGAACTCATTTCCGTAAGTGCTGTGTCCAGGTTGTGACTCTGGTTAACTAGGAGCAGTGGGGAGTTGCGTTAGCCATCCAAGGTCTTGAACTGGCTGGTAGGTTGTTCTTACGACTGCCAACTCTTCCTCCTCCTGGCCTCCCTGTGTTCTTCCAGTGCTGCCTGTGTTCCAACCACAGTGGGAGCTCTCCTGGACTTCCGTAACTGGTTTGTCCCTGCCTAGGCTGGTCCCCAAATGCAGTCAGTGTGATCTCCCTAATGCTCGCCTGCATGGCACACTGCAGTGCCTCCCCATGGCCTGCCAACCTCTTTTGTGGTTGAGAATGGCCTTTCCAGTCTTGGGTCTGCTCCCTCCTCTCCAGCGTCATAGTTCCTCCTCCCCTGCTGCCGGAGTCCTGCCCCACAAGCCCTGTGCCCTAGTCTCTCCTGTGCCATTGCACATTGCTTTCTGCCAGCTCCAGCAGCCTATGAACCACTCCCTCGGGGTTAGATACCCTTCCACCAGCAGCTTTCTATTCTTACTACATCCTACCTGTTATTAGCTTGTAAGATCTGCTGACTTGTCCTGTCTCGTTAGTCCAGATCCTCACTAGCGAGGTACTCTTTCTTCATTTTTTTGGTGTGTGTGTGTGTGTGTGTGTGTGTGTGTGTGTGTGTGTGTGCGCGCGCACGCACATGTGCGCATATCTCCCTCTCTCCCGGCCCCTACACACACACACACACACACACACACACACACACACACTGCCCCGCCCCACCCCACCCCTACAATGGAACCACAGAAGATGGCTGGAATGAATTTGTTAAAGGAAGTGATTTGTACTCTACTTTGTAAAGTTATTTGTCACCCACATTGTCCCTGTAGGGGACACATAGCCTTTCCTGGGTGAGTGACACCTCAGCCTATGAACCTAATCCATACATATCTTCCTTTGGCACTTTCGCTCCAGAATCACTGTACCTTGTGGTGACAATGAGCCAGGAGAACTACAGAGTGTCTGTCTGTCTTAAGGGGTTACTTGTTGGTCAAGTTGGCAACTCATAAAATCCTCTTCCAGTACAATCCAGTCACCATTAAAAACCAGCCTCCAGTAACCAGCTAAGAAAAAATATCCTCTAGGTGATGGACAAACAACAGGCTCAGAGTCCCTTCCCCACCCCCAGGAAAGCACAGTTTGAATTTTACATGTTTGTTTGAGGCAGTTTGCCTCTCCAACCTCACCCTCTGACTTTTCCTTGTGACCCAGATATAGGAATATCTTGTGTTCTCTTGCTCCCTCTCCTGGCCTGGCCTGCCTTTAGCAAGAAGAGCACGCTCTTAGAATTGGCACCGACTGGGTGGTGGGGGTCTGAGCAGCTGAACAAAGCCACCAGCCAGCTCAGCACGGTTTATTAGAAGATCCACGGGAAACCAGCAACAAAGTCTTTTCTTCATATTTGCAGTGCAGCCTGACTGAGTGAGGAGGGGCGGTGCTGGCACTGGGAAGACATGAGCCTGGCATCCTTTCTAAGGGATGAAATGCTTCCCAGAAAAAAAAAAAGGGGGGGGGGGAGGCATTGCCCAAAAAAGCACTAGATAACTACCCTTTTTACAATGTCTCCCTGAGGACATAGAGAACCATGTATGCTGGTTACTCATTATCCAGTCTAGTGCAGTAATAACCCCTCTGATAGTCTACTCCTAACATGCACCAGACAAAGTCCTGTAACAGCTGGCCTATGTCATGGTGAGGAGCAGGACTATGCACCTTTCCCACCCAAAGATGGAATGTGAATGCTCTTCAGAGCCTGGCCACGTTGTGCATCCTTTCAGGCACACGGGCCTGAGACAGGACACAGGGCTTTCCCTGGTGATGGAGGGACAGCATTATAGCCCGCACTCTTCATGAGGAGAGCCAGGACATCACTGGTCTTCCGAAGGCTGACCCTGCTCCCTTTTTTATTGATCACATGGCTTCTTCTTAGGCGCTTCATAATCCTGCCAGTTCACCGTGTGTTGCTTTCCAAAATATCTTGCCTGCTAACCATACCGTCTTTCCTACTTTCCTTTCCTTTCTCATGCTGACCTAGGATGGCTTGACCAAATCTAAAGTTTTCCAACTTAGCAGACTGAGAACAGGACAGTTCAGTTTACAGAGTTCACTCTCCGCGCCTTCACTTTCCCACGAGCTCGCAGGCTGCTGCCCTCTGAGCTGCAGCTCTGGCAGAGTGTGTCCTATCTCAGCACCCATCTGCTCTGCTCTGTGGTGTCGTGCGCAGTGCCTGGCTTTCCCAAGGTGCCAAGCCCTTTGTGTTCTGTTGCCTCTTTCGAGACAGAAGGAAGACACTCATTCCGGGTGTTTATGGAAGGTCTTTTCCTAGAAAGCCACGAGGTTGTTCTTGTGTCTTTACTGAGGTCAGGGTCCCTGTGTGCGCAGAGCGGTGACTGATTTGTGTTAGTTCTGTGCCCTCTCATTACGCAGCCTGCTTCTGTTTCAGCTTAATATGTTAGAGAACACACTCACGCTCTTCCTCTCATCTATTGTCCCAGGAACTTTAACAATGGTGTGGGCGAACATTGAGACACCTGTTTCATGTGCCGTTTGCACAGTCTAAGTTCCTCCACGATAGAATTTTTTTTTTTTGCTTTCAAGTTTACGTTATGACCCAGAATAATGAATGTTCAAGTAATATTTTGTGCTGGTTAATTAGTAACATCTTATTTATAAAAGTTACCTAATTTATTCAGAATTCATGCAGAAAAAATACAAAGTGAGCATTTCTTTATGATCTAGTGGTTTCAGTCCAGTAGAGTAGTATTTGATTTGATAGGAAAATGTGACCTTTTGCTGATGTTATCGTCCTCTGAAATTTACAGAATCGTCTTCACCGTGCATATGTTTAGTAAACTTCTAGTATAGTCCATGCAGGAGGCACATCAAAACTTTAAGTTGAAGAACTCATTATCTAGAGAGAGATTGTGGAATATTCACATGATATGAAAGAACACTGGAAAACAGCTCTTACATGGTGGTCTGCTAGTAGTGTCTGTTGCCCAGGTCAAAAAAGGAAGGCACCAATTGAATTGGCACCTCCTTTATAGAGATTTCTCCTGGCTCCTTCATTCTCTGCCAATGGACACCCCACTCTGTCCTCCACAGTTTCCATAGGTACCATTGTCGTAGGGCTGTTGGAGAGGTCAGGTCCAAGTGCACCTAAGTACTTAGTACAGCGTCAGTAAATGCTAGAAGTCAAAAGCAAGGCTGAGCATGATTAGAGAAGACAACTAGAAGTACCAAAATGATGAGATTGAGGGAATTTTGGAAGTCATACAAGGAAGGCAGAAAGAAGAGAGTCCCTTCTCAAACAGACTGTGTCAGGAACGTTCACTCAGAGATTCTCCAACCTTCCCCTGACACTCCAGAGAGATCATGGAAGTATGGGGAGAGAGGAGACAGATAAGGCATTAGCAGGAAGGAGCATACATGGGCAAGGACCTGGCCGTGACTTCTGATTTGGCTTACATTTTCCCTACAATGGTGATGCAACCTAGAAATTGTTAAGCCCTGGTCTTCCATACTGATTACAGAATAAAATAATAATACTGTCCGGACACTTTCTAGCTTAGCTGAGGTTTTCAGAGCTGTGCCACACTGAAAGGTGGCTGCTTTTAAAATGTGTTGAGTGAGTTCTGTGGTTCCTGCCATCCAGAAACCAGATGCTTACTACAGAAGAGTGCATCCTGGCCAGCGTGGTTTTCACTGTGGTCCGATTTTCTCCTTCAGTAACTACAGTTCCATCAAAATACTGGAACACTCCTGAGTACGGTGGGAACCTCAACCTGCATCTTTAACAACATGTTCAGAAATGGTTTGAATCACCCAAAATGAGACCACCTGGTGTTCTTGAGGTTTGGCATTTCAAAAAAAAAAAAAAAAAGTTCATTTTCAGGATATTTGGATATCCTTATTTAAAGTTGTTTTTTTTTAAGGTATTTTCCCAGTTGGGAGTTATGAGTAAAGAGCTCTTGCATAATAATTCCCAGTATGTCCAAAATAGATGGCCCCAGAGCAACCTCCCAGGTACATTCTGGGTGCACCTGTGGTCATTTCCCCTTCTCAGCATCTCTGAAGATACTGTGAAGAGCATGTTTCAGCCCCACAGAAACTGGATATGACCAACCACAGTCATTGTTGGAAATAGCTGCCTCTCGTGCCTCAGCTCTGCTGCTACCAGAATGACACAGTTGGCAAAAACAGGGCCTTGTCTTCATGCTCCAGCCACCTGAAGTCCTGGAGTCACTACACTTCCCAGTAAAGACTTGCCCCAGTCCCTGCTATTAGTATTTGCAAGCTTATGGTCCTGGCATCCCAGAACTGCCACTCCATCCGTTCTCACACACAAAGCATAGAGCGGCTAGGCAGAAAGGGAGTGAGGAGGCTGGGTGGCAGCCCTGACCTGTGTTCTGACCCAAACATGTGGCTGTTGTGTCACCAGAACTTCTCCAACCCAGCAAAGCTCTACCCTGTGTCTGCCTGCCTTTGGCTTTAGGACAACCATTGACCAGCTCCTATGTGACTATTTAAGTCTGCTCAGAGCACAGGTGGTGCCTGCACCAATCTTAAATGTCCTCCTTTGACACAGACCATGGTGCAAACAGAACAGAAGTCAATCCCTTTGGAGAGAAAAATAATAATTTTTACATATGATTTTTTTACTAACGTTGTGCAACCTTGTTGTCACAGCCTCAAGTAATGCAATCAGCTTGCCTCTCCTACTTTAATGTGGTGGTCAGGAAAGGACTTAAGTGAAGAAAAACAAAGACTGTTGAAGTACTAAGACCTCTGCGGTAGAAGCCTCTGTAGGACTGCCATGCCTTTGTCCTTCCTGCAAGCCCCAACTTGCATTGCAAAGGCAAGGGCTCTGCATGTCTCTCACCCTTCCAAGCAGATCCTCTGCATCCCCTAGTCCTGTCCAGGTCAGTCCTATTTTGCAAACAAAGGGAGGAACTGGAAGAAGATGAGTGGCTTAGGGAAGCCTTCCCCATTTGGCTAGCGGTCCTTCCTTGGTGCACTAGGCCCTTGTGGCTAATTGGAGGAAGGGTGATATACGTACTCTATTGCTTCCACAGGTCAAGAAGGTAAATAACACTCTTCATCAGAGACATGTGATCTGCCAAAATTTTTATATTTATTTCAGATGGAAAATATGACTTCATTTCTTTCAGGAATGTAGGCAGGACATGTGTCTTCAAATACGTGATGGATAAGCATGAGAGGAGGATTCAAGCCGCTTGCCACAGTAGCCCGTGCTAGAGCTAGCTCAGTTCAGTTTGGCCCATCGTTACTGAGAACCTATGATGAGTGATTTACATTGAAAATGGTGGGAAATAGGGGAGATGAGTTTCCTGCTGAACTCGTAGCTCAATGATGACAGAAGCTCACAAGCTTGGCATTGATAGGGACAAGCAGTCAATAGCCAGAGAAACCCAGGAAGGAGGAAAGATGGTGAGAGTCCTGTCCTCTATCTATGTGTAAAGTAGAGGAGATTTCTTTTAAGTCATGTATTTGATGTGTGCGTGCATAGTAGGCGTGAGTGCCTACAGAGACCATGCACGTGTGCATGTGTACGAGTGCCTACAGAGACCAGAAGAGGGTATGGAGTCTCTTAGAGCTGAAGCAAGGGTGCTGGGAACTGAACTCAGGTCCTCTGGAAGAGCAGGAAACACTCAACCTCTGGGCCATCTCTCCGGCTCCAGCAGGACTAACTTTTACATTTTGAGGTTTAGCTTACTAGCATGGTCATAAATACAATTGCTTAAGTAACCCAAACAACCTAGTGAAAACCTAGTGAAGATGCAGCATCGCACTGAAACGTGTGTTTCAATTAGAAGTGGGGAGGGGAGTAATTAGAAAGAGGAGAGCAGCTTTGTGCATTTGAGGGTTGCGTCCAGAAACCTGAGGACAGGGGCCTCTGGGGAGCACAAAGAGATGAGAAAGCACGGAGTAATGCCATGTAGTTCATAGTGAGTCGCATGGTTGGGCTGATTGTGGGTGTCACACTCTCGTCCCCACTTACAAAACTAAACCAAAGGAGAGGTGTGCTACTGAATGTCACCCGTATGAACTGCCACCAGAAATCCCTTCAGTCAGTAGAACACAGGAGGACACGGTCATTGGTCCGTGTTGTGGCGGGTGGAAGGGGTTCACTGTGTGTACGTCATTGACTGACCTTTTCATCTGTCGGTGGACAGACATTTGAGTTGCTTCCCCTCTTGGCTTGTGCAACTAGTGTCTCTGTGACGTAGGTGTCCAGATCCTATTTAACGCTCTGGGTTGGCTCTTCTGGATGCTCACCAAGAAGAGTAACTCCTGAATCACACAGCAGCTCTCCTTTTCTTCCTTATGGGAGCTTTCCTATCATTTTCCTTTTTGGTTCATTTTACAATCGCCTGTTTACAAGGAGGCAGTTTCTCCACATTATGTCAGCCCCTGTTACTGTCAAGCATAGCCATCCTAGTGAGTTAATACTCCATACAGTTTTGATTTGCATCTTTCTGATGGTTAGTAATAGGCATTTTTCATATGCTTGTTGTGTTTTTGTCTATCTTTGAAGAAGTGCCAATTTGAAGTCTTCATTTTAAATTAGATTACTGAGGGGTTTTGTTGTTGTTGTTGTTGCTGCTGTTGTTGACTTCTAGGAATTCTTTCATAGTGTGAACAACCCCTTCTCAGGTAAATGATTTTCATAGATTTCCCCACTCCTTACACCAACTTGCACTTTGTCAGTTGCATGTTTTGATGGACAGTGTTCCTAAGGCAGTCTCCCTTGAATAGTTTTGCTTTGTTTCCTCTGCTCTGATGTCATATCCAAGAAATCTTTACCAAACCCAGTGTCCTGAAGGGTCCCTTACATATTTAAGTTTTATAGTTTAGGATTCAAGACATTTTGAAAGTATTTTTGAAGAACATAATGGTTTTATATATATTTAAGGAAATGAGATTCTAGAGGGCTAAGAATACCCACAGCAAAGTTCATACAAATACCTTGTTTCTATTAATAATGCTGATCATGCCAGCAATTCTGTTTAGTTCAGACTGTGGTGCTGAGGGTAGCAAAGAGCCAGAATTAATTTCTTGTGTCTGTTAAGCATTAGACCAAAAAGTAAGGGAAGGATAAGGCCTAGAAACCCTGGGTCTGCGGACAATAAGAAAGCACCTGTACCCCCAAATCTAGATGAATTAAACACCAAACTACAGAAAGTAACTAGAAACGACTGTCTTACAGCGTGTCGTTGTCAAAACCTTTGAGGAATTATTGAGCCTAGACTATCATCTGAAAACTTGAAATCAGAAATTTTGAGGGTTTTTTTAAGGGTGGGGTGAATCTTCAAAAACCCAAAGAACAGTTTTTGTAATGGGAATATTTCTGGAATATCTAGACAAGTGTATCATATATTCTTAGATCAAAATTTCTATCATGCAAGGTTAAGATGAGCACTTGGCTGAGCATCGACACACAGTGGAAAGCACAGGGCTGAGAGATGATAACTGGGGGTAATAAATCTTTACCCACATTCCTCAAAATATGACTGACAGTGGGCTACGCCCTACAGCGCATGATGGTGGCCATGGCTCAGGCCACGGTTTCTGATAAGAAGGTGATGGAGGAGAAGACTCAGAACTGGTTCGTGGCATTTCTAGCCCTAATGTGAAGGACTCTAATGAGGGTCTCTGCCCATCGTCACTGGGGCCGCTCATCATGTCTAGTATTTTCTGGACACCAATCAAGTGATTGACAGTTTGAAATAATAAGAGAGGTTGATAGGGTAAAAACAGGCCTTGATTCCAGAAAGTTCTGGTCTAGGGAGATGATTGGTTTTCTGAGTGGGAAGAAGGTCCGTCAGCATGGAAATGAGGTAATTTTTTTAAAATATATCTTTTAAAAAATAGATCTTTGGGGGTGGTTTTTCGAATGAAACTATAAACCCTGGTGCACGTTTTACTACTTCATTTCCTAGTGAGTGGGAGCGTCTCGCTTTCATTTTACACTGCAGAGTGTAAAACGCTACTGTTTTATTTCTATTTTAGGCTCCGTACTTATACTGAAATCGCATTCTAAAAATTGTTCCATGAACTCCCTTGCATAATCGTTCAGAAGGGAGAGCTTCTATTTTCATTGTATGCTGTTAGGGTAAATATGAATATATTTATATCTGATATAACTTCTGCCTGCCACTTACTTGGGGAAATGTAACTGTCTTTACCTGAAAGAGAAAATAACACGTGCCTCACATGAGGGGTGAGCTAAGGCATAGAGTTGCCCAGTTGAAGTGAAGGCTCCTTGGCTCAAGACGTTGGCAGTTGTCAGGAAAGATGACAACACATGCTTGCTTTCCTAGCCATGAAACGCCCATAGACGTACAGAGAGGGGTAATGAAACCCTGTGATGGTTCTGAGCCAGCCAACCCTGACAGAGGATACACTTGAAGCTCCCTCTGGACACCAGCTTTCCCAGCTGCCTTTCTAACCTGGGGCAAAGCACTGGTGCCATGAACCTCTCTACCAAAACGCCATGTGTTCTTTGACATTGTCTTAGTTACTTTTCCTGATACTGTGATATGGTGCCCTGACAAAGGCAGCTCAAGGAAGGAAAGGCTTGATTGATTTGATGCACAGTTTGAGGTTCAGGCCGTAATGGCAGGGAGGTCGTGGTAGGCAGAGCCTGAGGGTGCAGCTGGTCATGTTGCATCTTCAGTAAAGAAGCACAGAGAGGGGAGGGGATGCCTGCACTCAGTTCACTTCCCTTTTTTATGCATTTCTGGGCACCCAGTGTAGGGAATGGTGTTTCCACATTTAGGGTGGGTCACAGCCTGACAGAATCCTCACGGACGTGCCCAGATGCCTGTTTCTTTGGTAACTTTAGATCCTGTCAAGTTAATTATAACAAACATCTACCAGACTCTGAAGCCTGATGTTGAGCTGAACCTGCTGGTTTCTTACAGGCGCTCTGGGTGAGAAGAGGGCATCTAGCTGCTCCCATAGATAACCCACCCATCCAGCATCCAAGCCCACCTACTAAACCCAGTGCGTCCCAGAGAGAGAGACATGAGAGTGAAAGGGGACTCACTGGGAAGAGTTGCTCTGGGCAAGAGAGGAGCATCGCAGTTATCTCCAGTCTAGGACATAGGTCCAGAATCTAGATCATGCAAATAACAATAAAACCAAGTATGAAATTCACCCTTGTAGATACCCAAAGAGATACCACATCCAGTTGGCCAAACGTCGTTAGGTAGACTTAAATACAACTGAATGCTGTGGAGAATATAAGGGAACTTACAATAACATGTTTCCACATTAGATAGGATTTTTATTCCATCTCACTTCATAGTTTGTTTTTTTTTTTAAGTAGGGAAAGAGCTTGGAAGTTGAACTCTACAGTCAAAAGACTTGAATTAAACCATGTGACCTTAGTAAGCAAGGATACTTTAATTGTCATGTGACTTTAGTAAGTCCCTGCTGGCCCCAGTCCTTTTTTTTTTTTTTTTTTTTTTTTTTTTGGTTTTTCAAGACAGGGTTTCTCTGTATAGCCCTGGCTGTCCTAGAGCTCACTTTGTAGACAGGCTGTTCTCAAACTCAGAAATCCGCCTGCCTCTGCCTCCTGAGTGCTGGGATTAAAGGGGTGCACTACCATGCCCGGCTTGGCCCCAGTCTTCTTGCCAGAAAAAAAAAAAAAAAAGAATGATTAAGTCAGGAAAATTGAAAACAATAACAAGGTTTTTTTCTTTAAACTGGTCTAGAAAGGAAGGAATTGTTTGCACAGGTGTTGGGAAATAAGAATTAAAAAAGGAGAGATTTTTAATCCAGTTATTAATGACTTCAGGAAGCATCTGCCAGTCCTGTAGCTGGAGGAAAAGAAATGGACCCATGAGCAGAGATGGGAGACACAGGAATAAACCTGAGACAGTCCACCAGTGAGCTGAGGCTAGGTCTCCTCCAGAACACATCATCCCAGATAAAGGAGAGAACAGGAGACAAGGGACCATGCCTCCCATGCATGGTTATTGCAGAATCCAGAAGTCAGCCAATAAAGAACATTTATAAGCACCCAGTCTCGGCACCATAGAGGTAAAAATGACTTGTAGTGAGAGTCTGGACCAGTGGTTTCCGAGTCCTTGGCTTATTAATTAGAAGTGAAATAAAGATCCACACACATGAGAGAAGTAGCAACTTAAGTGCAAAAGAACAGATCTGTGGGTTAAAATGGGGTCCCGCATCCAGTCCGTCACTGGGCTAGGGCCACTCCTGGAGGCGGGACTCCAGAAGTTAGACTGCTCGCTCCCCACCCGGAACTGCCAAAGTTCGACCTGGAACTCTCGGACACTAAGACATCACTAGGGTCCCTGGGCCTACATGGAGGCCGAGGGACAACAGGTTCTCAAACGCTTGGGCACCGCAGACACCCACCGCTGGGTGCTTCGGAAGAGCTGAGAACAGAGTGGGGGCCACCTGCGAAGCTGGCTCTAGCCCCGGGCCAAAGGAAAGGGAGGGCCAAAGGAAAGGGAGCAGGAGTAGAGCTCCGGCTGGTTCTAGTTGGGATGTGAGTGTCCTAGGCAGCTTGGTGGAGACTGGCTGAAAACGCAGAGAGGCCTTCTGCAGATTAAACGTGGCTCTTTAGAGGAAGACCTGCACCATTGTTCCCCACAGCGCATCCCAGTGAGAAGAAGCAGTCCATGGTTTTAAAGCATTTATTGTTGTGGCAGAGAGTTGTGATAAATGAAACCATACCCCCTTTTCTCAGGCAGGCCTGAGATTAGGGAATGGGAGCTAAGAGGGTAGTAGAGGCAGAGAGAGGGAGAGAGTAGAGACGTAGAGGCTGGCCATGACCATGTAAAAAGAGGGGGGGAAGGGAATGCAGAGAAAGGGGAACAAGAAGGCAAAAGAGAGAGGCAAGAGAGTAAGAGAGGGAGTGGGGGCAAGCGACCCCTTTTATAGTGGGCCAGGCTTACGCGGCTGTTGCCAGGTAACTGTGAGGGTGAAGTCCAGACAGAATACCAGGGGCTTGGGGTATTGCCCTACATGACTGATAGCCACTGAATTATGGAACTGAGGCTTCATGTCAGGAGCCTGATGACTGGGGGGTGTGGCAAACACCTTCCATCCCTGGCAGGAACACCTGCTGGGTCTCCAAGGTTTAAACTTAGCTCAACCAGAAAACAGACTGCCTTTCACAGTTCCACACAGATCAGATGGGGTGTCCGGAGTGACAGCAGGACTGAAGAGATGGCTCAGTGGTTAAGAGTACTGGCTTCTCTTCCAGAGACCTGCATTCCCAGCACCCACATTGTAGCTTATACCTGTTTTTAACTTTCCCCTCCCATAATGCACAATTATGCTTAGACATAAGATTGTAAATAGGGGCATCTCCCTAAAAATTCAGCTAGAAGATGCTGCATGCCTTATTGCCCACGCACCCCAAACCAGTTCAGACAAGAACAGCCCCCCTACCTTCATACATGGACATAAATGGACATGTAGTATCCACTTAGAATCCTAACACTCAGGAGGTGGGGCCTGGAAGATCAGGTCGTCCTTAGCTACATAGTGTGTTTGAGACCAGCCGTGGATATATGAAACCTTGAATTACAATTAAAATAGTTTAGGCCATTCTTAATGGCACTCACCTGTAGTCTCAGGTACTTGGGAGGCTAAGACAAAGGTATCACTTGAGGCCAACTCAGGAAGCCAGGCTTAGGGTTGGACCAATAGCTAAGAGCTTATTTCCTGGTTGTAGGCAGAGAAAGACTTGGCCTAGCAGGAGTTTTTGAAACCTTAAAGGCTGCCCCAAGTGGCACACTTCTTCCCAAAAAATGCCACTCCTCCTAATCCTTCCCATAACAGTTCCACCAACTGGGGACCAAACATTCAAATATATGAGACTATGGAGGCTATTCTCATTCAAACTACTACCATACTCTACACCCTGGCCTCCACAGGTTTGTGGCCATATCAAGATGCAAATGCATGTGATCCAACTGCAAAAGTCTCTGTAGTCTTCCATGGGATCAACACTCTTTAAAAGTCTGTCGTCTCTTCTGAGACTCAAGGCAATACCTTAACTGGAATACCTTGTTCAAAAAGCAACTTACATACTTCCAACATAGAGTAGAACAAAATACACATTACCATTCCAAAAGGGAGGGATGGGATATAGTGAGGAAACTCTGGTCCAAAGCAAGACCAAAACACAGCAAGGTAAACTCCAAAATCCTGTAACTTCATGTCTGTTGTCAAAAAGCTAACACGGCTCTTCAGATCTCCCACTCCTTCCAGCTTTGCTGACTACAACACAGTTCTCTCTCTTAGGCTGATTGCATGCCCTGTCATCAGCAATTCTTGGCAGGTATCCCATGCCTCCCTCATCTCCAGCATCTTGGAGTCATCAACATAACCCAGGCTTCACCTTAGCAGTTTCATGCAATGGCCTCTCCATGCAGGGTCTCCCCTGACACACACCTGACCTCAGTGGCTTTCCTTAATGTCTAAGGAAGATTCTGAAACATCTTTATCCTGTATCCTTCATGACTCTGAATCCAGAACCACATGGCCAATGCTACCAAGTTCAGCTACCTCCTTGGGCTGGAATCTGGCCCCCTTCTTGAATTACATTTGCATAAGATCTCTCTTACAGTTTCCTTTTAGGTGGAGGAAATCCCTTGGGCTTTTTCCTTTCAGGGGCTGTAGGATTAGCTGGGGGGTGGGGGATCTCACCACTCCCTTTATTCCACTTAGCATCAGGCTTTTCTCTAAGTTTCTCATCTCTTTGAGCACAAGACATGGCTCCAACATTACATTCACTCCCTTGTATTCTTTTTCTCCTCAAATTGTATGTTTTGTATTTTTGCCTTGCTTGCTATTTTTCATTGTAAATCTGCATAAGAGTGATCACTAATAACCATGTGACACAACCAATCATAGGTTGTGTTGAAATCTCCCCTGCCAACACCATTAATCCAAAACTCTTATAATTAGCCTCAGGTAGATTCTTAGGACAAAGACAAAAGTCAGCCGCATTCTTTATCAAAATGCCACAAGAATCTTCTCTAGCTCGGTTGCTAATATTGACTCTGCCACATTGCTCTCAGCATTACTGACTTCCAAGCTCCTGTGAGGATGGTCCATTAAGCCCCATTTACAGCATTCAAATGTTTCTCTAGTTCGAAACCTAAGAGCCTACACATTCCCCCAAAACAGCATCATCAGGTTTGTCACAGCCTTTTAAAACCTAAATGCCACCCCCAATGACACACCTCCTCCAACAAGGCCATACCTAGTAGTCCTTTCAAAAACAGTTCTGCCAATTAGGAACCAAGCATTCAAGCCATTTTCATTCAAGCCACTACACTTTTGTCTAAATTATACTAAAATGATCAGAAGGTTGATTGCCTTAATAAATTCATCCTAGTAGCAAGGTTAATTAGTCTAACACATACAACCTCACTGTTTTGTACTTGTATAGCATAAGGTGTTGGGGAGAAAATAAGACAAGTATTAACAACAGAAAGTTAAGATTAGGTGTGACAAATAACAGTAAATGTTGGTGAGGCCGTAGACTTGTAATTTGGTGCCGCCACCATGTAAATCATCATGAACATGTCTTTAAAACCTGAAAACAGCTGGCGAGATGGCTCAGCGGTTAAGAGCACTGACTGCTCTTCTGAAGGTCCTGAGTTCAAATCACAGCAACCACATGGTGGCTCACAACCACCCTAATGACATCTGATGCCCTCTTCTGGGTGCATCTGAAGATAACTACAGTGTTCTTATGTATAATAATAAATCTTTGGCCAGGAGCAAGCAGGGCTGACTGGAGCAAGTGGGGTTGATCCGAGTGAGCAGAGGTCCTAAATACAATTCCCAACAACCACATGAAAGCTCACAACCATCTGTACAGCTACAGCGTACTCATATGCATAAAAATAAATAGAAAATTCTTTTAAAAGAAAACTTGAAAACATAGAACTGCCATATGACCCAGCTAAACAATTCTTGGTATACTCCTTAAAGACGCTGTGTCCTGTGTGTCCTGTCATTTTATATCCTACCACATCCATGTCTGTTGCTACATGAGTCACAATAGCAATGAAATGGAATGCATGTGTGTGTATGTCTGTCTCTGTGTGTGTGTGTGTGTGTGTGTGTGTGTGTGTGTGGAGAGAGAGTACATGAGATCATGAAACATGTGTGACATGTAGAAAAAAAGGGCACCAACAGGAGGGGGGAACAGGAGTGGAAGAAGAGATTAAGAAAGACAAAGGAGTCAGGTATGATGGTGAATGCTCCAGGCAGGCAGATGTCTATGAATTCAAGGTCAGCCTGGTCTACAAAGTGAGTTCCATGACAGTCAAGGCTATACAGAGAAACCCTATCTCGAAAAACAACAACAACAACAAAGCAGGCAGGAAAGAAAAGACAGACAGACAACAAAGGAGCTAGAGAGATGGCGCAGCAGATAAGAGCCCTGGATGCTCTTCCAGAAGATCCAAATCTGATTCCCAGCACCCGTGCAGGCTCCACATCCCAATGGATCAGATGCCCTCTTCTGGCCTCCATAGGTATTACAGTTGAGTAGAGCGTAGATTTACAGCAGGCAAAACACCCATCCATATATGTAAACTAAAAGAAAGAGAGAGAGAGAGAAAGGAAGGAAGGAAGGAAGGAAGGAAGGAAGGAAGGAAGGAAGGAAGGAAGGAAGGAAGAAACAAAGAAATTTTTTTAAAAAAAAAAGAAAGACAATATACGAAAATATGACAACTAAACCCCTTATTTTGGGCACTAATGTTTTAATAAAATAAAAAATGATACCACCACTCGTATAAAAATTAGTATTGATGCATTATCTTTTTGGTTTGTGGTGGCAGGGGTACTTTCTTACACATAGTAAGCAAATGCTCTGTCACTAGCTATGCCCCAGCCCTGAGTAAGTGCTCTTAAAAAAATTTTTAGCCTGTTTTTAAACTAATGGAAAATAATTAAGACTATACTTCATTTTTCATGAATTTCTAGAGACTTTTTAAAACGTATATACTTCTTTTACATTTTTGTCTGGTCAAGTTAGTTTTAACTAAGTAAGTAGGTGTTAGGGACAAAAAAAAATCAAGACAGACATTAGCAATAAACAAAGATATAACAGACCACAAAGATATAACAGCTATGTCTGGGATAAAACAGCCTCTGTCTTGCAGAATAGAAAGTTGTACTGTGGAGATGGAAAGCGAGCAGTCACAGTGTTGCTTTACCTGACAAGTGTTTTGCTAGGGAAGTGCATCCTACAGGCGTGGCCAGCAGCCTGAGTTTAAGAAGCATATCCAGAAGTATATCCACACTACCTTCATCTTCCCAGGTCCTGCACTGGCAAAGTTCCCATGATGCCTCTGGAGATGCAGGTGTCCATGCTTTCAAGGCTGTAGTTAAGAGACATTGAGGAGTATACAAGCCCTCCTGGCAAGTCACCCCACATCTCCCACTTCATCTGATCAGCCTTCAAATGAGCTCCCCGCCACAGCCATATGTATATGCTGCGAAACTCAGCAACAAAGCCTCAACTGCGTGGCTTAAGTAGAAAAGGGTGTTCTTAGACCCATAGAAATTCCCAGCCCCCATTTAAAAATTGTATGTGTGTGTATGTGAGAGAGAGAGAGTGTGTTAGTTTTCCATGTGTGTGCTGGTGCCTGTGAAATCCAGAAGAGGATGTCAGATCTCTTAGAACTGGAGTTTCAAGCAGGTTTGAGCTCCTGATGTCGGTTCTGAGAACTGAGCCAGTGTCTTCTACAAGATGAATGCTCTTAACCACTGGGCCATCTCTTCAGTCCTTCAACGCCCATTTTAAATGTAATACTTATATTTGATCATTTCACACTGTGTATTTTCATCATATCCACTCCTTGTTTTTCCCTTCATCCTTCTAACACAACCTTTCCTGACTTCGTGTCCTTTTCTTTATTTGTTGTCACTAAGCCAGAGTCCAATTAGTGCTGTCCACATCCCGTGCATATGGAGCCCACCCACATACCCACCCTACCCTATGCATGTGGACCCCGCCCACATCTGCAGGAGCATGAGAATCATACTAATGGCCACACCTCCCAAAAAAAAAGTGATTCCCATTTCCTCAGCAGACATCCGTTACAAATGACTCCCCACCCACATGACCCTGTCCCCCATCCACACTAGAATTATTGGCCCACTTCATCTCCTATAGGATTTGTGTAAGTCCAGCTGCTGTGGGTTCATGAGTGCTGTGGCCATCTCATGACCAGAAGGCGGCATCTTACAGGATTCTTTCTCATTTTTTTGCCCCCTCTTCCATGATGCTCCCAGAGCCTTGGGATGGGTTAATGTGAATATCTCATTGAGTGCTCCTAATCACCACGTTATGAATCTTTACTTTGCTGCTCATTGACAAAAGATAATTCTCTGTTAATATTTCGAAGGTAGTCTGATAATATGTCCACTCAGTAAAGCAACAGTAGTAGGTTACACACGCATGCATGTGCGCGCGCGCGCGTCACCTCCTCGGCAATGGTTTAGGTACTAGACATGAAAAATCATCTCCTGTGGAGCACACCTTAAATACAATCAGAAATCAGTTGATTATTCCCATAAAAGTCCTGGTTCCCCCCGCCCCCCCATTTTTATATATGTTCCAGGCCAACTGTGTTTCTTATCATATGTTCCACCCAGCAGCAAGATGGGTTCCTTTGGAGGTAATAAGCGCACCATCCCTCAGATTGCATCGACTCTATGCTCTGCTGCTTGAGTTTTCATTAGCCCATCTTTCTTTTGTTAACTGCATAGAAGTGGGAAGTCAGAACCCCAAGGAATAAAGGGCTAAGGGTCAGTATTCTAACCTGTCACTGTCAGTGTGTTGCTCGTGTCACTGTGAGTTTGGTGGCCTGGTCTTACTACTCTCAGAGCTGATGCCTACAGGTTGGTGCTGCTGCCTCCTGTGTACCAATTACGGCTAAGGTCAGGAGCCAGCAGGATACAGAAAGCAGGAAAAGATTAGTTCCTGTAACCTGCCCGGTCTCAGTCCCACATGGAATGCCATATCTGCTCCTGATGTAAGATCTAGTACCATTGCGTAGTCGGGGCTGTGTATTCCAGGGCCACATAGCAATGGAGTTGCTTAGTACTGTTTATCATGCCCTTAGGACATTCCTAAATGGCCAGTGGGCTTTAACCTAGATCCGTCCACTTCCTTCACAGCGATGGCACAGGGCTTGTTAACAGCAGTGGAAAGGAACTAGTTTTCTATTTCTAACCACTTCATCCTACTTGATGAGCATTCCTTTTTTTAAGTACAATTTTATGGGTCATTGGAGAATGATTCGCTGCCTCCCACCCTTATTTTTTCCCATTATCAGAGACTTACTCCTTAGGAACAAAGAGTAAATGCCAGTGTAGATGTAGTCACAGCTTTATGATGGGCAGCTTCACCTTGCTACCTGGAGAGTTGCCATCTGATACAATGAGTGGATTTCAGTGCTTCCTCAAAATAGGCAGATTGTGTAGGCAGATTTGGATACATGGAGGCTAATCCAGTATGTAGACAATCCAGTAATTGATGGGTTTAGCACTATCCAAAATGTGTAATGGGCACTTTGTGTGTGTGTGTGTGTGTGTGTGTGTGTGTGTGTGTGTGTGTGTATGTACCTTTGGACCTTTGCCTGGGGTTTCTCCAGGGGCAGTTTAAATGTGCTCATCATATGAATGTACCCAAGACCCACAGCATAAACAGACGAACTGCATCCTAGTGTCCCAGTGTATGTGTTCTGGGGACCAGCAGACCATCAGTCTCTTCTCATGTGTGTGTCTGGATTTCTCAGCTGACCGCTGTTCACATACTCTCGAGATGGCACTTCTGGGGTTGTCTTGCGTACACTCTTACAACAGTAACTAATTTCACACACTTTGTACGGCCTCTACACATCTAAGCTTCAGTCACAGCCACGTGCTTGTCCGTCACTCTCAGCCCTAAGTCAAGGGTCCTGGGTTTACATCCTGCCTGCTTACCCACTAGATTGTACAACCTTGGATAAGTTCCTTTACCTCCGTGCCTCTCAGTTTCCTGGGTACGAGGTAGAAGCCATCATGGCTGCTTTACACGCCAGCACAGGACTGGCCCATGAGATGCTTCACAAGTTGTGGCTGTGACTCCCTAGACAAAGCCTTGCACGTAGAAGACGAGTACAGTTGTGTGTGCAAGGCAGGATTCATCTGGGTGTGGAAGAAGAGTTAGATGTCGGCTCTTGTGAAATTTTCTGGTGCAAACAGACTTTCCTGTCTTGGGCTTAGATTATAATTTATAAGCCAATCTCTCTTCAGTCTTACTGATTTTAAGGGGCACATTAATTTGTATGGCTGTCTCATGTATAAAATACTGTTTTGAAGTATGGCCACACTGTGGAATGGATGAATCAAGCTAACTAACAAATGCATTCGTTATCATTCTGTGATAATAACACGTGTGCTTTCTTGTCAGTTTTCAGGAATGTTCCATATTGTCACTAACTACTCACTGTACGGCGGCTCTCAGATGAACTGTTTATTTAATAGCTATGGGTTCTTTGACCACCATCTTCCAATCTCTTCTGCCATCTAGCCATCCCATCCGCATTTTCTTTTCTGTGCCTATGAAATCTACGCTAGACTGTACATGTGAGTGAACTACTGCAATCGTGCCTCTCCGTGCCTGGCTGATTTGACTTGTACAACTTCCCATGTGACCATCTATGTAGTTACAAATAGCAGGGTTTGTGCGTTTTATGCTCTATTGTATTCTACTGTGTGCATATCCTGTACTTCCTCTATCTATTATAGAGAATTAGCTACTGAGCATTGTGCTGCAGCAGTAAGTACAGGGATACAAACATACTGTATTTATTTCCTTTGGAAACACACCCAGCAGTGGGGTTTCATTTTTTACTTTTTAGAGAATTCTCAATGGCTCCTTTTCTCTGCAGCCTCACCAACACATACTAAGTTTCACCCTTCTAATAACAGCAATCCTGATGGGTTTTTTATAATTTTTTGAGACAGGCTCTCACTATGTAGCCCTGGCTAGCATAGGTAGACTTCCTTATGTAGACCAAGCTGGTTTCAAATTCACATAGATCTATCTGCCTGCCTCTGCTTCTGGAGTGCTGAGGTTAAGGGTCATAGCTGCTCTCTTACTATTTTTTACATTTGGTCCTTAGTAAATGTAGAACTTGCAGACATGTTCCCACATCTCTTTGTACTCTGTAATTCCTTTGTAATTCCTTAATCCCTAAGTAGAACCTGTCTTTATTATGATACATGCCCCTTGGTCTAGTTTTGCTTTTGTTCCTTCATACCCCAAATGAGGCAGTATATCCAGTATCCAAAACCATCATAGTCCAGACCAACACAATGGAATTCTGTGCACACTCCCATGCATTCTCTGTAGTTCGAGATCCCATGTTTGAGTCTTTCTTTCATACACTTTGAGTGAATATTTGTATCTGGTGAGAGACACAGATCTGTTTTCATGCTGTGAAGTCGTACAGTTTTCCCAGTAGCACTTACAGAAGTGATTTTCTTTCTCTGCTGTGTGTTTTTAGCACCTTTGTCAGATCAGCTGTCTGTAAATGTATGGGTTTATTTCTGGGCTCTCTGTTCCATTCTCCTGGTCTGGCTCTGTGTGATGCCATGACAGTGCTGCTTATGGGCTAATGCAGTTTATGTTATGTTTGTAAAGGGGGTAAGACAATGCTTCTTGCTTTATTTTTCTTGTAGATTTCTTTGGTTCTTCGGGATCTTTTGTGGTTCCATACTGTTGATAGAACTCTCTCCCAGGGAGAGACATAAAGCATTGTGTAGTCCTCCTCTCAGAGTCCTAATGACCAACGGAAACGTGACCCACCTAAAGCTCCCTCTAGAGAGCCATGAGTTTACAGCTTCCTTACAGAGTATAAGTGAGAGGTCACTTACAGGGTACGGGACTCCTTCCCCAACTAGCTGTACCTGATAACCCTTACCCAGCAGTGGTGTGGGCTTCCTGTAGCCCTATCTAGTATTTCTTGACTGATACATAATAAGTATATATACGTATAGTCAGAGATATAGAGAATATAGAATCTTTCTACATATACTATATATACATACTCTTTCTATTTCCATATATACTATATCTCTGAATGATACACACACACACACACTAACCCCTCCCCTAACCCACATGCAGAGTCCCCAGATGGGAGGAAGCAGTTGGATGTAGCTGCATACTCCAGCAAGAATCGCCTTGCTATGCTGGGGCATAAACCACCAACAAGCTTAGCTGAGATGAAATATTGCAGGGGAACACAGCTGAATGCCCCAAGATGGGGCAGTTGCTTGACATAGAAGACAGTCACTCACAACACATTCCAAAAAATAATAATAATAATTAAGAGGCATAACCAGATTTGAAAAAGCCAGCTACTGCCATGGAAGTCCCTTAAAATATATAAATATACATATATCAAAAGTTTAAATGGAGTTACCCTATGTTCCAGTTAGTTTCTATTGCTGTGATTAAAACCATGACCAAAAACAACTTGGGGAGGAAAAATGTTTAACCTTACAACTTAAAGTTCCTCATGAGGGGAAATCAGGACAGAAACTAAAGCAGACCATGTTCAGAGATTTGTTCAGCAACCTTCTCCCCAGGGGTAGCACCGCCCACAAGGAGGCTGAACCCTCTCACATCAATCAAGAACATTCTTCACAAACCTGCCTACAGGCTGAACTGATGAGGCATTTCTTTAATCAATGTCCCCTTTTCCTAGGAAATTCAACCTTATGTCAAGTTGACAACCACGGCATCCTATAACAGGGAAATACTACTCAAACTAGATAGCACAGGCTAGCAAATACAAACCCTAAGAGTAGGCCACCATTTTTGAGGTGTTACCCAAACAATGATATCTATTGTCATTCAGAACTTGGTGGTAGGACTCTAGTGCTAATGACACCACCTGCTTGAGTCATGAGCATGGAAGTTTGATCAATACTGCCTCGCTTTCATAGTGCTAAAAGGTGCTGTGTACACTAATGGAAGAGAAGAGTTATCATCAGTCTCACCTAACAGACCCCAGAGAGCTTCAGGAATGACCTAAGAGCTACAGTAATGGCCTGCCTGGCAACTATGTCCACTGGTACAATAGCGGCACAGATGTTATGGCGATAACTCACCACCTTCTGATTGTATTCAAGACCCACCCCATGAGATGGAACTCATACTTGGCACTGTTAATGAAAGCAAGAACTTCTAGCTAAAAATTTCACGGCCCTTAGAGAACAACCTACTAATATCAGTCTACATCTAAGCGGAATGATATTAAAATGATGACCCCCAATAACTTAAGGCCATGCCTGTAGATCAGTGCATCTCTTCAACTCTCATCAGACAGGTTTCTCCTTGCAACAGATGGCGATTAACACAGAGACACACAGCTGGTCAACATACAGAAAAATTAGAGACTTCAGAGTTCCAAGCCCTAAATGGGACTTCTGCCACTCCTTCCAGGGATTAAGGCTCTTCATGGAACATGGGGTGGGAAGACTATAAGAGCCCCAAGTGATGGATGACTTCAAGGAGGCAATGTTTTCCAGACACAAGAAGACAGTGCACATATGAACTCACAGCATTGCTAACAACATGAACAAAACCTGGGCAAGACCAAACCAGACAAAGTCCAAGCATGGGACGGAGAGGTGGGCACAAAGTCCTACCCCTCTCTGAGGAACTATTGGCATTTGATGGCTTCTCAGAGGAGGAGAGTCAGGCTTCTGTAATGGTCATTAAACGGTCAACCATACTTCATAGCAGCCTCAAAACATCGGACATTTTTGGTGGCAGTGGAGGTGATACGTTTTGTTTTTAAGAGTGGGGTGGAGGAGAACAAGATATTGACTGGGTGGGAAGTTAGTAGGGGAGGGTCTAGAATAGTGGTCTCTGGCTGTGGGTTAAAATGCTTTTTGGGTCACATCATACATCCTTCATATCAGATATTTACATTATATTTCATAAAAATAGTAAAATTATAGCTATGAAGTAGCAATGAAATAATTTTATGGACGGAGTCAGCACACCATGAGGGACTGAATGAAAAGGTCGCAGCATCAGGAAGGTTGAGAATCACTGCTCTAGGAGGAGTTGGTGGAGGAGGTGAATATCATCAAAATAGATTTGTGAAATTCTCAGAGAATGAATAAAAATATTGTTTTTGTAAAAAGAGGCAGAACCAGGCCATGTGTGGTGATGTACAGATATAATTCTAGAACTTGGAAGGCAGAGGAAGTCAGAGTTTAAAGACAGCCTGGATATATAGTGAGGAGAGAGGGGGGGGAGAGGGAGAGGGGGAGAGAGAGAGGGGAGAGAGAGAGAGAGAGAGAGAGGGAGAGAGAGAGAGAAGAGAGAGAGAAGAGAGAGAGAGGGGGGGAGGGAGAAAGAGAGGAGAGAGAGGGAGAGAGAGAGAGGGAGAGAGAGAGGGAGAGAGAGGGAGAGAGAGGGAGAGAGAGAGAAAGAAGAATGTTGCCCAGGATGACCTCTATCTAATTTCAGACAACCCTCTCAGCTTTTCAGGTAGCGAGAACTATAAGGCATATGTCACCAAAACTGTAAGGTATTTTTGACTTCTATAAATAATATCATTCATACTTCAGTACTGGTTGAATCAGATTGTATATAGATTTGCCTAGACAATATGAATGTATTAACAATATTAATTCTTGTAGCCCACGTATACAGAGTATCCGTCTGTTTGTCTCTATGTCTCCAGCTTCTTTCTTCAATGTTTTATTGGTTTTCCCTGTAGAGATCTTTAACCTCGTTGGTTAGATTTGTTCCTCCATGTTTCATGTAGCTCTCGAAAATGGGATTTCCACTTCAGACAACTCACTGCTAGTATATAAAGTGCTGCTTGGTTTCGTATGTTGATTTTTGTGTTTAATAAGTTTATTCTTAGTTCATGATCATAAACACTGGACTCTTCAGGGTTACTTGTTCTTAAAAATCATGTCATCTGAAAGTTGTAACAATTTAACTTCTCCCTTTCTGGCCTTTTATTTAGTTCCTCCTTCCATACAGGATTTCTCTGTCTTTATTCCAAATGGGCTTGTTACTGATGGCTGAATCCCTCTGAACTAACAGATTGTTTATTTTATTTATTTATTTACCTAACAGGTTATTTATATTTGGTTTTTATCAAGTACTTCCACAACATCGACATTTAAAATCCCATTCGGTGGAGACTCCAGGATCTTTGCTCTCTCTGGCTCCAAGAGTTTTGAGAGCACAGTGGGTTGAATCTTGTGCAGTGGAGACAGGTCTCTTAATGAGCTTGGGCTGGCTCCCTGTGCTGCAGGAAGTTTAAGACATGCAGAAGTCAGCCACCCAGCTTACCGCTCCATCTTCCTCCCACTCCCTCCCCCGCAGAAACTTTTGATCACTGCCACTGTAGCTGCAGCAAGCACCCAAGACAGCTGCTCTTGTTTGATGTGTTCACATGATTTGTAGATCTGTCTCCCTTCCCCCGGGGTCAGCAGCGGGCTTCATAAGAATCTACGGGAAATCAAATAGTATATGCAGGGTTAGGAAGCCTGCCCTGAGACCCACAGTTTAGACATTTCTATCTTTTCAACAACAACAACAAAGGCAGCTAGACACAGGCAACATACTTTTAATTGTCTAAGTCATTGTCTTTGTGTGTGTCTGTGTACACACATATGTGGAAGCTATGCATGAGTACATTTTTCAGCCTGTAAAATATACTGGAGAAGCAGCAAGACATAGACTGAGCTGCAGAAGGTTTTAGACATCTCCATGGCAAAGCTGCTGATGATAATTAGGGAAGGAATGCGTCCGTGCCCTTTACTACTTGGAGGCTACAGTTATTGAAGTGACAGCTGACTGTGTAGATCTGTACACTCTCACCCTACTCTCTTTGAACCAACAGTTAGTTTCTTGTAAGCAATCATCATCAACTTTGTCATTATAAGATCAGCTATGACACGCTAATTAAAAAATCCCAAGTAGGGCCAGGCACAGTGGTGCGCATCTTTAATCCCAGCCCTTGGGAGAGAGAAGCAGGCAGATCTCTGTTGCATTTGAGGGCAGTCTAGTCTACATAGTGAGTTTCAGGACAGCCAGGTCTACATAGTGAGACCCTGTCTCAAAAAAAAAAAAAAGAAAAGAAAAAAGAAAAAAAAATCCCAAGTAGAAGCTGTGAAGGTTGAGCTGAGCAAAAGAGGGATTTTCAGTGTTTCTTTTAACATTGTAATGAAAAACCCCACAGACACTGGGTTTTGACAGGGCCTTCCTGCCATCTCTGTGGCTGACAAGAAAATGATAATGCTTTCTTTGGCTCTCGAGAGCTGCAAGAAGAGCCACAGCTCCCCCTCTCGTGTGGGATGGCTCTCAACAGGACTGACAGGGACAGACATCTATAGGCTTCCCATTGTTCTCCGCATTTTTGCCAGGATATTTCATTAGTGTGAACAGTGAACCCTTTGTCATCTTGCCTCACCACTTGACCTTGGCGATTCTCAATTCTGCTGGTGCCGTGAAGGACGGAGGTGGCAGGCACGAGACAACCACTAATTATTGGAAGCAGAAGCCTTGCTGACCCAGTATGAGATTAACTGCTCCTTTGCAGTTTTTATTTTAGGGCATTAGCAACTGTCTGGTTATCTTGCTTTGGTTGAGAAATTCAGGACAATAGCAGTGCTGATGGTAACGTTGGCGATTTCCCTGTTTGTTTTGCAGGTCACGGCCAGGGGCTTTGGGCCACTGCTACAGTTTGCCTACACTGCCAAGCTGTTACTCAGCAGAGAGAACATCCGGGAGGTCATCCGCTGTGCTGAGTTCCTGCGCATGCACAATCTGGAGGACTCCTGCTTCAGCTTCCTGCAGACCCAGCTCCTGAACAGGGAGGATGGCCTGTTTGTTTGCAGAAAGGACAGTGCGTGCCAGCGCCCCCAAGAGGACCATGGGAATTCTGCAGGAGAAGAGGAGGAAGAAGAGGAAACAATGGACTCAGAGACAGCTAGGATGGCTTGCGCCACAGACCAGATGCTCCCAGACCCCATCAGCTTTGAGGCCACTGCCATCCCAGTAGCAGAGAAAGAAGAAGCCCTGCTCCCTGAGTCTGAGGTACCCACAGACACCAAGGAAAACTCAGAAAAGGGTGCATTGACCCAGTACCCTAGATATAAGAAGTACCAGCTCGCGTGTACCAAGAATGTCTACAGTGCACCCTCACACGGTACCTCAGGGTTTGCGAGCACATTCAGTGAAGACAGTCCTGGCAATAGCCTCAAGCCGGGGCTCCCCATGGGACAGATTAAAAGTGAGCCACCCAGTGAGGAGACCGAGGAGGAGAGCATCACCCTCTGCCTGTCCGGAGATGAGACCGACATCAAAGACAGACCAGGAGATGTCGAGATGGACCGAAAACAACCCAGCCCTGCCCCTACCCCCAGTACCCCTACTGGAGCCGCCTGCCTGGACAGGTCCAGGAGTGTGTCCTCGCCTTCCTGCCTGCGGTCTCTGTTCGGTATAACGAAAGGTGTGGAGTCCACTGGCCTGCCCAGTACATCTCAGCAACCCTTAGTCAGGAGCTCAGCGTGCCCTTTCAACAAGGGGATCTCTCAGGGTGACCTTAAAACTGATTACACCCCTTTGGCAGGGAATTACGGACAGCCCCACGTGGGCCAGAAGGATGTGTCCAACTTCGCAATGGGGTCGCCACTCAGGGGGCCCGGGCCGGAGACTCTCTGTAAGCAGGAGGGAGAGCTGGACCGCCGGAGCGTCATCTTCTCCGCAAGCGCGTGTGACCAACCGAACACTCCAGTGCATTCATACTCTGCGGTGAGCAATTTGGACAAAGACCTTTCGGAGCCGGTGCCAAAAAGTCTATGGGTGGGAGCTGGCCAGTCCCTCCCCAGCTCCCAGGCTTACTCCCACAGCGGACTGATGGCTGACCACTTGCCAGGAAGGATACGGCCCAACACCAGCTGCCCGGTGCCAATCAAAGTCTGTCCTCGCTCACCTCCGCTCGAGACCAGGACTAGGACCTCCAGCTCCTGCTCCTCGTATTCCTACGCAGAGGACGGGAGTGGGGGCTCCCCCTGCAGCCTCCCTCTCTGTGAGTTCTCCTCTTCGCCCTGTTCCCAGGGAGCCAGATTCCTTGCCACGGAACATCAGGAACCAGGCCTGATGGGAGATGGAATGTACAACCAAGTCCGACCCCAGATTAAATGTGAGCAGTCTTACGGAACCAATTCCAGTGACGAGTCTGGATCATTCTCGGAAGCAGACAGTGAGTCGTGTCCTGTGCAGGACAGGGGCCAGGAGGTAGGGAATCCTAAGTTTCAAGCGTGTGACCTACTATCTCAGTCCTTTCCCTCTACCCAAACATCACTCTCAGGTCGTTCTTTTATGTTGTCATAGTTAGGGTTTCTGTTGCTGTGACTAAACGCCATGACCAAAAACCAATCTGAGGAGGAAAGAGTTTATCTGGTTTACGCGTGCATGTTTCTGTTCATCATCAAAGGTAATCAGGACAAGAGCTCAGTCAAGGCAGGAGCTGGTGCAGAGGCTGTGGAGCGGTGCTGCTTACTGGCTTGCTCCTCATGGCTTGTTCAGCCCGCATTCTTTTAGAACTAAGGAGCACCAGCTCAGGGATGGCACCACCCACAATGGGATGGACCCTCCCCCACCAATCCCTAATTTAAGAAATTACCCTCCAGCCAGATCTCATGGAGGCATTTTCTCAATTAAGATTCCCTCCTTCCAGATAGCTCTAGTTTATGTGTCCAGCTGACATGAGATCAGCCAGCACAGGTGTCAAGGTTAAAGGTGACCATAAATGGTGTGGTAACTGTGAATGGCCTGTCTCTTCCTTGGCGGCAGGATGCTGCAGTGTGAGTCAGAATCAACCATGCAGCCTTAGAACGAACTCCCTTTGCATCTAACCTGGATTCCTGTGCTCAGTGAGCAGAGGCTGGCTGAATGCAGTGCATGTAAGGTCCATATACTTTTGGTCTCCTTCCCTTTTCCTCTGCTGCCATCATACCCCTCTCTTCCACCTACTTTGGAAGAGTGCCCTCGAGTTTGCTCTGTATCCCTTCGGTTCAAAGGGAAATGAAGAAGCTCATTCAAATTGACTGATTGGGACTGAGTAGGGCCTGACAAACAGGTGCCTCTCCCTGGCCTTCTAAGTATTTCTTGTCAATAGAAGACTCCGGGGTGACCTTGTGTCTGTCACAGTGCATGACAGAATGCTCATCATCCGTCTTAGACATGGGATCCATTCAGAAATGTCTTGTTGGCACACATAACTGTGTCAGGGCTTGTTTCTTTCCCAGGGTCCACAAATGAGAAGAAGTCCTGTATGTGGTGGTGAGTGGTTTTATGCAGCCTGAAAGTGCTGTGCTTTGTAGAGAAAAAGCTTATAAGGCTTCATCTGCGGGTCACTGTTTCTGGGAGTGGAAATGGGGACAGCCTGACGACAGCAGAAGCAAGCCTCACATGACTATGAGAAAGAGGAATGGGACTCCCAGAGGTCCCTAGTTCGCTGGTAATTTGAATGTTCCCTAGACAAACCTAAGCATGTCTAGGTCATGACCTGGTACCCACGGCAGTGTCTTACTGATTGACGAAGAACCACCTAAAGACCGAGACTATGTCTCACACCCGTCTCAGGAGCAGAAGTGAGCAAACCCAGTGGCAGATCTTGCCCCTGTGTCTGATGAACACAGGAAAGAGAAGCACAGGTTGGGAATATGACTCCATGATATGGGGCTAACCTACCAGGACCTGGCCCTGGAAATCCATTTAAAAAACGAAATGAGGGGAGGGAAGAGAGGGAGGACAGAAAGGGAGGTGGCTGCCCAGGAGGCCAGCACGCTCATGGTTGGTCTGCTCTTCAGTTATCAGCAAAGATGAACTCTACCAGTCGGTAGAAGTGTCTCGAGGGGTGAGGAGAGGTAGCCACAGAGCAGGTGTATTCTGCATCCACAAGCTGGTGGGCAGAACTCGCAAGAGCTTTAACTTCAGACACTGAAAATGGACTCCAGAGCTGCCTCGAGCTAGCTGCGGACACACCCTGGGTTCACTTCCTCTTCTTTGCTAGTCTGCCTGGTCCCTGCTTTCCTGTTACTGTCTGGCAGAAATAGAGAGACAGAAAACCCCCTGAAAAGGGTTTAATTTAAGAAAGAGAAATTGTGAAGGAAGTCCGGATGGGATCTGTTCCTGTTTGAATCTTACCCCTTCACTGCGAGATTGAGTTGCTATCAATGCCCAAGACACGGCAGCCCTGGTCCAACCTTTAGGAGCAAGGCTTCCTAAAACCAAGGATAAGTGTGTGTTCTCTCTGTTCTTCCTTCCCACAGCCTTCCTGAGGTTTGCCTTTTGTCCCTAACTGTCCTTAAGTGTGCCTAATGCAGAAAACTAGTCATTGAGTCATGACCATCCCACAAATGATCGTACTTACCAAGGACTGGCAGAGCACGTGCAGATGCCTCCGTGTCTTCCTTGGGTCTCGAAAAGAGCCTTACACTTAGCCCAAGAAATTACCTTCCTTAGGAACTGTCAGTTTACCAACGCCATCCACATGCATGTCTGTTGTTCTTGTTGTTGTTTATTTTTGTTTTGTTTTGTTTTTTCTGATTGGGCTCTGTCAATCTCCACCTTAGAACTGAAGGCTATGTTACAGGGTGAGGAGTCATTCAGCCTGTGAAACAGCCACAAACAGGATTAATCTCTCCTTAAAATACCCTTGCATTTCTTTTTTTTTTGGGGGGGGGGGGGGGGAAGTGGTTTTTTTTTGAGACAGGGTTTCTCTGTATTGCCCTGGCTGTCCTGGAACTCACTTTGTAGACCAGGCTGGCCTCGAACTCAGAAATCTGCCTGCCTCTGCCTCCCGAGTGCTGGGATTAAAGGCATGCACCACCATGCCCAGCTTTGCATTTCATTTTTATCTTTACTTTTCAAAACAAACCTGTTGTTTATTCATAAGCAGTAAAAGACACATTTGCCGAAACTCACTCTGCCCCTCTTGTTAGCTTGTGTTAGACAAGAGGATGATAACAAAGCTGAGGGTGTGTGTGTGTGTGTGTGTGTGTGTGTGTGTGTGTGTGTGTGGTTCCGCTCCCCCAACCTCACCCCACTCCCCAGAAAAGGAATTCACTTTCCCAGAAGCACCCACACCCTCAGCACACGGCCCCTCTGGGAGTCAGTTACTTGTTTCAAGAGTTACTTGGTCTGGGTAGACAGTCTGCCTCAAACGTACACTGAAATTAACTTGATTACTTGAACTGATCCATTTTAAAACACCAGCATCTATCTGGGATTCTACAAATACTGCTCTTAGGTGGGGTTTAACCAAGTAAACCGGGAAAGACAACCGAGTCTACCTCAGCCCGGGGCCCTCTCTGAAGCAGCTACCAGCAAGTACAGCAGTTTCTCTGCAGCTTCTGTAGGGAGCCAAAATGTTGGACCAGAAGAAAAACGTTAGCATATCTTTCCTTCTGTAAAATCTATCACTTGTTAAATGACTCTCCTAGTTCATAAAACATAGACACTCCACCCCCCCATCCTTTTTCACCCTTCCCTAGCTTTGAAAAAGCTTAAATTATCGGGTTGGCGAGCTGGCTCAGCAGTTACAAGTATGGGCTGCTGTTTCAGAGGACCCAGGTTCAGTTCCCAGCGCCCACACTCATGGGTGGCTCACAGTCTTCTGTAACCCTGGCCTCGGCAAAACACTGCACATACATGGTACACCGACCAGACATACAAATAGGCAGAACAACTATACACATAAAAAATAAATAGCATAGTGCACGCCTTTAATCCCAGCACTTGGGAGGCAGAGGCAGGTGGATTTCTGAGTTCAAGACCAGCCTGGTCTACAAAGTGAGTTCCAGGACAGCCAGGGCTATACAGAGAAACCCTTTCTCAGGAGAAGAAAGAGAGAGAGAGAGAGAGAGAGAGAGAGAGAGAATAAATAGATAGATAGATACATAGATAGATAGATAGATAGATAGCAAATTTTTAAATGAAATATAATTTCCATGCCATACCATAAAATTTCCCCTATTAGAATGAAAGTTTCAGTGTTTTTAGTATTTTCACAGTGTTAGGCAACTGTCTTCCGTTTTTGGCTCTAGCGTATTTTCTTTGACCTAGGAAGAGTCCTGTCCCCAGTAGCAGGTTCTCCCCACGGCTTCTTTCTGTCCACCCCAGGCAACCAGTAACCACCTCTGTCCTGTACTAGATGTTTTGTATAAATGGTATTTGGTTTTTTTTCAAAAAGGTATCATTTTCAAAATGTATCCCTTCCATAGTTACACACACCCATCATATGTAGCTCCACATGCTGATTGCTGATACATTGTGTCTAGGCCTGCCACATTTTATTGATCCGTCATTGCTTGAGGGAGTTTGGCGGGTCCTACCTTCTGAATGTTTCTGAAGAATGGTGCTATGAGCATTTGCATGCAAGGGTTTTTAGGACGGGCTTCCAGTTCATTCACTCAGTACCTCTGAGTGGAACTGCTGTGTCACGTGGGGACTCCATGTGGCCTTTGAGGGACTATTCAGCCATTTCCCAAGGCAGCCCTTCCAACTTTGCATTCCCCCTATCAGGCTAGTTCTTCTTCTCACTGCTAATACTTAACTCTTCTCCGTGTGTCTATCTGATGGATGTGACATGGCATCTCCTTAGGTTTACAAGTTTGTTTTTAGATTTTGAAAATTGTACAGAAGTCACAACCATTTTCCAAGCGGTGCATGCCCTAGTAAGTTCCCAAAGCCTTTCTATTGTGGGTTTAATAAAGAAACCCTGGGAAGATGGTTTAGTTCCCTATCCAAAGGTACTTTAGTTGGACTTGCTATATTGGCATGCTTCATTTGGATAGGAATAAAAATATATGAAAGTGCCCAGGTATAGTGGCATATACGTTATTATCCCAGCATTTAGGAAGGTCACGAGTTCAAGGCCAGCCTGAAATATAAGGACCTGTGTTAAGCAAAACAAAATGAAAAAAGTGTGTGTGTGTGCGTGTGCGCGCGCGCGCGCGCGCGCGTGTGTGTGTGTGTGTGTGTGTGTGTGTGTGTGTTTGAGGGAGGGAGGGGGAAGGGAGGGAGGTAGAGAGAGAGGGAGAGGAGCAACCAATGAAATAGTACAGAGAAGACATGAGGAATTCTCACTTAGGTAGTCTGTTTGTTGTCTTTTTTCTTTTCTTCTTTTTTTTGTATATTTTTTAAATCATCATTCCATTATTCTTTGAAAATTTCATACACAAATATAATATACTTCAGTATTTTTTTTGAGGGAGACAAAGTCTCTTTACATAGTCCTGGCTATTCTATAACTGAATCTATAGACTAGGGTGACCTTTAACTCACAGAAACCTGCCTATACCTCCCAAATGCTGGCGTTAGAGGTGTGCACCACCACATCACAAATTTTGATCATTTTCTGTAGAGCTCTCAGCTACTGCTCCAGCATTAGCCTCCATGCTTCCTGCCATGACCAAACCTCTGAAACTGTAGGATAGGACAACTAAATGGTTTCCTTTAGAAGAGTTGCTATGGTCATGCTGTCTCCTCACAGCAATAAGCCATTGACTAAGACATTTAGTTTTATAATAAAGTTTATTTTTAAAAATTTGAAACATGCACCCACAGCTCTAATTCGAAGGTCACTTTGTTACATGTCTTGATGTGGATTCTGGTAATGAATACCATGATGTGACCCATGCAAAGTTCTGGGGACAAATAAACAGTGTCATTGTCAAATCCAAAAAATATATAATAATTTGATCGTTTTCAACCCCAATTACCATCTCTCATCCCCCCGCCCCTTCCCACCAAACCCCTTCTTCTTCCCAACTGACTGGATAGCTTTCTGTGTAAGATTTTTACAATTATTTCTGTGGTTCCGTAAATGAAGCATGTTTTTACAAGTGCCTGTAATTGCTCTGCTTAATAAAAAGACGGCTTTGAATGGCAGCATAGGAGTCGACTGTATTCATGATTAAAACAGTGTTTTCATGTTGTCTAGAACATGCTCAGTGTTTGGAATTCCTAATGTTATATGCCTGGAAGAGGAAACCATATGACAAAGAAAGATGTGCCTCACCTCGCTCACAAGGCAATTCCTTTCTATTGCCCGATTTTATTTCTCATAGCAAGCCCAGAAGCTGAGTGGAGCAATTATTATCTCTGACTCACAGACCCTCAAGAGGTCTGGAACAGAGAGAATGGATTTCCTGGGACCACAATGCTAATTCCTGTGGTCTTAGGAGTGAATCTCAGATACCCTGGGGATAACATGGCGCAGAAGCATCTTGGAGAGCCAGTACATTGCCATGGTCTCCAGGGTGCCCACTCAGCCTGGCCCTGTACGCCTGTGGCTTCAGCTCATGTCTGATGAGAACAAAATATCAAAGCAGGAAAGGTTCCACAGGCCGCTCTGCTCCTGGGACTCGTAGAAGAAACAGATTCTTGGTTTTGGCTTTTGCTTCCAAATCTACTTCTCTACCCTCCTCCTTCAGTAGTCTCTGCCCAGCAAACCAGAGGTAACGGGCAAGTGAAATGTGTGCCTAAAAGTTTGGTGGGATGAGATGGGCAGAGTGTCACTGTCACAATTCCATAAAAACTGTGCAGAGCAAACATTGTAGAGAAATGCACCAGGGCAGAATAAGCATTGCTTAAGAGCAGGAACTTTTCCTCTTTTGTCTCATCTTTGAATTCTTTATAGGAAATTAGCTTTTCAGTGATATCTTAATTGAAATGAGGGAAATGGTTTAGGCTACAGGATGTGGGCAGTCGTTAGGCAGCAGTGATCTCCCAGCCTCCCTGTCTAGGTTTTCTCTCTGGCCATGTAAGTGTGCCGAGAAGGCAGGTTAGGTCTCATGCAGAAGGTTCTCTGCCCTTTGCCATCTCTAGGTCAGGGGTCCCTGGCTACAAACTGCAGGAATTGATTTCACAGACTGCTAAAAAGCTGGGACTCCCACAAAGTCTAACCTTCCTCCGGGCATTGCTGGCGAGCAGTGTAGGTCCCATACTGAAAAATGACCTCTAATCCTGCACTTCCTGTGGGTTCCAGAGGCAGGGAGAGAGTCAGCACTTTGGCAAGACTGGTATGACCAACAGGAACATATTGTGCAAACCGCAGCAGTGGCCAATAGTACCCTCTTTCACATTTGGCCTGCTGACTCAGTGACTATTCCTCTGTCTCCAAGCCTTAACCAAAAACCAAAGCAGTCCACAACTAAAGAGATTCATCGCCTACAAATCTCCCAGGCCTGTCTACCGTGCAGCCTCCCTGCCCAGAGTCCACTGGCCATAACAGCAGGCTATTCGGACAGGTGGGGGCGAGAGTTAGCAGAATGTTTCATTGTGTCATATTGTCTACTCTGTGCTGTCTCTGGGGACCCAGAGAGTAAACACCTCTGATGAGAAGTACCGTCTGGAAGGATATGTTAGGCAGGAGCACTGACTCAAACAGCAAGCTGTACAAGCTTGTGTACGTTGTATTAATCTCCTGGAGGAAAGAGCAGAGGCGTGAGCTTTCTCGCAGCTGGTCGGCTTTCCAAGACGTTGTCACATTACCTAGTTTTCAGCCCTGTGTGGGGTACATGGATGCACACAAAAGCTTGTGAAAATATTCCTCTGGAAAGGCCCAGGGCTGCCCCTCATCTCCAGGAATGCCCGCCCGTTGCCTTGGAAACAGCCGAGGGCTGAGGTTGAGCCTCCGCATCCCTTGAGGAACAAGGCAGGTGCTCCCACCTGCTGGTCAGTGTAAGTTCCTCCTTGCTGTGTGGCTAGCAGATCTACAAACAGAACCCAGCACAAGAGTGAGGGCTCCCTTCCCCCTGAGAGAGAAGAAGATGTATGGCTGACTGTTTTCTTCTCCACTGACCGTCTTTAAAAACGAAGCCCGATTGCAACAATCCCTGATGAAATTCCATGTGTGGTTTGCTTTTGCTCCAAGGACTTTGACACTGCCATTGTTGATTTTCCCTTTCCCCCGCCAACCTTCCATCCTGTCTACCTGGTCTGTGTTTGCTGTCTAGATGGCTTTAAATACAGTAGCGCTCGGTGCGGAAGCCCTTTAGACTTTCCTTGTGATCTGCTCTGTGGCATGTTTTCTTTCTGCAAGTAAGCAAATACAGTCTGGAGCTGAAGTAAGATGGCTCTGCTGTCAGTGGAAATAGAAGTCCCCTGAGCCCCAAGGGTGCACAGCTTTTGTGATGCCCAGGTGCTATGTCTCCAACTGACGACCTGTGTGCTGCTGGGGCACCATCTAGGATCTGAGTGTCTGTTATCCAAAGCTTGGAAAATGGAGATAAACAGTGCACTGTATCATTGGAAGCCTAGGAGAAACAGCCCCACAGGCAAAGGCCTTTCCAACAGCCTGCAAAGGAGCCATTTGTCCTGCCTGCACTCACCACATGGGAGGCATAGTAAGTGCCACATGGAGTAAGTGCACAGCTAGGAAGTAACCCGACAGAATTTTCACCCGGCCCTAGGAAAGGCAAATGATTCTTTAGTGTGCTTACCTTTGTGCATGGTGATCAACTGGGCACAAATACCAGGACTGAGCCTCATGACTATCTGATGCAACCAACAGATAACTCCCAGATTCAGGGCAGACTAGCCATACCCTTGACCTCTTAAAGAACACAGACTCAACACTCCACCCTCTGAATCCTAACAGGAAGTTGCTTTCTTCACCAATAAACCCAGGCCCACATGCTTTCTCCAGTGACTCTTTTTCCTGAGAGATCTGTAAGATTCCTGGGCACGTCCTACACATGTCTAGCAAGCCTTTTGTGGGGACCCATCTGAATTGTGGAACAATACTGGAACAATAAAATGTGCTTTAGATTTTAATTTTTCATCATTGAATTTTTTGTAAATAACTTGTATAGATTACATTAGAAATATTTTATACACTGGGATAAATGACATGTTCTTAAAATGAAACTCACCTGGATTGTTTTGTTTTGTTTTGTTTTTACTTTATTTAATGTGGCCGCTTTCAATTTTTTGGTTTCTTGCAGGGGTGGGGGTGTTGGTTGAGTTTTTCTGAAACAAGCTCTCGGTATTTAACCTTGGCTAGGCTCAAACTCAGAGATCCACCTGCCTCTGCCTCTCAAGTGCTGGGATTAAAGGTGTAACACAACACACCTGACTGACATACACTTGTAAGTTTAGCCTCTCTGACTGGTGTTAGTATTAAAGGTTAGCCTAGCACATGACATTTAGGCTTACATTGCCATCTGCTGGCCAAGCCAAGAAATTGAATATGAGAAAAAAACCTAAGCAACCTGAGCTGGGTCTAATAGCCTGGGCTGGCCTGGAACTCCACAGGCCTCTGAGGGTGGCCTTAATCTTCCTGCCTCCACCTCCTCCCAAGTGCTAAGATTGCTGAGGTCATAACTGTGCAGGAGTTGCAGAAACAGATGTAACTGCAGAAGTTCCCAAACCATCAGCACCGCCTTAGCAAGGAAGGGCAGAGAGAAGCTGTTAAAAGTCACAGACCTGGGGCTGGAGAGATGGCTCAGTGGTTAAGAGCGCCAGCTGCTCTTCCGGAGGTCCTGAGTTCAATTCCCAGCACCCACACAGTGGTTCTCAACCATCTGTAATGGTATCTGAAGTCCTCTTCTGATGTGTCTAAAGACAGTGACAGTGTACTCAAATATATAAAATAAATAAATCATTTTTTAAAAATGTCACCGACCTGAACTCCAAACCCCATGGAGACTGACAAGGCCCTAGAGAGAGAGAGAGCCTGGGCTTGCTCTCAGCTTCTGCATCAGACACAAAGTCAATGTTTTCACACAAAACAATTAGGGTCTTCAGTAGCCCATGCTGGCCTTAAACTCAGTTTGTCAGTTTGTAGCTAAGGATGACCTTGAATTCCTAATTTCCATACCTTCACTTCTTGTGTTTATAGATGAGGACCACTCCCTGCATCAGGTCTCCATAGTTGCCGTTCTTACAAAATAATACATACTAAAATTAAACAACAGAGAAGACACCTCCAGAGTTGTGATATCCTCTCTTCATTGTTGTGGAGTTTTATTTATTTATTTCTATTTTATAGTTGTTTGTGTGTATGTCTGTCTGTACCACGTGTGTGTCTGGGGCCAACAGAGACCAGAAGAGGGTATTGGATTCCCTGAAACTGTAGCCACAGATGATTGTGAGCTGCCATGTATGTTCGTGTGTGTGTGTGTGTGTGTGTGTGTGTGTGTGTGCTGGAAATCAAACCTGGGTCCTCTGGAAGAATAGCAGGTGTTCTTAACTATCGAGCCATCTCTCCCACCCCTGCCATCCTCTCTTTTAAAAATATTTACCTTGACTTGTGAAGGACTTAAAAGTAGGAATCGTGCCTAAACCTTAATGGCTTACAGTAGCAGTGGTCATTCAACAGCTCTCACACGTTCTGTGTGTCAGGAACTGAGCTGGCCCTCATGAGCATTTCTGGCTCAGATCGGGTGTTGGCTGGGGTTACAGTCCTCTGCGGGTCTCAGTGGCTTCAAGAATTCACTTCTGGGCTGGCAAGGTGGTTCCTCGGGTAAAAGGGGCAGCCACTAAGCATGGAAACTGAGTGTCATTCCCAGGGCCTGTCTAGCTAGAGGAGTGAACTGAGTTCAGAATAATTAAATAAAACCTCATAAGCAATGAGCATGCTTCCATTCACAGAACTGGCAGGATAGTGCTGTGAGCTGGAGATGCCAGGTCTGCCCTACTGAGCAGCCAGTGAAACAGGACAAAGTACAAGTCTCAGTGCCCTTCAAGGCTTAACTTCGAGAACACATGACATCGTCCAGCAAGGTGTTTATCAGAAGGAAGGAATATGCATCGTGTCAGAGAAATAACAGAATTACCCTGTAAAAGAAAACGTAATTTTAAAAACCATATCCTGACAAAGTGCCTAGCATAACACTAACCTGAGAAGCGTACCTTGTTTTGCACGAGGACACTGAGGGTCAGAGGGGTGATGTCACCTCTCTCCTGTGTGAGAACTAAAGCCCAGCTCTGACTCCTCCTACCCAGGATGTCACCTTGGGTTCTGTGTGAGTAAAAAAGACTCTCACTGACTGGTGCATCTCTGCAGTGTCTTCAAGGTGTGCTGGGCTCAGTCTTCCTTCCCCATCTGTACATCGGTCTTTAGAAGATCACTTTGGCCATTTTGTTGAATTCCGGTTGTGTGTCTTGTAGCAGGGGCTTTGATAAACCATGGTCTTTCTTACAAAAGTTCTGCAACATTGGAAGAACTAACACAGTTTACAATATTTTTAATGCCATTTGCTTCAAAGGAACCTCAGGAAATGATAACATTATAATCTGTGTGTGTGTGTGTGTGTGTGTGTGTGTGTGTGTGTTGAGACAAGGTCTCACTATGTAGGCCAGACTGGCTCCCCACTTACTCTGTAGCCCATGCTATGCTCAGATGCATGGCAATCCTCCTGAGTGTTGGGATTAGAGCTATACACCACCAGGCTGGCCGACTTGTGTGTGTTTGTACTGTTTGGTTATACGAATATTTCATCTTACTTGTATTGGAAATAAGAGAAGTATTAATCACTACTTGCTTTCAGTACTTCCCATGACTTGCTCATCTTAAAAAGAGGTTTGGAGACTGGAGAGCTGGCTCAGCAGTTAAGAGCACTGGCTGCTCTTCCAGAGGTCCCAGGTTCAACTCCCAGCTCCTGCATGGTGACTCAACCAGTTCTATAATTCCAGTCACAAGGACTCCAGCACCATCTTCTGGCCTCCATGGGCACCACACAAACAAGGTGCACAGAGATGCATGCATGCAAAACACCCACACACATAAAATTAAAAATAAAATAGAAATACAAACAAGAAAATGATATTTGACTGGACAGATGGCTCTGCAGTTGACAGTGTATGCTGCTCCTGCAGAGGACCCAAGTTCAGTTCCCAGTGCCCTCAGTAGGCGTCTCACAACCCCCCTAACTCCAGCTCCAGGGCCTCGTACACCTTCTTGTGGTCTGCACTTATGTGCGTGCACATGTCAACATGCACACATAAACACACACAATATTAAATAAATTTATTTAAATTATTTTATTATTAAAATTTATTTATTGAAATTTTATTTTGCAGTTTCAGTGATGTTTCACTTGCCAAAAGTCTCACTGCAGCTGCTATAATCCTACTCTGCTGTTCTTGGTTTCAGGTTAAACTTCCTTTTCCTGTCGATCAGATCACAGACCTTCCCAGGAACGACTTCCAGATGATGATCAAAATGCACAAGCTAACCTCAGAACAGTTGGAGTTCATCCACGACATCCGGAGGCGGAGTAAGAACCGCATTGCAGCCCAGCGCTGTCGAAAGAGGAAGCTGGACTGTATTCAGAACTTGGAATGTGAAATACGGAAACTGGTGAGTTGGTGGGCAGGTACTCAGCAACCTCAAGTGACCAAGACTGATGTAAAGTTATATCAGTTACAGCTGGAGAGACAGAGGGACAGGCACCCTTCAGGAAAACTTGGGACTGTTCTCAACAGGCGTCATAAATGCGTCTGAAATGTATGTGGATGTACACACATCTCTCAGGTGTCATGTGGAATTGGCTCCTTTTTATCTTCCCATTTGTATATCATAATAGAGGGTGTGTAGTGTACGCATATACAAATCAAGTATTATTTTTTTTAAAGATTTATTTATTA
The DNA here is from genome assembly GCF_000001635.26 of Mus musculus. Classification (NCBI taxonomy): domain Eukaryota; kingdom Metazoa; phylum Chordata; class Mammalia; order Rodentia; family Muridae; genus Mus; species Mus musculus. Next base: position 32,575,734 of record NC_000070.6, read on the forward strand.
TTATATATGAGTACACTGTAGCTGTCTTCAGACACACCAGAAGAGGGCATCAGATCTCATTGCAGATGGTTGTGAGCCACCATGTGGTTGCTGGGATTTGAACTCAGGACCTTTGGAAGAGCAGTCAGTGCTCTTAACCGCTGAGCCATCTCTCCAGCCCTTCTAAACTAACTCTCTACCTGTATGCCTGTTTTTAATAACCAGCATATAATTGCATGATTCTGAACAAACAGTAAAAAAAAAGAAAAAAAAATCTAAGCTGAGCGCCAGGCAAATATCTAAAACACCAAGCCTTAAATAATATACTGTGTGGTATGTTTGGCTTTCTAACAAAATGGCCAACAGTAGCGTGAGGTAGGAAATGTTTATTTGGCTTAGACATCCCCAGCACATTGCATCATGAAGAAAAGTCTCGGCCAGAAGGTCAAAAGCCAGAGGCGCATCTGATGCCAAGGCCACGCAAGAACTCTTCTTACTATAGACTTGTTCCCTATGGCTTGCTTGGCCTTCCTTCTTATACACACCGGGAATCACCAACCCAGAGTTGGTACCACACACAGTAGACTGGGCCCTCCTACATTAATTATTAATCAATAAAACACCCACACAGACTTGTCTACAGGCCAGTCTGATGGAAGCAATTATTCTAGCTTGTATCAGGTTAGAAAAATAAAGGCGACACAGTGCATCTCAGTGCTAAACGAGAGTTTCACTCGTTCATTACGCACACCTGTGACTTAGAGATTCATAGTCGGGGGTCTCTGGCTTCAGTTTTGGTTTATTATCAGGATGTTCCTCCACCGACCAGGTCAGCCTTAAATGAAGTCCTCTCGCCCCTGCCTCCCAGGTGCTGGGCTTGTGCTCCCAGAGGTCCAAGTTCTTAACCAACGCATCACCAATACATTCAACCTCTAAGAGGAGCTAGAACCATGTCACCTGTGGCACCTGTTTCCTTCCTCTACAGAGAATACAGGAACACTTCTTAGATGAGTGGGCCCACACGGGGGTAGTGCCTAGACAAGGAGTTGCAACAAAGGGATGGGAGGTTGCTTTCCTATGACACACTGGTCTTCACAGTTAGACGTCCAGGTTCAGTGGAGCGAGGGCCAGGCTGCTGGGCCCGTTTGCTTGTGTCTCAGTGGAGGGGACAGCTTGAGTGGTCAGAGCCAGGCAGCCTGGTCCGCTGCTGCGTACTTCCCAGCACTCCCTCTTCTGCGCTGTCTCCCGCAAGCTCACCACCCTCATTTGCAGATGCACATAATGTATTTCTCTCAAGCTGCGCTTGTACATCTGTTTATTTTTCATTTTTAAAACATGTTTTCTAGCTAAATTTATAAATATTTTAGCAGGTGTCCTTTCTGCATGTAAATCTCTCTCTCACATACCCACCCTGCCTGCCAGATTGCGTGCACATTAGCTTCAGTGTCAGAGACCTGGCTCCCCTCTTCCTCCTCTTCAATTTTACCCGCTTCCTTGCCTTGGCTTGCCTGCAAGACCTGCAGAGGGCTGGCTACCCCACCCTGCTTTATACACCCAGTTTATTTGGCTGCTTTATCGTGGGAGCCTCATGAACCCGCCCCACACTTCCTCACACAAATATTGGTAGTAAAACTCTAATTACTTTCCTTTCTGAGACTAAACTCGTCTCTCAAAGGGTGACAAAGTTAAGAAATACAAGAGCCTATGTGGGATTTTGCTTAATGGGATAAACATCTTAGAACTGTAGGCTAGTATTTTAAAGCATAGGCTACACGTGTCTGTCCCAGGCCCCTCCATCCCGTGCCCAGGGGTGAGCCCTGCTCCGGATTCAGTGCACAGTTCCCAGGGTCCTGCAAAGGTTGTGTTGCATTCAGTCTGATGCGCTGTAAAAGCTGGAGAGTGTGACGGTTAGGTCTAGTGTCTGAAGTTGCTGATCAACAGTCTTGATTGCTTGCTTGGTTGTTTTGTGAATGGACTTTTTTTTTTAATAGTCATTTTAGATTTCTAGCAAAATTAAATGGAAGTATCTAGAGTTCCCAGATGTCCCATGCCAATGACCAGCCTGGGCTTGGAGACTAGACTCTTGGGTTCTAAGAGAAGGGGTGTCTGGGAGCTTCGAGAACAAACAGCTCAAAAGAAGCTGGCTGCCTGTGCTCAGCTCCAGACAGCTTTCCAGCCTGCCTCCTCTCTGGTCTGCTTTCTCTGGGGATCTCCAGACAGCTCTCTCTATTATATTCTGCTCAAGACAGTTCTCTAAGCAGGTCTTCCTTGCTATTCTAAGAAATTCTCTGGATAGCTCTCTGGATCCTTGCAGATCATAAGCCCAGTCTTTTATTTTACAAATCAATCCAGTCATTTCTTCCAGGTTTCCTTTTGATTATCCTATGACTCAGTATCCTGAGACCCCAGCCCTTAATTTTTAGGGAACAGCATACATGTACACTGCAAAAGAATTCAGAGATCTGCCTGCCTCTGTTAAACACAGACAGTAAGCTAGCTGGGTGGTACCCTGACCTGAAATTACCATTTCTACCACATCTGGGCTTGGATTTGTTGTGTCCCAGGCTAACTTTGAACTCAGGAATCTGCCTACCTTTGTATCTTTCTGACAAGCTGGCCGGCTCATTTATGCAGCTGCCTTTGTTCCTTTAGATTCGTGAAGCCCCTCATATAATTCATATTGCATCCCTATTACACAGTTGAGACATTATGTTTTTTGGTTTTGGGTTTTTTTGTGGGTTTTTTTGTTGGTTTTTTTTTGTTTTGTTTTTTTTTGTTTGTTTGTTTTTTGTTTTTTTTGAGACAGGGTTTCTCTGTATAGCCCTGGCTGTCCTGGAACTTACTCTGTAGACCAGGCTGGCCTTGAACTCAGAAATCCACCTGTCTCTGCCTCCCAAGTGCTGGGATTAAAGGCGTACATCACCCCTGCCCAGCTGAGAAATTATATATTTTTTGAACTCATGTTTTTAGAGTTCTTTTCCACAGCCTTAAGGGCTGTCCTGAAAGTCCCAGCCTGAGACATTTTGCTGAGACATTAGCCACACCATCACCTCCCAGACTTTTGCTGTCTCAGATTATCATGGAGTCATTAACGTTAACAGGGAGGACATTCCTCAAAGGAGGAAGGTAAAATATGTACATTGTTATACAACAAGCCTTATGCCCATGGCAGCCACACTCTTGGAGGCCCACGTCCACTGGCCCTTTCCCAGGGGCAGGAACCTTGTCATTCTGTCCCCACCAAGACCAGCAGTTCCAGACTCTGGACACTCCCGACAGGAGCAGTATATTTATTATTATGGACAGGCATATGCTGACATTTCATTTTCCCCCAACACCCCTGCTTTCACATTCATTATTGAGTACTATATGGACTTTGCAAGGTGGTGTCAGTACCATCGTGTGCAGGGCAGATTCACTGGCCTAAAGCCTACTTACTGTAGTGGCCCAGCCATCTCCTCTTCCCTCAACCCCTGGTAGTACTGACTTTTCATTTTTTATTTTTCTCACTGTACTCAGTTTGTTTTTGTTTTTGTTTTTTTGTCTTTTTCAAAATATCAGTTAGTTGACTTTTACCCCTCAAAAATAATCGAGCAGGGGGGAGTCTCTGAGTTCAAGGCCAACCTGGTCTACAGAGTGAGTTCCAGGACATCCAGGACTGCACAAAGAAACCCTGACTCAAAAACAGGAAAGGAAAAGAAGTAACCTAATGCATTAGGGGAAGATTTTCAGTTATTGAGTTTGAAATAAGATGTTTCCAGTCAGTTCCCTCCAAACCCCAAACTCGGAAAAACAGGATGTCATTTGACTCTCTACAGCATTGCTGTTGGGGGTACCTCAACTGGTTGTTGCTTCCTGGACCTCAGAGGAAGGGATACCACATTGGGAAAGCTGTGAGTGACAATGCCCAAGTGGTAAGGCAGGTACTGGGACAGAGCGTGTGTGTCAACACTCCCTGGACAATGTGTCTTCTAACGTCCTAGATTCTGGCCTACCCTTTCCGGAGTTAGGTTCCGGTGTAAGATCTCGAAACAAAGGTCTGAGGACCTACAGAAATGAGGTTTCCATCCAGGCTTCACGCAGCCGTCTGATCTTTTCTCACAGGTGTGCGAGAAGGAAAAACTGTTGTCGGAGAGGAATCACCTGAAGGCGTGCATGGGAGAGCTCCTGGACAACTTTTCCTGCCTCTCCCAGGAGGTCTGTCGAGACATCCAGAGTCCAGAGCAGATCCAGGCCCTGCACCGCTACTGCCCTGTCCTCATACCCATGGATCTCCCTGGAGCCAGTGTTAACCCTCCTCCTGTGGGTGTTGAGCAGAGCCTTGCACCCTCCCCGTGTGCAGTAGGAGGAAGTGTACCCTGCTGCCTGGAGCCAGGGGCGGCTCCCCCCGGGCTCCCCTGGGTGCCCAGCAACACCTCTGAGAATTGTACCTCTGGGAGGAGGTTGGAAGGCAGTGACCCTGGAACATTCTCAGAACGAGGACCTCCCCTAGAAGCCAGGAGCCAGTCTGTGACGGTGGACTTCTGCCAGGAAATGACTGAGAAGTGTACAACGGACGAACAGCCCAGGAAAGATTATGCCTAGCCGGTGTGATCAGCTCTGCCCTACCCACCACCCTACCCCCGGGTCTTCACACCTCTCTCATCTGGGTGTTCTTCTGCCAGCCAGTGGCGCTGTTCATCTGTGTCTTGAAGAACCAAGAGCGAATTTGGTGCACACTACAGCAGTCTTAGCAGCAATACTGTTTCGAAGTATTCCCTCCTCTCTCTAAGCAGGAGTGCTAGTTACCTTCATAATGGTGCTACCCCTTGCCCTGGCAAGGAAGACAACAGTGTCGACACTGTCTGTCTGTGGGTTCATTGCAAACTTCACAGGGATAGACTACACCTCTAGGACCCAACCACGGATTTTTTTTCTCAGTGGCCCATGTCACAAACCCTATCTCAGGAATTTCTTCTGAATGTTCAATTTTTTTCATTGAAGACAGCTTCTATACACATCAAAGTTTTATAGCTATACTGTGTACATAGTATATATAATATATATGAAATATATATCCATATGCAAAAAGTCCTGCATGCCTCAATTTTCTCATCCCTGAAACTGGAAGCTTCACTTATCATTTACAAACAGGTTCCAACATTCCTCTTTTTGTGTCTGGTGCCAGAACTGGTTTGGAAGCTGTTAACATGGCTGTTTTGCTTGCTGCACAATTCGGTTTCCATCTGTGCTTATTTACAGACAAAATTCAATGTTGGGAGATGCTTCTCAAGGTTCAATCTCAGACCTTTTACTTTCGTTGGTTTGGTTTTGGTGCCGCCGAACGGTGTCAGGTGAGCACCGTGAGTCCGCTCTTCTCCCCTTGTGTTTTCCCCTCGTCTCTGCGGATACTGTACAGCAATGGTCAACTTTGCCACTTGCACTGAGTTTTGAGTCAAACCTATTTTCTTAAATGAAGTTGTAACTTCGGTATAACTCAAGTATATTGTATATTCTTTGCTTTTAGTTAAAAAAAAAAAAGTAAAACATTTTAGCTAATTAAAAAGCACTCAGGTGATAATTATGTAGGAAAAAAAAAAAAAACAATCTTGCCAAATAATGAACCCATCCTAGGATGTGTAGACAATAATCTGCTTGAATATTTTTGTAGCTCACTTCCTCCCCACGTTTCCCCAAGTAAAGCTGAAGTGCAGATGATTCAGAGCTGACACTGGATGCTCAAGTCCTCCACAGGGACAGAGCGGATGGCTCGAAGGACTGCAGAGCAAAAGAGCGGGAGCCTGCGGTGGTGTGTTAGAACGCCACAGGCACTGGTGAGGAGACAGCAGGGGAGGAATTCTCTTCATTTAAGCATTTCTTTCTGGCCTCTGCTTAGACAGCGCTCAGAAATGCCATGTGGTAGGGCCTGCTTCTTTGAAGGTCACAGCTAACCAACCCCCAGCTTTCCTGCCCAGGCCTGGCCTCAGCTTTCAGTGGCAGCCCCCTAGATTAATTGAGCTCACCAAGAGTAGGAAAGAGAATGGCAGAATGGAGCCTGGGATCCACAAGGACTTAGGCTAATGCATTTCTTTCTTCCTTTTACCCTTCCAATGCCCTCTGTACTCTTGAGGTTTTGTTCTGCACCCCCCCTCCCCCAAGTCTCTTGTCTGAAAGCTGCTTCATCGAGGCATAGGACAGATACCGTAGGAGCCCTCTGCCCTCTGCCCAAGCCCTCCACCCCTCACCCCCACCTTTCTCCCACCCCAGGTAATAATCTGCTTCCCTTCCTAAAAACTGCTTGGTTTGCAGATCTGTCGAGCAGCTTCCTTGGCCCCAGGGTATCCTGGTGCAAGCCATGTTTACAGGAAGGCATGCCCCAGGGGTCAGCTCCCTCCTCCCAAATGGTCTCTATCTATCTGCTTCTGTTCAGCAGCCTGGAGACCACTCCAGCTGTGCAAGGTTATCCAGAAAAGTCTGATGTTGGGATAGGGTAGAGGGTAATGGGGACTAGATGGATGGTTGACTTTGTTTCTTCCTCTGTGCCATTGTTTGGACAATATTAAAGCTGCATGTAAAGGGGAAAGTAATGTATGACTAGTAGGCAAAAGTGAAACCCTAGTGACACGTTCTAGTAGTACTAACTTCTTTCTGTACCTGTAGTAGTACTAAAGGTTTAAGTATGTATGAATGCCAGAAGTTGTTGATTCATGCAGTAGAATTTAAGGGGAAATTTACTTCTTTTAAAATAGGTCCATTTTTTAAAACCTGCCTCTGGGTTTTGAGAGAGAGAGAGAGAGAGAGAGAGAGTGTGTGTGTGTGTGTGTGTGTGTGTGTGTGCAGATTTTGATACAGCTATGTTGGAGCTGCCATCGTTGTTACAACGTTGGTACTTCCTGGTCTACTCTAACAGTTCCCTTCACCAGAGGCATGTCTCCATGAAAAGCAGGTAAAGCTAACGTTTAGCTCCTTGCGAATCATGGGGTACTCACAGTTGCCTGTTATGGTACAGGAGTCAGCAGACAGTATTTTTTTTTTTAACTCTCTTATTGCCTTTTTAAGTGACCTCTTCTAAAGAAACAGAAGGCTTGTATTCTGCTCAGGCCATCATCAGTGCGGAGAAGCCTCTCTGCTTGTTTTATGTTTTCCCAGCCCGTGTGCAGCTGGAGGTCTTGCCACATTCCACAGTTTACCCACTACGTTTCTGTTGCCAGTAGCTCAGACCCATGGCAGCCACTTCCAGGGTGGGGGCCAGGGCGTCAGGTCTCCTCGTTTCTCTCTGCCCTAACTCAGCCCTCATCTTCCTCGTTTTCTTTTCCTCTTCCACCCCATCTGTGCCATGGAAACTAGCATTTTCAAAGGACTCTAAAAACTCCTATTTCTTTGTTGTTGTTTTTTTTTTTTTTTTAGTTTGGTTGGTTTTTGGGGTGTTTTGTTTTGGTTTTGTCTTTGTTTTTTGAGACAGGGTTTCTCTGTATAGCCCTGGCTGTCCTGGAACTCACTCTGTAGACTAGGCTGGCCTCGAACTCAGAAATCCGCCTGCCTCTGTCTCCCAAGTGCTGGGATTAAAGGCGTGCACCACCACCGCCCGGCTTCTTTGGTATTTTTAACAAGTAATTTTATTCAGTATCCACCAGGAACAGCAACTGGCTTTGTGTAGTTGCTCACGGGGCATGTCCGTGTCTTTTACTGTTCCAAACCATTGCTTATCAAAATTGTTTCTGAGTTGATTCAAAAGGAGACCTCACTGGGGACCAGAATCTAAGTTCTTTAAGTGGAATTCAGACGTCCCCAGTCTGTCCTTCCCTGGAATCCCTCAGTCAACCACATTCCCTCTGTAGAAAAGAAAGGGGAAGAGAAGAGAGGAGAGTGTGTTTTAAAGGAACATTTAGTTGTGTGTTTGAAGGTCTTTTCTTTCAACAATACAGGACACTCCTATCCAAACCCAGGCCTCCCCCTCGGAGCAGCCTCTGTCCTCCTGTGTCTCTGAACAGCCTCCTTCAGGTTGCCCAGGCTGTGGGCAGGTGTGTGCTTTGCCGAGTTGTGTTTGTGTCTCTGCGTTATCTGGGGGGTGCCTTGAATAAAGTACAACTTCATGACTTACTGATTCTGGAACTAAGCAGTTTCAAAAAAAAAAAAAAAAGCTTTTTCTAAAGTTAGCAAAGTTACTAGACCATCCTGCAACTTCTCTTCCAGGTTCCCCAACAGTGACTCAGGCATCAGGGCTGATGCTGCAGTAGAGAGCGTTATTTTTCTGTCCTCCGAGTAATTTATTTACTGTCTTTCTCAAGGCATGCTGCTTTCTAACATGCACTATAATTTTGGATGTAATCCTTGCATTGCTTTCCCAAGGAAGTTTGAAAAAGGGCGAGTAACTAACGTGCTAACTGCCTCTTTTCCTCAGAGGAGCCCCAGAGCAACCCCAGGACCTGAATGGAGGACTGGCTAAAGCCTACACTTTTCTCTTGTTTTAATACTTTATGGTTGCCACTGAAGAAGAAAAAGACAAAGCAGACAACGGTTTGAAAGTATAAACCTTTTCAGAAACCACCCAGTCTTGCCCCGGGAGGCTGCTCTGCATCCCGTGGAACCAGTAGTCCTCCGAAATGAGTTGGTCTGTAAAACAGCTCCTTAGAGCCTGTATTGGATTGCATATTCCTACACACAGCGGCCCTGTTTAAACTAGGAGCTGTTGTTGATGGCTTCAAACTGCTGCACTAGCGCTTACAGTGGAGGGGGAATCTCAGCTCTAGAAGAGAGCAAGGATCAAGGTTTATCCTCAGATATTCCTCTCCCTCTACCCTCCTCCCATCCCCTCCCTCCCTCCCCCACCACCTCTCTCTCACACACACACATCAGACTAAAGAAAAGGATTATTTTAAAAGAATAAAGCCCTTTGTTGTATCCTTAGTATTTACTTGAGGATTTTGTTGCAGATTCCATTTCTGGCAAGTCAGTCCACAATGCCTCGTGGGGTTGGTAATTCTTAAAGGAAGTCTGTGCATGGAGATATTTTGTGTTCAAAATGTATAATACTGCCCGAGCCATCTCACGACCCAAGTGTCAAAGACTGATGCTGTAGCATAGGATATATTTGTGCATAAGTAGTGTGTGCAAATAGTACTTGTACATTGAAGAGACTCGTCATAGCAGATCAAAGGTAAATTATTCAAATGATGGTGCAAAAACATTACTTGCAAAGTAATTGTATAGTATTTTCCTACACTCCACCCTGGGAGATCATATTTATAACAAGTGAATTATTAGTGCATTTTAATTGTAATAGGAAATGATGCTGCCATTTCGTGGAGAATATCCCACTTGGTCGCAGAGGCCCAACTTTTATAGCTTTGGTTTAATGTTGTGGCATGGTGTATGCGTTTCTCTCTCAAGCAATGGATAAACTCTTGGCTGTCATTTTCATTCCAGTTTATTGACCTCAGATAAAACAATGGCTATTCATGGAAGTGTATTCAAGACCACTCATTTCAGGTAGACTCACATTCAGTGCCAAACGCTCCCATGGAAATGATCAGACACCTATATCAGAAAAGAGTGAAGGGACTTGAACAAAAATATATATATATATGGGTTTTCCTAAAGATGGGTGCTAAACTTCTACCAAACATGTCTCTAGGGACAAAGAGTTGGCCTCCACTCGGGTCATAACAGTGTATTTTGGCTGTGGCAACGCTGGGATGCCCATTCACACTCTGACACAAGAGCCTGGCACTTGTCACAAATTATCAGGAAGATTGCAGATGCGTTTGGGAGCCTCGGGTACTCGTTAGACACGGTGAGCCATTCAAGGCAAGAGGGCCTGTGAGAGTTTGTTCCAGAACCAGTCTGATGCAAGTGCACCTCCAATCTATGCCTTACGAACTCCAGAGGCCATATGCAAAACAGGGTCTTCTCAGTGTATGCAAGGGGCTGCGGCCCCTCCTCTCCTCCCCAGCTGAACAATACGGACAGTTTTCACACATATCTACCTGTATAACCCTCCGTACCTCTCATAACTGGTCAACGACTGTAACAGGTTACATCAGGTGTTTTTCTACATACTTTTTACACAGATTCTATGCGATTAATGTAACTTAATTCAGCGCATCATTGTACAAGTTCTTACGCTTGGCCTTATTTTTTTCCTAAGTGATTGTGGTTTTTCTTGTGGTTTTTTCTTGTGGTTTTTCTTGTAAAGATATTGAGATGGCTGTTGATGCTTATTCTCTGTAACTAAGAATTTTTACCTTTTTGGGAAAAAGCATTGCTATGGATTAATGAATTGAGACTTCATTTACTCGTTGTAAATACACTATTGTGCAAAAAAAAAAAAGTTTCATTCAATTGAATTGCTAGTGTTTACTGAATTTTGTCTAGACGCCATTTCTGTTGATGAAATAAAGGCCTATCATTCTACATGGTCAAAGCTCCCCAATCCTTGCGTCACACTGCGGCACAGACAGCCTCGAGCAATGCTTCTCTACAGACATTAGCTTGGACCCTTCCCTGCTCCCTGGTTAATCTGATTAGAAATCTGAAGAATTGAACCATGCTGGTTTTAATCTTAAGTTTTTAAACAAAATCCCCGTTGCACATGAGATTAGATATCAAATATTAGAGCCATTTCCAGTTTCAATATTCCACTGTAGCTATGCAGCTTGTTGCCGTGGGTAAAGAACATTGTGTTTTTAACCATAGATGGATCTACAGCTACAAAAGAAGAGATGACGAAATAGATAAAAGGCCAGGTGTAGTGGCACATGCCTAGGTCCAGTTACTCCAGAGGCTGAAGCAGGCTCACATGAACATACAGGATTACAACCAGGGTGGGAACCTAGTGTAACTGCCATCAACAACTTAGGCGAAAGTAAAGAGAGTATAACACCAAACCACTATCATGTGAGATGAGTTACAAGGGACAGAAGCTGAGTGTTGTGGTCAGGGGCAAAAAAAAAAAAAAAAAAAAAAACCTTAAGCTAGAAAGATGTGTTCAGTAGCCAGTGTCTTCCGTTTCTATGGAGTGGGAAATGGACATACCACATTGTGGGTAGACTAAATGTGAATAACACCGAGCTCATGCTGCAAGGAAAGAGACGGGAACTACCAGCAGAGGGCAGGCATGCTCCACCGTGAGTAACGGAGGTACCTGATACCTATGTAATCCTAGGTCCCGCAAGTAATGTCCCATCCGCCACAATTTCTATCATAGGTCCCTAATGAGTTAAGGAGGGCTTCCTCGTGTGCTGTAAGCTGCACTAAATCATCATGGTCAGATCGTTTTAAATTTAAGAAGCAGACTACCTTTGCTTAATATTTCAGTCTTTTCTGGGGGAAACTTGGTCATGGAGAGCTGGCAGCCATCTTCATCTCCGTCCTTAGCCATTTGCTTCTGTGGCAGAATAAACCTTGCCAATTGCTCCATCCTACAGAAGTTCCCAAGCTTTGCTGTGCCCCTTCTCTGCCTCAAATGTGCTTCTCCATGTAATTCACATCTGATTCTAGACATAATGAAAATGCCCTCCTCCATCGGGTCCTGTGGCGATTCTTACTGCGTTTTTGTTGTTGTTGTTTTTAAGATTTATTTATTTACCTTCTTATTTGCTTATTTATTTATTTATATGAGTACACTGTAGCTGTCTTCAGACCCACCAGAAGAGGGCATCGGATCCCATTACAGGTGGTGTGAGCCACCATGTGGTAGCTGGGAATTGAACTCTGGACTTCTGGAAGAGTAGTCAGTGCTCTTAACCACTGAGCCATCTCTCCAACATCTGGAAATAAAGTTCTTTAAAACCCCATTTAGAATGTCTGACCCAAGACCCTTCCCCTGGAAAGGATGCATAACCAAGGTTCTAGTTGAGCTTTTTGTTAAGAGCAGCTGATGATGGCGTCCTGGGCAGGAATAGGCTCCTATAATCCTCCACCAAGTGAGCCCCTTTACCTTCCTGTTGTTAGTAAGCATGATACACTCAAACCCAGAGAGAGAAAGCCACACCTTTCCGTAAGCAAGCATCCTTCCCTTCAGTTCCCTCAATAGCATTTCACTTCCTGTCTCATGCACCTCATACTCTGCAGATCCTGACACAGAATTACCACAGAGCAGCCTCGCCAGCCAGCAAGATGTCTTGCTTGTCCCCATGGCTAGTTTTGACGCTTACCACACAAAGATGTGTGCCTCTCTAAAGCACTGAGCCTTGACCCAAAGCAGTGGCTGGAACCCTCCTGACACCGGTGCAGGGGTTCACTGGATGTACTGTGCTTCTCACTGGGCACTTAAACTCTGTCTTTAATTTGTACAGCGAAATCCCTGTAAAGGAGGTCTCATAATCAACCTGCTAACCTGATAGGACAATGGAAAAAGGATATGGAACTGGAAGTGGTGGGTAAGGTATTGCCGGTGCCTAGGGTTTCTACTGTTTTGATCAGACACCATGACCAGAGAAAGCTGGGAGGGAGAGGGTTCGCTTTGCTCACACTTCCACACCACAGTCCATCATTGCAGGAACTCAAGGCAGGAACCTGGAGGCAGCAGCTCCTGCAGAAGTCAAGGAGTGCTGTTTCCTGGCTTGCTCCTCAAGGCTTTCCCAGCCTGCTTCCCTATAGCACTCAGAACCACCAAGCCCAGGGGCAACCCAGCCCACAGTAAGCTAGGCCCCTCCCACATCAATCATCAATCAAGAAAATATGCCACAAGCTTGCCCACAGGCCAGTCTGGCAGAGGCATTTTCTCAACTGAGGTTTCCTCTTTCACTTTGACTCTAACTTGCGTCAAACTGACATGAAACTAGTCAGCACGGTATGGATATATAAGCATGTTAGTTCAACCAATACTACGCAACACACCGTGCATCCTGCCTTAGGAGTGCATAAACCGGGGCTGGAGAGATGGCTCAGAGGTTAAGAGCACTGACTGCTCTTCCGAAGGTCCTGAGTTCAATTCCCAGCAACCACATGGTTGCTCATAATGAGATCTGACCCCCTCTTCTGGTGTGTCTGGATACAGCTACAGTGTACTTACATATAATAAAATAAATAAAGCTTAAAAAAAAAGAGTGCACAAACCTTATCCTTAAAGCGTTCACAAGCTGGTTAAGCAGGGTTGTATAATAAATCAATCATCATTTTTTCCAGGGCTTCTAACTCTCACAGAGGACAGAGCATGGCTCCCTGGGGGATCCTGACCCTTACATAGCCTTGTCTGGGTTTGGACCAATTAACATTTCATCTTGGGGGACCTTTAGCTGTGGAGGACATTACTTAACCTTTTTGAACCCTTTAATCTGATTGAAAACATGGAGATGAACCAGAATGACTTTACAGTTACATGAGGGGGAAGGAATGAGCCTTGAGGACCAGGCATGGAATATATACTTTAAAAGGTTGGGCTTGGGATAGTAGTGCTCAGTGGCTTAAATCACTGGCTGCTCTTTCTAAGGACTCTGTTTCTATTCCCACATCCATATGGTGACTCACAGCCATCTGTAACTTCAGCCCCATGTAACCCAACACTCTCTTCAGGCCTCAAGCACCGCATGCACGTGGTGCACAAACATACAGGCAGGCAAAACACTCATACACTCAATCAAAATTAAAAGGTTGGGCTTGGCCCTTTCATCTTCCTTTAGTCTTCACTGACTCTCCTACAAGCTCGCTAGTTCTAGAAGACTAGATCTTGAGCCAATGAGATGGCTCTGTCGTAAGGACACAGCCTTAGTTAGGGTTTTACTGCTGTGAACAGACACCATGACCAAGGCAAGTCTTATAAAAAAAAAAAAAACAACATTTAATTAGGGCTGGCTTACAGGTTCAGAGGTTCAGTTCATTATCATCAAGGTGGGAGCATGGCAGTATCCAGGCAGGCATGGCGCAGGCAGAGCTGAGAGATCTATGTCTTTATCCAAAGGCTGCTAGTGGAAGACTGACTTCCAGGCAACTAGGGTGAGGATCTTAAGCCCACACCCACAGTGACACACCTACTCCAACCAGGTCACACCTATTTCAACAAGGCCACACCTCCACTCCCTGGCCCAAGAATATACAAACCATCACAGACACCTAACACCAAGAATGACACCCTGATTTTGACCCCTGGAACTCACATACTGGAAGGAGAGAACCAACGCCTGCAAGCTGTCCTCCAATCTCCACACACGCTGTGGCATGTGCATGCACAAACACACATAGAGAATACCTTATGTGTTGTATGGATGCATCACCTGTCAATTAAAAAGCCTGTGGCCTGTGGCCTAGACAGGAAATAGAGGTAGAATATCTGGGAAAAGAAAGAATTCTGGGATAGAGCAAGAGGCAGGAGAGCAGCCCAGGAAGATGTGAGGAGCAGGATGCATGGTGCCTGAGCACAGGAAAGCAGCCATGTGGCAAAATGGTGGTTAAAATAATTGGGTTGTTTTAGTTATGATCTAGTTAAAGTAGAGCCTAGCTATGTGGCCATTTGTAAATGTATTTTAAGTCTGAGTCTTATTTCTAAGAGCATGGGACTGAGAAGAAAAACCAGAACCTAACTTCAACACACACACACAAAGGTAATTTTTGAAAAAATTTTTATACTGTACTCATTTTCCCCCCTACTAGATGGAGTAGAAGCATCTTGCTATTGTTTGAACTAGAAGCACAGAATAATTGTAGCCAATGATGGGCTACCCTTTGCAACCTACCAGCAGCCGCCCAGCCTCTGTCCATAGAATACTTTCTATGGAAAACCCATGTCTCGTGGTCAGAAAAGTTTTCTGGGACTAGAATGTAACAGAGTGTAGCAAGTACACTTTCTTACCATGCACAAAGCCTTAAATTCAATCTCCATCACTATAAAGAAAGAAAAAAGAAGAGGAAGTGTTCTAGTTTTCTTTATATTGCTGTGATAAACACTGACAAAAAGCAACTTAGAAAAGAAAGCGTTTTTTCATCTTAGATTTCTAGGTAGTAGTCCACTACTGAGTGAAACCAGGGTAGGATGTAAAGTAGGAAGTGAAGCAGAAATTGTGGAGTAACACTATTCACTGGCTTGGTTCTTCCAGCCTGCTCAGCTATCTTCCTTACAGAACTCTGAACCACCTGCCCAGTGGTGACACTGCCCACAGTGTGCTGGGCTTCCCAGCATCCATCAGTAATCAAGAAAACCACCCACAGACGACCCACACTTCAGCCTGATGCACACAATCCCTTAGTGGGGCGGGGTGTGTGTGTGGGGGTCCCTCTTCCCACCTGACTCTAGTTTATGTCAAATTTACAAAAACTAACCAGAACAGGGAGGGATGAAGAAAGTTGGCTTCCCGAATGGACGATGGGTCTAACAGACACTTTTCTTACAAAGAGTAAGAATCCTTGTAAGGTGCAGTGGGGCACGCTTGTAAGCTGTAATCCCAGCTTCTTGGGAGACTGAGTAGGCGCCTGAGACTGGCCTGAGTGAAGAGTGAGCAGCAAGCCTTGGTGGTTATGTGCCCTTACCTACTGAGACCCTGTTTCAAGAAACACTGTTTTTAAGGACTGAAGCAAATAAAAGCAATCTCTGTGCCAATGTCAGGACCAGAGCTCAAATCCCATCACCACAATACCAACATAACAATGTGGTCCCCATGCAAACCTGTAACCTCAGCACTGAGACGAACAGAGACAGGGGGATCACTGAGGCTTGCTGGCTGCCGACCTACCTGCAAAACACAAGTTCTGAGTTCAGTAAAAGGCCCTTCCTGGAAAGGATATAGTGGAAAATATTAAAAGTGGTATCCACTACTACAGGAAAAGGCCCTACTCTGGCCTCTGCACATGTGCACATGCAGATACCCACCCACCTATCCCACACACAATTTAAACAGATCACCCAATCATAAAATGGGCAAGGAATTACAAATCAATGACCAATAGATTTTTTAAAAAAATGTTCAACATCCTTAGCCATCAGGAAAATGGAAATCAAAACTCATCTCACCATGGTCAAGAAAACAAACAGCAAGCGCTGATCATGACAAGAAGAGGAGAGTTCTTGAACACTATTAGTGGAAATTTAAATGAGTCCACCCACTGTGGAAATCAGTATGTATGTGCCTCAGAAAACTAATGTAAGATCCACCATGCTGCTCCCAAATCCTGTGTCTGGAGGACACAAGTGAGCACAACAGGGATACTTGCAAATTCATACTTATGCCTGACTACTCTCCACCACACCCGAGATACAGAACAGCCTCGATACCCAACACATGAATTGATACAAAAAAAATGTGGTGTGTGTACACAGTGGAGTTTTATTCTGTCATAAGGAACAAAATTATGTTATTTACAGAAAATGAATAGAACTCAAGAACGTTGTGTTGAACAAAATAAGCCAGACTCAAAAGACAAGCACCATGTTTTTGCTCATTTGTAGAATCTAGCTTTGAATATATATATATATATATATAGATAGATAGAGAGAGAGAGAGAGAGAGAGAGAGAGATACATGACACAGAGAAGCCACACACACACACACACACACACACACACACACACACACACCAGTGCAGTGGGAGGGAGGGAGACAAACAAGGGTTATAGGTAGGGAGACAGAAGAGGGTAATTGTTAATGGCTATGAGCTAAGTACATATTTGTGTTCAATTTTTTATATGAAAATATCATGTGAAAACTATTATTTTGGGTTTTTCTTTTTTTTGGTTTGTTTGTTTGGTTTTGGTTTTTTGAGACAGGATTCTCTGTGTAACCCTGACTGTCCTGGAACTCACTCTGTAGACCAGGCTGGCCTGGAACTCAGAAATCCACCTGCCTCTGCCTCCCAAGAGCTGAGAAAAAGGCCTGTGCCACCACTGTCCGGAAAACTATTATTTTGTATACTCACAAAAAATTTTGTTAAAAACCACAAAATAAACAATAATCTACCCAAACCTATTTTAGCAGTCACTGTAACTACAGGACAGAAACAAATGAAGGTGAGGTGTAGGGAAGGGTTGACTGGAAAGTCTCTGCTGAAATGAGTTCCATGAGAAGAAATGAATCCCCAAACCAGATGCCAAGGCAGGGGCCTCTGCTATTTCCAAGGGCTTGGGAAGCTGAGGTAGGGAGACCATTTGAGGCCAAGAGTTGAAGACTATCCTGGGCAACACACTGAAATCATGTCCGAAGGAAGAAAGAAAGGGAAAGAGGGAAAAGGAAAGGAAGAAAGGAAGGAAGGGAGGGAGGGAGGGAGGGAGGGAGGGAGGGAGGGAGGGAGGGACATGGGTATTATACTAACTTTTCAATGCTATGATAAAACCCTGATCAAAGCCAACTTGGGGAGGAGGGGTTCAGTTTAGCCTACAGGTTACAGTCTGATATACCCCAGGTCCACATGCACAAAAGTGGCTGTCCCTACAGTGGGCTTGTCCCTCTCATATCATTCATTAATCAAGAAAATCCCCCAAAGATGTGCCAATCTGACAGTTCCTCAATTGAGATTCGCTCTTCTCTGGTGTGTCTGTATTTATTTATGTCAAGTTGACAAAAACTGACAAGATCTGAGTATGGTGGTGTATACCTTTAATCCCAGAATACGGCAGACTAAAGAGTGAGTTCAAGGTCACTCTAAACTATCTAGAAAGTTCTAGGCCAGCCAGGGATATATAGTGAGAACCTGTCTTTAAAACAAATAAACATGGGCTGGAGAGATAGCTCAGCAGTTAAGAGCACTAGCTGCTCTTCCAAAGGCCCTAGGTTCAATTCCTAACACCCACATGTAAAGTGGAAACAAGCATTCTTTGGAAAGTCGGTTGGATGGTGTTTTGCTGGGGCAAATGTGTGAAGAAACATTTTGTTAAAGTGGACACAGGTGTGAAAGGCTAAGGCAGACTCATGAAGGAACGTTTCACTGAAGCAGACACAGGAGAGAGGATGTTCTGCTAAAGTAAGCATGTGAAAGGACATGTAATCAAAGATTCTTTGCTAACAACATGCATGTATTGGTCTGTCTTACATTTCGTAGCTGAGTTGCATTTGTCGGGATGTCATAGAGAGAAACACAGCAAAAAACTTCTGGTGGTATCCTGCAGTTTGTTGCTGCTTCCAAGGACTTGAGCTGATTGGCTGCACGTGCTGAGACTAGACATGTGGAAGACACGTGATGTTTGGAGGATATAAATAGGATTCCACGGAGTGACAGAGACAGAGCTTGGCTTGCTGGTACAGCAAGCTGTGCAACACTTGTAGGTCTTGCGTCTTTGCTGATCTTTGCTTCCCTGAGAGAGGCACAGCTGAGAGCTTCTCCTTGTGTTCCTGTTGGTCTCTCCTGGCTGTCTCTGATAGGTCATGTCACTGCTGTTGCTAACCCTACTCTACCGAACTGACTGCTGGTGTATCCATGAAGTGTTTACTAATGGAGGGGAGAGGAGGGAGAGTGGGAGGGAAGGAGAGAGAAGAGGGGGAGGGGTGAGTAGAGTGGAGAGAGGAGAGGGGGGAGAGAAGGAAAAGGGGAAGGGGGAGGGGAGGAGAGAGAAGAGGGGGAGGGGAGAGGAGAAAGAGTGGAGAGAGGGGAGGGTGGAAAGGGGGGAAAGGGGAGGAGAGGGGGAAGGGAAGGGGGAGGAGAGAGACCAGGGAGGGGGAAGAGAGACCAGGCACTTGCAAGGCAGGTTCAGGGTTAGTGGAACTTTGTGTGAGCCATGTGTGCCACATTAACATGTTGTGAGTATTTATCTCACAGGATGTCTTAGTTAGGGTTTCTCTTTTTTTTTTTTTTTGGTTTTCGAGACAGGGTTTCTCTGTATAGCCCTGGCTGTCCTGGAACTCACTTTGCAGACCAGGCTGGCCTCGAACTCAGAAATCCTCCTGCCTCCGCCTCCCAAGTGCTGGGATTAAAGGTGTGCGCCACCACCACCCGGCTTAGTTAGGGTTTCTATCGCTGTGATAAAACACCAAGACCAGCAGGCAGCTTGAAAAGGAAAAGGTTTATTTGGCTTACACTTCCATATTACTATTCATCATGAAGGAAATCAAGACAGGAACTCAAACAGAGCAGGGATCTGGAAGCAGGAGCTGAAGCAGAGGCCATGGAGGAGTGTTGCTTACTGGATTGCTCCTCGTGGTTTGCTCAGCCTGCCTTCTTATAGAACCCAGGACCACCAGCCCAGGATGGTACCACCCACAATGGGCTGGGCCCCCCCACATCAAACACTAATTAGGAAAATGCTTTCAGGATTGCCTTCAACCCAATATAATGGGGGCATTTTCCTAACTGAGATTCCCTATGACTTTAGCTTGTATCAAGTTAACATAAAACTATCCAGCACACAGCACATACATGGGACAGAGCTTCATGAGAAACCCTGTCTCGGAAAACAAAACAAAACAAAAAAGAGCTTCATGATTCTGAACCAAATTGATTGTTCTTACAACTTGAAATCTTTGTTACAGGGTACGTGGCCCATGTTTCATGGCAGTCTGTTTATGTGATACAAGATGAAAGAGCTAAATAACTCCTTCCACAACCTACGTGCCTCTCTGCACTGTGGAGCCCTAGGGCCCTCTGAAGCTCCTCTCCTGGGTGGGTCCTGACCACGGGGAAGGTGAAAATAAGGTAATGCCCCCTGGTAACCCCTGGAAACGATTTCTGGGCCACAGTCAACATTTATTATCACTGACAGTGAATGTGTCGGCAGATTGTGGGCATATTTGCTCCTGTTTAAGACATCGCTCAATTTCAATAACATTTATAAATTAAAATTTCATTTTCTTCATGCTCACAACATAATATGATATGAGCTGATATGAGAAATCACGTGAAAAAGTTTCTTTTTTCTTTTTTCTTTCTTTTTGTTTGTTTGTTTGTTTTTTGAGACAGGGTTTCTCTGTATAGCCCTGGCTGTCCTGGAACTCACTTTGTAGACCAGGCTGGCTTTGAACTCAGAAATCCTCCTGCCTCTGCCTCCTGAGTGCTGAGATTAAAGGCGTGTGCCACCATGCCCTACATGAGAAGTTTCTTATCAGCCTCTCCCTTACAAACATGAAGTATGCTCAAGACAAGGTGGAGTTTGGAGCCTCCAGCTTGCTCTGGATCTGTTAGAAGGAGCTCTGCCTGATGCTGCAACTCTGGTGCTCTCTTTGGGTGTTGTCTTCATTAGGGTTTCTGTTGTCCTGAAGAGACACCATGACCAAGGCAAATCTTATCAAGGAAAACATTTAATTTGGGCTCACAGTTTCAGAGGTTCAGTCCATTATCATCATGGTGGGAAACATGGCAATGTCCAGGCGGACATGGTGATGAAGAAGGAGCTGAGAATTCTACATCTTGATCCACAGGCAGCAGAAGGGGACGAGGTTCCACACTGGGCAGAGCTTAAGTACAGGAGACCTCAAAGCCCACCCTCACAGTGACACACTTCCTCCAACAACAAGGTCACACCTCCTAAAAGTGCCACTCTTCATCGGTCAAGAATTCAAACACACGAGTCTATGGGGGCGTACCTATTCAAACCACCACAGGTGTCTCATTGGGCTGCTGATATTAGGAAGGAAGAATGGTGTTCCAATCCTCAGGGCAGGTACTATAAGCAGTTGTCTCTAGAATTTTTCTCTTAAAATTCCTCCCCAGTGGGTCTTCAGACCTGCCACAAATGACATGACCAGGCAGAGCTGTAAGAGGCTGCCTCATAAGAGTCTCCAGCAGAGGAGAACTCTGCCTGCCAGGTGTGTTAGTCGCTTGCTGTAACTGTAACAAATACCCAAGAGAATTAACTTCCAAAGTGGAAAGGGTTCTTTTGGTTGGTAGGTTTAGAAGTCTTAGCCCATGGTCAGTTGGACTCATTGCTTTTGGGGGCTGTGGCTTACCAGCACGTCATGGCAGGAATACATGACAAGACTTACCTTGTAGCCAGTATGCAAAAGAGAAGAGGGGCGCTAGGCTTGGTGACCGTGCATTTAGTCCCAGCACTGGAGAGGCAAAGGCAGGTGGATCTGTGCGATCTTGAGGGCAGACTGCTCTACATAGAGAGTTCCTGGACAACCAGGGCTAAATAGAGAGATCCTGCCTCAAAAAAGAAAGAGAAAAAGGGAGGAGAGAGGAATGTGGTTCACATTTCCTCCATCGCACATCTCCAGTAACCTAAGAGTTCTCACTAGGACCTCTTAAAGATTTTACGATCTCTAAGGGACAACTTCGGGACCTTTAACCTGGACCTTGGAAGATACTCCAGATCCAAACACACACCCTGGAGGACAATGTGGAGTTCTTCCAGACTCTTTGAGATGACAAAGGCATAGCTTTCATCTTGTAGATGGCAACTGCTCTTGGTGCGTTATTTTTTCATAATAGATGAAAGTTCTAGAAGCATATTCTGAAAGAGATTTCAAAAATAGACTCATAGGACTTTTGAAATCATTTCTGTCCATCCACTTTGAGTTCTATGTCACAAATAGCAGGTATCCAGAGTCTACTGCACAGAGTAGCTCTGTACAGTTCCCCAGGTGTGTGTCATGGAGACAGTTCTGTCCACTAACCTTAGTAGGAAAGCTTTGAATCCTACCTGCAACTGCCCCATCCTTTCCCACTGTTGTCTGTCCAACTTCCAGACCTAAAACAAAGGTGAGCCTTTTCCTAAACCCCATTATAACTGTTCTTCAACTAGACAGATCTTCACAGGGGAATGTATCAGGTCCAAAAGAAACTCAGGATAAATGGTTGTGATTCCTATTAGCATACCAAAGTTCATGCTGGCTGCCAGACTTTCTAAGTATCATGAATATCGAGTACTGGTTGCTCTTCTCAGTTCTTCTCACCCCATCCCTACCCTAAACTTCTTTAGCTCGTGGGTTTCCTTCCCTCCCTTGTCCTCTCATTCCATTGTAACCCTGGCATGCACTCTCTTGCCCCTCTCTCTTCTGTCTTTACCCCTTGGCCTCCTTCTCTCTTGTGCTCCTGTCTCATGGTCTCCTTTGCCTACACTCTCTTTGTCATCCTCTCTCATTCTTCCTGTCTCTCTCCTCTCAAGTCCCAGTCCAGTCTGCAGGCCATGTTTCTTATACTTCCCTCTCTCCACTCTGAACTGTCCTAGTTGCATCTGGCTGTACCATGCCTCATATCTACAATAAAACAGTTCCACCCCCCCCCCCAATCATACCTTGGAGTGGTTATATCCTCCGTTTATACATCTGGTGCCCAAATCCTCAGTATATACAGAAAGTAATTCAAATATAGAGTGTTCCCATTGAGGGCCAGAAAGATGGTTCAGTGTGGTTAAGGGTATTTGCTGCTCTTACCAGAATTCAGTTCCCAGCACCCTTGTCAGGTGGCTCACAAACACCTATAACTGCAGCTTCAGGGAATGGGGATTGAGGGGAGGTGGTCCAGAGCCCTTCTCCTGCCTCTGCAGGATGAGCAGGCAGTAGCAGTGGAACATGGGAGGTTGAGCTTGGATTGAAGCAGATAGCCTGAAGACAAAATTCAAGCCTATTCACAATGCAATAAATATAGACTTAGCCCTACCTAGCTATGTCCCAAGAACTGTGGGTCTCCAAACTTAATAGTACCTCCTGGTCAAGTAACTCACTGCCCTTTCCAAAGCATGGCCTTTAACAGGGACCAACAGCAAGAAAGCCCATCCAGACCACAGCCAGGCCCTTGCTAGAGTGGGAGCTCTGTCTCCACTTTAAAAAAAAACATGTTCTCCTCTTCTCTAGCAACTGATAAATAATAAAATTTTCTAGGCCAGAGGTTTAATAAATCATAACAAATCTCCCTACAAATGCCTTGTTAATGATGTTGACGTAGCGGGGTACAGAGGTGCAGCCTTTGTTTCTCCCCACACTTGGGAGGGAGAAACAAGTGGATCTTTGAGAGTTCAAAGCTAGCCTGGTCTACATATTGAGTTCCAGGAGAGCCAGGGCTTTGTGGAGAGGCCTTGTCTTGAGAAGAAAAAAAGGAACATTGAGGCAAAAGTTCCCTTCTGTGTTGGCTAGTTTTATATCAACTTGACACAAAACCACAGTCATCTGAGAGGAGGGGACCACAATTAAGAAAATGCCTCCATAAGATTGGACTGCCAGCAAGTCTGTAGAGCATTTTCTTAAGTAGTGATTGATGTGGAAGGGCCTAAGCCATTGTTAGTTGTGAGTTCAACCAAGTGAGTTCAATTCAGGGTGCCCCCCCCCCCGACTTGGAGAGAATTTCATTTTAATGGAAACAAAAGCAAACTCTGGGTGTTCAGAGCAATCATTAAAACAAATGTCACCCTTTGTTTCTGAATTACAAAGAAACAAAAATAGATGTTCACTGTGCTTTATGATGACTGTGGAAATATTATTCTCATGGTGGAACAAAGTTAAACCAATGCAATGCTAGTCTCAGTCTTTGTGAAATATATTACCAGCTTTTTGTGTGTTGCCTTTACTGCCCGAGGTATTAAATCAACAGTGTATGGCCTCCTTGTTAGATGAGAGCAACTCAAGCTTGCAAAGAGTATCTACTCTAAGTCATTCTCTACACTTTGACCAACACAGCTTTCTCTTTGTGTATGCATGTGAGCGTGTGTTTGTGAGTGTATATGGGATGTGTGTGTGTTCGTGCACAGTGTAGAGGTTAGAGAGTGATATAGATTATCTTTATCTATCACTCTTCACCTTTTTGTTGAGGCAGGCTCTCTCACCAAACCTAGAGCTCTCTGATTTGGCAGGACTAGCTGGCCAGCAACTCTCAAAGAGCCTACTGTCTCTACCTCACCAAAACTGGGATTGCAAATGCGTTTTGCCACTACAGCTTTTTATGTGCGTATTGGGGATTGAAACTCTTGAGTATTTTACCAACTGGCCCATCTTCCCAGCACTCCACCAACACATACATGAGCATATGCACATGTATCTACATACACATACTTTTTATTTTGTAATTGCTTAATTAGCTGATCTTTTACAGAACCTATCTTGTGGTAAGGAAAGACATTAGCTAGTGAAAACAAGTCTGATATGGTGGCTGGCTGCAGTTACTGGTAACCACTGCATGTTATGGATACACAGGTAGTCAGGAGAACATTGATTATTATGCATCCAGTTCCCCAGTGAAACTTGTCTTTAATGAAAGTAGTATTGATACAGCAGGTTTTAATGCTCTTGGGGTTTTCTCTCTTTTGTTTCCTTTAAGAATTATTTTATTTATTTTATGTATATGAGTACACAGTAGCTGGTTCGGACACAACAGAAGAGTGCATCAGATCCCATTACAGATGGTTGTGAGCCATCATGTAGGTGCTGGGAATTGAATCAGGGCCTCTGGAAGAGCAGTCAGTGCTCTTAACCACTGAGCCATCTCTCCATCCCTAGGGACATCTCTTAAATAATACTTGCCATCCTGTCTAACAGGGGCATATGGATTGCTACCATAATGCATGTTTTTACCAAGTGGGCCATCTCTTCAGCTCTGCTTCTGGTCTTCTGTTGGTTCTGTGTTCCCTTGCTGTAAGGCCTTCATGCTCATTTCTCTGGCCATCCCTGTCTCTATGTCTCTCATCCTCCTCTGACTCTGGCCACCCACAGCTGCTCCTCTTGAGAGCCTGGCTGTTAGGGTTTCTGTGCCCTGCATTTCTAACAGTACAGCCTTCTTTCATCTTCTATAGTCCTCTCAGCTCTGAAGAAATATCTTTTAAGATTCAGTTCAAAGTGACTTCACCCCTAAGTGTCCACAACCTGCAATTGTAGAATCACCTGCTCCTTCCTTAGCCCATTGCCCCACCCAACATTGCCCCTTTGACCAACACAGAGCTGTCACCTGTCTCCCTTCCACAACTACACTCTGAGACTTCTGATGGAAGGGATGGTATTTTAACCATACCATACACCACTTATAATCACGATTAGTATAATTTTTTTTAATTTATTTATTTTTATTTTATGTGCATTGGTATTTTGTCTGCATGCATGTCTGTGTGAGGGTGTCAGCTCTTAGAGATACAGACAGTTGTGAGCTGCCATATAGATTCTCTCCCAGGTCCTCTAGAAGAGCAGTCAGTTCTCTTTACTAGGTAAGACATCTCTCAAAGCCCCATAGTGAATTTTTCTATAAATTTATTTTATTAATTGAATGGCTATTATTTATTATTATTCACTTCAATTATGTATTATTCAATTATTAATTAAATAAGTTTAACTGAATGTAATAAATGAATGGATTGAATTTTTCATAAATTAATTTCTCTCTCAAGCCACCTCTCTTTTAATACACATATACATATGTCTCATGTATGATGAAAGAAGAGTGAGGAGGTGAATCAACATGGCTGCTTTTACTTACCATCGATGCTCTGTGCCCAGTGGCAGACGGCAGAGGTGATGGGCTATTTTCTCCGTGTGAAAAATCCAAGCAGGAACTATTCAGAGACCGTGAGCTTCCTGAGTCACTATGCCGTTGTCCCTTTTCTGACATCAGCCTCGATAGAAAGCTGGCCTTGCGACTTCCTGGGCCTAATCTGTCTGTCCAAACCCCACTCTCTCTTGCACTGCCGTCACTGCCTTGGAAGTGACTCTGGCGATCTGTGAGAGATCTCCCTGAAGCTTCTGGGCCCTGGGATCGCTCCCAGGTTTCTAACGCAGATGATGGACGGTGTTGAGAAGCCGTCATTGTACCGAACCAAGACTGAGACATTGCATTCTTGGGGCCAAAGACAGAATGGCACGGTTGCTGTCCAGGGTGCTGAATTCTGGCACTGCGGTCATGTGGGCAGGGGCTGTGGACGTGGAGCTGTGCACAGCTCTCAATTTTCTCAGCCCAGTCTCTTTTGCCACAGGATACATCTACCTCAAGTTGCCTGGGGTGTGGAATTTGCCACATGCTTTTAGACCGTGGTATATTGACTCGGATGACTTGCTGTTTATTGTTGGCTTGAAGTAGTGAGATTCTTTCAGGTAAAGAAGAACAGATCATACACTGCTGGGTCCCTGAGTAGTTTGTTGAATGGAATGGAGGGCCTGTTTCGTTCTCAGTGTTCCCACTGCTGGATTTGCCATCGAGTGCCCTCATGATTTTCCTGATGCCGAGATGAAATATTTCCAGGATATTGAGTAACAAGGAGATGGCTGCAATGCTGTGCATGAAAAGCATGAAAATGGTCTTCTCTGTGGGCCTGGAAACAAAGCAGTCCACTGAATTGGGGCAGGGGGCTTGGGTGCACTTGTAAATGGGGTGCATTTGAAACCCATAGAGAATATATTGGCCTATCATGAACCCTACTTCTAGCACTGATCTGGTCAGGATGTGTAAGACATAGGTGCGCAGCAGACATCCTTTCAGAGGGACTTTATGAATCCTCTTCTGCTCCTCGAGTCTCCTCAGCTCTTTATCTACCCTTTGTTGCTCCTCCAGGTCGAGCTCTGGATTCTCCATCTGGGCTCTAAGGTATAACTTCTTCTTCTGCCTCTGCTTCTCAAAGTCCCTGAGTCTATAAAGGGCATGGCCCATATACACCAAAGAAGGGGAAGACACAAAGATGATCTGCAAAACCCAGAATCTGATCAAAGAGATGGGGAAAGCATCATCGTAACAGATATTGTTGCAACCGGGCTGCTGGGTGTTGCAGGCAAAGGCGGACTGCTCATCATCCCAGACGTCCTCAGCAGCGACACCAAGTACCAGCATTCGGAAGATGAAGAGGATGGTCAGCCAGATCTTCCCCACTATAGTGGAGTGGGAGTGGACTTCCTCTAGGATGCCACCCAGTAAATTCCAATCTCCCATGGTTAGGAAGTCACATCTGAAACATACAGAAGCAAGGAGGCTAATAAAACAGAGGGACGTCACTTATAAAGGGGCATGCTCATGAGTAGCACAGACTCTTGGCTCAAGTCAACACAATTCCTGACAGCAACTTCATACTTGAAGAAACTGGAATTTTCCGAGGAGTATTAGTTTCTGAACAAAACACTGACCCCCTATAATCTAACTCAGTTTACTTCTTATCCTTTTCTTGGCCATATGCAGTTCCCTTTCATTCTAGGATACCCATTAGTTTCCGTATTTGTACAATGTATTCCACAGTCTTGCTTATTTTTCTATTTATCTGAGAGGCCCATTCATCTCACATCTAGCACGATCTTAAGATTCAAATACTCTAGAACTTTTCTCTAAGGAGGCCAACCCCCACCTACTTTCCCCTTTTCTAAGCTTCCACTACCACTCATTGAGCATTTAACCTAGAAGACTGTTGTGGTGTTTTCATTTTCTGTCTCATTTCCTGAAAAGGTGCGCCCCCTGCAAGTAGAGTCTCTCCATGGTGTCTGGATCTCTCTACACAGATGATATCAATATATTCCCTTGAGTCTTTCATGAAATAACTGTCAACAGGGAAAGCAAAGTAGGATCTCCTCATATACCACACGTGCTACCATTGTAAGATGAAGCACTTGTAAAGAGAAATCAGCCAGGCAAATCCTTGGGAGCTGCTTCAGGTCAAGTTAGTGGTAATGTTGAGGCAGTCACAAAAACAGTGCCACTAAAACACATCTGGAAAGCCAGGTCTTCATTGAAAATTTTCTTGGTTTTTCAAGACAGAATTTCTCTGCATAACAGCCCTAACTGTCCTGGAATCCACTTTGTATAGCAGACTCGTCTCAAACTCAGAGTTGCCTGCCTCTGACTCCCAAGTGCTAGAATTAAAGGGCTGTGCCACCGTGTCTTGTGTCTTTATGGAATTCTTGCAAACTTGGAAAAGTTAGTATAAATGGTTTCTCTAGAAAGCTTGGAGTCTAGGAAATAATCAAGGTATAAGTGTCATACACAAGTTACTGTTTTTTATCCTGGAAAAACTATGTTTTTCAAGGTTCAATTAGATCAAAACACTCAAAACGCTGTCTTAGGGTTTCTATGGCTGCTATGAAAACACCATGACCAAAAAGCAAGTTGGGAAGGAAAGGGTTTGCTTACTCAGCTTATACTTCCAGATCATAACCCATCATTGGAAAAAGTCAGGACAGGAACTCAAGCAGGGCTGGAACCTGGAGGCAGGAGCTGATGCAGAGGCTATGGAAGGGTGCTGCTTACTGGTCTGCTTTTCATGGCTTGCTCATCCTGCTTTTTTCTAGAACCTAGAACCACCAGCCTTGGAATGGAATCATCCATAATGCACTGGGCCCTCCCCACATCAATCACTAAAAAACCACCTTACAGCCAAATCTTATGGAAGCATTTTCTCAATTAAGTTTCCCTCCCCACAGATAGCTCTAGTTTGTGTGAAGACTAGCC
Source organism: Mus musculus (assembly GCF_000001635.26). Classification (NCBI taxonomy): domain Eukaryota; kingdom Metazoa; phylum Chordata; class Mammalia; order Rodentia; family Muridae; genus Mus; species Mus musculus. Next base: position 32,603,886 of record NC_000070.6, read on the forward strand.
ATCATGATAACCTAAAGATTTCTAATATGTGGAAGGCTTTTTAGATATGAAAATCATAGGGTAAAATGTAATTAAATTGAAGTAGACAATTGTAAGGAACAAACAAAAGAAACTTATTCTAAGTACTACTATTTTGCTTTAAGACTATATTTAACCATAAGAAGAAACTAAATTCAAGGTCCCATGCCGTAGGAGAGCTGGGTACTTCCCCATAGCCAAGCAGCCTCTGGTGTAAACAGTTGTCTGAGTCCAGATATCTCAGGGGCAAATTGTATGGAGACAGTTGTCTGAATCCACCCATCTCAAGGACAAATTCCCCATCTTGCTGGCAGGGTCAAACAAGTTCAAGTTCCTACACCTAGGAAAGAACTTCTGTCCCACTTCTCCAATGTTTTCTTAATCATCTGTTAACCAGTAAAAAAATATGGAAACTGCTATTACCTAAACCAGGGTACATAAACTATAAAATATATATCCAATTGCCTGTTATACCCTAATTGACTACGTGCTGCTTGCCCACTTCTTTGCTCCCTTATCATTCTAAAATTCCAGTCCAGAGTCCAGGAGGGGACCTGGCTGCAAAAGCTGAATTAGAACCTTGAAGCCAGGTGTCCTGGATGCATCCCAGTCTCTAACTGGTACTTCCTTGCTTAACCCAGCTTAACCTGTAATGTCAAAATAAAGCTGGATAACACAGCAGCTCCCCCAGCTCCTCCCAGCTACCCACTTGCTTTGTGCTCCCATCCTTTAAAAATGTACCATCTCCTTTCTGGGAAGCAGTTCAGATTCTGAAGTGGCCACCTCCCTGAGCACTCAGAAAACAAAGCTTTCATTTTTAAGCTTCTATCTCTGAGATGAGTTTTCTCAGCTTCCATCCTGAAACCAACAACCGTGGCATAATTTTTAATTTTTAAATTCATCTCTTCAGGGCTGGAGAGTTGGCTCAGAGGTTAAAAGCACTGTCTACTCTTCCAGAGGTCCTGAGTTCAATTCCCAGCAACTGCATGGTGGCTCACAACCATCTGTAATGAGGTCTGGTGCCCGCTCCTGGCTTGCAGGCATAAGTGCAGGCAGAACATTATGCGTAATAAATAAATAAATAAATAAACAAACAAACAAATCTTTTAAAAAATTCATCTCTCCAATATTTTTCTGAAGTGTTACCTCTACCTAGGCATTATCTCAGAAGCCACAAACTCAACCATAGTCATGGTATATATGAGGTGTGGGACACACATATATTGTAATTTCACCTGAAAAACCAAAAGGAATTGGAAACTCACTATTATTCCTCACATAAATTAATCTGTAGGTTGTTGTAAGACTTTTAATCACTGAATAAAATAAAATTCCATAAATGTACACATATACAATGTATAAGAGATATATGATTATATAAGCATATATATGAGTATATACATGATCACATATATATATGTGTGTTTATATATGTATACATGTGTATATATGTATGTGTGTATATATGTGTGTATACATATACATACATACATACATACATATATATGTATGTATACACACACACATACATTTTGTGTGTGTGTGTGTGAGCATGGAAAGGAAGTCGAGGAGTATGGATATGGGAAGAATTAGAAGGGAGAAAGAAGAGGCAGGAGAGGTAGAAAACAGGTAAAAAAGAAAAGAAAGGGACAACGGGTTTCTAAGAAAATATGACTGGGACTGGAAGATGGCTTTGGTTTTGGTTATGATTGAATTGGTTCCCAGTACCCACAGAGTAGATTACAACCATTCATAACTCTACTCTCAAGAGATCCACTCTCTTCTGACCACTGTGTGAACCAAGCCTGGAAGTGGTGCACAGACACAGCCAAGCAAAACATTCATACACATAAAATAAATGTTTTTTATAAAAGAAAATATTATTTTATTTAATAAAAACATTTATGTAAACCTTACCTGTTTTCATACATATATATGAAGAAAATTTTAAATAGAATTGTTTTAGTTAGGGTTTCTATTGCTGCAATAAAACACCATGACCAAAGCACAAGTTGAGGAAAAAGGGATTATTTGCCTTACACTTCCAGTATCACTGTCCATCATCAAAGGAAGTCAGAATTCAGACAGGGCAGGAACCTGGAGGCAGGCGCTGGTGTAGAGGCCATGGAGGAGTGCTGCTTAGTGGCTTTCTTCTCATGTCTTGCTCAGCCTGCTTTCTTATAGAACTCAGGACCCCCAGTCCAGTGATGGCCCTACTCATAATAAGCTGTGCCCTCCCCAACCAATCACTAATTAAGAAAATGTCTTACAGGCCTGCCTACAGCCTGATCTTTTTTTTTTTTTTTAAGATTTACTTATTATTATATCTAAGTACACTGTAGCTGTCTTCAGACACACCAGAAGAGGGCATCCGATCTCTTTACAGATGGTTGTGAGCCACCATGTGGTTGCTGGGATTTGAACTCAGGACCTTTGGAAGAGCAGTCAGTGCTCTTAACCTCTGAGCCATCTCTCCAGCCCCCCTACAGCCTGATCTTATGGAGAGATCTTGTTAATTGAGGTTCCTTCCTCGCAGATGACCCCAGCTTGGGTCAAGTGGACATAAAACTGTCCAGCTCAAGAACTGACATAGGAGCTGTTTCTCAGAATTTGATGATCTTCGTTTTGAGACCTGGTTTCACTCTACAGCGCTGGCTGGCCTCAAAAAAAAAATTCTCCTGCATTAAATTCCCAAGTATTAGGCTTTCAGACATGAATCACAGCACCCAGGCTAGCTCACAAAATTTAGAAAAAATAATGAGCACATTTTATATTTTATTCTATATGTTTGTGAGTTATTTGAAATGTAAAATAAGAGTGTAGAAAATTTTAAATTTAATTTATATTAGTTTAAATATAATTTAAATTATATTTATATATTTCAGTCATTTAAGTAATAATTTCTTAAGCTTGATCCTAAGTTAAGGTGCTTTTTGCATAATTATTCTTCTAAAATGTATAAAATACTCAGTTTTATTTTTAATCTGTATTTGACATCCTGAAATATATATGCTTAATTTTGTCCCTGTTTATTTTAAATGTGGAAAATGTTTTTAAATAGCAAAGAAAATGTCCCTGAAGTTCCTAAGAAATTACAATAAACTGACACCAGTGTGAAAAAACAAGGTCGTGTACAAAAGTTGTTCTAAGTTCCCTAAAAAGGACTTTCAAATGACTACAGTTCACAGACTACAGACCCTTCAATCATTCCGGCTTGGTTTATTACCAAGTGCTAGTTTAGCATCTCCCATTTAATAAGCTAACAGTCCTTGGCAGCATTTGATTTTAGATTGTCTCTTTCTATCCCAAGAGGGAGCTCTTATATATTTTTCATAATCAGCATGGCCTGCACATTTATCACTTACCTTAGAGTTAGACCAGAAAATTCCCCTTGAGTTTGCAGAACCCTGAAGTTGCACCATGTGTGGCGGTTTAACAGAACAGCTGCTTCTGCTGCTGCTTGCTGGTATAAAGGCTCTGGTCGGGTGGCTGTGGGGCTGTAATTCAAAGTGAGCACAGCAGTTTCGATCAATACAGCCTAACCTAGTTGCCACTCCCATCCCCCAATTAAAACTGTCCCTTGTTAATTTGCAGTCTTCTTGTATTTGTTTAGTTGATACCACATTAGGACACCTTCTGGTAGAACTCAACAAATAGTAATCGCCCCTTTTTGTGTGAATAATTTGATTTGAGTTGGGTATATTTCTGTAGTCTATTGATTGCTCTGGAAACTAGCACTTACAGATCAATAAGCCATGTCCAGTTTCATAAACAGCTGCCTGGGGTGAATCTGGCCTCATCCAATGTGAGCAGAAAATGCAGAGTGACAATCAAACGTAAAGTGTTCTTGCAAACTATGCCATGCTAAAATAAGAAACATCTCCATAGCAGGATCAACACTTATACACCAGAGGAGAGCTAAGCCTGTGTGCGTACTACATTCCATTAGTCTACGATCAAGAAATACTTTTTCTCTATAGAGTAAGAACTGGAAAGCTAAGCGTGTCCTCAGAACCCATGTCTGATTTTAGAAGAGAACTAGAATTCCAGAAAGGTCAAATAACTTGCAAAAAACCAGGGACTCGTTTTTCTAATTCGTAATCCACAGCATCTTTAATAGTCATATTTAAGAGTGTATCATCTGCTGGGCGTGGTGGCGCACGCCTTTAATCCCAGCACTCGGGAGGCAGAGGCAGGCAGATTTCTGAGTTTGAGGCCAGCCTGGTCTACAGAGTGAGTTCCAAGACAGCCAGGACTATACAGAGAAACCCTGTCTCTAAAAACAAAACAAAACAACAACAACAACAACAACAACAACAAAAAAGAGTGTATCATCTTACTGTAACATTTTAAAGAACTAACAATATTGTTAGGTCTCAAAGAAACCTGAGACAAAAGGTTAACGGAGGTGCCTATCTAACATATTAAAGGCCATAACGGCCCCCCAATCAGAAGTGTACCAGGCTAGATGCCTCTTTCTTGCCTCTATACATGCTTGCCTAAAACTAGGCTCAGGGCTCCACTTTCCAGCTGTGTCAGGGTTGGCAAGGAGCCCAAGCTCAAACTTAAATAAAGAGACCCTAATGCAATTGCATCAATATCTGCTCCTTGGTGGTCTTTTGGGGTCCATGAACGTTTCCTGGCAAAATCATCACTGTGACAGGTGTTCCCTGATTGACAAGCAGCCTAGGAGGAAGATGCTGTGACCCCTGTGTTTCCTGGCCTGAAAAAATATCCTGAATTTGGAAGAAAGCAGCTTCTTGCAGAAAGACCTCCAGTGGGTTCTAGAGCATTGGGGGTGCAGCCCTAGATTATCTGTTCTGTTGTCCTCAAGAGCTCATCAAACAGCAGCATCCAGAGAAAAGGGAAGAGGAGGCAGAAAGTGGAGTTGAAGAGACACTAGACTTGGGACAAAGGGGGAACATGAAGGTTCCACACATGACAAAGTGCTTGAGGTGACAGGAAGAAGACTCATATTCTTTCAGGACCCATGGTTTCTGAATTCATCTTGGGAGATTCATGGTTACAGGATTCATGGCTGTGGGATTTATGGCTGCTAGATTCAGGGTTCCTGGATTAACGGCTGCCAGGTTCAGGGATGCAGAATTCATGGTTATAGGATTCATGGTTTCCAGACTCATGGTGTCTAGATTCATGGCTACCAAACTCAGGGTTGCCAGACTCACGGTTTCTGGATTCATGGTTCCCAGATTCCCAGCTGACAGATGTCCTCCAGATGAAGTGGCAGCACCTGGCACTCCCACCCGATGGAGTTTGATGTTGCCAAGACGAAGCAACCAGATCAGTGGGTGCTGGACCCCAAGCTCCAGAGTCACCAGGAAGAAGAAGAAAAGGAGGAGAAAGGGGGAAAGGAGGGAGGAGGGGGAAGGGAGGGGGAGAGGAGAGGAGAGGAGAGGAGAGGAGAGGAGAGGAGAGGAGAGGAGAGGAGAGGAGAGGAGAGGATGCCCTAGCTGGAGAAACACTGGCATGGGTTACTTCTGGAAGCCTTAGGAAACCTTTGGCCAAGCAGGCCTGCTGAAGCTCCTAGGTTACCTGAGCCAGAACCAGGAGGCCATGTAGAAGCAAAGCCACCAGCAGGTAGATGGATCAAGGAGTCCCCGAAGAATTAAACCTGGTTTCCCAATAAGGAGTGGGGTCTTGGATATCTGGAGCCCTGTGTGTCCTATTCATTCATTATCTTTCATTTCTTATACCCTAAACCTGAGCTCCCTGTATAGCACTCACCCTAACCCCTTTCTTGCCTACTGCTTCAGTTGAGGGATCCCAGAGCCCATGTCCCTGCCAGCTCCACAGACCTGCACCTCTTCCTCAGCCTTGGCTGAGATGACCATATTTCTTTCCCAGAAGGGGTAGAATTGAACTTTTGATATTACAATCTAGCTTTTGCCTCCTGCCCAGTGTAGCAAGACTGGCTATGTAAAAACGTTATCCAGACCCCTGCTTTAAGTCCTGAGCAGTGTGGTGAAGAGTACAGCTTTAGGGAACAGTTAGACATACCCTATAGGTCACAGTTTGTGCATAAGCCTGTCTTGTCAACCCCAATAATAAAACAAGTGCCTAGGTTTATAAAAACCAGAGAGAGTCCCGCTGACTGTAGCCAATAGAGTGGAAAATTCAGAGAGTACCTAGGGAATTTCTCTACCGCCTCTAATATAGAGCTCAACTGAGTTTGAAGTATTCTGGATTCTATTAATGAAGATAGAAAAAGAAGGTTCCAAGATTACATGTTGCCCAAAGACACTAGGAAACCATTGAAAGTACCTTACAACTGAAGTTCAATAGATAAATTATAAATATCTGGTTCTTTTCTAAATCAACAATCTTGTTTCATGTCAAAAACCTTTACTTCCAAAAAAGAAAAGAGAGAAAATAGGATAGAAAGAAAGAGAGAGAGAGAGAGAGAGAGAGAGAGAGAGAGAGAGAGAGAGAGAGGAAGGAAGGAAGGAAGGAAGGAAGGAAGAAAGAAAGAAAGAAAGAAAGAAAGAAAGAAAGAAAGAAAGAAAGAAAGAAAGAAAGAAAGAAATCTTTACTTTAGGGAGGGCTTAGCTGTTAAGGGCACTAGCTGCTCTTGAAGAGAAACTGGATGTGGTTCCCAGTACCCACAAGGATTCTGACATACTCTTCTGGTCTCTACAGCAATAGGCATGCACATGTTACACACACACACACACACACACACACACACACACATACACACACACACACACACACACACACACACACACACACACCAAGAGAGAGAGAGAGACAGAGAGAGACAGAGAGAGAGAGAGAGAGAGAGGCAGACCAACACTCGTGACAAGAAAATAAATTTTAAAAAAAATCTCTGTTTCATGGACAAAGTATAAAGACAAGAAACAGAGCAAATGTTCCCAGTAAGGGTTTATTAAGCTCTTTCATACTTCAGTCCTGAGGGAAAACACATTTCACTTCAGAATTACCACACTCCTGGGGAGATACAATCACTCGTTTTACAAAGTGTCCTCTTTAAAATGTGCTAGCATGAATACTACAGCACTTCATAACATTTGTCTTTCAAACCTGTCACCAGAACATCACTTCTGGCATTTGATCAAAGGCAGTTTTATGAAGCATGAAATTACAGCCTAATTTTTGCCTGTAAAAATGTTCTAGAAAAATGTTAGTTTTATAGATTTTGTAAATTTTTTGAAACAGAATCAAGACAATCTCCTATTTATGATATACTGTAGCTTCATAAACAAAGCACTCCTTTCATGCCATCTTTAGCCAGTTTCTCCCTGAACCCCAAGACGTGACCTGCTAACACACTGTAATCTCTTGCTCTGGAACTTAGTAATAGTCTTGTCCTATGCAAGCCCAGAATTAAGAGATGATTTGGCTAAGAAATGATTTGGCTTATCTGGTCTCCAGTGCTGTGGAAACCTCAGTTTACCATGCAGACATGGCCAGGTCCAAGAACCACACCACACACAACCAATCCCCAAAATGGCACAGTTACAAACACACAAGTCTCTTAAGGAGTTGACCCCAAGTTCCTGAGGAACATGCACTTTGCCAAGAAGCACAACAGCAAGGCCCGAGGAAGATACCAACACTGAAAACACAACGAGTGGACAAGCAGAGGCCATCGGTGGTTAAGCCGGGTGTTCCCTGCTCACCCCAAGCTTGGGAACTGGATTTGAAGCTACACGGCCAAGGACCATAGGCTCTGACATCCAAAGCCCAGGGGTCAAACCAAGACAGAGGCTGCAGCTCCAGCTAAGGCCCAGCTTCAGCTCCAGCTCAGGCTCCCAAAGGTGCCGGGCCTCAGTGAAGGCCTCAGAGAAAAGGCTGCTGCCAACGTGAAGTCAGATGGACTGCTGGGACACACCTACTTACACACTGTAGATGACCAGTGACCTGCTGTTTTTAACTTGAAGTAAGATCTGTTTTAAAAATGAAGAAATGACATCTGTGAGATGAGTTGTTATTATCATATTATTTGCATTTGTCAATGTACCTACCAATAAGGGATCTAATTAAGCAACCATGCTAAATTCACATAATTTACATTTCCATGTATACAAAATAATTGAAAAGCTGGGTGTGGTGATGCATATCTGTAATCCCAGCACGCGAGAGGCTGTGGCAGAAAGATTGCAGGTTTGAGGCCAGGCTAGGCAACTGAGTGAGTTGAAGGCAGCTTGGACTGCATAGGAAGACCCTGTCCCAAGAACCAAAGAAGAAGGAGAGGAGGAAATAAGGAAGAAAGGGAGGGAAGAAGGGAAGGAGAGAGAGAGAGAGAGAGAGAGAGAGAGAGAGAGAGAGAGAGAGAGAGAGAGAGAGAGATCTAACACAGAATATTCTCCAAGAGTTAGGAGTTGAAGAGCATGTTCAACTACATCATAACTTTGAAGGCAGCCTGGACTATGTGAGAATCTATTTTGTGAGAACTGGGGATTGTGGGGGAGATGAAAGAGACTGAGAGAAGGGTCGGCAATTAAGAGCACTTGCTGCTTTGGCACAGCATCTGAGTTCAGTTCCCAGCACCTTCATGATACCATCCATAATACCATTTCCGGGGAGTAGGGGGCAGCAGCTCTCTCTTCTGGCCTCCACAGCACTTGGTATATAGTGGACTGAAATGCATGCAAGCAAAATACTCATGTATATAAAATAAAAACAAATAAATTGAAAACAAAAAAATACCCAAAATAGATTTTTCAATGTATGTGTGGTGAACACAATGTATGCATATTCATGTTTGCATACACACGGACACATATGCATGCAGGTACATATATATATATATGTGCATGTAGAGGCCAGAGATTGACATTAGTTATCTTCTTTGATGGCTCTCTACCTTATATATTGAAGCAGAGTCTCTCACTTGAATTCAGAGCTCTAGCTAGCCACCTTGCTCCAGGGATATCCCCTGTCTCTTCCTCTTGAACACTGAAATTACAGATGGACCTGGATACCCAGCAGTTACATGGGCTCTGGAGATCTGAATTTCACACTTATGTGGAAAGCACTTTTACTTGCAAAGCCATCACCCCAGTCATATGATACATTTTTTTTTTTTTTTTTGGTTTTTCGAGACAGGGTTTCTCTGTATAGCCCTGGCTGTCCTGGAACTCACTCTGTAGACCAGGCTGGCCTCGAACTCAGAAGTCCGCCTGCCTCTGCCTCCCAAGTGCTGGGATTAAAGGTGTGCGCCACCATGCCCGGCATATGATACATTATTCAATGAATAGTCAAATGTATACTTTCATCTAAGGACTGTGGATACATTTTTATTTGGAGGAGTCCTGAGATAGGTGTCGCTCCGTGGTAGATCACGTGCTTCGCATACGCCATGAACTCATTCTCTACCACTATGAGGTGAAAATACTGTGAGGTGATATTTAAGAACATGGGAAAGTTAAGCTGGTGCCCAACTAGAACCTTCACCACTGCTGACTAGTACGGTGCTGGAAAGGTATTCTGGATGTTCCTGGAGGTGAAGGGTGATCATCAATATTACCCAGCCATAGACCCTGCCATTTACAACAGGAATGCCTGCAAGACATATTTGTATGTTCCTTCATTTACTGACCGGGCCAGGGTAGAAACGGCTGTTAGAAATCAAACTAGGCTAGTGGGAGAAACTGTGGCAATTTTGAGAGTAATTAGACATTTTACGCCTTTATCAGAAACAGAATTTAATGGCAATTACCAGACTCAATACAGTTGCTGTTGCCAGGGTACAATGATGTCTGCAAACTATAAAGGGTATACAAAATTAATGCTAAGACCAATTTTTCTGTCAAGCTTCCTTCCATGTTTCTTTGGCTTCTGAGCGACCATACATAGAAACACAAAGAGTACTGAGTACTTCACTGCCTGAAGCATTTGGTCTCTCAGGAATGGGAAGGCGCATCGTGCTTCAGGAGCCATGGACTCTAAACTGAGAAACCTATGCTGCATGACTCTCAAGGCATCTATGCCAGGTCAACGCCATGGGTCCCTGCACATATTGGTGCAATAGTGACGTGCATGCTATAGGAATAACAAACCATTTTCTGTGTGGATTTAAGGTCTGCTCAGTGAGACCATATCTGACACTGCTCAAATGGCCAAGAACCTGAGACTAGATAGTTCATAAGCCTAGAGGTAAAACTACTACTATGATTCTGCAAAGGCCAATAAAATACTCATCACGACATAGCGCTATACCCCTAAATCACTGCATTATTCAAGACTCATCAGAGAAACTTCTTACAGTAGGAAGCAACTAACAATGGGCAGAGAGTGAATCTTTGGAGCACTTAGCCCTAAATGGGACGCCTTCATCAAACCCTTTGCCTCAAGGATCAGGGACCCATTACCCAAAAGGAGGCAGAGAGACTCTCAACAGCCAGAGGTGGCGGATGACTCCAAGAACTGTGTCATCCAAGGAACAGACACAACAGGACTAATAAATATATGAATGCAGAGGCCGATAACCCTCATAAGACCCGTTGGGGTTCAAGCCTGAGGAGGTATTTGCAGTTGAATTCAACCTGCAGAGAAAGGAGACAGCAGTTTTCTTTAGTAGAGTGGCACTGGTCTATCAGCCAGACTTTGGGGAAGGGACAATACCCAGGAGTAGTTGACCAATATAAATTGAATTCCATGTTTTTGTGTCTGAGCTTTTTGTTTCGTTTTGTATTGTCTTGGCTTTGTTTGTTTTTTCTTACTGGTTTCTTTTTTGTTTCTTTTTCCTTTTTTCTTTCTTTTTTTGAGAAAGAGAACATGAAGTTCGGTGGGTAAGGAGGTGGGATCAGAGATGCGTTCGGGTAGGGGAAAAACGATAAAAATAATTTATTGTATATATATATGTATATATATATATATATATATATATTTTTTTTTTTTTTGGTTTGGTTTTTCGTGACAGGGTTTCTCTGTGTAGCACTGGCTGTCCTGGAACTCACTCTGTAGACCAGGCTGGCCTCGAACTCTGAAATCCACCTGCCTCTGCCTCCCAAGTGCTGGGATTAAAGGCGTGCGCCACCACGCCCGGCTTTACATAAAAAAGTTTAATACGGAAAAACAAAAACAAAAACCTTCTTCTATCCCGCTGAATTAGTAATTCTACGCTACGTTCACCATCCAGGATGGCATCTTAAAGGTCAGATCTTAGCGCTGTCTAGCGCGCAGCTGACACAATTTATACACTAAAGACCTCAAGCCTTCTCCACTTGCTCTCAGCCAAAACAGCTAGGAGCCTCCACCTTTACTTTCCCTTTCATTAGCGTCTCCCAGACCCGCCCCACTTCCGCTCTGGTGACGTCTTTTCCGCGGAGAAACCCCGCCCCGTTGTCACTGAGGTCACGGCCCGCCCACTTCCCTTCGGAGCCACAGAAGAGTAAGTACCAGAGTTTGGCGCCAACTGGAATCTTTTTTTCCGCCTTCAATGGCGGGAACTGGCTGTGTGCGCCGAGACGTGCTTTGCGTCTTATCTAATTGGTTGTCGGCGCTCGGTCCCGCCCTGGCGTCCTTACCGTGAGCTGCGATTGGTGGAGACGGCGGAGCGCCTGGCGTCCGGACAGCGGCCGCTGTGCGGGGCTGGCCGGCCGGGTAAGTTCCTGAGGGCCTGTCGCGGGGCTGCTGGGGAGAGGCAGCGGGGTGCCGCCTGGGATGGCTTACGCTCTGGGCGAAGGGTTGTGCCTGGCTGGGCCTCGAGGAGCCAGCTGCCGTCCTCGGGGAGCGCCCCTCGGAGCGTCTCGGGGGGCGCTGGGGCGAGCACCCGGAACATCGCCGGGTCTACAGCGCGCCCCTCCCCTCCCCCACCCGTGTCTCCCAAGTCCCTACTGCCGAGCTCTCGGTGAGTGTGGAGAAGGGGCTGTCCCGAGGGTCGGGCGATCAGTGACAGGGGCAGTTTCCCAAGCTGAAAGCTTGAGAGAAGAAGTTGTTTATGTGCTCTCCGCAGCGCCTCGAACCATCCCTGACATGGGAATGTAGAATTCTCAGGAAGCATTAGTGCTTCAAGGATCCTCTTGGCGGTCTTTTCTCGCCACACCAACACCAAACTTCTCGCTGAAGGCCTTTCTCCTATGAGCTTCAACCCCGCCTTGGAAGGGACTAGGCCACTAGGCAAGACTTCTTGGCTCTGTTACCATACCCCAAATTATTTTTTTTCCATAGTATTTCCTGCCATCTTACGGGATATGTCCAGAGATTTATGTTTTAAGGGGTGTTTTTGATTTTTGACATCTGACTGGAATTTATCCCAGCTCTCCACTTTCTAGCTGTTGGCTGCAGCAGATTTTCTAATTGGCTCTGTTAGGTTCCTCATCTATTTAGACGGGATAAGGAATAATATAGACTTGATAGGAGCTTCAGGATAATTTAAAGGAGTACTTAGCGCACTTATATCAATACTTGACTTGTGTAATGTATGCTGCTTTTCATGCCTGTCTCATCCTCAGAACCTAGAGTGAGATTTGCCTCTTAGCTTTTGCCTGGTTGTTTTCCTTCTACAAATGTATGCTTTTGTGTATTGAAAAATTTGAACTTCATACTGCTTTCAGAAAAGATTAGATGACCCCTTTCTCTATGCATTTGCTTATGAATCTGTTGAAGCTGTTTATCCTTCCAGATAATGGTTATCAACCTGTAAAATTTTTAAAGAACATTTTGGTGCTAGGGACTGGCCTTTTCAAAGCTGTGAGGACTGCACACTACTGAGCAACCTTCCTAGCCCAGCAGCTGTTATTAATCAATCATTAGCTTCTTGGTTTTTAAAACTTGGCCTCTGCATGTTTCAAAGGTGTACCACTCCTCTCAGTAGTAACTCAGATGGGAGATGAGAAGAAGTATAGAAAGATCTCTCTCACTCCTCTACCTTTCATATTCTCTCTCTCTCTTTCTTCTCCTATCTTCCCACCCTGGGAGACTCACTGACTTGTAATTTTTTTTTTAATATACCTGTCACCATGATGCTAATGAGCCCCAAATCATCTTAACTCTCCTTTTCTTTTAAGAAAAATCTGTTAGGGATCCAACTCTATTTCTAACCCAGACCGACATTTTCACCTGATTGTTGTACAAGTGATTCACCGGGTCTTCTTTATTTCTCCATTACCATTAAAAGAATGCCTTCCACCTTATCAGAGGTAGAAATTTCGGAATCATCTTTAACTAATTTGGCATTTCATTAGCTTAACAAATTATTTTATTACTTACTAACTACTAACCGCTATGCCAGACAGTGCTAAGAGCTGATGATGGTGGGGAACAAAACAGATGACCCTTGTCCAACCTGGGCCTGTACTGTCAGCAAGGTGGACGTGTTTTCTCAAATCCCACGGGAATGTAGAGTTGAATTTAAATGTAACTTTAATCACCTGATGTAATTGTCATTTCCGAAGCTTACTGCCTGAGTCCTGAAAGCTTCTAGCTGCTGTACAATCTAATCTAGTCCTGGAGTGTTTTCAGCCTCTGAGACTTATTGCTGAGTAAGCTCATCTTTTCTCATTCTTTCTGACCTGTCTGGCTTGTTCTGTCTTCCTGTGTCTAGCTTGTTCTTTCTCTCGCTCTCTCTCTCTCTCTCTCTCTCTCTCTCTCTGCAACCTGTCTCTGTACACCTGTCCCAGTAAAGCTGCTTTCTCTCCTTTTTTACTTTTTTTCTCTCTGCACTGCTCTTTTAGTAGCTTCCCTTTCCTCTCTACTCTTGTGAGAGTTGAGCATACTCTGTTCTGTCAAATCTTTCTCTGATTCAGCACTTTGCCACTCAATTGGACACCGCTTTCAAACATGGGTGCTTCCTTTTACAAACTCTACCTTCATTTTTGGAATTACAGGAGTGTACTGAGGGCCTGTCTGTATTCCAGCCAGAAGAATTAAGGTGTGTGCTAAGGGCCAAGACACACAACTAGAAACAGAGCTTTTCAGTAAATACCAAGAGCCGGCGTGGTGGCGCACGCCTTTAATCCCAACACTTGGGAGGCAGAGGCAGGCGGATTTCTGAGTTCGAGGTCAGCCTGGTCTACAAAGTGAGTTCCAGGATAGCCAGGGCTATACAGAGAAACCCTCTCTCGAAAAACCAAAAAAAAAAAAAAAAAAAAAAAAGGTAAATAACAAGATCCTGGGTTTGCAGTGTGATAAATATTCTGCAACAGTTGAACTGTGGAAAGAAGTCCTCTAGGGAAAGGACACAGTGGTATAAAGATATAGAACAATGTGAGGTGAAGTGGCGCACACCCTTGGTCCCAGAACTGAGGAGGCAGAGGCAAGTGAACTCTAGGTTTGCACACTGCCTTGTGTACAGATTGACCTCCTGCATGGCCAGGGCTACATGGAGAGCCCTGTCTCAATGCTCTCACCCATATGCTCCCTAAAACCCAAAGAAGAACATATCAGAGGTCCTTACCTAGTGGGACGACATTGTGCCTAGGGGACATTACTTTGGCCAAAATAACAGTTAAATAATGGTAGAGTATTGAGCAGACAGTCTGCACTTTTCAGAGTTGCTGACCGGGAGAGAACAAGTGTGCTCATAGAGCTACTCATGTGATCTGCGTAGGCTGCTGGGGGTTGGAGAAGAACCATGAACAGAATAACACTGGTTCAGTGGTACAGGACTGGCATGCAAGACCTCTGCAGAACTGTTAGCAAGTGTGTTCATTGTCCTGATCAGCAAGGAGCACCCAAAGGTGGTTAAGCACAGCAGGAGCACGGTTAGATTGCTGTTCTGAAGACAGCTCAGGGTGGGTGGGATAGCTTAGCCAGTAGCTGATGCCAAACCTGACAAGCTGACTGAGGTTGACACACATAGTAGAAGGAGAAAATAAATTCCCCCAAGTTTTCTTCTGACCTCCATCTGTACAAACACAATAAACAAATACAAATACATATAATACATAAATAATATATATTATAAATATTTTTATATTTTATATTGTATATATAATATATATGTATTCTAAGGACAGCTCAGGTTTTGTTATAAAGGAAATTTCAAATCAATGAGTGGACATTTGAATAGGTTTGCATAAAATACAACAGCTTTCCCACGGAAATCCCTCAGAGCTAGACTTTGTCTTTTGCTAAATTCATGACTCCTTATTTGTCTTGCACAGTTTTCTTATGCTTGTTTTGAGATAGGATCTCACGTTGGTTCCTGATTCAGCCTTGCAGCTGCTGAGACGAGATGTGTATGCCAGTGTTGGATGATCTTTGCTGTCTAGCTCCTGGCTACTAGCATCTGCAATGTGAATTTGATTAGCCTCTGCTTTAGAATTTTAGTGATCTCTCCAGTTGCTATGGGAGAGAGTTCAAGTATCTTAAACATATAAACTGTTTCTTGGTTCTCTAAAACCTCACATTCTGATCTTGCTTTCACACA
Source organism: Mus musculus (assembly GCF_000001635.26). Taxonomy (NCBI): domain Eukaryota; kingdom Metazoa; phylum Chordata; class Mammalia; order Rodentia; family Muridae; genus Mus; species Mus musculus. The sequence continues at coordinate 32,619,262 of NC_000070.6, forward strand.
TTTTAAACTATGAACATTTCATATCTGGACTCATTTAAATATGTGAACTCATAGTAGACTTGGTACAGAGTAGATCTGGTGAGATGGTATCAGAAAATGTCTACAAACAGAATCTTCAGAATTTTGGAATTTTGGAAATAGTAAATAATAAAGGTGGCTAGAAAGGTACCAGTTTAAATCAAAATAAGGAATTTGGGCAAAATTCACTAGATGTTGGCAGGTTATGGGAAGGTTTTGAGCAAGAATTGCTACAGGCAGTACTTCTGTGAAAGAATTAGAATTGTTTGTAGCATGTATTTAGCAAACTAGGTAGCAACAGTAGGGCCTAAAGCACATTGAAACAGCAGTAAATGAGGGCAAATGGACAGATGGATGTTACAGAGGTGATGTCAGTAGTCTAGAGTGTGAGTGTTATTCATAAAAATAAAGATGTCAGGTGATCAGATGCTGATAGGTAATATTCTGGACTTCATGAATATGTAGTTTCAGAGGAATGTATTTGTTTTATTTTTTTGTCGTATTACTGACTATTGCTTTATATCTTTGTATAAGTAGTTCTTAACTCTCCAGTACCCTGAAGGCAACAGGCATTCTGTCACCCTTACCAGTCTTTTCCCTCTTGTATCCTATGTTCCTCCTCCCTCCATCAGCAGTTAGTCCAAGGAGAAAGTCTATGCTAGAGTAATTAAGTCAAGGTAAGATAATATCTGAATTCATAGCCTTTGGAAATTATTCATACATTTGTGTAAGTGCCCAAAGGCATTTATAGTTTGTTACTGACCTTGTAATAGATAGAACTTTTCCATGGGAGATGAGAATACCTAGGCCATGAGTGAGACCAATAGAGTCATCATAAAAATAAACTATGGGGCTAGAGAGATGGCTCAGTGGTTAAGAGCACTAACTGCTCTTCTAGAGGTCCTGAGTTCAAATTCCAGCAACCACATGGTGGCTTACAACCATCTGTAATGAGATCTGACACTCTCTTCTGGAGTGTCTGAAGATAACTACAGTGTACTTACATATAATAAATAAATAAATCTTAAAAAACCCAAAACTATGAACTTAAAATTTCTGGCTCCTGTAGTCTTTTTTTGGGGTGGGGTCAGGGAAGGTTGCCTTGTTTTGTAGTAAGTATTTGTGTTCATTAGTATATATTGAGTATATGAAACTCAGTCCTACCTTCAAGTCATCTGTTGTCTAACTGGTATCTGTTGGTTACAGTGCTGTTATTTAAATTATTTAAAAATTAGATGGGCAGTGGTGGCACATACCTTTAATCCTGACATTCAGGAGACAGAGTCAGGAGAATCTCAAATTCCAGGACAGCCTGGTCTACAGAATGAGTTCTAGAACAGCCAGGGCTACATAGAAAAATCCTGTCTTAACCCCAAACCCCTCCAAAAAAAAAAAAAGGATTGAAAAATCAGTTCATTATGGCCCTGAAAGATAGCTGATTTCATACCTGCCATCTGTAAATATATAAAGCAAATATGACAAAGAGATTGTAAAGTTGTAGAGATATGTTTAAGGATTTTGCTTCGAGGCAGAGTGTTATGTATCCAGGCTGGCCTTCAAGTAGTTGAGTGCTACTTCACAGAGTCTGCCTCTGAGTGCTGGGATAATAGGTAGGCTTTGTGTATGATAGGCAAGCACTCTACTAATTGGGCTACATTTCTTCTCATGACTAAGAATTTCAAAGTGGGGAGATTTATCCTGAATTCAAGTGATCGCAGAATCTGTTACCCAGGTTCTATTGAGAGGAATAGGTAGAGAGGTGTTAGGATTGTCCATGTGATGATAGGGGCCTAGGGAGAGCGTAGCAGGCTAGCATGCAAATATAGTTATGGAAGCAGCCATTGGAGAAGAAAGGAGATGGTAGGTCTTAGACTCTGAAGATGGAGAAAGGAGGCTCCAGACCAGGAATGCAGGTGCTTTTAGAAACTGGAAAATGTGAACAGCCTCTCTCAAACCCTATAGAACCACAGCCCTGATGACAGCTTGATTGTAGACCAGTAAGATTTTTTTTGGTAGTAAGGACTGAAACCAGAGCATTGTGCTTGCTGATTATGTTGTGCCACAGAGCCATCTTCCTCATCCCCTAATACAAACACACACTCACACATTCAATACAGATACAATTTTTGAAAAAATCTATAGTTAGTTGAATTTCTGGATTCTAATTTAATGGTTATAGAAGGCAAAATATACTTTTTGGGATATTTATTAGGAAATACATGTCTTTAAAATTATTTTTATATTTTGTATGTATGGGTGTATGTACAGCTGTGCACTGCATGCATGTCTGGTGTCCATGGAAGCCAAGAGGGGGCTTTAGACCTTCTGAAAGTGAAGTTACCGATGGTTGTGAGCCACCATATGGGTAGATTTTATCCTGACTGATTTAATGGCTCTGGCTTGTTTTATGTTTGTTTAATTTTGCACAGAATGTGAAGAAAACCAGGCTTACACCCTTGTGAAACAAAGTGGCTCTAGAAAGATAAGAGGTGGGGTGGAGAGAGTGAAGATCTACATGCAAGTCCAGATTCCTTCTCAGGGTTGCTGTGTGCTTTGGCCAGTACTATTGTGTGGATTCTTCTTGAAGTGCCCCCTCCCCTCCTCCTCTGGGGAGGGGGGGGAATGCAGTGGTGGTGTGTGTGTGTGTGTGTATGTGTGTGTGTGTGTGTGTGTGAGTGTGAGTGTGAGTGTGTAGCTTTGGCTGACCTGTAACTGACAGATCTACCTACTTCTGCCTCCAAGCCTGGCTTTCAGTACTTCTCTAGACACACAACACCTTTTTTTTCTTCATTTGCCTTTCATTCATTACTACTGAATTTAAACTTTCTAAAAATAATTTTAAAAGTGATGGTGTCACGTGCCTTTAATCTCAGCACACAGGAAGCAGAGGCTGGCAGGTCTTTGAGTTTAGGCCACCCTGCTCTGAGTTCCAGGACAGCCAGAGCTACACAGTAAAACTGTGTCTTGGGGGGGGGGGGAGGGGGGAAAGAGGGGGGAGGGGCTTGCTTGCTTTATTTATATATTTTGTTTATTTATTTATTTTTAGATTGAGTCTTGCTATGTAAAATAGATTGACCTGGAACTTTCTATGTGGACAAAAATGACTTCAAAGTCTTAGTCCTTCTGCCTCTACCTCTGCCTCTGCATCAAGTACAGGCTCATGGCATAGCTCTAAATGCAATGCATACACCTATGTATTGTGGAGTGGTTATTTCTTTGCATATGTGGGTCCTGGGGGGTTAAATGTATAGGTCATGAGGCTTGGTAGCAAACATCTTTACTGAGACAACTCACTGGCCTTCTAAAAGCAATTAAAGAATTTAATTTGCATTTGTTTGTTGCTTGATGACCTGAGCCCTCAGGACCCACACGGTGTAAAGAGAGAATAGGCTCATGAAAGTTGTCGTCAGACCTTCATATCAGTACACCATGGCATGTATGCACAACTCCCTTACCAGTAGATACAAGTTTTAAAAAAGTACCTTTTGCCCATTTTCTATGTACATATGCATGTGCATTTGTATCTTTTTTTTTTAAAAATCATATATTTGTGTGTATGTGCACATTTGTGTGTGCTCGAGTGTTCATGTGTGATGTGAGTGTAAGCATGCATATGCCATGTTAACGAGCCCGTATGAGAGCCCATACCGAACAGAGACAATTTGGTGGAGTTGGTTCTCTCTTGCCTTACATGGGTTTTCAGGATTGAACTCGAGTCATCAGGCTTGCACGGCAAGCACTTTACCTGCTGAGAGTCTTTCCAGCTTGTGTGTTTCTCTCCTATTCATTCATTCATTCATTCATTCATTCATTCATTTTTGTGGCACTAATTAGAGAGACTAGGGCTTCATGCATGCTTGTAAGTATGTGTTCTACTGTTGAGCCATACCCCAGCTTGAATGCATCTTTTTTATTTTCAGTGTTATATTTACTGGTGTTGTGTTTGTGTGGATGGTGTGTGTGTGTGAAGGCAGGTGTGTGCTTGCTGGAATTGGTTCTCTTTTTCCACCATGGGTTCTGAGAATTGATGGATCTTAGGTTGTCAGGCTTCTCCCCATGATCGGTGGGGGTAGCATTTGTATTTCTTGTTATATGAATATGTTTTATGAGTATGTTTTTAGTACTGATGGTTCTTATTTTAGTGCAAACGTTAATTTGTGGGCTGGAGAGATGGCTAAGTGGTTAAGAGCACTGACTGCTCTTCCAGAGGTTTTGAATTCAATTCCCTTTACCGCATGGTGGCTCACAACCATCTGTAATGGACTCTGATCCCCTCTTTTGGTGTATCTGAGGACAGCTACAGTGTTCTCCTATACATAAAATAAATAAATTATAAAAAAAATAATTAATTTGTATTTTGAGATTTCTCCCCCCCACCCCCCATAATGGGGTCAATTTCAGGGTCTGGTACATACTAGCATAATTTGGCCTCTTTTATAAAATTAGTGTAATTTACTTTGTTCATGGCCTATCTATACTAATGACTTTAAGAGTTTGATTTTAGAGTTTAAACTTTTGCTCAGAAAATGTTAGGCTTTTTTTTTTTGGTTTTTCGAGACAGGGTTTCTCTGTATAGCCCTGGCTGTCCTGGACCTCACTTTGTAGACCAGGCTGGCCTCGAACTCAGAAATCCGCCTGCCTCTGCCTCCTGAGTGCTGGGATTAAAGGCGTGCGCCACCACGCCCGGCTTTTTTTTTTTTTTTTTTTAAATGAGAATGAAGTTATTCAGTGTGCTCAAATTAGAAGGTTGCTTTGTAAGTTGAAGCTATTCTAATGGTGGGAATCTTTATGCTTAATACCGTAGATGGCACCTATGAGAAGGATATAGGACCATGGCAGCAGATGATGACAATGGTGATGGAACGGGTTTGTTTGATGTCTGTCCTGGTAAGAACTCTCAGTTCTGAATTTACTTACTTTTTGTTTCATTCTAAACTTTGGTGCTGGGAGTTTAGAACCAGGATCTTTCAAATGCAGGCACATACGCTGTCACAGTGATAGCCCTAACCTCACTTGATCACAATTATAAAATCATTTACTTATTGTTAGGAAAAATGATCCTCCACTCTTCTTTTCTGTGTTAAGTACATGAGTAACTTAACACAGCAAAATTCTTAGAACACAGGGAGTACTTAGTAAAGGGGAACCTTTTTCTTGTTTTTTGTTTTCTTTACAGTGCTGAAAATTAAACACAGGGCTATATATACTTGGCTACATAGCGCATTGCTCCATAGCTATATCTGTGCCCTTTTTGTGTAGTTTGGAGATCTCACTATGCTGTGAGACTGGGCTGGAACTCCCAGGCGCAAGTGATCATTTTGCCTCAGGCAACTAAGTAGCTGGGCCTGTAGGCACAAATCACTGTGCCTGGCTGACTTTATTCTCATTCTCTCATTCTCTCTCTCTCTCTCTCTCTCTCTCTCTCTCTCTCTCTCTCCCCCTCTCTCCCTCTCTCTCTCTCTCTCTCTCTCCTTCTCTCCCTCTCTCACTGTCTCACTCTCTCCCCCCTCCCTTTCTCTCTTTTCTTTTTTTCTTTCTTTTCCTTTTTTTTAAAGCTATATTTATTTTTACATTATGTTTATAAGTGTTTTGCCTGCATATAAATATATGCATCATGTGCATGCCTGGTGACCAAAGAGGCCAGAGGGTGTTGTTGAATCCCCTGGAACTGCCACTGAGCCATCTCTTTAGCCCCTGGTTGACCTTTATTGTGTGCTTTATTGTGTCTCTAAATGTAAGTAATCAAGGTAGCAATTTTGCTGACATGATAGGTCATAATATCTGTCGTCATATTCCAAATAAATATGTTACTTTTGAAGTAAAACTTTTTGTTTGTTTTGGTGTTTTTGAGGCAGGATTTCTCTGTGTAGCCCTGACTATCCTGGATTTCACTCTGTAGACAAGGTTGGCCTCAAAGGAACTCAAGAGATCTGCCTGTCTCTGTCTCCCAAGTGTTGGGATTTAAGGCAAGTGCCACCACTGCCTTACTTGGAAGTAAATATTTTTAATGAATTTATGCTTATTTATTATTGCTTAACTGGATTTAATTATTCATTCCTGGATGAGGTGGAACATGCCTATAGTTTGAGCACTTGGGAGGCAGGAGAACTGAGTTCTAAGGCCAACTTGGGATATGTGGGAGACTTTGGCATAGAGAAGCGACAGGGGCAGAGGAAGGAGGGAATGGTGGCAGTGGGGTGAACAATGACACAAGACATGGTAATAAAATAAACTCATAAAATAGTTGTTTTGCAGGGAATTAGGGGGGAAAGGGGAGTCCAGAGCCTCATGCATGCTAGGGAAATACTGCCAAATGAGTTACATCTCCAACCCTAAATAGAGACCTCTTACACGTTGAATATAGTGATATGTAGGTTTGTAACTTCTGTGCCGTATTTACATCTTACACACACACACACACATACACACATACAAACTTCTCTCATGTCTATAGCCCACTCCTTCCCAAATTCATAACCTTTTCTTTAATTATGGCCACACACCCATATCCTGCTGAGTCTGTTTAGTAGCTTATATGTGTATGTTTAAGGGCTGACTGCTTCGGATTGGACAACCTTTCAGGGGCCTTCTCTTATTCTCAGCAGTCATTGATTTTGTAGGAGTTGGGTCTTATGAGATTTCCCCATCCATGTTGGCATGTCAGAAATGTCATTCTTCTGGTCTTGTTTAGGCACAGCCATATTTCTGTGATTTGTACAGGTATAGCTTCCCTGTAATATATAGGAAGCAGTCTTACAGCAGTTGTCCTAGTTTTCTAGCTCTTAGCAGTCTTTCCAGCCCCCTCTTCTATAGTGTTCCCTTGAACCTTAAGTGTAAAGGTTGCATTGTAGTTGTATCACTGGGGTTAAGTAAGTCTTAATCCGTTCTTCATTCTTATTTAAAATGTGTTTTTAAAAGTTAATGTTGGAAGATCTGGAAGGGCTCCTGTCCCTTCAGCATCATTAACACTGTGAGTAGAATAGTTGTTATTTGGTTTTGCTAATGTAGTTTCAACTTGTTACATTGCTGTTATTATTCTGTAGATTTTTCCTTTTAAAAAATTAGGTAGTGGTGGTGTACACCTTTAATCCCAGCACTCAGGAGGCAGAGGCAAGGAGATTCTTGAGTCTGAGGCAAGCTTGCTCTGCAGAGCAAGTTCTAGGATAGCCAGGGCTACACAGAGAAACCTTGTCTCAAAACAAAACAAAACAAAACAAATCAACAGAAAAATTCAAAGTATAATATAATGAATACCTTCATTGTTTTATTTTAAAAAATGTGTAAATTTTTAAAATAAGGCTTTTTTTTAGTTGTGGGTGTGTGCATGTCTGTCTGTCTGTCTGTCTGTCTGTTGGCCTGCCTGCCTGTCTGTGTATGAGCGTCTTCATATGTCTGTGCTCCATGGGCATGCTTGGTGCCCTTGAGGCCAGAGGAGGGGGTTAGGTCCCATGGACCTGGACTTATGGATGGTTATGAGCCTTACATGGGTCCTGGTAACTGAACCTTAGCCCTCTATAAGAACTTAACTGCTGAACTCTCTAATCTCTCACAAATGTTTATCACACTAACTACTAATTTTAAAGGGAAAAATGGCATTATTCTCACTGGGTATAGCTAGCTGCTTTTTTTTTTTTTTTTGGTGCATTACTCTCAAGACTCTTTACAGATCTACTTTTTTCTTATTTTTATTTTTGTGATGCTGGGAATTGAGCTCTGAGCCTTGTACATACTGGCAAGTGTTCTACCACTGACCCACACCCTAACCTGTATATTTAAATATTGGAAGACTGCCATACATTCTATTTTGAGTGTGCTTTTGAATTCCATTTTAATCTTTATTTATATGTGTGCTTTTGGATTATATTGTTTTGCATTATTGCTGGGTGTTCAAGGAATTGTAATCTTTTAGGTATTGTTATATTTGTCCTATGACGTGGCCATTGTTAAGGGTGTCATGATGACAATCCAAATGTGTCTATACAGAATTAACTCAACAATAAGATGCTTTAACTTTTACTTTAAATAGCCTCATCTTAAAGAAATTAAAAGCATTTAGGAGAATAACTTTAATCATTGCTAGTCTTTTAATATTACCATAGTATCATTTTCCCTTTATCCTTTCTTTTGTTTTTGGTTTGGTTTGGTTTGGTTTGGTTTTTCGAGACAGGGTTTCTCTGTGTAGCTCTGGCTGTCCTGGAACTCACGCTGTAGACCAGGCTGGCCTCGAACTCAGAAGTCCACCTGCCTCTGCCTCTCGAGTGCTGGGATTAATACTCTTTCTTTTTTATTTTTAGGCTCCAGTTATATCTTGTGGGAGATTTTGACCTTATTCTATAGAAGTCTTTAGATATTTTATTAAGCTTTATTCACTTTATTTTATTTGTGTTTTGTCTGCATGTAATGCACATGTGTCTGCATGTCCATTATGTGTGTGCTTGGTGTCTGCAGAGATCAGAAGAGGGCTTCTGACCCCCTGGAACTGGAAATAAAGATGACTGTCAACCACTGTGTAGGTGCTGGAAACAAACCAGATCATCTCATCTGTAAGATGTGAAGTGTTCTTCCCTACTGAGGCATCACCAGTCCCTTATAAGACTTCTAAAGACTTTCCCCTCTTTCCCTCTATTTTTAGTTAAAAAAAAATTGAGTAATTTATACTAATCAGTGTACTTCACGGTCAAGCATATTGAGATGATGATGATATTATAATCATTATATGTAGCTTTCTGTTTTATAGTTTTCAGTTGGTTATTTTTGTTTGGTTGGTTGTTTGGTTTTTATTTTTCAAGTTAGGGTTTCTTGTGTAGCCCTGGTTGTCCTGGAACTCACTTTGTAGACTAGGCTGGCCTTGAACTCTCATCTATTCACTTGTTTTTTAAGATGAGATCTTACTTTGTAGGCCTGGCTGGCGGGAACTTGCTGTGTATACCAGGCTAGCCTTCAAGTGCTAGAATTAAAAGTATACACCACCATGCTCAGCCATTTGGTTCTTTTGTTCTTGTTTTGAGACAGGGTCTTACTATGTAGCTTTGATTGTCCTAAAACTTAACTATGTAGACCAACTGCTCCTGAGTGTTGGGATTAAAGGTGTGTGCCACCAGGCCTGACCCCAATTGGTCTTTTAATTGTTTCTATTTCTCTGGTAAGGTTTACTAAATTTGGATTGCATTAGTTACTAAAATCTCTGTCTAGGTATTTTAGATTTTGGTGTCTTCTTGGAGTTTGTTCTCTTTGGGATTATACAGGTGTCCGAGGCACGATTTGGGAGTCCTGTCCTTGGCTTTCTGAATTTGCTCTCTCACCTGTAGTTGATATTTCCTTAGAGCCTTTCCTCTGGTTTTCAAGCCTATAGGACTAGAAAGGTTGTCTAACCTGTTGACGTTTCGACATGATGATGCCACCTATAGATGTGTCAGGCTGCAATCTTAGCTATCCCAGTATGCGTGTGACCTGTGGGCCTCACGTTTAACATTCTTGGAGGGATGTCCTTCTGCTATGGAGCTCTAGTACAGACCTCTTTCAACAAACAGCAGTGATAAAGGGGAGAAGGAACTTAGATCGATCTTCCTTCCTTCCTTCCTTCCTTCCTTCCTTCCTTTCTTTCTTTCTTCCTTTCTTTCTTTCTCTTATGTATATGAGTATTTTGTCCATATATATGTCTGTGTACCATGTACATGCCTGGTGTCTGTAGGCTACAAGACAGTATGAAAAATAGATTTATAGATGGTTGTAAGCCTCCATGTATGTGCTGGAAATCCAACCTGCATCCTTTGAAAGAACATCTACTTCCTCGGGTAGCTTTACTATTTAATTTAGCATGTATAGTGTTATATGAAGATGGGAAGTAGCTTATTATTGTTATAGTTAGAACCTCATTACACAGTTTTTAAAGATTTGTACATGTGTGTGCATGTGCCCCTGAGTGCAGGTGCCCATGAAGTCCTGAAGGTGTTGCATACTCTGCAACTAGAGTTATCAGCAGCTGTGACCCGTCTGATGTGGGTGCTGGGAACTGAATTTGGATTCTTTGGAAAAGTACAAGTGCTTTTAACTGCTAAGCTGTCTCTTTAGCCCCAGCGCTAGTAAGATTTTTAATCTACAAGAGAGTTTTTAGAAAATTAATTAGGTATAAATGAATGTGTCCATGAAGGTATGTGTATGATATGTATGCTGGTGCCCACAGAAGTCAGAAAAGGCATCTGATTTCCCGGAGCTAGAGTGTTTGTGAGCTTCCGAACATGGACGATGGGCACCAAACTCAGGTCTTTTGCAAGCGCTCTTAACTTAAGAACCATCTCTCTCAACTCCACATGTTTTTAAAATGATTTTTTTAAGTCTGAATTTGAATTAGTTAATATATAAATCTCCACATCAAAAATTTTCTGTTGATAAGCACATATAAACCTTGACTTTTTCCTTTTCTTTTCTTTCTTTTTTTTTTTTTTTTGGCTTTCAAGACAGGGTTTCTCTGTGTAGCCCTGGCTGTCCTGGAACTCACTCTGTAGACCAGGCTGGCCTCAAACTCAGAGATCCGCCTGCCTCTACCTCCGGAGTGCTGGGACTAAAGGCGTGCTCCACCACTGCCTGGCCCTTGACTTTTTCTTTTCCTCTTTTTCTTCATCTTGTTTGTTTGTTGTGTGTTTTTCCAGACAGGTTTCTTTGTGTGGCCTTGGCTGTCCTGGAAGTAGCTCTTTAGACCAGGCTGGCCTCTGCCTCCCAAGTACTGGGATTAAAGGTGTGTGCCACCACCACCGCTACCATCCAGACCCTTGTCTCATGCGCTAAAGCAGAAATAATATATTCCTTTCCTCATCCTTCCAAGTAAGAATTGAAACAAACAAACAAACAAAATCCTCAGCCCATAAGACAGTTTTAACTAGTCTTTGCTATTTTTGCAGCCTCTCCACTTAAAAATAATGATGAAGGCTCATTGGACATATATGCTGGGTTGGACAGTGCTGTTTCTGGTATGTAAATTGCATAAAACAGTCTCATTTTGTTTGGTTGATTTACTGTGTTTGTTTTATTGTTAATGGCACTTGGTAACTTCACAGCTTTCAAATAATGTCTTTGAAATGGTTCCACTGAGATAATTACTTTTTGGCCCAAAGCTTGGTCAGAACATATTAACACAGGCATTATTAATATTATTAACATTATTAATCTGTGACTCAAGTTTAATTAGGTTTTGTGCAAAAATATTTTATACCATTGAAATGTCAACTGGCGCTGTAGGATATGCATCTCCGGCTATGCCTTCACAGAGAGTACTGTCACTGTGTCTTCAAATGCATCAGTAAGAACGGTAAAGGAGTGTCTCAGCACCTGTTGAATTAAGCGCTTTCCACAATCAGATCTGTCAGTGCTTTGTAACAGGGATAGTATCACACCGGATTCATTGGAATAGCTACTTTCTTACCATCATCTGTTATAGAAGACTCTCAGTGAACTATAACATTTTATATTTTTTCTTGATTTATATTAAGTTGTGTGTTACATAATATGTCAAGACTTACATGCCATAAATTTCTTTTAACTCTATTTGAACATTAAGGTTCAGGGTTACACTATAAAGCTTATCCAGATGTACCATATACGGTATAGGCTGTAGGAAATGCTAGTGAGGAGACATGTAACAACCCTTTGAAGTAGATGCAACATCAAGAATTCTAGCACAAAGAATAATGGTATACATGTAGAAAATATGAAGATAACTAAGATGTTGATAAAACTAATTCAGAAAAATCCTAACAAGTATCTTAATGTAAGTTTTTGTTTGTTTTCAGACAGTACTGCTAGATCCTGTGTGTCATTCAGAAACTGTTTAGATTTGTATGAAGAGATCCTGACTGAAGAAGGAACTGCGAAGGAGGCAACGTACAATGACGTATGAGTTGTCTCAATTATTAAGAACGTTTATTTTTTTTTGTAGCTCTTGAAGAAATGGCTACAGCTTACTATTGAACAGTCTGTGTTGAGGGATCAGTTCTTAAATTAAGAATAGTTAAGGCAGTTTCTGCCTCTGATTTGTATTTTTAAGAAATACTTTCTGAATGCATGTCTAAATTCAGTTACAATTTTATTTAACTGAACTTAAGAAGTATCTGAATATATCTAAAGCTATAGTAGACTCTCAGTGAACTATAACATTTTATTTTTTTCATGATTTATATTAAGTTGTGTGTTACATAATGTGTCAAGACTTCTCTATTTGAACATTAAGGTTCAGAGTTACACTGTGAAGCTTATCAAAGTGCACCATGAATGGGCTGAAATTTAAAAACCAATAGTCTAGGCAGGCACTTGCCTCTAATCTCAGTGCTAGGGAGGCTGAGACAGGGGCTCAGTAGTGAAGCAGCCTGGCCTGCATCTGGAGACACTGTCTAGGCAATACTAGCAACAACAGAATACAACATAACCTGACTAAATACCCTATGAGTACATTGATTTACCCCCACCCCCAATTTTAAATGTCATTTAAGCTAAGAAAGTACACTAATGGCTAAGTTAATTCTATGTTTTTCAGTTGCAGATAGAATATGGGAAATGTCAGCAGCAAATGAAAGACCTGATGAAAAGGTTTAAGGAAATACAGACACAGGTATCATGGTTTTTTTCTTCCTCATTAACATTATGGTGTGAGTGCACTTGTTTGCACATGCATCTAGAAGCCAGAGACCATCTTTGGGTGTTGCTCCTAAGGCACAGTCTGCCTTGTCTTTTGAGGCATAGTTTTTGGCCTGCATCTCACAAAGTAGGCTAGGCTGCATAGCTAGCAACCTGCAGGAATCCACCTGTCTCCATTTTTCTAGTGCTGAGGTGATAAAGCATATACAACCCCAGATGGCTTTTCCTGTGAGTTCTGAGGAATCAAACTACATCCTCACACTTGTGTGCCTAGCTCTTTACTGAGTTATCTTTCCAGGCAGCCCGTTGTTTTATATTGCTGAGGCCTGCCCCATTGGCATAGCTATAGACATTTTGTTGCGTGACCACCAACTATTTTATATTGTTGCCCTGCCGGTCACTGATGTAGAAAAATAACTTGACTCAGAGCAGGGTCATGTTGGCCACATACCCTGTTATGCTCTGTATGCTATAAGGTTTGATAATCTTATAGTTGAACTGTTACATCTAAAATGGCTGAGTCAAGGCTGACAAACTGCAGTACTTCTTACACTTGCTTATGAGTTTTTGGTGGTTTTAGCCTTTATATGCCAGCCCTGAGAAATATCCAATGTGCAGCTTTCAGCCCCCGAGTCTGAAGCTGTTGCCCTTGTCCATCAGTCTTTAGGTGTGTGCTCGATAAACCAGCCCTGTCTGACTGAGATCGTTGTTCGTGTGGTTTGTGGGGGCAGCTCCTGAACCTCAGTAATATAAAAGCATAACAACTTGGGCTTGCTCTCTAGAATGGACAGGCAGACAGACATAGAAGCTTTTAAGTAGTCCAAGCTCCTTAAGGGACTAGGATGAGAGGATCACTTTCCCCCAGGGTTCAGGGCCAGCTTGGGTAAAACATAGTAAGAGTATCTCCTTTTTTTTCTCTTTTCTTTTCCTTTGAGACAGGGTTTCCTCTGTGTAGCTCTGGCTGTTCTGGAACTCCCTCTGTAGACCAGGCTGGCCTCAAACTCAAAGAGACCTGCTTGCTTCTGCCTCCCTAGTGCTGGGATTAAAGGTGTGTGCAACCACTGCCCGGTGAAACTATCTTCCTTAAAAGAAAAAGAAGTTATAGTTAAAGTTAAAATATTGCCGGGCAGTGATGGCAGAGGCAGGTGGATTTCTGAGTTCGAGACCAGCCTGGTCTACAGAATGAGTTCTAGAGGTCCTGGTTCAATTTCCAGTGCCCACATAACAGCATACAACTGTTTGTAACTCCAGTGCCAGGGCACCCAACACCCCCATACAGACATTTGTGCAAGCAAAACACCAATGCACATTAAAAAAAAAAGCTTAATATTCAGGTGTTGTGCATGTCTACCACTGAAGTGTACCCCCAGCCCTATTTTGGGGGCATTAGCAATTAAGGTGGTAAAGTATTGGCAACTTCTGAAGTTTTTTCTATTTGCTAGGAATGGAACCCAAAGCCTGAGTCTCTGTCATGTGAGCTAACCATGCAGCATCTGACATTTCTTTGTATGTGTAAAAATTCCACTTATTCTTTGACAAATTCCTACATGCATACACTATACCTTGGTCATGTCCATACCTCTCCACTTTAAAAAATATTTTGTGTCATTTTACCATTGTAATTTTTTTTTTCTTGATTAGTGAGAGGATTATAGGAAAACTGCTTCAAATTTAAAATGGCATTGACATAAATGATCTCTTGGACAACTCGATAATTGGGTGATAAGTTTAAAAGAGGGTAGTTCTCTTTTGTTTGAAATGGTCCTACTGTGCCCTGCCTGGCCTGGACCTTCCTGTGTAGACCAGTCTGGCCCTGAATTCAGAAACCTGCCTGCCTGTATCTCCTAAGTGTTTGCACTAAAGGCGTGTGATACCACACACAGCTAAAAGAAAGTAATTTTGAAGAACAAAGAATTAAGTTTTTGGATGGGTGTGGTGTGGTGGCACATGCCTTTAATCCCAGCACTCCAGAGGTAGAGGCAGGCGGATCTCTGAGTTTGAGGCCAGCCTGGTCTACAGAGTGAGTTCCAGGACAGCCAGGGCTATACAGAGAACCTTGTCTCGAAAAACAAAACAAAAAAAAAAAGGTGACTCACAGTTGTCAGATGGTTCTTTTTGTTATTGTGCTGCAAAAAATAAAGAATGTGACAGTGTTCTGTATACTTTTTTGAAAACGTGCCTCTCTTTCTTGATTCTCTTTTCTTGCCCTGAAAGAACTAGCTCGAGGTTCTGTCTTTGTTTATTTGAAAACCAATATATCTTTGCATGTTTAGTTTTTAAAGTAGCTAATGCTTAGCACTCCTTAGTGATTTTTTTGTTTAATACATGTGGCTCTGATTGTCCTGGAACTTTCTATGTGGACCAGGCTAACTCTCAGAAATCTGCCTGCCTCTGCTTCCTGAGTGCTGGGACTAACAGTGCGCACCACTACACCCGGCAGATCATGTTTTAGTTATTAAAACTAAGCAGAACTTGTTGCTTGTGTTACTGCCTTTACAATCTTGTCGGAAGTATGTCCTATCTGGTGGTTCTTTTCTGATATTGGTTATTGTCTCAGAATCTCAGCTTCTGCATCTAAGCAGTAAGAAAACTAATTCTTAGGGAGCCACATCTTAGAATTACATAAGATAAAATGTATAATGCCTAGCATTAGTAAGTATTCCATAATTAGTAGAAAGCTGGGTATGGTGGCATCTAATCCCCATATTGGAGGCTGAGGCAGGAGGATCAAGTGAATTCAAGTCTATGATGTATAGCCAAGATTTATCTTTAAAATCCTCACAACAACTAGCAACTACAAGTAGTACTATTAACAGTTGTATACATTTTGGGTCTGTTAATGTGTCTTATCTGTGCTTTAGAACTTGAACTTAAAAAATGAAAACCAGTCTCTTAAGAAGAATATCTCAGCACTTATCAAAACTGCCAGAGTGGAGATAAACCGTAAGGATGAAGAGATAAATCATCTTCACCAAAGGTATGTGGATGTCACCTTTCACCAGTCACATGAAGTATGGCTTTATTCTCAAAGGATGAAATATGTATTTCACTAGAGTTATTTATGGTTCTGGTGTAAATGGCAACTACTCTAAATGATTTATAGTGACACCTATGGTTACTGATGGAACATTGCCACACAATTTCTAAAATATATAGTATAGTTTTCTAAATCACTGGGGTCTTGCTCTAGTACTGCTTACCAGAGAAAGTCATTGTGCATGCGTTAAATTCTGCTGGTCGCATCAGAACTGAGACACCAGGAGAGCAGGGCTGGGGAAGTAGCTCAGTGAAGTATGAGCCCAGAACACCTAGAAGAAAAGAAAGAAGGCTGAGCAAGGGAAGGCACTTGGAGCCAAGCCTGCTGACCAGAGATTAGCCCTTGGGATATGGATGCTAGGAGAGAACCGTGACCCCTACATGTATGCTATGGCAGGCTTGCGCTCCCCTCCTTCCCAAATAAGTAAACAAATTCATGCAGTTTTTAGATGACAATAAAGGAGAAATATGCACTTAACCTTTTTAATAAATAACCCCCTTGAGTGGATTTTCTTTGTTAATTTTTCTCACTCTCTTTAATTCAGGATGACATTCTGGTCCAGGGGGGTTTGTATCTATGGCTACCCCATCTTCCTCATAGACAGAAGTGAAAGAATTATTGTTTAAGCCTGCTGCTACCGTCTCCCCCCTTTCAGTTGTATTTTGGTTTTTGGTTTTGGTTTTGGTTTTTTTGTTTGTTTGTTTTTCGAGACAGGGTTTCTCTGTGTAGCCCTGGCTGTCCTGGAACTCACTCTGTAGACCAGGCTGGCCTCGAACTCAGAAATCTGCCTGCCTCTGCCTCCCAAGTGCTGGGATTAAAGGTGTGTGTCACCACCGCCCGGCTGTATTTTGTTTTTAAGGATAGGATATCTAAGGCTGGCTTTGAACTTTCTGTTTATCCTCCTGCCTCATCTTGAAGCATGAATCATCACACCCTGCTTCAAATTCTTCTTTTGTAATATGTTTTTGTTGTAGTTGATTTTGGGTGGTGTGAAAAGTTGAACCCAGGGTATTATGGGCTGTGTAAGTGCTTTACTACTGAGCCCTTGGCACTTTTTTTGTAAAGAGTGTGTGGGTATTCCATGGTGGAGCTTTGTTTCTATCATGTGGGTTTCAGGTATTAAGTTCAGGGCAGCAAGTGCCTTCACACACTGAACCATCTTGCCAGGCCCCATTGTACTTACTCTTAAGCCGAATCCTATCTGACTTTTGATCATCAGCCACTAGCATAAGTCCATCAATAGCTTCTGACCTTCCATTTAGATTGTCTTCACGTGGGTTGTTTAATTCCATTACTCTCCTGCTTTGAAGCAATCTCCCCTTATATTTGTAATGTGAGTTTTTTAAATTAGTTTCCTGGGATTCGTGTTTCTGTCTTGGCTGTTATTTTGAGTTTTTCAAAGATCAAGCCTTTGTCCTTTTTTTTTCTTTTAGATTTATTTAATTTGTATATGTGCTTGCCAGTGCCCATGGGAGGATCAGGTCCCCTTGGAGCAGGAGTTTCAGACACTTTGAGCTACCCAATCTTGGTACTGGGATTTGAACTCTAGTCCTCAAATAGAGCAGTAGGGTGTTCTTAACCAATGAGCCATCTCTCTAATCTACCTGCATCATTCTTTTCTCTTTCTGTTTCTTCATATGAACAATCTCATGCATGTTAGGTCAATTCAATTTGTATGTATGTACTTTCTTTATATCCACATGAGTGTCTTTAAAGGGCTTTTGAAATTCATCCAAAATGTTTGCCACAAAGCCTTTTCCGTTCTGTGGCTTAGTAGAGACCAATGTCATTTATTCAGTTAGTGTAAGCCAGACTTCTAGGAAGTGGATGGCATTTAACTTACTGCAGACACTAGAGTACTTGTGAGAAGTTGCTGTTGATAACAGCAAGACTCTGTAAACTGTAACACATCATCACTGCCTATGAAGCTTTCCTCTCGACCACTCCTCAAAGCTGCCACTTGATGCTTATGTCCCTGTGATCTGGCACTCTATTTATTTATCTTCATTTATTCACATGCTGCAGCCCACCTACTCAATGCCAACCATCAATAGCCATTGTTATTGTGCTGCAATAACCATTGTGCTGTCGTCTCTGCATCTGTTTTGCTTTCTTTTGCCTCTGTTTTGTTCTAAAGTACTATCTGAACAAAAGTCATCTTATCCTCTTCTCTTGATTAAAATGTATTAGGAGCTTTTGACTGTTCTTGGCATGGAAGGTCAAGTATCTCAGTTTGCCCCTCTGATCCCGTGCAGTATAGCCCTGCCTGTGCTTAACCTCTGCACGAATACCATAGCTCTCTGGTGTTCTTTCAACCCCAAGTTCTGCCCTTCCTTTGTGTGTGTCCTTTCTTTGTGTGAAATGGCTATCCCTTCATCCTCTCGTTTTGGCAAAGCCATCTTGTTTTTGTTGTTAATTGTTTTTAAAGTGTATGGGTATTTTGTCTGTGTGTGTGTGTGTGTGTGTGTGTGTGTGTGTACACCAAGTGTGTACCTGGTGTTTGCAGAGGCCAGGAGAGGGTGTCAGATTCCTTTGGGACTGGAGTTACATTTGGTTGTGATTGTCACCCTCAATTCTGAGGAATTGAGCCCAGCTCCTTTGGATGAGTAGCCAGTGCTCTTCACCACTGAGCGCCTCTCCAGCCCCTAATTAGCCATCTTTCTGGCTGGAGATTCTTATCTGTTCTCCAAGTCAGACTTCTTTTGTGTGTTTATGCATACTTGTAGTTCTTCAAATGACTGAGATTCCTTGCCTAGTGTCTTCTGCTTTTGTTGCAGTATAAATTTTGGGAATCAGAGATGTGTTTGCTTAGATCCAGCATTTTCCAGTTATTTGCCATAACTGATATATTGTAGATCATTGTTGAATGAGTAAAGACTACCATTATGTGGACTATTTTGCCTTTTTATGCTTTTACTAGCCTAAGTCATTCCCAGTGCACCTTGTATTAATGTTGGTTTCTGAATGGAGAAGTTGTTTGGTTTCTTGTTGTTTGCTACTGTGTAGCATTGACTTGGATTTCTGTGTTAGATCAGATTATCCTGGAATTCACAGAGATCCTCTGTCTCTAACTGCAGCGGTCTGGGATTAAAGGACATGTGCCACCATACCTAGCTTGAAAAGTTGTGTACATGCTTGTGTGACCTTAGTATTAGTTTGTTTAATGTGACTATGTATTATTTAATAAATATTCTATCATATTTACACTATGAGCTAACTAGTATTATAATAGTAACTAATTAGCATTTAGTAGAAATTTAACATTTACTGAAGCAAAATTGAAATATTAACATATAGTGAAAATAAACAAAAATTTGGCATGTGAATACTGGGAAATGTACAATGTGAAGGTATATTTAAAGATAAAACTTTGAAGGCTGCAAGCCAGATGTATGAGTTCCATCCCTGAAATCCTCATGGTACAGAGAACCTACTCCCACATGTTGTCCTCTTACACACACACACACACACTCCCACATGTTGTCTTCTTACACACACACACACACACAGAGAAAATAAGTAAATATGGTTAAAATAGCGATAGTACTTTGTAGTCTACCAGAAGCTGTGACCCAGCACTGTCTATGAGGAGTTTGTAGGTAAATGAATTGGAAATGTCTTTCTGTGACTTGCCTGTTGCTTTTTTTTTGTTTTTTGTTTTTTAATGTCTATTGAGAAACAGTTCTATATCTTAGCAAAGGTTAGTTATATTTTCCTTTTATGGTCACAGCTTTTTGTCACATTTCCCAGTTGACTCAGAGGTATCTTCTAGTAGTTGGTTGTTTCTCTGATGCCAGAGATTGAACCCAGGGCTTCATACATGTTAGGCAAAGGCTGTATCATCGAGCTCCTACTCTAACCCCTAATTGATTTGGGATCTGTGTTGGTTTTCTAATTTATTATGTTCAAATAAGGTTATATTCTGAGAAACTGGAAACTTGTCAGCATGTAAACGTACTCTGGGAGTAGATGGGAACAGTACAATTCAAGCATAACAGAACATAAGGTGTATATGTAGCTGTGGGTTGTGTCTCCTGAGTGTGCTGTGCTGACTTGGGAGTTGTGTACCTGTCCTGAGTTCAAAGAGAACTGGCAGGTGCTGGGGTAGAGTTCCTTTGAGGCAAAAGCAAATGAGAAAGTTCCTTGCCCTGAGAATGGGTCTTTCAGTTGGAAATGGATACATTCTGTGTTTTTAATCCAATCTTTCCTGCATGCTAAGTAAATGCTTTCTCATTGAGCTATACCCCAGCCCAAGTCACTTACTTACTCCTCCTGGTTTTGCATACACACACACACACACACACACACACACACACACACAGGCCCTTAAATTTGAAGGCTATGTCATACGTGAATAAAATCTAGAATGCTTTTAAATATCAATTAATTGCTTTTTTTGTTAATTCCTGTATCTTAATAGATTGTCTGAGTTTCCACATTTTCGAAATAACCATAAAACTGCAAGAACAAAAGATTCACAGTCCACATCTCCCCATTTGGATGATTGTTCAAAGACTGATCACGGAGTTAAAAGTGATGTTCAGAAAGATGTACATCCTAACACTGCACAGCCAAACTTGGAAAAGGAAGGAAAATCGCATTCTGAAGCACAGAATCCTTTGCACTTGTCTACGGGTGTTGAGAAACATTGTGCCAATAATGTCTGGTCACGTTCTCCTTACCAGGTTGGAGAAGGTAACTCAAATGAGGATAATAGGAGAGGAAGGAGTGGCACTAGACATAGCCAGTGTAGCAGAGGAACTGATAGAACACAGAAAGACTTACATAGCAGCTGTAATGACAGTGAGCCAAGGGACAAGGAGGCTAACTCCAGACTACAAGGACACCCTGAGAAACATGGCAACAGTGAAGCAAGGACGGAGAGCAAAATTTCAGAGAGTAAAAGCAGCACTGGTATGGGATATAAAAGTGAGCGCAGTGCCTCTTCTTGGGAAAAAGAGACTTCCAGAGAAAGGCCACACACTCGAGTGGAATCTCAACATGACAAAAATCTAGAGAAACAAAATGAAAGATTACAAAATATGCACAGAAAAGAGCTTCCGTCTCAGGACAAAACAGAAAGAAAAGTTGATGTGAAGTTTAAACCAGCAGGAGAGGAGCAGGGGCATCGGGGAAGAGTGGACCGGGCGTTACCTCCTCATCCCAAGAATGACGTGAAACATTACGGCTTCAATAAGTATCATCCAGAAGAGAGAAGGGGAAGGGAAGATTGTAAAAGAGACAGAGGGATGAACAGTCATGGCTTTCAAGATAGAAGATGTTCATCTTTTCTTTCAAGCAACAGAAATAGCAAATACCCGCACTCCAAGGAAGTTAGTGTTGCACACCAGTGGGAAAATACTCCTTTCAAAGCAGAAAGACATAGAACTGAGGACAGGAGGAAAAGAGAACGAGAAAACAAAGAAGAAAGTAGACATGTGAAAAGTGACAAAAAATCACCTCCAGAACACTTACAAAGGACTCATAAAGACACTAAGAAAAGCACTGCTGATGGAAAGAGACAGACTGAGCCCAAACATGGTAAAGGTGCAGTCTCTAACAGTGAGCTTTCTAAAGGGACAGACAGTAAAGAAGGTGCAACAAAGGTGGAGAGTGGGCCAAATGAAGCAAAAGGCAAGGACTTAAAGTTAAGCTTCATGGAAAAACTGAACTTAACTCTTTCTCCTGCTAAAAAGCAGCCTGCTTGTCAAGATAACCCACATCAAATAACTGGTGTTCCCGAGCCCAGTGGCACGTGTGACTCACGGTCCTTGGAGACGACTGGAACGGTGGCATGCCTTCCTTCTGGCAGTGAACATAATAGAGAGGAAACCAAATCAGAGTTACCAGAGCCAAAGGAGGCTCTTTTGGCAACATCTCAACTCAGGATCAGCATTCCAGAAAACAAAATGAAGGAAGAAAAGAGGTTGTTATTTAAATCTGTTGAGAATACTGTGCCTTGTGAACTGCTTGCTTGTGGCACGGAAATTTCCCTCCCAGCACCTGTAGAAATTGAACAAGCAAGATGCTTGCTTGGATCAGTGGAAGTGGAAGAGACCTGTGGTGGTGCAAGGACAGCCGCTTCTGTGGTGATGCATGTGTTACCAGAACATGCTTCTGAAGATGCCAGCCAAGAATTGGACACCAAAAGACACGATGGTATAAATGCTTGTGCTATTTCTGAAGGTGTGAAAACAAAGGTGATTCTTTCACCAAAAGCAGCTGCAGCCAGTGAGAGCCATCTTGCACCTTTGGTTGAAGAACCTAGCATTTCACTAGTAAACTGTTCGGGAGACAATAATCCTAAACTTGAACCTTCTCTTGAAGAGAGGCCTATAGTTGAGACTAAATCCTGTCCTTTGGAGTCTTGTTTACCTAAAGAGACTTTTGTACCTTCACCACAGAAGACTGAGTTGATTGACCACAAAATAGAAACTGGAGAATCAAACTCAGTATATCAAGATGATGATAACTCAGTTTTGAGTATTGACTTTAATAATCTGAGACCTATTCCAGACCCCATCAGCCCTCTGAATAGTCCAGTGAGACCGGTATGCAAAGTTGTTAGCATGGAGAGCTCATGTGCAATTCCACTGTATGATAGCAGTCATAAAGGTAATAGTTTATGTTCTATAAGTTGTCCTTTTGTCACCTAGAACAACAAAATAAGTGCTTTGGAGAATTACAAAAATTATTCATTGACATTGTGTGTATATGTGATGTGTAAGGGGTTTGTGCCAAGGAATGCTTGAGGGAGGAAACCAGAGGACAGTCATGGAGTTGGTTCTCTAGAACACCTTTACATGGGGTCTGGGGATTGAACTCAGGCCACAAGGTTTTTGAGGCAAACTCCTTTACTTATTAGTCTTCCCTGATTTTTAGATTTATTTTCTGTGTATGTATAAATGCTTGCACGTGTGTATGTCCATCAAGTGTGTGCCTGGTCCCCCTGGGGGCTAGGCACTGGATCTCCTGGAACTGGTATTAGAGGAAGCTGTGAGTTGCCATGTGAGTGGTCCCGAGCCTTAAGTGCCCCTAACCACAGAGCTACCTTTCCAGCTCCTGAACCATCTTTTTAATAATAATAATAAAGTCAGATATTAACTAGAAGTATACTCTGAGCCTTTAAGTTTAAACCACTTAAATTTTTTATGTAGCACCGGGCATGGTGGCACACGCCTTTAATCCCAGCACTTGGGAAGCAGAGGCAGGGGGATTTCTGAGTTCGAGGCCAGCCTGGTCTACAGAGTGAGTTCCAGGACAGTCAGGGCCGCACAGAGAAACCCTGTCTCAAAAAACAAACAAACAAACAAAATTTATGTAGCATGTTTTGATTCTGTTTTCTACTCCCCAACTCCTTAGTAAGATCTTTCTCACCTCACCCACCCAACTTTATATTTTTCTCTTTACAAACCATCCCCCCAAAACAAAAACAAACAAATCACAAAACAAATTGAAATAAAATGCTTCCTCCCCCCCCCCCAAAAAAAAACCCCACAAACCAAAAACAAAGCCAAAGTATCTTGTGTTAGCCAACTATTTCTGGACATAGTCCCTTCCCTGGAGTATGGTTGATATACCAGTGAACTTCACTGACGAAAACTGATTTCCCTTTGTCAGTGCATATCAATTACAAATAGCTGGATTTATGACTCGCCAGATACAATGTATAGCTATTTCTTAATTGCTGCTGGGAATTAAGCTCACGACCTTTTGTGCTACATATGCACTCCTGCCAAATTCTACCCCAGTTCTGTAATGCGTAAAGATTTGTATTACATGTGTATATGTTGGTAGTATCCAAAGGTACACATGTTCATATTTATATGCACTAGTGTGGAGGCCAGGTTGATGTGGTATGTCTTTCTCAATCTCTCTCTACTCTTACTGTATCTGATTGAACCCAGAGTTCAACAATTTGGTTAGTCTAGCTGAGTCTCTGCCTCCCATACACTGAGATTATGGGTGGGTTATCTCACCTGCACAGCTTTGCATTGATTCTGGGAATCCGAACTCCAGTCCTCACATTTGAGTGATAAGTACTCTATTCACTAAGCCATCTCTCTAACCTCTCCTCACTCCTCAACAAGTTTTTTCTGTCTAACCTAGCTTGGCCTTAGCTTCCTAGGTGTTAAAATTGTACTTGTATATTACCTTGCTCAATTTAATTGTTTTTATTGAAAAGGGGGGTGGTTGGACATATACATAATGTATGTGCATACATGCATGTATACATACATACATAATTCTATTACATTGTGGTTGAATATTAGGCCCATGGCCTTGAGTATTCAAAGCCTGTATTCTACTAATATTGAGCTATAGTCTTAGATTTCATATATACTTTTGTTGTTCAGAAACAATTATCAAATGGTGTAGAAGAGGTGATGCTGGTAAAATGAAATAAAAATTATTCAGTTAACTGACCTTTTGAGCTTATTTTCCCCATGCTGAGAGTCAATTTAAGTATTAAGCCTTAACATTTTGCCTTAAAGGAGGAAAGGTTATTAAAATAATACTTTGTTGTGTTCAGGATGCAAATGTCAAATGGCTAATACTCAGTGGTCATGTGATTTTAATATATTCTTCTCCACAGATGAGTTTCCATCCAATTCAACTCTTTCTACCTTCAAGAGTCAGTCTGATCTAAATAAGGAAAATGAAAAACCAGTTCCCAAATTTGACAAATGTTCAGAAGCAGATTCTTGTAAGCATTTGTCTTTAGATGAATTAGAAGAAGGCGAAATTAGAAGTGATGATGAAGAATCTGTAGCACAAAAACGCTTGGAAAAGAGTGCAAGACCTAGAGTTTCTGCTGAAGTGCAGCCAGGGAAAAGCAGCCCAGGAAGCAGGAGGAGCACTGTGCATGTGCATAAGGACAACGGGAGGACTGCTGTAAAACTCCCTCGGGACAGACTCACATGGAGCAAAAGATCAAGTGAATCAAGACCCTCCAACACCGAAAGGAAAAGTAAAACAATGAGCATCTCCAGCTTGGAAAAAATACTTCCGCTTATCCTTGTACCCTCTTCCCTGTGGGAGGTTATGCATATGTTACGGTTGCTAGGTAAACATGTAAGAAAAAATTATATGAAATTCAAGATAAAATTTTCATTGACACAATTTCATAGAATTATTGAATCTGCAATTTTGAGTTTCACATCACTAGTTAAATGCCTTGATTTGTCTAAGATCTGTAAGTCAGTAAGTACTTTACAAAAGAGTCTTTGTGAAGTTATAGAATCTAACCTTAAACAAGTGAAGAAGAATGGCATAGTTGACCGTTTATTTGAACAGCAACAAACAGATATGAAAAAAAAATTGTGGAAGTTTGTAGATGAACAACTTGATTATTTGTTTGAAAAGCTTAAAAAAATCCTACTAAAGTTTTGTGATTCTGTAAACTTTGAAAATGAGAATAGTGAAGGAAAACTTGGAAAAAAATATAAAGAGAGAACCCAACATTCAAATTGTCAGAAGAAAAAAATGGACAACAAAGAAATACGGAGAGAAAAAGTGCTAAAATCAGAAAATACTGTGAATTTTAAATCTTCACTGGGATGTGAAAAATCTGAAGAAAAACATCAGGACCAAAATAAAACCAATGCTAGTATAGTAAAGCATGATGTAAAAAGAACTTTTAGCACTTGCAGTGATAATACAAAGAACGCTGAATGTAAAGAGCAGTTTCTGGAAAAGAGCTGCCCGAGTACCCCTAGGCCAGGAAAAGATGAAGGACATACTGAGGAGGAGGCACAGGCGGCACAGCATGCAAGTGCTAAGTCCGAACGGAGCTTTGAGATCCTTACTGAGCAGCAGGCATCCAGCCTTACTTTTAACTTAGTGAGTGATGCACAGATGGGTGAGATATTTAAAAGCTTGCTACAAGGTTCTGATCTGTTGGACACAAGTGGCACTGAAAAGGCAGAGTGGGAATTAAAGACTCCAGAGAAACAGCTGCTGGAAAGCCTCAAGTGTGAATCTGCACCAGCTTGTGCAACAGAAGAGCTGGTTTCAGAGGGGGCTTCTCTTTGTCCAAAAGTGATCAGTGATGATAATTGGTCTTTATTATCATCTGAAAAGGGTCCATCTTTATCTTCAGGGCTTTCACTGCCAGTTCATCCTGATGTGTTAGATGAAAATTGTATGTTTGAAGTATCTTCTAACACTGCTTTAGGTAAAGATAATGTATACAGCTCAGAAAAGAGTAAGCCCTGCATCTCTTCCATACTCTTAGAAGATCTTGCGGTCTCTTTAACAGTACCGTCACCTCTGAAATCAGATGGCCATTTGAGTTTCTTAAAGCCAGAAGTTTTGTCAACTTCAACTCCTGAAGAAGTTATTAGTGCACATTTTAGTGAGGATGCTTTGCTTGAGGAAGAGGATGCATCTGAACAGGACATTCATCTAGCTCTGGAGTCTGATAACTCAAGCAGTAAGTCAAGCTGTTCATCATGGACAAGCCGGTCTGTTGCTTCAGGCTTTCAGTACCACCCTAATCTTCCCATGCATGCTGTCATAATGGAAAAGTCCAATGATCATTTCATTGTGAAAATACGGCGTGCAACACCATCTACCTCCCCTGGCCTTAAACATGGTGTGGTAGCTGAGGAGTCATTGACATCTTTGCCTAGAACTGGAAAAGAAGCTGGTGTAGCAACAGAGAAAGAACCTAACCTGTTTCAGAGTACAGTTTTAAAACCTGTCAAGGACTTGGAAAATACTGATAAAAATATTGATAAGAGTAAACTAACTCATGAAGAACAGAACTCTATAGTACAAACACAGGTTCCAGATATATATGAATTTCTTAAAGATGCCTCAAATAAGGTGGTTCATTGTGATCAAGTGGTTGATGATTGCTTCAAGTTGCATCAAGTATGGGAACCAAAAGTTTCTGAGAACCTTCAAGAGTTGCCTTCAATGGAGAAAATCCCACACTCTCTTGATAATCATCTTCCTGATACACACATAGATCTAACGAAAGATTCAGCCACTGAGACCAAAAGCTTGGGGGAGCTAATGGAAGTAACAGTTTTAAATGTTGATCACTTGGAATGTTCTCAAACCAACTTAGATCAAGATGCAGAGATAACATGTAGTTCTTTACAGCCTGATACTATAGATGCTTTTATTGATTTGACACATGATGCTTCAAGTGAGAGTAAAAATGAAGGTAGTGAACCTGTGTTAGCTGTTGAAGGTATGGGATGCCAGGTAATATGTATAGATGAGGATACCAACAAAGAAGGAAAGATGGGAAGGGCAAACAGTCCTTTAGAAAGTATTGTTGAAGAAACTTGTATTGATTTGACCTCAGAGTCTCCTGGCTCCTGTGAAATCAAGAGACATAATTTAAAGTCGGAGCCTCCATCAAAGTTGGATTGTTTAGAGTTGCCTGAAACTCTGGGTAATGGTCACAAGAAGAGGAAAAACAGTCCTGGTGTTAGTCACTCTTCTCAGAAAAAACAAAGAAAGGACATAGACTTAAGTAGTGAAAAGACCCAGAGACTTAGTCCCAATTCTGATAGAAATGGTGATGCTCACAGAAAGCAAGCGAGCAAGAAAAGAGAACCTGCAGTAAATGAAACGTCCTTGTCATCAGAGGCCAGCCCAGAGGTGAAGGGTTCAACAGCAGTACTTGCTGCTTCCCCAGCAAGCCTTTCTGCAAAAAATGTTATCAAAAAGAAGGGAGAAATTATAGTTTCATGGACAAGGTAAGACTTTTCCGAAATATTTCCTCAGAATTCTATTGCATCCTAAATAAGAGGCATGATGGATTGATTAGTAATGGCCAAAGTGAGGGCTGGAGGCATGATTCAGTGTTAAGAACACTTGCTCTTGTATAGGATGTGACTTTGGTTCCTAGCACCCACATCAGCTGGCTTACAATTCCAGGTCCAGTAGAACCAATGTCTCTGGCTTCTGAGAACATTTGAACTTTGCGCATACACTCTCTCCCTCTCTTTCTATTTCATACACACATAAATTTAAAAAGGAATTGGCCAAAGTTAGTTGTTGGTGGGTTTTTTTTAGTACAATCTAGCTATGGTGTAGAATAGTCTAGAATAATAGCTTTTATTCAGTGGTGTGAATGAATGGTCTTAAGCTATTTATTTTTGGTTTAGTTTTGAGATATGATCTCACTGTGTAACCCTGACTAGTCTAGAACTCACAGATCCAGTTGCCTCTGCTTCCTGAGTGCTGTGATTAAAGAAGGTGTGTGCTACCACATGCTGGCTGGTTTGCTTTTAGAGTTGGTCTCACTGTAGAATATGCTGGCCTCAAACCCAGAATCTCCTGTCTCTGCTTAAATCTTCACACTGGGTTACATTAATTTTAAGTTTGCTTTTTCTATTTTTTTAAGAGAAAAAACTTTCATTTGGAAAGAAATCCTTATAAACATGGTTTGGTAGGGATGTGCATAATTGGTGTTTCTAACCTGCCTCATAAATAGAATGCACTTTTAGTTTTATGTGTAGTTTTAAAGAAAAGTAGATTTTGCCAGGTGCAGCTGTTGCACATCTTTAATCCCAGCACTCAGGTGTAGAGTCTGATTATATAGAAAATTTTAGGGTATATACAGAAGACCCTGTCTCACGGGGGGGGGGGGGGATTTTTTTAAATAACACCTAAGCTAAGTAACTATTTTATAATTTTAGTATATAATTTACTTTTTTTTATTTGATTAGGTACTTTCTTCATTTACATTTCAAATGCTATCCCAAAAGTCCTCCTTACCCTCCCCTCCCATAATTTACTTTTTTAAAATTTATTTTCTCTGTAGAAAAGTAAGTTGAGTGGAAGCATGGTGGAGGCAGAAGTTCCCTGTCACAGTCACCGAGACCTAGCTTGTTTCTTGACTAGAACTAAAGAGCAAGGAGGAGGGGAGATTAAGTTATTTGATATCTTTACTATAGAAAGTTTGGGAAAAATGGGTCATTGATAGCAGTGTTGGTTTTGACATATACATTTACTGTACATTTTACTGAAAGTGGTATACCTGTTGAAAGATATAAAAGCAGTGGAATTTATTACCTTTTTAAATCAACATAAAGCTAAATATCAATCTTTCCTCTTCAGAAATGATGACCGGGAAATTTTACTGGAATGTCAGAAAAGAATGCCGTCCCTGAAAACATTTACTTATTTAGCTGTCAAGCTGAATAAAAATCCAAATCAGGTAATTACCCAGCTTTGTACATTTTCATTAGATTACATGATTGCTGCTTGACTTACTTAGATTTATTAATTAATTTACCTAGGTTTATGCTGGAGATTAAACCCAGAGGCAAATGCATTGCTACCATTGATCTTGATTTTGATCCTGTATCTGAGTGCTGGGTTTAAAGATATACAAAACCCATGCCTGACAAGATCCACTTTTCTTTAAAAGTTCATAGAAAACTCAAAGTATATTTTATTTATGAAACAATTTAGAAGCATCAGTTATGTCCTTATCCCCACATTTCATTTTTAACCTACCAAAAGACAGAAGATGTTTATTGGCTAACTTGCTTAAAAATACTGCTTCCTGTAGTACTATTAAGTTTTATAATAAGAAATGAGAAAAATTGCCTGGCGTGGTGGCGCATGCCTTTAATCCCAGCACTCAGATACAGGAGGCAAAGGTGGGTGGATTTCTGAGTTCGAGGCCAGCCTCGTCTACAGAGTGAGTTCCAGGACAGCTAGAGCTACACAGAGAAACCCTGTCTCAAAAAACCAAAAAAAAAAAAAAAAAGAAAAAAAGAAATGAGAAAAATTATTCTGATCCTCCATTCATTTCAAGGAATTTGATAGTGGTGTTTACTTATTAATTAAATTCTATTTTGTATCGAGAACTAAAGCAAAAGGAGTGTGCACACGTGCATGAGTGTGTGTGTGTGTGTGTAAAGAGACAGATTGATGAGACTTGAATAACCCTTGAATTTACTGCTGAGCCAAAGATAAACTTGAATTTTAGATCCTCCTGTCTCCCTCAAGATACCAGAGATTACAGGCATGTACAACCATGCCCTGTCTGTGTCTACTGAGGACTAAACTCCAGCCTTGTACATGCTAGGCACCACTGTCAAATAAGATATATCCTCAGCCCCGAAGATGTTTTATTTTTCTAAACATTACTTTATCTCTTTATTATTTAAGATAATTCCGTTTGTATATGTTATATGAAAGTATTCATCAAAAGTCTTAAAAGTGAATATATTAGTAATCGTTTTTATTTTTCAGGTTTCAGAGAGGTTCCAGCAGCTGAAAAAGCTCTTTGAGAAGTCAAAATGCAGGTAGTAGTGGATCCATCAAGGAGGCTAATGCTGTAAGTGCTAGACCTGCCCTTGTATGTGTCATAGCCTTCATCAGTGGAGATCACAGTAGTAGTGTGAAGATGATTACAGTAGCTAATGTCTCCTTATCTGCAGGGCAGTTGTAGTTTGCACCAGGGAAGACCAGATGAGTAGGGCTGGCTCCTCAGCTTAGTGCTTGTGGATAAGTCAGTGCTTGCTGAAGTCATTATCATTAATGAATTATCAATAATGCTGGAGATCAATCTCAAGGCCTTGTACTTACTAGGCAACTATTCTACCACTAAACTGTACCCCATCACAAAACATTTTTCTT
The DNA here is from genome assembly GCF_000001635.26 of Mus musculus. Lineage (NCBI taxonomy): Eukaryota > Metazoa > Chordata > Mammalia > Rodentia > Muridae > Mus > Mus musculus. The sequence continues at coordinate 32,649,560 of NC_000070.6, forward strand.
ATAGACAAAGAATTAAAAAAGAGCAATATTTTATAACCACTGGGTTTATTATGTAATCTGGTCTCCCTCTTCACACACACACATCCCAGGGTCTCACCATATAGCACCATCTGCCCTGGGTCCAGCTGTGCAGACCAGCCAGCCTGCCCTTGAACACAAGAGCTCTGCCTGCCTCTTTTCCTAAGTTGGGGATTAAAGATGTGTGAAAATAAAGATGTTTGAAAAAATATATTTTTTTCAAAAAATATATTTGGATGTGTTGCCTACATGTGTGAATATGTACCATGCGTATGCCTGGAGCCTGAGGAGGCCAGAAGGGGGTATTAGATCCCCTAGAACTGGAGTTGTAAACCACCTTGTTGGTTTTAGAAATCCAATTTGCATCTTCTAAAGGAGCAGAAAAATGTTTTTCTTTTCGAGACAGGGTCTCTCCGTGTAGCCCTGCTGTCCTGGAACTCACTATGTAGACCAGGCTGGCCCACATCTCACTGAGAGTCTCCTGGCTATACTGGAGAACTGGGAGTAAAGGTGTATACCCCCACCTCTAATGCAGCAAATGCTCTTAACCAGTCAGCCATCTCTCCAGCCCTCAAGCTTCACACATTTTTTTTTTAATATAGAAAATGTGTTCATAGACCTTAACCTGTTGGCATCTACATACATGACAAGATTGATTTTAGTAAACTATTGCAGTGTTTGAAGTCATGTTTCCTTGGTTTCTTTAGTTTAAGCCATATTATGTGGGTTGATTAAAGCAATGATATTTAAGTTATCAGCAATTTTTTTCTGCAACATCTCAAACAATGAAGTATTTTGTGATTTGTGAGGTTTATTTATTTAGATTAGATTCATTTTATTTTTAATTATATGTATGCTTGTGTGTCTGTGTTAGGGTTTGTACATGAGGGCCAGTGTCCTTGGAGGCCAGAAATGTCATTATCGCCTGGAGTCACAATTATAGGTTCTTTTAAGCCACCCAATGTTGGTTCTAGGAACTGAGCTTGAGTCCTCTGCAAGAAATGGTCTTAACTAGTGAGCCATCTCTCCACTTTTTATGGGAGGAAAAAACTATTATAGTATTTAATGTATCATTGTATTTTTCCGTTTGTTTGTTATCAAAATTAATTGAATGCAAATGTCAGATTTTAAAACTAGACATGGTGGTACAACCATGTGATTCCCACACTTGGGAAACTGAAGCAGGAGGATCTGCTCAAGTTTGAGGCAACCTTGAGTTACATAGTTCAAGGCCAGTTTGGGCAATGGTGTAAGACTGTCTCAAAGAAACAAAACAAAACTACCTCAAAAAAAATCCAGTTTCTAGTTAAGCTTGATTTAAGTCTAAATGGAAATTTTATTGGGTGCTTTTAAGATGGCCCAGTGCATAAAGGCACTTGCTGCCAAGCCTCATGACCTGAGTTTGATTCCCAACCCCACTTGGTAGAAGGAGAAAACCAAGTCCTACACATTTTCCTGAGCCCGACTATGTTGTGGCACACATTCTCCCTCTTCCTCCTCCTCTTACACAATAAGTAAACACATGTAAAGATCTTAAGAGTCATATTTGGGGCTGGCGAGATGGCTCAGTGGCTAAGAGCACTGACTGCTCTTCCGAAGGTCCTGAGTTCAAATCCCAGCAACCACATGGTGACTCACAACTATCTGTAATGGGATCTGGTGCTCTCTTCTGAAGACAGCTACAGTGTACTTATGTATAATAAATAAATCTTTTTTAAAAAGTCATATTTGAATATAGATCTTATATGAAGGGATCTAAATAATTTTGAGTTACTAATCATCTAATCCCTACTATGTCTGACCTTTTAATATCCGTGTCCTTGTAAAGCAATTGATTTGCTAGTGAGATCTTCAAAAGGTACTTAGTAGTTTATTGTGAAATTTATTTTCTATTTGTATAATTTAGAATCTAGGACTTAAAAATAATAGACAATTTGAAGGACTAACTTATTCTAAAGAACTTTAAGCAATAGTATAAGTGATGGCAGTTGTCTTTAAGAAATTAACCTCAGGGTCTGAAGAGATGGCTTAGTAGTTAAGAGCACTGACTGCTCTTCCAAAGGACCCACTTCAAATTCTAGCACCCACACAACAGTGCACAACTGTCTATAATTCCAGCTTTGGGGGAATCTGACACCCTCACACAAACATACATAGAGAACACAACACTAATGTAAATGAAATGGATTTTTATAACAAGGAGTTAACCTCAGCTGGGCTTGTGCTGCATGTGTAACCCCAGCCTCCCTCGGGGTCACATGATGAGATCCTCTGTAAACAACTACGTAGAGAAAGGAAAGAGCCACACCCTGTAGCGCATGCTTGCAGGCCTGATACCCTGGAAAGGCAGAGGCAGGAAGGCTAGGCGATAGATCTAGCTACATAACAAGTTTACAGCCAGCCTGTGTGTGCTACATAAGACAGATCTCCGGAAAGTTAACAAACAAACAAACAAAAGAGGACCTATTTATTTTATGTTAATGTTCTTTGAAAATATGATTCCTATTCTCTGTGAAGGGAATGTAAATTTGGGGAATGATTTTCTTGAGGGCCATATAGGTACATCTAATATCCAGGCACTCAGAAGGCAGAGACAGTAGAATTGCTACAAATATGAGGCCAGCCTAGTTTATGTGGTGAATTCCACACCTGTCTCAAAAAGGGGGAATATATATATATATATTTGCTCCCCTGGCCAGCATACTAGCACATATTGTGAGTTATCTCATTTTTAGCTATGTCTGATTCCCACTCCCCTCCTAATCCCTACCGTTAAAGCTTCATTTAATTTTGGGAGCAAAAACCAGTGTATTAGTAATTAATAAATTGATTCTGTATAAACCAGCGTTATAAGTTTAGCTGATTTAGAAGGTAACACTATGAAAGTGGGTGTGTATCAGAAACCTCCCAGGCATGGTGGCACACGCCTTTGCCCCCAGCAGCAATTTGGAGGCAAATGTGTGAGTTTGAGGCCAACCTGATCTACAAAGTGAATTCTAGGACAGCCAGGGCTGTTACATACAGAAACTCTGTCTCAAAAAAAAAAAAAAAAAAAAAAAATTCCAATTATAATGTCAGTATTTTCTTCCATTCCAGATGAGTTGCTGGATTTCATGGTGCCTCACTGATAATTCTTCTGCACAGAAGCTTCGATTCCCGTGTTTTAAATGGGGAACTAGGTGGAGGGTTTGTCTCCGTTTGACAGCTAGATGATCATCTACCTTTTTTTTTTTACTTTCCTGGTCATTGTGCTTGGTGTATTCAGATCAACAGTCTGATTCACTTACCTGTTATTGGTCAGAATGTTTTTAATCATTAAAAGTTGTTATCAAATGAAAGACTAAAAGCAACCTTGATGTAATACTGAAACCTTAGTTTTGATATTGGATGAAATAAATTCTTTAAAAAACAATTTTGTAGCATTTTAAATGTAAAAACTAGTTCACCTTTCTATTCATTTTTGTTTTTATAATTGCCTCATTTTGGAAAATTGTGAAATAATTTAAATAGTATATTTGTATATATGTACAATTATTGTGATGTAAAATACTGTAAGTGTATGTGTCTACGTCTATGTATGCACACCAATGGTTTTGCTAGCCAAGGTTTTTTTTATCTATATTAAATATTTTGTATAAACTTTCCTTTCAGTTAGTCATGTATAATAAAAACATGAAGTCCTGTTTTATTTTTATTAGTATGCTTCTTTTGTTGTGTTTAGATGATTTCTAAAGAGGTAATATTCCAAGGGAGAGTGGTTTTTGAAGTATTTCTTTTTTTGTTTGTCTTTTTGGGTTTGTTTGTTTTTGGTTTTTTTCGAGACAGTGTTTCGCTGTGTAGCCCTGGCTGTCCTGGAACTCACTCTGTAGACCAGGCTGGCCTCGAACTTAGAAATCCACCTGCCTCTGCCCCCTGAGTGCTGGGGTTAAAAGCATGTACCACCACCACCCAGCTGAAGTATTTCAAGATGAGCATCTATAATTAGCTCAGTTACTGAGGATGGCTTCATTAAATTCTGTTGCCATTGGCAGCTTTCTCACACCATGTATTGATATAGTGAAACCTGCCTCTTCTGCAGATGTCTTTACAAATACAACTAAGCCAACACAAAAAAGTGATGATTTAGAGAAAACCAGTGTAAGTATTGATTCAGCCTGAATACCTCTTTCTAGTCTCATGAAAGTTCTGGGTTATAATCTAGTCCTTAGACTTCAAAGTAGTACCTGTTTCCTTGCTCTTTCTCCTAGGATGTCCAAGGCGGTGGGGGAGGGGAATCTTAAAAGATTTTTTTGGTAGATAGAAACTTGAAGAATGGTCTGGTTTTGTAGTATGAGACCTTGGCCCCTTCTCTGAGCATCTAACGTAAACTGGAGGCCTGGCTTTGGATCACCTTCCAGGGCATCTTGTCATCCCCTACCACCAGGTAAGTGAATTCACAGAGTAAAATGATGAGAAAGAGATGTTACTGGTTCAAAAGAAAACAGACCAGACTAATGAAGACTTTTGGAATTTAAATGAAGGTAATAAGCATTGAAAGAGAAGATTTTAAAGCAAGAATGATAAATATGATACTCCTACATTTAAAGTATTTTCAAAATGGGGGCTGGAGAGACAAGAATTAAAAGCTTGTCTTGGAGTTACTACTTGTTGATTAAACACCATGGCCAGAGCAAACTGGAGAGGAAAGGGTTAGTTCTCTCACTGCCATTTAACAGTTCATCATCAAAAGCAGGGCAGGAGCTAATGCAGAAGTCATGAAGACTACTAATGGCTCCTCATGTCTTCTTCAGCCTGGTTTGGGCTGGAATCATATTTGGCTGGGCCCACCAATATCAATCACTAATTAAAACTGCTGTACAGGGTTATTAATAGCCCAGTTACAACAGGCAACTCTCAGTTGAGATTCGTTTCTCAGATATTTTAGCATGTTTCAAGTTGACATAAAACTAGACAGGACACTTACTCTTGAAGAGGACCCAGGTATGGGTCCCAGCAGGTAGATGGCTGCTTAGGAACCAAGCAGTGGTGTTGCATGCTTTTAATCCCAGTTCTTGGGAGGCAAAGCCAGGCAGATCTCTGATTTGAAAGCCAGTCTGGTCTACAGAATTAGTTCCAGGACAGCAAGGCTACACAAAGAAACCCTATCTCAAGAAACCAAAAGAGCAAAAGCATGGCTACTTGTGACTGCCTATAATTGCAGTTCCAGGGGATCCAGGCCCCTTCCTGGCATCTATGGGCTTCTGCATGGTTGTGCACCTAAAAAATGCAGGTCCACACATACACCTTGTGATGGACACTTTCAATCCTAACATTTGAGAGGCAGAGGCAATCTAAATGTGGGCCTAGTCTCTTGTATATATCAGGTTCCAGGACAACCATGGATATATAGTGAGATCCTGTCTCAAAAGAAAAAGAGAGACAGAGAAAGAATAGAGGGACTCCAGACATGACTCAGTAGTTAAGAACTTGGATCCTCTGATTGTTAAATGCTCTTAACAACTAATGCATTTCCCACCCTCCCCCCAATGAATCTTTTTAAAAAGAAAGTAAAATTAAAGAATGAGTAAGCTGAAAAATCAGGTCAAGAAACTCCCAAAAGGAACCCAAAAGGAAAGCATATTTAAGAAATATAGAGGACAGAAATAGATGTCGGGCAGTGGTGGCACATGCCTTTAATCTCAGCACTTGGGAGGCAGAGGCAGGTGGATTTCTGGGTTCAAGGCCAGCCTGGTCTACAGAGTGAGTTCCAGGACAGTTAGGGCTACGTAGAGAAACCCTGTCTCCCTCCCACAAAAAAAAAAAAAAAAAAAAAAAAAAAAAAGAAAAGAAAAGAAAAGAAAGAAAGAAAGTAAAGGAAAGAAATGTGCTGATACTGAAATAATAGACAAAAAAGTTTAAATAGAAATAAACCCACATGGTACCAAATGAGAGACTACATCTAGATATGTGCTGATATCTAAAGACAGTAAGAAAACATCTTAAAAGTTTGTAAAGTACTAGAATAACTTTTTGAACCAAATTTTCCTTGATACAAAGTATTAAAATACAATTGCCTTTCTAAAGTGAAATCATAGGTATGCAGCTGTAGTCATTAAGTAAACTAAGATAAACGCTATACAATAAAGAGAAACGTCAATGGTGCAAGTGTACGAGTGTACACTCCTGAATCCCCTGTTTCATCGAGCATCAAAAACCATCAATCTTAGTTCTTTTCTCTTCTTTTCTGTTTTTTTGAGATAGGGTTTCTCTGTGTAACCCCGGCTGTCCTGGAACTCACTCTGTAGACCAGACTGGTCTTGAACTCAGAAATCTGCCTGCCTCTGCCTTCCAAGTGCTGGGATTAAAGGCATACACCACTGGCCGGCTAGTCCTTTTCTTGTACTTTATTCTGTATCCATATCCTCTGCATCTGATTGGATCCCTGGATTTTATTTCATTTTTGGTGTGACACTTTCCACAATATACCAATCTGCTGCTGCTCTGGGGGTTGAATGCCTTTCTGGGTGTTCATTGTTAGTGCCTCCACAGCTGGAAGAAGCTTCCTTTCTCTGCACTTAGAGTAAACTTTTATCCAAGTTCTTTGGGTGGGTTTCAGAGATTGAAATCAGTTTGCCAGACTTAGGGGAAAGCATCTTTTAACTGCTGAGTCATCTAGTCAGTTCTCACCACCAAAAAGCAAAGCAGCCAGGTGTTAAAGTCACGCCTTCAATCCCAGCCCTGGGGAGGCAGAGGCAGGCGGATCTCTGAGGTCAGAGGCCTGCCCTGTCTACAGAGCAAGTTCCAGGACAGCCAGGGTTACAAAGAAATCCTATCTCAAAAAAACAAAACAAAACAAAAACTGGTGTGTGTGTTGTGTGCCACATGTATGTATGTATGTATGCCACAGAGGCCAGAAGAGGGCGTTTTATCTCATAGAGATGGAGTTACAAATGGTTGTAAGCTGCACTATGCTGGTAATGGGCTTCTTTATTGTCAATCCCTCTCAATATATTTTGTTTGACATCATTATAGGTTTAACTTGTTCGTGACCTTCATCTTAACAATTCTAACTTTGTGCACTCCGCAGCCTTTCTGGAATCATTATTACTACGGGGAGTATGCGCGAAGTGTGTGAAGGCCCACACGTGCCATGGTGTAAAATAGAGGTCACAAATCAAACTCTGGGCATCAGGCTTGCATTACAAGAGCTTTTAGCCGACTAAGGCATCTCACTAACTCCTACTCTTTTTTTAATTAAGCAATTATTTCCAGGATTTGTAAGAATACTTCAGGGCCATTTTTCTCAAAAGGTCACTCTTTTTATGGGCAACAATCTTGGACAGCGAATCCGCTTATCTTTCACACAGGACCTGTGTTGATACAGAGTAAGTCACTGTGCGCTTAGGTCGCACGCGCCGGCAGCTCCTCGTTTGGCGACGCGAATTTCACTCTCAGAAGGATCAGTCAACCGGCTAACCTCAAAAGCTACTTCCGCTTCCCTTCCTACTAGCAGTGGCGCGGCAGTGACGCATTTCCGCCCACGGGGGCGTGGCAGTAGTCGCGCCGCCGCGGGTTGATGACGCAACGTGAATTCCTTCACCACGTGTGTGTCTGCTTGCCGGCTTTCGGGGGTCTTCTTGCCGTCGTGGGTTTTCGGCCGTCACCCCGCGGCCCCGTGGCCGCGGCCGGAGACTATGGAGCACCTCTCTGTGGAGCTGGTATCCGGGCCGCTGCGGCTAATCGCCGCCAAGAACGAGAAGAGCAGCGGCGAGCTGAACAGGTTCCTGGCCAAGTCGGTGAGCGTGGGCGAAGGGAGGCGGGCCCGGGTCGCGGAGCGCCGAGTCCCGGGAAAGGGCCTTTGTTTTTCGGGGTCAGCTTCCATTTCCTCGCCCCCTGCCCGGCGCTCAGGCCCTGGTGGAGTTCATGCCCTTCAGGAATCGGCGCGGTTGGTTTTTCTGCGAGGCTGCTTCTGTCCGCCTCCCCACCCCCCAGACACGTGCTTTTCCTTCCCTTTCCCCACCCCTCGGATGCTTTTAAGGATGCTTTTCTTTACTTTGACCCTTTGGCCCACTGACGAACATCCATAGTATTTTTTCTGGGCGTCTCAATACACCACTGAGGAGACGCAAAAATCTTGTCTCTACACCCGGGGAGTTCGCGTCTTCTTCGGTGACCGTTCATAACAAACAGCTGAAGGTTTTAACAAGACAGTTAAATTGGGAGATGAAAGACTTTTTAAATTTTATTTTTTTTATTTTTATTTTTTTTACCAAATGAGTCATGTGTTTTCAAGAGCTTTGCCGTATTGGCTTTTGCCTGAGTTGAGCATCCTTACTAGACAAGTTTTCACTTTGCGTTTTAATTTCTTTCTAAGTTTCCTTACCTGCTCTGTCTGTAAGCTTGAGTCAAGAGAGACGTGATTTTAATTTTGTAAAACTCTCAGCCAAGAGTGCATAAAGTACATACACACTCCATTGTTTTAGCAGTCAACAGCAGTGTAGCCCATCCAGTGGTTCGCAACCTGTGGGTCGCCTAAGACCAGCATATTTACATTACGATTCATAACAGTAGCAAAATTACAGTTATGAGTTAGCAACGAAAATAATTTTATGATTTGGGGTTACCACAAAATGAGGAACTGTATTGAAGGATTGTAGCATTAGGAAGGTTGAAAGTCACTGTTGTAGATGAATGAACCTGAGCCATTTGCAGCATTGTAGAATTCGCCAGAGAAAATTCTGAGAGTTTTTCCCGAGGTGTTGAACCTACTTTCTGTCACTGAATTACACCCTTAGCCAAAAGGCATCTTGTTTGTTTTTTCCTTTTGAGATAACATCTCTATTATGTAGCTCTGTATGTCTCCGAGTTCACTGTGTAGACCAGGTTGGCCTCTACATAGACTGCTAGGATTCAAGGCAGGTGTCAAGACCAGCTTGGCTCAAAAGGCTTTTCTGATACTAAATTGAATGTGAAAAACCAAACCTAGTGGGATACATCTCCTGGATGTCTGTCCTGTGTGGCTCCCTTATCAAAATTGCTGTAGGTGGACTCAGCATGAATAGGCACTCTAGAGAGAAAATGGTTTTTTTGTTTGTTTTGGTTTTGGTTTTAAGAGACAGGGTTTCTCTGTGTAGCCCTGGCTGCCCTGGAACTCACTCTGTAGACCAGGCTGGCCTCGAACTCAGAAATCTGCCTGCCTCTGCCTCCTAAGTGCTGGGATTAAAGGTGTGCACCACCACCGCCCAGCAAAACTTTACTTTTTGAGACAAGATTACCCGTAGTCCAACCTGGCCTCCAATTTGCTGTATATCTAAGGATGACCTTGAGTTCCTCATTATTCTGCATCTGTTTTCCAAGCACTGATTTCGGGCTGTTACCATGGGCTTAGTTTCAAAATCTATATGCGTTGTCACTGCAACTGTGATGCCTCCTCTACTTTGACTATTGTCTACATTTACATTCATAGAGAGGAGGGTGTTTACAATAATACCAAGCATAGATAGCTACAGGGACATAACATAACTGGAGATTTGTGTACATAGAGGACAGAAGAGGGCGTCTGATTCTCTAGAGCCCTAGTACAGGTCTCGGAGCTCTGCCGCCTCTTCCTCCTTGCAGCAGGACCAACTCCCAGCCAGTTACCTAACTTTATCTCTGTTTCTTTCCTTTTTTTTTTTTTTTAGAGACGGTTTCTCTGTGTAGCTCTGGCTATCCTGGAACTCACTCTGTAGACCAGGCTGGCCCCGAACTCAGAAATCCACCTGCCTCTGCCTCCCAAGTGCTGGGATTAAAGGTGTACGCCACCACGCCTGGCTGTTTCTTGATTAAATACATATAATGGCTTTAAAATAGAATTGTTGTGGATAGCGGGGTTTCTAGGCTGATGATGTGGGTCAGTGAGGGAGTCTCTGCCTAGCATGCTTTAGGGTTGACCCCCTGGTGCTGTCACAGCAAAACAGTACAACTTCCAGCAGTATCACCTCGGGCCTGTGCTCTGCAGTGGGAGGTTTAGGCTCTTCTACTAACTTGTCAGCCGCAGCTTTGATAAATCTTAGTAATTCTGCTAGTTGAAAAAAAAAAAAAAAACAAATAAAAGGAGATGACTCCTAAAGTATGGAGAAGATTTTTATTACACAGCTATAAGGGGAAAGTAGGGGAAGAGTCCAGGCTGAACATGGCTGGAAAGGGGAGGGTGGCGGAGAGCAACAGAGGAGATGCTGATTAAGAGAGGCACCCTGAGTTAGGTGGCCAGAGACTGGGAACCAGGCTGGGGGAAGAGAAGCCCAGCTTAATAGGAGGGAGGGGTTTTTAGGGTAGGGATGGGGTGAGGGCTGCTGGAGGTGTGTGGGGGGGAGCCACAGCTTGCTCACTTGTGTACTGAATGAGACATGTCTTAGCTTTGAGACCTACTAGTCATTATAGCAAAGGAACTGAATTGGTTGCTTTGTGTTTTAGTGTGCTTTTCTCTTTTTCAAGACACGAGTTTGTGTAGTCCAGGCTCTCCTTAAACTCAGAGATTCACCTGCCTCTGCCTCCAGTGCTGGGATTACAGAGCCACTACATTCAACTGGTTGCTAAGCTTGATAAAAGGAGTGCCTGAACCACCCTAAAAATGTCTTTTCTGGTTGATTATTTACTTTTACATTTAACGTGTGCAGACAGCTCGTAGGATGTCCTCTCCGTTTACCACATGGATACTGGCAGTCGCCTTCACCTGCTGAGCCATCTCACTGGCCCAGTATTTGGTAGTTTCATCAGTGTCTTGAGCTTCCCTCAGACTAGTATGCATGTTAACCACCTAAATAAAACCCACTCAAGCTTTGTGAACGTAGATACCTGTGAGGCTTCTCCAGCAGCTCTCATTTTGCAAAGAGGCAGAATTTCCCAAGAATGCAATTGCCTGGGTGGTCTGGTAGACTTGGATTTCCGGGGCAAATCCTTGAACATTCCCTGCTTCGTTGTTGTTCTGACAGCCAGGACATGGGCTTGCAAGCTGGGGCCACAAAAAGAGAAAGTCAGTTACATAATTAATTGTCCTGTGTAACTGCTGCCTCTGCATTTTCACACTACTTATATGTGTTGGTGAGTGAACCCCTCAGGGCTTCATGGATGCAAAATAAGTAACCAAGCTGGTCCCCAGCCCTAAGTTTCATTGTTGTTTTGGGGCTTAACTATATTGTCCATTCTGTTCTAGAGCTCCTGAGCTCAGCTACCCCCCTGCCTCAGCCTTGTGAGCAGCAGGAACCGTAGGCAGGTGCTGTTGACTAGCTTTCTCCAGCTGTGGCGATTACAGGCATGTGCCACTATGCTTGCCCTCATTACTGTAATTTCATTAAGTAGTTTTATTTATGGCAGGGAATTGAGGAAACTTAGGACAGTGCCAGTTTAGTAGTTGAATGTGTCTGCCAAGGCTGGGGATATAGCTCAGTAGTATAGGAACTTTGATTCATAGCACTGCAAAACAACAACCTGTATCTACCAAAAATAGGAAAAATCTTGGCCCCTAATATTTGCTGTCATTTGGAAATAGGGCCTTTGAGAACATAAGAAAATTATCTTAGTTTCTTTTTGTTGTTATTGCTGCTGTGATAAAATGTCCTGACAAAAATGCAATGGAGGAAGAATTTATTCTGGTTCATGGGCATTGTGTCTGGGAACTCACTCACATGAAGCTGCTGTGCCTATGTCCACAGCCAGGGTTTGAGACCATGAATGCTGTTTTTTTTTTTTTTTTGAGACAGGGTTTCTCTGTATAGCCCTGGCTGTCCTGGAACTCACTTTGTAGACCAAGCTGGCCTTGAACTCAGAAATCCGCCTGCCTCTGCCTCCCAAGTGCTGGGATTAAAGGCATGAGCCACTACGCCTGGCACGAATGCTGCTCCTTAATTCTCTTTTTATACAGTTCACATCTGCTCAGGGAGTGATCTACCCAATTTAAGCGACTCTTCCCATATCAGTTAACATAACCAAGATAATCCCTCACTGGCACTCTGAGAGGCCAACCTTGTAGAGACAAATATGCTCAAAAGATGAGTCTAGATTTGGTCAATTTGACCATACTCACCATCCTTCACAAAAGTTAAAAAATATGAGATCACTAGAGTCTTAATTCAGTGTGACTTATATTTTGTGAAAGGATGGAGAAATGGCATTGGTGATTCTGACAGACGCTGAGATTGGAGTGGTGTTAGCTGAAAGCCAGGGAAAATGGAGGATTGATAGCCACTGCCAGAAGCCATGGAGCGTCAAGGAAGACTGATGATAACGCCTGTAAACTTCTCTGGGAAAATGTGTTCCTGCTCCAGAAATAAATGACACAGCACTGTTTGTTATTTTAAACCATCAGTTTATAATAGTGTTTTGGTAGTGATAGAAAATGACTTTATTTTTCATAAAGATTTGTTTTAAGAGCTTTTTTCTTTTAAGTATCTCCAAGATTACCAGCGCATGCCCTTACACACATTGGCTTACAATGGGATATATCTGATATTCCCATTGTAAGCTGAAAATAGTCAAAATAAAACGATATAATTAATCTGCCAGATATTCAGGTTTACCCAAAACACGATCAGCGTATATTAATGGGTGGGTGAAATCATCCAGCATAAATCCTATTTTAGAATAGTGTTGAAAGTAAAAGAACAGCCAGGCGTGGGTGGCGCATGCCTTTAATCCCAGCACTCTGGAGGCAGAGGCAGGCGGATTTCTGAATTCGAGGCAATCCTAGTCTACAGAGTGAGTTCCAGGACGACCAGGGGTACACAAAGAAACCCTGTCTCGAAAAAAAACAAACAAAGGAAAGTAAAAGAACAGTACTTTATGGATATACTTTTACAGCATTATAAATATGAAAAACTTGTTAATCAAACCATTGCAACTTTTATATGCCCTGTGCATCTTGGCTGAAAAAGAAATACGTTACGTTTGTTACTGGTACTGGGAATTAAGCCCACCCTCGTGCGTTATAGGCCACTGAGAACACCAGGGTTTTACATTCTCTGGACAGCGTTGAGACACCGCAACATCTACTGTTGAGCTGAAGTTGCATATCATTTAAAATAGAATCCCAAGTATTGGTTTTCTTGTGTATAGCCTCAGTAGACTGGAACTTTTCAGTAACAAACTCATCTTTTATTGTAACAAAACCATGCTTCGTTGTATTATGAAGTCACTTAAGAAATCTAGGAATTAGTGTTTTGATTCTAAGTTAGTGTTCTGATCCTTCTGGTACAAAAGAATATGGTTTACATAGACATTTGTCTTGCTTCTCACTCAGGTGTGGACACCTCAAGATCGCCAATGCATCCTGGATTCCTTGGCACAGTTGCTCCTAGATAAAGACTATACCCTTTTGCTTGGTCGCCAGTTGCGCCCTATCCTTTTGGATTTGCTGGAAAGAAATGCTAAAGCCATTAAAACTGGAGGCCAAGTCAACCACGATCTGCATGAACGACTCAGTGTGTCAATGAGCAAACTCATTGGTAGCCATCCTGACGTTCTTCCGTGAGTAGCCATTTGATTCATATTTCTCTGTAAGATGATGGCCTCTTTCTCAAGTCTAGTGTGGTGGCTCTTGGGAGGTTGAGGTAAGAGGCTTCAGAGTTTGAGTCTTTAAAATTTATTTATGAGGGGTTTTTTTTGTTTGTTTTTGTTTTGTTTTGTTTTGTTTTGTTTTGTTTAATGTAGGAGTCATGCCAGAACAAGGCACCGGATCCCTTTATAGATGGTCATGATCCATCCCATGTGGTTGCTGGGAATTGAACTCAGAACAGCTGTTCTTAAATGCTGAACTGTCTCTCCAGACCCAATTTTTGTTTTTTTGTTTTTGTTTTGTTTTAAGTTTTGTTGTCGTTGTTGTTGTTTTACATTCATTTATTCATAGAGGGTGGCCCAGAGGTCAGAGCACAGATTGGGTCAGTTCTCTCCTTCCACCATGTGTTTCCTGGGAGTTGAATTCATGTGTTCATCCTTGGTGTCAAGTACTTACCCCTGAGCCATCTCCTCACCAGCTTTTACTGGTTATCTGGTCTGACCTCACTCTGTGATCCTCTCCCAGTAGTATACCAAGTGATGGGTCTACAGGTGTATACCAGTATTCTTGGCTTAGCTGCATGAAGTGTCTGAGAAAACAGCTGTGATGTCCCAGTCAGCTCAGAATCTGGCAGATGTGCAGATAAGGTAGTTCTGAGGTTACATGCTGTTGGAGAAGCAGAAGGAAGCAGGAATTGTGGCAACTTGCAAATCCCACCTCTAGAGAATGTGTTAGAGATTCATTAATTAATTAATTTGTATTTTTCCACCAGCATTAAATTTTATGTTCTTTTGTTGTCGTTTGGTTTTGGCCTCAAACTCAGAGATCCCAGGCTCCACTGCCCTAGTGCTAATATTAAAGGCTAAAGGTGAGTTGGAGCAATGGCTCAGTGGTTAAGAGCACTGACTGCTCTTCCAGAGGTCCTGAGTTCAAGTCCCAGCAACCACATGGTCTCACAACCATCTGTAATGAGATCTGATTCCCTCTTCTGGTTTATCTGAAGACAGCTACAGTGTATTTACATGTAGTAATTAATAAATCTTTTAAAAAATAAAGTAAAATAGCAAACTTTAAAAAAAAGAAGAAGAAGAAGGCGGCTAAGGTTATGTACATCAGCCTCCCAGCAGCCACCCCTGGTACATCCTCTTCTCTGCTTCACGTGCTCCTCTTCTGTTTTTGTTTTTTGTTTGCTTTTGTAACCTATTGAATTCAGTTAGTGCAGTCTGTTGGAATGCTGAGTGATCTTTTGGCTTGATGCTGTACAGGTAAATTCATGACAGCGGTGGCCATGTCATGTTCAGAAAACAGCATTACATAGCACCCCCCTCCATCCTCAGTTCAAAGAAAAGCATGCATATCTGAGACTAATGTGACTCCTGCCCTGGGTTCTTAACTGTATTATGCTATGACTTTCCTTTCAGCTGTAGGTATATTTCAGCAATTCCCATACTAGTCCATCATTAGAGAGCACCCCAGGTCCTTCAAGACTCCAGAATGGGCACAAAAACTGTGATCAACAATACAATAGGGACTCTAAATAATTAAACATTCATGCTTGGGGGTATTAATAGCTTGGGTCCTCATGGCCAGAGGAGGTGTGTCTTTCAGAGCTCAGATTTTCTGTAAATTGTAGTGGTGCTACAGGCAAGACAGAAAATGAGGACCAAAAAAAAAAAAGCCAGGCAGTGGCGGCACATGCGTTTAATCCCAGCACTTGGGAGGCAGAGGCAAGCAGATTTCTGAGTTGGAGGCCAGCCTGGTCTACAGAGTGAGTTCCAGGACAGCCAGGGCTATGCAGAGAAACCCTGTCTCGAAAAACTAAAAAAGAAAAAGAAAGAAAAAGAAAATGAGGACACACCCACCCCCTGACTCTGGTTTAAACTGTAAATTAACTCAGTTGATCTTAAGCAATCTCTATCTCAGGTTTTTGGTAAGCAACAAATCTCAAACCCCTGGTAACCTTTTCTCACACATATTCATCTTGTGAACATACTGGTGATTGTGTATATTGATGTATTAATGGGTATGCAATTAAAAAATGACTGTGTGGCTCATATATAGTTAAGAGCAATTCATGTTATATCAACACAGTCACTTTAGAGTTTTTGTATATTTTTTTCTTGTGTGTTTTGGTGCTGCCAATTTAACTCGAGGCTCTGTGCATCCTAGGTGTTTTGACACTTTAGTCTTCTCTTGTCCTTTAAATATATTTATAAAATTGCTGACTTTGAACTTAATGATATTCTTGCCTTAACCTCTGAAGTTTTGGGAGTATAAGACACCTGATACTAATTCTTTGAGTCGTCTCCCCCCTCCCCCCAAAATCTGAAAGTTTCAATTATGTTGCTGTCTTTGGAAAACCAGCTTTTAGTTACATTGGTCTTTATTATTGAACTCATGTTTTTTTCTGTTAATTTGGTGTTTACTTTCTTCTAATTTGACATTTCATATAAGATATAAACATTCCAGTTAGTACTGCTTTGACTGCATCTAGCAAGCTTTGTAAGGTTGCAGTTTTAGTTTCCTGTATGGCCAGGGATTTTTAAGTGTGCGTGTGTGTGTGTGTGTGTGTGTGTGTGTGTGTGTTGGTGGTGGAGAGGTGTATGATGTAGGGGTTGCGTGTATATGTGCCCATGTGTCTCTAACAGTATTTCTCTTGGACTCATTTTCCCATAACTTCTCACTTTGGAGAGTAACTTGGTCCCGTCCTCCTCAGTACTGTATTTCCTGTTATTTCTTGTTCTCCACTTGTCACATATTTTTTTCTTGTTAATATATGTTGAACTTCATGTTTTATCTGCATCTAACAATTATTATTTGTGTGTGTGTGTTCTCATAAAGATCTCCTCTGTGTGCTTTAGTCTGTAGCCTAAGCACCTGGTTTTGCCTCCCCGAGATTCAGTTGAACATTTCTTTTTTGTTCCTCTTCTGTGTCTGTCTATGGCTCTCTTATCAGCAGCACGTCAGGAAAAATTATAACATGGGTTTTTGTATCTCTAGAAATCTTCCTCATAGTGAGAATTCAGTAAGTGTTCTGTGAGTACATTTAGTAATTACCACTCAAGATGTGCGGTGCTTTTGTGGGTAACACCTTTGGTGATTTGCCAATTCTCGACTGTTAACTCATGATAGGGCCTGGGTCCTCAACCTGAAATGGTTTCCATCTTTAGGATTGTATGGCTTCAGCATTGTTTTCCCCACACTCTGAGGTACCAAAAGTTGTGTAAGTTTTGCCTGCAGTCCTGTCCCTGAGTACAAATAGGCACTTGACTGCTTGAATGCTGATATTGTCTTTCCTCCTGAAGGTTTGCCCTGCGCTATTTTAAGGACACCTATCCAGTGTTTCAGAGACTCTTCCTTGAGAGTTCTGATGCGAACCCAGTGCGCTATGGACGTAGGCGGATGAAGCTCCGGGACCTAATGGAAGCAGCCAATATATTTCTACAGCACAGGCAGACTGTTTTTCGGGAACTCTGGGACTGGAGTGTGTGTGTTCCTCTCCTCAGGAGCCATGATGCTTTGGTGCGCTGGTACGTGGATTAACCTGTGCTAACTTGGGGGTGGGAGTGGGCAAAGACAAAGAAAAACTCTTTAGATATTGCTGTTGGTTATGGTGTTGACTGTGTGTTTGTTGGGTCCTGGGAATCGCAGTTATGGACGGTTGTGAGTTGTCATGTGGGTGTTTGGGATTGCACTCCAGTCCTCTGGAAGAGCAGTCAGTACTCCCAACTGCTGAGCCATCTCTCCAGCCCTAGATCTTTTTGTTCTGTTTTGTTCTTACCCCTTACCTCGATCATACAGTTTTTCATTAGAAAAAGATTATATGCATGGAGTGTCGCCCTTTTTCCTGCTCCACTAAAGGAGTTCATTGTGCTTGCTTTGTGTTTTATACCCATAAACGTGTGTTGTGGTGGTTAAGATTTTACTTTTAGTGTTTAGCTGGTGAGTACTTTTGTTAGTCAACAGGAGGGCAGGAGAATTGACATGCTTCTGTTTCCTTCAGGCATACAGCTAACTGTCTCGCTTTGGTGACCTGTATGAATGAGGAACACAAGTTATCCTTCTTAAGGAAGATCTTCAGTAGTGATGAGTTGGTGCATTTCAGGTTGAGGTAAGTAGGGACCTACTTGGAGGTCTTGCTGTGTCTTTTCTGTGGCAATTCATGGACCTTTTTTCCCTCTTAGGTTGTTAGAAGAGGCTCAGCTACAGGATCTGGAGAAGGCCTTGGTTTTAGCCAACCCAGAAGTCTCCCTTTGGCATAAGGGAGAGGAACCTCAGTATATTCAGGGGCACCTAGTTTCAGCTGACCTCTCTTCCAGTGTGGCAGCTGTCTGTGGTGTGGTGCTCCCTAAGCTATCCTCCAGTCCTGGAGAGCAGGTATTGTGGCCTCACCAGGGGTTGTGCTCCATAAACCATCAATATGCAGTTTCTTTGGTCAAGGTCCACGAATCATGTGTTATCCATATTGTGTTTGCTAAAGTGATGTTCCATTTTAGAAGTGTTTAGGTGAGAAATGAAGATAAATTCATCCCTGAGTTTGTCCTGTATATTCTCTTCATCTCTTTTAAATCTGAAAGTAGAAATATAATGTCATCTGTGTGATGCTTTGAACTTTAGCAAAATTTGAAGCTAGGCATAGTTACATAGGCAGGCCTGTGATCTCAGGATTGATAAAGAACAAAACAATAAACCAAGGCTGGTGTAAAAGAGACTTAAGGATTGAAGCTTAAAAACATATATTGGCTAGGCCAGGATCACTCGACAACAAAAGACTGCAGTTCTTCCTGTACCTGAAAACATCAGATGCATTGAAACATAATGTATTCTCTCTGTGCCCAGATTTTTCCCAGCTAGCTCTCAGTCTGTGCATTCTACATCTATGCAAGAGGTGCATACTTAACATGTACTAAACATATAACTAGGCTGCTAGTTCCTGCATTGTTGATTTTTTTTAAACAAATTTTCTTTTTAATTATTATGTGTACATGTGTGTGCCTATGTGTATGTTTTGTGCATCACATGAGTGCAGAAGCCCATAGAGGTCAGAGATTGTCTTGGATATCCTGGAACTATAGTTAATAGTCTCTGCACTGCTAATGTTGAGTATAAAATGTTAGCATATGGAAAGTGGAATGGAAAAAAAAATCCACTGGTTACTGATGAGGCTCTTAAATATATTTAGAAATTGTCCTTGGACTGGAGAGATAACTCCAGTATTAAGAGCAGTTACTGGGCCTACTTAGTCCTAGCACTCAGGAAGCAGAGGCCGCCAAGGCTACAGAGTTGAGGCCTTGTCTCAAACAAACAAAAGCATTTTCTGCTCTTCCAGGGGAACAGCATGCAGTTCAGTTTCCAGCATCTACAGCAGACAGCTCACAAGCCTGTGTGTGATGCCAGTTCCAGAGGATCTGGTGCCCTCTTCTGGACTCCATAGGCAGCAAGTACACATGTGGTGTACAGACACACACACACAGAATGCCCATACACATAAAATAAAATGGTATCAGTTTTTTAAAAATAAAAAGGGCACCTCACACTTTTGCTCTACACAAAAATAGTTTTTAAAACATGCAGAGCATATCCTCCTGAGTTTGGCTCACACTCTTGTTATATAATGTAATGTCAGTAGAAGCATTGTTGAAGAAATTAACTGTGTTGTTTGTGGGAAGGGCTCTCCTAATAGTCTTTCCATTTCTCACATTTCTTCTTAGGCAAGTGACAGGAGTTCTTCCCTGGAACAGGAGCTGGCTCTTAAGTCCTTTGTGTTGGTTGAGTCTGTGTGTAAAAATCTTCAGCTGCTAGCTGTTTCAGTGGCTTCTCAAAATGCTGTGTTGTTGGAAGGACCAATAGGAAGTGGCAAAACCTCCTTAGTTGAACATTTAGCTGCAGTGACTGGTAGAACGAAACCTCCTCAGCTTCTCAAAGTCCAGCTTGGAGATCAGACAGACAGCAAGGTAATTAAGAAATGGCAAGTATTGCTGGTTTGGTTTGTTTGCATATATCAGCATTCTAATGTTTTTGCTAAGGGAACATAGAAATAGTTATTGCCCTTGTTTCTGACTTTTAGAGCAAGCTTTGTAAACCTCACATGCCTTCTTCCCTTGTTGAAATTTCATACGACTGTTTTGTTGTTGTTGTTGGTTTTTGTTGTTGTTTTTTGTTTTGAGACAGGATTTCTCTGTGTAGCCCTGGCTGTCCTGGTACTCACTCTGTAGACCAGGCTGGCCTCGAACTCAGAAATCCGCCTGTCTCTGCCTCTCAAGTGCTGGGATTAAAGGTGTGCACCACCACTGCCCGGCTCATACACACACACACGTCTTTTCAAAGCCTTGCTATCTCAGGTGTTTGATTTCTCTAATTCACCTCTTTCTACAGATGCTACTAGGCATGTATCGCTGTACAGATGTCCCTGGAGAGTTTGTATGGCAGCCTGGCACCCTGACACAGGCAGCCACAAAAGGTTACTGGATCCTTCTGGAGGATATTGACTATGCTCCTTTGGATGTGGTATGACGTTTTGCACTTTACTCTGCACATTTTGTCTTTGAAGAACGTTTTGTCCACAGCGCTTGGGGGGTGTTTTGGTGTTCTGAGTTTTACATGATACATTTTAAGAAGCTCATTCCTAGTTACCTACTCTGACTTGAGAACGTGGGTTTCTTCACTTGTCTTGTGTTGCACAGAGTGTTTATTGAGTTTTGTGCTGACTTGATAGTGATTAAGTAAAGTGAGCTGTCTAATGCTTGATGGGAGCAGTTAGTGATACAATTGGACCTTTGAGATCAGCTTCCCAGGAGTGGCAGCTATAGAAGAGGGCTACAAATGGCTCAAATGCTTGTTTTTTTGAGATGCTTTTGATTATACAGTTGTGTTCCTGTTGATCTCAGATTGACATAGCTCTTTCCTATGCAGTCATTATAGGAGCATGCCACAAGGTGGCTTACTTCTGCAGTTAAGTGGCGGTCTGTGTTTCTTCTGAAATCCTTAAACTATGACCAAAGGTGAAGCTCTACATTAAGTGTGTATTGAATTGTAAATAACTGGAGAAGACAAATAATGGTTATGTGTTGGGAGGGGCATTCCTCTCCCACCAAATCTAGCTGGTTCTGGCTCGTTCTTTATGATTTAGTGAATCTTTTTATCTTTGGAGCAGGTTCAGTGAATTCTTCTGAATTAAGCTTATCATGCTTTTTTGGCCATTTGCATCTGTTGGTTTTAAAAGTCCTAAGTCCTGTGTACATCCTACTGTCTTGATTTTTTTTTCTGGACCACAGTAGCACTCAGTGACTATTGAGTTAATAAGGTGTACTGGAGTGCAACTTAGAAAACAAAAATGGATTTGATTTCAGTTTGCAGTGTGAAGAAAACTGGATGGAGCTTACTTTAAGGATATGTCCATCATTTGGACATAAGTGGTGTTTGCTTGTTTGCTTATCAACTCTGTCCCCATGACTTTATCAATGGGGTTTTGTGATTTAGGTTTCTGTGTTGATCCCTCTGCTGGAACATGGAGAGCTTCTGATTCCTGGCCACGGCGACTGTTTAAAAGTAGCTCCGACATTTCAGCTGTTCGCAACCAGGAGGTATGTGTGACTCTCTGTCCTGATTCTCAAACCAGGTTCGATCTTTGTTTTGCTGAAGTCATTTATTGCTGAAGTCATTTATGCTTCAAAGAAACATCTTATCATTGATATCTAAACACACTGTGGCATTATCCCAGTGATTTAAAAACAATTTGAAAAAATTCTATCAGTACTTTTTAAAAAAAAAAGACTTGTGGGTCAAGTAACCTACCCTAATTTACCTGTATCTAGCAGTAAAATGGCAGCTTTATTTATGAATAAGGAATTGTATAGCAGTCATCCTATTTCTGATTTCACTTACCATGGTTTTAGCTGCTCAGTCAGTAGGATTTGAAAGTATTAATGGAAAATTAAATAAAAATTTACAACTTTTCGCTGGGCGTGGTAGCGCACGCCTTTAATCCCAGCACTTGGGAGGCAGAGGCAGGTGGATTTCTGAGTTCGAGGCCAGCCTGGTCTACAGAGTGAGTTCCAGGACAGCCAGGGCTATACAGAGAAACCCTGTCTCGCAAAAAAACCAAAAATTTACAACTTTCATAGTATTGTTCTAATTGGTTGTTTAGAGTTTAGTAGATTTGTTGTAGAGACTTGCTGCACTACAGGCTGTCATCAAATTCAATAAGATTCTGTTTCTCCCATGGGGATATTATACTTTATTCTTGTTTTGCATAATTAATAAAACTTTACCATTGGTTTCTATGTGTAGAATTTGTACTGTCTGGTTTCAGTCATCCGTCATAGATTTTTGGGGGAGTGCCCTGTATATGAAGCAGGTTGACTGTAACTCAATATGAAGTCTGAACCTTTCATGTGCCACTGTTTGAATTCTCTCCTTTACAATGCAGGCTCTTGAGCTGTGGAGGAAGTTGGTACCGACCAATGAATAGTCATGCTACTATGCTAGACAAATACTGGACCAAAATTCACCTGCATAATCTGAATAAGAAAGACCTGAATGAGGTATGCAGCTTTGGATAATAAGAGGCTTTTGTTTCTATTTTTCATCATGAAAATTCCAGAAGCTCCACATAGGGATAAATATAGGAGCATGCCTAAATGAAATATCCAAAGTCTAGTTCCGAAAAAGACATCTAATGCTCTGGAACTAGAGATACTGCACTTTCAAACAGAATGTTGATCTCAGCACACCTAACAATTTTTATTCTTTTTTTTTTTTCTTGGATGTTTTGTTTTGTTTTGTTTTTTTTTGAGACAGGGTTTCTCTGTGTATCTCTGGCTGTCCTGGAACTCACTCTGTAGACCAGGCTGGCCTCAGAACTCAGAAATCCACCTGCCTCTGCCTCCCAAGTGCTGGGATTAAAGGCCTGCGCTACCACTACCACCACCCCCTCCACCACCCCCACCCCGCCTTTTCTTGGATTTTTTTGAGGCAGAGTTTCTCTTTGTAGCGTTGACTGTCCTAGAATACTCTCTGTAGACCAGCCTGGCCTTGAACTCACAGATATTCACCCATCTCTGCCTTCTAACCTCTGGGATTAAAGATGTATGTCGCCACTGCTCTGTCATTTTCTGAAACTTTGTGCCCCCATTATATCTTGACTAGGGGCTGTATTCTATGCTGGCAATGTCTACTCAGCTACCTGTGACTGACAAGTTCCTTTTCTACTCCTTGCAATCTTCCTTGTCTCCCAAGCATCCCTGACCACATTGTTCATTTGGCAGACAAGGCAGATGAACCTAGGGTTTCTCTTTTATGTTAATTTCCCTATCAAACAGAAGTGAATAGACACATCCATCAATATTTTATAAAATGTTGGTTGGGTAGTACGTCTGTGATGTAGAATTTCCAAGCCCCAGGTCCAGTGCTAATCATTCCAACAGTTACACAGCTCTGCAGTGGAGAGAGAACATTCTAAACTGTTGTAGATGGCTAGTTTGTCAATAGTATGAGGAGAGGGACAAGTATAGTGAATGGGTGGGAACAAAGGGAGAATACAAAGTCCTGTGCTTGGTAAGGATTTAAATTGGTAAGAACTCTTTGGTTGACTAGTGTCAGTGGTTGATGTGCATTCCCCACCCCTGAGTTAGGGCTGGGACCCAGGTCTTTGGCCAGACTAGGACAATGTTCTTCTGCTAGATTGCTAAGATACGTTTAAGAGTCTCTCTAGCTGTGGATTGTTTTTTCTCGCCCTGAGTCAGGTTCTTCAGAGCAAATACCCAAGCCTCTTAGCTGCAACTGATCACTTGCTTGACATTTATATCGAGCTTACTGGAGAAAAACATTGCTGTCCAAGTGTTGCCTATGACAAGGCACCACAGGAAGTTTCAGAAGCTGAGAGAGAAAACAGAAGAGTGGTTCTTGAGGGAAGAGAATTATCTTTAAGGTACTCCCTTTGCTGGAAAGTTCCTAGTTAGAAGCAGATGGGCTTTATGTTCAGGTTTACAGATTAAGCACGTGGGTTGCATGTGAGATCAGATCCCTATGGGCAGGTTCAGATGCGGGTACCTCGAATGTTGTAATTCTAGCATCCTAAGTGTCTGAGGCAGGAAGATCCTCCAGGCCTGACCTGGCTGTAAACCCAAACTGGGACAGAGCTTGCATAGCTCAAAACCAGAGCTTTAGAAATTAACTTAAATAGTTGCTTGTTTGATTATTTGTTTGTTCGTTTGTATTTTTAATGTGGTGGGAGTGGTGATTGAGACAGAGTCCATTTGTGTAGCCCCTGCTAACCCAACATAGCCTGCAGATACCTCCTAGGTGTTGGGATTACAAATGTGTGTCACCATACCTGGTGCTCTTTCTGAAAAGGTCTTAAGCTTTAGCCTTTCTGGGTTTGCTCTATATAATGAGTTCTATGTCTCACCTCTCCATCCTCCGTGGGGACATATGTGGAATCAGTGGGTCCCCTAAATTTGGTAGTTCTTTCTTTCTTTCTTTCTTTCTTTCTTTCTTTCTTTCTTTCTTTCTTTCTTTCTTTCTTTCTTTCTTTCTTTCTTTCTTTCTTTCCTCTCTCTCTCTCTCTCTCTCTCTCTCTCTCTCTCGACAGGATATCTCTGTGTTGTCCTGGAACTCACTGTGTAGACCATGCTGGCCTTGAACTCATAATCTAATTTGGTAGTATTTAGTCTCTTTCCTTTCTTGTTACCTTTTCTGGTGTGGGTCAGGGAGAAACTGGAATGGTCAAGGACTTAATCTATAGTACTTTTTGCTTCACATTGGTGGAAAAATAGGGGAGACTTTAGTCATCACATAATGTGAGATTTAAGAGTACTAAATAGATTGTCATCTTGTCAGCCTATGTTTTGTTGTTTGTTTTTTAAGGGATCTGCTGAACTGGTGTAATAGAGTTGCTCATGGCTTTGACCCTACATCTTCAACAGCATTGTTGCATATTTTTCAGGAGGTAAGATGCTGTTGGTGTCTTTACTGGTTGCCAGCTTCTCTAGCTACCATTTATCTCCTTAGCTACTTAAAACTGAACTGCCTTCAAGCTAAACAGATATAGTGAATCACTTACCTAGAAGAAGTAAGGCTTTTACAGTAAAACATTGAGATGAGAGCTTGACTAAAATGGGTGTGGTTTATCACGTGCTCTAGAGCTATGGTTCTTATAGCTTATGTAACTCTCTTCATCTGTTTATCTTTGCTTTAGAGAAGTCTATGGGAACTTCAAAAAAGTAAAGCCTGGGGGAAGGGAGGCCCTGTAGGAGTAGAGCTTTGTTAATTCCCTAGAAACAAAGTAGGCTTCGTAAAGATAATGTGCTCCCAAAACACTAGTTGAAGGGAGAGCCACAACCAATCTGGTTTGCATTCTTTCAGTGTATGTGCTAAAGGTAAGTTACTTTGAATAGAAAGCAACCTCTTTTGCAGTACATATTCTGTTTTCTGAACCTTAAAATGCTTCGTGGCCTCCTTCATTCTTTCATTCAGTTTGTCAAGACAGGGTTTCTCTGTGTAGCCCTGGCTGTCCTGGAACTCTTCCTGTAGACCAGGCTGGCCTCAAACTCAGAAATCTGCATGCCTCTGCCTCCTAAGTGCAGGGATTAAAGGTGTGCGCACCACTGCCCGGCTTTAAAAAGATTTTTAATTTTATATGTCTCTCTTTCTATCTATGAGTTCCTAGATACGAATGTAGCATTGAATCCTCTGGCTGTACAGTTAAAGACAGTTGAGAGCTGTCCAGTGTTAGTGCTAGGATCTGGATTCAGGTCCTCTGCTAATGCAGTACATGCTCTTACGCACTGTTCCATCTTTCTTGCCCAATGTGTTACTCCTGTTCCCTTGGTTGTCTTTACTAGGCTATGGACTGTTTCACTGCTATGCTTTCTGAGCAGACAAAAAAACTGAGAATGGCAGAGGTTATTGGGAGCAGACTGAACATTTCTAAGAAAAAGGTATGTGCTTGCATGTTGAAAGAAGGCTGGGCTGCTTTGCTAGGGTGTTGATTCCTCTGTAGACATGAATGGCCTTTTACTCCCAGTCAGCGATAGTACCTTCTTAAAGTGACTTTACTCCCATCTATGTAACTTTAGACCTCGTTTCCTAGTGTTTCTGTGAATATCTTGTTTTCAGAGTAGAAACACTCTCAGGAGCATTGAGAAAGTGTGTACTTTCATGTACAAGTTTTTCTTTCTGTTTTAGTTTTATCTGTTTATTATTTTTTTAGGCAGTGCCTCACTGTGTAGCACTTTCTGGTCTGAAACACATGATCTGATTAAAGACATGTGCCAGAACCGCAGCTTACTGTTTTTCTTTAAAAATGAAAATAGTTTCAATGACTGGTACTAAGTTCTCTAGGTTTAGCCCTTAGGTTGTGGGGATAGCTTACCTTTTACTTTTTAAATCAAAATGTGTGGTTTTGAGGGGCTAAACTTGCAACCCAGTGATAGTATGTGTGCTCAACATTGATGAGGTCCTGGATTTGATGTCCAGAAGGTGATACATGTACACTTTTTAAAGGTGAAAGCCTTTGAGCAGTGGAATTGGTGGTATTGAAGCCTGCAGAAAGGCTGGGTTAATCAAGGCTTTCTTACTTGAACTATCACAGCAGTAATTGTAATAGTAAAGTTGTTTGTTGAGCTTTTGCAGTAGATTGGTTTGGTCTCAGACCGTGGGGTACCCTCCTGAAAACAGCTCGTAAGTGTGTTCATCTCAGTAAGCAAAGGCTGCGAAACACCACTGGGATTGGCTTAGATGGGTCAGTGTTTCCTGTGCTGATTGGGAGGAGAGGGCTCCTGTAAATATTTTGCCCATTTATTCTAGGCTCAAACCTGAGCTCTTATCTGGGTTCTTTGTAAGAAGGTAAGAGATGAATGGTTATTTTTTGACTTACAGGACGGCTGCTGCAGCTTTTCTTTCTCTAGAGATAGACCATGGAGTCTTACTTTATAGTTAGAAATGCAAAGTCGCCAAAAGCATAGTTAAAGAACAATTGAATTTTTATGTTAGGAGTGGATTTTCCTTTCCTCTAAGCCCGTGGTAAATGTCAGTGTGTTCACTTTCATCTAGGCAGTATGCAGTAAAGGGTAGAGTTTCTCTCCTGTTGCTATGCATGGTACAGTCCCCTAGCAAAGCAACTTAGGGAAAGGGTTTTTTTGGTCACAGTTTGAAGTGGGAGCCCCATCACTGAAGGGAAATCGCAGAGGTGGGAGCTTGAGAGAGCTGTTCAGATTGTATCTACAGTCAAGGAACAGAAAGCTTTAATCAATGTTGGTTCTCAGCTTGCCGATGTTTCTACAGTGCAGGGCACCTACCCAGGGAGTAGTACTGCCCAGAGTCAAGGTGGCTCTTCTCACATCAGTCAGCAGCATCATGACAGTCCTTCATAGGCATGGCCAGATACTTTGTCCTCTGGGTAACAGTGACAATTACACTAGCTGTCTTTGGTACCACTCCTTGGATATGTGTGCAGTGTTAAGCATTTTAAAAACTTGGAAAGTAAAAGAAAGTAAGAACGCAGAAACCCTTGATGTAATGCTAACTTGGGTATCTTGGAAGTAGACACTACTTTCATGGTGAAGCATTGCTGAGTTCATTTAGATACTTTGGCTGAAGAAATGTTTAAAAACAGGAAGATTTTTAACTTAATTGAAATCTTTCTTTCCCACAGGCTGAATTTTACTGTAAGCTTTATAAACCAGAAATTGTCATTAATGAGCTAGACGTCCAAGTAGGTCGAGTGCGGCTTTTACGGAAACAAAGTGAAGTTGTTCGAATTCAGAAGTAAGTAGAATTCACTAGCTGCAGATTGTGTGAACAAAGCATGCCTGGGCTGGCAGATCTCCACTCTGCTGTGTGTTGGAGGAATAGTAATTTTCCAAAATAGGTTCTAGGGATGAGATATTGATAGCTGTTAGCAGCTTGGAACTGATAGCAGCCCTTGATCTGACTTAGTACGATTTATGTAGTGAAATACGCTCAAGTATATATCAGGCTGTCCTGGTGTATACTTTTCTTCAAGGCTAGGATCAAATAAAATTCTAAATAATGTGTATAGGAAATGTGTTTTTGGCATCTCATGGTGTTTAAGTTACAACCAATCACACCAGCCATTGAAGTAAGCACACAACCCTGCCCACCTTCCCTACCTATCTCAAGACAAGTCATAGTCACAGTTTCTGGTTAGACCCTCAATTTTGGGGGGAAGACTTTTTTTAAAATATTTTTTAACCTTTTTATTTTATTTTATTTTTGGTTTTTTTGAGACAGGGTTTCTCTGTATATCCCAGGATGTCCTGGAACTCACTTTGTAGACCAGGCTGGCCTCGAACTCAGAAATCCGCCTGCCTCTGCCTCCCCAGTGCTGGGATTAAAGGTATGCGCCACCCCGCCCAGCTGGGGGGAAGACATTTTAACACAAATTATATAATTTTCTTTAAATACTTGAAGATACGTGTGTATCTGTATGACTTGTGTATATGGTTGTGTGTGCCATGACATGTAATGTGAACATCACAGGGCAACTGGTTGCCAGGCTTGTCATGGGCAGTAAGTGCCTCTCCCTGCTGAGCCATTTCCAGGCCCTGTATAAATGAGGAATTGAAGCTAATATAAGGGAAGTGAGTTGTTCAAGAATATGCTGTACGGGTATGTCTTATATTTTGGGTGTTCAGAACATTGCATCGTAACCACAGGTGTTATCTTGTTATATGTGTCACCAGCTGAATAGATGTTCAATATTTGTAGAGCACAGTAAATTGTAGTCTGAATGTTCTAAGAATGTTACAATATGAAGAAAATTACTCTGGGTTATTTTCTCTCTCTCTCTCTCTCTCTCTCTCTTTTTTTTTTTTCCCAAGTTTTTTGAGACAGGGTTTCTCTGTATATCCCAGGATGTCCTGGAACTCACTTTGTAGACCAGGCTGGCCTCGAACTCAGAAATCCGCCTGCCTCTGCCTCCCAAGTACAGGCATTAAAGGCGTGCGCCACCACTGCCTGGCCTGGCTCTATTTTCTCATTTTTCTTTGGATTTGTGTTTTATGTCCAACACTTAGGAAAAGCTTGAAGCCTAGATGTTTTTCTCTATTATCTTTCTGCTGGGACTTGCACAAGACTATCACTGAGCTACGCTCCTAGTTACTAAGTTTGAAGTCGGATGTTACTAGATTCTGCCCACGTCATCACGCCTGGCCTAGCTAGATTGTAACTCCCTCTTTCCTTTTCCTAGAGAGAAGTGCACTTTTGCTGCTACCCGCCCGTCCTCTGTTCTCCTTGAGCAGCTCGCAGTGTGTGTCAGTCAAGGGGAGCCTGTGTTGTTAGTGGGAGAGACAGGAACTGGTAAAACCTCCGCTGTCCAGTACTTGGCTTATGCTACAGGTAACCTTGGGTCGGGGACATAGGCCCTACGTGTAACCTGAGGAGCAGGGCCGGATTGGGTGAACAAGTAGGGGAACAAAGGCCCTGACTTGTAGCCTAGGATTGGCCTCAGACTTGGGGGCATCTTCTTGCCTTAGCCCCCTATGTGCTTGGATTATATGTGCATCACCAGGCCAGGTTTAATGTTTTTGTTTGATTTGCTTTGTTGTTGTTTTCTTCTAAATAGTAAATCTAAGGGTATTAAATTTAAAGTGGCCTCATTCCATTTATAGTCAATTTCTCTGGAAATAACCACTAGTTACATATTAACATTAATTTTTTTTACAATCTCTACATACACCCAAACATAAGCGTACATATGTATTGTTTCAAAACAAATGCAGTTGTGCTTTGTATATATGCCACACATGCTGCTTTGCTTTTCTTGTAGCTTAGCCCAGGTTGGCCTCCCACTTAGGAACCTGGTGATTCTGCCTCAGCTTCTTGGGTAACATTACAAGTGGATGGCAAGACTTGCTTATGTTTGTGCTTAATTAAGTTTATTAGACAACTTTTAAAAATGTCTTACTCCTTTTTATGGCCAAATAGTAGTATATACTCTGGGTATTTATTTAGTCATCATAGGCATCAACTTATTGAAGGATCTTTTTATATGTTGTTTGTATTTTCAACACAAGCTCTCCATGTAGATCTGGCTATCCTGGAACTCACTCTGTAGGCCAGACTAGCCTTGTAGTCACAGAGGCCTGCCTCTGCCTCTGGGACTAAAGGTATGTGTTACCACCACCCGGCTGAAGAATCATTTTGTTGGTTACAATTTTTAGATGTTAAGGAATTTAAGGCTTCTGAAATTCATAGAGAAGGTCAAAGAAAACACATGTGTGAAAACTTGCCTGCCTTCTTAAGGAATACATTGTGAGCTTTTGTTTGGTTGTTTATGTTTTTTGAAACAAGTTCTCCTTGTTTCTGGCTGTACTGGACTACTTTTCAGACCAGGCTGGGCTGTAACTCATAAAAACATGCACCATCAAAGCTTGACACCTTTAAATGTTTAAAATATGTCTTTTCCTTTGTTGCGTAAAGGCCAGCATTTGAGAGTTGTCAATATGAATCAACAAAGTGACACTGCAGACTTGCTTGGAGGGTAAGTGTGATTCACATACTACTAAAATTCTATGTTGTGTTTACTGCTAGAGTTGGGAAATGCTGTTTGCTTACAAAACTCAAGTCTGTTCTGCTTGGAGGTTGTGCAAAGACCTATTCCTCTTCTCCCATTGCAGTACAGTTTGTTTCTGAGTTAGAGTCTCACTGTAGTCTGGCTGGTCTGGAGCTAACTATAGACCAAGATGGCCTCCAGTCCACTTGCCTGATAACAGCAGTGGGCTAACTTGCTTGTGTATGTGCTTGAGGACACACGAGTGCCATAACACGTGGAAGGCAGAGGGCCAGCTGCACTGCACAGTAGTAGATTAATTTATTGCTGTGGC
The DNA here is from genome assembly GCF_000001635.26 of Mus musculus. NCBI lineage: Eukaryota > Metazoa > Chordata > Mammalia > Rodentia > Muridae > Mus > Mus musculus. The sequence continues at coordinate 32,679,935 of NC_000070.6, forward strand.
TTGAAGGCACCTGAATGCTGAGGTTTTCAGATTTAGCAGCAAGCACCTTTACCCACTGAACTATTTCATTGCCTATCTCTTAAATTTAAGTGAAAATGTTACATTTTTTTATACATGGAAACATAAGTTATTTCTGTAATATGTAGAAAATGGCATAAATCAAGTTTTTTATTATAGACTACCTTGTGCGTAAAATGAGAAGGCCAAAAATAACCAAAATTTGGTAATACTCAGGGAGATATGGTAATATCCTATTCCTAGGATGTGTAATTAGTTTCATGTTTTATAACTCACGTTGAATGTATTTAAATAGAACAAATATATTAAAAGTGTAAGTAGGCCTCAGTGGTTTACAAATCTTAAGGCACTTTGAAGAGCCGTAAAGCTTTTCAGATTTATACTGAGATTGCTCTCTGATTGCTAGTCTCTGTTCATGTATAGCATTACAATGCTCTTTGGGTGGGTTCCCCCCCCCCAACAGTATTTTTATTCTTTGAAAATCCCGTGCATTTTATTTTGTATGATGACCTCCTGGCTTTTCCCATCTAACTCCTTCCCATTCATTCCCCCCTTTCCTTCCTCTGGTTTTGTGTTTCTTGTTTTGGTTTTTCAGTTTTCTTTTCTCTTTGAGTCTAGTTTGTTTCCCAGCTAGTACTTGCCTCTGGTTCTTTTGTTTGATAGGTTTTTGTTGTTGGTGGTTTTGTTTGTTTAGAGAAAGTATTACTGTGTAGCTCAGGCTTGCCTACAACACTGGACTCTCCTGCCTCCACTTTCTAAATGCTGTGATTATGGGCCTGTGCCACCATACCATACCCTAGCTAGGCCTGTTTTCTATTAATATTAAATGATGAATGTCATCTAATCCCTTCTTAGAAAGCAGACTCTGGGCTCTGTTGATGTCGCAAGCAGTCTATAACTGTATATACCCCCCACCCTCTCATTTCATGTTCATCTGATTTTTGTCTTAGTACATTGAGCTTCTGGTAGGCACCACACACACCCCTTTATATTACTTGGGAGGAATGAAAACCAGTTTCCAGGAGGGTAAGGATGAGGAGAGCATAAAGACTTGGTGAAAGGACATGGGGATAGAAGGAGCAGATGGCGCCCCTAGGGGGGAAGAAGTGACTAGCACAGAGCAGTAAAGCACAGAGCAAGCGACCATTTATCAGGAGACTTTACGATCATTTATAATTCCAGAAAGTAAAGAACCAAAGTTTCTCTTTGGATAAATTGAGAAGGAAGAGAAGAGAAAGACTGAAGAAAATTAAACATAGATAAAATGTCCACTCTTCACTTCCTTGCCATGCTCAGGCCATTCTTAGGAGAAGTAACACTGAAAGGGGTGAATGGCCGAGCTCACTCAGCCGACCCTGAGTGAAGACGGACTCTTTCTTTCTGCATCGTTCATTTTCATAATTTAGCACGGTCTGTTTTCTGTCTTGATTTTCAATTGTTCCGTGTATCAGTGTGCAAACTCCTTTTCCTTTCTTGTAGCCATTTTAAGATGAGTTCTTAAATACAGCCCTAGTGTATGTCATAGGTAGCTGGTATCCTTCGTGGGGGAAGATGTTTTGGACCCATATTATATTTGGCAGAAATTTCTGAAGTTGCTCCTAAGATACCATTTCCAAAAGACACGTTGACCACTTTGCTTTAAAGTTGTGTGTAGTGTGTAGGTTGTTTCTGCATTCCTTCTTTAGCTGGATTCCTTTGCGTATCTGTGCTGCATTGATTGAAATGCTTCTCTTTTCTAAGATGCATATATAGTTTTCTTTTGTTAATTTTGGGAGTGGAGTTAAGGACTTGCTGAAGGTGATCTTCAGGCTCATGGGCTACACATCCTTCATCCTTGAGCTACACATGTGACATGTTTCTCTTCCTTCATCAGTTGACCTCTGCATTGCCTTTTAACTGAGCTTCTGTTACTAGGCTCAGCCTTTAATAAGCCAATTTTTCTTTTACAGGAAGTGGTCTCATTTGAAATACTAAGCTAATCTTTGATATCGTCTATAGACGAACAGTAACAGAGGCAGTTCTTAGTAATAATTGTCATGACTAAGTCTCTGTGTAGTCCTTTTGTCTATGGCACACTTTTCAGTCCTTTATCTGTGTTGCTTCCCAAACAGTCCTGTTGTACAGACTCCCCACCATGCACTTGAGAGAACTGTGAAGGCTAGAGTGGCTTTTTTCCCTTGTTAGATGCCGTAGCTGGTCCAGAATTGAAAGCCTGTCTTGTCTTGATGTTCTGTGTTCTCAACTAGTATAGTGCTGCCTTAGTCTGGGCCAACCCCTATTGCTTTTAAGACTGGCGCTGTTCTTTAGATGGCATGTATTTTATTTCATTTCTTTGACCTGTTCCAGTGCTTGGTCTTGTCACCTTGTCTCACCTGACTTTCTAAATCTTTTACCATCTCACAGTTACAGCAGTAGTCCCTTCAGCCTTCCTAATGCTGGGATCCTTTAATACAGGTTCTCATGGTTTAGTGACCCCCAACCATAAAGTTATTTCATTGATACTTCATTACTATAACTTTGTTTCTATTTCTAATTTTAATTATTGTTATGAATTGTAATGTAAATAACTGGTATGTTACCCACAAATTGAGAACAGCTGTTCTATGATCTTAGTGAATCACATCACTGTCTTCCTAAAATTTTCTGCTGTCTTCCCAGAAAATCTGGAACACGTCAGGTGTATTTTTGCCAGCAAGGCATTCCTAATGAACTCTGGCACTTCTCCAGCATTCTCCTCGGTGGAGCTGAGTGCGCCTCAGCCTTAGTCCCTTTTCCAAACAGTTGAAACCTATGCTGACTCAACTGTTTTCAGGCATTGGGTTCAACCACTTATTAATTATACATTATCCTTGAGTAGTATCATCTGCGTTTCACAGAAACCTGCTTAGTTCACTTCCTTGTTTAAGTCTCTTTGAAATATCCCTTCTTCAGGAAATCTTTTATCACAGCTGTGTACATTGCCAATGCCCCTATTGTTAAACCTTTGCCACAGTTAGTACCTAAGCCACTGTCTGATGGTCCATAGAAATGTTTTCTGTGTTATCTCTCTGATTAGGTGATAAACTACATCAGGCCAGGACCTTGTGGGTGTTGCTGATTCACAGCTTAACAAAGGAAAGATGCTCCATACATTTTTATTGAATAAATGAGGTTAAAAAATGCCTGTCAGTGTATTAGTGAGCGAAAGCTCGAAGTTCCTTTCTTTTACCCACCATTCTCTGCAAAGTGCTTCTCTGATCAAAGCTTAGAGCAGCTTGTCCCTGAGCCAGCAGGGTTCCGTCTTCCATCCATAGAAACTTGGTTTGTTCCATATGTGTTTATTTAAATGTGAGTGAGAGTAAAATAGATGACATTCTCTTTTGCTGGCCATTAGACATTTCAAACTTTTCTTAGTGCTTAAAATGTTTACTCTTCATCATGACTATGTCACACACTTGAAGTGTGAAACTAGATCACAGCTGAACACTGACGAAGTCCTCGGTGCTGTTAGCCATATCTCTGACTTTGATTAGTTTGCATTGTGTTGTTTCCTACTTTCTGCTTTAGGAATTTGTAAAATTACCTTTTTACCCCCCCCCCGCCCCCCCCAGGTTCAAGCCAGTGGACCATAAGCTTATTTGGTTGCCTCTACGAGAGACATTTGAGGAACTATTTGTCCAGACATTTTCCAAAAAGCAAAACTTTACCTTTTTGGGACACATTCAGACCTGCTACAGGCAGAAACGATGGCATGATCTGCTCAAACTAATGCTGCACGTACAGAAGTCGGCCAGTACCAAAGGAGGGGAGCAGAGCCAGCCAGGTAAGAGTGGGCTTGTTAAGTAAGGAGGGAAAAAGCTGAACGCTGTAGTTCTCAGGCAAAGGTGACTAGGTTGGAAGTGTTCCTGCTGCTGTGCTTGTAGACACGGTTCGTTAACGTGGCTGGATGGTGAGGGGCCCAGTAATTAGGATGGTGTATTCTCAGAAGCAGCTGGCTTCCACAGTAAACAGCTGTTTGATAGCATAGTTGTCTTTGCTTTGCTTCCTTGCCTATGAAATGGTAATAATATGAGCTCCATCAAAGGTCTTCTAAGGGGAAATACATTACATTGTGTGTACATGTGAGCTAATGGTGACTGGCACATAGCATTGTATAGGTGTTTGGACTTAGTCCTTTGCACTTTTGTCTACAATGCTTAACACTCTTGTTTTATAAGTCTTAAGGTTTTGTTTGAGAGTCGTCCTGTGTGCATATGCAGCATACTTACAAACTTAATATGTGACAACTCTAGGGGAGGAAGATTTATTTGGCTTGCACTTTAAAATTCATTTTAGTCCATCATGATGAGGAGCTGTGGCAGCAAGCAGGAGCAGTCTCATGTGTGCCGATAGGAATATACGTTGATGGGTGGTCCTATCACAGTAAGCCTGAAAGCGGAGAGCACTGGGAGTCAAGTCTCTCTCTGTACCGTGGAACCCAGGTTGTCAGACTTGATGGCCTTTACTCACTGAGGTATCTTGTCATCCGTAAAGAGCATCTCTGGGGGATTCTCACTCATCTCTGGGAGCCCACCCTGATATATGGTATTGAGAAAAACAAAACTAAGTTTAAAAAAGGCTCCTCTATCTAGGGAACTTGCATTAAAAACATGTGCCTATGGGGAGCACTCCACTTCACATGTAAGGTCATGTCTTTATTCTTTCTAGGGCTCCTTAAGGAGAAATGGGAAGCATTTGGCCTTAGACTCAACCATGCCCAGCAACAAATGAAAATGACGGAAAATGCCCTTTTGTTTGCATTTGTGGAGGTATTTTATTTATAATTTAGGTTAATGGATGTTGGTTTGATGGAGAACAGTCTGTGGAGGGTTATTTTGTATTGTCTTCGAGTTTTGCTTGCTGTTTAAGACAGAAAATACTTAACAAACAACACTGTAAGGAGGAGATGGGGAGCAGTGTTCTTCACAGTGTTTAAGTTTTTAGTGAGCACCAGGGATATGTACTGAGGATAGTGTATTCTGTTACTTCTTTGGATGATAGACCAAGTACTGGCTCCAGCATAGTTTTCCAAGTGAAAATCTGCATGTGGGTGTGAAGTGCATGTGATCCAATCAGGGCCTAGTTTGATTCCAGTCAGTGGTCCACTACTATTTGCTGTGTGCAAGTACTATCTTGATTAAATTTAGCATCAGTGATGTAGAGCTGAATAAAGATTCATTTTGATATTCTTATATAGACACTGTGATAGACTATGAATTACAAATAGTATATTGATTTGAAAATTTTAGGGTCTTGGCATGATTTTTTGGGGGTGCTCTTTTTGTCTGTTTTTGATAGGGACTCACTGTGTATCGTTGGCTGTCCTGAAACTCAGATCTGGGATCAGAGGGGTGTTCCCACCCCCGCCCCTCGCACCTTGGGTGCTTTTAGCTAATTGGATATTTTCCATCATCTGAATTTGTTGTTTGTTTATTTGTTCATCCATCTATATAACTTGTTTATATCATCTTACCTTGTAGGCTTAAAGATACTTTCTTGACCATTTTGAACATTGACAGAGTTTACTTGCCCTAACACTGCCAACTGTCGGTAGTTATTTGTCACTTAAAGTGTTGGCTTATCATGGGAACAATGTGCCCTTGCCTCTGTTCTTAGCCTAACTTGTGTAACTGCTTTTGCAAACTGAGCCTGTTTTGGAAATGCAGTCTTTAATATGTTATCTTCCAGGGTACTTTAGCTCAGGCTATAAAAAAAGGAGAATGGATCTTACTGGATGAGATTAACCTGGCTGCTCCTGAAACCCTGGAATGTCTGAGTGGCTTACTTGAAGGATCTTCTGGCTCTCTGGTTTTGCTTGATCGAGGAGACACAGGTAGCATTTAATCTCCTTGGGGTTTGACTTGGCACTAAGTCTTGGTCAGTTAAAGGTGAGATTCTTTTAGCTGGACATACTGCATTGGTCTTCCAGTGGGATTTATTATTTAGGGAACAAGTTCTTGGGCAAGTGTCTTGAAATATAACTAGGAGCTATGGGGAATGTAAAGAAGAATAAGGTAATTTGTTAAGGAATTTAAGTTGTAGATACGCAGACACTGTCCAAATATGATATAGGTTTTAGGCAATAAAAAAAAATCATTAAAAGTGAACAAATGCACCAGAAAGACTTGAATGTCAGCATGAAGGTAAGCTGTGAGAAAGAGAGTGTGTGTCTGTGTGAGCGCATGTATTTGCTGTCTGTCTGTCTGTCTGTCTGTCCGGAAAGTGATCCTCTGAGGCTTCAGAACATTCCTGAGTTACTGAGCAGGTGCTTGCCCTCTGTGATTTTAAGTTGACTTGCCCTGGGGCCCTCTAGCAGATTACTTATTGCTAAAAGTTGTTAAAATTTTCTCTTAACAGAGCCACTGGTTCGGCACCCTGATTTTCGTTTATTTGCATGTATGAATCCAGCTACTGATGTGGGCAAAAGAAATCTCCCACCAGGAATAAGAAACAGGTAAGAACTTTGTTTTCTTATCTTTACTGGTAATATCAACATAACCAAACTTCAGTGGTTGAAATTTATTGAAATCTCATAGAGGAATCTTGGTTTCCTTGTTATTTCTGTTTTTGTTTTTTTTTTTTAAGATTCATTTATTTTATATATGTGAGTACACTTTTATATATGTGAGTACTCTTCAGACACAGTAGATAGAAGAGGGCGTCAGATCCCATTACAGATGGTTGTGAGCCACCATGTGGTTGCTGGAATTTGAACTCAAGACCTCTGGAAGAGCAGTCAGTGCTCTTAACCGCTGAGCCATCTCTCCAGCCTGTTTTCTGTTTTTCATAGATTGTAGGCAGGTGAGAACGTCTAGAACACTGGAGAACCATTCTCTATTGTTTATTATGTGTGCTACTTCTGTGGTTTGGTCAAGGTTGTGTACATAGTTCTTTCTTTGGTGTTTAGTGTGGCACTTAGAAGGCCTGTTGAACACAGTAAATCTTTTAGTTACTAGGGAAAATTCATTTGTGCTTGCTTAGTTTTGGTACTGAAGATTTAGCGTCAGTAATATTTTTGTCGTTTTAAGTTTGGAAAGAGTCACTAAGTCAATTAGGAGCCTGTAAAATGGCTTCGAGAGTGGAAGCACTTGTTGCCAAGCATGAGAACCTGAGTTTAATTCCTAGAAACTGCATGTTGGAAGGAGAAACCCAACTTAATGCAAGGTGTCCCCTGACTGTATAACAGCAGTGTGACAGTGTGACATCATTGTCCACTTCACAAAAGTAATTTTTAGAAAACCTGTTCAATCTACCATTTACATTATTAAAAAATAATGGAAATATTATATATTTTAGAAATTATATGAAGTTTTTTAGTTTTTAACTATGTGAGAGAGTGGGCATATGCGTGTGGGGAGGTGTTACTGTTGTTTATCTTGAGATAAGTTCTCATTGTGTAACCCTGGCTATACTGGAACCTGATAGGTAAATCTGGCTGGCCTTGAACTCAAGATGCACCTATTTATCTTTAAATCCAGAAGTAGGGTTTTGTTTTGAAATCAAATAGAGCTCCCCAGTGTTTGGTACTTAGGTTAGTAATAGGCTAGTAATATCTTCTTAGTTACTTGTTGCCTTGATTAGAATGAATTGTCCCTCTTTATCACTTCTGGTTTGTCCTATCTGTTTGTCTGATTCTGTTTTGTCAGGTATTAGAATAGTGATGCCTTCTTGATTACAGTGCCATTTGATTGGAACACTTCTAGTTTACTCTTTAAACTAAGGTGTGTTTCTTATAGACAGCAGATAGACAAGAGCTCTTTTCAGATCCATTCAGTCAGCCTATGTGGATTTGTCATCATCATGTCACTGGTTTTGGAGGTGGCTGGTGTTCCTGGTGGTGGTCTGTATTTTAATGCTTCCAGCAGCCTCCCAGCTCTTAGCTGTGCTCTCTTACCTATGCTCATTCATCTCAGCAGCTCAAGTGCTGTTTCCTGTATTCTCCTTGCAGTGAGTTTTAGGATGTAGAAAGATTTTCTTTCTCCTTCAATTATGTTGGGTGTTTTTGCTTATTGTGTTTCTCTGGGTTGGCCATCATAATGGTCTTTTGTGACTTGGAATGCATTGCTCCAGACTGTTCAGTTTCCAGTGAGAAATGAGCTGCTTGTTTTGATGGTTCCCTTTCTTTTTCAGCTTACCATACTGTTTCTTTGTTATATATGCTCCATGTTTTAACTATTACATGCCACGGGGATTTTATTTTTTTGTCTTGTCCAATTTGTTTTCTGTATGCTTTGTGTATTTGTATAGTTGTATCTTCAGTTTAGGTACATTTTCTTCTGTTAACCTTGTTGAAAATATGATATGCCATTGGTTGGGATTTTTTTTCTCATCTGTGTATAATTTGAAGGTTTTTTTTTTCCCCCATGGTGCTCACCTGTCCTGTGTTCCTAAAAATGTTTCATATCCCTCTACTTTGAGGATCTTTGAATCCAAATAAGTCATCTGCTTGATTCTACTTGTCAGACTCTTTTGAGGGAGCTTTCTATTTCTAGGGAGGCTATGGGTGGTGGTGATTTGTTTTTTTTTCAATTCCTCCTCAGTATTTATATCTCGAGATTGAACTTTTTCTCAAGTTCTGTATTATCTTCATCATTTCCATCGGCCTTATGTTTCTCTTTCTGTGGGTGTCACTTAGGACTTTTTCTTCCTTCTAGTCTTTCTCTTCTTTAAGCTCCTGGAATTCTTTGATCAAATTTATAATTGTTCATTTAAGTTCTGAGTCCTTTGGTTTATCTCTACAGGACTAATAGGTTTGGAGCTAAGATACTGTTTTGATTTCTTTTTTGTTTTTTTTCAAGACAGGGTTTTTCTGTGAAGCTCTGGCTATCCTAGATCTCACTCTGTAGACCAGGCTGTCCTCGAACTTAGAAATCTGCCTGTCTCTGCCTCCCAAGTGCTGGGATTAAAGGCGGGTGCCACCACCACCCAGCTCTGTTTTGATTTCTTACGTTGTTATTTTTGAGGTGAGATCTAGACATGATAGTTCTGTGTCTGATATAGACAGAAGAGAGAATGTGGGTTGGACCTACAAAACCACAAAAACTAATCGGACTTGGAAAGAATGACGTCAGGTGGGCATAGAGGACTAGACTGGTATACAGGGTGTGCTTCTTGGTCCGGTCCTGTAGTGTGGGGGTAGGTCTGACTGGGTGTATAGGTTAGATGTGACATGGGAGAAGCCTGGTGGAGGCCTAGAGGTTGGCTGCAGAGGAGGCTCACCAGGCTAGACACTGGAGCAGGGCTTTCCTAATGCTAGGACTCTTTAATACAGTTCCCCGTGTTGTGGTGGCCCCAACCGTAACGGTATGTTTGTTTCTACTTCATAACTAGAATTCTGCTACTGTTACGAATAATAATGTAAATGTAAATGTCTGTCTTCTGGTGGTCTTAGGCAACCCATGTGAAAGGTTTGTTCTCCCAAAGGGGGTCACTCCCTACAGGTTAGAATGCTACCCTAGAGAATGATGTGGGACATACTAGTGTCTTATACATGATTAATAATTTTCTTACAGGTTCACGGAACTTTATGTAGAAGAATTAGAAAGTAAAGAAGACTTACAAATACTTATTGTGGATTATCTGAAAGGACTGAACGTGAGCAAGAACACTGTGCAAGGCATTGTAAAGTAGGTTGTCCTTTGCTTGTCTTTGTACAATTACTTCTGAACATAAAAGACCCATTCCATGCAGCTATACTTTTTCATGATTTGCTTTTGTGTGAAGAAAACTGGTAGAAGGATTTGCTTTACAATGGAAACCTTACATGAATACTTTGAGATTTTCTTAAAGGAATTACTTGGGCTGGAGATGGCTCAGCAGCTAAGAACACTGACTGCTCTTCCAAAGATCCCAAGTTCAATCCCAAGCAACCACATGGTGGCTCACAACCATCTATAATGTTGTGACCTCTGACTTCTTCTGGTGTGTCTGAAGAGAATGTGAGCGGCGATGTACTCACATACATAAAATAAATAAATAAAACTTGAAAAAATAAGTTCTGAATTAAAAAAAAAAGAAATAACTTAGACAACTAAGACTCACTACCTATGAAATTAAATAGGTGCTATTATCTTGATTAATTCTGTATATTTATAGCTTAGTACTTGAATTCCTAAATAGTAAGTTGTTCTTTTATCTTTTGCTTTGTCTCTTTCCTACTTAAAATTTGCATAGTAGCTAAACAGAAATGAGTTAGTTTGCTGTTGTAAATTGAATTAGGTTAAGAATTAAGAGATTTGCATGTATACGCTACCAAACTATGGTATGGGTTGATTCTTTGTGTCTCTTAGGTATTGCAGGCCATATAGAAAGTGTTTTGTATAGTCTAAGATGTCATATTGACCCACAAAGCTGGAAACTATTAGGTCGTTTTGAGCAAATCACTCTCCTCCGAAAGGGAGTGTGATATAGGAAGGGATTGAAATAGGATTTTAGCTGTTCACTTAGAATTTTATAGCTTGCTCCCTACCCTACCCTGAACCTTTGAGTGTGCTAGGTGTCAGACCTGGAGTCTTGTCTGTGCTAAGCAGACATTCTGTAGCCTTGGCTGACATTTGTTTAAGGAATAAATGTCCTGCATTTCTATTGTGCAGGGGCTTGGGTTTTATCTGTGATTCCTGTTTGCTTTCATGTGGGCATGCAGCGGATCACCATTTCCAAAGCCAAATAGTATGGAGAGCATATTTCAATCCTCTACCTTGGGAAGGGCATTAGTGTTAACTATGCCAGTAGACACCATGTCTCTCTGTGAGTTTGACATTACTGAAGGTAGATAGAGCTGTGTTCTTTCAAATCTCCTAAATCCTGTTTCTTGTGTGTAGTTCTTCATTTGCCCCTCAGGTAAAGCCTACTCTGACACACTACTTATGAATCAGCCTTTTCCTACTAAGTTGCTGAATTATTACTTTGCTTATGAGACACAAGTCTCTCACTTAGGGCCACTGGCTCTTTTGTGTCAGTGAAGTAGGATGTTTCATTTCTTGATTTTTTTTCAAAGATACTCATTAAGCTGTTTGAAAGAAACTTTATGTGATCTCTATGAGTTCAAGGCCAGCCTGATCTACAGAGCTAGTTCTAGGACAGCCAAAGCTACACAGAGAAACCCTGTCTCAGAGAAAAAAGGAAAATAGCATTTGGAGTTTCAATAGTTAGAAACAAGCAGAAAAATAATTACTATTTAATAAAACTGTGCAAACCTTCCTCTTTGTAGCTTCTACACTGCTTTGAGGAAAGAGTCAGGAACCAAATTGGTCGATGGAACTGGCCACAGGCCTCACTACAGCCTTCGGACCCTCTGCAGAGCTTTACGGTTTGCAGCTTCCAACCCATGTGGCAGCATCCAGCGCTCACTCTATGAGGTGAGATGGGCTCACCGTGAATGGGAAGGAGAAGTGACGCAGGTGCCACATGTGCCAGTCAGTGCTTGCCAAGAGACTGTCGCTTAACACTTCAGTCAGGAGCTGCCCTGTTCTTTTCTCTTCCATTTTACCACATTTAGAAGTTATTCTGAGGAAGCACACACCTTTAATCCCATCAGAGACAGGCAGATCTCTGAGTTCAAAGCCAGCCTGGTCTACATAACAGGTACCAGGAGAGCCAGGGCTACACAGAGAAACCCGGTCTCAAAAAACAAAAACAAGAAAAGTTGTTCTAGGATATGGCATCCCAGGAATCTTGTTCCTGAAGTAAATTGGACTGTTATAGAAGGCTAGGCTGGGTTCATCTCTTTGTGTCTTCTCCCTAGGGCTTTTGTTTGGGGTTCCTAACACAGCTTGACCGGGCATCACACCCAGTGGTTCAGAAGCTCATCTGTCAACACATTATTTCTGGCAATGTCAAAAGTCTACTGAAACAGGTTTGCTCTTCAACTTACTTTCTTTCTTTTTTCCAAAGATTTATTTATTTATTATGTGTAACTACACTGTAAATGTCTTCAGACTCCCCAGAAGAGGGCATCAGATCTCATTAAGGATGGTTGTGAGCCATCATGTGGTTGCTGGGAATTGAAGTCAGGACCTCTGCAAGAGGGATTCATCTTAGTTATTCTGTTGCTGTGAAGAGACACCATAACCAAAGCAATCTTTATAAAAGTAAGCATTTACTTGGAATCTTGCTTACAGTTTTAAAGAGTTAGTCCATAATGATCATTGTGGGAGGCAGAAAGGCATAGTCCTGGACGAATAACTGAGAGCTTTATATCCTGATCCATAGAAAGTAGTCGAGGATAGAGAACTCTGCTTGGCATGGGCCTTTGAAACTTCACAGCCCACACCCAGTGACACACCTCCTCCAACAAGACCACATCCCATAATCCTTCCCAAACAGTTGCAATAACTGGGTACCAAATATTCAAACATAAGCCTATGGAAGCCATTCTTATTCAAACCACCACAGGGTTTTTAGAGGGGGTTGGACTACTGCTGTTAAAAGCAACAATGGTTTGAGTTTGATAGGAAAGTAACACTAGTCTTGACAAAAAACAAAAGAAAACTGAGAAACTTTCACCATCTTTTCGTTGCTTTTATTGTTTGCTCATTAGAATGAGAGAGAGGTATTTGAAGTTATTTGGATTCAACATTTTAAAAATAATACATGCTTAAAATTAACTATTGGAGACTCTAAAAATATGAGAAGAAAAAAGGTTTTTTTTCTTCATGTGATTTACCCTACAAACATCTTACAATGGTTGTGCCCTTCCCATGTTACCTGTTGTCTTAATTAAGATTTCTATTGCGATAAGCACTATAACCAAAAGCAAATTGGGGAGGAGGGGGTTTTTCAGGTTGTACTTTATAACTGAAGCAGACAGAGGCTATGGAGGAATGCTGCTTATTGGCTTGCTCCTCGTGGCTTACTCAATGGGTAACATCACTCACAATGGGCTAGGTCCTCCCACTCCAACCATCAAACAAGAAAATGCACTACAGTCTCAATTGAGATACCTTCCTTTCATTTATCTCTAGTTAATATATAAAGAACCAGCATACTCAGAAAGGATCTGTTTCTATAAAGGGTCAGCTTGTGTCCTCCAGGTGATCCAGACTCTACTAGTGTAAAACCTTCCTTCATGATAGTCCTGGGCCGGTGTTGAGAGAAATGATAGGTATTTTTGACTTAACTGGGCATTTTGCTAGGTGAGGGAGCTGAATCATATAATATGTGAAATTTTATTTTAATCTCTGTATTTTTTTCCCCCTAAACCTTTCTACTCTCATTTAATTTTAAAACCGATATGAAAAAAAATTGTTTTCATTCCTGGAAGTAATTTTGTGTTTTGATTACAGTTTTTTGTTGTTGTTATTTTGGGTTTTGTTTGTTTGTTTGTTTGTTTTTTGTTGGAAGTACTCATGGTAAAGTAGTATTTTTGATAAGGACTTAATTTTCTACTTTACCCTCATCTGAAAGAATGCCAAAGTTGACACAGGCTATGTTCATTTCTCAGAGTCCCTTTTTTTTTTTTTTCTTTTCAGCCTATTCCAGAACCTAAAGGAGGCCGCCTTATTCAGGTTGAAGGCTACTGGATTTCAGTTGGAGACAAGGAGCCTAAAATAGATGAAACATATGTCTTGACGCCTTCTGTTAAGCTGAACCTGAGGGACATTGCCCGAGTGGTCTCTGCAGGGTATGTGTGTGTTTGTACTCCTAGTACTGTGAAGTTTCTGTCAAAGGTATGGTGGTTACTTAGCCTGAGTCCTTAAACATAGCTTCACTGCTACTTACTGGCTAGCTGAATTACTGCTTTCAAAAATCCAATTCAAAAAATACACTCTAATGTATTTCTGTTTGTGTGACAGCTGAGAAAGGTGTAAAGATATTAATTACTGGGATGGTTTTTAAAGTTGTTGTGTTTTTGGAGACTAAGTTGCTGAGTGGGCTTGCTGCTCTTTTCAGAGTCTGCTTCCCATGTCTATAGCGTACAGCTGGGTGAAAGTAGCTCCATAGGATCCAAAGTCAGTTCTGGACACACACACACACACACACACACTCCTCCAAAAATTCCAAAAATAAAAATTGAAAGTAAAATTGCTTTGTAGTTTTGTTGATTTAACACTTATTTCTTATTGTTGGGCGATTGACTAACAGTTAACTCCACTTTTTCTTACAAGTCCTGCAAGAGATGTTGGAATGGCATCTCAAGGCTGGGCATGGGATATAAGCCTTTAACCCCATCACCCTGTCTCCAACCCCAGCTTTGGAAGGAAATTCTTGACTGATTCATTCAAAACTGAAGTCATCTGAAGTAGCAATCGAGATTTGCATTGTAGTTGACAAGACAGTATGTTCAGCCCGGCACTCCTTTAATTTTAGCATGATGGATGGGGACAGAGAGATCTCTATGAAGAGTTCAGGGCAGTCCTGGTCTACATAGCACGTTTCAGGCCAGCCAGAGCTGAAGCCCTATCTCAGACAACAGTGGAATCATAGAACCTTCTTGATGCATGGTTACCTTGTGTACCTAAAAGTATTCTAGTTTCCTTCTTCTCGTCTCTTTTTATAATTGCTCTGTTGGCTAATATTTTACAGAACCTATCCAGTGCTGATCCAGGGAGAAACATCAGTTGGTAAAACAAGCCTGATAAGGTGGCTGGCTGCTGCTTCTGGCAACCACTGTGTGAGAATTAACAATCACGAACACACAGATATTCAGGAATACATTGGCTGTTACACGTCTGACACCTCAGGGAAGCTTGTCTTTAATGAAGGTAGTGTTATTGCATCCCTTGGATGTACACTTTCGTGCTTTTAGACCCAGTTCTTCTTACAGTCCTTTCTAATTGAGGAACGTGAGTGAGAGAGTTAAGGGTAATTCCTAGAGCACTGGATTCCTTTGTTGGGCTAATCTTGAACAAGACAATTATGAAGTATCAAAATCAAAGAATAGGCCGGGTGTGATGGCGCACACCTTTAATCCCAGCACTCGGGAGGCAGAGGCAGGCGGATTTCTGAGTTCGAGGCCAGCCTGGTTTACAAAGTGAGTTCCAAGACTGCCAGGGGTACACAGAGAAACCCTGTCTCAAAAAACCAAAAAAAAAAAATAAAAAAAAAAATATATATATATATATCAAAGAATAGGGTACAGAAGGATTAGAATTAGAATAGATAGTGAGAATTTGGTGATTTTATAAAATTAGATGTCGAAGAGAACATTTAACAGGTTGAACAAGAGATGTTTATAGCCTTAGCTCCTCCTGGGGGTAGAAAAAGGCCATGTCAATTACAAGTCTTACCTCTTGGAACATTAGATTGTTTGAGGGTCACAGCTAGCTGCAGAGGAATTTTCTTGGCATATAGCTATCAAATAGTATTTTTGTTTGTACAGACAGATATATTTTAAGGCCTTGGAGTCATTGATTATACTTTGAATAATTCTTGTCATTTCCTTTTAGGTGTTCTTATTGATGCTATGAGAAAGGGCTACTGGATTGTCTTAGATGAATTAAATTTGGCACCTACTGATGTGTTAGAGGCCCTCAACAGACTGCTGGATGATAACCGTGAACTGCTCATAACAGAAACACAGGAAGTTGTTAGGGCGCACCCTCGCTTCATGCTTTTTGCCACCCAAAATCCCCCAGGACTTTATGGAGGTAGAAAGGTGTGTAACAATTTCATGCAAAGTCTTTTCATCAACATGAGAAATGGTAAAATCGTTGTTAGGAATGAGACATTTGGGGATTCTTTTTCTTTTTTTGGTTTTTCTTGAAACGGGTTCTCTGTAGCCCTGGCTGTCCTGGAACTCACTTTGTAGACCAGACTGGCCTCAGACTCAGAAATCTGCCTGCCTCTGCCTCCCGAGTGTTGGGATTAAAGGCGTGCTAATTGTAAATCACTGCTAATTGTAAATCAAAAAGAATAGGTGCCTTTTAAAAATAAGATTTTAATTAAAGTGATTGCATCACTTCATTTCCTCCTGCCAACCCCTTCCATGTTTCTTTTTCCAATCCTTTCTATGTCTGCCTCCCCTAATTCCTGCTTAATTTGATAATTATTGTTACATAAATAAATGCATTATGGATAGATTGGTAGATAGATGCACAAATACTTAGATAAACCTGCTAAGTCTACTTTTCGTTTACTTACACACACACACACACACACACACACACACACACACACACACACACACACACACACACACACACACACGAGCTTGAGGGCTTTATCTTGGATATCCAGGCATGTGCTCATTGTTAGGTTAAGACTTTTCATGCACACATACACATGTCTTATTTTATTTTGAACATTCCCTAGGTGCTGTCTAGAGCTTTCAGAAACCGATTTGTGGAATTACACTTTGATGAGTTGCCCAGTTCTGAGTTGGAAACAATTTTGCACAAGCGATGTAGTTTACCTCCTTCCTATTGCAGTAAATTGGTTAAAGTCATGTTGGACCTTCAGGTATTTCATATCTTCTTCTGAACTTAAATTTTATTGGAATATATTAGTTAGCATTGGTATCACAATTTGATAGTTTTCTCAAGCAGAAGGATGTCCGTCCATTTAGTTTTAGCGAGTAAGGCTTTTGTTTGGTTGGTGAGTTTTATTGGGGGATATCTTTTTTCTAAAATATATCTGGTAATATCCATTTCTGTGTATGTTTTCCAGGGGCTGAGGGAATTTAAATTTACCCCAGAGCTGGTTTGTGCTATGCAAACTCTCTGTTACTGACCTTTAGCTCTAGCTCCTGTTTCTCTAACTCAGCACTTGTATCATTGTAAACTTTTATGCCATTTACTCTATAGTTATGTATAAATAATATATACAATATGCCTGTGTGTATTTATAACTTTTAGCAAAGGCAAACTACTTAACTTTTTTTTTTTTTACAGTGCTTGCTTGTGTTGCCTCAAGTAGTCTAGAAGTTGTGACTTTCTTGTTTTGTTTTGTTTGTTTGTGTTATTTTGGTTTTTGCTTATTTTCTTTATAATAGAGATGTAGGCCATTGAGCTGGTTCAGTGATTAAAAACAGTTTTGCAAGCCTGATGACCTGAGTTAGATCCCAGAACACACAGCAATGAGAGAACCAACTTTCGGGAATTGTTCTCCTATACTTGTGCCTGTGTACTTACAGACGCAAGAAAATCCAGAGATGACGTTGATCCCATCCATGATATGACACTGGAGGGGAGTGTTGGTCACGATTATCTTTCTTCACAGTTCTCCTCTGTTAACCATAAACCTGCAGTTGGTACTTCCCACCCCAAGGCTGGAGATAGGTTAAGGGCATGGCACACACTTAGTGAAGCAGTCTACAACCTCTAAAGTGCCATTGTTAAAAGTGTTCTTTATCAGAAATTAATTAAAGTGGGTTCTAAAAATCTATTGCTACTCCTGCTCACAACTTCATGTGGGTTTTCTTTCTGTGTTGTATAACCCATTGAGTCAGTTTAGTGCTGTCTGCATGCATATAGACAACTTACTAGTGGCCATACTCCAGAAGAGAAATGACTCCTCCCTCTGCAGCCACCAGTTGCCAACCGTGCAGCAGCTTCATTTAGCTTCCGGAGTCCCTCCTTCATCCATGTTTGAGTTTCCATGTGTGTCATCTTGTGCAGGTCTCATGCAGGTGCCTGAGTATGTGACTGCAGCGTGTCAGGTGACAGCATTTCCAGTGCTCTTCCTATCATCCAGCTCTTGGAGTGTCTCCCTCTTTTTCCATGACGTTTCCCAAGCCTTGCTGAAGTTGATCTAAATGTCTCGTTTGCGGCTGAACATGTACAGTCATGTATACTTGACACTTTTAACAGTTATTGAGTCCTTACCTTGATTGTGCTCACTGCTAAAAGACATTCCTCTGACCAGGGCTAAAAACAGCACTAATTTATAAACAAAATATTAGGGGGCAGATAAGGAGATTTCTATGTACTAAAGTTGGTCCCGCACTAGGACCTACTGCAACATGGCTTCACCAGCCATGGGTTTGCATGTAGGGTACCAGGCATGATGTCCCTCCTGTGGAGCAGGCTTCACATCCAATTAGAATGTGGTTAGTTACCCCATAATCATGGCACTGTTGCATCAGTCGGTACATTTTGCATGGCGGGTCTTTGTTGTAGCATTCAGGGTTTACTGCTGGGTAATGAGCGGATGATTTTTCTCCTCAGCAGATTGTTCAGGTTCCTTTTGTACGCTGAAAACTAGTCAGCAGGGAGAAAGATTCCAGATCAGTTCTAACAGTTTCTGTGTCCTACAACCAATTGTTGTATGTTGCATATTCAGTTAGTAGGTTAGCCAATGAGTAGCGTGTGCTGTTTTGGGGCCTTTCTAACAACTCATAGTAGTTATCCCATGGCTGGCACAGGATTTTTGGTGTTTGTAATAACCCATGTTTTCTGAAGGGAGCATTGTTCTCCCATGCAGATAATCCTCTGTTCAAATTCCTTCTGTTTTTTTACATTGTATGTTGTAATTAATTTGCAAAGCAGTTGATTTCCACAATGATTTTCATACATCTTTAATTTGGTTGATCCACCCTCCACCCTTTGTTTTCCTCAAGCCTCTTCCTCTCTTTCCTACTTTAACCCCAGTGTCCTCCCCGTTCACACCCATCATGTATGTTCTAGTATCTCATTCCCCCAATTTCTTACTGTTTAGATTATTCTCTTTTTTTCTGTATAGGAAATGAGATTTATTTATTTTCTGTAAGTGTATATTACTTTGAACATTTTTTCCAGACAATTGTAGATGATTTGCATTTCTGGGAAGTTAGATCAGGTAAAATGAGTTAATGATTTTTTTTATGAGATGAAACATATGCCTTCAATTCAGTTCAGTAAGAAATTATTTTTATACTTTCCTAGTCCTACCGGAGACGGTCCTCGGTGTTTGCTGGAAAGCAGGGGTTTATTGCCCTTAGAGATCTGTTCCGGTGGGCTGAAAGGTACAGATTGGCTGAGCAGACTCAGGAGGACTATGATTGGCTACAACACTTAGCCAATGATGGTATGTTTTAATACATAAAATTAGGCCAGATGTTTTATTAAAACAAACGCTTTCTAAATTCTGTGTGGTATGTTCATTTTCTCGCTTGTTCTAGAAGCAGCCTTTCTCTCCCAACTCTAACTGGTCTTGTGAACAGTTGTCAGTCTGGCAGACCTCTGCTTCTTGTGGGTCTCATGGTTTTGACTGACTCTTGCTTCTTCAGCTTCCTGACCCAGTGGCAGCAGTGGGTAACAGTCACTCTTACTTCATGTCTCAACATTCTTCACTACCAACTGCTTAAGTGTCCCTTTATTTCCACCTCCAGGCTTCATGCTTCTGGCAGGCAGAGTCAGGAAGCAGGAGGAAGCTGATGTAATTCAAGAAGTCCTTGAAAAACATTTCAAGAAAAAATTGTGTCCTCAGTCTCTTTTTTCCAAAGAAAATGTTCTAAAGTTACTGGGTGAGTAGACCCAAACACCATAGGAACATGAATCATGTTGTACTCATTAGAGCCTACAGTTTTATTTTGCTTTGGTAGGTAAATCGTCTACCCAGACAACTGTGTTGGAGTCTAAGTTCAGCCATGTAGTGTGGACTGAAAGCATGCGGAGACTGGCAGTGCTGGTGGGCAGGGCGCTGGAATTCGGTGAACCCGTACTGCTAGTTGGAGACACTGGGTAAGCTCTGAAACTGTAGCTCATTGAGAAGTCCCACTTTACTGTCTGTGGGATGGGGATACACCTATAGGGATGGGTGAAGCACTTAGAGGAGTTTCTCTTCTCTTTTGTTGTCTGTTTTTCTTTTCCCTCCCTCCCTCCCTCCCTCCCTCCCTCCCTCCCTCCCAACGCAAGATTTTACCTTCATACTAAAAAAGCTATTCAATAGGTGTGGAGAGAAATTGCTGGTGTTTCTTGCGGAATTCATAACGTTATTTCTTCCTCTCCATTGATTGCTGTTGGAAGAATTTAAAGAATGAAATGTGTGTAGATGATGACCTTTTGTACAAACCATCTGAGAGGTGCTGCTGTTGTACAGGGAAACACATAAACCTGAGTTGCAGGCTCCTGAGTTTGATTAGGCTTGTACCGAGGTCTGAGTGTGGCTCATCTCTTGCTGATACAGTGTCTCTGACTATGCATTTGGAACACATGCTGCTGCTTAATCTGGTGTATATTTCTAATAGGTGTGGAAAAACTACTGTCTGCCAAATGTTTTCAGCCTTGGCAAATCAGAAACTATACTCAGTCAACTGCCATTTAAACATGGAGACATCAGACTTCCTGGGTGGTTTAAGACCAGTGAGACAAAAGCCAAACGACAAGGTTGGTTTAGATACAGGGTATCTGCAGATTTCTGTCACTTTCTTCGACCCTTGCTTCTTGAGGATTATGTGTTTCACCTCAGACATCTAGTTTTATGTGTGTTTAATTCACCCTGCTGCTTCTCCAAATCATAGGACGAACTGGACACAAGACTCTTCGAGTGGCATGATGGACCACTGGTTCTGGCCATGAAGGAGGACAGCTTTTTCCTCTTAGATGAGATCTCCTTGGCTGATGACTCTGTCCTAGAAAGACTGAACAGGTGACATTAATGGGGCTTGTCTTTGCTGATAAATTTGTTGGCCTGGCTATGGCCTCGTGTGTTTATTGATACCCCATGTTTGGCACATAGAAATTAGGGAATGTCAAAAGAGTTGCTCTGTTTTTGGCTTTAGGGCTCAGGTGGTTTTGTTTGTCTTTTTATGTTTTTTACTTTTCAATAATCAGAAACAATTGATGAGGGATGATAGAGCTGAAAGCAAATGAATTTGACTTAATGATTTTTTAAAGCAAATTATATGCTTACACTTTATTACTTAATATTTTAAATAAAGCCAGAATTAGAATTCTAAATTTGATAACTTTAAGGCATTTCCACAACCTCAGACCGATTAGTTCTGATATAGTGATTTCCATTCTTCTGCTTTATTGAAGGATTGTGTAATAAAAATGTACCTGGTTTATAACTACAGTTTAGTCTTTAGTGAGCATCCTGAGATTTTTCAGTCACCAAAGTCATGTAATAGGATCTTTCTTGTAAAGTTTATTCTGGATTGTACCTACAACTCCAGGCAAGCACTGCTTAGCATTTTGTCTATAGCTTTAACTTTTCTGAGTCTTCCCTGTGAATGTTCTCTTACTGACTGTGTTAATGGTTGCTGTATTTGACTGTGTTCTTGCCTCTGAACGTGGGCATGTATGGAAACCTGAGGTCAGCATTTGGGTGTCTTCCTCAGTTGCTTTTCACTTTATTCCTTTAGGCAGTCTTTCTTTGAGCCTGGAGCTCAACAGTTTGACTATTCTTTGCCAGCAAGTCCCATGAATCCAAACTCATTTCCTCGTGTTTGTACAGTGAGCCCTGTATCAAATGAGCTATTTCCCTACCCTGTTGAAGTAAAAACTGCAAGTTTGGACGTTACTGGCATCAGTCTGGCACCAGTCCCCTTGCCTCGGTTTCCTGAGTGCTAGGATTCCCATACCCACACAGCACTGCACTGGCACAGTGTATATCATCTGTGTGCAGCACTGGGCTATGGCACTTTGTTTATCCCTTCACTGTTTGTTGGTATTTTTGTTATTTCCACTGGGGGGGTATTATAATAAATGGTGTGACAGTGAACCACTGCATTTCAGACACCTACTGCCATGATACTGCATTGCTAGGGCAATGTAAAAGAAGAAATTGATTTGTAAGAATGTCGACATCCACAAAATAAGGAACACATATATATGCCTTTTCTAATTTTTCTTCCCCATATTTTCTTGTAGTGTCCTTGAAGTGGAAAAGTGTCTGGTATTGGCTGAGAAGGGCAGCCCAGAAAGCAAGGACAATGAAGTAGAGCTCCTGACGGCAGGGAAACATTTCCGAATCTTAGCAACCATGAACCCCGGGGGCGACTTTGGTAAAAAAGAGGTAAAATTGCTTCCTAGAAAAGAATTTGGGTTTACTTTTTTTTTTTTGGCTCAGATATGGACATACATAAATGTATTATGTTGTAATACATTTGAATTGTATTATGGTTAACAATTCAGTGATAGATTATAAACCCATAAAGTATATCTATAATTAGAATCATTATTATTGAAAAAACATGGACATTTCTATATTTGATATTTCATTCTGTCCACCCAAGCTTTCACGAACCTCTGATCTGTTCCTGTGAGCTGCTCCCATCATATCTGACACTAAGCTACACTGGCTCTTACCTTGCTTTGAGACTTTGCATGTGTGTTTGTGTTTGAGACAAAGTCTGTGCGTAAGCAGGCCTCCTAGGAATGCAAGTATGTGCCAGCATGCCCAGTGGGAACGTTACTCTCTTAACTGTTAGAGTGGGCGTATCTGTGACTTCAAGGTGTGAGCAGATGTCACAGCAGCTTTAGCCACCGAGGTGCATGCTAAATGCTGGAGTCCCAGCACTGGGAAGATAGAAGGTCTACAACAATCTCAAAGCTAACATGGCCGCCTAGTTTTGTATCCGAAACATGTTTATTCTCTTACAAGTTATGTGAATCACATAATTGTGAGTAAAATTCTTTTTCTTCAAGAGGTTGGGCTTACAATCAGGCAACAACCAATATTCCTGTGTTTTGAAAAAGCTCAGGGAGCCATTTGATGAAAAGGGCAGCATTGTGTGCCTGGTTAGGTATGATAAGCAGTTATAACTCTTTCCTAACTTGTTGGATGCCTAAAACTTGAACATGGTATTTTCTCAGTAGCAAAAGAAAAAAATAAAGTCACTGTACTTTTTAAGATCTCTTTTCACCATTGTTTACGTTCACTCATACACATAATGAAAACACTTACACATGGTTGTACATACCACAAATAAACATTTAAAATGAAAACAACAACATTTGATATCTGAACACACTTAGAATATTCTTTCAAGTGCAGTATACTGGGTTAAGAACCCTAAGACCCACTTGGTTAACACTGAATCACTACTGTACTGTAGCTTGTCACCACATAAAGAAGTGTGTCAGTGGGGGCTGGAGAGGTGGCTCAGGGGTTAAGAGCACTGACTGCTCCTCTAGAGACCCTGAGTTCGGTTCCCAGCAACCACATGGTGGCTCACAACCACCTGTGATGGGATCAGATGCCCTCTTCTGATGTGTCTGAAGACAGAGACAGTGCACTCATATAAAATAAATAAATCTCTTTTTAAAAAAAAATGTCAGTGAATGTGGAGATCATAAAAAAATTTGACAACATTAAGAGGTTTCTGAATATGTAAAGACCAAAAATTAATTCAAATTGCGTTATGATCCAAAGTATTCTGGCAACTCTTATCATCTTGCCTCATGCCACTTTGCTGAAGTCTTTGTTCTGAATATATGACATACATGCTTTGCATACATGCTTTGTTCTGTGAGTATCACTCCTTCTCGTAATGTGAGTGGCAGTGAATAGTGCCCGAAGCACCTTTGCTCACATTTAAGACCATTGTGTGCTGTGAACTACCCTCTCATGCTTTGACTGCATATGCAAATTGTGGGAACCTTATAAGTTATGGATTATGATCCACATTCCCATTCACAAAATAACAGCACAAACTGTGTTAACTGACTGCCAGGTTAGCTTGCACTTTACGTAAGATAAAGTGGCTCTCTCTTACATGAGGGAAAGCTGCCTTTTGCTTTTTTCTATCTAATAAAGAAAGGGAGGTAAGCTCCTAATAGCGCAAGGACTTAAGGGGTTGATCGTCCTGAGAGGCAGTATGTATATGAGAAACACGAGCCAAGGTGAGCTGCTCCTGGATATGAGTAATAGGCCAGGTAGACGATAGTCACTGAGAAGTTGATGACAAATAATGATGCCCGTGTAGCACTGTAGACCTACATTATCAGTGGTTCTGATGACGTGGGACAATAGAATGTAGATGGTCCAGAAGCTGTAGGATTACAGGAGCTAAACAAGTTTTTGCTGCGTGTGAGGTGATATGCACATGTCAACTTTGAGCCATGTAAATGACATTCTCCTTTTACTCAGGACAACACTTTTCTAGGGGCAGAGAGTTGTTTGTGTAACTGGATAGAATCACAGGGCTCCCAATGAAGGAGCTAGAGAAAGTACCCAAGGAGCTAAAGGGATCTGCAACCCTATAGGTGAAACAACATTATGAACTAACCAGTACTCCGGAGCTCTTGACTCTAGCTGCATATGTATCAAAAGATGGCCTAGTCGGCCATCACTGGAAAGAGAGGCCCATTGGACACACAAACTTTATATGCCCCAGTACAGGGGAACGCCAGGGCCAAAAAGGGGGAGTGGGTGGGTAGGGGAGTGGGGGTGGGTGGCTATGGGGGACTTTTGGTATAGCATTGGAAATGTAAATGAGCTAAATACCTAATAAAAATGGGGAAAAAAAAGAAAATTAAAATAAATGTTGAGTGAGGAAAAAAAAAAAGAAAGTAAAGGGCTGAATTTATGCTTAGGGGTAGACGTCACATTTGACACAGTCCTAGAATCCTGTCATTGCTACCACTTCCTCCCTGAGGTCCTGATGCTCTGCATAACATCAGTAAATGGGCCATGCAACATTTGTGAGGGTCCTAGCCTTCAGTAAATTGTATCTGCTAGCAGAGGGAATAAGGAAGACATCTAGTGTTTGCTAGAGTCACTGCAAACGTTCCTTTCAGGTTTTAATTCACACTAGCCATTGTGTTCCTTACAGCTATCTCCTGCCTTACGAAACCGATTTACAGAAATATGGTGCCCTCAAAGCACAAAACGTGAGGACTTAATTCAGATAATAAATCATAATCTTCGTCCAGGATTGTCTCTAGCCGGAGTGGGTCATAAAGGTGAGTGGTGCTGGTTGGAAGGGCTGTTGTTTTGGGGAAAAGTAATTGTATGTATAGTCATTGTGTAATAAAATGAAAAAGATAGAAGCAGGAACAAAATAGAGCTGTGGTAAATACAGCATTTCCTCTTATCTTCTGAAAGTATCTTTTCACGTTTTTTTTCTTTCTGTTTTTATAGGTTGTTTGTATTTGTATGTGTGTGAATATTTTACATGTATGTGGAGGCAGACTGAAGTCAGGAGCTCTGTTTGGTTCTACCTTACTCACTGCGGCAGGGTCTTTTACTCAACTGTAGAGCACAGCAATATGGTCATTGCTAGGCAGCTTGCTATGGAAAGTCTCCTTTGTCTTCTGAGCCTGGGATTGGAAGCAAGACAGCCTCCCCAGCACTTCCATGGGTGCCAAGGATCTAAGCATCAGTCCTTAGCTCTGGCTGGCAGCATCGAAACCTCTGAGCCAGATCCCTAGCCCTTTTAATTTACAACTTGACAGGCTCGTATGTTTCATAAATGAATCTTTTACTCTGTTCTACTTCCAGTTTTCCATCTTACTATAAAAATCCTTCAAGCAAAAGGAAATCAGAATAATACTTTAAAACTCCTTTTTCTTTTCTTAAAGATTTGTTTGTTTAATGCATATGAATGCACTGTAACTGTCTTCAGACACACCAGAAGAGAGCACCACGTCCCGTTACAGGTGGTTGTGAGTCACCATATGGTTGCTAGGGATTGAACTCAGGACCTCCACAATAGCAGTCAGTGCTCTTTAAACACTCAACCAGTCCTTGTTTGGTTTTTCAAGACAGCCTTGGCTGTTCTGGAATGCACTCTATAGATCTAGATGGCCTTGAACTCAGTGAACTTGTCAGTTCTTAAAACGTCAAGCCTGACCATGTTTTAAAACCTTGCATTGATTTAATAATACAGGTTTTATTGTAGACACCAAGTGGAGTAAATTGCGACTCTAGATTTGGTTCTAAATGCATATGTATGTATGTATGTATGTATGTATGTATGTATGTATGTATATACATACATACATACATACATACATACATACATACATATATACAGTTCTTTGCAGACCTACTTTCTTAATAGAAAAAGGAAGGTTATGTGATTCTTTGGGATTGTGACCTATGGACATGTTGTTCGACTTTTAAAACATATCCTGAAAGATGGTTGTGAAACTGGGCAGGATGTTACCACATTACCTGCTCTCATCCTGCTGTTTCAGGAAAAGCTGACACTCCAGTTACCCAATAGAGGCATGCTTTTTTAAAGACGAGAGCCATGGAGCGTGGACACAGTAAGACAGACATGCACAATTACATCTGGCAGTGGACCAGAGATACTGTATAAAATCCTTGGCTAGGTAGCCCAGGCCAGCTTCACACTCATGGTTCTTCTGCCTCAGTCTTTGAAACACTGATCATATTCCACTATTCCTGGCCTATTCCCCATTTTCACATGTTTACTGTTCATTGCACAAGTTTCATAGAGTTCTTTACATTTCATTCACGATACCCTGGATCTTTAAATACGTACTGCTTAAGCATGTTCTTTGTTTTCAATTTTTTCATGATACAAAATTTTTATAAGTACAGCCATTCAGTTTAAATCTTGAGACAGTTTTGTGTGAAGCCTCACATGCCAAATGGATTAATACCTAGATTAGAAACACACAGAATGAAATGAAAGAACTGAACTAATGCCACCAAAACAGTAGTACTACCCATTACAGTAGAAAGAATGCTGACAGATTCTCTTAGGTCATGGGGAGCTTTATAAATTGAAAATACGTGTAACTCCTGCCTTAGTTTGCTCTTTATTGCTGTGATAAACACTATAATGAGAAGCAATTTGAGAAAGAAGGACCTTATCTGGCTCATCCCTCTACATCACAATGCATCATGTAGATAAGCCAGGCCGGAACTCTAGGGACTTTGAGGTGGGTACCTATGCAGGGGACATAGGGAGATAGAGAGGAACACTGCCTACTGGTTTGTTCCTGGTGGCTTATTCAGCCTGTCCCTTACACACTAGAGGGATGACACTGACTCTCGCCTGGGCCCGCCCACATAAATCAAGAAAATGATTAGTAGACTTACACACAGGCCAACCTGATGGGGGCAGTTGAGACTCTCTTTAAAAATTACTCCAGCCTATGTTGTTGAGGAGAAAAAGGGGGGTGGGGGACCAACCAGCACATCTTTCAAACGTGAGATGCTAGCAGTAGTACAGAGGAGCAGATCAGTTCTTTCCGCAAGCAGTTCCTTTTTTCTTGGGGCAGGAATGCTTCTTTACAAGAAAAATCAATGTAGATGTCTTGTGTTTTCCTGATGCTACTGTAGTGTGACTTCACATTTACATGTTTAGGGTCAGGGTGGGTTGTTATGTAAGTTGTCCTGCTCTCAGTATATAGTGCAGACTGGCTTGAGCCGTAGAGTTGTCCTTCTGCCGCAGCCCCCCTCGGGGCTAGAGTTAAATTGTGCGCGCCCTTTCAACTGCTTTATCAGTGCGTGTTTCCTGTGTTTTCAGGCCAGCTTCTTAGTCTTTGATTTTATGTAGTTTAATGGACTAGTTCACAGCATTTTTATATATATAAAAACTGAAAATCAAAGCGCCCGCGCCCCCTCACTGCGGCTTGTGTCTTAGAAGACATCTCTCTGCTTTATTTTAAGGAGCTGGCGTGGCTGAGGTGATGCTGGCTTTCATTACCTGGCTGACCCGCCAGGAGTTTGGACGGAAGTGTGTTGTCAGTATCAGAGATATTCTGTCTTGGGTTAACTTCATGAACTCAATGGCAGAGGACGCTGCTGTGAAAAGGCCAGAGGCCATCTCTACTGTGACGTCTTTTGTCCATGCCGCATGCCTGGTGTACATAGATGGGATAGGTTCAGGTATGTTTTCTCTTGGGGACAGTAGGCTTGACAGACAGAGGAAAGTTGGGGTAGGAAGCAAGACCAGAACCAGATCATATATTTTCAGAATCATTTTAAGTGTATACTTTAACACTCTTCATGCTTTTTAAAAAGTTGCCCCCCCCCTTTTTTTTTTGAGGCAGGGTTTCTCCGTGTAGCCCTGGCTGTCCTGGAACTCACTCTGTAGATCAGGCTGGTCTCAAACTCAGAAATCCACCTGCCTCTGCCTCCCGAGTACTGGGATTAAAGGTGTGTACCACCACTGCCCAGCTAAGTTGGCACTTTTTAAAGGTAGACTAGGTCCTAAATAAAGTAAAGGGGTCAGCCAGTGAGATAGATCAGAGTGGAAAGGCATTTGTCACCAGGATTGATTTGATTCCTGAAACCCACATCATAGGAAGAAAGATTGTGTCTCACATGTTGTCCTCTGACCTCCATTCATGAGTGGGGCACATATTTACACCCTCCCGCCAGGCACTAAACATACATGGAAATAAAGGAGCTGAGTCTCCAGATGAGCTTGTGCTGCGGCCTCGAAGACGCTGCTTTATTGGTGGTGGAGAGATTGGAGAGACTGTTGGAAGTGCATTCTTCCCGTCTTCCTCGGGGCTCTTTTACTTTGTAAGCTGTCTTCAGCCTGTAGTTCTGCTGAGGCCCTTTTCCTCAGCACAGGTTTGAGCTCTTGCTAACCACAGTGGGTTTGATGGTGCTAACTCCCTTATGATCCAATTCTCCTGTATAGGGGTAACTTCCTCTGGATTTGGTACAGCCCTCTTGGCTCGAGAAGAATGTCTGAAATTTCTAATAAAGAAACTTTCCAAGGTAGTGCGACTAACGCAACGGCAGAAAGATGAGTTGAAGATTTATGATAGACTCAGACACAAAGAATTCACTAGCATAGATGACTTTTGGGGAGTTCATCCATTCTTTATACCAAGAGGTAAGCGTAGTTTAAAATAAATGAATATT
Organism: Mus musculus; assembly: GCF_000001635.26. Taxonomy (NCBI): domain Eukaryota; kingdom Metazoa; phylum Chordata; class Mammalia; order Rodentia; family Muridae; genus Mus; species Mus musculus. Next base: position 32,708,630 of record NC_000070.6, read on the forward strand.
CCCCTCCTGTAGCTTACAAAAGTATTTCTGTTATGACTTAGTTTTGTGTGTGGTGCTCAGGGTTATTTTTCTGTAAACCCACTAAGGCTAGCAAGCCCATAAAGAAGCCCTGATGTTTTATAATACATCTTAACTATAAATTCGATTCTAGTTTTTACAAAAACAGGTTTGTAAATACTTACGAGCTGGTAGTTCTGTCTTCCTCTCAGTGGCAGCTGCGGTATAGCCTGGCTCTATGGACTCAGAAAGTGTCTGTTTATAGAGTTAGCTAAACGGTTCAATGATGACTGATGGGTCAAAGACAGTAGACCCCACTTTTGGTCCTGCCTCTCCTGCTCATTAAATGTTTGGTACTGGGATTGAATCCAGGGCCTCTGACCTGATTACACATCTCTTACAGCACTCTTAATTCTTAAGACTGTTGGTCCCATGTCAGGGTCATCTATTGCCCAGTGCCGTCTTCTCTGAGCACATGAAGCAGTGACAGTCAGGGAAGTATCTACTCATAAACATTAGCTCTGCTAAGGCTGTGTCTGCAGAGAGACCTATATTTGTGGTGGTTTGTACTAGACACATTTGAGAAAATATGTTATGGGCTTCAACATTTCTGTAACACATTTTATAGATGCAAAAGCAGCAGAGTTCAGAAAGGGGATAAATATGTTCATCCCAGCAGTACTCAATTGATGGTGACTTACACTCTCTGACTTTGTTCTTCTTTTCTTAAGGACCTGTCCTGGATGGCCACAATACTGGTGACTATGCACTCACTGCAGGCACCACAGCTATGAATGCCCAGAGGCTCTTAAGAGCTGCTAAACTGAACAAACCCATTCTCCTGGAGGGTTCACCTGGTGTTGGCAAAACAAGTTTGGTGGCTGCCTTAGCAAAGGCTTCAGGAAATACCCTGGTTCGAATCAATTTGTCAGAGCAGACGGTAAGCTTAGGTGTCCTAAAACGCACATGAGATGAAAAAAAGGAAGATTGTCTGCTTATAACGTTTCCTGAGGAGAAATCATGACTGTCAGCACCAAAAGCATGTCATGTGGTGGTATCTCAGAAGCATCCAAACTAAGTCTTGTGCATTCCGCACAGTGGGCACCTGCAGGATTCTTCCTTTCATTTAGATGTTTTGATTCTAATTTTCTTTGATGAAGAACTCCTCATTTTGTTGTGTAATGTATCATTTTTAATTTATTTTTCTTTCTCAGAAACCTTAGAAGCAAAGTAACTTTTTAAAAAAGTCTCATTAAATGTGGGACAGAAGTGAAAAAATGATAGGGTCTGGAAGCAAGGCCTAGGTATTGTTCTGCTTTGCTAATGCTTCCCCCGGGGCTCACCAGTCAGCTCCAAAAATCATCTGAGCATCTACGGAAGGAGGCTGCTGTCAGCTGCATTCTTACCAGAATTTGGGGTTGGGGGGATATGCTTGTGCTCCTGCTAGAGAGTATCAAGAATGTTTGGGATTCAATTTCCATCACTCCAGAAAAAAAATGAGGGGCAGGAGAGTATTGTGTGAGGTCTACCCCGGCATTTATCATTTCAGATTTAGGGTTTTAGGTTCTAGGAAATCTGTTTGTCTCTGGTATGTATTTGTTTTGTGTTTTGGTAATGATATGGACTTTGTTACAGGACATCACTGATCTGTTTGGAGCCGATCTACCTGTTGAGGGTGGCAGAGGTGGAGAGTTTGCCTGGTGTGATGGCCCCTTGCTGGCGGCTTTGAAAGCCGGCCACTGGGTTGTGTTGGATGAGGTGAGAATTAGTGCCGGGATGGGATCATAGGTCGGTGAGAAGGCAGACCTGGCCAGGCATGTTAGTGGAGGAGCTCACGGCAAGGACAGGCAAGACTGATAAAAAGGTCCTTTACTTTATTGCCAGTCAGCAGTTTCAGTTGGCAGAGTATGTGTAGAGAAGGGTACTTCATGGTGTATTCCATAGTCCACTGTCATTCCTTCACTGGAATCTATTTCAGATTGAAAATTATACTTTGGGACTGGAGAGATGACTCAGTAGTTAAACGCACTGGCTGCTCTTCCAGAGGTCTTAAGTTCAATTCCCAGCAACCACATGGTGGATCAGTCACAACCATCTGTAATGGGATCTGATTAATTCAGAAAGTGGCTGAAAGGATCAACGATGAAAGTTGTGAACAGTGGAAATGATGTGGATGACAGCTTTACTGACACAGACCCCTCCCCTGGTGCTGGATGACACAGAGGGTTTTATGAGCATCAGCCAACTGCGTTGCAGCCTGCTGCTCAGAGCAGATACTACGATAGATTTCCCCTGGTTCTAGTGGGGAGCCAACTCAGTATCTATTACACAGCAAAAGAGAAAGCTTAGCTTTGCACTAAAGGCCACAGTGGATGTATATGAGCTTGCATCAAGGGATTGCAGGGCATTCTGGCCTTGAATACCAACTTATAGCAACTATCTATTTGGAGGATTCAAAAAAATAGGACTTTGCTGTGCTTACAGAAGTGTGATGAGGTTCAGGTAGAATTAACTTAGATGATTGCATTTTATTTACTTGCAGTCTTCCATTTGATTGTTTTGGTCTTTTTTTTTTCCCCCCGTATATCTAAAGAGCATTAATCTCTTATATCCATGAGCTCCGCTGAAGGCCTTTCAATTAGCTCTTTCTATTCTTTAAGTCCTTGACCACAAAACTGTTGGTGGAAGTTAACTGTCGTATTTGCGCATGTTATTAGTGAACAGTGTAAGTTCATTATTATTCCCATGATTAATTGTGTGCAAAGCTTTTTAAAAAACTTATCTGTAGTTTTTCTTGTTTTACTTAGAAACTTATACAAGGGGTTAGATAGATGGTTTGTTGGTTATGAATACTTCTTGCTCTTTCAGAGTACTGCTGTTCAGTTTCCAGTCTTCATATTAGTGGTTCATGGCCATCTATAACTTCATTTCCAAGGGATCTGAGAGCTTCTTCAGACTTCAGCAGGCACCAGGCACTTGTGTGGCACACACACACACATACATACATGCTAGCAAACACTAATCCCCTAAAATAAAACAGATAAGTCTTAAAAATTTAAAAAAAAAAAAGCAACACCCCATATACAGGCCCTAATTGATGGATATTTATATTGTTATTTATGTGCACTTTACATTTATATATGAAATTAAGCTTATACAGACCCGAATCTTTTAAAATATATGAGAAATAAAATTTGAGTTTCTATGACTTCAAGAAAACCTATTTTACTTTATTACCCATAATTATCTTGTCTTTTGTTCTAGTTGTACAGTGAAATAATGAAAGGAATATTTGCTTTTTCTCTCCCAAATAGCTCAACCTGGCGTCTCAGTCCATCCTTGAAGGACTCAATGCTTGTTTTGATCATCGAGGAGAAATCTATGTACCAGAGCTAGGCATGAGCTTTCAAGTTCAGCACGAGAAGACCCGGATTTTTGGTTGTCAAAATCCCTTTAGACAAGGAGGTGGGAGGAAGGGCTTGCCTAAGTCTTTCCTTAACAGATTCACTCAGGTAAGATTCCTGCTGGGACCTGGACATCTTGGGGGTCTTGTCACTTAGAAGACAGTTTACTGCCTTCTTAAGGACTTCATTAAAACACTTTGGCATGGAGGCTGGTCATTAATGAGTTCAAGTGACCCTCTGTTACAAAATTTCTTTACGAGTTTTGTAGTGAAAGTAGTGTATTTCAGCTTTTAGAATGTGAGAACAGAAAACTGGTGTAGTAACACACACCTCTAATCTCCACACGCAGGAAGCAAAGGCAGCTTGATCCCTTGTGAGCTTGAGGCCAGTGTGGTCTGCATAGTGAGTGCAGGGCCCCAGAGCTATATACTGAGACCCTGTCTCAAAAAACGAAACAAAACAAAAAATCGCAACTGCTACTAATACAAAGTCCAGTATCCCTCCATCTATCATTAACAAAATAAAAAATACGTTAAACCTTTATTTTTACAAAGGGATATGTATATACATACTTAGTTTAGGTGGTATTTTTCATTTTGGCTAACTTAGAATTTTGAAGTCCTATAGATGTTAGCTCTAATATCCCTGTTCATTGGTGATTAACAATTTTCTGAGTGTCATCTAATAATGTTTGTTGTGCTGGTAAAGTGGCTCACCAGTTGGCTGCTCTTGGAGGGGCCCCTGGTTTGATTCCAAGCACAGTTGTTCATGCTCATAACCACCTGTAACTTCCATCCCAGAGGATCTGACACCCTCCTCTGACCTCAGTAGGTATCAGGTACACATGTGACATACATACATACATGCAGGCAAAATGCTAACCCATTAAATAATAAAGTAGTTTTTTAAAAGAATGTTTATTATTAAAGTTGTCAAATACTTTGATGAATTTGGTAATGGTTGTTTTCTTAACTGTCCATCTGAATCTGAAGGTATTTGAAAATTGTACATGCTTCTTTAACTTCCTAGATTTAGCTTGAAAGCCACGCATGTTATCTGTATTTTGAAAATTCTATAGTTCTTCATTGTAAGAAAATTTTAAAACTCAATTATTGTTATTTAGTTATTGAGTAGAAATAGCACATAGCAAGGTAGGGTAGTTATTTTCTAGTGTTTTCTAGACAAAAAGCCTTGATATTGTGTCTGAATTTTATAGGTCTTTGTGGATCCCCTTACAGTAGTTGACATGGAGTTCATTGCCAGTACCTTGTTCCCAACCATTGACAAAGATATTGTTAAGAAAATGGTAGCTTTCAATAACCATGTAAGTACCAATTTGTATTTTCCTGGCTCCTTTGAACCAGCATTTACTCAGTACCCAACTCTTCCAAATTACCGGGCTAACAAGAGAAACTTGCAGAGTTCTGTATGTTTGTACTGGGGTTTGCTTCCCTTTGGTAGCCATACCTTTCATATATTGTAGGGCAGAGCAGTAATGCTCAGGGTCTTCTTGGCATTTGGAGGTTAGGTTATTAGGAGGAGCTGTTTGATTCAAACCTATTAATTTTCATTAATAGATTCCATGTGTAATATATTGTTAGTACTTAGTGCATTTCCTGATGGGATATGCTTTTCACTAAGAATGTTTTATTTCTAGATTGATCATGAAGTGACTGTTGAGAAGAAATGGGGACAAAAAGGAGGGCCCTGGGAATTCAACCTCCGAGACCTTTTCCGCTGGTGTCAGTTGATACTGGTTGACCAGTCTCCTGGCTGCTATGATCCTGGTCAGCATGTGTTTCTAGTTTATGGTGAACGAATGAGAACCAGGGAGGACAAAGAAAAAGTGAGTCTCCTGCTTGTTCATTTATCACTCTGTAAAAAGCAATTACCTCTTAATGTATCACAGATCGTCTCACAGAAACCACCAATACTCTTGAAAATTCAGAAGTTGCTAGAACGGATGAAGCATTGTTTTATCCCAGCAGAGTTTTGAATCTTGACAATTTGCTCCATAGGCACAAACCTTAAACCAAAATTGCCAGAACTTCCTTGGTTTTAATGTATTTTATCTAGGAAGAATAGGTAGAAGTATGAAAGGGAAGATAATTTGTATCTAAGTGAGGTAAAACAACATATTTGTAAAAAGAATATGACACTAGAGTTTGTAGTTTACAGAGTTATGTCATGTGTGCTTCTGTTTTCTAAGGGATTTTTCTGTGTTGCCCAAGGTTGATCAAAAATATCTGGGTTCATGTAATCTTCCTACTTCGGCCTCCTCGCCAAGATTACAGGCATGCTCCACTGCCCTTGTTCTTCTGTATTTGAGTTTGTGGTAAAGACTTAATCATTAAAACTCAGAACAGATGTGGGTAGGAAGGGCTATCATGACCTTTGGAAAAAGGAGCCATGTGTCATTCACAGGGTCTTGTAGGGATAGAGCCTTTGATAGGGCGAGCCCGTTTAGGTGCTATATTGCTTTACTGGCTCTTATATTCTACTAAATCTCACCAATTAAAATTAATTATGGATGGGAGAGATGTTTCAGTGGCTAAGAGTGCTTTGAGTGATAGCAGCTCACTAGAGTTGTTGTTGTCTCTGTCAGGAATTAGGAAAGGAGGTGAGCTTTGGTGTGAACTGTCTGCCAAGCTCCTGGAACTGCAGACATGACAGCAATACCTTGTTCATGCCTCTTAAGATTTCACATACATAATTCTGCAGCGATTGAATTTTCCTTAACTTTTATTTTCCGACTTTTATATACAACTATAAGAATATTGATGCTTTTCAACTTGATACAATTTTGGGGGTGAGTCTAACTTTTCCTCTTTATGAAGTAGAAATAATAGTTATTCTTCAGCTCTAAAGGGCAGAAATAGTCCCTGCCTGTTTCTAATGCAGTTCTCTGGCTGCTACATTTTTCCTCATAATGTTTAGGTTAGCACTGATACGTTTATGACATGAAAGCAAATGTTTTATCTCAAGAAATGTTTTATCTCGATATTTGCTGTAGTGCCCATGGCTTCATTTTAACTTATTTTATAATTTTACTGTAATTGCAAGTAATTTGAGGTCATGTAACACTATATACTTTTAATTTTTTTGTGTATGGATGCTTTACTTGCATGCCCGTCTACATCATGTGCATGTCTGGTGCCCACCAAGGCTAGAAGAGAGGGAGGGCATTGGATCCCCGTCACTGAAGGTTCAGACAGTGATGAGCCGCCCTGTGGGTACTGTAACTCAAACTGGGGTCTTCTTTAAGAGCAACCAGTGTTCTTAATCACTGAGCCATCTCTCCAGCCATGTTGCTTTGTTACTTTGGTTGTTAATACAGTTTATGCTTTTTGTTTTGGGTTTTATTTAACATTAGGTAGGTCTTGATGTAGCCGAGGCTGTACTAGCACTGACGATGCAGCCAATACTTGCCACTAACTTGTGTTCCTCCTGCCTTACCCTTCCAGTACCTTGATGCTACAAGTGCCCAGCCTTATCCTGTGATGTTTCTAAGAGAAAACTCAAAGGAATAGGAAATATTTCTAGTATTGTCTTCAATGTAGTGACTTGTTGCTCTGCTTATTTTGTAGGACCATCTATTTCTACATCGTGTAAGAATTCATAATGATTTATATTCTCAATGCATTATCTTCCTCTAGGTTGTCGCTGTATTTAAGGATGTGTTCGCTTCCAATTCCATGCCATATATAGGAACTAGACAATTTCATATCACTCCCTATGATATTCAGGTAAACAGACTGGAATAATCCTTTTCCCTATGACAATTTTCCATGGCTTCTATGTCACTACATATGACTTATATGTTTTCTTCAGATTGGCTACTCAGTCCTTTCTCGCAGCAGCTATGTTCCTCACCCATCCCGCCGGCCCCTGTCACTCCTGCACCAATCATTCCAGTCTCTGGAACCCATCATGAAGTGTGTGCAGATGAACTGGATGGTCATCCTTGTGGGGCCAGCCTCTGTGGGCAAGACCAGCCTGGTCCAGCTTCTGGCACACCTTACTGGCCACACCTTAAAGATCATGGCTATGAATAGTGCAATGGATACTACTGAGCTTCTAGGCGGATTTGAGCAGGTACCTTCGTATACTTTGACTTGAAGTCTGGCTCTGGGGGCTTTTGTATTGGTGGTGACTACTTGCAACAGTATCCTTTCACCCTAGCCAATGGCTTTTGATGTGCTCTGTAAATTTCAGGTTGATATTATCCGACCTTGGAGGCTACTACTTGAGAAGGTAGAGCGTACTGTCAGGGTCCTGCTAAGGGATAGTCTTCTTATCAATTCTGTTGACACGGAGGTAGTATTGCAAGCCTGGAGCCATTTTCTTCTGACATATAAACCTAAATGTCTTGGTGAAGATGGTAAAGGTGTCACTATAGAGATTGTCAACAAACTGGAAGCAGTATTGCTGCTTATGCAGCGACTCAATAATAAAATCAACTCATACTCCAAAGCAGGTATGTGTATATGCTGTATACGTCATACGCTCTGTGTTACTGGATTGTTGTCTGTGGTAGGAATATATTAGTGAGTGTCATGTTGTGTTTTTAGTATATGTAGTGATGATTCCTCAAAGCTTTAATGTTTACTTCTAAACTAAAGCGCTGAGAAGCAGGGTTTCAGACTGATGACACAGAAGGGGCAAATACTGAAATGGCTCCTTACCAAGCTCTGTTGCTCCTTGCATGTTTCCCCAGCTGCGGGCCGATTTCATCTAACACTAGCAAGTGCCTTTTGTTTTCTTTTAACTCATTTCCTCATGAAATGAGCATTTTCATTTTTCTGTTTGTCTAAATTTGATTGAATGTTAGACATTGACTTTTGGTAAGTTGTGAAGTACTGCATTATATATTATTGATATAGTATGTTTGGACTTTTCTTGTTAGGTAATAAGTTCCCCATGGATTATTTTAATCTTAACACAATTTTTAAGCTTTTCGGGTCTGGGGAGGAGGAACGTTTCCTCTGTGACATGGCACTAAAGCATCTGACTTGCTGAAGGTTCTCTTTGGGCTGATGGTAACTGAAGAGGCCCAGGCCTACTCCAGCCCGCTCCTTTCTGCTTCACCTTTGGGCAGATGACTTTATGGATATGCAGGGTTACTTAGCCACAGGCACATCAGCCTCATTTGGGGCTTTGGGTCCTCTGAGAAGCCCTGCCTTTCAAGTATTCTGCTGTTCTTTCTAGTTGCCCCTTCTGCCTTTCTTCAGTGAGATGCCTGGCTTCTTTGGTTTCCCACCCCTCTTCTGTACTCCCTACAAAAGCAATTGTAGGACTCCATCTTGGTTTTTACCTCTCTGCTCTCAGGTACACAGTGTGTGCTGCCTCTTATTCTCTAACTTTTCCCCCATTTTTCAAGTTAAAAATGGGAACTTAGCTATATTCTCATGTGTACATGAATTATTTATTCTAGTTGGTGCATTAAAATACCAGCCCTGGTATTTTATTTATAAGCTGTAAGCGTAGATTAGGCAGGTTGTGAGCTGTTCTCACTTACATCCCAGCCAGATATCTCCTGTTGCTTGTTTCTCACCTGGGTTATTTCTGCTTCATCAGTTGGTCCTTGGAGCCCATTTCTCCTGGCCATGTGCTCGTGGGCCATCTCTTCTCATGGCGGTCTCCTCTCTCTGTCTCCGTTTTCCTTCTCCTGGGTCACTCCTGAGACCCCTCACTTAATCCTTAAAACCTGCTTTTCTCACTGTCTTTCTCTCTACTGCCTAATCACAGGCTCTAGCCTTCTACTAACCAATTAACTTTAAATTGGGTAACCAGGTTGAAATAGCATCACTTGGTATACGTGAGGTTCTTGTTGGGGGCAGCACCAGACCAACCCTCAGTACTAATGGCTCAAAGCAAGAATCCAATAATATAACATCACTTCTAAAAAAAGACCATGTGAAAAATTCTAGACAAGGGCTGTCAGTGTTAGACTAAAGTATTTGTGTGATACATCTATAAATAGATGGATGGATAGGTTTTAATGGCATTAATTCTGCTATGCTAGCTTATAGCTCTTTAATATGAAGTTATAATGGGTGAGAGACATTATTCTTTCAGAGATTTGAAAAATTGAAATACACTAAAATTATTCATCACAGTTAACTCCAAGTGTGTAGCTTTTAAATTGTTGTTAAAGTGTTTGTGCTAAACATAATTTTATCAGCTTTGTCTCACAAGTGTTGGGATTTGTTTGGGGTTATCCTGGCTAGGAGGCTGAAGTGCCAGTGAGTACTGGATGCTTATTTTTGTCTGTAATGTTACAGATTTTGCCAAACTTGTTGAAGATTTCCGGAGTTTCGGGGTAAAGCTTCTGCAGTCAGCCAGTGGCCGGAGTCATGGCAGCTTTGAGTGGGTTGACAGCATGTTAGTTCAGGCCCTAAAGTCTGGCGATTGGCTTCTGATGGACAATGTCAATTTCTGCAAGTAAGAACTGTTACCTCAGAAATGGGTGTGACTGAAACTTGGCTTGTGTTTGTTAATCGTAAAGACTCACACTGGGGATGTATTTTTAAACTATTGGCTTTCTCACCTAGCGTTGCATCTCCAGCCATTCTTAGACTATCTTGTAGTGAACAGACTAAGTTAGCCATTAGTTAACTGAAGTAAAGGCTAACAAAATTGTATTGCTTCCTATTAACATCCTCGCTCTCTTGTTATGGTCATTTTACTTAAATACAAGAGCTGATACAGGCAAACATTAGTAAATACATATGACTAATGACCACAATCCTTATTACTTTCTATCCCACTATGAGAAAATGGACAAGTCAGAAATTGCTATGATAAGAAGCTATTTTTAAGTGGTGGCTTCTGTTCTTGGATGTTTCTGGATGTCTTTGTTTGAAATCCAGTTACAGTCAAGCACAGCAGTAATTTTGAGAAGGGCGAGCTATGTGTTGCTTTTCCATGTTTCATAGACTGTGTGTACTTTTCTCAAGCTATGTGCTTTAGAGAATGGGGATGAGAAAAGGGAGTTGATTCTTGGAAGAAATCAGCATCTCACAGAGTGACCTCTAGAAGGGAGATGTGAGTCCAGAAGCAAGCGTTGACTTGTGCAAGAGCAGTAGAGTGAAGGCATCATGTTGGCCTGAATAGCATTTGAACTCTCTCTGCAGTCCCTCAGTGCTGGATCGTCTGAATGCCTTATTGGAACCTGGAGGTGTCCTCACAATTAATGAGAGAGGAATGGTAGATGGATCCACTTGCACAGTGACACCAAATCCCAATTTCAGGTACTTCTATCTCTTACATTAATAAAGAATTTGATGGCTTCAGAAACAAAGGCAGACATCAAATGGAACCTTTGTGCACTCTGCACCATGTTCTGAGAAGGCCATTTGATCACTCAGTTAGAGTGTATTAAGGGCCAACTGTTTGCCAGGTACTTACTAGGCTTTGAGGTCAGCAAACTACAAAAAGAAGTAAGGTCCTTCTCTAGGGTTAACTGACAGTAAGGCATAGAAGGTAGGAAGTCAGTTACAGTCCTTTGCTGGTATTCTAGGGAGAAGGAAATGCAGCTTATGTTGAGGGGGGTGGTCATATGGGTGGGATTTGTGAGGTGAGGAAAAGAGACAAGGATGGTATCTCTGGTTCAGGCTGGAGTAATTGGGCAAATGAGAAGGCATTTATTAGAAGGGGAATACTGGCAAAAGAGAAAGTTTGGTATGGGACAGCCAGCCAGAAATCTGTTCTTTTGTTTCTGACATAAGTAGATGTCACATGAGGATGTGGAGGGACATTGATGAAGAAAAATTGACTATTACAGAAAAGTTGTACTGGCTAGATTTGTGGCAACTTGATACAAAGTAGAGTCATTTTAGAAGAGGCAGCCTCAACTGGAAAAAATATCCCCACTAGATTGTCCTATGAGCAAGTTTGTGGTGCATTTTCTTGATTGATTGATTGATGTGGGAGGGTTCAACTCTGGGCCTTGCTACTCCTGGTCAGGTGGTCCTGGATACTATAAATAAGCAGGCTGAAACAAGCCAATAAGCTGCAGTCCACCATGCCTGTGCAATAACTTCTGCCTCTAGATTCCTGCCTGGCTTCAGTTCCTCCCTGCCTTGCTTAGATGATGGGCTGTAAGCTGACATAATACCTCATGCTGCTTTATCACAGAAGTACAAAACCTCACCAAGTCTAGTCTACAGCTCTCCTTTCTGTCTATGTAGATAGATCAGAATAATAAATAAGCTTGGCCTGAGTTGGGAGTATCTGAAAGCAAGACTTTGTAAGTTCTCACCATAGTTCCTTAAGAAAGCCAGTATATGAGGGTGGAGAAATGGCTCAGTGGCCACAGCTCCTGCAGAAGTCTGGAGTTTGGTTACCAACACATGTTGGGCACCTCATAACTATCTAAACTCTAACTTGAGGGAATCTGACACCCTCTGTAAGCACTCACATACAGGTGCATAACAGACTCACATACATACATACATACCTGTAGATAAAAACCAATCTTTCAAAGCAAAAGTAGGTTTATAGAAACTGACTGGTATTGACATGCACTAAAAACGAGGTACAGGTATCACACAGTGATGAAGTCAGCTTCTTCTGCCATGGAGTCCCTGTAGGTGAGGGACGTATAATTTGCCCATAACAATTGGTACTAGAAGCCATTGGTTACTCTGGGATTTGATTTCTCTCTCTCGTCAATTTCCTTTATAATTTCCTCTTTATTAGGCTTTTTCTCTCCATGGATCCCATTCATGGAGAAATTTCCCGAGCTATGAGGAACCGTGGACTTGAAATCTACATTTCGGGAGAAGAGGATGGGAGTATCCAAGATAACCTGGATTTAAAAGTTCTGCTGCACAGCCTTGGATTGGTGGGGGACAGTGTGTGTAACATCCTCTTGGCTCTGCACACAGAGATCCAGAGCCTTGTGAGAGGTGAGGGTCTTGATTTGTGGGCCTCTGCAGTTTTAGTCCTGTAGCAATTCATGTTGTTCCGTGTAGTCTTGGAGTGCTTTCATTTGGTGTACATTGAAATAAATTGATCAGGAACACGCGCTGAAAATGTAATGTTCAGATACCTCAAGAATGGCGTGCTACTCAGCTGGGAGAAGTGCAGCAGTGTGTTAAGCTCCATAGGGAAGGAACTACGAGGTGACTCAGTAGTTACAGGCACTTGCTCTTCCAAAGACTGGTATTTGATTCCCGGCACCCCTGTCAATGGGCTCACTGTTTCAGCTCCAGGGAATCTGATGCTCTCTTCTGGCTACTTGGACACCCACATTTGAAGTATAGATTCATATATATATATGTGTGTGTGTGTGTGTGTGTGTGTGTGTATATATATATGTGTGTATATATATATGTGTGTATATATATATATATATATATATATATATATATATGTATGTATATACTGAATATATACACACACACCCCTAATTAAGATAATAATGTATATATGCTCCTGCAGCAGGGACCATTTGCTGAGTACTTGTGATTTATCTTTGAGATTCAAGAGCTTTGCCTTCATATCTCCTGGTGTCACCATTTGCCCTTATGAAGGAGAAATAAGGTAGAAACTTTGACTTGAAGCAGCTCTAATTTTTGTCATTTCTTTTCCTTATGTTAAAAGGATGAGTAGTGGTAAATGAAATACTATTTACTGAATAACTGCTGTGTGCTGTGTGCAGTTCTGCTTGTCTGTTCTGCATGCATGTGTTCCCATCCTAGATGAGGCTTAGTGAGTTGATAACATGTCAGAATTAGTTAATGACAGTTGTGACTTCACAGTAGACCCGTGGACTCACCCCCCCCCACCCCCCGTGGTCCATTATAGGTCATACTCTTTACCCTCCTTGGTGTATGTCAGCTTGAGATTAAAGATACATGTGGGTGGGACAGAGGGTATTAACATTCTTAGACATCTGTTTTGCCCTCAGGAGATCCTAGATGTAAAACAATACAACTTTAGGAGTCTGTGTACAGAAGATTAATGTAAAGGCATATTTACCAGAGCATATTTGGATTCTTTGGGGTTTTGTTGTTTAAATGTTTTCCTTAAATACATTAGTGTTCTGTCTCCATGTATTTCTGTGTTAGGGTGTCAGATTCCGCGGAACCACCATGTGGGTTCTGGGCTTTGAACCCAGGCCCTTTTGGAAGTACTCTTAACTGCAAAGCTGTCTCTCCAGCCCTATATTTCTCAGTTTTTTATCAAAGGTTTTAAAAAACTGTTGGTCATATGTGACAATGTTTTGTGTTTATAGGTTCTCCAGCATCATCTGTCTCCACTCTCAGCCACACAGCCATACTCATTGTTCAGTACCTGCAGAGAGGTCTGAGCTTACACAAAGCCTTTTTTGAAGCATGCTGGGAAGTATATGTCTGCTCTCAGCATTCAGCAGCAAACCAGAAGGTACTGGGAATGTTTCATGCCACTGTCCAAGTTGTAGCGCTGAGGCAGAGGAAATTACTTTTGTGGATAGCAACTTTTAAGAGAGTTGACTGCTATTTTATTCCAGTTAAAGATCTGGTATCACTGGGTGTTGGTGGCGCACGCCTTTAATCCCAGCACTCGGGAGGCAGGCAGATTTTACAGAGTGAGCTCCAGGACAGCCAGAGCTACACAGAGAAACCCTGTCTTGAAAAACAAAAAACAAACTAAACAAACAAAAAAAGATCTTGTATCTAGGTACTTTTCTGGAATTAATTTAAATGTAAATATTCTTTTCCTGAAACATTAGCAAAACCATTGTAGAGTGTGTCTAAGAAGTGTTTACAAGTAGCTCTGTGAGCCCTAGATTCCCTCAAACATTTGTCTGTTGGTAATTTTGATGACTGTTTTTTGTCAGTGCCCTTGACTCTGTGCTTCACATTTTACAGCTTGTGCAGGATTTGCTGGAAAGTCATACTGCATCTCTGCAAGCTAGGGAAACTTGGGGACACTCCATTCTTGCCACAGGGCTGTGGCCAGATTCTGTGCCTTCAGCTCTCTTTGCAACAGAAGACTCTCGACTCTCGGTTGTCCGGAGTGAAGGGCAGATCCTAGCATACTGCCTCAACAGGATGAGCCTGAAGACTAGCAGCTGGACAAGGTCAGTGGAATCTTCCGTGTGTTCTCTTGTATACATTTTGGTTTTGCTGAAAATAGCGAGCACAGTGTAGCCCTCCCAGCATTTGTAGCCACTTAATTGTCTAGCCATCATATTTTTACTGTTTGTTTTCAGTTTCGTATATTTAGAAGTCCTCTGCAGAAGTAGATTCTTCTAGACTGATGAGCCTGTTATATGCTCATAGAAAGCAATCAGAATGTATAGGCACAAGCTAGGTCTAGAATTCAGGCCTTTGTCATGCTGGGCATACTTATATTAGCCTCACCCCATCCCTAAGTACACGTTTACGTGTCTTTTGTCTTTTTTATTTTTTAAAATGTCATGTAAAAACTGCTAACTTTTCTTGTTCTATGAGTTCCAGGAGTCAGCCTCTTACTTTACAAGACTTAGAGAATATTATGCAGACTTGTAGCCCTGACGACCTGACGTTCAATGCGGTGGAAGTGGATACTTGCTGGGTCGATGAACCAGAGGTTTTAGCCACGGCTGTTAAATTGCTCATAGAAAGAGCAACCAATCAGGATTGGATGCTCAGAGTTAAGTGGCTTTGTCATCTAGCCAAGAACATACCGCAGGGGCTTGGTAAGTAGCAGCGCTTGTACGGGTAAGAAGGGGTTACATATGTTTTCCTTGTTCAAGAGTCTCGGCAGACATGCTAGTCTGTGACTACACTGTTGAAAGTATTGCTGAGGAAAAGCAAAAAAATGTGTGAGACTGCGTTGTTTAGATAGCTATTAAATTAGGGTAATATTTGCCCCTTATGTATCAAGAGGAATGCCTCGATATTTCAGGGACTGTCATTTTCAGTTCAGAAGGAAAAAGTATTGCATCATGTTATTTTTTTTTAACCCCACCCCTGATCATATTACTTTTTAGCTTTGTTATTTAGCTTTGTTATTTTTTCTGAGAATAGTGTTGTTTTTGGTAATTCATTTACCCTTAAGGATCTTAAGATTCTAATTTATTTTTTGTATTGGACAGGGTCTCACTATGTAGCTCTGGCTGGCCTAGAACTCACAAAGGTCTACCAGCCTCTGCCTGCCTCATGCTGAGATTAAAAGCTTCTGCCACTGTCTGTGTTTAGCCCTAAGCCTGTGCTTAATTTGTTATTTATTCAAAGGAGGAAAACAAAAGTAGTGGTGAAAATGCCTACATTGTAAATCATAGGCTATGGAACTTGTTGGTGATGAGTAATTCATATGTCTTATAAACAGAAGTGGGAGCCCCAGTATTACTTTTAATGCCAACCACAAGGAGACAGGAGACAGGCGGCAGCTTGGGGCTTGTTGGACAACCTAATTGGTAAATTCCAGACAAATAGAGATCCATCTCAAAGGAGTTTGATGGTTCTAAGTACCCAGGATTGTCTGACATCTTTCTGTGTACACTTACCCATTTAAAAATGTTAACCCAGGTGGTAGTGGTACACACCTTTATTCCCGAGCACTTGGGAGGTAGAGCCAGGCAGATCTCTGTGAGTTTGAGGTCACTGTGATCTACAAAGAGAGTTCCAGAATAGCCAGGAGTAGGAAAACCCTATCTTGAAAAACAAAAACAATAGTCAACCTTAGTAACTGAATATATAGGGACTATATATTCAGTTCCTATATATGTGCTTCCTGAGAACTTATAGTTAAGCCACTGCATCCATGTCTCTTGGCTAAGTATTTGTAGAGGGAATTGGTGATGTGTGTCTCTACATTGTTTTCAATGATTGCCACTAGCCAGAGATAGTAACATGGATGAACAGAACATAAAGTCTTGGGAATTAAGCAACTGTAAACTCCAGTGCTGTGTTTACCCCAGCCCCAGGTCAGTCACTCTCATGCCTGTTCCACCGTTGCAGAGCGTTACTTGGACAGCACAGCCTTGGACCTAACAATGCCTCTCCTTCTACAGAGTCAGTGCGGGTTCATCTGGAAGCCAGCGCCACTGCTCTTAGGAAGTTTTACTCAACTTCTCTCTCAGCTGGAGTCAGTAATGTCTTGAAAATATTACAGACAAATATAACAGGTATTACCTGCTGGTTTCTTCTCTGAACACTTTAGGGGAGAAGGTCACAGCTCCCACTATCATCCCAGCTTTCAAAAGATGTAATATGGGCAGATGAAAAGTGGTCTTCAAACTGGTCATCATCTGCCAGCTGAAGAAAAGGAAAAGACTGCTCAGCTCTTAGAGAGTGACTGGTAGAAAAGGACAAAAATTATATTTCTCTATGTCTTCTAATTTGAAGGTTCTTTTGTTTACTGATAATTAGAAGAGTTTTCAGCATAAAATATTTCACTCGAAGGGAAAGTAAACAGGATCATTTACTTTAGATAATACAAAACTTTAATGATAAGAGTTAGCCTTTGGGGTTGGAGAGATGGCTCAGAGGTTGAACATACTAACTGTGCTTCCTGAGTTTAATTCCCAGCAACCACATGGTGGCCAACAGCCATCTGTAATGTGATCTTGGGGCCCTCTTCTGGCATGCAGACAGAACACTGCACACGATAAGTAAATAGATAAATAAATAAATCTTTAAAAAAAAAAAAAAAAAGAAGAGTTAGCCTTTGGTGTTTCTTCTTTTGACAATTGTTTAATTCATTTGAAAGCTCATGTTCAAATGAATCACATGTTCACACTGACAGGAAATAGCAAAAATACTCAACTTAGGCTTGCTAAGCCAGGCATGTTAATTATATAATTCTTTTCTTTTTCTTTAAACTAGATGACTTTGTGATCCCCTTGGACCCTCGGTGGAATATGCAAGCTTTGGACATCATTAGAAATTCACTAGACTTTGATCCACAGTCAGACCAGGCTAAACAGCTCTTTGCTCTCTTAGAATCAGTTGCAAACAAGTAGGTGGCTCTAGATGCTTTCTCTAATGGCCTTTTCTATTATATGTCAAATAAAGGTCACATGGGCTTTAACCAACATTAGGTCATCATATTCACTCAGCATTAGTGTTAGACAGTTGTGTTTCTGCCAGTGCATCCCAGTACCCTCCCATTATCTTCTCATCCTCTCACATGTGTCTTCTTTAGTTTTCATCCTCAGATATGGCAGACAGATGTGACTCTTGGAACTTAAGTAAACACGCCTGTAAATAGTCTAAATTTTCCCTCATTTTTTATTTCATTTTTCTTTTTGCCAGGCAACATTTTGGTTCTGTTTTGTTTCTAGCCAATAATTGGTCATTCGTGTAATATTGTTTAAACAAATGTATAATCTAAATACAGTATGTATTACTTGAAGATGTGCTAGTAATGAGCACATTATTTTGATGAATTTTCATCAAATGAGCCCATGAGTACGAATATGTCCTAGTACTCTAAGGACCATCCTGCTTTATGCTCACTAATGCAGTGACAGCCTCTATGCAGAGCTCAGGTTACTATCGGATTATGGCAAAACAATGGAGTGGGACCTAGTCATCTTCCTAATGCCAATGTCTCCCAACCACTCTTTGCACTCTTACTCTCCAGTCCAGAATTTTCAGAGACAGAAGAGAAATGGGCTAGATGTAGGGATTAAGGTTTCTGAGTTCCAAGTATTTCTTTACTGTGTGGCTCCGTGAGAGGATATTTACCTAGTGTGCTCACTGTTCGAGTTTGGTTGCAGTGTTACTGTGCCCACCCCACCCCCCAAAAAACAACTTTGTTACTTCAAAAGAAGTTCTGTTAACCAACAAGAAACTATGTTTTGGATCTCATTGTAGGACATTTATTTATCTTGACCGGGAAAAGAGGATTTTCACTGAAGCAAATTTGGTATCTGTTGGTAGTAAAAAGTTGAGAAGCAGTGTTTTGAGGATGTCTTTTGAATTTCACAAAGGTAAAAACATTTTCTCTATTGTAGTCTGGTTATGCTGTTGCAAGAGTTAGGAGACATACTCAGCAGCTGCTGCTTTTCAATGATTCCCTTTCATTTGTTGACCTGATAGGAAATATACTCACTATTGATGTATTGAACACTATGCCAGGTGCTCAGCTAAATGCTGTTTCTGTATCCTCACAATGGCCCTTGAAAGCTAGAAAGGTTCTCATAGATTAGGAGCAGAGAAGTTCAAGACCACATATTTAGCAAGTTGCAGAACTAGCAGTTCACAACCAGGTTGCTTAGCTCAGAGAGTATATGTCCAGAAGGCTGTGGCTGTATGGGGGTCATCAGTTCTCTATTCCTTACATATTGTAAACCAAAGACATATGCCATTAGGGAAAAAATCAGAATACTTGTTTTAAAAGCTAATTTTTGTCAGTGAAATACAAACTGGATTCATTTAAAAGGAAACCAAAATTGAGAAAATGCCCCACCAGAGCAAGCCTGAGATGGAATGTGAACTGAGTATTTTAAGCCAAATAACTGTTGCTTTTAGTCCTGGTATTTTATCTCAGCAATAGACACCCTAAGATACCATCCAAATACATGTGCTCTGGTCCAATGTTTCTGTTTGGTTAAGTTTTTTTTAAAGCTATGTATATGTACATATATTTATACATACGTAGGTTTTGCTTGCATACATGCATGTCTATCACATACATTCCTAATACTCTTGGAGGTCAGAATAAAGCATCAGGTCCCTTGGTATCAACTGCCATGTGGCTGCTAGGTCCTCTGAAAAAAACAGCAAGTGCTCTTAACTGCTGACCATTTCTCCAGCCTCAGGTTTTTGTGTTTAAATACACTTATAAAACATGTAACTTTGCTTTATAGCTTGCATTTTCCACTAGGACATTATTAACATCTATAGGTATTACATCTTATCTACAAAATTTTATAATACATACAAAATACGCTTTTGATTTTGGGCTTTCTAATAAACCTTTATACTAGAGATGAAATTATAAATTAGATTATAATTTATTTTGCAAACGTTTTAAAGATTAACTGTAATGGAATGTAATTGTTTTATTTAATTGTTATATCTCTCTAAGATCCAGAGAACTATCATAGCCCGCCCCATGAAATTGTGGCCAATCTTGCTGCCTTTTTTGAATTGATTGATGGCCTAATCCTGCTCTGGGTACAGTCTCCCCAAGGGGTGGTTCCAGATGCCCACATCAATAAGGTGAGGCAATGCTTTGACCTTCAGCGGTTTCTCAACATGCATATGTTTGTAAAGCCAATGCAGCAGTCAAGATAGTAAGATACTTATTCTCATCCCTAAAAGTTTCCTTGTGTCCTTTTATGTTTCTTTCCTCTCCTTACCCCTACCTGTAATCATGTAGCCATTGCATGGAAATGTACATTATAGATCTCTGGTCTGATTGGTTAATTTAGAGATGTGTCTTAGTTGTTCTATTACTGTGATACACAGGATGACCAAAGCAACTTTTAAAAGATAGCGTTTAATAGGGAGCTTCAGTTCCTGAGGGTTTATTCCATGACCATCATAGTCAGAAGCATGGCAGCAGGCAGCCAGGCATGGTAGTGCAGCAGTAGTTGAAAGTTTTTATCTTAGCCATTAAGTAGGAGGCAGAAAGAATGAGACTGGGCCTGGCTTGAGTGTTTGAAACCTCAAAGCCCACCCCCATTTCCTCCAACAAGGCTACACCTACTCCCTCCTAAATATATTTGAATGTTCCCTCCCCCAACTGGAGACAGAACATTCAAATATATGTGCCTGTGGGACCATTCCCATTGGCACTAACACAACTCACACCCATGTAGTTTCATGTATTAGTACTTTGTTCATTTTTATGGCTGAGTAATACTCTCTTCTAGCAATGTTCTACAATTTACCTCTTTGTCTCTTAGTGTGCATTCGGGTTTTGCAGTTATATTCTAATTTACCCAAAGTTTCTTATATATCTTTTTTACATATGTGTTCAATAACATTTTAATTCCAGTTTATTCTTATAAATCTAGTAAAACTTTTTAGCCATAGAACCCCTTTCCCACAAAGGCTATCAAAAACAATAGAGAGGTTTTGTTTGTATGGTTTTATTCTGACAATATTAAGAACCATTTAGGAACTGACACACAGAATATCAAATATAGTATGTTAACATGAATGATACAGTTTTTAATAAAAGCCATTTTTTCCAGATTGAAATTGGTGAGAAGAGCAACTGAAACTAATTGCTCTAACCAATAGCTTCAAAGACAAAGGCTTGGTCTCATGTCTGCTCCTGCTGTTAGTCTTGTGAAAGGCAACTGACCCCCTACAATTCAGGAGGTTGGAAAGGAAATAATACTACTTAAAACAGGAATGTTCTGGTGGCTCTCCATAACCCTGACAGGGGCTTGGATAGACTGAAGCACCTTCACTTAGTCTGCCTATAAATATTCCAGTTTAGATTTATGCTACTTAGGTTAGGTTCTCTTGGGTTTTATTTCAGGTCAAACTGGTAGTGGATTGTCTTTGGTTTTTGAGATAAGGACTCACTTTGTAGCCCAGGTTGGCCTTGAACTCAACAATCCTCCTGCTCTCTCAAGTGCTAAGATTACAGGTTTGCAGGACCATGCCCAACATGGTGAATATCCTTTACAGACAGTAGTCATGGTTTATTTTGTTTTAAGATCTTAGGTTCTGTGCAGTGGCGTGACCGGTTTTGGACTGTGGCTGATACAGTGACAGTAGATGCTTCAGGTCTGGCTTTACTTGCCCTCCACTGGCACTGGGTTTCGAAACATTTGATCTATCAGATCCCCCAACTCCTGGTGAATCAGGAAAACAAGTAAGACCCCGTTTCAAGCAGTAATGTTAAAATATAAAAGAACATTGAATTGAAAACGATTTCCTCTTGCTTGGTATACTTCTTTGGCTTTCCTAATTACATTAACATGCAAAAGTGTAGACTTCTCTTTAGTACCCAGCATTTCCCCTTGTTTTCTTTGAAGATACTATAAAGAGTTGCAGACAGTTTCCGAGCACATCCACAGTTGTCTGGGCAGCCCTGCTGACAGCTTTGCTGGTGTAAAGAAGCTGCAGGCATTCCTCGGACGACCATTCCCTTTTAAGGTACACCTAGAAACCCTAGGTTTCTCCTGAACCTGAAAGCTCAAGTAGTTTTGCTCCAAAGCTAACCCTTTATTTCTTAAGAAAGTGCTACCTTGTATTCACTTAAGGCTGGCTAGAGCATTATTAACTTAAAGTCTACCAAAGCAGCTAGGCTACTGAAAAGAACTGTTTTTCAACTCAAAGTCTGCTCTCTTTGTTTTTATTTTAGGACAAGCTGGTAGTGGACTGTTTTCTACAGCTACAGGCCCTTAACAGAGCCCTTGCTATCGGAGAACAGCTGCCTGTCTTTGGGGAATGTGGGTGGCAAGAAGACATTAATCGTCTCCAAGTGGTTGCTTCTGAATGGAATTTGAAGAAAAGTCTCCTACAGGCCTGGGGATTGATCCTCAGAGCCAACATTCTGGAAGATGTCAATTTAGGTAATATTTTCTGGTATTTGGTTTGCTGAGTGTCTTCTTTCCTGTTGCTCATAAAGTTTGCCCTTAGGACTCAACTTCACAAGTATCAGTCAGCTACAGCATTAGATGTGTAGAAGTTAATATGATTGAACTTGGGGAAACTCCAACAGCCAGCTGATAAACTTGGGTTGATAACAAGTACAGCCATGCTGCCAGATGTTGGGAATCTAGACCGTGGACTTAGACTGCATTGTTCTAATACATGTCTTTTTGATTGGAATTGAAGATGAATTGAAGAATCTTGTGAGCACTCAGTGTTCAGAACTGAAAAGCAGAGGACTTTCACGTGGCTTTCTGGAGAAAGCACACGACGCTTCCTCCCCATCCCAGCCAGACCTCAGCTCTTTAGTCCACCTCACCAGGCGAGTTCAGCTGTGGCCTGCGGCCGAGTACCTGGCTATGCTGTGGCAGTACAGAGTGACAGCTGACTTTATAGCGCAGGCTTGTCTGAGAAGGTAAATGCTTTTTCCCGTTGTTCTCTTGAGGGGACAGATTGTCTTGTTGTGTTATCTTGTGGATAATGCGTGTTAGGAGTGATTGCTGAGGTACGGGGAGACCAGTCTTTTCCTTTGATTGCTCTGGAGTCCATGAGGTGTTTCCCAGGACCTCTCTTAAGGGGGTCCTTCAGTAGTTGTTGATACCTCATGCTCCACCCTCTCCTTGATTATTTTTGCAATAGGTCAAGCAAGCATGACCAGATGGATGAGGAGATAAGTCATCACATCGCCTTTTGTCTTAAGCACACACCAATTGCACCTCAGAAGCTTTGGAATCTTTGGTCTTTACTGCATATTGAGATGGTAAAAATTCAAAATCAAGAGGGAAATAAGCCTCCTTCTTGGTTGTCTCTGTCTTAGATTTCTGCTGGACCTTGTACTGACTTTCAGAGTTCCACGTTGTGAACTTGGGTTTTCAACTTCTGCAGTTATTAAAGGTTTTATATAACACTTACCACAGAATTATCCATTTGGTTTTCAGTAAATGATATAGAAGTATTGACTGCTTAAAAGTTCATTCCCATTTGGCTAAAAATATCATGTTTTCTTTACTCCCGTGTTTAATATGAATTATGGTAAAATGTGGCTAATATAATTCTATTAGAACAACCTTAAATTTGGTGGGGGTCTTGCCTTGTTTTGTGTATTTCTTTTGCTGATTTCACAATTGTGTGAGTTATTTTACTTTCTGTACAAACTTACAAATCATCTCAGTTTATAAAACTATAAACAGCCTACATAACTTCAACAAGATAGTTAAGGGGTGTTGAAAATAGGAAGTTTAAGGTTAATGCCTATAACTATTGTTGGATATTAGATGGCAGACTTGATAACTTTGCTTGATAGAAACTTTTTGAAATATTCTTTTACCTAATTCTTAAACTCTAGTTGTCTGCTCAAGAAGTTTCTTGTTTGTGGTCGGAGTTATTTACCTCTACATTTGGGTCTTCCTGGAGCAGCCCAGTCACCACAGCTCCAGAGTGTTGGCTGGCATGGAGCCCTCTGCCTAATATCCAGCAGCAGGAAGTGCCCAGGTCCCGCTGGGACTCCACACTGAAGGTTTGTCGGCATAAAAATCATACAAGTGCCTGCTCTTTCTGTCTACCAGTTGGCTTACAAAGGTGATTGTGAGGCTTTGTGTTCTGTGGGAATATTAAGCATACTGTCCAAAGCATGAATGGTTTGTGTAATGCTGAGTTAAAGGCACAAAAGTTGTCTTTAAAAAGACATTTAGTTTTGTTGTGTATGTAAGTGCCTGCCTGTGCAACAAATGTCATAAGACACCAAAGTCTCTATTTCACTCCTAATCAAAAAATACTCAAACTACAAAGAAGTGTGCATGCAGAATGAATGCATCCTTGACTTTACTTATATTTCTAAGAACTCTTCTTTCTTTGTAAGTATGGCATCAAATCTGTACAGCTTTTCTTTTATTTCAGCACTGAAGAGTTGATTTAAGTGTTTTCTTTTCTAATCTTTTGGTTTTTGAAGATGGGGTTTCACTATATAACCTTGGCTGGCCCGGAGGTCACCGTGCAGACTCTGGGCTCTCTCTCCATACCTGTTTACTTTCTAGTTAGGACATACTGAGTTTTCTTACTCCTGTATCTTACATTGAAGTCCAAGGAAGACAGCTCGACAGTTTCGTCAGTTTTGTCTTATTTGTCTCTTGTCTCCTTTGCTTTCATCTCTGAGCTAGTTGGTTCTCTTGTTGCTCAGGGCCCTGGCAGCCTCTGCAGAGCTGTGTTCTCCAAGTGCTGCTTTGGTGTGCTAACAAACAGCAGTAGAGCAAGCTACTGGGATGTGAGTGGCCTGCCCCTCCTGTCTTCCTCACATGTCACTCTGGGAGAGTGGGTTGAGAGAGCCCAGCAGCTCCAGGACATCAGTTCATTGCTGTGGACCAACATGGCTGTGCCCTCAGTAGCTGAATTCAGGTATTTCTCTCCTTGGAGTAGTCTAATGCTGTTGCCTGCTTTCCATCGTGTGTAGCAAGGGCTCATTCAGAACTTCCTTCTAAGGCAGATAGCTGATTCTGGTGAGTGAAGGTGGGGGAAGTTTTTTGGTTTTTTTTTTTTTTTTTTTTTTTTTATAGATCAGCTTGCTTAGCAAGCCATAGCAGGCTACTGTGAGTTCAATTCCTGTATTTCAAGACTATTTGAGCCAACAAGTAATACACAGAAAGTTGTGCAAGATTACGTGAGAAATTCGCCTCAACAGTCTATGGTTATTATTTCTGGAATTAATAGTATATATTCAAGGAGGTTGTTTGATTCACGATTCCTTTGTAAATGCTGTGTCTTGTCCCCACAGACGCACAGATTCTCGGCTCCAGGGGCTGGTCCTGTGCAGGTACCTGCTAGGTCTCACAGAGCTTCTTCCCGCACACCAGCGGCAGGAGTACATGCAGAACTGTGAGCATCTGCTGCTTGGGAACACGCAGGCCTTCCACCATGTGGACCAGACTATGGGGAATATAGGTGGTCAAGAGGCGCTTCCCAAAGAACTGCTCTGCCTTCTGCTCACCTCTTTGCACTACTTTATTGGTGAAGGGGAGGGTAAGCAGAACCTTCCTGAAGCAGCCCGTCGTGGGAGGCTCTGGGTGAGCCTTGGCTTGCTCCAGATTCAGACTTGGCTTCCTCGGGCCCGCTTTGACCCTGCGGTGAAGAAGGCATATAAACTCAGATATGCCCAAGACGAGGTAAGAGCTCCAGCTCCTTCCTGGCTTGCTGAGTTTGGTTGTAGTTTACTCCTGTGTTTCCTGTAAGGCTGAGAGGTCTTTTGAGTCTCGTTTTGGAGAAGTGTTTTGTGTGGTTGTTTTGTTTATTTTAGACATGGTTTCTCTGTGTGTCCCAGAACTCACCTTGTAGACCAGGCTAGCCTTGAACTCACAGAGATCCAATTGCCTCTGCCTCCTGAGTACTGTATTGAATGGGAGCATCACCACACCCAGCCTCTCGTGAGTCTTAAAAAGATTTCTGACTCGATTGAGCAGGGAGGAAGTAGGCATTGTCAGAAATAGTGGAATCGTCTCCCTAGACCCTAGAGATTGTGAATGTAATTCAGATAATGTGGGACTCTCTGCTTCGAACATGCATAGCTGATGCAGGGTGAAAGCTGCACTGCGTTTGGTAGACTGTTGGGAATTGAGTAGCATGAGGAAAGTCGTGTCTTTTGGCTGACAGCTCTGAACTGAGTGGTCCAAGTCTTGGGGTCATTCAGTCTGTCCATCTTATCGCTCTATGCATACTCAGAGCATTGTCTTCATCTGCATGGTCATGGCTCTTACCACAGAAGACCTTTCATTCCTTTTTATAGTTACGCCAGCTGCAGTGTGAGCTGAAGACCCGGAACCTGCTGTCCCACCTACAAACCGGAAGAGACCTGGAAGATGACATAATTACCAGCCACTCTCATCCACACATCAAGTAAAGCAGCAAAGTTTGGGGGGTGGGGTGGTAACCAACTCCTTGTTTTTAGAAAAGATGGTGAGATTGTTGTACTATAATTATGTTAGTGTGGTAGTGATGTATATCTCCGAACTATATGACCAGTTACAGCTCAGATCCTTCATTGTGGTTACAAAACATGTATATTCAAAAAAAAAAAAAAAAAAAAAAAAAGGGAAAAGAAACAGGAGGTTGGACTAAAAAGGTGGCTTAGTGATTTTTTTTTTAATGTGTACTACTATGGCAGAGAACCTATATAGGACCTGCATCACTTATATCAGGAGGCTCTAACTAGCTCCAGGGTATCTTGATCCCTCTGGCCTCAGCAGGAACCCTCACTTTAGTGTGCATACCTTCATATAGACACACAATTAAAAATAAAGTGAATCTTGTTTTTAATGCTATTAAAGGCTGGGCAGTGGTGGTGTGTGCCCAGCACTTAGCAGGTCAGAGATAAGCGGATCTCTGTGTGCCAGCATATTAGGCCAGCATGGTCTAGACTGAGTTCCAGGACAGCCAAGGGTGTGATAAGATGCACTTAAAGTACTCACCAAGCAAGTGTGGTAATCCATGAATACTCTAAAGATGTTATCCATTTTCATTATCATTGGCAGTGTTACCGGTACAGTTTTCCTTAGCAGATATATATTTTTTTTTCATTCTATTTTCTGGATTCACTGCTTTTCTAACAGCATTTATATGTTGTTAATTTGCCTTCAGGTTACTTCCCCAAAGGATCAGTCAGCTGGAGAGTTTAGTTCACAGCCTGTCAAAAAAACAGGCTTTCAGACCCCACCTACCCAGTTATGAGACCTTGGTGCAAGAGATCCACCACTATGTCACCAGCATCGCCAAGGTCACTGCTGTTCAGGACCTGCTCATGCGGCTTCTTCAGGCCCTCCACACAGATGGACCAAAGTCTGCTCAAGTGCTCCAGAACCTTCTGAAGGAGGAAGCCTCTTGGCAGCAGTCACATCACCAGTTTAGGAAGCGACTAGTAGAAGAGTATGCCTTGTATCCAGACACTGTGGCCCCATTACTGGCGTCCATCTTGCAGTTGCAGCATGGCATGAGGCTTGTGGCATCTGAAGTCCATGCCTCCCTCCACAGCGGTGTGCTCTGTGCAGAGAATCTGGGGGCCCTGGCCATGGCTGTGCTAGCTTTCCCATCTGTGGGCCCCAGCTTCCCTACCTACCATGCTCATGCAGATGCTTTGTGCTCAGTGAACGCTGCGGAAGCTCTTCGAAGTCTTGGGAAACTGATGGTCAAGCGTGCAGCAAGAAAGGAAGAAGCCAAGAGCCAGCAAGCTTATCCTACCCGGGAGCAGTTGCTGATGAATGCTCTCCTTTACCTGCGCTCTCATGTGCTGTGCAAAGGGGAGCTAGACCAGAGGGCCCTTCTGCTCTTCAGACATCTGTGTCAAGTAAGCCAGTCCCTAAGACGTCTGCCTGCCCTCTCTCCTGAGGGAGCTGCTGTGGTAGAGTATGGTTGGGAAAATAGATACTCACTTGTCTGATGCTGTCTCTTCTTTCCTTTGACCACAAAGTATGTAGGGGTGGGGGTATGCTTTTTTGTTGCTGTTTGGTTGTGTTTTTGAGACAGGGTCTTGCTATATCTCTGGCTGCCCTAGCACTCATTATGTAGCCCAGGCCGGCCTCAAACTTATTACAATTATCCTGGGCTTACCCTTAAATACTGAGATTACAGGTGTGTGCTGGCATAGCATCATGGCCAGCTCCCCTCAGTCTTTTAAAAGATTAATTAGGCCCTCCTTTGTAGTGTGTATTAAAAGCATTTTTTTCTTTTGAAATAATATGCCTCGTGTTTGCTGATCTTTTTTTTTTTCTTTGTAGGGACAGCTTATTAAAACTTAATATTCTAATATTCTAGCATTAGTGACTCAGAACTCAGCAACAAAAGGAATATGATGGTCAGGGTCAATTTGGGGCTGTCCATGGAGCCTGATTGCCCTTAAATTGCTAGAGCTATAAGACACACAGGAAGACACCAATTAGTTCATCTGCTTAGTATTCAAGCTTAATAGCATTTGGTGGTCATTCCTGCTTACCGTATTATTTATTCATCATGTGTTTTGTTGCTTATTTTCTACTATGTGTTTATGCTATTAAGTTACTTAACATTTTATATTTTGTTTACTATTTTGAAGGGGAAAATAATTAATGTCTCTCATATATTTTCTATTCAATATATGGTTTTGTTTTATTTTGTTTCTTAGATTTATGTATTCTATTTATATGAGTACATGTCAGCTATCTTCAGACATACCAGAGAAGGGTGTTGGATCCCATTGCAGATGGTTGTGAGCCATCATATGGTTGCTAGGACTTGAACTCAGGAGCTAAGGAAGAGCAGCCACTGCTCTTAACTGCTGAGCAATCTCTCCAGCCCATAATTTATCTCATAGTAAATAGTCTTACATCTTGGGGTAACCTAGAGACCAGGGTTATAGGACAAAGATTAAATCTATGTTGGAAGTATAGGTTAGTGGGCAGAACACTGACCCAGTACACCATAGGTCCTGAGTTTGGTTCTTTAGCACCTCCTAAACCAGAATGCTTATATTCAGGCATGTCACCCCAATAGGATGACATTCCAGACTTCAGCCAGTGCTGGCTTACTTGGGTACATGAGATCTTGCTCAAATCCCATTAAGTTTTTACTCTATCTTTAAAACATTAATAAATTGCAGGTATGGCTTAACTGTTCTAAAAGATTTTGGTTTGGTTCTCACAACCCACATGGCCTCTCACAGTCCCTGTAATTCTGGTCCCAGAAGATCCAGTGCCCTTTCTTGGTCTCCCAAGGGCACAAGGCATGCACATGGTACATGTACATGAATACAGGCAAAACACTCAAACACATCAGAACTGAATCTTTTACAAATATAAATGTTTAAACCTACTTCTTAGACATTTAACTTAAATACCTTTCTTTAATGATAAATGCTATTTATTCAACCCTTAAAAATATTTGGTAGCACTGGGCAGTGGTGGCACATGCCTTAACCCCAGCACTCGGGAGGCAGGGGCAGGTGGATCTCTATGAGTTCAAGACTAGCCTGGTCTGCAGAGAGAGTTCCAGGGCAGCCAGGGCTACAAAGAGAGACCCTGACTTGGGAAAAGAAAAAAAACAAAACAAAACAAAAAATAAATAAAATAAAAATAGTTGTTGGCAAGTTAATTCCAGCACTAACAAAGAAGAGGCAGAAGGATCAGGAGAACTTCAAGTCCAATTGCAGCTACATACGGAGTTTGAGGATAACCTGAGATATATGAAACGATGGGTGGGTGGATGGATGGATGGATGGATGGATGGATGGATGGATGGATGGAAGGAAGGAAGGAAGGAAGGAAGAGAGGGTGTTGGAAAGACGGCTCCGGGATGGAGAGCACTCTTCCAAAGAACCTGATTTTAATTGCTCGCACCTACGCGATGACTTACAGCCATTCTTGACTCTAGTTGCAGGGATCCTTCTCCATCTTCCAGGCCTGGTTGGGCACCAGGGGCACCCAGTGCCCAGGCAAGCAGGCAGAACACACATACATACATGCTCAATTTTAATTAGAAACACTTAAGGAAGGAAGGAAACCAAGCAGCAATAGAAACCACATTTGCTAGGGTGTTGGTGTCCTTCATTTACTGCGTTTTTGTTGTTGTTGGAGACAAGATTTCACTGTGTAGCTCTAGCCGGCCTGGAACTCATTAAATTTACATTACTCTTGTCTCTGCCTAGTGTCATTTATAGTGTTTGCCCATTTAAGAGTATTTAATAAGTGTCTAGCATAGTCCAGTGTTGAATTCTAGGTAGGCTAGCTTGCCAAAGTACCCACTAAATGCACTGTTGGTCAACTCCCTTGAACAAAAAGGACACTAGGATTAGCTGTGCTATAGCAGACTTGTAGAGCTTTGAAATTACAACAATATAGAAAGCAGCCGGGAAACTGCTGAAGACCCAAAGCTTGAAAGAAAGCTCGTTTGCCCTCTGCTACATAGGAATTTATTTCTAAGTTCGTTGACTTTTGTTTGGGGGCCCATGGAACTTTCATATTTGTGAGAAGCTAAGATTGATGCCTCTTGCTTATGTTCTTCCTTTTTCTGTCCCTATAACTTTTCAGGAGATCATCAACGAATGGGATGAGCAGGAGCGGATAGCCCAAGAGAAGGCAGAGCAAGAGAGTAGCCTGTATAGATACCGGAGCAGGAGCGGCAGGACAGCCCTGAGTGAGGAGGAGGAGGAGGAACTGGAGCTCAGGAAACTGTTCCCACTGCATGAAAAGGTAGCCAGATAAGCTCTGTGGCTGCGTTGACATTCAGGGTCTCAGTCGTAATGCCACTGTTGTTTTGATAGTTCATTCTCCTGCTCATTTTCTACTGACTGTAACCAGATGAATTGTCTTACTGCTGTTTAGGACTTTGCAGATATTTTGATGGAACCAACACTAGAAGAGAAAAAGAAAGTTTCAGATGGAAGAGAAGAGGAAGCAGCCCCAGACCCAACTTTGCTGTGCCAGAGTTCAATGCAGGCGGTGATGCTGATCCACCAGCAGTTGTGCCTCAGCTTTGCACGCTCCCTGTGGTACCAACAGGCTGTGCCACCACATGAAGCAAAGCACTACCTCAGCCTGTTCCTTTCTTGCTATCAGACTGGAGCATCTCTGGTGACACACTTCTACCCTCTGATGGGTATGGAAGTTCTCGATAATACTCTGGGGAGGTCAAAATGAGATGATACTGCTATTCTGGAACAATTAAAATAACGAAATTCCCAATTTCCTTTAGTTCCTAATTTCCATAGCTTGAAAATTGAAGACATTGATTAAAAGGTCTGCGGTAATGCAAATTTTCATTAGCTTCCTATGAGAAAGGATGTAGACTTGGTGTCTGTGGTCGTTTCCTTGAATTGTTTCCACTTTCCCTATTCATGCTTCCTAACAGGTTCATGGGGGGTGTTGATGAGGGTTCCTTTATTTTTTATGGTGCTAGGCGTACAGACGTCATGTCTCACATACCAAGATACGTTCCTTGCCTCTAACTTAATATTTCTTTTAAACCACTCAGCACTTCTGAGACTCATAGAATCTGACTCACAGATTCTGGTTAATACCAGTTGGTTGCATGAAGTTTCCCACATGGTCTTATCAATTACACCATTGGAAAGAGGCTTTAGTCAAAACTAGCTCATTGTTTCTTTGTAACTTACTATTAAACGGTCTTTCTGAGTTCACCATTTTACCACAATTTTGTTCACAGGAGTCGAGCTGAATGACCAGCTCTTGGGAAGTCAGCTGTTGGCTTGTACACTCTCCTCTAACACACTCTGTGGGGAAGCTACCTCAGACCTGATGATGAGGCCTGACGGGCCCTATGATTTCTACCAGCACCCCAATGTGGCAGAGGCACGGCAGTGCCAACCTGTGCTTCAAGGCTTCTCAGAAGCTGTCAGTCAGCTGCTCCAGGACTGGCCAGAGCACCCTGTACTTCAACAGGTAGTATAGCCAACTAGGAAGGAGGGAACTGCCCAAGGATGCATGTTTCCTCAGAGGGTGTTCTCTCAGACTGTCTCCAGGCATATTGACTTGCACATCTATACATAGAAGCAAAGGCTTACCTCTCACGCAGTGAGGTTTTCCTCACGTGCAGGTTGAACATGCCAGTTTTAGCAAATTTTATGGTAACTCAATATACAGAACAATATCCAATTTCCAGGATAAAGCAACTTACAGAACGTTTCCTCACTCTGGTCCTACGACCCATAAGCTGTCTACTGTCTTCCGCAGGTGTTTGTAGGTGTTTTAGAGTAAAACTTGTTAGGACTCTATACTGTCAGTTACTGATAAATCTACTGAAATACCCACTCTTTTTTTTTTTTTTTTTTTTTTTTTAAGCTACTGGTTGTAATGGACAGAATTCGTGGTTTCCCGCTTTCCAGTCCCATCTCCAAATTCCTGAATGGCTTAGAGATCCTTCTAGCAAAGGCACAGGTAAGATGATTCCTGCTTTTCCTTGTTTAGTTCTTGTCATGTGGACAAGATTTCTCTATCGATATCCACATTATAACAGAAAGGTACAATTTGGTTTAAAGTCAGCTTTAAGATTCTTGCTTGGTCTTTCTGAGCTGGGGTGCGGGCAGTGCTAGTGAGCTGCTGGTGGTAGAGTGAACTGCTTGGAGGGCGGGGCCTCATGGCCAGGACCCCAGGAGCTCACTATGCTCTCTGCCCACACACCTCCATGTTGTCTGCTGTCTGTCCTCCTACTTAACAGGAAGGAGTCAACTGAATTTGTTCAAGAATAAAGGGCCAGCAGCAGGAATCATGACAGTCACAAACTCTGTGCTTTTTTCCCCCTGTCTCTAACTTTGGCTCTGCTGGTGTTGTATCACATAACCATTTGTTGTCATTGATAAAGTTCTTATGGGACCAGTAGTCTTCTCTAAGGAAAGTCTAGATGTTACTGAGGGAGAGGAAGTGACTGGGTGTTGGATGATAGTGACAAATGGGTCTTTGTTTCTTTAGGATTGGGAGGAGAATGCAAGTCGAGTACTGTCTCTCCGGAAACATCTTGATCTAGTCAGTCAGATGATCATTCGGTGGCGTAAGCTGGAGCTGAAGTAAGTGCCCTCTCTCTCCTGCCTGCCTGCCCGCCCCTGTAAGAGGGTAGCTACAGCATGTGCTTTAACTGTGGACTTGAAAGTAAGCACTAAACAGGCTCTACAGTATCAATTAAATAGTTTAGACACTCTGAGGCAGCAAGTCAGTTGTGAAACTGATTTCAAATGGATTTACCTAAATGCCTCTACTGCTTCTTTTTTTTTTTTTTTTTTTATGGTCAGCTGCTGGTCAATGAGTTTGGATAATACCATGATACGCCATACTGAGAAATCTACCAAACACTGGTTTTCCATCTATCAGATGTTGGAGAAGCACATGCAGGAACGCACAGAGGAGCAGGAAGGTAAGGCAGGTGACTTGTTGCAGGGTCTAGAGAACCAGCCATGTCATAAAGTTCTGCCATTCTGCGTACCCAGGAACTAACTAAGTGGGTGTTGTCTCGGGGTCAGTGATGCTTTATATCAAAGCTGCCTCGTAATAATAGGAGTGCATTTAACACAGAACTTACAGGTTTTATGTGGAAGTCGTCCCTCTAAACATAATTTTTGCTTCAGTTTGATGTGGTACCTACCTACTGAGCCGCCTTTCATTGATGTTTGGTACCCTGTGTGCATTTTAGCGATAGGAAGGATGGTTGAAATTGCATGTGTGGTTTGTTCTTTGTATCTCTAAAGATGACAAGCAGATGACTCTGATGTTGCTGGTTAGCACACTACAAGCATTTATTGAAGGATCTTCGCTGGGAGAATTCCATGTGCGACTCCAGATGTTGCTGGTTTTCCATTGTCATGTCTTACTGATGCCGCAAGTAGAAGGAAAAGGTGAGGAATTGTTCCTCATTTATAATGCACTATTTGTTTATTTGGAGACACTGCCTCACTGTGAAGCTATGACTTGCCAGGAGCTTGCTGCATGATAAAGATAAGCTCCATGTCAAACTGTTACCAGTTTCAGTCCCAGTGGGTTTGGAATTGAGTCATTACTATAAACTATGTGTATAGTATACATAAATGAGCAGTTGAGGTGAACATTTTAACATGCCATTTTTCTAATAAAAGCATAGTGTCTGTTGATTTTATGAGTTTTTGACAAAGAGTTTGAAGGATTGCTCTAAAGAGATTCTTGGTATATCATCTGCAAGATAAGAAATGGCAGTAAATCTGCTAGAAGCTGAAATGAAATGGGGCAACTTTGACAGCCTGCATTTTTGAGGAGTGCTAAGCTCAGACAGGTTTTTAACAAACCTGACTGGAATGTGCCATATTTTATGGAATGGGTAGTAAGGAAGGCTCAGGCTAGCATAGAAGCACATACAGTGGATGTAGCATGTTGGTTTCTTTCTCATTTCTTCCAGATTCACTCTGCAGTGTTCTGTGGAATTTGTACCATTTTTACAAGCAATTTCTTGACCCGGTCAAAGCTAAAATTATGGAACTTCGCTCCCCCATAGAAAAAGAGCTTAAAGTAAGATGAATAGTTGTCGTAATTACCCTTTAAAGAACAAAATCAGCCTATTCTTTTTCTTTAGTTCTGTTCTTTGATCCTTCTAATAGTGAGGTAAGAGACCAGGGGGAGGCTATAGAAGTTTATTGGAGAACCATAGGAAAGGCTGTGCTCTGTCTGTCTTTCCTGTGTTCTTTGTCTACTTCAGAAGTGTGCCATGATATGGGGCATGAGCCAGGGAGGGAATGTCTTAGGGCAGGGAGAGTCCTCTGTTTAATACTTTAGTGATAAGAACTTTAGAGTTGAAGAACCAACACCGATGTCATGAACATGACTAACTTTGGTTTTGAAGCTGAAGTCCTTATCAAATGAGTTATTCACCCTTTCTGATTGATTTGAGGTACATAATATAGTTTCCCTTTTATTCTTGTACATATTCCCTGATATGTGGTCCTGTATTTGGGGATGGATGTCCTTGGATCTTTAACAAGTAGATAATATAGGAACAAAAAGGGATACAAGCTTTGTGAAGCCATTTCCTGAACTTCCTTTATCTTCCAGGAATTTGTGAAGATATCAAAGTGGAATGATGTCAGCTTCTGGTCCATTAAACAATCTGTGGAAAAGACACATAGGTAATCTGTCTAATAAGACTGGTAGTAACCTTTAAAAACCGCATTTGAATGGTAGGCTGCAAGACTACTTTGTTTCCATGGCCAGACCTATACTGTTCTCATGCTACCACAAAGAAATTCTCCTTTCAGGGAAAATATATGCCTTGGGCAGAGTATCCCTTGTGCCCGCCTGGGGGCTTGTCTTCTACCTCCCACTACCTGTTTACCTTGAGCAAAGCAACCCTATTGTGTGTGGCTGGCTACAGTTTTCTCTTGTACAAAAGGTGGGGTGACAGTGTTTGGCATATCTTTTTCTCCTAAAGATCCAAAGTGATTGTGGGTACCTAAAGAGATCAGTGTAGCTATAGCTATAAAAGATAAAGGCGTGTGTCTGTGTGTTCACGTGTGCCCAGATTATAATTTCTTCAAGTTCTGTCACAGTGATGTGTTTTTAACCTTACACTTGTTACTTCATGAGATCAGGACCCTCTTTAAATTCATGAAGAAATTTGAAGCTGTGCTGAGTGAACCCTGTCAGTCATGTCTGGTAGAGAGCGACAAGGAAGAGCAGCCTGACTGTTTGCCAAAGCCGACAGAGGAAGCTACAATGGAGACATCGCCCATTCAGGGTCTCAACAATGCACTGAGGGAGACCCTGTTAGCACAACCAGTAGAATGGAAGGTACTAGCTTGTGGGGTGTTGTGTATTTAATCCCAAGCCACTCGAGCCGGATATATCAGATTAAGGCATGAACGAGGAACTAGCTAAGGAATGTGTTCCCCTTATTTGGATCTGGGTAGAATTTGGTTGGTTGTCTCACTGTGCTACAGAATTAGGCAGAAACCATGGCCTTGGGACAGCCAGGTGGCTCGCAGGTAAACTGATTGCCTGTGTACTCCTGGTGACTTGACTTTGAAATCTGGAACACCACATGAAGGGTGAAAGGAGAGAATCACCTGGAGTCTTACTGTTCATTCTGTGTTGATGGCCAGTCACGTACAAAGAAGGAATTTGAGTTTCTCGGTCTTCTGAGTGCTGGATTAAAGGCCTGTGCCATCATGCCATAATTTGGGTTTCTGAACATCTATGTGTGTGTGTGTGTGTGTGTATGTGTGCGCGCACGCTTGTTTCTACTCCTGGGATGGTTATGATGATGATGGTGTGTGTGTGTGTGTGTGTGTGTGTGTGTGTGTGTGTGTGTGTGTGTGTGTGTGCGCGCGAGCGCTTGTTTCTACTCCTGGGATGGTTATGATGATGGTTTTATATTTGTTCTGTGGGGAAGGAGGGAGATGGAAGTAGAAGTTGATTTAAATTTAGTGTCCGTTGAATTAAAAGTGTTACTCAGATTCTTGGCAGTACAATTAACCTGTACTGTCTCAAAGCCTTCAGGTACAGAACAGTGCCAGGATGCCAGTCCTTTGTCTGTGGAGGGAGAGCTTCTGCGTCGTTTGCCACGACTCTCAAAACGAATGAGGAAAATGTGCCTGGTATTTATGAAGGAGAGTCCCTTGCCTCACCTAGTGGAAAGTCTTGACCAGTTCACTGGTGAGTGTTAACAGCAAGGGTAAAAGTGGAACTCGCTTTGTCCCCTATGCAAGTGGCCTGTGATGGCTGGGAATGTGGGACCTGTGTCATTTTTGACATCCTGTACAGTATTTGACAAGTATGCTAACAATAGAAGCCCTAAGACTAAGGCCTGCTAAGGACAGTGCCGTAAGTTCATCCCTCTGTCCTCATGAGTACTCTGCCCTTTGGTCTTGGTTGGTTTGTTGTCTTTCTCTGTTGTCCAGGTTGGTCTCAAACTATGAGATTTCAGTGACTTCCTGCCTCAGCATTTACATGCAAGTTCCAGGGGATCCAGCTCCTTCCTCTGGCCTTCAGGAACCAGACACAGATGTTCACAGACGTGTGCAGGCAAACACACACATAAGTTAAAAATAAATCCTTTAAAACAAAAGTTAATTGGAGGCTAGGTATAGTGAGGCACATTCAGGAATCAGAACTAGTTGATTCTTTGAGTTTAAGGCCAGCTACCAAAGCGGGGGGGAAAAGGTTTGAACTGGAACTGCATATAATGCTTCTGAAGTTAGAGGGATCAAAAGAGAATCAGCAAATGCTGGCTGTAGGGAAGGAACAGAATACAGTTAGCAGAAATTCCCCTCAGGTGGTTAAAATTCATGCTATATATAATAAACCACACGGCTGGTACTCATTCAGTAGGTTTTTGTTAGGTTTGGTTTATTTTGAAAAGCTCATGAAGCTAAGAGATACTTCCCTTTCCCATTTCCATGCATTTTACAAGTGTAGCTCAAGCACAGTTCATGGAACTTGGTCAGATAGGAGGGACTGTTCAAGTGAACAACAGCATGGAGCAATGTGCACGCAGCAGGAAGGCCTTTGGATTTTATTTTTTTCCCTATAGGTGGCGTGATTTCATCTGTAAGTGAGCTGCAGAGCTTAAAGGTGGATCCCTCTGCTGAGAAAGAGAAGCAGCACTCAGAAGCCAAACACATACTCCTGCAGAAACACCGCGCTTTATCAGACCTCTTTAAGCACCTGGCCAACATTGGTAAGGGTTGCTCCCGAAACACTATAAAATACAATTAAATTTTTTTTCTAAGTTTTAATACGTGTATGTTCACATGTGATATGTGAGGGTGCTCATGGAAGCCGGGAATGAAAGTCTCTTCCCCTAGAATTGGAGTTACAGGCAGTGTGGACTGCTATAGAGAGTGCTAGAAACCAAACTGAGAGACATCGGGAGGGGTAGCACGTGCTATAGCCACTAAGCCAGTATCTCCATCTTGGTAGCATAAGTGGCTTGTGGCAGAGTACTAGGGTTGTGAAATGTCATTCTAAGACTGCAGACACATGTAGGAAAATCCTACAGTGAGCTACTGACTGTACAGCAAACTACAAAGAACTTTTCAGGATTTGTGGTGAGGTATCTCAGAATTGATACTCTCTGCTTTCAGCAGTATTGAGTCCTGCTATCATAGAACCACATCAGGGTCACTTTGAATCATGTTGAGATTCAGGGACTGACCCTGCTATATATAGTTGGTGCATTTCTTCATTGCTGCATAGTTCAGGCTGGCCTCACACTCAAGACCCTTCTTGACCTCCCGAGTGTTTAGTATAGGCGTGAACTGTCTTCCCTAGCTACCTAAGCCCGTATTTCTGACAGGTTTCTGGAGCTATATGTCACAAACTTTACTTTGACTAGGAAGGGTGTTGGGGCATAGCTTTTTCTTTGCTTTAATGAATGCTGTTGATTTCAGGTCTATCATATCGAAAAGGTCTTGCCTGGGCCCGTTCAAAAAGTCCTCAGGAGTTACTCCACCTTCACCCGTTAGATCTCCGGAGCGCATTGTCCATAGTCAGCAGCACTCGGGAGGCCGATTCTAGGTTGGTTGGCTTTTGAATTGTACATTGAGGAAGTCGCTAAACTTACAAAAGAATTAGAGATTACAAAAAGATCTGGCTGGCACTTAATATACTAAATATTCGTTTTCTTCTACCTTTCTTTCCCGTGTTTGCTACCCTGCTCTGTTGGTTCGTGGTGCTAAGTGTATGTTCTTCACTGCTGACTAGCAACTTCCCCTGTGCCTTCTTGCTCTGCTCCTTTGGCTCCCTGAGCTCTGCTTACTTGACTTGAACTTACAGCTGGGAATCAATCTCTGGATCTCTCACTCTCTCTCTCAGTTTTTCAAGACAGAAATTCTCTCTGTAGCTCTGGTTTATCCTGGCTCTTATTCTGTAGACCAGGCTCTCTGTCTCCCAAGTGATGGGATTAAATGTGTGCCCCACCACTGGGAATCTTTTTATGCCCATATTTCTTTGCTGTCTCTCATATGTGTAAGTTCTATTAAAAAAACAACCCTCAATTTGAGAATTGATTACCTGTGAGACAGAGCGCTGCCTTTACTCTGATCTAGGATTTGTTGTAATGCTCATTACTTTGTGGGATTTTAAATTTGAGTCAAAACAGCATTGTAAATGGGGAAATTACGGGCTGGTGAGATGGCTCAGTGGGTAAGAGCACCCGACTGCTCTTCCAAAGGTCAGGAGTTCAAATCCCAGCAACCACATGGTGGCTCACAACCATCCGTAACAAGATCTGACTCCCTCTTCTGGAGTGTCTGAAGACAGCTACAGTGTACTTACATATAATAAATAAATAAATCTAAAAAAAAAAAAAATGGGGAAATTACATAGCACATTTCTAGTTTTTGAGGACAACTTGCCAAATGGGCTTGTGTTTTCATTTGGGCTCCGTGAGGCTGGGATTGGGTTGTGCCGTCTAAAAAGACACATGCTTTCCTGTTTACTTTTATCAGCTTAGCACCTGTGTGGCCCTGTGTTAAGCTGTCTGTGCCTTTTGCCATTTTGTGCATGCATGTTCCTCGTTTACACCACAATTAGCCCCTGTTCACATGAGTGTTATAAGCTATACCTTCCACCACTAAATTAATTTATAAAGGGTTCACTGGAGAAAACAGACCATTGCTACTGCTTATATACTGGTAATGCTTCCAATGCTAAGTATCCCGCTCAGATAGACCAATTTCAGTGGTTGATTCTGGGTTACACCTAAATATTCTCAGAAATCTTGAGACCTTGGGGTCTTCAGAGGGTAGTTGTTGTGGTTTTAATACAATAAGTTGCCTGATTTCTTTCCTAGGCTCCTCACAGAAATTTCATCTTTGTGGGATGGGTGCCAGAAGTACTTTTATCGCTCTCTTGCACGGCACACCAGGCTTACTGCAGCACTAGCAACTCCTGTCAAGGTAGACCGGCATGGGCTGGGGAAAGCATCTGTGTGTTCATCCATGCATCGTCCTTACCAGGCACTGACAGACTTGTTAAGGCGAAGTCAGTATGAGTCAGTGTGGATCCTAGAACATCTTAGACGTTCCATTGCATTTGCTAAGAGGCTCACTTTACTCTTGTGAGTTGAGAACCAGACCATCCATGTCCATTGTTTTGGTCTTGTACCTCGTTCTTCCTCATGGATGTCAGTGATCTCCAAAAGCTAGTCTGAGCGCCAGAGCCTGAGAGCATGCACACACTGCCGCTCACCCTCACTGGATATGATAATAACCTCTGTTTCAAGAAATAGCTTTTGGGCC
Source organism: Mus musculus (assembly GCF_000001635.26). Lineage (NCBI taxonomy): Eukaryota > Metazoa > Chordata > Mammalia > Rodentia > Muridae > Mus > Mus musculus. The sequence continues at coordinate 32,748,292 of NC_000070.6, forward strand.
TGGAGAGATGGTTCAGTGGTTATGAGCAGTTGCTGAACTTGCAAACAACCCAGGTTCAGTTCCCAGAGCTGCCTCCTTACTGTCTGTAGCTCCAGTTTCTCAAGGGCACCAGACACGTATGTGATGTACGTACATACATGCAGCAAAACACTTAAACACATAAAATAATTTTTATTTTGTTTTCTAAAGAAATAGTTTCCTGGTGGAGCTTCTGGTGCGTGTGTCAGGAGGGCAGGGGCTGTCCCCAATGCCTTCAGCATGCGCTTTCTCTTCTTCCTGCCAGGAAGTCAGCATGGGTACCATTGAGAGATGCAAAGGGTTCTCAGCCCACTTGATGAAGCTGCTCATCCGACAGCGTCACTCTCTGACCACACTGACTGAGCAGTGGATCATCCTCAGGTATGCTCTGGCAAGGAGGTTTGGTTGCAGCAATTAGGGAGATCTGTGCTGATCAGCTCAGAGTTGCTTGACATGCCGAGATGGATACCTTCCACTCCATTAAGTGAATTTGAGCCCAAAAAGGCAGCTAGAGTTTCTTTTGGCCCCATTGCTTCCTTTTGATGGCAGGCCTTTGGCATTACTGGCAAAAACAGTCTGTGGACTGAGTTCAGGGCTAGGCCAAAACAATAAAAAGAGTTGTGTAAAGTGAGTCTGAAACAAGAACTTTACTGTCATAGGCTGGTAGTCAGGGCTGTGTTCTTGGTTGGGGGCGCTCCCTGAACTTTGGGACTGGAGTTGAGTCGGCTTCTGTCAGACTTTTAGATTTCCCCAGAGCAGTTTGCTCCTCAGTAGAGAGAGATAGTTAAGAGATGGGGGAGAGTTAGGAAGGCTGTTAGCATCTGTTGAGTAGATTCTTGGCTTGTATTCAGTTTGGCTTCTATTTCTGCTCAGCTCATTGGGGTTCATTTAGCAGAGAAGTACATTTGCAAGGTAGTAAGAGTTGAGGTCACTGCAGTGCTGTGACTGCTTGCTGTCTGGCAGAGGGCTGGAGGCTTCTGCTGATAACGGCATAAGTTTTGAGACCATTTCTGAAAGACTGAAGAATGTGTTTAGTTTAACAAGCAAGGCATTTTAATACAGAGTTTTTTCTACCTGTTTTCTTAACCTCTGCAAAGAGGGAACTCTGGCCTGCGTGGGTGGGTGGGTGTGTGCATGCGTGCTCATGTTCTTAACCTTGGCACACTTCTTAGTTTCATGAAAAACTGAACTTGTTCAAACACCCTAGTGCATGAGTGAAGATGCCATTGTCTTTCCTGCACAGGAACCTCCTCAGCTGTGTACAAGAAATTCACAGCAGGCTGACTGGGCCCCCTGTCTATCCCGTGGCCTTCCCGCCTCAGGACAGTGTGCAGCAGTGGACAGAGCGACTGCAGCACCTGGCCATGCAGAGCCAGATCCTCCTGGAGCAGTTCTCCTGGCTCTTCCAGTGCTGTCCCAGTGCAGAGCCAACTGTAGGCCACAGAGATGCCCAAGTTCAGGAACACCCTTCTGCCTCTCATCTGGAAAACATTGATTTTAAAGAGACAATAGCTGGAGTAATGCCAGACTTACTTTCCTCTGATCTGAGCTACCCATCCCCAGTACCTACAAGTCAGCTGCCTTCTGCTTGCCGGATGAGGAGACAGGATCAGCTTTGGCAACAATCAACTGCAGGGTTGACAGAGATGCTGAAAACTATTAAAACTATGAAGGCTGGTGTTGACAAAATTAGGCAGCAGTCTTGTGAGACCCTCTTTCATACATGGTAAGTGTGTCTGTCTTGACCATTTCTTGCTTGCACAGACTTATATCTTATACTAGAATCATGAAAAGAATAGTGCTTGATCCTGTCACTCAGCAAACCCATATTGTGCTTTGACATATATCTAACTGTAAACTTTGAGACATAGCATGTTTGCTGCTGTTAGAGGGAGAGGGGAATAGGTGTGGCTTTCAACATTGTGATATTTCTGTTGCAGGGAAGATTTTGAAGTTTGCTCTTCTGGGCTGAATTGCCTGTCCCAAGTGTCAGCTCATTTGCAAGGCCTAGCGTCCTTGTTCATTCTTCCAGGGATAGAGGTTGAACAAACAGATTCACGAATGGCCTTAGTTGAAAGCCTGGACTATCTAAGAGGAGAAGTCAGCAAAGCCATCGATGACTTCACTGCCTGGAAAGCACGTCTGTTCGTTGCACACAAGCAAGAGGGTGAGAACTTAGAATTAAGGCGATGGGATATCAAGTGCAGGTCTCTCTGTTGGAGGTTTGTGCCTTCCTTGGAGGAGCGGAGGCTCACTCGTCCATTGCAGTTTTCCTTGAGCTCAAATGCCTAAGGCCAATATGTGAAATAAACCGGGTGTTTGTACACTCCATCATAACTATTGTTGCTTTTTTTAAAAAACCTTTTTTTTTTTTTTTTTTTTTGGTAACAGTGATATAAAATGATAAGCTCTTAGGTTTATGCAGGCAAGGAAGCTGCTGGTTTTGTCCTTGGATCCAGCACAGATTGACATAGTGGATAGCAAATAATAGAACACTTTCCTTAAACAGCCATTTGGAAAGTAACACATGAGTATTACTCATGATCCAGAGACATTACAGGGAGTGAGAGCTAGGCTTGGCTATGTACCATGTTGTTTACTAGGAAACCAGATGGTGGAAGAAAGCTTTGTTGAAGACTTTTCAGAGCAAGTAGAAACTGCCATCCGGGCCATTCTCTGCACCATCCAGAACTTGGCAGAAAGAAACAATAAGAAAGCAGAAGACAGTGCTGTTGACAAGAGACTGCAAGAAGAGGATGGTATGTCTGAAAGTTGTGCAGAAATAACCTCAGTAGTTCTAACTTTTATAATTAAGTTAGGCTCTGGCTAACTAAAGACAGAGTTAGATACAGGCTGCATGAGGAGAGATCTGAGAAGTTAGTTTTGCTGCTTGTGTGTTTAGGGGGAAAAGAAGAAGAGGCAAGTTTTAAGAGCCTGCAGCCAGGACATCTAACAAAGCTCTTAGAGGACGACTTCTGGGCGAGTGTGAGCACTTTACACGTCCAGAAAATCATTTCTTCTGTCTCCGAGCTGTTGGAGAGGCTCAAGTCCTGCAGTGAGGATGGCAACACAACCAAGCACAAGGTAACCAGAGGTTCTTGGCAGAATGTCCTTCACCTCACTCCAAGTGAGGAGAGGGGACCCCCTAGCAGACCCAGTGCCTGCTAGCTCACTGGATTTGCTTTAGTCATTGATAAGCTCTGAAAAGACAGAACATTTGCTCTCGATAGGTGCAAAAGAGCTGGCCATCCAGAACACCTACTGTGTTGGACTCAGTTCGCACCCCATCCCATGCTCCTGGGTGTGAGCTCTATCAGTAAGAAGCGGTAGTCACACTGACTAGCCCAGAGAAGCGGCTCATTTTATTTCATTGCATCTAGTCCCAACTTTGGTATATTGGTAGAATTTACTTATAAATAGTTCTTTTTTTAAAAAAATGGTAGACTGAAGAGATAGCTAAGCAGTTAAGAGTAATAGTAATAATGCAAGATATCATAGTTCAGACTTGGGAGGCTGAAGCAAGAGAATCACCATTAGTCTAAGGCCAACCAGAGCTCCTTGGTGAGCTTCAGGACAGCCTGAGCTACACAGTAACATACAGCCTCAGAAGAGGTGGTGGTGGCCGTGGCGGTGGCAGCGGTAGCAGATCTAGTTCTAAAGCATCTCGTCTCTCCAAAGGGAGGGCCTCTTAAGCACAGTGATTGGCATTTGTTTGTCTCAGGTCTTCAGCCAGTCCTGTGGCTTGCTAGTGCGCCTGATACCCATCCTGTGTGGCTTCTCAGACCTTGTCCTCTTCTTCCTGACCGTATCGCTGGCCACTCACCGGAGCACGGCAAAGCTGCTCTCTGTGCTTGCCCAGACCTTTACAGAGCTCTCCCAGAAGGTAAGGACTGTCAGTGTGGAATGCCATGGAACCGCACACAGACATTTCACTTCTTCCAGGGCTTGCTGGGCTTTTATGATAGACTCAGAAATAGCAGCAGGTGCTCTGTCCCTTGTGGGTTTAGGGCTTGTTCTAGAACCTGATTGCCAAACAGGTTTCCAGTAAGATCTTAAAGCTAGCAAATCCCATCTTGACCAAAGGGACAATCTAAAGGCTGCTGCCTTCTCTTAAATTAGCCTTTCTCCCTGTCTTCTTGAACTCTCAGATTATGATTAAATGATAAAAGGGCTGCTGGTGCTAAAGAGGAAAAAGTTGTTCTTTCATTAAGGTACATATGCTGCTGTGGAAAGCAGCATGCCTGTAGCTTGTGGACCCGCCTTTGCTTCAGAGTTGGTGAACTCTAGCAGACGTGGTGCAGTGTAGAAAGTACAGATCTTGGACTCAAGTTGGACACTGTCCCAACTTGAGTCCCAGACTCTACTTCTGATATTTTTACAAGCAACACCATCACATGACTTTAAAAGGTTTTCTTTGATTTCTTCCTTAGTATTCTGAGATCTTTTTCAACTAAGTACAATATAAATGACGTAGAAAACAGAATAGGAGTCTGGACTTGTAAACACTTAAACATTTTTAGTCTCTAAAGTCCTAAACTTAGAGAGTGGGAAGCTATCCCGAGGTCTCAGATCCAGAAGATAAGTGTGTGTGTCTTTTGAGTGATGGCTTGGTCTTCAGGTTTGCCCATCTTCTTTCTTGATACTTCTTGAAGAAAACTGTGCAAAGGATAACGAAAACATAAGGTACAGTGGTAGAGGTGCCGTCTCTGTGTCTGCTAACGGGCCTTGGCCTGAGCTCCATAGTGGCATGGCAGCATGGTGGCTGTCCACATTAGAGCTACCTAGTGGTGTGTTCTGCAAAGGGAATCCCACTCCTATGTGGACACATTCATCTGCCTATAGCTGAACACCTCTTAAAATAACAAGTCTGACAGGTGAAAGGACTTGCCACCAAGCCTGACAGCCTAATTTTAAGTCTTGAAACCCATGTGGTTGAAGAGGGAAACCAACTCACATTTCCCCACTCATGCATCATGACATATACACAACTACCTTCATACACACACACACACACACACACACACAGAAATAAATGAATGTTAGAAAATAATGATAGTGTAGTTAAGTAGGAAAATACTTAAGCATTTCCAGCTAGCTTTCTAAAACTGTACACACCTTGAAAGTGAGTGCCGGGAGCTGGAGAGATGGCTCAGCGGTTAAGAGCACCAACTGCTCTTCCGGACGTCCTGAGTTCAAATCCCAGCAACCACATGGTGGCTCACTACCATCTGTAATGAGATCGGATGCCCTCATCTGGTACATCTGAAGACAGCTACAGTGTCCTCGCATATAATAAATAAATCTTTAAAAAAAAAAAAAAAAAGAAAGTGAGTGCCGAGTGTCTGAATCATCCAGCCTTTCTGAATGGTGCTGACCTTTGGTGTGGATGTGACACAGGACTTCAGTAGTAGGTTTAGATTTTAATGAAAGCACTGAGTTTAGGTGCTGGAGAAATAGATCAGCTGTTAAGAGCACTGGCTACTCTTCCAGAGGTCTTCCAGAGTTCAATTCTCAGCAACCACATGGTAGCTCGCAACCGTCTGTAATGGGTTCCAATGCCCAATTCTGATGTGAATAAAGACAGCTACAGTGAATTCATATCCATAAAATAAGCAAATAAATATTTTTTTAAGCACTGAGTTTCTAGGAAGTGGCTTCATTGTAGCACAGTCATGGTGGTGGTGTTCTTGGGCCTCTCCTCTGATAATTAGTAACTTCAGTTTTTAGTACATTTTTATCCTTGGCCTGACCGATAGCATGTTTTCTGTTAAATACAATTTCTTATTAAGAGGCGTTACTCTCAGTGTTTGTTTTCAAGCTTCTTTCCAGAGGAATCAGTTTTGTTACTTGTGACTGTGACTGAGCCTGTCTCTGTTCATAGATGTGCTCAGCCCTCTCCAGAGTAACCATTCTACCTATCCTGATGCTATATTTCATTCAGGTTTTTGTCTTGGCAATGTAGCATAACTGTGTACCAGATGTCTACAAAGTTAGAGTCTTACTTAAAATCTCAAAACTGTGAAACTGCATGATCCCTGCCAGTTCTGAGAGGGAAAAGAATGTCAAAAATCTGCTGCATTTCCAGCCAGATTATAACATTTGCTAACTCTTTCCCCCAAGGGGTTTTGTTTACCTAAAGAATTGATGGAAGATTCCGCAGGAGAGGGAGCAACGCAGTTCCATGACTACGAGGGAGGTGGGATCGGAGATGGCGAGGGCATGAAGGATGTGAGTGACCGGATAGAAAATGAGGAACAGGTACGTTCGCACAGCTTATGTAAGCTGACTCTTGAGTGTTTAATCAAACTTGTTAGTACGCCAACAGCATCATACTGATCTGTGTAGGTCTTTAGATTAAAACCTAACTCCAGGACCTTTGCAGCTCAGCCATTTGTTACGATAATAGTCTTGGAAGGATTGACCTTTCCAGTTTGATTTTTTTTTTTTTTTAAAGATTTATTTATTTTATTTTATTATATGTGAGTACACTGTAGCTGTCTTAAGTCACTCCAGAAGAGGGCATCAGATCTTGTTATGGATGGTTGTGAGCTAACATGTGGTTGCTGGGATTTGAGCTCAAGACCTTTGGAAGAGCAGTCGGTGCTCTTAACCGCTGAGCCATCTCACCAGCCCCCTCCAGTTTGATTTTAAATGGGGACTTGCTGATGATTTCTGAAGAGTATTTTGATATGATAATTGTTTGATTTTGTTTTGTTTAAGTTTACATTATTTTGTGCAGGAATGGGATAAGGCATACACATATAATAAGTCAGGAGACAAATTGTGGAGTGTTTTTTGGTCTGTGTACCTGTCTATAAACAAACAAAAAGTTAATACCAATCGAAGTTTATTTTTCTTGGAAGGGAAAACTAGAAAGAAATTTTTAAAAATGATGCTGGTGTTTATGTGTTAATTTTATACTTTTTATTATTTCAAATTTTCTATATTTCTCTAGTATACACAGTCATAGAGTATTTCTCTAAATTAAAATAATTTAAGATTTTAAATTATGGGAAAATAGAAAAGTACAGTCCATTACAAACATAAAGTAGATAAAATATTACTAAGATTCACTAAATTTTGGCTTATGTAGATATTTTTAAAGATTTTTTTTCTTTATATATATGGAAGTTTTGTCTCATATGTCTGTGCACAGTGCCCTCAGTTGTAAGCTGTCATTTTAGAACTGGCAATCAAACCCAGGTTCTCTAGGAAGCAGCCAGTTCTCTTTACCTGTTAGGCCATCTCTCTCCCCAAGTGCACTGTTGTTCTCATGATCAAAGTGACAAAAAACAAAGGGAAAAGATTCAAGATAGTAAGAAAGATAGTAAGACTGCTATGTGGGGGAGTGCTGAGTTAGCATGCTCTGAGGTAGCCCAGGCCAACCTCTAATTAGAAATCGTCCTGAGTTCTGTGATAATGGGTGCATACTACCACACCTTGTTGGATGTATGTTTGTTTGTTTGTTTTTGTTTTTCTTTTTGCAACAAAGTTTCTTTATTGTAGCCTTGGCTGGACTGGATTCTTACTTTATAGACCAGGCTAGCTTCAAACTCAGTACAGTTCCCTATGTAACTCTGTCTTGGAAAGTGCTGTGATTAAAGACATACATCATCTCTCCTGGCAAGAATTCCTTTTTTTTTTTTTCTTTCTTTTTTTTTTCGAGACAGGGTTTCTCTGTATAGCCCTGGCTATCCTGGAACTCATTTTGTAGGCCAGGCTGGCCTCAAACTCAGAAATCCCCCTGCCTCTGCCTCCCAAGTGCTGGAATTAAAGGTGTGCGCCACCACTGCCCAGCGAATTCCATATTCTTTACACATATCTCTGAAATGCTAATTTGAAGTTTTGGTTGGTTGGTTGTTTTATGATGGTGGTAGTGTTTTTACAATTCTCATGAAAAAAGCCAAATAAAATTCTATATTTTCTGATCAGAAAATCAAAAAAATAAAATAAATTTACTCCAGAAATGTGAAGCAAACCTTCATAAATTACTGCATGTGGTCATCTTATATAATTGAAGCATAGACGAAGCAGTGTTCACCTGTGCTCTCACATCTTTTCCCAAAGGTAGAAGATACATTTCAGAAGGGTCAAGAGAAGGACGAGGAAGACCTTGACTCAAAACCTGATACTAAAGGCGAGGATAACGCCATTGAGATGTCAGAAGACTTTGATGGGAAAATGCATGATGGCGAGCTTGAACAAGGTCCAACATTGTCATCTCATTCTGCTTTCTAGATACTAAATATTGTACAGAAACTTGTAGGGCCTCAGTAAGGAGCTGTTGTGTTATGTGCACCAAGCTGCTTGCTCACTGAGCGGCCACCGTGTGTGCCCACCGTGACTGTCGTTTCTAGGGCAGTGATTGACGAGTTCAGTGGGTCTCCTTTGAGTGAGCCACAGCCTTGATTTTGTTGGATGAAGTGGCTCAGTGGTCTGCATAGAAACCCAAAAGATGACCACTGACAGCTTGGCTTCATGTTTGTTTGTAGAGGTTTGTTTTTTTTTTTGTTTTTTTTTTTTTAATGGTTGGCTTATTTTATGAATTTTTCCTTAATTGCAAAACCATCATGGAGCGGGGAAAGCTGTGAGTAAAGTACCTGCCTTGGAAGCAGGAAGACCTGGGTTCAAATGAGCATCGAGAACCCCAGCTGTCCTAGCCACAGACTCCAGAAGCTGCCAGGCCAACTAGACTTATGCAGTACAAAAAATAGACCCTGCCTCGGGAAGGGAAAAACAAACTGACACCCGTGGTTTCCTCACCACACCTACACACAAGTAATAAAGTAAAAAATATATATATTTCTTACTAAACTGTAAGAACAAAACAAATCTGTGGCATACAGGCACCCATATAGACCATACTCAGTTCCGTAGTTCACATGCCTCATTATAAGCATATGACAGCATTATTTTTATAGCACTCCGGCGTGTTGTGCTATAATTCAGCACTTACTCTAGTTACTGGCAAAACAAAAACTTTTAACTTGAAATACAGTGTTTTAAGCAAAGGTCTTACATAAATGAGTGCTAATTTACAGTATAAGAAATGTATAGATTTTTTTTTTTGCCAGTGAAGCATAAGACTAAAGGTGAAGGAAAGAAGGTTTGCATTAATTTACATCTGATGCATAGTGAAGTATTTGAGAAAAGACTGAGGAATACAGTCGTCTTGTCACTTCATAGATCTGAGTTGCAACTGAGCCAAGTGTGGTGCTAGTGTCTCCCCAGCTTAGTCACACCTGCAAGTCCTTTCCCTTCAAATGATTTGCAAAGCCTGGAAGAAATCCTTGGCATCTGCCCACAGTGTTCTGTAGAAACAGGCCTGGATCCTGATGACACTTTCTGGGAAGAGTCTTTGCCTTCACACATGCAGGCCTGGATTGGTGGGTGTCTGCCTAACTAAGTGTAGCTTGCTCCCTTTCAGAAGAGGATGATGAGAAGTCTGACAGTGAGGATGGAGACCTGGATAAGCAGATGGGCAATCTCAATGGCGAGGAAGCTGACAAACTAGATGAGAGGCTTTGGGGAGATGATGAGGAAGAAGATGAAGACGGTGACGGTAGAGCTGAAGAGACAGGACCAGGGGTGGATGAGGTAATTAAGAGCCCCGATCTGAGTTCCCAGGCCTTGATTGAGGAGCTGTTCCTTCAGGCCGCTGTCTCCTATGTTTCCTTGTCTTTGTTTTCTTCTCTTCTCTCTGCTTTCTCTCTTCCCTCATATTGAAGAGCGTACAGCAGCGTGACCTAAGTGCTCCCGTGAGTTGCTGTGTTGTGGAGGAGGGAACATCCATGCCAAGCCTATTCTGCCCATGCAGCCGCATCCCCGGCTCTGGCTGAGACTGGCAGGAAAGACAGGCATGCGGAAGTAGAGAGTGGTGTCTGTCCCTGCTGCTCTTGGGACAGACCGAGGTGGTGACCGCCACATCAGAAATAGTAGCACCTGTCTGCCCTGTACCACTTGGGCCTGTCAGCAGAAGCCTTCTGTACCTGAGGGCTAGAAAACTAGCTCCTGGATGAATTTTCTTTATTTCTTGATTCATTTAGGAAGATTCTGAACTTGTTGCTAAAGATGACAGCTTGGATGCTGGAAATTTGAACAAAAATAAAAAACATCAAGATGAGAAGGAAGACTCAGAACCTGAAGATGTTGAACAGGGCCAAGAGAAAATTAATGAACAAATTGATGAGGTAATGAACAAATTGATGAGGTAATGAACCGCATGTCAGGAGGTGTCCTGACGAAGGCCACAGTCCTCTGAGTGTCTTAAGACACTTGTTTCTCCTTCTGACAAATACGTCAGTTCCTTTCATGTAGTTCCTAGAAGAGTGCGTCAAAGCCAGGCATGGTAGAATGAGCTGTTGTAATCTTAGCATTCAAGATGCTGAGGCAGGAGGGTAATGAGTTCCCATCCAACCACAGTTGGGGAGTGGCCTCACAACGTGTAATTAATGTATCTTAACTGTTGGTTTCTGCTAATGTGCTGTTTGGCTTCACTATGTCTTAGAAGCTAAGATCTGTGGTCCTTTATATTTCTTTTCATAAGTTTTGGGTTTTAACATTAAGTAATAAAGGGCCTATTACCCTGAAAGTCTATACAGAAAATAAAATTTGAAGTTCTAACATGAAAGACTGAAAAATACTATTAAGTCACTAAAATGAGATCGTAATATTAAAGAAATCATAGCCTTTGGTTTTATAACATTTTTGTTCCCCTGTTCTCTCGTTGTTATCCCAAAGAGGGAATATGATGAGAATGAGGTAGACCCTTATCATGGCAATCAAGAAAAGCTTCCAGAACCTGAGGCCTTGGACCTTCCAGATGACTTGAAACTTGACAGTGAGGACAAAAGTGGTGGTGAGGACACAGACAATGAGGAAGCAGAAGGTATGTCTTTCCAGATGCCCATAGCTAGAGGTCATTGGCAATGGGCAGTAGTGATTTCTTCATGGCCAATGACATGACAAAGCCAGAGGTACCGCTTTGCTAGATCCATTCCAGTTTGAGTAAACCTCCAACACGTAGGCCAGCATACCTCTCTTCTGTTGTCACTTCCCATCCTGCAGTTTGCTGGCCAAGGATTGGTGATGTTTAATTATGTATACCTCTTTCTCCAAAGCCATACCATGTTCCCACCTAGCGGGCTAATGTGGGCACCAGTCAGTCTTGACTGTCAGGGCTCTCACACAGCTCTTCTAGAGAAATAATGGCTAGTCATGATAATGGAGAATGAGAGCAAAGAATCCCAAGAAAGTCACACATACTGTGACAGTAACCTAGAGCCTCTGCTACCCATTTCATCCCTAGGGATTCCTCTATGGATAATAGCAAACTCTAATTGAAGAGCCTGAGGCTGATCAACCTCACAGGAAGATGCTAGATAGATAGCTTCATGATTTGACTGAGTTACATACTTATGAAAGCTGATTTTAATTATGTATAATTTTTAGATATATGTTGAGACAAATAAGTTACAAAAAATTATCTAAGACCATTTATATAATAATCTTAATTTTGGAGTCTGACTTTAATCATAGTTTCAGCAACCAAGCATGCATAAAATTTAAGATTAAAAATGCTAAGAGTAAAAAAAAAGGGGGGGAGGTTGGTGAGATGGCTCAGTGGTTAAGAGCACCGACTGCTCTTCTGAAGGTCCTGAGTTCAAATCCCAGTAACCACATGGTGGCTCACAACCATCTGTAAGATCTAACACCACTCTTCCGGAGTGTCTGAAGACAGCTACAGTGTACTCACATATAATAAATAAATCTTTAAAAAAAAAATGCTAAGAGTATATATGTTATCTTTCTTAAAATACCATTTTGTTTAGGCTCATTTAGATTAGTATGTATGAACCAAAGAATAATTACGTTACTGGCTAATAGCTTTCTGAAATGTCCAAAGTATAGGGATACTCTTCTATAAGTAAAATTTGGAGCCTAGTGAAGATAACTCAGTCACTGGAGTGCTTGTTCTGTAAGCATGAGAACCTGAGCATCCATGTGTATCTGGCTGCATCTGTCCCTGTACCACATGCATGCCTGAATAAAATATTTATGTAGGGCTGGAGAGATGGCTCAGTGGTTAAGAGCACCATCTGCTCTTCCAAAGGTCCTGAGTTCAAATCCCAGCAACCACATGGTGGCTCACAACCATCCGTAATGAGATCTATGCCCTCTTCTGGTGTGTCTGAAGACGGCTACAGTGCACTTAGATATAATAATAAATAAATCTTTTTTAAAAAAAATAATGCTTATATAGCACCTTCCAGACTAAGAAATCAAGAGTTTTAAAAATTGTTTTGATCAGAAGAGAATCCTTTGGAGATCAAAGAAAAAACGGTAGATATGGAAGAAACAGACCATGAAATTGAAGAGCCCGGAGCTGGTCAGGATGAAGGTGAAAGTCCACATGAGCCTGAGGAAGGCCCCAGTGAAGACAAGGAGAATATGGATATGGATACAGGAGCTGATGATCAAGACAGAGATACATCCAGCCATGCAGAAGAGCATTCCCTGGAGGAGGAGGCGGAGGAGGAGGAGGAGAAGGGGGAGAAGGAGGAAGACAAGGCCACCACTGATGGAGGTGGAGAAAGTGGTGTCAACCCTGTTGACCAAGGTCTTCAGCCCCAGGTATTACGGGGTGTAGAGCTTTTCTTGTATTAAAAACAATAAGAAAAATACTTCATGCCAGCAGAATCTTTTGTAAGATATTTCTTTACTACTACAGAGTTTTATGTTTTACTTGAAAACCCTCTCCTAACCGTTAGTCTGCTCCATGCAGAGTCCCTCTTCAACCCCCTTCACCCCTTGTCAATGAGTGGCGTGGGCACCTTCTTCCTGCTAGGCACCTTTGTGTTCATCCCTCACAGCATGTTTGTTTGTTCTATGCAGAAGGAGGAAGAGGAGGAAGGGGAGCAGTCTGATGCTGAAGAGCAAGTGCCAGAGGCCACAGAGAGAAAGGAGCATGCCACCTGTGGGCAGACTGGAGTGGACAATGTGCAGAGTGCACAGGCTGTGGAACTAGCTGGGGCTGCACCAGAGAAGGAGCAGGGGAAAGAGGTGATGGGTCTGTCTATCTGTCTGGAGTCATGTTCTCGTCAACAAGTGTGATTTCTCTGTTACTGTGTAAGGATCATCTCCCATATCTGGAGAGATTGTTGTTTGCCTCTTTATGTGGGCTTGTTAGGAAACCATTAGTAAGAATGTGTGCTGTAGACTGTTTGAGTGATGGCCTTACTATGAAGTCTATGGGAGCACCAGGTTTGTGTTATTTTTCAAAAAACTTCCAAGAAAAGAAAGGTCAAATCTGGGCTTCCTTGGCAGCCCTACACCTCTAATGGTGTTTGACTTTTCCCTGCTGTGGACCTAATGGTAATGTGTTCTAATGGCAGCGCTTCAGGCTGTGAGAAGACAGGATATCACTGACATGTTCTGTCACTGCTCTGAGCCCAGTCCCTCACCAGCAGGAACTGTGTTTCTCATATCTTTCCAACACTATTCATTGAGCATCCATCAAGTTCCGAGCGTTCCCTTTACTCAGCAGTCTTCCGTAGTAACTCTACAAAATGGATGATGCTGTTCTGTTTCCTCCTATTTGATATTGGAGGAAAAATAAGCCTCAGTAAAGTCAAGTGACAACCTCTAGGTGCACAGCTAGCTGATGATTTGGCCTGTTCTGTCTGTCTGCCAGAATAAGACCTTAAGTTCCTTTAGGTAAGGAACTAATCAGAGCAAAGCCAGGACTGTGTCAGTGTTGTGCTGCTGTGTGCCAGCAGGGCCTTTGTTAGCACTGGGATTCTGTAGCAGACAGGCATACAGGGTATAGAGGTATACAGTCCACTGAAATGAGTAGAACTAATTCACTGAGAGAAGTTGGAACCAGGGTAACACGGCAGCCATGGCTTTAACTCTCTCTCCTCTTCTGATTTGGATTTCTTAGGAACATGGCAGTGGAGCTGCGGATGCAAACCAAGCAGAAGGCCATGAATCCAACTTGATTGCACGTTTGTCCTCCCAGCAACACACCAACAAAAATACACAGGTTTCTGTCATTCTCTGATTAGGTTTAGATGAAGGCAGGTCGAAAAAGATATGTGAATGAAGTGATTGTAACCAGCAAATGAAAGCGCTGGAGAGGGAGGGTCTCAGTAGTTAGGGCACTTACGGTATTTGCAGAGGACCCTGGTTTGGTCCCCAGTACTTACATATATGGCAGTTCCAGGAGACCTAATTCCTCTTCTGGCCTCCACAAGCTCTGCATGTGCATTTGTGCTCGTGTGGCACACACACACTAACAACAGCAGCAAATGGCAACCTTTCCAGCCTTGGCTGATAAATGACAGGCTTGGAAAAAAGACCCCAACCAGAAGGTTTTCCATTGCTCTTCAAACTCGACAGTATAGGTATATTCATGCTTGTGAAATTACTGTTCTCAAAATGCAACCCAATCCCTCCCCTAAAAGCCTACACGCTGTTTTCCCAACCCTCCAAAGAGACTTCCAGAGGAAGTGAACGCCACACATAGATAAATACGTTTCTTTGCTTTGTTGACTATTTATATCCTAGATCTAGTCATCATGGCATATGCCTACTATCCCAGCATTTGGAAGGCAGAAGCAGGAGGGTCAGGAGTTGAAAGGCTATCTTAACTACAGAGCAAATTCAAGGCCAGTCAGAGCTGGAGAGAGGGGTTATCCTAAAAATGATGTCAGAGTCTAATTGCCCATTCTTTTAATAGCTGTATTGAATCCCACTGTTGTATGGCTGTTCCTGGGAATGAGCATTGGTTGTTTTGAGGTTTCATATTTGCAAATAAGGCTCTAATGATCTCCTTAATTCCTGCAGAGTTTTAAGAGGAGACCTGGGCAGGCTGACAATGAACGTTCCGTAGGTGACTACAATGAGCGTGTGCGTAAGAGACTGAGGACTGTGGGCACAGACAGAGAGACTGAACAGGAGCCAACCCAGGCTCAGGTGGAAGATGCAGACGCGTTCGAACATGTTAAACAAGGCAGTGATGCATATGATGCACAAACTTATGGTATGGTGCTAAGAATACTACGACTTTTTCTCACAAAGCTTTTCTCTGAGGTTGTGCCACATGACTGTGCCTGCCAGACAAAGTAGAAGGGGAAGAAATATCTAGCTATCTCTCAATACATACTTTTATAAGGTACATATAACTTGTTTCTGGTAGCAAGGTAACCGTAGCCAAGTGTAAATGCTCAGGGTTCTCGGGGTAAGCCCTCTATCCTCATAGACAGCTGGCTAGATGCTGTAAACCTGGTGTTGACCTTGTTTCTTGGTATTGAACATTGCTGAGTGTCCTTGAACAGTGAACATCCATAATACAGATGGGGAAGATGAGATCACACTTCGCTTGTCCTTACATTCCTCTCTTTCTGAGGTACACTGCTATGATATGTTCCTCTGAGCACAGAACAGAAATGATGGCAGTGCTTTGTGTCTCTATGTGTTCCCAACACCAAAGAAGAAGTTGATGAGTGTACGCATACTTGGTCAAGATCCTCCCTGAGGCTGGAGCATGGGCTTGTTCCTTCCTCACATTAGGCGGTGTGTCATAGCTTCCAATATGGCACCCTATAAACTTGTGACACTGAGTGACTTGAAGGTGGTGGATGTGGATGGTGAATGGATCCTGAATTCTGCTTGTTAATTCAGTTGATAAGAGTGCTTGCCTAGGGGGGCTGGCGAGATGGCTCAGTGGGTAAGAGCACCCGACTGCTCTTCCGAAGGTCCAGAGTTCAAATCCCAGCAACCACATGGTGGCTCACAACCATCCCCAACAAGATCTGACTCCCTCTTCTGGAGTGTCTGAAGACAGCTACAGTGTACTTACATATAATCAATAAATAAATCTTTAAAAAAAAAAAAAAAAAAAAGAGTGCTTGCCTAGGGTTGGAGAAATGGCTCAGTGGTTAAGAGTACTGACTGCTCTTTCAGAGGTCCTGAGTTCAATTCCCAGCAACCCCATGGTGACTCACAACCATCTGTAATGGGGTCAGATGCCCTCTTCTGTGTGTCTGGAGACAGCTTCAGTATACTCATATAAATAAAATAATTTAAAAAAGAAAAAAAATAATAGCTAGCATGCACAAAGCGTTGGATTTGTTCCTACCACTACATAAAGCTAAGTACGGCATCTGTGGTGCCGGTACTCCAGAGGTTAGAAGTCAGGGTTATCCGTGACTACACAGCAGGTTTGTGGCCAGTCTGTATATGAAATCCTTTGTTATGGGAGAGAAAGACACACACACACACACACACACACACACACACACACACACACACACACAGACTGGATCATGCCTTGGCAAGAGTATTCTCTAAGCTATTACTGTCAGAGACATGGTTATAGATTTTCTCAGATCTCTGAGAGCAATGAGATCTTTAAGTAAAACTTGTCTAAGATTAAAATGCTGAGACTTCTTTCCCTCCCTCATTTTGTATCTAGTTTTTCTATTCACGAGTTACTCCAAGCATGGTTCTCAATAGCTGCTTCAAGTCACATGTCTCCACCCTGTCATTTCTGTAAAAACCCAGATGAATGCCAGTCTCTTTACGTGTGAGGGTACATACTATCTTGACCTAGAAGCAGGTTTGTAAGTAGAACAGCAGGAGGTATTTAGGCCCGCAAGTGTCTGGCCCCATGGTTGGTTAGGGGAAAACCAGCTTAAGTAGAATCTTGAAAGGTGGAAGCGATAGAGACAATAATCCGTTCAGCATCACCTTTCTCTGCAGAAAAATTAAGCTTTGTCCCTGTGCACTATTGGCAGATGTAGCCAGTAGTGAACAGCAGCAGACTGCAAAGGCCTCCGGACAGGATCAGGAGGAGGAAGAAATAGAAGATATCCTCATGGATACAGAGGAGGAGCTCATGAGAGCAGAGGACACAGAGCAGCTGAAGCCAGAGGCAGTCCAGTCAGAGACTGCTGCAACCTCTGGTGAGTCCTTAGTGAGCAGACTTGTATGCTTTCTGTCCTCTTGGACTGTCATCAAGTCTAGTCTTTTCTCTTTCCTGTTCTAATATCTGCCTTACATGAATAATTCACCTATCATCTCAGAAAAGGGAGTCTTAAAGATCAGTTATCGAGGAGAAACGGTTTCTGACAAATTCAGATCTGTCTCTTTAACATATGTTGGGAAAAGCAGAATAGTACGTTCTTGATAATTGTAGAGATTCCTTTGTTACCTAAGGTCTAAGCCTAGAGTAAGGAAAGTGAGGGAATGGAACAGAAAGAAATTGTTGGTTGAGTTGAGCGTTGACTCTTTGTTAGGACAGGCACTGGTGAACCACGTGATAATGAAACTGTCTTCCTATGAAAATAGGCTCTAGTGAGATGGAGGTGGATATGCAAACACTTAAGACAAAAGAAGACCAAGACCCAAGAACAACCACACCTCACCAGGAGACAGAGAATGAGAGGCCAGAAAGAAGCAGAGATTCAACTATTCATACGCTTCGTCAATTCCTTGTGGATTCAGTTTTCCAAGTATTGAACTCATAGCTTGCTATGTTAACCTTTAGTTTTTAAGTTACTTTAGAACTTTTATGAAATTGCTCAATTTCAATATCAAGTCTGACCAAAATTTTTAAGAGTACTTTTAGTGTAACCGATAGTCTTTTTTTTCCGAGACAGGGTTTCTCTGTATAGCCCTGGCTGTCCTGGAACTCACTCTATAGACCAGGCTGACCTCGAACTCAGAGGCCTGCCTCTGCCTCTCGGGTGCTGGGATTAAAGGCGTGTGCCACCACACCCGGCTGTAACCAGTAGTCTTTTAGCAAATGGTATATCCTTTGTTAACTACAGATTGTGCCCAGACCTACCCATTACGATGGCACTAGTTCTTGGCATTGGCTCTTAGGCATTGGCATTCCAACCTAGGCTATCACTTATGTACAATTGACAACTTATGACAGTTATGTAATAATAATTTTTTACTTTTGGGGGGTTGGGTGAAGGGTGGTCAGTGAGGTTTGTTGTGTGAGTGTACCTGTGGAAGCCAGAGCACAAGTTCAGGCTTCATTGCAGGTGGTGGTGGTGGTGGTGGTGGTGGTGGTGGTGGTGGTGGTGGTGGTGGTGTCATCGTTTGTTTGTTTTAGTGGGGTTTTTGGTTTGGTTTTTGGTGTCTGTGCGTGTATGTTTGTGTGTGTGGTATTTTGTTTGTTTGTTTTGTTGAGTTGGGTGTCTGATTGTCCTAGAATTTTCCAATTTTCTAAGAAGGCTTAGGCTGAGCAGCCAGCTCCAGTGATCCTTGTGTCTACCTCAGCCCTGTGTATCAGCATGCCTGGCTTTTGTTGCTTGGGTTCTGAGGCTAGAATTTGTGTCACACTTGTAAGACATACACTTACTTAACCATCTCTCCAGCAACCAGAGGAGCCTTGTAACTAACTGAGCCTTGCTCTGTGGTAATTGGACTTTGTGGAGCTAGGGGCTTATCAGAAAGTGGAAAAGAAACCCCTGAGGCTGTCTGTTGTCCTCTGGTCTCCTATATGTGTATCCATATACACACAAAAAAAGAGATTTGGTTTGTTTTTTAATTAGGCTATATTTTATAAGTGATAAAAGTTCCATTCATCCAGTTGATCCCAAAAACAAGAAATGGAATCATCTGACTGTACCCTTAAATTTGCTTGAGCTGTGAGTTGAGGCGTACAACTGCAACAAGGTTGCAGCCACAGACAGCAGCCAGTGATAGGTCATTGATTCCAACCTGGGCCACCACTTACATAGCTTTTCCTTCTTAGCCCATTTTAAAAGATATCAGTGAGCTGAGACAAGAGATGGAAAGGCAGCTGGAGACATGGCAGGCGCACGACTATGGGAATGCAGAAGAAGTAAGTCAAAGTTGTTGGGGTTTGTTTTTCTTTTCCACAAAATAACTTGCCTGTTTTTGTAAGTCAGTAGGTTCTTAGCCACAGTTCCCTTTGTAAAAGGCTGATGGAGACTATACTGAGAACTTTCCCTAAGCGGGATATGCACTGATTCTGCCACCACATCTAGAGTCTCACTA
The DNA here is from genome assembly GCF_000001635.26 of Mus musculus. NCBI lineage: Eukaryota > Metazoa > Chordata > Mammalia > Rodentia > Muridae > Mus > Mus musculus. The sequence continues at coordinate 32,767,348 of NC_000070.6, forward strand.
AAACAGACAGACATACTTGGTTCCTTTAACTTGTATAGCTGGCTTTGTAAGGAAGCCAGGCAAAAGTTCATGCTCTGTAGTCTTGAATGGTCTTCAGGTCCTTGCTGGCTATGTGGAGTGTATTTTAATGATTTAACCTCTAAATATACGGTGTATATGCATGCCTATATTCTGTGTTTATTACCGTTCTCCCTACCACGCATGTGTTCGTGCTCAGCTGTAGTCAGTATGAAGCCTTTGTGTGTGTGGATCCCTGCTGTTGAGGGGGATTTGTGTACACTGTCACTCTCCCTCTTGAAAACTAATGAGCGCGCTCAGGTACTTGAGCTTTGCCCAGAGTTCACATTCCCATGCCGCTGTGCAAAGTATCAGGTCCAGTTCTTAAACTGGCAGGAGCAAACTGTTGAGTGAATTCCCATTGTTAACTGCCCCTTGCAACTGTATATTATGGAATTGGGGGGGGGGGGCAGTGGATTTTATTTAGTTGGATTGCTGCTTGCTGAGAAAAGCTTTTAAAGTGTTTTGCTGAGAAGGCTTGTACAAGTTCTTTTCTGCTTCAGCATTCTAATAGTAATTTCTATTTTGCTGTCCTAGGAGAAGGCTGCAGCTGAGATGTGGCAGAATTACCTAGTCTTAACTGCATCTCTTTCACAACAGCTGTGTGAGCAGCTTCGTCTCCTACTAGAACCTACACAGGCAGCCAAACTAAGGTAAGTCTTCCCTGCTTGAGGCTTCTGGGTTGCTGTTTCTGCTCTCTGGGCACTATTGTGTCTGCTACGGTCCCCCATTAGCTGTAAGTAGGAACTCTGTGTGTGTGTGTGTGTGTGTGTGTGTGTGTGTGTGTGTGCGCGCGCGCGCGTGTGTGTGAGATGAGGAAGTACTACATGAAGGTGGCTTACATTCTGCTGTGTGGGAACAGCCACAGATGTGGTACTGTTTCCTGTGCTTATGGCGTGTTACTCAACTAGGGTCAGAACCACAACGATTTGGTCAGAGTCGTGGTTGAGAACAGAAAAGGGAAAGCATATGAGGCTTTGTGTATTTAATACAGAAAAAATTACTCTGTAATTCTGTAGATGTGTTTTAGCTATTCTGGAAAAGCTTAGTTATTACAGTCAGATCTGAGGTGCTCTGGCTGACAGAAGGTGCTAATTACAGTCTGCATTGGATGTCATCATTTTGCCAGGAATAGTTTCCTGACCCTGGCTTTTAATTAATTATTAAGTTTTTAATAATGTGATTTTGTCTTAAAATTCTGAGGCATGAGCCTGTGTTCATCTTTGCTCCCATTGGTTCCTGTAACAGAGGAGACTATCGAACAGGGAAACGACTGAACATGCGGAAGATCATTCCATACATTGCCAGTCAGTTTCGAAAAGACAGGATTTGGCTTCGTAGGACCAAGCCCAGTAAACGGCAGTATCAGATTTGTCTGGCTATCGATGACTCCTCAAGCATGGTAGACAACCACACCAAGCAGGTAAGGGGAGAAGCAGCAGGCTCGGGTCCTCGGGCTGGCTCAGTAGAGCTGGCAGGAAGGATTGATGGCTCCATCCAGAAAGGGGGTTTAACATTGCATGTCATGGCATTCCTGAAACTGGTTTCTAGGGGGTGCTGGGTTTTTTTTTTTTTTTACAGTGATTTTTATTTGGCATAAGCCAGCAGCTGACCTCTCCTGGAAGAGGCTAGAATGCGCCCTGAGTCCAGTTCACATTCCATCTCCCCATAACTTTGGACAGCTTATTTATTGTCAGTTTCACTTTTTTTTTTTTTTTTTTTTTTTTTGTTTTTTCGAGACAGGGTTTCTCTGTATAGCCCTGGCTGTCTTGAAACTCATTTTGTAGACCAGGCTGGCCTCAAACTCAGAAATCCACCTGCCTCTGCCTCCCAAGTGCTGGGATTAAAGGTGTACGCCACCACACCCGGCTTTCACTTTCTTTTAAAAAAAAAAAAAAAGAGGATTATAACAGTACTTACCTCAGTGATGAAGACTAAATTAAATATAAATTAAATATAAAATACCTAGGTTAATGCTTTTTTTAAACCAATTTGTTCTAAAACTGCTGTCATTTATGCAAATGGTAGTAAAAATTTTCTTATAATTTTCTCACAGTTCAGCATGCCCCTCATATGTGGGCACTATGTTGGGTTGATTTACTGATATAGATGATAAAAGAATTGTTTAAATCAATTCTGACCCAGAAATTGGAAAGTATTAAAAAATGAAGAGGAATTTGTTTTTAAAACCAAGTTTGTGGTTTTGTTTTTTGGTTTGGGGGGTTGGTTGTTTGTTTTTCATTGCATTCATTCCCTTGTCTTTTCTACAGACAGCCTAATAATACTGATAGACTTGTTTAAAGACAGAGGTTTGATCTGAGGAATGAAAAAATCTAAGAAAATTATCTCATTTACAAAGGCTAATTAGAGATCTTGTCCAGTTTTTCATTTGTCATGTCTTTAATGTTCTGTCTCTGTGTAAAACTTTAGAATTGACTACTTTGACTTTTAAATCTCTTGAGGTTCTTTGTGAAGTTGACTGGAGATCAGAAATTGGAATAGTTCTGGTAATAAAATTTGTAACTCAAGTTTTCTAGTCTGACTCTACCACATGAGAGTTAGCTCACGCTCTTTTAATTTTAGTTACATATTAAAGATTTTATGTGGGCTCTGCGGTGGAAAGAAAGGAAAATTGGCTTTTCTGGAACAGATTTCTCAGTACCACTATTGTTACATACATAGTATGTGGAGAAAACCATTCCTGTATTGCTCTCGGGTTCAAGCAGCTAAACACAGGAGAGGGTCCAAGAAGACTCCAGCCTGCGTCGGTTGTATGACATACAAATATAATGTTTTCTGGGAAGTTGTGAAGCAAACTGATTTAGGGGAGTTTTGAGTCCTTAAACTCTTCTTTGGTTTTTATAGCTTGCATTTGAGTCTTTGGCCGTGATTGGTAACGCTCTAACCCTCCTAGAAGTGGGTCAGATTGCAGTGTGCAGGTAAGGTTGCCTTTTACAAGGTTTTTTATTTTGTTTTGTTGTTTGTTTTTGTTGTGTTTTTTACTTCATGTGTATGGATGTTTTGCCTTTGTGTGTCTGTGTACCACATGCGTGCAATACCCTTGGAAGCCAAAGGAGGCATTAGATCCCTAGAAATGGAACTGTAGGTAATGTGAGCCACCAGTGAGTGGTAGGGTCCAAGCCTAGGTTCTCTGAATGAGAGGCTCGTAGCTGCTGAAGCCTCCTCTCCACGCCCACATACCACCTTTGGTTTTTGTTTGATTGTTTCTTCAGGCAGGGTTCCTCTGTGTGACCTTGGCTGTCCCGGAACTTGCTTTGGAGACCAGACTGATCTCTAACTCAGAGATCTGCCTGCCTCTGCCTCCTGAGTCCTGGGGTTAAAGACATGGGTCACCACACCCACCCTAGCTCTAACGTTGCCTTCTAATCACAGTAGGGAAATCCTGTTCCCAACCTTGAACTGTTTTGATCACATGACTGAAGAAATGGTGTTGTCTCCTTTTTCTTTCCAAGCTTTGGAGAGTCAGTAAAGCTGTTGCACCCATTCCACGAGCAGTTTAATGATTCTTCAGGGACTCATATTCTGCGGCTCTGCACGTTCCAGCAAAGGAAGACTAAGATTGCTCAGGTATCCTGATGAAGTCAGGATTTGTTTTGCACTGATTCTAAAGCTGATAGTAAGAGACATTAATCTTTAGAACCTCCTGGGTGCATTCTAGAATTAGGACAGGCAGCATAACAAGACACAGTAGTTACTTCAGCCTAAATGTTACTAGGACAGTTTCCTTGGCATCCCTGTGACTCCTTTTTCTCAGTTCCTCAAAGATCATTGACTTTAGCACAGTTGAGCAGCTTGAAACATTTGGGGGGAAAAAAGTTAATTGCCTGGTATCCTAATGGTCAGGTAGGTGGGCCCAGTTGCTCATTAAGCCTAGAGACAAAGCTTTGAGTAGTAAAGCTAGAGATTTCGGAACAAGATGGAATGACAGCCTTTCTGTTCTTAGTTCTTGCTGTCTTAATCAAAAGAATTATTAACTTGAAAGAAGGAAACTGTTTTGTTGATGGCTGTCCATATAATTGTCTTGTCTTCCTTGAGAGTGTTCTGTAGAACACTGATAGAGCCACTAGCCAGTGACACTCCTGTCTGTCCTTAAGCGTGTCAGTGTGAGTGGAAAATGCTGCACAGGAGGTCGGCAGCCATGGGAATCTCTTGTCATTATGAAAGGGGAGCTTGGGCTGGTGAGATGGCTCAGTGGGTAAGAGCACTGACTGCTCTTCTGAAGGTCCAGAGTTCAAATCCCAGCAACCACATGGTGGCTCACAACCATCTGTAACAAGATCTGATTCCTCTTCTGGAGTGTCTGAAGACAGCTACAATGTACTTACATATAATAATAAATAAATCTTTAAAAAAAAAAAGAAAAGAAAGGGGAGCTTAAGTAGTTGTATTAATTTGTGCTGGTTCTGTTTAGTTTCTAGAAACTGTAGCCAAAATGTTTGCAGCTGCCCAGAAGTTATCCCAGAACGTCAGTCCAGGTGAGCTACTTGCAGTTTCTTTTATTTCTCTGTGCTATCTTATGTTTTTAGTTTGCGAGTGAATATATATGTGTTCATGAATGTGTGCAGATGCATGTGTGTGTGGAAGCATGAGGTTGGCTTTGGAAGTCTTCCTTGGCTACTCTACTTTATTTGTTCATTTATTTTTTGAGAAAGAAAGGGTCTTTCACTGAACCAGGAACTCACAGCAAGGCTGGCCATCAAACCCCAGGTTTCTTCTGCCTCCCGCTCTCCAACCCTGGGATTATAGGCATGTGTTGTCACACTTAACTTTTATGTGGGTGCTGGCAATCCTAAGTCAGGCCTTCCTGCTGCATAGGAAGCAATTTATCAATGAGCCATCTTCTGAGTCCCTCTAACCCCCGTCACCTTGAAAACATATTCTCTATAGGAAAAAAACAGAAAGATGGAGTTCTGTCATTGATTGAATTCTTTATTCATTATTTATTCTGAAATTCATGCTGAACTCATTTTTTAGAGCTTATAGTTGATAGTCACTAGTTACAAATTAGAACATATTTATATGCTAGATTAAGCTCAGAGTTGGATAGGACGGAATAAGGTGTATGCAATTAAGGATAAAGTTCGCGATCATTGTAGAACATAATCCAGAAATGAGCTCATGTAACTATGATTGCTTTCGGGCCTGAGATATGACAGTTATCTAGCCCTGATTCTGTCCTGGAGAAGAGGAGGAAATTAGGGACATAGAATTGTTCCTGGATAGAAATGTCCAAAAGGGGGCTGGAGAGATGGCTTGGCAGTTTAGAGCACTGACTGCTCTTCCAGAGGACCTGAGATCAATTCCCAGCAACCACATGGTGCCTCACAACCATCTGCAATGGGATCTGACTCCTCTTCAGGAGTGTCTGAAGACAGCTACAGTGTACTTACATATAATAAATACATCTTTGAGAGAGAGAAAGTCCAGAAGGAGATAAATGAAATTTGGAAGACAAGTTCTAGGTTACTAATTGGGTCACTTCTGGTGGCCTGTTCATCTCTATGGTTGTTGAAGTCCACAGACTTAAGTATGTGAGTCACAAAAACAACTTCTGCTTCTATCATGTGAGTGTCAAGGAATGGGCTGGGGTTGTCAGTAAAGAGCTCGTGCCTTTCTGTGCTGAGCCTCCTATATGGCCCACTTGCTTTGCCTTTAATGGAGTTGATCTAAACTTGACCTTCTGTCTGCTGTGCTGAACAACTGAGTGTCTTATCTCTCCTGTTTATGTGCAAAGTGTCAGCTCCACTGTCTGTCTTTAGAATGCCCACAGGTGGTATCTAATTGTTAACATGGGTTTTCTCTTTTCCCTTCCCTGTAATGCACGGCTTCTGCAGAGACTGCCCAGCTGCTCCTCATAGTTTCTGATGGGCGAGGCCTTTTCCTCGAAGGCAAAGACAGAGTCCTAGCAGCAGTCCAGGCTGCCCAGAATGCCAACATCTTCGTCATTTTTGTTGTGTTGGATAATCCCAATTCACGGGTGAGTGAGCAGGTAGCACAAGCCCCCATTCTGCAGAATAGGGGGGCCTTGAACTTGTTCAGAAGTGTAGCTGCAACCCTGTCCTGGGGTGCTGGTGCTCAGTGCCATTCCTTTCACAAAGCTCCACACAACCCTGCAAGGTGAAGACCATTCTTCCCAACACAGAATCGTGAGGAGGAGAGCAGAGAGTCTCAGATGCAGAAAGCAACGAGGACCCTGAGCTCCTTTAAAAAGAGACGGCCTGTAGCATACATCCTAGCAGCTGGCCGACTCGGGGTGTCAGGGAGCATATAGCTGCAGGTTGCACTGATCCTAACTGACTGGCAAGGCAAGTGGGGATTGCTCCATAGAAAGTAGAGACATGGATGCAAGGAAAGCAGCATTTCTTACTTGTTCCTCTTCCTTGAACTTCTCCATGGCATAAAGAGCTGCCTTCTTCATAAACATTTTGGAAGTTTCTCAGCTTTTCTTGTCAACTAAAAAGGTCAAGAACTAGTTAGGAAACTATTTAATTTTTCTTTTTCTTTCAAAATGTCTTTTGTTAACAGGATTCTATCTTGGACATTAAAGTACCAATATTTAAAGGACCAGGAGAGATGCCTGAAATCCGATCCTACATGGAAGAGTTTCCATTTCCATTTTACATCATTCTTCGGGATGTGAACGCGCTTCCTGAGACCCTCAGTGATGCGCTCAGGCAGTGGTTTGAGCTGGTGACTGCATCTGACCACTCCTAGAGCAGAGCACAGTCTAGTGAGGCTGTGGGGTCACTGGAGCTCCCTTACACAGCTGTTTGTGAACTCAGAGCTCTGATTCTACTTCATCTTGGACCTGATTTTTCTTTTTTACTGTATCCAACAGTTATAAAAACATTTTTATTGCACTATACATTTGTATTTACAACATAGAAGAGCTTAGCACAAGCTCTTGGACTCCCTGCTGTACTGACTGAGCACAGACAGCTCACAAGTAGTACCAGGGCTCGTGACTAGGGACCAGGTAGAGGTCACACTGCCCCTTTAGAGCTCAGCCACTCGCTTTCCTCTGCTCAGTACCTTGAGGAATGAATCCAGGAACACGGGGCTGCACTCTGGTCCCTGCCTTAAGCTCTACATAGAGCCACTTGGTTGGACACATCTTACCCTGCTAGAAAGCAGGGTACTTAGATGGTGTGTTCTCATAAAGCAGCCAGCAAAGGTGACCGCAGAGCTGCACAAAACTGAAGCAGCTTTTTGTGCCTCCCAGTGGCTGCCTCAGGAGCCTATGCAATAATGGACAGGTGATTCTCCCTCATTTCATTCTTGGGCTGCCATAGCCCCTGCTGTAATTTATTTCTTTAGCCATCCTTCCCCCGATACTAAGAGGAAAAATTATTCCTCATACTGCTTTCAAGCTATCCTAAGCCAGTGTCACTGTGGAAAGGAGCGAACGGATGCTGCGTCCACGAGAACTTGACAGCTCCATCCTCCCCTCACCCGCACAGCACGGTAGTGTTAGGCTTGGTTCCCTTGGGCCTGGGGGCAGTTTTACTTGGCCAGAAAGCAGTGTTTGAATACTTGAAATCATGTGTTGTGTTCTGTTTAAATGTTGTTTGTAGACATTGTGCTGTACACCTGTCTCCATGTCTGTTTGCAGATGACACTGTGAAGTGTGCCACCCTTATATGGTGGTCATCAAAGACAGATTGCTCTGTGTTTAACAAAGCGTCCTAAAGCATGGACTTAAAGTTATTTTATTTTTTATTCCAAAATGCTATGCAGCTTATATTCTGAAAGCTATTAAATAATTGTTGAGTTAATCTTTGATCAGGGTTTACTTTGGTTTGGCTTGGTTTGGTTTTTTTGAGATCTTTGATCATTCTTAATGGCGTATGAAAAATATGACAGGATTGAAAGAGTGTGCTTCCGATTGATCCTACTTGCTAACCCAACCATGCGAGCCCAGACTTGTAGCTCAGTATTGCAAACGTTTATGCCTCACTGGTCAGCTCTGTGATTCGTGAGTTGCAGCACGCAGGCTTGGTAGCGAGGGAAACGGGGTAAGTTGGCAGAACCACGTGGGTGGTATAAAGATTCTGTTCTGTGACATAACCCTTCACTCACACGCACTGGCTACAGTTGCACTCAGCATGTGTGGCTGAGAAAGAGTCCCAAATCCTGCACTTACAATGATTTCTTTCCCACAGGGTAGCGCTCGGCCGGGATTCTTAGGAACAGGTGCCATTTCAACTCAGGTTGTCCCAGAAAGAGGGAACGATGGGCTTGTTGCCCCCACTGCCTGTCCGCAGCTGCCCAGCCTGGCCAGATAGCTGAGCCCTCGTATTTACGCACTATCTGCATCATAACCTTATTCAGATGACTTTCCCGTCACCACAGCCTCAAAGAAAACAGCCTGTGACGGTGGCAGTGTGTGCTTTATCTCAGCCCTTGAGAGGCAGAGGGGTGGACCTCACATGCTCCTGCACTACATAATATCAAAAGAGGTAAAACTGTACAGCAAGGTGTTCTCTGGTGTTCTCAAATAGTCATAGGTCACATAGCAGCAAGACAGTGTCATTGTATAAGTACAGTGTGTGATGCTTAAACGACTACATGGCTACTCGGTATAATCTTAGGAGGCCACGACTAAGTGTTGCCATCTATTAACTGACAGTGTCTGACTTGGGTAATGGGAGGTTTTGACACCATATAGTTGAGATAATATACTATGTTCAGATACACCAAATTTGAATGGTATATTCACATGCACCATTTCTTCTCAGCACCGCCTGCCTGTTTACTGTTGCATAACCTGACTTGGTGAGATTTCACCCACATGTCTCCTTTACAGCCCCATCACAATCCTAACCAACTATCTATCTAACATATCTATCTGACATTTCATCTTCCCTTTGCCTCTGATTGTACTGCAGCTGCAGCTCTTAATTTCCAGCCTGACATCTCAATTGTTTTTTCCTATTCTACTTCATGTTACTTGTGGTATCTAAGTACCTTTCCTCCAGCTGAAAAGCCTTTCAGAAGCAGGCGGAGTAGTGCAAACTTTTTTTTTTTTTTTTTTTTTTTGGCTGCTGTGCTCCCTGACACCAAAGCAGAGTGAGTCCTGGTTCTACAAGTGATGTTCGTGTACCAAATTCAGTTCTAGTTGAGAAGGCCAGGCTTCCTGAAGAGCTCTCTTAAGTTTGGGCATTCCCTTGTCCTCTCATGCTATACTGGGACACCAGTAGGAGACCTGGGTTCTGATTCTACCTTGGTGAGTGAGTGGGAGACCTGCATTTCTTTTCTTTTAAGATTTATTTATTTACTATATGTAAGTACACTGTAGCTGTCTTCAGACACCCCAGAAGAGGGCATCAGATCTCATTACGGATGGTTGTGAGCCACCATGTGGTTGCTGAGATTTGAACTCAGGACCTTCAGAAGAGCAGTCAGTGCTCTTACCCACTGAGCCTCCTCTCCAGCCCTGAGACCTGGATTTCTAATGACTGACTGGCTGAATTAATGAGTGACTGACTGAGTGAGTGCATTCTGGACAGACTTCTCAGTCTTTTTGTTATTAATGTCTCTGCCTGTCTCCTTCAGTTCTGTCTCAGGGACAAGAGAGCTGGTCTGTCCTCTAAGCTCTTTGAATTAGTGGTTAGAAGCCAGCTTAGGGTATACACCTCAGTGCTAAGGGAGAAACCTGCTGCCCTTGTCACCTGTCACATGAGTTGTGCTGATTCTGTCTGTCTCTTGTCTGTGGGCCCCCAGCTACCTCTTTCCTTCCCAGCCTTTCTTTCCTCTTTGAGCACTCCACCCCTCAGGGTCTGATCTCAACCCCCCTCACCCCCATCACAGTCTTGCTGAGAGCCTAAACCCAGTCAGCTCAGCTCAGCCCACCCATAAAATGGCACTGGCTGTGTTCTTGCGACTCTCTTGCCCTGTGTTTATATTTTGCATTTGTTTCTGCACCACTAAGCCTGGAGGTTTTATTTCACTTTCTCAACAGAAAAACAATGCCTTCTAGATGTGATGTATACATATGTACATACTATACATATATAACATGAATTATATATATGTGTGTGTGTGTGTGTGTGTGTGTGTGTGTGTGTGTGTGTGTGTGTGTGTGGTATTTTGTTTTTTGGGGTATTTTTGTTTTTCGAGACAGGGTTTCTCTGTGTAGCCCTGGCTGTCCTGGACCTCAGTCTGTAAACCAGGCTGGCCTCGAACTCAGATATCTGCCTGCCTCTGCCTCCCAAGTGCTAGGATTAAAGGCGTGTGCACCACTGCCTGGCTTCATATGTTGTTTTTAATTCTCTGGAAAGCTGTTTCTGCAGATGGGATTTCTCCTGTCTATTTCAGATCCAAGTTGGCTCCCTGACTTGGGGTTTGAAGTGGGAAATTCTGGTTTTGTTGGAGACTCAGTTGTGTCATGTATATTTTTCTGGAAGCTGTCTTCCAGAGAGGATGTTTTGGTGAGAACAGACAGGTGGTGTTTTTCTGGAAGCTGTCTGGTGATGTTTGAGTAGAGAGGACACTTGATGTTTGGGAAGAGTGTTAAGTATAACAGCGCATGGGACTCTGGCACTGGTTTGCCTTGATGGTCTTCACTGGGCTTCACCGAGGACACTGGCATTGATCCTTGCCACTCATCTTGTCATGACGTCATAGAAACACATCAAACAGCTTCTGAGGGTATTCTGGCTGCTTCTTGCTGCTTCAGCAAGCTTGTTTGTACTTCTGGATCAAGCTTCTGCTAATAATTCACGAGTGGACTGAACTGCTGACAACCAAGATTAGAATTGCCCCCCAAAACTGCTCCTAAACAGGTCCACATTCCCCTTGTCCTATTAACCATCTTCCTCCCCTACCTTTGGCCGGTGGTCTATAAGGGAGGCTGTTGTGTTTAAGAACCCTTATTAAAGTAGTTTTTTTTTAAACTACAAGCCTACAGGTGGTTGGGGGACAGGTTTTGCGCACATCATAAAACCAGCTCAAGTTAAAAGGATACTTCTGCAATTGCGGTGCTTTAGCTGAGTCCTTCCCTCCCTCTTGGGTCTTATTTACAAAACATCCCCACTCAAAGTCATTGCTGTCCCTCAAGTTCTTGCTGAGCAGCTACAAGACTGGAGGGTGGGGTGGGGATTACAAATGTGTAAAACTGGGCTGCAGAGATGGCTCAGCGGTAAGAGCACTGACTGCTCTTCTGAAGGTCCTGAGTTCAAATCCCAGCAACCACATGGTGGCTCACAACCACCCATAATGAGATCTGATACCCTCTTCTGGTGTGTCTGAAGACAGCTACAGTGTACTTACGCATAATAAATAAATAAATCTTTTATAAAAAAAAAAAATCTGTAAAATTCCAGGCTATAGAGATTACTTAGTGGTTAAAGCACTGACTGCTCTTCCAAAGGTCCTGAGTTCAATCCCCAGCAACTATATTGGCTCACAACCAAGCATCTGTAATGGGATCTATGCCCTCTTCTGGTGTATCTAAGACAGCGACAGTGTACTTATACATAAAATAAATCTTTTAAAAATATAAATCAAAAATCTGTAAAGTTCCAGGAGAAAAAGTCCGCTTAAAACTTGTAACAGGGCGGCTGGAGAGATGGCTTAGCGGTTAAGAGTACCAGCTGTTCTTCCAAAGGTCCTGAGTTCAAATCCCAGCAGCTACATGGTGACTCACAACCTTCCTAACAAGATCTGACACCCTCTTCTGGAGTGTCTGAAGACAGCTACAGTATACTTACATATAATAAATTTTTTAAAAAATTGTAACAGGTTGACACCCTAAGTATATTTTTTATACTGGTTTTTAGGGTTTCTCCAGGAGAATACTTTGGTGTGTAAGACCCCCGAAACTGGGGAGACTTCCGCTCAAGTCCTGGGATGAGCTGGCTGGCATCCCAATAACTCGAGAGAAAACCACACCTGATACAAAACCGCAAGAGTCTTTATTGTCAGCTAGCTAAGGACGAACTCCTTTCACCACGCAGGGCAGGGGAGTTCAACCCCTGAGCAGTAACAGTAAGGGGCTTTTAAAGGAAAAAGTGAGGAATTGGGAGGAGTTTGGCTACAGCTCTTCTCTGGTGGGTGTCCTTGGTAAAATTATAAGGCATGGGGAGTGAGTTGTAGCTCTTTGTGGAGTTTATCTCTGTGTCCTTGGCACAGGGAGTGCAAGCGTCTAGCTAGGTCTTTTTACAATTATCACATCTCTGGTTGTAAGGTATAGAAACAAAAAGGCTTTTTGCTGGCTATAGAGAACAAAGAGCTTCTTTCTGGCTGTATTTTTAGAGATCAGGGAAAACAAGCTTGGGGGAACGTTTAGGGGCTTTACCTTTCAGGGAGAAACGCTTTAAGTCGGGGTCTCAGGTGGGTGGGAATACTGTAAAGATCACACCACACAAGGCGGGAAGGGTGAAAGGCCACTTCTGAGAGGACCTTTTAAAGGGCATACTTGATGACATGGGTGCTGGCTCTAAGTCTGGGAAAGGGCAAGGAACCCAGTTTCTAACATTCCTCTCATTTATCATAAAAGCTGAGGAAATAGGAAGGAATGGCTGGTGAGGCAGGAATGGGGGCACTGTGCTCTTTAAGCTGCTTCCTGCTGTCTCTGGGCATCAACATCTTTGAGAGCCCAAGAAACCTGGGATAGTGACCATGTTCTGCAAGTACAGGCTGTTTCACTTGCTATCCAGGCTCTCTCGTACCACCTAGGGCTATGCAGGCAGCAGTTAGTGCAGTCACTAAGGCTAGAGCTAGCCACTGTGAAATCTGTCTGGGATGCAGCTTGAGGGAACACCTGGCGCTAGCACTGCAGTCTGCAATTGACTTGAAATCTGCTGGAACAGATAAGACCAGGGAGGGAGGGTAAAGTTAAGGAGTTTAAGAGAAAATTATTATCCGACGAGTACATTTGATACTGAGGCCTGGTAGTTGGGGGAAGTCCCAAGATTACAGAGGAGAGAGATCACACTCCCAAGAATAGGTGAAATAGGCAGGTGGGGAAGCAAGCTGTTGATTGACAGTACCTATTTGGTCAGTGTGAGATGTAGACAATATAACTTAGATAAGTTAGCATTACCATTTGTAGTCTACACTGAAATCTGTGAATGCCCGACTCGCCAGCAAAGCAGACGCCACAACAGGATCCTTCTGCACACGTTTATTGGGAGAGCTTGATTGCAGAGGCAAAAAGACCCCGAGCCCAGAACTGGTGCTGCTTATATAGGCCTAGGAGAGGCGTGTCTCACACCCGGATTGGTTATGCATTCTACCTCATTTGCATGTCTCTCATCTGATTGGTGATTCTCTCTCAGTACCTTACAGAGCCTCATTATCATGCCCGGGCCAGGCAGTGACTTGGTGAAAAACTTTACTGTATATATATATATATATATATATATATATATATATATATATATACACACACACACATTGGTTGTTTACCCAGACTTATGCGTGGTGGCCGACAGTAGCCAGCGCCACCTTTTAATGGCATATGTGGCTTCCCACATCTCCCCCTTTTTGTTTTAATAAAATGAAGCTGGACTAGGCCTGTGCAATTATGTCCATCTGCCGTGGTTCCTGTTTTAGGTTGTTCCTCTAGTGTCACAGCCTTACCCGTCATAGGGTAACCCTATGGCCACTGGGCCCTGTGTCTTAGGTTAGTCTATGCATGAGGAAAGTTGCCCGTCTCTGGATACCGCTGTGCTGTGTGACAGTAACTGCTAAATGACCTAGGGCGAACTCTACAAAAGAGGCCAGCCAAGTTTTAAGGGAATGAATTAGCGGGGGGAATCATGATCACCCTATCACATGCAATGAGGAAACCTCAGCAATGTGCAAGGGCTGATCAATGATTGTCGAGTCTCTCTCATCCCAGTGCAATGGATCCATAAATCCGTGGCGTGCAAGAGCAGAGAACTCAGATGCCGACTAATAGATAATGCATAGATAACCAAACTTCAGGGGAGGCGCCGTTTTCAATAGCTAAAAGTGCCTGAGTTATAATCACCTTGTCACGTTTTTTGTTGGGTTCTGAATTTGCATACCAACCAAAGCATGAACACCAGTCCACAGCATATGGCAGCACCAAACAAAATCACTTCCACCCATTCCTTAAAGTAAGAAAATGCAGAGGTAAGCCAAGAGGTAAAGTCTCCAAGGGTCACTGGTTCCACTCTGGTTCCATTAAGGTTCAGGATCTGTATCTGCAGCTTTGTCTGCAACCTTTCCAGCTCCTGTGACCAGTTCTCCTTCAGATAATTCGACAAATCTGTACTTTTAATGAAAGAAATCATTGATATACCTAATGGGAGTAATGCACACATGCGGAGTGGATGCCACACAACTCATTTGTATAACATCCATCATCTGTTCCATGTTATGTTGTAAAATATCCACTCTTTGATTCACTAACATAAACCCTGAGGCGATATAAGAATCTACCCTTTGCAGGGTAGGCAATGCCTCAGACATTTCTTCTGCTATCTGACTTATGGTGTCAGCAGTATTAATTTGATCTGCACAATCCGAGATAATCCTTTTCTTTAAAAAATATACAGGGTGTAAAAGGTTTATCCATATTATGCACAAAGCATAGTGTATAATTTAAATGAAAACTCGTACTCTTATACACCCATGGCTCTTGAGTTTGTCGTGCACAAGGCACATCCAAAAAACATTCTGTTGCAAAAAACAAAGGCTAGGTAGAAGAATTGGAATGTACTGGTAAAGGTACTGGCCATGATCTTACTATGGCCCACAAAGGTATACTTATCCCGGTCTCAATCATCAGAAGAAACAGGATCATCTTAGGATTCATCTTGATCCTTCACGGTTCTTGTCAGTCGCGTTGGAACCCAAAGTGGATTTTCTTCATCCTGCAGAAAAACACAAATGGCTCCCCGGGATCTGATTAATATAGGATCTGGGCCATACCATTTATTATCAAGGACATTTTTCCATTTGACCATTTCATTGGGCGAATGAGGCCATTGTCCATGCCTTTCGGCTGGTGATCTTCCAGCATCATCCAATTTTTTAAAAATTAAGAGTAAATATTGTAAGGGACAGAGCCATCTTTGGCATCATAGCCTCTATCCCCCCTTTTTGTTTTTGCAAATATTGTTTCAAAGTACGATGGGCTCTCAATGATGCCTTGGCCCTGTGGATTATAGGGCAACCCAGTAATATGTTTCACTTGCATTTGTTTGCAAAATTGACTAAATTTAGAAGAAGTATATGCAGGACCATTATCTGTCTTTAGCACTAAGGGCTTGCCCCATGCAGCCCAAGCCTCTAAGCAGTGAGATATGACATGAACTGCCTTTTCCCCTGTCAATAGAGAGGCATGTAGGACACCAGAACTGGTATCGATGGACACATGTACATATTGTGATTTCCCAAAAGCTGGGATATGCATGACGTCCATCTGCCAAACATCTAGGGGTCGCAATCCACGAGAATTAACGCCCACAGAGGGTGCATTAATAAATTCTACACATTTACCACACTGTAGGACAATATCTTGAGCTTCTGTTCGTGTGAGCTTAAACTTTTGTCGTAATGTAGAAGCAGGGACATGATAAAGTATATTCTTAGCACCTTCTATAGAACTTTGTGATAGGAAAACCATGTTTCTGGTGGCTGAATCAGCAATTGCATTTCCCTTAACCATAGGTCCAGGTAATGATGTATGTGCTCTAATATGTTGAATATAAAAGGGGTGCTCATGCATCAAAATACAATCTTGTATTTTCATCAAAATTTCAGATACTGGACTAGACTGCTTAAAATTTCCGGCAGTCTCTAATGCTAGAACCACATTAACCACATAAACAGAATCAGAGATAATATTTATGGGCATAAGAAATCTTTTAAAAGCTGGCAAGATGGCTCAATGGGTAAGAACACTGACTGCTCTTCCAAAGGTTCTGAGTTCAAATCCCAGCAACCACATGGTGGCTCACAACCACCCGTAATGAGATCTTCTGGTGTGTCTGAAGACAGCTACAGTGCACTTCCATATAATAAATCTTAAAAAAAAAAAAAAAGAAATCTTTTAAAGACTTCTAAAACTACCAAACATTCTACTAATTGGGGGGCTCCTGGTGTAAATTGCAACCTTACAGCCTTTTCATTTATCACATAACTTCCAATTGCTCCTCAGCGGCCCTTAGAAAAAACCCAGCCATTTCTTGTCTGCTTTTTCTGTGGCTTTAACTGGTGAAAGTCTACCTTGTAAATTTTTTCCAAGACCTAGTCCAGGTATATATCCCATTCCTTTCATCATTTCCTTCCTTTTTTTTTTTTTTTTTGAGTAATCATTAGTCAGTATAAAGTTCATGGCTGACAACACATCTCTTCCCCATAGATTTACAGGTAAAGGGAGCACATAAGGTTGAAAAAGCCCTGTCCTTCCTTCTTTATCTTTCCATTGTAAGGATTTTGCACTTATAGTTGGGGTAGCCTCATATCCTAATCCTTGTAAGCTATGTGACCATTGATTAACAGGCCAAGAAGCAGGCCACCAATTACTGGATATAATGCTTTTATCTGCTCCTGTATCCATTAGACCTTGAAAGATTTTTCCTTCTATTTGTAATTGTAAAGTGGGACGATTATCCAAATCTAAAGATAATGTACTTTCTTTTCAAACCTACTCTTTCTACCCTTTGTACACTGCTTTTGCATATGACCTGTTTTCTTAGGTTTGTTCATGTTGTTTAGAATGACTCCAACCTTGAGTTTCCAATTTTAAGCTAACTTTCTGTTACAAGCAAAAGGCTGCCTGCCCCTTTAAGAGCTCCATTTGCAATCGGCCCTCAGCAGGGCTTTTTCAGCTGTACTTGACTCCCAGCCACAGTACAAGCTAACTTATCAGCTTCTGCTGTGTAGACTGAGACTGCTTTTTAAACAAGTTAAAGGATGGACAGCCAGCAGGTAAAGTTTTTACTAATTATATTTTTCAACATGAAACACAGAACAACAATCATTCAATCATCCAAACAAAAACAAACATGAATTGACAGATATATGGACAATTTGGTGCACCAGAAACAGATAATAGACAGACAGGGAATAGAACTTGATGTCTCAAAGGGACACAGATATCCTAACCGGAGCTAAAAATATTTCCATAGGAGCCAAAGAGGAAGCAGGACATCTCCCGTTTTCCTTCTGTCCCTAGGAGAGCTCTGAAATAGCTTATTTTCATTTTTTCTCCTTCTTCTGGGAAATCTACACAGTGGCTGCTTCTGATAGTTACTCCTCTTTCCCTGAGAGCTATCTTTAAGCCTTTGATGAAGGCTGCCTCTTTAGTCAAAGTTTGATCTTCATTCTTTATATTATCTTTTATATCTTTATATTTTATATTATCTTTTGTATCTTTATTATCTTTTGTATCTTTATATTTTAGGTTCTTTTCCTTTTCTCTTTTCATATCTTTTATATTACTTATTTTTCTGCGCACGCTTTCTTTTTCATATCTCTCTGTTTCTGACATGCTTTCCTGTTGCTCCTGTAAAAGTCGCTGCCCTTCCTTAACAACTAGCTCACATTTCTTGTCCTGGATACAAGCCTTAATTAATTTCCATAATGGCCTTGTTCCTGCTTTCACTCTCCCATCTGCTTCCTCTCTCGCTATTTCTTTTCCCAACTTTTCCCAACTAGGTAGCGTCAGCGACCCAGTGGGGGCAAACCAAGGAGCGAGTCTATTTCTTTTAAAAACCTGCTCACTGTGCTTTCCGAAAATTTTAAACCCCGTTCTTTGAGCAAGGCTTGCACCGGCCCTACTAATGGCGTAGACTGGCCAGTACCCATGATCGTCCTGGACTAAAGCGTTATCTACATGAAATTATTCCCAGCAGGTACACTCGTGCCCAGGGCGATGACAATTAAGGCAATGGCATAATATCAAGGCAAGAAAGAAAGCAAGCAGCACAACCCCAGCGACAATTATTGGATCTATTCCGTAGGAAAGCATACCTCTCAGAGACCTATATTAATTTCTTTATACTTACCCGTACCACTGTTCCCCAGCTGAAGAGTTCTGAATCCACGCAGTTGAATCCTTCTCAACAGTCTGTGTTGCGGGAACACTTCATTAACCGCTCAATCCCCGTGATGCAGTTCTGAATCCTCCCCTTTTTAATAGGGGGTCTTTGCTCGTGCCTGAAGATGTTTCTTTTTCCCGGTTTCTGCACCACTCGTGAGTGCCAGACTCGCCAGCAAAGCAGAAGCTACAACAGGATCCTTCTGCACATATTTATTGGGAGAGCTTGATTGCAGAGGCGAAAAGACCCCGAGCCCAGAACTGGTGCTGCTTATATAGGCCTAGGAGAGGCGTGTCTCACACCCGGATTGGTTATGCATTCTACCTCATTTGCATGTTCCTCATCTGATTGGTTATTCTCTCTCAGTACCTCACTGACCCTCATTATCATACCTCATTTGCATGTCTCTCATCTGACTGGTGATTCTCTCTCAATACCTTACTGAGCCTCATTATCATGCCTGGGCCAGGCAGTGACTTGGTGAAAAACTTTACTGTATATATACACATTGGTTGTTTACCCAGACTTATGCATGGTGGCCAGCGGTAGCCAGCGCCACCTTGTAATGGCATATGTGGCTTCCCACAGAAATCCACTTTGTAGAGAAGGCAGTGGACTCATGCCTGAGGACCCAAAATGATTTTGGTAATAAACCATGAGCACCCTTCCCTATCCAGAAGACTGGGTGGGTGCAGTGAGAAGCGCTTTTAGGTCTATACTTAAAAAACAACCAAAGGGCCGGGTGTGGTGGCGCACGTCTTTAATCCCAGCACTTGGGAGGCAGAGGCAGGCATATTTCTGAGTTCGAGGCCAGCCTGGTCTACAGAGTGAGTTCCAGGACAGCCAGGGCTATACAGAGAAGCCCTGTCTCGAAAAACCAAAAAAAAAACAAAAACAAAAACAAAAGAACAAAAAACCCAACCAAAGGGAGTTTTAATTCTTTTTTTCTTTTCTTTTTGTTTGTTAGTTTTGATGGTGTTGCTTTTGGATTTTTAAAGCCAATTGTGTTACAGATTTTTTAGATTTTTTTAAAAAACTATATCTACCCAGTGAGCACCTTACAAATTTTGAGATAAATTTACAGCATAATCTTGAGATTTTTTTTTTTGAGAACATAGCACAAAAATCATAGAAATAAAAGCTTTCCAAAAGTGTAAAGTAGAGAAAGCATAGAGCAGAGTAAATTTAGATATAAGCTATTTGGGGATCACTTGTGGCAGAAGGTAAGATTTGTGAGAATTTGGAAATCAAGTTTGCCAAATTTTTGGACATTGATCTGTACTGAGCCCAGGCTATTGAAATAAATCTGAGCCAGGCAGTGGTGGCACACCCCTTTAATCCCAGCACTTGGGAAGCAGAGGCAGGTGGATTTCTGAGTTCGAGGCCAGCCTGGTCTACAAAGTGAGTTCCAGGACAGCCAGGGCTATACAGAGAAACCCTGTCTCGAAAAACAAAACAACGACAAAAAACTAATAATTAATAAATAAATCTGAGTCAGAGGAGGGAGAGAGACAAAGTGGAACATCATGCAGGTGTCTTCCTATAACCCCCAAGAGGGTGCTGATAGGTGAAGCTGAGGGACTGCAGGCAAGAGCAGAGGTAGCCAGGAGTCTGCAGGAGAAAAAGACTACCTGAAGTGTCTTTTGTGTTGATGTCCAGGAATTGCCACACAAACCACTCAGACTCCAATCTCAGTTAAGCAAGCATATGAGAGTTAGCCAGAGCCAGGCTGACTCCATGACAGGCTGCAAACAGGCAGTTTTGGAAACTAGGCCTAAGTTTCTGTTTCCCAGAACTGGAAAAATCCAAAACAAGTCAATTCCAGGAAAAACCACCCCTCACGGGCACCAATCAGAAAGCTGCCCTACCACCTAGCCTGAGCCAAGTATAGTTAATCAGCCAAAGTCCCCCAAATCCTCCAGAGCATTAACCAATCAACCACAAAGCCACCCATTAACCCTGGAGATAGAGTGGACCAATCAAGGGGAAGAAAGCTAAAAGTCACCTACTCCTACCTTAACAGACTTTAAATTGACCCTGCAAAGCCCACACCCCTGTCTTCCATCCTGATGTATGGTAGACCCTTGCATGCAGGATCTCTGCAGAATAAACGCTCTTTGCTGTTGCATACAATTTGAGTCTAGAGAATCATGTACCCTTACACACAGTTTATTGAACACACACTCCACGACTGATCAATCAGTGATGGATGCAGCTTTAGACTCTGGAGCTAAGACCCTGAATGTTTTCCAGGGTCAGCTTATAATAGCAAAAAAATACAATGAGTTTATGTGCAGCTGCAGGAAGAGCCATGCAGCGGTCAGCTCTGATTCAAGCTATTATGGCTGGCTTGATGACAGTTCTGACCTTTATTCTGATTGATTCTAAGTGCAGCTTATGGCTGTGGAATTTCTTTGTTTGTTTGTTTGTTTGTTTGTTTGTTTGTTTGCTTGCTTGCTTTTCAAGACAGGATTTCTCTGTATAGCCCTGGCTGTCCTGGAACTCACTTTGTAGACCAGGCTGGCCTCGCTTGAACTCAAATCCGCCTGCCTCTGCCTCCCAAGTGCTGGGATTAAAGGTGTGCGCCACCACCGCCCGGCCGTTGTGGAATTTCTTAAGAAGACCTTAGAACATTACAGGGTGTGTGGTCAAATTGATCCTGCTCTGAGTCAAGCTATTTTTCTGTCAGCAATAATAGGAGATGGCTGGCAGGCATGAAAGAAAATGGTTTCAGTTATATCAGGGCTTCAACATTTAGTAGAGAAAGAAAGTTGTCCACATGGTGGGAACCCCAAGGGTCCAGAAGCTGGCTCCAGAAACCAAAGAGACACCCATGGCATAGGGCAAAGGGAGGAACGGTTAAGGGATGAGGAGAAACAACCAGGGATTCCACCTGAGGGAGAAGTCCAATACTGAAGGAGCAATGCGGATGTAGAAAGCTGTGGACTTAGCAGGCAGCTCCTTGTGGAAGGCAAGGAAATTCACAAAGTATAGGCCCAGGAAGACACAAGGACAGCAAGTAGCTCCAAGTGGGAGGAAGCAAGAAAAAAGAGAGTCCCAGGTGCACGGCGGATGGGGGTTGGGATGGGGGGTGATGGGGCACAGAAGAATCAGACTCTAGAATTTGGAATCAAAATCACAACCAAATGATCAGTCCCCACCTTAGAAGATGTAGATGAGGCCTTCAGTCTCAGAACTGACTGGGGTCACAATACAATGTTGTCTGTCTTTTTTCTTTTTAATCCTCACTCCCGCGCTGGAGAACCTGTTGACTGACTGCGCGGACTTGGTCAGATGGCGCCTCAACGTTGGAGCTCCAGTAATCGAGATAGTGATGGCCACCTCAGGAATTGGAAGCGTGCAAAGGAAAGTAAAGAAGATTTGCGCCAGCGGTGAATAAACCTTGTAGAAGGGCAAGGAAGAAAATGGGGCTCAGTGGTTGCCAGAGAGGCTGTTGCGACAAATGGAACAACCCGGGGCTCCTGCTGACTCCCCTACTGAGGATGATGATTCCTGCACATGGTGACGCCCCCTGGGCCTATGTTCCTGACCTACTACTGATATATCCAGCAGTGTGGACCGGACCAGAGGTTCTTGTGACCAGGCTAGGCACCTCAGCATTCCCAGTCGACAACCTAGAGGATTTCTGGAGAGTTTCTGGTCTTTAGTCTTAAGAAACCGAGCTCTGATGGCAGCAAAAAATAGCAGCAGCAGTGGCAGCAGGAGCAACAGAGTAGATGCAGCCATAAGCAGGAAGTTAGCTCACCCATAAACAGGAAGTTACCTCATGACATGTGCTCTCAACTGCTGTCCAGTCGCCTGCTCCCTGCTCCCTCCACTTCAGCATCATGGACTACTAAGCCTCTGGAACCATAACCTTAAAATAAATTATTTTTCCATTTAAAAAAAAAGAAGAAGAAGAAGAAGAAGATGATTTAGATGAGCAGCTTGGTTCAGAGCAGAGGCTGCAGGGGAGAACAAGTGTGTGCTGGATGTGTGCGCCATGGCCTGCTCCTTCCTTTGTTTCCTGCTTCTGCCTGGTCTAGCTCCCACTTTGCAACAAACTTACAGATCCAGCAGCCATAACTTAAAGAAAGGATGTTTATTTGAAGGGGGTGGGGGTGGGGGACAAAAACAAACAGGAATGGGAGGATAGAAAAAACAAGGAATGGGGAATTTATTTCCATTTCCACAAGTTGTAGAGACCACAGGAGGCTATGGGAGCCATACCTATTCAAACCACCACAGGCTGTATTTCTGATAAAAAGGGGTTTAAAAAGCATTTGGGGTAAGCATGGGTTTTGTATGATAAAATTAGATTTTACAGTTTAATCAAATATGTTGTTTACAGTACCCTTGAATGGCAGGACATCCCCAGGTGCAAGTCGTTTCCTTAGATGGGACACAGAGCTCATCAGGGGACTGCATGGTGGCCTCAATTCTAGGATTAAAGATGCATGGGCAAGACTTGCCAGATGTCTGCACTCCTGTCTCCAGCTATGTAGGCCAGACCAGGAAAACCTCCTCCTTATCTATAAGAAAAGCTAAATTACTCTTCATGTCTCGTGTGACAGGGTTCTCTTGCCCATATCCTGTGTCTCAAACAACAGAGACAAATTACTCTGCCTTCAATATCTCCCAGATTGACATAATGCTTAAACAGGGGAACCCTGCTCCTAAGCCTGCCACCCAACTGTTATGGGACCTGCACACTAATTCAATTGGCCATGCTCTTTACTCTGGCGTCCAATTCTCCTCTTAGGAGAAAAAAATAATCCAAGGCCTGATTCTATTAAAAGTTCCCAAGAGATTTTCAGATAATGTAAAACAGAGAGTGGCACAGGGCTAGTCAGCTAAACATGGTCAACACCTAAATACTAAGTGACAGGTGTCACCCCACATCCAGGTGAAAGACCCCCGACGTGGGTAGTCAATCAATCTGAGGAGACCCTCTCAAGGACCAGCGAGACCACGATTCGGATGCAAACAGCAAGAGGCTTTATTGGGAACACGGGTACCCGGGCGACGCAGTCTATCGGAGGACTGGCGCGCCGAGTGTGGAGTTTTTACCCTTTTTATAGGGCTGGGGCTGGGGAGCAAAAAGCGCGGTTACAGAAGCGAGAAGCGAGCTGGTTGGTTAGTTCGAATAAGGCTTGGGGTATTTCTCGGTCATTTGGGGAAACTGAGGTGGGACTTTTTAGTTCTAAACAATGTCTATTTTCAAGAAATGGGTATGGGAGGGGTACGAGGAGAGGGTCTAATGAAGGTTCAACAATGGGCACATATCTGGTCAGAACATTGGCAGACACACAGGTTCAAGGAGTGACCAGAGCACTGTGCACCTCTATTTTTCTAAATCAGTGAAGCTAGTTCTGCTAACACTGACGTCTATCGGGGCTTCTGTGTCTGTTGCTGGTTCCGCTTTATCTGAGAACCATCTGTTCTTGGCCCTGAGCCGGGGCCCAGGTGCTTGACCACCGATATCCTGTTCGGCCCCTGTCCCAGTGCTATTCAGCCTTGATCTTTAACTGTTAATCTATAACTGAAC
The DNA here is from genome assembly GCF_000001635.26 of Mus musculus. Classification (NCBI taxonomy): domain Eukaryota; kingdom Metazoa; phylum Chordata; class Mammalia; order Rodentia; family Muridae; genus Mus; species Mus musculus. Next base: position 32,790,994 of record NC_000070.6, read on the forward strand.
TTCCTTGTAACTTTTGAGAACCCAGCTCTGGTACTTTTTCATGCCTTGCAAAATGGCGTTACTGCAGCTAGCTTGCTAAGCCTTATGGTGGGGTCTTTCATTCCCCCCTCTTTCTGGAAACTGAATAAAATCTTTTATTCACGTGATTCCACTTCTTCTGGACCTATTGATTTGAGTTGGTGATACTGTTGGGTCAGAACCAGGGCCTGCACCACCGAAATTCTGTCTTTTACAAACTGGACCAAGCGGTTGAGAATACAGGGTCCGAAGAGTAGGATTAATAAGAGTATTATCAAGGGGCCCACGGGTTAATCTTATCTTTAAGGGGTTTTGAGAACGCTGGACCTTCCATGTCGGTCCTGATGCTGTTCCGGCCGGAGGGGTTGTCGCCGCTTTTACGTGAGCGGCGTGGATCCACGCAGCGATGCCGCCTACTTTGAGAGCGGTGGGGGTGGTCAGCAGGACGGTGTAGGGTCCTTTTTAGCGAGGTTCCAAGTTCTTAGTCTGGTGCCGGCGTACCCACACGGTGTCGCCGACACGGAAGGGGTGTGGTATCACAGGCTGGTCTTGTTGGTCCTGATAGGCAGCGGCCAGAGGCTTTCAGACCTCTCGTTGTACTGCTTGGAGGGCCTGTAAGTGAGCTTGGAGAGAGGGGCTATTAGTAAACTTTGACATTTTAGGATCATGGAAATTAACAAGGGGCGGGGGCGCCCCATACAGGATTTCATACGGAGTGAGTCCATGGGGGCCCGGAGTGTTGCGGGCTCGGTAGAGGGCCAAGGGAAGTAGGAGTACCCAGTCTCTAGTGCCAGTTGCAAGCGTTAATCTGGTCAAAGTCTCCTTGATTGTCCTATTTATTCTTTTTACCTGACCTGAACTCTGGGGTCTGTAAGCACAATGTAGTTTCTAATCAATCCCCAGTAGCTTGGCCACCGACTGACTTACCTGGGAGACGAAGGCAGGCCCATTATCAGTCCCCAACACTTGGGGCATTCCAAACCTTGGAAATATTTCTTCCAGAAGTTTCTTGGTCACTATTTTGGCAGTCTCATGTTTGGTTGGGAAGGCTTCAACCCAGCCAGAGAACGTGTCCACGAATACCAGGAGATACTTGTACCCATACAGTCCGGGCTTCACTTCAGTAAAGTCAATTTTCCAATGGGTGCCTGGTCGATGTCCTCTTACTCGTGTTCCGGCCCTGATCTTAGTCTTACTGGCATTTACTTGGACACAGGCTTGGCATGATTCCGCCACCTCGTGGAGGATCTTATCTTTATTTAGCATGTAATAGGGGCTTTCTTTCCTGTCTAGAAGTGCCCTCATCTTCTGATAGCTAAGGTGGGTGAGCTGGTGAAGGAAGTCTAATAATTCAAAGGTGAACTGGTCAGGCATCACAGGTTTACCTTGCAGGACCCAATATTTTTTCTCTCTATCATATGTGGCTCTCAACTCTCGTAGGTTTTTTATATCTGTTTCAGTATAATGGAAGAAGTCTGGAGTGTACGGGGTTGAGGTCTCTATGAGAAGTGAGGAGGCCTTTGTGTCAGTCCCCATGGCTGCTTCCCGGGCTGCCTGGTCCGCCATTCGGTTGCCTTTAGCTTCAGCACTATTGCCTTTCTGATGTCCTGGGCAGTGAATTATACTGAGTCTTTTGGGCAGAAAGAGAGCTTTCAGTAAGGCCAAGATTTCGCCCTTGTTCTTGATCTCCTTGCCTTCTGAGGTGAGCAACCCACGTCTCCTATATATTTCTCCATGGATATGGGCGGTAGCAAAGGCATAGCGGCTATCAGTATAAACATTTAGCTTCTTACCTTCTGCCATCTTTAGGGCCTGGGTGAGTGCTATTAGTTCAGCTCGCTGGGCGGATGTCCCGGCTGGCAACGCCTTGGCCCAGATTACCTCGGTCTCGGTGGTCACCGCTGCTCCAGCCCTACGTTGTCCCTCTTGCAGGAAGCTGCTTTCATCTGTATACCAGGTGTGGTCGGCGTCTGGGAGGGGCTGGTCCGTGAGGTCTGGTCTGGTTCCGTGTGTCTCGGCCAAGATCTCGAGGCAGTCATGGTGAGGCTCTTTCCCCGGTAGGGGGAGCAACGTAGCCGGGTTTAGGGCTACCACCGGTCCGAACTGGACCCGGTCCGTATCTAGGAGCATCGCCTGATAGTGGGTCATGCGGGCGTTGGATAGCCAGCGGTCAGGGGGTTGCTTGACTAGTGCCTCTACTGCATGGGGGGCCAGGATGACTAGCGGCTGTCCCATGGTTAGCTTGCCTGCATCTTTTGTCAGAACGGCAATGGCTGCTACCATCCGTAGGCAAGGGGGCCACCCAGCTGCCACTGGGTCTAGCTTTTTGGACAGGTAGGCCACCGGCCGACGCCAAGGTCCCAGTTTTTGCGTTAGGACGCCTTTGGCGTAGCCCTGCTTCTCGTCAACAAAGAGTTCAAAGGGCTTAGTCAAATCTGGCAATCCCAGGGCTGGGGCAGTTAGAAGAGCCTGTTTGATTTCTTGATAGGCCTTTTGCTGGTCTGGGCCCCAATTAAACAGAGTCCCCGTTTTGGTGAGAGGGTACAAGGGGGCTGCCATTTCTGCAAACCCAGGGATCCAGAGGCGACAGAAGCCTGCCGTCCCTAGGAACTCCCTTAGTTGTCGAGGGGTCTTCGGAGTAGGCTGCCCCATCACAGTCTCTTTTCTGGCCTCAGTCAGCCATCTCTGACCCTCTTTTAGAAGATACCCCAGATACTTGACCTGTTTCTGGCAAATTTGGGCTTTCTTGGCCGAGGCCCGATACCCGAGGTTCCCTAGGGTTTGTAACAGGGCCCGAGTACCTTGTTGGCAGTCGAGCTCAGAAGTGGCGGCCAGCAGTAAGTCATCCACGTACTGTAGCAGGATCAAGTCTGGGTGCTGGATCCGGAAGTCTGCTAGGTCTCTGTGCAGTGCCTCATCAAACAGGGTGGGACTGTTTTTGAAACCCTGTGGGAGTCTGGTCCAGGTCAATTGTCCTGAGATTCCCATCTCTGGATCTCTCCACTCAAAGGCGAAGAGAGGCTGGCTGGTGGGGTGGAGTCTCAGGCAGAAAAAGGCATCCTTTAAATCAAGCACAGTGTACCACTGGTGGGACGGTGGGAGCCCGCTCAAGAGGTTGTAAGGGTTGGGCACGGTGGGGTGGATGTCTTCCACCCGCTTGTTGACTTCTCTCAGATCCTGGACAGGCCTATAATCATTAGTCCCTGGTTTCTTAACGGGTAGCAGGGGCGTGTTCCAGGGGGACTGGCAGGGTACCAGTATTCCCTGGTCCAACAGTCTCTGTATGTGGGGCTTGATCCCCAGTCTGGCTTCTTGTGACATGGGGTATTGTTTTATGGACACGGGGGTAGAGGTTGCCTTCAGAGGTATGATCAGAGGAGCTTGGCGAACTGCCAGTCCCATGCCCCCGGTTTCCGCCCAGACCTGGGGAAAATCAGAAAGCCAGGTGGACCCTAGAGAAACATCCGGCTCTTTTGAGGTCTCATGTAGCCGATACTCATCTTTTATGTTTAGGGTCAGCACTTGCAGGGGCAGTCCCATTGGTCCCATAACCTGAGCTCCTGATCCCTCAAAGTGGATTTGGGCTTTTAGTTTAGTCAGCAAATCTCTTCCTAGCAGAGGATAGGGGCAGTCTGGTACATGGAGGAAAGAGTGGGTGACCTTACCGGTAGCTAGATGCACTTTGCGATCCGTGGTCCAGCGATACCGCTTTCCTCCAGTAGCCCCTTGGACCCAGGCAGCCTTGTCACTTAGGGGTCCAGGATTTTGGGTCAGCACGGAGTGTTGGGCCCCAGTATCTACCAGGAAGGTGACGGGTTGCCCCCCGACTTTGAGGGTTATCTTGGGTTCAGGGGGGGGCTCCTGACCCTGACCTCCCTAGTCACCTAAGGTTAGGAGGGAGGTCTGGGGCCTCAGTCCTCGGGGCCCTCGTGGCTTCTCTGGGCAGTCCTTAGCCCAGTGTCCCTTTTCTTTGCAGTAGGCGCATTGGTCCTTATCAAGTTGGGGCCTCCTCCGCTCTCCCCCCTGTCTATCCTGTCTCTGACCAATAACTACAGTGGCCAAGAGCTTGCTCATCTCTCTATGTCTTCTGCGGTCCCTTTCTTTTTCTTTCTGCTCATCCTCTGCCCTACGGCGTTCTTCTTTTTCCTCTGTTTCTCTCTTGATACGTTCCTCTCTTTCTTCCGGGGTTTCTCGCTTATTAAAGATCTTTTCAGCTTCCCTCACTAAGTCTCTTAAGGTCTTGCTCTTTAAATCTTCTAACCGCTCTAACTTTCGCCCGATATCCGGGGCAGACTGCCAGATGAATGACATAGACACATTGGTTTCTTGCCCTGGGTCCTCAGGGTCATAAGGAGTGTACCTGCGATAGGCCTCTTTGAGTCTCTCTAAAAAGGCTGAGGGAGACTCATTAGGTCCCTGGGTTATCCCTTTTACCTTGGCCAAATTGGTGGGGCTTCTGCCCGCGTTTTGGAGACCCGCTAAGAGCAACTGGCGATAGAGGACTAGGTGGTTCCTACCTTCTGTAGTGGTGTAATCCCAACCGGGGCGTTCAAGGGGAAAAGCAGCATTGACTTCATTAGGCAACTGAGTGGGGCGTCCATCATTGCCCCGGACTGCCTTTCTAGCCTCTAGGAGCACCCGCTGCTTTTCTTCTCCGGTCAGCAGGGTCCCCAACAACTGCTGACAGTCGTCCCAGGTGGGCTGGTGGGTGATGAGGACGGACTCAATCAAGGCCGTCAATTTACCTGGATCTTCAGAAAAGGAAGGGTTATTATTTTTCCAATTGTATAAATCCGAAGAGGAAAACGGCCAATACTGAAGCTGGCCATCTCCCCCCATGCGGAGTGGAAATGCCTGGGAGGTGGTGGAGTCCACTGCGGGAGGGTCTCTCCTTCCCCGCAGTCGAGACACCATGGGAGAAGGGGGGGAAACCTCGGAGGTGGTGGCCGCCTCTTCTTCGTCGTTCTCCCTGGCAGAGGAGGAGGGTTGTGCTCTGTACGGCGGGGGGGTCCTCTGTGAGAAGGTCAATGAGGGGTCCGCCGCTATCAGGGAGAACCTGGGGCTTAGGAGGTTTGGACTTTATAGAGGGGGTAAGGGCAGGGTAAAGGGCAGATCGGGACGGAGGTTGCGCAGAAGGACCGGGCGGGAGGACGGGAGCTGTCGGCAAGGGAGGAAGTTTAGGAGACACAAACGGTTTGACCCACGGAGGGGGGTCATAGGCAAGTGTCTCCCAGGTGACGATATATGGGACCTGATCCGGGTGTCCGTGGGGACCAGGACAAAACACTCTAGACTTAACCTGAGAGATAATACTTAAATTGAAAGTACCATCCTGAGGCCATCCCACATTGAAAGTTGGCCATTCAGCGGAACAGAAGGTAATCCAGCGCCTCTTCTTGACATCCACAGACTGGTTGGATGCAATGCGCTGGACATCTCCCCAGTGCTGCAAGGTTAAACTCAGAGGGGTAGTTACGGTCTGTCCCATGATCTCGAAAACACTTAAAGACAGAAGAAAACTAACGAAGAACAAAAGAACAACAAACAAATCAGACGCGCGGCGCGGCTTCGGCGTAAAACCGAAAGCAAAAATTCAGACGGGGGCGGGAAGTGTCTCTGTCTCTCGTCCCCCAACAAAGCCACGTACAGTGGCGGAGCTCCAAAAAGTCCGACTCGGGTAGGTTAACTGATACAGAATGGGCCACAAAACGGGCCCCCGAGGCCGCTGGGACGTCTCCCAGGGGCTGCGGCCGGGAATACGAACTCGTCAGTTCTTCCGCGGAACCGCCAGATACAGATCTAGTTAGCTAACTAGTACAGACGCAGGCGCAAACATTGGATGCCGGCACAAACACGCACGAAGACAGAGACAGACACGAAACGACCGCTGGCCAGCTTACCTCCCGGCGGGGGGTCGGTGGTCCCTGGGCAGGGGTCTCCAAATCTCGGTGGAACCTCCAAATGAAAGACCCCCGACGTGGGTAGTCAATCAATCTGAGGAGACCCTCTCAAGGACCAGCGAGACCACGATTCGGATGCAAACAGCAAGAGGCTTTATTGGGAACACGGGTACCCGGGCGACGCAGTCTATCGGAGGACTGGCGCGCCGAGTGTGGAGTTTTTACCCTTTTTATAGGGCTGGGGCTGGGGAGCAAAAAGCGCGGTTACAGAAGCGAGAAGCGAGCTGGTTGGTTAGTTCGAATAAGGCTTGGGGTATTTCTCGGTCATTTGGGGAAACTGAGGTGGGACTTTTTAGTTCTAAACAATGTCTATTTTCAAGAAATGGGTATGGGAGGGGTACGAGGAGAGGGTCTAATGAAGGTTCAACAATGGGCACATATCTGGTCAGAACATTGGCAGACACACAGGTTCAAGGAGTGACCAGAGCACTGTGCACCTCTATTTTTCTAAATCAGTGAAGCTAGTTCTGCTAACACTGACGTCTATCGGGGCTTCTGTGTCTGTTGCTGGTTCCGCTTTATCTGAGAACCATCTGTTCTTGGCCCTGAGCCGGGGCCCAGGTGCTTGACCACCGATATCCTGTTCGGCCCCTGTCCCAGTGCTATTCAGCCTTGATCTTTAACTGTTAATCTATAACTGAACTTCCTTGTAACTTTTGAGAACCCAGCTCTGGTACTTTTTCATGCCTTGCAAAATGGCGTTACTGCAGCTAGCTTGCTAAGCCTTATGGTGGGGTCTTTCATTGGTAGAGAGACCACCACCACCTGAGAAGACCGAGACTGTGAAGGCCCACCCAGAGCAGTCGCATCTTCCAGAGACTTACAGGGACTGGCTCTCCAACTCTGCTCTGGCTACAAAGCTGGAATCCAGTTGGGCTCACCCATCTGAAACTAAGCAGAGATGTGGAGTTGGAAATCATGATGTTCCTTCCCCCATTTAGACCCATGGTCATATTGGTCACTCATGGTCCTATGGGGCTAGCCCCAATGGCTGTATCTAAAAGTAATAGCTTTCTAAAAAATTATCTGATTTATTCATGAAGTTACTCCTAACTATGCATCTAAATGTCAGTTGGCTCTTACAAATAATAACTCTTTTTTTTTTTTTTTGGCGGGGGGTGGGGGTGGGGGTGGGGGGTTGAGACAGGGTTTCTCTGTATAGCCCTGGCTGTCCTGGAACTCACTTTGTAGACCAGGCTGGCCTCAAACTCAGAAATCCGCCTGCCTCTGCCTCCCGAAAATGATAACTTTTTAAAGCCTTTTTTAAAAAATTTATTTTATGAGTACACTGCCATTCTTTTCAGAAACATCATAAGAGGGCATCAGATGTCATTACAGACCATTCTGAGTCACCATGTGGTTGCTGGGAATTGAACTCAGGACCTTCGGAAGAGCAGTCAGTGCTCTTAACTGCTGAGCCATCTCTCCAGCCCCAGTCCTTGTATCCTCCTTGTAGGTCTAAGGATTCTGAAGAACCAGTACCTGCTCCCTCTGAGAAATCAAATATTTAAAAGCCACTAAAAAGGGGCTGGAGAGATGGCTCAGCGTTTAAGAGCACTGACTGCTCTTCCAAAGGTCCTGAGTTCAAATCCCAGCAACCACATGGTGACTTCCAACCATCTGTAATGGGATCCGATGCCCTCTTCTGGTGTGTCTGAAGATGACTACAGTGTACTCATATATATAAAATAAACACATTTTAAAAAATAAAATTAAAATAAAAGTCACTAAAAGAAGTGAGAAATGAAGTGACTAAGGTAATGTCTTTTTGTCCCGATCTTACCCTGCTTTGTGTTGGCTCAGGCACATATTTAGTCCCTTAAACCCCTTGAATCGTCACATCCATTATGGCAACACATTTGGGACTTTCCATGGCCTCAGATACATAATCAAAATATCTTCTGGTTGTGTAGTCAAAACAAATACTACCATATTCCTGACTTACACCTGACAATGATGGCATTGCGTCTTTTGTCTTTAAAAAGACTGTACGCTGAGCTTTGGCGCTGAGAGTTATTTGAGGCAAGAACCTACTCTCAGTCAATTAAGTAACACTGCATTGACCTTCAAAGCTTTCCTACTCAAAGTATAAATCTTTGAGACAGGGAGTATATATCTATATGACAACATTGCCTGTGGCTAACATGAGTGTAGAGAAAAGAATGTACAAAATACCTGTTCTCGGTGCCCAATTTAGACCCAGCACTAATTATGAATCTTATAAATATCCCCAGGTGATGTGGAAATTAGCTCAGTGCCTTTCCAAGGGTCATAGAAAATATCCTAACAAGAAACTACTGGATCTGCCAGAACAACAACATAAAAAGCAAAATTTATAGCTTGATACCTGGCCGAGATAAAACAAGACTGATCGAATTATTTAGACAATAAAAGACCCTGCATTCAAAAAGATTACTACAATGACCTGAGAAAGTCATGAATTATTTAATAAATGATCTTGAATTTTTAGTCTAGTGGCTGGAAAAGAACTTAGATCCATAGTGTGTCATAAATGAAAATAACTTACGTGGAGTAAATATAAAACTGATCATAATAATACACTTTTACAACAGCTGTGAGTAGAAGACAATATTGTAAAGTCTCAAAAGAAACAAATATGTTAGCCGGGCATGGTGGCGCACGCCTTTAATCCCAGCACTTGGGAGGCAGAGGCAGGCGGATTTCTGAGTTTGAGGTCAGCCTGGTCTACAGAGCGAGTTCCAGGACAGCCAGGGCTACACAGAGAAACCCTGTCTCGAAAAACCAAAAAAAGAAACAAATATGTTAATGTAGAGTTAAAGCTCTCTATATAAAGAAATTATCCAAGGGCCATTGAAATGGCTCAGACATTAAAGGTGCTTTGCCCCAAACCTGATGATACAGGTTTGATCCCCAACGTCCCATGTTAGAGAAAAATTGAAAAACCAAAACAAAACACGAGAAGCAGATTCAATAACCTGACTTCTGGGTATGTGATGTGGGGGACAAAAACAAAAAAGCGAGAGGGCACACGAGTAGGGAAAGCGCACGGAGTCGCAACGATCGAGGCGACCTGCGTGCTGTAGGATAAAGTGTAGAGAAAAAGAGAAGCTTCCAGGATGCAAACGGAATTTGCCAGCATAATGGCGGTCTTCTCAGTTATACACAGCAAGGGTGCTCAAAAGGCACACATTTTCTCCCCTCCCGTAAAAGCGACCGAGCTCCTGGGTTCTCCGCGGAAAACCCAGGACTCGCGCATCCGTCTCCTCCTTCCGCTTCCGTGACCAGGGTGCCCGAGGGCCACTTCCGCTCCTGAGCCGCAGCAGCTTCCGTGGGCAACATGGCGGCATCCCGCTTGCCTCCCGCAGCCCTGACGCTGAAGCAGGTACTGCTGATCTCTCAGCCCCGCGGAGGTGTCCTGTGTGGTCGCGCTCCCCCTGCGACCTGGCTCGCCGCGGCCACCGCGGGCCTCGGCCGACAGCCTCAGCCTCCCGAGGGCGGAGCTGCTAGGCGTGCCCCGCCCTCGCAAGCCGCCCGCCCGCCGGTCCGCAAGGATTCTCTCTTGTTCTGTTTGCTAGCGAGGACCAAAGGGCTATTTCTGCTTGCTGAGTGGAGCCGGCTGGTTTGTGGTAACTTGTCTTTCTCCTTCCCTTGAGCAGTTCATGAGAAGGCAGCAAGTTCTCCTCCTCTACAGAAAGATTTTGCGAGCGATTAGGCAAGTTCCAAGTGATTCTGACCGAAAATACCTTCAGGATTGGGCCAGGGAAGAATTTAAAAGAAACAAAAGTGCCACAGAAGAGGTGAGAGCAAGACCACGCTGGGGCCACGGCTCCTTTGTCCCATTGTATCACTGAGCTTGTGAAGTTTAGCGAACACCTTGGAATATGCCACAGAGAATTTGCTCACTGCCCACTGGGTATTTTACATTTGTTTTGCAGCACATCTGGCTTTGTATTGTGTAGCCTAGCGTCCAGCTTTCCACTTCACACTACTGTTTTTTTTTGGGGGGGGGGGGTGGATGGGGGGAGTGCCTTTTGGTGACAGGATTGAATGTAGTGCCTTGGGCATTGGTAAGCCCACAGCTACAACCTGTAACAGCCACTGTTGGTTCTTGACTGTACCAGATACAATAATAGAACTTTGCCGTGGTTAAGCTGGTAAAACAATGACTAGATTGTCCTTTCCTCCACAGGATACAATCCGAATGATGATAACCCAAGGCAATATGCAGCTAAAGGAACTAGAAAGGACGCTTGCCTTAGCCAACTCGTAACTGGAAGATTTTTCATGTGTTTTGCACAGGCTCCGAGCCACTGTCATAGAGCACCCAAAAAGGTGATAATCACTCTGATCAAGAATATAAGTGAAGCGTGTTAATATTTCCACTACAGTCCGTGGCTGTAATAATTAAACGTGAACTAATGTCAAGATGAGAGGTTGGAATCCTCAATTGCTCAGAGGGAAGGTGAAATGGCAGCCCCTTTGAAAAACAGACGACTAGTTAGCAATTCTTAGAAAGGCAATGAGGACAGGGCTGGTAAAGATAGCTCCTCATGAAGACTCTTGCTGCCAAGGACAGAAGTTTGGTCCCTGTGACACTCATATCGTGGAAAAAAAAAAAAAACCACTCCAGAAAGTTGCCCTCCGACCTCCACACAGGCACTGTGGCACACAAACCAAAATGAGTGTATGTTGTGATGTGATCACAAGCTGTTACAAAGTCAGATGCAGGACTGGCAGTGTACTGCCCTAGAAAAGTGATTCTCTTGCTGTGGGTCATGACCCCTTTGGGGCCAAACAACTCTTTCACGGGGGTCTAGTATTAGGTATTTATGATTCATAACAGCAATATTACAGTTATGAAGTAACAAAATTTTTACAGTTGTGGGTCACCATAAAATTAGAGCTGTATTAAAGGGTCACAGCATTAGGAAGGTTAAGAACTGGCTAGAAACAGCGCTAGATCTTGCTTGAATAACCTGCTTTGTCCTTCAGAGTTCTGAAGTGACTTTCTTCAGGTGTGACATGGTTTGATAACCATAAGACTGAGGTCTCGCGGAGCTTTAGTGGAAATAGCTAAGAACACCAAGAAGAGGGAGCACTGGGTGGGCAGTTCAGCTCCTGCACCTAACATCCTCATGAAATGATGAATCAGAGCACTGACTGCTCTCCCAAAGGTCCAGAGTTCAAATCCCGGCAACCACATGGTGGCTCACAACCGTCTGTAATGAGATCTGGTGCCCTCTTCTGTTGTGTCTGAAGACAGTTACAGTGTACCTATAAATACAATAAACAAATCTTTAAAAAAAAAAAAAAAGAATCATCATTAAGGAGCATTGTACTCTGCATTCTCCTGCAAACACTGGAAAAAGAAATAGGTCACAAAGTTGACAATTTAGTGGAATCTTTGAAAGTGACAGCTTGTTGATGAATCTGAACTTATACTGTGAACAGAAGGCCCATCAACACAGAGAAGCCAAACAGAGGCTGACTAGGATCCTGTGCTGGGGTGCCTGAAAAGACGTGCAGCAGCGCACTGTGCTGGAGCCTTAGGGCCCACGTGCAGTTCTGCATGAGAATGATCTCATGCTCTTAGAAGTCAGGTTTTTAAAAACTACATGGCTCATGCAAAAATAGCTGACAAGCATTGTGAACAACTTGAGGTTTCATTTTTGAAACAGGATCTCCCATTCTAATTCTCCACCCTCCACCTTCCAAGTGCCAGAATTACAGATGTGAGTCACCATGTGTTCTATCAAAGTCTTGAGGGAGAACGTTAAATAGTTCCCTTGGTGGTCTTCTTGACATGCAAATCCAAATAACTCCTGTTTAGTCTAAACTCTTCAGACTAAACACCACTCACTAGCTGTGAACAATGGTGGTTTGATGATGGTTCAGCAGTGGTGTACAGAGAATTCTATAAAGCTGTCAGAGGGCAAGCTGAGGCTTGATTTTTTTTTTTTTAACTATGTAGCTCTGGCTGGCCATGGCTTCACTCTGTAGACCAGGCTGGCCCTGAACTCAGATTCTCCTGCCTCTGTCAACCCTGTCTAACTATTTTTTTCAATTTTTTTTTTTTTTTTTTGGTTTTTCGAGACAGGGTTTCTCTGTGCAGTCCTGGAACTCACTCTAGTCCAGGCTGGCCTCGAACTCAGAAATCCACCTGCCTCTGCCTCCCAAGTGCTGGGATTAAAGGCGTGCGCCACCACTGCCCGACTCAATTTTTTATTAGATTTTTTTCATTTACATTTCAAATGCTATCCCAAAAGTCCCCTATACCCCCCACCACCACCCCCTGCGCCCTTCTCCCCTACCCACCCACTCCCACTTCTTGGCCCTGGCTTTCCCCTGTACTGGGGCATATAAAGTTTACAAGACCAAGGGGCCTCTCTCCCCAATGATGGCCAACTAGGCCATCTTCTGCTACATATGCAGCTAGAGACACGAGCTCTGGGGGCTACTGGTTATTTCATATTGTTGTTCCACCTATATGGTTGCAGACACCTTCAGCTCCTTGGGTACTTTCTCTAGCTCCTCCATTGGGGGGCCCTGTGTTCTATCCAATAGATGACTGTGAGCATCCACTTCTGTATTTGCCACCTGCCTATTTTTATTTATTTTATTTATTTATTTTTTTGGTTTTTTGAGACAGGGTTTCTCTGTATAGCCCTGGCTGTCCTAGAACTCACTCTGTAGACCAAGCTGGCCTTGAACTCAGAAATCCACCTGCCTCTGCCTCCCGAGTGCTGGGATTAAAGGCGTGCGCCACCACTGCCCGGCTGAACTGATTTCCAAGGGAAAGGTTAATGCTCTACCTAACTTTCCCTTTATCTTTGAGGGACAGTTCTTTTTAGAGGTGCTATTATTTAGTCTTATATCTAGTGGACTTAATATGCTTGCATTAACATTAAAGGATTCCCCACAAACACACAGATTGCACCCACTTTGTGTTGGTGGAAGACACCTGATGTTAACTAAACTGGATGCATTTGCTCTAAGTAAGTAAAGTGGCTGGGTGCAGGCTCTCTCAGGAACTCTAGAGTGCAATGTGCAGAACTAATGACTAAAAAGTAGAATACTAGCAGAACTGAAAACAACATTTAATGCATATAGGAGACACAAGTTCCATGTGATAAAATCAGACAACATGCCTTGCACACACAAATCTAAACATGAAAAACCTATATTCCGGACTCCTCAAATAAAAAGCGATGCTAGACTAACACTTTCACCCCATCACAGATACTCAGAATACAGTCTAAGGGATGTGCTAACAATTACTTGTTTTTAAAAAGGACATTGATAATATACAACATTACTGTTTTATAACATGTTTCTCCACAGCTGTTGATGCTTCCTAGGCCTCAGTTTGAAGCATGATCTATGTGAGAGTATGTGATATAAACAGTTATCTGTAAAAGTACAGCTGGGATATTTGCTTGTTTTTGCACATAGCACAAGGGGAAAAGACACAGCTGATCTTCAGTGCTTTACAATTGCAACAAACCTAAGACGGGTGTTACAAACAACACAGGATTAGCCATGCTCACTCCTTTAATCCCAGAACTCAGGTGGCTGAGACAGTCTAGAGTACACAGTAGAGCCTTCCAAAACAAGCCAACCACCACTTCCTTAGAAGTCAACCCTGTGGGTAAGGGGCTGACTGGCCTTATTCAATAGCCTGGCTTTATGCTTAATGACTTGACAAAAACATCCATTCACAGTGATAAGCTGCCTGCTTCTGATGGGTAGGAGGTATAGCATCAAAGTACTGCCACCAAGGTAGTCTGTGGTCTAGATTTGATGTTCAGTTACAGTTGATGTCTGCATTTCTTGTCAAGGGTATCTTGAGGTAATAAGTATTCTAATAGTGAAAATAACTCCTGCTTGGAGCATAACTTGCTGAACTCGGGGTTTCATCTCTTACTTAGTATTAGGCAGGTCCAGTGACATTTTGTCCAGGGAGTGTCATAGCAGGGATGGGGCAAGTGAGCTGAGGACAGGACTCCAGTGAAGGAGAATGGGAAAAATCTGCACCTCCCAAGAGGCTGAGGACGGGTCAGTCCCATGAAATAACTGGCCTCACTAGATTCTGTACTCATATATCTACCCTGTATGTTTCCAGGAATGTCTACATCCATGGAGTGTCACTATAAGAAAAAGGAAGAACTTGGCTTGACAAAGGGATAAATGCATACTATTTCACAAAGGTCACTTCTCTTTGGCTCAATGAACAGCATTTTAGTCACAATTCATGGACAGGATTTATGAGGTCCTTAGGCTTAGAGAAACAGAAGTTCCTATGTGTATGTGGATCATGGAGACGGACATAATCCATGTTCTGTGTTCCAAAGGATCCGAGGACAAATCCTAGGTCCCAACCCAGATATCGTCACCACCTCAGTCTGTTACATCTTACTCCGCGAACAAGTAAAGCCTTCTGATGGCTTGGTGTTCTTCAGTGAGGAGTCAACTCAAAATTAAACTTTCATGATTCTGCCTTATTTACAAACCAGCAAAAGTCTTGACGTTAGAAAGGCAATCAAGCTAAGGTAACTAGCTGGAGTTGTTTGGTGGATTTTTTCCATTAGTCTGCTCAGTTATTTGGCTAAAACCACAGTAACTGACCAATATTTTAAACTTTTCGAGTTTGACAGTCAGCAATTACTCCTTCTTTACATGACCCTTAACATTACTTTAAGACATACTGGACACTGAGATCATTACAATGTATTTCCTCAAAACCTGAGCGCTTTTCACCCCTTTAAAAGATGAGCATCTTGAGTCACATGGGAGAAAAGGGGCTTCCGGCATCCGCGTCCCAGCTCCGTTAGAAGGACTGTCTAGTCACAGCAGCTGTGAATGACTACTGGGCTCGCAGAGTAATCTGCTTTGCTGCCGACATAGTTCATGTCACTGAATCGCAGACTTGGGTACACACCTCATCTGGGTGCAGCTTGCTTTTTGTGAACATATTGCCAGGATTCATTTTAACCAGTGAAGGCCTTGTAATTTCAGAGCACAGGAAATATGTGTCCGCAACACATTCGTGACTTTCTAAAAGGCAAGTCCACCTTGGGCGTGACAACCAACTCCTGGGACACCGTTACTTGGCTGTTATCAAGCCGGAAACCCTGTTGGGTCCAGCTGAGGGTCTGGCTTTTACTTCTGCACCTTTGTCCGCAGCCTGGCAAGCTCCTCCTCCAGACTTCTGATGTGTTCCTTCAATGTGGCCTCATCCTGCTGAGCTTTCTGACTTGCTTGGCTCCGTGCTTCTTCAATTTTCCGTTCATACCACTTTTCCATCTGTGCAGAAACGGCCTCAAAAAAATACTGAGTTAGCTCCAGGGCTTGTGAGGCGTCTCGCACATCACTGCTTGCTGCTGATGGCTGCTGCCCACTGGGGCTGCTGGCAGTGGGCTGCTGGCCTCGATGCTTGGTCTGCCCACTTCTCCCAGACTTCTTGGTCTGAGTGCCTCGGTTGACACAGGATCCAGTCTGCTGATCACACCTGGAAGCACCCGGGGCCTTGATCTTCCTTAACCCAGACCCTGTACAGTCAGAGGGAGGCAGCTCCTGCTGGTGGCTGTGGGCAGCCGAGGCATTGAGCGCCTTATCCTTGGGCCTCACAACCTGAGAGGAGCTGTCGGAAGCTGCTCCTGGCCCTGCAGCTACCACTGGTTGGTCTACAGCTGTTTTCAAAGGAGAAACAAATGTCAGAGCACACTCACATTCAGCCATAGGACTGGGGGTCCTGAGAACCTCAGCTGTGCCAGGCCCCACTCACCTGCCCACTTCCCTTGCTCTCTCTCTCCCTCGCCTCTCTCCCTCCCTCCCACTTTCTCTCCAGGTTTCCCATCAGGGCTCTCTTGGATTCTGTGTTAGCTATAGGAACAACATGTCGGCTAGATATCTGGCCTTTCCTTTAGCCATTATTGCCTATCATAGATGCCTCTGGGTCCTGTTTGTAAAGCCCAAGAATGATGAAACTTACAAAGTGTCTCAACACAGAGCACTAATCTCTGAGGAGGAAGACACTCCCTTCACTTCTGGGACATAAGCCTGTGTGCCAATTTGTTTTTTGTTTGTTTGTTTGTGGGGGTGGGGGGGGGTTCGAGACAGGGTTTCTCTGTGTAGCCCAGGCTGGCCTCGAACTCTGAAATCCACCTGCCTCTGCCTCCCGAGTGCTGGGATTAAAGGTGTGCGCCACCACGCCCGGCACCAATTTGGGTTTTTTTGGGGCCCTTTCTTTGTTTGGGAAAGGGTCTTAATGATTTAGATGAACTCAGAGATCCACTTGCCTTTGCCTCCTAAATGCTGAGAACAAAGGCAGGTGCCATCATACCCTGCAGGAATGCTTTCTTAGGAGGGATTTTAGGGTGACAGCAGAGTTGAGAGGAAGGTAAGCCACACTCCTCACCCAGCTCTTCAACCCATGTTCCGTTCACCATGGCTAGGTCCATAGCTACTCCTAGCATGACAAGTTGGCTCAAATGTTTCTAAATTTGCAAGTACAGAGCTAAAGCCATGGAAACAGGGCTATATTAAGTGCCTGAGCTATCAGAGTCCCCCAGTAGGATCTAATTATCAAGCTTTAACATCTTTAGAACTATCATGTAAAGAAAATCTTTCCATAAGGGAAAGATTATATTATTTGCAGGAAAATAGATATAACCTGAGATTATTGTAAGTGAAATAGCCCAGACTAAAGAGGGGCGGGTCATACATGTTTTTCCCTTATATTCAGAACCTTCTTGAAACAAGGTCTTGCTATACAGTCCTGACTGTTTTAGAACTTGAAAAGTAGAGCAGGCTGGTCTTGAACTCACAGAGATCCATCTGCCTCTGCCTCCCCAAATGCTGGGATCAAAGGTGTGTGCCACCATGTCCAACTAGAATCTAGACTTTTACAGTTGTATAGGGGCTGTCTGGAAAGGAATTAGCAGAAGGGTGGTTACCAGGTAGAATTTGGGGTGATGCATATGTGTGGAAATATAATGAAACTGTTTTGTACAATGGACACATGCTAGTTTTAAAAATTATCAAGTGTACTCACTGCAGCTAAAGAGTCATCATTTAAAGATGTCTTAGCACCTAGAACACATTCAGGCCACTGATAGCTGCTTAAGAGCTTTGCAGGTTTAAGTAAAGGCAAAAGGCCACTGCAATAGGGGCAACAGGGGGAGAGGCCTGCCCGGGAGAAAGCTGGTCCTGCATCACTCGGCTTCAGGATCCACTGACCCTTGACAGAAGCTAGGGTCGTCTGGGAAGAGGAACCTCAGCTGAGAGAATACGTCCTTCAGATTGTCTACAGGCAGCTCTATGGGAGCACCTTCTTCATTCATGGTTGATGTGTGAGAGCCCAGCCTCCTGTGTGTACTCCTGGGCTTGAAGTATATAAGAAGACAAGCGGAGCAAACTGGGAACCAGGATTTCCTTCAAGGTCTGTGTCAGTTCCTGCCTTCAGGTTCCTCCCTTCAGTTCCTACCCTGACTTCCCTCAGTAATGGACTGTGACCTGGAATGTGTAAGCCAAATAAACCCTTTTCTCCCCGGGCTGCTTTTGGCTTGGTGTCAACATCCCTTGTTTTATTCCACACTCTCGCACGTCGGGTTACTTCAGGCTTCCTAACATTTGAGCCTCACGGTGTTTGCTGCAGCTCTGGAGTGTGGACAGTATTCAGGTCAGGAAGGAGGAGGAGTGGATCTCTCAGAGACTGTCTGTGTGTGTTACCTGGAGTGGAGTCAGACGGAGGTGGTGTGGATTTAGCTCTGAAGGTCCGAGACTCTCCAGAGAGTCTTAGCTCCAGACTCTGGATCTTCAACATGCACCAGGCTTTTAGTTCATCTACCAAAGACATCTAAAATAACAAATAATGCACAGAAGATTGAGTTTGCTGAGGCTTAGGAATTAAAGCATCGAGAGTGACGTTTTGCTGGGCTGGACGGATGGTTCAGCAGTTGAGAGGACCTGAGTTCTATTCCCAGCACCCAGATATCAGCTCACAACCAGTTTACGGTTATAACTCCAGTCTCGGAGGATCTAAGGGGACCAGACACCCACATGGTACACAGGCACACATGCAGACAAAGCACCCATACACACAAATAATGTTTTTTTGTTTGTTTGCTTTTTGAGACAGGGTTTCCCCTGGCTGTCCTGGAACTCACTTTGTAGACCAGGCTGGCCTTGAACTCTGCCTGCCTCTGCTTCCCAAGTGGGGGGATTAAAGGCGTGTGCCACCACTGTCCGGCATAAATAATCTTTTAAAACAATCTTATTTAAAGATTTATTTTATGGGCTGGAAAGATGGCTCAGTGGTGATAATGTTTGCTGCCAAATCTAAAGACCTCAGTTCAATCCCCAGAACCCACGTGGTAGGGGAGAACTGACTTCCACAAGTTGTCCTGAGCTCCACACATGTGCCTTGGCATACACATCTTCCCAACCCACCATGACAATCTGTATACATGCACCCATGGAGGTGAGAAGAGTGTTAGATACCCTGGAGCTAGAGGGGCAGGCCAGCGTGGGTGCCAGGTCCTCTGGAAGAACAGACACACTCTTGACCACTGAGCCAATGCTCTAGTCTCCTTGAACTTTTTTTTTTTAAGATTTTATTTATTGTATGTATATGAGTACACTAGTGTATCAGACACACCAGAAGAGGGCATCAGATCCCATTACAGACAGTCATGAGTCACCATGTGGTTACTGGGAATTGAACTCAGGACCTCTGAAAGAGCAGCCAGTGCTCTTAACCACTGAGCCCAAGAATGAGCTTTTAAATTCTGACACTTGAGGTTACAATTGGCACATATAAAGGTTAGGGATCACTCGTCCCACAGGCCATGTCTGCCACCAAGTGAAGGCTCCGAGTCACCCAGAACTCAGATGCCTAACATCTTGCAAATGTTCCAAACTAGTGTTTTTGGCTGTTCTCACAAACTCACAGGGACCAGTCCCATTTGTGGGCCTGGAAAAGCAGTAGACTCCTGAAGAATGGACAATAGAGAGAATTGACTGGCAAAGATGGCCTTTCCAGCACACTGCCCAGCGGGCTCGGCAACTCACTCACATAGGACTACACATTCTTCGCTCCTAACTTTATTAGGGCTACAGAAACAACAGGCTATGGAATGCAAATGGCCTCTGCACTCCCAACCTTTGGGTTTGCATTGCTAAACCTGGAGCGGCTCGGCAGACGTGGTGAACCAGCAGAAGGACGGACAGACACTGGTTCTTACCTGACGTTTCTCTCCCTCCTGCTTCTCAGCAGCTGCATGCTGTTGCAGGCGATTCATGCATTCTGTTCTCTCCGCGGACAGCCGTTCCACCATCAGTTTGTCCAAAACGCACATCTAGGGTTCAAGAGACAGAACACATCCTAAAATTACCTAAGAATGGACTCTGGCCTCCACCCATGAGCGGAGTCTGCAAAAGAGACAAAGGACTTCAGTCCTTCTGCCCTATTTCACAGCACGAGATTCTACCCTATACGTATTCTGTTGTCCCTGTTTTTCATCCATAAGTCCTAAGTGCTTAGTAGAGCACAAGTTCACAAAAGTATACAATATTTGTATATTTTATCTTGTAAATGTTATATTTTATATATTATATATGTATATGCAGATCATGTAGGCAGGGATTCTGATAGGCCTTAGGATGTATGTGCCAAAGTTATCATTAGGAGCAACTATCGAAACTCCGCAGTGAGCATGTTCCCTATTGCTTCATTAAAGGCAGCCAAAGCATGCGTGGAAAGGAAACAGAGGCTATTTCCAAGGCTGCTTACAACAACAAGTGCCACCATCACTCAATGACCTTTCTGGGGTCGTGTAACAATCCTGTAGGCCCTAACTCCTATGCCAGACCAACCTCATTGATCTGACAAGGTCCCAAAAAAGTGACCAAAGCTAGTGTTATAAGGAGCTAGCCACAAGGGCTCACTGGTGATACACACGAATGAAAGATCCTGACAGAATGTAAAAGGTCACAGAAGCCCTGAAATTGGCAAAATAGATTTCATTGTTAGCAGAGATACCTTCACTGATTTAGAAAAATAGAGGTGCACAATGCTCTGGCCGCTCCTAGAACCCATGTGTCTGCCAATGTTCTGACCGTTCCTTGAACCCAGGTGTGTGCCTACTGCTGAAGCCCACTGCCAGGTGTTTGTGATATTGGTTGCTGGGGAGATCTTCCGACTCTTTCCCAGCAACCACAGCCGGGGCCAATCCGGAGTTGCTGCACCTGCACCAGACTCTTTCCTTGTACCCCTCCCATACCCATTTCTTGAGAAATCATTTTAGAATAGACATTGTTTAGATCTGGAAATCCCCTACTCCCCCCCCTTCTCCTTTCCCCCTTGAGGGCCTATAAAAACTGGGACCCCTTTCCCCTCGGGGTCGACTCCTCTACCCCTGCGTGGGATACGAGTCATCCGGAAAGCTCTGGCTTTCCCCAAATAAAGCCTTGTGTGGTTTGCATCAAGTTTGGTCTCTCGTGAGTTCTTGGGGGTCTGCTATTATCCCGAGACTTGAGTGAGGGTCTCCCTTTGGGGGTCTTTCACAAACTTTCACAGGGAGGCTGCACCGGTTTCAGGATGGGTGGGTGTGTCTCTCGGGTTCCTACATTCTTCTGTGAGCTGCCTACCCTCCCTATTTCCCAGGAGACCATCTCCTCTTCAGCTACAGGGACGTCCACACCCAAAGCAGCCACTTTGTGCTGGGTGCTGGGGTTCTTTCAAAGTAACAGCATTTGGGAGTG
Source organism: Mus musculus (assembly GCF_000001635.26). Classification (NCBI taxonomy): domain Eukaryota; kingdom Metazoa; phylum Chordata; class Mammalia; order Rodentia; family Muridae; genus Mus; species Mus musculus. The sequence continues at coordinate 32,811,717 of NC_000070.6, forward strand.
GAGAGCTGAGCAAGCGGTGAAGATCAGTGGCTGTTCTTCCATAAAATCCCAGGTTCAACTCTCAGCAGCTCACCATTGTCTATAACTCTAGTTCCAGGGGATCTGACACCCTCACACAGATATACATGCAGGCAAACCACCAATGTATATACAATGAAAATAAAATCAGAGAGGGAGAGACAGAGAGAGAGATGCAGAGAGAGAGATACACAGAGAGAGATACAGAGAGAGAGAGATACAGAGAAAGAGAGAGAGAGAGAGAGAGAGAGAGAGAGAGAGAGAGGAAGAGAGAGAGAGAGAATGTTGGTTGGCTCAGGCTCCTGACTTACACTGACCAGGTTCATATCCCGCCCTTGCCGTTTGGAAAGAGAACTGACCACCCGCGTCAGTCTGCCATCATCTCCACACTAAGAGGCCCTAGGGATCTAGCTTTCACCTGACACAGTCCTTTGTGGGTACAGACTGGCTAATGCATCATGACCTGAGGAGTTTTCAAATATTCTTTCCACAGAATGCAAGAGGCAAGTAAATCTGAAAACTGTTCAGCCTCTGTGGGCGTGGTGGGCGTGGTGGGTGTGGTAGGCGTGGTGGGCATGGTAGTGCACCTTCTATCCTGCATGCTGGAGGCAGAGGCGGGCAGGTCTCCGTGAGCCCATCCTGATCTACACAGCAAGTACTAGTCCAACCAGGGCTACAAAGTGACACACTGTCTGAAAGAGGAGAGACAGGGAGGGAGACACACATACACATACACACTCAATTAAATGTGAAAACATTTTTAGTCTAAGAAGTAGCCAAAATTTTTTGTCTTAACATTATTCATGAGTTTGAGAAAAGCTTAATTATGTCATATTAATAGGTGAATACTATGTAACTAAGGACATGGGAAAGTGCTCATGATGCATAAAATTTAAGTGAAAAGGTATACAAATATTCTCCCACACAGGTGTTGGGAACATAACATGAAGGTCTTTGCCCCACAGATCTCCAGAGAATGTTAAGAGCACAGGATTCTCTTTACAATGGGAAAAATGTAAAACAAATAAAACAAGACAAGAAAATAAGAGCTGGTTTTCTATCCAGAAAGCTAAGAATCAGACATGATTAATATCCTGGTGATCTGCATTAACTGTTGGGCTAGGCTATATTAAGCTCCTATAGCCGGGACCAGAGGTGGCCAGTGATCTAAATGACCCCCGAGACCAGGACCAGAGATGGCTAATAGCCCAAATGACCTCTGTGCTGTATCACTGAGACCAGGTAGACCTTTAGGCCCTTAAACTGGTATAGGAAGTCGGTCTCTAGAATCCATCTTTTTGGAAGAAATGATATGTACCCTGAGATGAATTTTGATGTAATTATGCACTGGGGATTGTATTACACCAGGAAACTTATTTTTCCAAACTATACTGGGTTTAAATATGTTGGGAACAAACTGCCTGGTTTCGACTCTTGAAGGAGTCTTGATCTAGGCTGATGAAGTCAGTGTGATCCAAGCTCTCACATCTGCAGAGAGCCCTCACACAGGCACAGGGCTGCACTGAGGCACACTGCAGGATGGGAAAACGAGCTGCCAAGACACAGCCGTCCCTGTCGCTCTAGAGATAGTCAGAGCAGTTCTGAGTGACGAAAGAAAACCTGCGAGGACAAGCAAGCGAGCGCCAAGGAATGGTGGCAGGAATCACATGTCTTTAGTGGGGAGAACTTTCTCTAAAACATACTATTCTGTATGGTTCCTTAGAGCATATCTTAATGAAAAAAATCTTACCCACTGCACATTTCTTTTAGAAACAAGGAAAGTACACTTTCAAGGCGGAAGAAAACAAGTGCCCAGCTTAGCATCAGTAGCCCTGAGGTCCCCTGACATTCTGCGCTTCCCTGTGGAGGGCAGTCTGGAGTTCACACTACTGACCATGGCATGTGCTTGCAGAAGTATTCCTTGGAACCTAATTAAATGTTGAACAATTATTAGGTTCTTGGGACCTAAATAACTAACTGTTCACAGACATTAACAGTAGCACTTGGAGGTCTTGCTAGTCACAGGCTTGTGGGTCTTACTCAGAATCCAGTCATGGAGATTAAATTCAGCTCTGTAGATGAGGAATGGGTCCAAGAATTCCCCTCCCCTGCACCCGCTGCGGCCACCTCGAGACCACACACTGAGAACCATGAACCATTGTCTCAGACCTTTCTGTTGGCAAAGTGCAGGGTTGAAGTCACAACTTAAACACTCATGAAGACACTAGCAAACAGATTCAGAAGGCAATAGGACAACCAGCATGGGTGCTTAGAAGAGACAGAAAGCTAGAAGGGACCAGGAGGCACTCAAAGAGACCACAGAACCCCAGTCAGGTACACAAAGGATCCTAAACCAAGATTCTAACCAAACAGCTGGGTGTGACAGCACATACCAACCCTTCCAGCTATGTACGAGGCCAGCCTGGGCTACATGAGACTGAGTCTCAAAAAAATTAATTAGGGCTGGAGGGACAGCTCAGCGGTTAAGAGCACTGACTGCTCTTCCGGAGGTCCTGAGTTCAAATCCCAGCAACCACATGGAGGGTCACAACCATCTGTAATGGGATCTGATGCCCTCTTCTGGTGTGTCTGAAGACAGCTTCAGTGTGCTTGCATATAATAAATAAATAAATCTTTTTCTAAAAAAATTAAATGAATAAATAACCTGTGGGAAAAAGAGCTAAATAAAATCCTCAGGAACAACCGGGAAAGTGTAAACACCGACCGGATATTGTGCAATTATTGTTGATTCTCTTCAATGTGATGAACCCTGCTTATCCCAGGTGGACACACTGTCAGGTAAGGAGAGGTGATACAACCACAGGCACAGCCACTCAGTCTCCCTCAGTTCCAGAAGAAAATAGAGAGACGATAAGAGGGACGAAAAGCTAAGAACTGAAGCTGGGTGTGTGGCCTCCACTTCTGATCCAGCACTTGGAAGGGGATCAGAGTTCAAGACCAACCTGGGCCATGCAGTGTGACTTTTTCTTTTTGTTTTTTGGGTTTTTTTGTTTTGTTTTGTTTTGTTTTGTTTTTTCGAGACAGGGTTTCTCTGTATAGTCCTGGCTGTCCTGGAACTCACTCTGTAGACCAGGCTGGCCTTGAACTCAGAAATCTGCCTGCCTCTGCTTCCCAAGTGCGGGGATTAAAGGCGTGTGCCACCACTGTCCGGCATAAATAATCTTTTAAAACAATCTTTTCTTTTCTTTTCTTTTCTTTTCTTTTCTTTTCTTTTCTTTTCTTTTCTTTTCTTTTCTTTTCTTTTCTTTTCTTTTCTTTTCTGAGACAAAGTCTCTCTATTATCCAGACTGTCCTTGAATCTGTGATTCTCCTGACTCGGCCTCCTATGTGTTGGTATCACAGGCATGCACCACTATCATGACTTTTATAATCTCGACTGTTTATATGCCCGAGGCTGGTCCATGCTAGGCCAAGGCTCTAACACTGAGCCACAACACATGCCCTTCAATGCCGCCATTGAGAGACAGAGCCTTGCTTACTTGGTGCTGGGTTTTGCTCTCCATCTGGCCCAGCTTCGCGTTCACTTTATCCTGCACCGAGCCTAACTCAGCTCTGATTTCCTCCACAGTCGCCTCCAACTGGTTCTCCAGCTTGTTGATTAGAGGTTCACAGCGACAACCTTTTATTGGTGCCTAGGAGGGAAAGGAAAAGGAATTGGGGGGAAAGATGTCTCCCTGGGCAGGACTACTCTCTGTGTAAGTTTGGGGGCCTAAGTTCAGAACCCATAACCTGTGTAAAAATACAAGTATGGCTGGCTGTACGTCTGTAATTCCCAAGCTTAGGGAAGAGGGAAGGGGGCAGCGAAAGGAGATCACTGGAGCTTGCTGGCCTTTCAGTTCAGTGAAAGACCCTGTCTCAAAGGATAAGGTGGGTAGGGACAGAGCAGGGTAGAGCAGGGGACCCAGCACCCTCTGCTGGCTTCTGCAAGGGCACACACAGGAGTATACACCCAAATACATACACAAATACACACACTCACTCACTGAGGTTTGGTCTGTTGCTAATATATTGTAATGCTATAAATTCTATACCAAAGGTCTAGGCCTACCAGTAAATTCTCAGGTTTACAAGGTTTTGTTGTGCAAACCTTGTTCCTTAAAACTATTGGTTAAATAAAATTGGTGAGAGCCAATTACTGGAGGGATCAGAGGTGGATGGGTTTTGAGTTCCCCAGTTGGGGGTGGAGAAACAAGAGGAAGAAAAGAGAGATGACAAGGGGGAGGGGAGAAGGTGCCATGTGAAGAGAGGTAGCATGAGCTCGTGGACAGGAGAAACAGCAAGTGTGTGCGGAACACTGCTGGGAGGCAGTCAGGTCAGCAGGTAGAAAAGCAGATTAGGAGCGACCCCACCCAGTAATTGTCAAAGCCAAATAAAATAACCACAGTCTGAGTCTCATTTATTTGTAAGCTAGTTGAGGATAGGCTTAAATTGGTTGTACTACACACACACACACAAACACACACACACACACAGAGAGAGAGAGAGAGAGACAGACAGACAGACAGACAGACAGACAGACAGATTGAAATTTGCCCTTCTTGGGCTGGTGAGGTGGCTCAGAGGTTAAGAGCATCTTACTGCTCTCCCAGACGTTCTGAGTTCAAATTCTAGCAACCACATGGTGGCTCACAACCATCCATAATGAGAAACAAATTTAAAAAACCTCCTATGGGCCAGAGCAAGAGGGAGAAAGGGAGGGGGGGGGGGCAACAAAAACAGAAAGGAAAGGAAAGGAAAGGAAAGGAAAGGAAAGGAAAGGAAAGGAAAGGAAAGGAAAGGAAAGGAATGGAATTTGTCCTTCTTTATTCATTGACCATCTTGAGCAACCACTGTGCAAGGTAAGATACTGGGGGAGGCAGAAGACTTAGAGGCCACACTAATCCCCATGCTAACTTTGGAAGGTCTCATGGGTTGAACGCTGGGTCCAAAGGCACTAAGATTCTGATTGTGAGAGTCTGAGGATACTTATCTTAAAGAGGCTTGGAATCCACCCACTCTGGGGCCTCAAAGCAGAGGTCCCCTAAGGAGGGTGCAGAATGCACAGGCAGTGCTCCCCCTCCCCCAGGTCTACACAGCAGGGTACATCAACCTCCAGGCAGAGGCTTCCCAAGACCTCGGCCCTTGCAGGGCTCTGGGCCAACGCAACCTGTGGTACCTGCATCACTTTTCCATCCTCGCCCCGGTACAGCGTGTATAGCTGGTACGCCCTGAACCCGTGGGGTGGAGGTGGGGACCAACACCGATGTCTGCTCTTCTTTTTGGGGTGGTGATGACTGTGCAGGTTCTTTTGGTGTCCAGGCTGTTGGTCTGCGGCTGGGGTGGGGTCAGATAACGCTGACACCTATAGGAAAGAAGGGTCGCCACTCCTAAGCTCTGGCAACACCCACCAGAAATGACACCCTGCCAGCATTTCCTATCTCCCATGCAACGCTACATAGTATAATCCTGTCTCAAAATAAAAAACAAAGAGCCCCATCTTGCTTCTGAGCTCAGAGAACACACCCAGAAACCCGTGAGTACCATCTCCTCCGTCTAAAGCCAGTAGATTTCATTTTTGTGCCTGTTCCCAAACAACCAGCCAAAGCAAGTCACCCTAGACCCTCCTGCAAGCCAGCCAGCCCCATGGCTCCTTCCCTCCCCTCCCCTCTCTGCTAGCTCCTGACCTCTGGCCTCGACTTTCTCCTCCTCTCATCCTTTCTTGGCTCCTGGGAAGCTGGTGGACAATCTCTTCTAGCTTCCTCTTTTTGGGGTACTGCTTGTTCACTGCTGGGGGTATCTCCTGCTGAGACACTTCCCTGCAAAGGAAAAAAGCCCTCCAATTATTGCACTTGAGCCTTTTGCCTCTGAGGCCAGCTGGGAACACGGGTGCTTGCAAGACTCCATCCGATAATGGACCCACAGAGACAGTAATCAGTGACAGACATCTTCTACATGGTGGGTGGGTTCAGCGGCAGCTTCTCTTGTCTGGCTGGCCGGGCTTTTATTGGTAGGAAGTGAAGCATGCTCTTGTGTGTATACTTAGATGCTTGGTTTAAAGGTGTGTAGCACCATGTCCAGAAAAAGTCTCTATATCATGGTCCCTGCCAACAACTCTCAAAGAGCTGGGCATGTCGCACATGTCTTTAATCTCAGCAGAGGCAGGGACAATTCTGAGTTCAAGGACAGCTTAGTCTACTTAGTGAGTTCCAGACCAGCCAGGGCTACATAATGAGACCTTGCCCCTCTGCACCCTTCTCAAATAAAACCTTACAAGGGATACCATGTTGTTCACGGCCCAATGGCACCTGCTGAGGGGTGAACGGAGCAGAGGGGACTCCAACGCAAGCACGAAGCCTATGCACTCCCCAACCCTGGAGTGCCTGCTGCCTTCCTTTTCTGATGCGCACACAGAAGCCCTAAGAGTTGCCTTGGTCCATTCTCTAGTTAGAAACGGAAGTAGCAGCTTGCCCTAGCGGGTGTCAGAATCACCTAGAACGCTGTTTCCAACAGGCCAGGTACCCACCCGAAGCTCCTGTCTCAGGAGGTCCAAGCCGAGCCCTGAGAATTTCCATTACTAACACGGCTCCAGGAGCCAGCACAACAGCACAGAAGAACCAAACCTTGGCAAAACTCAGGGCACAGTGCGGGTGTGTGCTCAATGGGACAAAGGCTGAGGGCACAGGGGGCACAAAGGGAGGAGGAAGGCCAATCCCTCACATACACATAAAGACACCAGATCTGGAACTGTGGAGAGAACTAGGGACACAAGGGAGGGACAGCAGCCTGAACCCAGGGGGAAGGACATGCTGAGGAGGGCAGCAGAGAGGCTGGACAAGAGGGCACTTGGGATCTGCAGAAGAACCCTCATACCTTGCTCTGTGCCACCTCATCTCGGGGCACAGACTGGGCCCTCCTCTCTTCCTTGAGCCTCTCTCTCCTTTTCCTCAGGCTTCGCCCACGACTGAAGCGCAAGATCTAAAAGAGACAAATACTATAGTTGTAGCGGTGAAGCGGGCATAGCATCAGCATGTGGCAGAGAATTCTACCCCGGCACGGCACGGCACGGCACGGCATGGCACTCTGACCTAACAGAACACACAGCCTGGTGGGAAACACTAGTAGTCATAGAAACCGCTGGACCTCATATGCCGCCTCCTCCTCAGTCTTGTGCTGAGCACAACAGGGACCCAGACAACAGTAGGATAGCATCTCCGATCACAAGAAACTTCTCTGATGATAACACCACCAAGCGTTTATGTGCTGGGCTGGCATGGCCAATAGGCGTGCAGAGCCCAGAGAATGCTACCTCCATCGGAAAGTCATGTCACAAGGCAGGCCTGCGTCAGGCAGTTTCATTTCCCACCTTCTAGTACCCTTGACCAAAGCACGCCCAAAACACCATTGACTTAATTCATACAACACAGAGGGTATCTGGGAGCCATCAGACTAACTGTGGCGTCCCAAAAGGAAGATTGGTGTCTGTCCCTAACAATGCAGTTAAGGTGGGAGGAGTCAACAAGGGTATAGGCCAGTAGATGTTGGGGTACCCAGCAGGTGCTGGGGTACCCAGTAGCAGCTGGATGAGCAGCACATGGTTTTGGCTACCAAGAGGTTCTCCTCATCAAAGGGAAAGAAGGGGGCTGCTGTAATCAGCTGGGACCAGGAGATGGCTGGATGGCTGTACCTGCAGTCACTGCTTGTCCTTAGCCACTAAGATATTTAGTTGGCAGAATGTGTTTAGCCACAGAACACAGGTCTGAGGAACCAGGAGCCTTCAACCACTGGTCCATAGTCTCAGAGCCACTGCCACAAAGCACACTTAGTGACAGTACAGACGGTCAAGTCTGAGAAAGCCATTGGTGCTGATTGTTTGCCTGGTCCATGGACTCTTACTCCAAGGCACAGCTGAACTCAAGCCTGAACTTCTTCACATTTGAGGAACACAGCTGCCATCTATGACAAGTGACTCAAGGTCATCTGAACCCAAAAGAGCAGCAGCGAGCATCCTCCACAGAGGTGGGAGTAGCCCTGAGAAGAACCGTAAGGTCCGTGGCTGTTCTCAGGGTAACGTGGACCAAACAGAACAGCAGCAGCGCTTTCCAGGCTGCAGCAGTCAGTGAACGCTGGCCCAGACAGAGGCCTTGGGAAAAGGCATGTTCTTAGTGTTGCTGTGCTCACCAAAAGCTATATTAACTAAGGGCTTCAGAGAAGGGACTTCTGTTTATAGGCAAAGCAGGTAGCAACAAAACAATATGCAAGGAGTGCGTGCATGTATATTCAAAGTTCCTCAATGCAAGGATGAGGCTTGGTATGTAAAACTGTATATGGAATGTAATGGGTTGTTATGTTTGGCCAAGGAAATGGCACTGTTGGGAGGTGCGGCCTTGTGGGTGTGGGCTTTAATATCTTTGTCCTAAGTGTCTGGAAGTCGGTCTTCCACCACCAGCCTTCAGATGAAGATGAAGAACTCTCAGCTCCTCCTGCACCATGCCTGCCTGGATGCTGCCATGTTCCCACTTTGATGATAATGGACTGGACCCCTGAACTTGTAAGGCAGCCCCAATTAAATGTTATCCTTATAAGAGTTGCCTTGGTTATGGTATCTGTTCACAGCAGTAAAACTCTAAGACATGGAATTTCTACAGTATGTCAGTCATCTATCCAGCTGCTGTTCAGTTATATATAGAAAACCTAAGCCATTTTTATCAAATGTTTTATGTATATGGGTGTTTTGCCTACATTTGTGTACACACACACACACACACACACACACACACATTCACACACACACACACATATATATATATATATATATATACACACCTCAAAAAAGTAGACAAATCTGCATTTTCAGCCTTGCTGTGGAATAGCCTGCCTTCCCAACACTAAGGAATTGATTCTACTAGACTAGGTAATGGTGAACACTCCAGAACACTGTCCTGTCATGGCTACGGCATGAGGGAGCGTGGAGAGGGTAGACCCAGTTATACAGAGACTGTCAGCAGAGAGTGTAAGTATGAGGGAAGAAAAGCTGTAATTTCAGGTTGCCATGATTAAAAACACTTATGGTTACTTAATGTCATCCTCAATTTATGAAATCAGTCATCATTTCTGAATAAGGAACAAAAGAGGGGGAGACCTAGTCTGTATTTCACCGCCTCTGTTGCCTATTTACTGATCTGTCTAGACAGAATGCTCCTCTGACCTACTTTCTTTGGGAAATGGCTCCTATTTCTCCAAGGCCCTCATCTGATATGTTGTAGGAGGCCCACCCTCTTCAGCCACAGCCTTGCCCTACAGTGGCCTGAACTGGAGCATGTCACCCTGGCTGGGCATTTGAGAGGGGAAGGTCTAGAAAACTATGGCAGCAAGATCACACCACAGTGAGACGATGGCACTCTGGAGGCTTACACTCTATTGCCTGGTTTCTTACTTATCTTCAACTGGTTTCAGTAGCTCACGGCCAGAGAATCCCAGCTACCGTGCAGACCGACATGATCAGTAAGATGCAGTAAGTCCTACCTGGGGAGCCTTGGTGAGGAGTAGTGCGACTTCAGGATTATTGTGGTAGCGGGCAGTCTCCAGCGGGGTCTGGCCTGCCTGAGGAAAGACAAAGGGGATGCAGGTGACAAAGGAATGCCAGGAGTAGATAGCTCCAGGTCACATCACACTAAAGGAAGGGCCGCTCCTTGACCTCAGCTCCTCAGTGGACTACATCAGCAAGGCCCACTAAAGCCTCTTAGCCTCAGAGGGCAGGAAAAGAGGGAGGTAACATGAGGAAGGGCAAGGTGGACATTTCTGTGGAGTAACAGAGGGTCAGAAAATCCAGCTAGGCATGAATCTCCTAGAGGAGCAGTCTCGGCACAATGCAAGCTCCAGTCACCATGTGGGTTGTTCAATTAAAAGTCAGGGATAGATGCCAGTTGGATTCTAAAGGAAAGAAGAGTGTGTCCTGGTCACTGTGGACAACACCAGACAGGCTCAGGACTACACTGGAGGAAGAAGATGGGGTTGGGGCAGGGTGAGCTAGACATGGAAACAAGCAACAACAGCTTCTGGGCCACAGGACCCTTGGAAGAAGAGACCTACAACTATGGGGCCTACAAAAGTGATCAGGTATACTGGAAAAGGACGGATGGAGGGGCAGTCTCAGAGAGAAAGGCAGTGGAGTTCTGGGCTTATCAACTGGTCAGGAGGCCATCTTGAGACCCACAGGCAAGCTTGTTGAAAACCCTCAGAACTCTCCTCTCGCCAGGCTATGCTCAACCTACCCAGTGTCGGAAAGAGTTGTTAACTCCTGGGGCTGCTGGGAGCTGGCCCAGTTCAGATGAGGGTCCCCAGGGCTGTGGCTTGGGTGAAGCCCTCTGGCTCCTTAGGACCTTCGAGTCCGTGGAACTCATTGCTGCGGTTCAACTTACATTGTTCACAATGGTTGTGTCAGCACCAGCTTCCAGCAGGACTTTAACTACCTTCTTGTGATTTAGGGCAGCAGCCACATGGAGGGCCGTGTCTCCAGCCTGCAAGCAACCAGAAGATAGCTTGTTCATCAGACCCATTGGCTCTAGGCTAGCTATGCATCTCTGCCTAGGATGTTCTCTAAATCCAAGCAAGACTTGACACAAGAACATGACGTTCTCCGTGCAAGCCTGGGAGAGACCCCAAAGCTGAATGGTCAATGCGTTCACCATACTCCTTCCTGCCCGAGGAAGCCGGAAGCCACAAACCAGGATTACATTTGTAGGGGTGAAAAGGACCAGATGGGTAGCTCAGAATGGGGGGGGGCTCAAAGCTTCTGGGAGACAGGCTTGGGGGGGGGGCTAAGATCAGGTCATCCTGTGTATTAGCCTAGGGAGATCAGAGTTAGAAGCATTGGCTTCACTGGGGGTAGTGACACACGCCTTTAATCCCAGCACTTGGGAGGCAGAGGCAGGCAGATTTCTGAGTTCGAGGCCAGCCTGGTCTACAGAGTGAGTTCCAGGACAGCCAGGGCTACACAGAGAAACCCTGTCTCAAACAAACAAGCAAACAAACAAACAAAGAAGCATTGGCTTCTGAGCTGGGACTGGGGAAAGGTTGAGAACTCGTGCCTGCCCCTCAGTCAGCTGTGGGGACCGGGGACCCCAGGAAAGTTCCTCTGCAGGCCCAGGCTTTGGTTAAAGCTCACTGCTTCCTGCATTCCACCTCCAGCCTTCCCATTTTCATATTCTCTTATACGAAGTGTTCCCAGATGACCAGCCCTGAAGGAAGAGTTCCCAAAGGCTCAATTTTAAAGAAACAGGAGACTCAGCGGCTCACAGAGAAGCGGCAGTGGGGGAACGGAACAGTGGAATTCCTGAGGCACCTGTTGCCCTGGCTTCTTTTCTATACCACACTCCTTTTTGTAGGTTTTCTTGGTAAAATCCCAGTGTAAGCAAAAGGCACGGCAAGCTCTCCCCAAAATGCTCACTCTGTAACTGTGGTCACATGCACTGGATTGGTAAAGATGCAGGTCCGAGGATGGAGGCGGCCAGGTAAGCCAGGGCCACTGTAACTGTAACAATGGAATGCCCACACGGAACAGTGCTGGTGGGGTCCCAGACAAGTCGGAAGGCAACACTTCCCGGCAGCCCCTACCCCATTAGGCTGCCCTTGTGGGGACAGTGCCGTGGCATGAAGAGGTGCACGCACTGACCTGGTTCTTTTCATGGACAGAGCAGAAAGCATTGAGGAGGAGTCTGACGACGGACAAGTGGTTATACCGCGCAGCCACGTGCAGACAGGTGTCCCCTGCCTGTGGACAGAACGCCAACTTCAGCAGTCAGCAGTTACAACAACAACAACAACGGTCATCACTTAGGAGCTGGCAGACAACGTCTGTCGAGGGAGCGTGAACCTGAACTATACACCAGTCCTATAACATAGCTGCTCCAATCCCAAGAGTCTTTGCTTCGCTTTTGTGCATATAAAACTAGATGCCCACTTCCCACGAGCACGTTGGAAAAGCTAACGTGGGTGATAATGGAGCCTGCCTGACCTCCTGTACAATACAAAGTGTCTGAAATAAATGAAGTGAAGACCGACAGTCAGTCGCTCTGCCTGCTCATGAGAAGGGCACTGCAGTTACCAACAGCTGCCCTTTGAAGAGGCTCGGTACTGAGTACCACAGGATGGCCCTGCCTGGCACTGTCCCCTCGGCAACAATACAACCTTCTATGTGGCCAGACATTCTTAAAGCATTTATACAAGTGGTTCTCAACCTTCCTAGTGCTGTGACACTTTAATGCGGCTCCTTATGTTGTAGTGACCACAACTGTAAAATTATCCTCTGTGATACTTCATTACTGTAATTTTGCTACCGTTATTAATTAATTGTAATGTAAATATTTTTGGAGATAGAGGTTTGCCAGAGCCGTCGCGACCCACAGATTGAAAACTGCTGACGTACTGGCTTTTCAGTCCTGACAGACACATAGTAAAGGAATGCTAAGGTGAACTTGAGGCATAAGTGGGAAAAGCAGCATTTTCCCTAAGCAACCCCTCAGAAAACAGCAAAATCCTAATTTAGAGATTAGGCCCCAAACACTCTCACTTCAGTTTCTAGCTATTAACAGACTCTGCTCTGGAGGCATTCTTTCCCAAGGTTATGTAACAGTGCTCGTGAGAGCCTGGTACTTTCACCCACGTTGTTTTTGAGGTCAGCCCGGGAGCCGCCCAGCAGGAGGATGCGAGTGCTCTGGGAGTGACTATTCTGGCAGGCCAGGTGCAGAGCTGTGTTCCCTGCCTTGGAGAGACAGAGAGAAGGGAGGACAGTTAGCAGCATAGACCTGCGCAGACCTGCAGTGCACAGATACTTACTCAGGGAGAAGTCAGCCACTGTCACATTCTGCATCGTGACAGGGATCCCAGCTGCTGTCTCAGATACAGGAACCGTGACTGTAGAGTCCCCTCTGTCCCTAAACCTTGGCTCCGAGCCCCACCTCTGCCCCTCATGAGTTAAAGCCATTCAGAAAAACTCTTCACTCGCTTAGCCCTGACTGCTTTACCAGAAAACAGAGCTTGAGCCTCCTTCATGAAGCCCTGAGCAGGAGTCCTTGGTGCTTGTATTTTCGGAATCACAAGCATGTGTACAGTGCTGAACCCATCTCAGAGAGGACTCTGTCCATCGAGGGCAGTAGCTGTGCTACGAACATTTCCTGGAAGGGGAGGCTGACATGTGACTTGTAGGCCTGCGTTGAGATGCCTGCTTTGAGATGCCTGTTTTTAAATATAAACACTTGAACTATGGAAAAATGTTGACCTAAGGGGCAATATTGTTGTTTACCATACTTAAACAGCACCTCAGAAGAACGTCAACAAAAATTTTGCAAATGCCATGGTGTGAACTGAACACTTTGATTCCAGGGGAACAGGGTCCTAACAGCTGCCCATATTTTCTCATTACTTCACAGGAAGAATAGGCGAGGCGTTCTGAGCACACAGCCAACTGCAGGCTCAAGGCTCTGTCCTGCTGAGCCTGAGTGCTGGGATGGCACCTGCCCACAGCTTTGTGCATCCCTCCCTCACTGCTCTCCTCTGGACCTCACAGCGCTGGCTTCAGAAACCCCAGGGATTGCGTTTCTTTTGAAAAAGGATACTACAACATTTGAAGTACACAACAAGCAAGCTGTCTAAGTCTCACATTCTCTCTGGTCACCAGACCTGGCTTACAGTTGGGTTTTTGTTGATGTATTTTGTTAGGTTTTTGTTTGTTTGGTCAGCTTGGTTTGTTTGTTTTTGTTGTTGTTGTTGTTGTTTTGTTTGTTTTTGTTTTTAATTCTCCTACAACCTATTGTGCAGTTAAGCTGAGAAGCCCTAAGGTTAGCTCTCCACAGCAGGGCATCTATTGATGTCTTAAATGCTCTTGATCACTGAGCTGTTTGTTGACTTCAAGGCAGCGGTTAAATGTGTGCTGAGAAAACAAGTGAATGAAAGAAACCCAACAGGTCCAGAAAGATGGTATATTCAAGTTTACTTTGCCACTAAGAAAATAACCATTGGCCGGGCGTGGTGGCGCACGCCTGATCTATAAAGTGAGTTACAGGACAGCCAGGGCTACACAGAGAAATCCTGTCTCGAAAAAAAACAAAAACAAGAAAGGGAGAGAGAGAAAGAGAGAGAGAGAGAGAGAGAGAGAGAGAGAGAGAGAGAGAGAGAGAGAGAGAGAGAGAGGAAGGAAGGAAGGAAGGAAGGAAGGAAGGAAGGAAGGAAGGAAGGAAGGAAGGAAGGAAGAAAGAAAAGAACCATTTATGAAAGAGCATTTTGGGAAATCCTCAGCCTCCTTAAACACTGGCCACTCAGTGAAGGAAAGGGTAACCCCTTCTCAACACCACACCCTTATCAGAACCTCTACAGATATCCTAAGCGTTCTGACCACGCTCCTTTTATTTTTTTTTAAATAACATAGGTCTCTTCTCCTAAAGGCTGAAGAAATAATCAGTCCAGTTTAGAAATTTTGGAAAAGGCACAAAAGTAAAAATAACATCAAAAATTAGTAAATCTAAATTGAAATAGATAGCCACTGTTAATATTTGGGTGATATCTTCCCAGGCTTAGTTTTTACAAACTATAAATTCCCATTAGCACTGAGGCACATATCTGTGCCGTGCTCTTTCACAACTCCTAACATTATCATTAAAACTGTGACTTAAATGACTTAATTAGGGTTGACTCTGATGGAGGGACTTCATATTCCTCTCCTGCATTCTGTGCTACTTTGCTTATTGCTATCATAGACAGACTCAAGGATAAAGTTTTCTTAGCACACCTCACTGCTTTAAGAACAGAAACCTCAGAAGCTACCATGCAAATAGATAAGAACTTCTTTCCTTTTAGGTGATGCAGGGAATTGACCTGGGGACCTTGGGCATGGCAGGCAAGTGAGCTATTCCTGAGCTATATCCCCAGTACAATAGGACCATTTTGGCTTTATAACTTGCCTCCAAAAGCAGCTGTTCCAACCCCATTCCCCTAGCCCACTCTATTGTAACGCTGTAATTATCGATTAGCATTTTCGTTCTTTGCTGACATTTTTCATGCCAGCTCTCTACTGCTGTCCTGTTATAATAGCATCAAAGATGACAAGGACAGGTTCTCAGCAGCAGCAGCCAGGGGTTCTCACACCAGCATGGTCTCATCACTGTGGAATGCTTCCCCTGCCTGGAGCACCAGCCAACCCACCTCTGCAGAAAGTCGTCTAGGTGAGGCTGCCTCTGCAAGGTTCTCCATGCCCCAGTGAGCTTGACCCGGTGCTTCTCATGGATAGGAGACAAACGGGAATAAAGATTCCCACAACCCACTTCTCATCTGCCAAGGAGGAGGTCAGCTGCTGGGCCTCACCTTGTTTCTGGCAAGCACATTGGCTCCGGCTTTAACGAGCAGCTTGGCTGACTGGCTGAATCCGTGCCAGGCGGCTTCATGCAGGGCTGTATTCCCATCCTGAGTGACACACAGGCAAGACAACACATCACCCAGGCTCTGGTTCATCTCACCCAAACACCCTGCTACAGTAGCTACAGGGCCTTCTGCAACCAGTGCCCATCAGAACCACAGAGCACAGGAGAACATCTGAGTGGCCAGTCTCTGCTCTCCTAGAAACAGCAGGACAGGGGCTATTCTGGACACGTGGAGGAAAAATGGCCTCCAGAGATGTAGTGGGTGGGCCAGGGCATAAGGCTCCTTGGAAGCATGCCTTCCAGAGCCTCCCACAGCTCTGTCTGTAGAAAACAGCATGCTTGGGATGGCTCACTGTCATTCCTCCTTCCCAGTTCCTCTGTCCCCCTAGGCTCCACTGTGTTCCTGATACCAGAAAACACCCTGAAAAATGGGCCTTATTACATAGAAAATACCCCCAATCCCATTTCTTCACACACACAAAGTATTTATTTAGTTATTGAAGATAGAGTCTCACTATTTAGCACTGGATGACCTAGAACTTGATATATAGACTAGGTTGGTCTCAAATCCAGAGACCCTGTGAGAGCTAAGATCAAAGGCATGCAACACCATATCCTTGTCTTTGTCAAGATTTAGTGGTCTCTGGCTTAGCATTAAGCCCCAGGACTCTAAAAGACCAGTCATCAAAGAAACACTGATTATAAATAAGCTAACCAAGGCTTCTAGATACATGGCTTTTAAATATAAACTAATAAAATGGCTCCCATTGGCTTAAGTTACTAGGAGACAGGGAAAGAAAGACGAGCAAGCAGGGACATACATGTAGCTCCAGTCTGTTGTGCTCAGACAAGGATACAGTCTCCAGTTACACGCAACGAAAGATGTGCACAAAAGAGGTAAGGCCCAGTGCACGTGGCACCCAAAAGAGGAGAGCCATGGGTCCAGAGCAGAGGAGTAGGGCAATGCTGGGGAGGGCAAGAGGTCCCCAGGCCCAGCTGGAGCCACTACTGGAGCAGCAGCAGCAGAAAGACAGGAAAACAGAAGGGCTCTGGGCTCTGGACGAAGCACTCCTGAGCCAGGGCCCTGGGATGCAGGGAGGAATCTCGTATATCACTTCCTGTCAGCCCACTTTTCTGCCTGTCACCTCTTAATGAAAAGCTGGGGCTTGGGAGAAAGACACAGAGGCCACAAGGCACTAAATACAAACATTCACATTCTGAGATTTGACCATTTAAAAAACACAGGGCTAGTATACTATGTGTCATTGGGATTCTTATTAGAAAGAAATGATTGGTTTTTTTTTTTTTGTTTTCTTCTTCAATAGCTAGAAAATTTAACCTGCTTGCTCAATCTAAAACACTGAGCCCCTGAGGGTGCCTCTTCCTCTCTCTCTCACCTCCAGTTTTTAAACACACACAACATCTGGAGTCCCAGATATTCTTTCAGAGATATCTAGGTTGACCTCTCTGGTTGCCTGGGAGAGGGGTAGCATCCTGACCATTCCACAGTGAGTCAAGCTGGCTCCTCAGCTGACTGTGGAGTCAGCCCTTACCATCCCACTCACCTTGTCCTGTCTGTCCAGGGCACACCCCTCCCGGATAAGCGCTGTGAGGATCTCGGTGTTTCCCACCACAGTGGCCCGGTGCAAGGCTGTCTGGTCCCCCTACAAAACGACATAGAGGCAAGAACAACAGATATCTCTAGCAGTCCCATATCGCTCCTTCCTTAAGCCAGTCTCTGGGGTATCTCTTATCTCCGCCAGGAGGAGACTGGTTCCTTGCAGAAGGGCTGGGTCACCATGGGCAAGGCAAGCTTTGGGGTCCCATTAGTAGAGAATGCACGCAGCAGAGCGATCTGTTCATAACCTGGGAGGGATCTAATGTCAATTGCAATAATAGCTGTCGGCCTCAGATCTACCTCTGAAGGAGAGCCGGGCTCTTTCTGGCTGCCTAGTGGAGACATGTCTGGGAGTCAGGATGCGTATGGCATACGGTTCAACCAGCAGCTCTTGCCATCCGGATTCCCTGCGAGGTCCTCGGGCCCAGATTACAGAGGATAATCACTCTCCACTTGTGACAGTTTAAGGGCCTCATGCTTTGATGACAGGTGTGTAATTTGTTCACTGATTTGCGCTAGCCCCAGAGCAACATGAGGGTGTGAGGACCCCAGCACCGCAGCCTCCTACTGCATATCTCTGAGATGGCTCCTGCTGATGTATGCCGCGTTCTGACCCTTCCTCAGCAAGGCGATTCCCGGGGTGACTGGTTTTCCTCTGCAGGCACCAAAGCAGAACTTGACTCTCCGCACTGACTGTGGCAGACAGGAGGAGGAAACACCCTGGAGAGTAACGAAGGGATCTGACCTCTGGGCTTCTAGGAGCACAGTTCATCTCTGGCACACACTCAAGAGTCAAGTTACGGCAAAGTCAGGTCGTGCCTGAGGTCCAGGCTTGAAAGGGGAGATGGCTGAGCCATGTGGATAGTTTCAGGTAAAAATAATAAGCCAATGGCCAGGGGATCGGGAGAATGGGTTGTATATAGTTGTGCACAGCTTGTAGGGCCTCAGGAACCTCACAGGAAAAGGCAGGACCAGGGTTCTCCTTCCTTTGGGATTCTATGATTCAGCTGATATAGTAAATGTTCCAGAGAGAGAGCACAGAGGGGCAAGGTCACATGCCTGTGCCTTGCTGAAACCTTGTCCAAGAGAGGCAGCAGAGACCGGGAGAGAGGAAGCAAAGAACAACTTCAGGAGGGCTGTACTGCTAACTATGGTAGCTTAGATGGAGTTTAGTGACCTCACTGTGATTCATCACAAAGAGACACATGAGAGATACTCGATCCAAGAAGAAAAGTTCTGGAAATAGAACATGGTTGGCTGGTGTGCAGGACTTTACCCAGAACTGTACGGAAATGTGGTGAAGAGAATACAGAGAATACATTTCATGTTACCATATGTGTGTGTGTGTGTGTGTGTGTGTGTGTGAGAAAGAGAGAGAGAGAGAGAGAGAGAGAGAGAGAAAGAGAGGGAGAGAGACCATACTAAAACCCACTCAATTCTAGCCAAAGCACACATGTACACATGTGGCTGGGTACATTGGTACACACCTATAATCCCAACACTGAGAAGGCAAAGGCAGGTGAATTATGAGGTCAAGGCCAGACCTGGCTATACAGTGAGACTCTGTATTTCCAACACAAAATAACCTCAAATTTCTTAAAATAAAAAATTTAAAAGTCTCTCTTAAAATCCACATGGAAGGTGCTGGAGAAATGGCTCAGCGGTTAAAAGCACTGTTACTCCTCCAGAGGACCCAGACTCAATCCGGAGCATACACAACACATGGTCCAGAGGGCCCAGATTCCATCCCAGGCACCTACATGGCAGTTTACAACTGTCTGTAACTCCCATTCCAGGGGATCTAATGCCCTCTTCTGGCCTCCGTGGATATCAAGGATGCATGTCGTACACATACTTACATGCAGGCAAAATACTCATGCACATCAAATAATTACATTTTTCTAATCTACAATGAGTGGTTTTCAACTTCTTCCTTGTTCTTTTGAATGTGCTTAGGTTGCTGGTGGAGAGCTGACGTTAATCATCCTACTCTGCTGAGACCCAGTGCATAGCACCAACCAGTGATGCAGATGAGCCCCCCAAACCCCCTGTGCAGCAGTGGCAGGTCTGGGCTGGGGCGCAGGGGTTTGAATGGGACGGCCCCCGTGGGCTCAAGTGCTTGAATGCCTGGGCCTCAGTTGGGGGAAGTGTTTGGCAACAGGTGTGACCTTGTCAGACCTGGGTTTTGAGGTTCCCAAAACCTTGAACTATTCCCAGTATTCTCATTCTCCCTTTCTCCCTCTCTCCCTCCCTCTCTCCGTGTCTGTCTGTCTGTCTGTCTCTCTGCCTCCCTGCTTCAGGATCATGGTGTGAGTTCATGTGTGATCATGGTGGCTGATTCTGCCACCGCCAGCCCATCACGGATTCTACCCCTCTGAAGCCATGAGCTCAGCTGAGTTTTTTGAAGTTGCCTTGGTCATGGTGTGTTATCACGGCACTGAGGACTGAGATAAGGCAGTGACCAACTGTTTTCGACCAGGTTTGATGCCTGCTCCAGAATCCCACCTATTACCACAACTGCAGTCAGAACCCATGGCTAGGGAGGTCATAGGCCCCAAGCATGGAAGCGCCAGCTATTGCTTTGCTTCAACAAGATGCGTTTCTCAGTCTGCCTTCCAAATGATGTCTGTGCCTACAGACCAGTGCTTTGGTTAGAAAAGCTTTTTTTTGCAGTGGTCATTGGTGACGGCAGGTGCTCATAACTGGTCAAAGTACTTTGCAACTTTATTTTTATTTTTATTTTTTTTTACTATTTTTGAGACAGGTTATCTCTGTGTAGCCCTGGCTGTCCTGGAAGCTGCTCTGTAGACCAGGCTGCCATTGAAGTCACAGAGATCCTCCTGCCTCTGTCTCCTAAGTCTGGAACTAGCAAAGTGCACCATCGCCTTTCAACTTTTTAATATTTAACATTATATAACTTGACACATTAGATAAAATTGCTACCAATTACAATTTAAGCCATAAGAAGACATCAGGGACAGGCCTGTCCCCTTTACAAACTTTTCTCCCAGTTTACTTGACAATATAAAGGACATGTAGAGGGCAGGGGGAGTGTGTCCAGCCCCAGCCCGAGCCCCCCGACCGTGGGTGACTGGCTCTGCTCTCAACGACTCATCCTTGAGGCCGTCGGCTTTCATCACATTACTCGTTAGATTTGGACGGCTTTTCTTCCTGTTCACCCTCCACGTGTCATACTTGGAGAGCACCCTTCCTGTGTGCCTTGTGGTAAGGAGGAGAATGTAACACTGAGAAGCGGCTGCCTGGAGATGATCTGGGCCGGGTATCAGGAGGGCTCTCCAGGCAGACTCATGCTCAATGCCCAAACACGCCAGATGGGATCAGATCCAGGACTCAGCACTTTAAAATTCCAATAAAGTTTCTAAGACATCTTATTTCCCTATCAGATTAGTCATGGGTTTTCCCAAGGTGGCTATAAAAAAAGATTGTTCTCAACAAGAAACGTGAGTTCAGATCTGACTCAGTCAGGTTCCTGACACGAGAGGCCTTTTAATCATCCCACAAGTGACAGGCGTTCTGCCAAGCGTTCCTGGATCAATCGGAGTGACCTTTTTAGAAGAAACTTGCATTCCCTGTAAAGTGGGAGCAACATGCCCTAAGCACTCAGGTCTTGTCAAGTGAGCCCACGAAGGCCTCGACTCAGGTCAAATGTTTCACCGTATTCCATGAGCTGCTCAGGAAATAAAGAGCTGGTGCAGCTCTGGGCCAGCGGGGCACCATTGCTGAGTACGGCTTTGCTCACCTACAGAGGCCGTTTGCTTCCTTTGAGACAACTTTCCTTTGTGAGGCTCTAACTTGAGAGAAGCAGCTAAACCTAACTCTCGGTTGTTCTTAGCAGAACATTCCAGAAGGACTGTCAGGACTCCAGGAGAGGTGACAGTTGGGTGCCGCCCTGGGGAGAAGCTGTCCTAAGCCAGTCAATCCTTCGAGGTTGCACACGTGACCAAGCATTCACGCCCCAGTCTAGCTGTAGTGTCACCGCTGAGAGCCTGGCTCTTTGCTGTCTGTGTGTGTTACCACTCTGCTCTTCATGGCGGGACAAACAGTGCTGTTCAAAATAGCTAAACTGGCCCCGGAGGCCTCCTCCAATCTTAGAAGCTAGCCCTCTAATGTTACCAAGGTGAGAAAGAAAGGCTCTGAGAAAGACAAAATTCAGGGGTGGGTGGGGGTGGGGTGGGGTTGGGGGTGGGGGTGGGGTGGCTGCCTACAGCCATGTGTGGAACTTCTTACTCTCCAGAACAACACAGCTAAACCCAGACTCTCAGGTGAAGTACATTCAGTTACCTGAGAATCAATTCTTGGCTCCTACAAGATTAAACCTACTAATAAACTATAGTACATTATTATTATTATTATTATTTTAAATATACTACTAGCTACATGTCCTCTTCAAAACATAATACGAAGGCTGCACTTGACCTACAAATGGACCCACACAGCAACTCTGACATAACCCTGCTTGAAGAGGATCTGTATTAACTAGGAAACTCTGAAACTGAAGAAAAGCTAGCTCTCTCAACATACTTTCTCAATATTCCCTCAATGTTTATTGACCCCTAACTAGTTATATTGATAAACTCATAATAATCTCACTCCTAGGACGGCTAACTAATTCAAATTGCAAAGCCTCGTTCCCTTTATGGCAAGCTGCCACCAGCTTTTGAAGCCAGTTAACCTCAGCACTGGTCTCCAAATGCAGCCGGTGTCCCCGTGAGGCTGGGGCTGCCTCACTCTGCAAGCCGAGAGAACAGCATAGAGGCTGCACTAAGTCACCCAGGATCTAGTTGTTGAATGACTAACTGAGAAGAAGCAAAGGACGAAACACTGCGGAGAACTAGAAGGCACAGCAACACCGCAGTTGGCACTCTGATCTGGAACATACTGGCCTGCTGGCACAACAGTCTGGACTGCCCGCATTCGACTTCCCCGAAGTTTCAGGGTTTCTCACTGCAGAGCATCTGAACCTGAGGCCTAAATCTTTGTTCTGAAATACTTTGATTTCTGTCTCCTATACAGTGAAAAGCACTGAGGGTTCCAAGCTCATGAAAGCAGCCCTGGTCGTGCAGGGTCAGAGCACACCCCGTTTGGCAGAAAGCCCCCAGGGGGCCAAGCATGCTGCGAGCAAGCCCTACACCAGGTAGGCGCTCAAAGCACGGGGCTGACCTCTTCTCTGTCAGATCTTCTAGGGTCCTTCCTAGCCTTTCTTCTCTGTTTTCTCTGATTTTTGTCTTCCTTCACGTTTTTTACCTTGGCCACAGGATCCTGCACTATTTCTGGGGTAGGAGTCATGTGCTTACTCATTGACCAATCAGAGATGGCATTTGAGCTCCACTGAGCGTTGATAGGATTAGCGGGAAACAAGACAGAATTTGCTCCCGGAGTTGCAGATTCTAAAGAACTGGTTTCCTCGGGTTGAAACTCATAATAATCCCACTCCAGGCCACTGAGGGTCATTCTTCCTCTAATTCTCAGATATTATCATGCCATAAAGATCAGTATCTGCAGAATATGAAGTTTGAAGTAAATCTTTATAAAGTCAGCATTGTGTGCGTCTATCCACCTCCCAGATAGGGAACTTCCAAAGTGACACGCCCCTCCATAGTTAGGTCTGCTCTTCTTTAATGATAATAAAGCAATTTATTTGCATTCTTGTAGATATTTCAAAGCATGGTTAGTACACAGGAATCAGGTAACATCAGTCCCGCCTCCAGTTATCACGCTGTCATTACATTGTCCAGTGTTTTATATCCTATGGAGAAACAAGGCATGCACTGTACTGAGCAGGAGAGGTTGAAATAAGAGCAGTGTGTTATCTAAACACAGGACTGTCTTTCCTTCTGCTCTGGCTCATCAGGGCTGTGCTGTGAGAATTCATGCCTGCTGTTTCCTTTCCATACCAAAAACATCACCCAGTGTCTGCCCCATGAGATCACAGCAAGCCTCAGACTCAGGACCTGAGAACCGATATTTGGTTGGGATAGGCTGGCATGCCTGGCATTGTGCCCTCGACACTAAGCAAGCAAGAAATTTAATTATCAAAGAGAAGCCTAGATTATTCCAACATGCTTGTACCAGCTACTCAAGGCCCCACCTTTCCTCTGATCATTTATTTATACCCCCTCCCTGTATTTTCCATCTGTCCTCTAAGGAGACGATATGGGTCAGGAATGTTATTTTTGGCTATAGTGTAGAAAAATAAAGTGTTATCACCCATGATAAAAATCAAAAGCTTTAAGCTAAATCAGCATTTACCAGAATAACACCCTTAGTGACCTAGTAGGCTTCAGATATAACCAGAGATTTATATGATACACTGATAAATCCTCTGCCCATGCATAAAAACCAGCCCACACACCTGCTTGCCTGCTTGCTTGCCTGCCCATAGATAGGGTCTCACAATATCCAAGGCTAGCCTCAAACCTGCTATGTAGCCAAGTCATTTGTGAATTGTGTTTGTCAGATTTTAGGATACTGAACAGAGTTGCAAGGGATATTATAGCTGGTGTTGCTAAAAGTGAATCTGGAAGAAGTTCAGACTCTGTAAGATGCTGTTTTACTCACAGAACTTTTTTATTTCTCAGAATTCTACTGTGGTGAGCGGGCTCAGTGGTTAAGAGTACTATCTGCTCCATTGAAGGGTGAGTTTGATTCCCAACACCCACAGCTCTCCCATGGCAGTTCACAACCATATATTATTTGCAAATAACTCCAGTTTCAAGGAATCCAATATCCTCCTCACCAGGCATGCCGGGTTGCACATATACATATGCAGGCAAAACACCCAGAATAAAATAATAGAAAAATAGAAAAAAGTTGAACCACTTTCTGAAAATAGTTCCCAATCACACTGCCATAAGGTTTTCTCCAAATAACTCATTGGAGGGCAATTTACACGACCACTCCTCAAAGACTCCACCTTCTCCAAAGATGCAAGAGAACAGGGCTCTGTGCTGTGCAGTCCCACTTATCCAGTGCTCCTAGACGCAGACCTGACACGTGATGTTAGAGGCCCCAGCGTGAATCCTGTCCTGGTATATCCGCGAGCTGATGGAGTCACATCTCAGTAATAGCACAGAACTCTTCCTAGAGGCCTTGTTCATGCATTCTAAATCCCTACTCCCCTTTTAGTTGGAATGGAACTTCCAACTAAAGGAAACTATAAGAGAAATTAAGATTAAAGGGGGCTGGGGGAGGGGAACGGGTTTAAGATTCACCTTTGCTTCAGCAGTAAATGTGGTCGAACATACACCTAGTGGGTCTTTCCCACTGCCGGAGTGTGTCCTTTGTTCTAAGGCAGGTCACAGGTCTTAGAGACTGTGCTCAAATGCTAATGGGGTGATAGGGACCCAGAGTGGAAGAGTCTCCAGCAAACTAGAATGGGTCGCCCAGCAGGTATTCCCAAGAACACTTCTCCCAGCACAGGGACCAGGCTAAAGCCAAAACCCTCTGGCATTCTTCCACCCTCCCTCCTCATACTGCCAGCATCGGCACTGCATGGAGGGATGCAGGCAAGTTCCGTGCCAACCCTGTTCCGGAGGGAATGACGCCACTTACATCATCTTGCACATCGAGGTCACAGCCAGCCTTCAGCAAAATCTGCACCACAGAAAGATGACCCTTATTGGCAGCGAGGTGCAAGGGGGTCCGGCCATGCTGTTAATATAAAAGAAACGATTGGTTTTAGAATAAGATAACCCCAAGCAGGCAGGACACTAGAGCAAAGATGACACACCAGCTTTGAGGAACACCCCTGCCCCTAACCCAAGTTGTTCTTTGGCTCTGGCAGGGGATTCTCAACCAATTTATCCAGAATTGAAGTTGCCTTGGCTATCTGTGGCCAGGGCTACATTGTGAGACCCTGTCTCACTCAAAACAACAGCAGCAGCAGCAGCAAAAACAACAACAACATATGTTTTAAAAAAGCAAAGATTTCCCTTAGTGCATAATTTTTTACATCTTTTAAATAAATTTACTTATTTATTTATTTATTTATTTAATGTATGTGAGCACGCTGTCGTTCTCTTCAGACACACCAGAAGAGAGCATCAGATCCCATCACAGATGGTTTTGAGCTATCATGTGGTTGCTGGGAATTGAACTGAGGGCCTCTGGAAGAGCATTAGCCATCTCTCCAGCCTCTCCACATCTATATTTTTAAGCACCAAGTAAGTGGTGAAATGTGGGAGTGTTTGCCCTCCTGTTTTGGTGCTAATAACACAAGGTGGTAAACGGCTGTGACCAAGAATCTGTGAGGAACGTGGGTGGAAGACAAACACACTCATCAGCTCCTGAAGATCTAGTCAGTAACTCCATCAACTTAAAAGCCTCTGCCTTCTCTTAAAAACAGATCTTAAAATTACAAAAGCAACCATTTAAAAACATAGCATACTAAGATCCACATACCCACCAACTATTTAAAAACAAAAAAATAAAAATTCAGAGACTCCATTGCTGTTCCTTCCAGACCTCTTAGTGGCCACTAAGAACTAACCTTTCTTATGAATTTGGTATTTATCTATCCTCTGCCTTTCATTACACTGCCATTTCCTGTCTACTGCCAGAGGCAGCATACAGATTAATGTTCCAAACCTATGTCAGGCATGTAAGGCTACAGAGTATCTGTCTGCTTTCCTTGTAATTGTGTTTGTTGTTGGGTTTTGGTTCTATTATGGTGATGTACATTGTTCCCGTTTCCCACTTGGCATCCAGCCATCCCCTGTGGACTGCTATGAGGGCTTAAGTTGTGTTTTGAGTTGAAATAACTGCCTAAGAGACCTATAAACAAAAATGCCTCTAACCTGTAAGCTCCACTTGCCCAAGGACGGCTAACTTCCTGGAAGGTCGGGGCTGTTTATGAGAGAATAAGCCATAGGTTTTCTCTTCTATAAACAAGGTTGGCTGCCCCAAGCGCACGGGATGTGCTTGATCACAAAAGGTGGGAGGTACTCAGACAATAAGTACATCAGGATATGCGCTTGCCCAGTTAGACAAAGGTGAGACCGTAGCCTTGTGGGTTTTGCCTTTATTAGCCTAGAGTGATTTGGTGCCACACTTTGGGAGTCCTGTGTATGGACCTGGCCAGTGTCTCTCATCCTGGTCAGGATTTAATATTTGGCTCGAATCTTAGAGTAGTGGTCTGATTCTAGCCCAGTAGGATTAGCTCCACTGAGATGGGATTCTCAGCCCTGTGGCTGAGTCACAGGGAGAATCAGTCCCTTCCCTGTAACTGTGATAAGTTTGTGGGGTCCCATGGTACATGGTACCCCAAAGCAAAGGCCTGATGAGTGTGCATTAGCTTAATTCAGGGAACTCACTCTGCCAAGCTCCTGACTCTCCAGGCTTTATTGGAGACATCCTGTTTTCCCTCAGCATTTACTATGAGGGAAAGTTTAAGTGACTATGGATGGCATTTGAGAAAAAGGGACTAACGGGGGCCTTGTATCCAGCCGTTCTCACTGAGAACCCACTGCCCTCATTGATATTCTAGTGGGATAAACATGTTTATGATCCCGATAAAGCACCAGTTAGCCATGATAACCAACCGTGGAGAAAACCACAGACAAAAAAAGGATTTTAATTCCAAGCCATGAAATCCAATCAAAACAGTAGAATGAATCTGGAAAGAAAGAGGCCAGAGTATGCTTTAAAATTAGAATTCTTAATTAAGGGACAAAGTTACTCCTAAGAATTAGGCTACAAAAAAAAAAAAAAAAAAAAAAAAACTTCACAAAAAAGGCAAGGTCATAAATGAGACAAAGGACTGACCTCTCTCTCCTAGGCAACTGCTACTTCACCTTGGTCCTTTCCACAAGGCACAGTGCCCAGATGGCGGGTTTCACTCATTGGGTTCAGGCTCAGGCTCCAACTGTCATTGTATGTCCTTGTCCATGACCTTGTATCTCAACGCTGACTGAGGGACCTTCACCCCCCGATTTGGACTTCACAGTATCCAGAACTATGAGAAGCAAAGGTCTGCTGCTTGGGCAGCCAGCCTACAGCTTCTTCTTTCAGACACTGGAATGGACTAAGATAGGTTCACACCAGATCCCATGCGTGAACACACCCAGAAATGCAATGTCCCTGAACTGCAGACGTGTCCTAGTCCAACGTCATCAGAGTCTTCTTGTGGAGAAGTAAAAGGCTAGGGCTGTTGGAGCCAGAGAGGTCTCAGTCAGATCCAGCAATGCCTGGTGATTTCGTGTAGGACAATTACCTAAGCCTGCTTTCTCGTCTGTCAAACAGGAGTGGACTCCACATCTATACACACTTGACATAAGAATGAAGTACAATCCTCCATCTAGTGTGAGGTTCCCTACTGTTGCTGTCTGTCAGCCCCCAAGCTAAGGAAGTCCCCAACTGCTGTGCCTCTTGGACAGACACCCCTATACCTTCACCACAGCAAAGCGTGGTGAGCTAGTCACACTGTCATATGGGTTTGGATGAAGAGAAAAGACTCTCATTTTCAAGGCTCCCACTCATCAGTCCCTCCTTCCATGTCTGCTTCCATTCTGAAATCTGCTCTGAAGTTCCCACTTTGTGCCTCTGCTTACAAAGCCTTCCTCTCTGGAACACCCTTCTCCAAACTTCTCCTCCTCTGTTTCCCGGCCACCTCCACATTCATGGCATTGGGCATTTTGTTAGAAAACCACAGAGCATCCTGAGTCCAGCTGGGGTGTGATCTCCTGAAAGAACTGTGCCTCCCATGAGTGATGAATCAGGTTGACACTGGGTGGTGGGAAGGTCATATGTAAGTGGCCCAGGACTCCTGGAGCACAGGGACACTGCAGCAAGTTCCACGATACTGGTGTTTTAGTTAGGGTCTTATTGCTGTGAAGAGATACCATGACCATGGCAACTCTTATAAAGGCAAACATTTAATTAGGGCTGGCTTACAGGTTCAGACATTTAGCCCATTATCATCATGGCAGGAAGACTGTTAGCACAAAGGCAGACATAGTTCTTGAGAACATTCTGATTAGCAAGCAGTAGGGAGTAATTGTGAGCCAACAGACCTGGATTGACCTTCTGAGACCTCATACTTCCTCCAACAAGGCCTCCTAATAGTGCCACTCCTTATGAGTCTTTGGGGGCCATTTTGATTCAAACTGCCACAGCTAGATTGACTTTAGGAGATTCAAGGATGGATCTGCCCCCAGGGGACATGTTGGCTTCCCGAGCCACTAGAGCAGATGCAAGCACACAAGGGGGGCTTCTCTGAGAAATCTCTGGGTGCTTACTTAATTCCCTTGCTGGCCTCTGGGGGGCTCAGCAATAGTGAAAGCAGCCGGAAGCTGTCAGGACTGGTGGGGGAGGAACCGTAAGCAGGAGAAAAGACTGCGTAGAACAAATGCTATGAAGACGTGTTGATACATTAGTATCATAGATTTTAACCTAGTTATCCTCAGACAAGCCTGACTCAGCCTAGACCATCAGATCTACAGAGAACAAGGAAGAGCAAAGACAGCAGCAGCAGATGCCTGCTACACTGAAGATACTTTGTTAAGAACCTCACACCTGTTAGCTCATTCACTCCTCCAACTCTGTAAGGTAGACACTATCAAACCCATTTTACAGATGAGGAAGCAAAGGCATAAAGAGACTCTCACTTGTTCTAGAAATAGAAACTCAGCCCTTGAAGCCCTCTGACCCTACCCCCATGCTCTGATTTACCCATACACTGCCCGTGTGTGTGTGTGTGTGTGTGTGTGTGTGTGTGTGTGTGTGTGTATGCGTGAGCGAGCGCGTGGTTATGCGCTTTCTATTGATGTTATAAACACCATGATTAAAAACTAACATTAAGAGCTTATCTTACATTTCCATGTCTAAATCCGTCATTAACGAAAGGCAGGGCAGGAAACTGAGGTAGAGACCATGGAAGAATACTGCTTATTGGCTTGTTCCTCATGGCTTGCTCGGCCTGCTGTCTTACACATCCTAAGAACACCTACCCTAGAGGTGGCACCACTTTTCATATCAATCATTAATCAAAACACTGTCCCACAAACTTGCCTACTGACCAATGTGATACAGCCAGTTGCTGACCCAAGCTTGTGTCAAGTTGTCCAAAAAACAAAATAGCACAGGGGGTTTCGGCAGTGGAGAAGAGAGGTCTGTGTCTGGCTTTTGGGGTGCTCTTGGGTTCTTGAATGCTGTGCCCAGATCCTTTGGAGCTCTTAGATAGACATCACCTGGTTTCCTCAGCTCTGAAGGCACAGGCAGAGGTTTTCTCTTTCTCCATACTACTAACCCCTGGGGAGCTTAGCTGTGCTGTCTAACCAGCTCCTTCCTGCAAGGGTTTCCAATCAGCGTTAGGACCCATCTACCAGTTCTCAATCTCCTTGGGTGAGCGATCTATGACAGGTGGGAACATAGGAGGAGACAAGGGGCAGGGATACGTTTCCAAGGAGTGTCCCTGTGGCTAAACCTGCCAGCCTGGCCTGCCCGGGCGAGAGGGATTCCTCTGGCTGCCCTTTCCTTGGTGCCCACCTAATTGTCAACAGTGCATAACACTGAATCGGTACATTTCTTGGGCATGCTTTGGCGGTTATATCCACAAGCTACATAAAAGCATGCAGCTCCTTGTAGCAACGGTACATCTCATGCTAGTAGTCCTACCTCTCCCCTGGGCTTCAGTATCTCCTGGAGGACTAGCTGCACCATAGACAGCTTGGTGTCTTGCCAGAGTTCCTGATTTGGCATCTGGGTAGATCATACTAATCTGCATTCCTAATAACCCTAAGGTGGATGCTAAGAGTGTGTGGACCACCAGAGTGAGAGCTACTCACTTAACCCGCTACTTCTGAGCCCTACCACACTTTAGATGTACCTATAAACTTTTTGTTTATTTGCTTTTGTTTATTTTTTCAAACAGGGTTTTTCTGTGTAGTCTTGGCTGTCCTAGAGCTCGCTCTGTAGACCAGGCTGGCCTTGAATACACAGAGATCCACCTGCCTCTGCCTCCCGAGTGCTGGGGGTAAAGGCATGCGCTGCCACTGCCCAGCTCCTGTAATCTTTCACAAAGATGCATTTACTTTCAGATGTACGAGCGTTTGCCTGCATGTACATAGGTGCCTGGTGCCTGTGACGTCCAGAAGAAGTTGTTCTATCCCCTGGAACTGGAATTACTGGTGGTTGTGAATGATGCAAACTAAACCTTAGCCGTCTACAAGAGCATCAAGTGGTTTTAAGCACTGAGCCATCTCCTGGGCCCCAAGTTACCTATAGTCTTTTAATAAATCTGAAACATGCCGAGCAGTGGTGGCACGCGCCTTTAATCCCAGCACTAAGTTCAAGGCCAACCTGGTCTACAAAGTGAGTTCCAGGACAGCCAGGGCTACATAGAGAAACCCTGACTCAAAAAACCAAACCAAAACAACAATAACAAACAAAACAAAACAAAAACAAAAAAGAAACATAACCACCAAAGGGTTAAAATCTATCAACGTTATGTGGGATTCTGAGAGAGTATTTCTAGGATTTCCGGCGATCCTAGTGTGCAGGTGGAGTGGTGACCTGCCTGACCCCTCTGAAGCTACTTACTGGTTTCCTCAGGATGGGCCACCCCAGGCCAGGAGAGTGAGACGTGTACCCCTCATTTCTCCTTCATCCAGCCAAGGTGAGATAAAGGCTCAGGCTGCCTCACTTCAGGCAGCCAAAGAGTAAACACAGGCTGGAGACACTGTCAATGATTCTGGGCACTGAGTGTGATGGGCATCCACAGAGCTGATGCATTGGAACACCAGAGTGTCACCCTTCCAGCAGGTAACCCATAAATTATACCCACTGGTGATTAGAAAGAGGAGCAAAGTGATCCCTGCCCTCCCCTGAGCGAAGCAGGGGGGGCTGACAGGGACATTCTAGGAGGAGGAGTCCCCCTGAGATAGTGGTCTACCAACAAGGATGACACAGACAGGTAGCCAAGGCAAACTAAACACAAAGGAAGACATGTCTTCCCCCTGTATGTTCAGGCGAGGATGCTGAGAACTCTTTGAGAAGGTCCAGGCCTCGAGTGACTCAGAGTCACTTGAGAACCACAACTATAGAAAAAGGTCAAAGAAGATTCCATTGTCCCCAAAGCTTCCCAAAGTCTGGATGTGTGGGTCACACATGACTCGGGTCACTCATCCATGCAGGCTACAGCTCCTGCAGGTGTTATTACTAACGGGCAGACTTTCTGAGCCGCACTGCAGCTTTGCGAGTGGCCTGGACACTCTACCAGCACGCTTAAGAGAGTGAGGTACATGGGTGCTGGCTGTCACTCAGTCATTCCAGCAACACGGCTTCACTCAATGATATCCATCTGCCCGGACCCACACAGAGTCCTAGGGAGATTTAAAAACAACATATGGTCTACAGTTTTCCAGAGCTTTGTCTACTTGGACAAGTGACATATCACATCATAACCAGACCAGAGGTGACAAAAAGCAGAAAGACTGAAGAACTGTGTGATAACAGGACAAAATGTAATGGAACAGATGGTGACTCCTGACCAGGGAACAACAGCCATTTAGAATAACGATAATACCAGTAATTTGGAGAGATTATTTGAAGCATATTTTTAGTAATCAATTATTTCTAATAATTAGATTTCATTAATGAAAAAAATCCTTTTGTGGTGACACAGTAATCTTCATATTTCAGCTTTCCTTAAAAGTTCCCACCAGCAAAGTGATTAAAAATGGCTTATGGAATTTAATTGGCTGCTCAGGATTGTATTATCTCCTACAGTACACAGGATGCTAAGCAATGAGACATCATCAGCACACGCCCTTCAAAGGGAGGTACTCGACTACTCTTCAATGGACTGATCACCAGCACATGGTGACCCAGCACAGGATACACTATATATGGAGGATAAGGGCCATCTTCTTAGGGCAATGAGAGTCTCTGTCCTTTTAGCAACTGTCAATAGAAAGTTTTCCTCCTTTAATTTGTTGGCATAATGGTCCCTGAAATTCTCCCTGCATTCCTGGAACAACCCTGCCTGTTTGCAGGGCCTTCCTCTCTCAGTGAAGCTGTATTCTAGTAAGATGAAGAATTTCAGAGGTGCTGAGAAAGAGTAAGAACTCCTTATGCTGGCCTGGACACCAAGGCTCACATCTGGATAGACCCAGAACTTGGAAGGTAGACCAGAACTACTGGGAATTCCATGGGAATTAGACCATCTATATGGTCTGTTGCTTCTAGGGTCAACGTTTTTGTGTGTGATTGTTTTATTGTGGAAAATTATAGACAACATAAACATTTATTTTGTTACCTAGTTTTAAGTGTATGATTCAGAGGCAGCAAATGGATTTGTAGTGTTCCACCATCATGACTGCCATCCATGTGTAGGTTGGTTTTCAGCCTGTTTGCTTCTGTGTTCCCTTTCTCTCCCTACTGTGGTGGCTGGAATCTCCAGGGTCGTGCAGGATGGGAGTGGCCTCAGAAGGAAAGCGTTTTCCGTCTCATCTTGAAGCCCAACCTCAACGGAAGGGTTCATTTTGTTGTGCTTTTCTTTCTCAAGATGTCCTTTGCCCTACCAAGAAAACTCTTGACTTCTGAATTGCTGGGTTGGGAATAAAATGTTGTCAAATGCTTTTTCTTTTTTAATAAAGATTTCATTTATTTTTATTTTACATGTATGTATGTTTTGCCTGTATGCACACACACACATATATGTATATATGTATATCACATATGTGTATATATACATATGAATATGATACAAATCATGTGAATGTCTGAATATTTCTGTGTACTATATGTAACAGTGCTGAAGGAGGCCAGAAGAAGGCATTAGACCCTCTGGAACTGGAGTTACAGACAGCTGTGAGTCATCATGTGAGTGCTGGGAACTGAACCTGGATCCTCTGGAAGAATAAGTCCTCTTAAATGCTGGGCCATATTTCCAGCCTCTAAACGCATTTTTCTACATCTGCTGATATGATCATTAAGTCTTTTATCAGTATCCTTTGGGAACTGGCTCCAGGACCTCCAACGGTACTAAATGCAGATACTTATGTCCCATACAAAAAAAAGGCATACAAGCACCACACTCTTCTGGTATACTGCAGACTGCCGCTATCTAGACTATTTACAATACCAACGATAAACAATGCAGATGCTATGTAAATAGTTGCTATGCTGTTAATGGCACAAATAGAATGGCATGTTCAGTGCATGTTACAAGTACATTTTTTGTGGTTGTTACTACTGTATTTTGAGATAGTGTCTAACTATGTAACACTGGGTGGTCTGGCACTTACTATGTAAACCAGACTGGCCACCAACTTACAGAGATTTGCCTGCTTCTGCCTACTAAGTACTGGAATTAAATTCATGTGTCACTATAGCCAGCTTCAATTTCTTTTTTCATTTCCTCTATGTTCTCTTAAACTTTCTACAAATAAATGAAGATACTACAAGGCTTAAAGTCTCATCTAGAGATGAGGATAATTTATAGTTTCAAACAGTGTTTCCACCTTCAATAGGCTGAATCCACAGATGTGGATCCGGAGAATAAGGAGGGACAACTATACAGTTTAGTCTGTCATGAACCAAGTGTCTGGGGCTCCCCCAGAATCCAGATGCTGACGCTCTTTAGCCCTGAGTGCAATAGTGTATGCAGACGGGACCCTTGCGGGGTAAGTGATATCAGATGAGGTCTTCAGGTAGGTCAATGGTATCAGCAGCCTTTGAAGAACGGAGACTTCCCACTCTGCTCTGAGCTTGTGAGGACAGAGAGAAGGTGGCCATCTACAAGCCAGAAAGAGCCCTCACTAGGAACCAAATCCACAGTTACCTCCATCTTCACATCACCCTCAATGGTGAGAAACTACTCTTTTGTTTCACAGTACAAACATGGCCTGACTAGAACCCCTGGGAATTTGTAGTCTATCCTTCTACTGACAGACCTGCAAGCTTGAAGTAAACTCTTGATCACTGTATAGGATTCTCTTTCCATATCGCTGTATTCGATAGAGACAGGGGTTATACACAAACCAGGCTTAACCACCACCCATTCAACCACATATCCTAAATCGCTGACTTAGAACAGCCTAAAACATACAACAGCTAACTGGCCAGAAGCAATGCGCTTGCTGAGGAAGGAATTTCAGCCTCTAAACATGCTCCTCAATCTATTTTCTGAAGTTGCCACAGATTTAAAGAAGGAAGACAGAACAAAGAAGGTCTCTGAGTACTCCTCAGCACCCACCCACTACCACCCCCACCCCCACCACCGCACCCACCACACCCACCCACCCCATCAGTTCTGGACAGAGGACCCCAGGGCAGCTCAGAGCTGGGGAGGCAGTGTTCCTCTTGGCATCTTTATTGTCTAACACCTGCCAAGCACGAGTTGGCAGGTTGCTGCTTTGGGAATCTTACAGTGTGCTCAGGATTGGCTTGCATTTGTTCAGAAAGGTACAAGCACTAGGGAGGACTTTAAAATTGTGACACTCAAACTGGGACATAACATGTAGAGCAGTTAGGATCCATCAGGCACATTGATGAGACGGCTCAGTTTAAAGGGGCTCGCCATGCAACTTAGCAACCTGAGTTGGCTCCTGGAAAGGTTGGAGAAGAGGACAGGATTGGTAGGGGCTGGAGAGATGGCTCAGTGGTTAAGAGCACTGACTGCTCTTCCAGAGGTCCTGAGTTCAATTCCCAGCAACCACATGGTGGCTCACAACCATCTGTAATGGGACCCAATGCCCTCTTCTGGTGTGTCTGAAGAAAGCGAAAGTGTACTCACATACACTAAAATAATAAATCTTAAAAAAAAAAAAAAAGGATAGAATCGGTAAAGTTATCTTCTGACCTTCACATACATGCTGTGACACCCATCACTGCCCACCCCCCATATCATGAATTTGCCCACAAGAAATAAATAAAGCATTTAAAGACCTGTTGCTTGGGAGTTTAGGACTTAGGACCTACATGGTTTGGGGGAATTGCATGGTACTTCTCGGGGCTACTGAACACTTAGATGTGTAGATGGAGGCTTTCTATGCAGTCTTCTGAGGCAGTGAATACAAGTGGCACTGACTTAACATAGTGGAGAGGCGATGCATGGCCTCCTATGGAACACCCAGGCAGTAGCTCATCTCTCGGCCAGGCCTGTCCAGAGCTGGAAAGCAAACAAGGCCATCTCCAGCCCCATAGAGTACCACTTAACTAAGCCCTACTACTACTGAGGGCACCCAGCCCAGAAAAGCCAAGGAGGGTCTATTCCTAGGTCCTGAGGCTTGTTCTCCTCAGTCATAGTACAGCTCCTCAAAGGCCCAGGCAGAGGGCTAAGCCAACCCCTTCATGTAAATTCTTACAGCA
Organism: Mus musculus; assembly: GCF_000001635.26. Taxonomy (NCBI): domain Eukaryota; kingdom Metazoa; phylum Chordata; class Mammalia; order Rodentia; family Muridae; genus Mus; species Mus musculus. Next base: position 32,847,093 of record NC_000070.6, read on the forward strand.
AACCCCCAATCTGAGCGGTCCTCATCCAGTCTGAGAGGTCATCATCTCTCTCCTCCCTCTAGACAGCATCTCCTGAAGGTGTCTACATACCTTTGCTAGAAGCACGAGTCCCCTTGATGTCTGCATTATCAGGAGCCTCAGAGAGTAAGGTAGTGGTTATCATTCCATTATTGACCAGACACTCTTCTGGGTTTTTTCCCATAGGCAAGCCACATAAGAATTCACAGCACATACTGCACTACCATGACTGAAGCATCTATAAGGTATTTCGTGCTATTTGTCAAGCTCCACGGACTGTGTAATCCATGCACATAGAAGAGAAGTTCCCAGAGCACAGTGTATTCTCCTCTTGAATGCTTGGTAATCTCTCAAGCCCAGGCCACATCCCAGAGTCTCTTGAATCATACCTGGCCCAGCCTTTTTTTAAAGGCTGTCCAAATGTTCCTACCTGCAGCCAATCCTGAGAACCACTGACCCAAAGGAAATTCTGAGGACAATGAACTCCAGTGCGGACACGGTCATCATACTGATTGTAACTATGTCTTGTTTTGTTTTGTTTTTGTTTGTTTGTTTTCGAGACAGGGTTTCTCTGTATAGCCCTGGCTGTCCTGGAACTCACTTTGTAGACCAGGCTGGCCTCGAACTCAGAAATCCACCTGCCTCTGCCTCCTGAGTGCTGGGATTAAAGGCGTGCACCACCACGCCCGGCTGATTGTAACTATGTCAACTGAGCCTTTTCCTCTTATGTAAGCACTGTGCCTGGATGACCTCATTTCCCTGAAGGACTCCCGGCTACTTCACACACAGGACGTGAAGGCTTGAGAAGGTTAGCAAGCTTGCCAGGCTCACAGAGAAGGTGGTCCTGATTCCTTTTCTGCAAGCTTAATAGAAATTGGGAAAGACTTTCAGACGGGTAACAAATTTACAGAGACAGGACATAGAATGGTGGTCAGTAGGGGCTCCCGGAAGGGACAGAGGAAGGAGTTAGTCTCCAGTACAGACAGAGTTTTAGTGTGGAGAGATGGGAACGTTCTGGAGATAGACTGTGGGGATAGACAACGGTGAGTGAGTGGGCTATACAGCCCTGGACTATGTTGGGATATAAGGTGAGAACTGCAGTCAATGAGCCAGAGGTGACACAGACATTCAATCACAAGCCAGGGTGTGACTGGTGGTGATCCACTGTGAAGACCCTGTGGATACTGTCCAGTATTACACCACTGAGCACATTTTCACTTTACTGATAACCTATATGTTTGAAAAGTTTCCACTTACTGTTTGGTCTAGTTGTAACTTCTCAATGGTTTCACCATTAATACACTAAAATAAATTCTTAACACTGTATTATAATTGTTGCTCAGAACTACCACCATAAATCCATTTCCTCCAGTGATTTCTGACAATAATCCATAGAAGCCCAAGTTTTTCCATTTGAGATTTTCTTCTCATTGGCAATGCCTGTTGCAAAGCAGATATCTGAAGGCAGGCATAAATGAGCAGACAAGCACTTGCTGGCTGTGCACAAGACCATGGGGCTAATGCCCAGTGCCCCCGCGCATCTGACATCTTATTTAGCTTGGCATGCAAGCCTATAGCCTCAGTGCCCTGTAGTTTTCCCAGGGGAGTATACTGCTCCACAGAGCACAGGGGACCACGAATGGCAATAGCCACTATAGACCCCAGCCCACGCCCCATGTGGGCTCAGGAAGCAGTTCTGCTTTCCAGTTGTAAATAGAAGGCAAAGAGGGAAAAAGAGACGTGGGACCAGCATCCATTTTTCTCTCAGCCTACACCCCTGGCTCTTCTAGTTCCCAGAGGAAATGCTATGGACTCAGGCTGAACTGAAGAGAAACAGAGGTCAGAGGTCAGACTGTCTATAGTAGCTCCACAAGAGAATGCTAGGAAGGTAAGATGAGTTCAAATGTAGGGAAAGGAGGAACCTTCAAAGAGAGTGCCCAGCGTTCTCGCACACAGTGCTGGGGATGTCCATTGGCACAGCACATTGAACAACTGGCTCTGGCTGTCAAAATCACAAGGACACACAGTGTCCTTCTGGCCCAGCAGTCCCACTTGGAGAAATTTACCCTGCATAGAAGCATATTATGCAACATGACCTCAAAGTTAGTTAGTGCAGCATCATTAGCAAAAGCAGAAGATTGGCATAATTATTGCATCCACCAACACGGGATTAGACACCCCAATTATGGCTTCACCATGGATTATTGAATAAGCCACCAGGCATGGTGGTGTACACCTTTAATCCCAGCACTCTAGAGACAGAGACAGGCAGCTCTCTCTGACTTCCAGACCAGCCAAGACTACATACTGAGAACTTGTTTGTCTTGAAAAAGACAAGGGCTGGTGAGATGGCTCAGTGGGTAAGAGCACCCGACTGCTCTTCCGAAGGCCCGAAGTTCAAATCCCAGCAACCACATGGTGGCTCACAACCATCCGTAATGAGATCTGACTCCCTCTTCTGGAGTATCTGAGGATAGCTACAGTGTACTTACATGTAATAAATAAATAAATCTTTAAAAAAAAAAAAGAAAAAGACAAAACAATTTTAAAAAGGGGGTGGGGATGGGGAACTAGGGGTGGAAGAGATGTCTCAGCAGTTAAGAACACTGGCTGCTCTTCAAAGGACCTGGGTTCAATTCCCAGTACGCACATGGCAGCTCACAACTGTGTGTAACTCCAGTTCCAGAAAATCTGGCACCTTTGCACAGACATACATGCAGACAAAACATCAACGCACATAAAAATAAACAAATAAATCTCTTTTTATAAAGGGAGGAATGGGGGGAAGAGGAAATATATAATACCCTACAATTTGTGTAAAATGGAAAATGTATACAGTTTGCATGTCTGTGTGTGGAACGTCTGAGGAGGGGAATTATAAGAAACGAGAGAGAAACATTGGGAGAGAAGCTAACGAGAGACAGGGCAGGACAAAGACTAGCCAACAAGTGTGTAGATCATTACCTCTTAAAGATGGAAATAATTCGGATATTTGGTGTGGGGGAGGGGTGGTACCAGGGATTAAATTTAGGGTCACATGCATGTAAATATTCTCCAAATGAGCCCTCCCCAGACCTGTTTTTATTCTGTATTCATGAAAAGATTATTAGTTAATTTACTTATTTTATACATTTGAGTACTTTATCTGTATATAGATCTGGATGCCAGAAGAGAGCATTGGATCCCATTACAGATGGTTGTGAGCCACCATGTGATTGTTGGGAATTGAACTCAGGACCTTTAGAAGAGCAGCCAGTGGTCTTAACCACAGAGCTAACTCTCCAACCTGCTCTTACCCTGTAATTTGAAATAAGATCTTACTAAGGTGCCTAGGCTAGCTTTGAACTTAGTCTGTAGTCCAGGCTAGCCCTGAACTTGCCACTTTGTTACTTCAACATTGTGAATAGCTGGGATTACACGCATACAATACCAGGTACAGCTTTACAATGCTTTTTTAGGATGCTTGTTTACCAAGCCTGATAAGTTCAATCAGTGGAAGCAACAGAGAGAGCCCACTGTTCTCTGAAAGCTGCCCTTTGATCTCTACTCATACACATGTAGCCTGTGTACACCTACACACACACACACACATACACACACACACACACACACACACACACATAACTTATACAATAAATAAATATAAAAGATTTTCCTTAAATACATTCTTAAAGTTCTAAAAGTGTGCTATACATAGGTGAATTTTTACTTACAGTTTTGAAGATTCCAGACTATGGTTAGAGGAGGTCATTGGACCACAGAGCCTGACAGAGTGAAACCACTTATCTGTGGCCAGTGAACAAAAGACAGGAAGGTGAAGAGTTAGGGCACACTGTCCCCTTGGGGCATGTCACCAGTGAACCAATGACTTGAGACTTCCTAGCAGACCCCACTGTGAGGGCTAAAGGTATGTTTTAAGTTTTAATTACGGTGCTTAAAAGATCTATAAAACAAAATGTCTCTAACCTATAAGCCCCACCTGGCCAAGGGCAGATGACCTTCTGGGATGCTGGGAGCTGTTGTTCAGGAAAGATAACAAGCCACATGTTTTCACTTCTGTAAACAAGGCTGGTTGCCCCAGCTGCACAGGATGGACCCGAGCACATACACACACCCAGATGGCAGGAAGGATGGAGCCTGCTGAGCTCTGCCTTTTTTCAGTACCAGACTAATGTAATTAATTCATGGCCATTCTCTAGGAATTATGGGCCTGGCCAGTGTGCATTGCATTAGCCAGTATTTAATAAAGTTTGCTTCAAATTTGGCTCAAAATTTGTGGTACTGGTTTTCTGCTCACCTGGTGGGATTAGCATCACCTCTTCACAGCCAGAGACCAGATCTTTCTAGCATGGATTTCTGGGGGACTTAACCAAACTGTAACAAAGCCCTTCATCCTCAGAGATGTCCCTGCTTTAGGAGAAAGATAGCACGCCTCTCATCTACAGTCACTGGTCTCTTGCAAAGCATGACCAGACTTACCCAGATAATGCCTCTCCGAGCGCTGACCCTAAGCATCCTCAGCCACTTTTGCTCTCTTGCCCTTTCCCGGCTAGTTACCTCTACTCTGACCCCTCTCTGTCCAGCTAAGGCCCTGGGTGCTTATGATCATGACTTTACTTGGCATGTGCAGATGTGAAAGAGCTGAGATGATGTTACCTGGAATAGACTGGGCCCTTAACACTTAAGTGAAGATACTTTCACCCTGGTATCATAAATCAGAGAGAAACCCATATGAAGGAGGGGGATGGGTGTCACCCCTGCAAGCCAAGGACCACCAACTACTGGAGAGATGGCTCAGAGGTTAAGAGCACTGACTGCTCTTCCAGAGGTCCTGAGTTCAATTCCCAGCAATCACATGGTGACTCACAACCATCTGTAATGGGATCCGATGCCCTCTTCTGGTGTGTCTGCAGACAGTTACAATGTACTCAATACATGAAAGAAAGAAAGAAAGGAAGGAAGGAAGGAAGGAAGGAAGGAAGGAAGGAAGAAAGAAAGAGGGAGGGAGGGAGGGAGGGAGAGAGAGAGAGAGAGAGAGAGAGAGAGAAAGAAGCAAGCAGGAATAGTCCACCCCCAGGATCAGACTGCACAGCCTGCAATAGCTTGCTCTCACTCTCTAGCTGCCAAAAGTCTCAAACGGGCATTTCCCTAGTCCAGGTGCCCTGTCCCTGGGAGCTTGTTATAGCTGCTATGGGAAGCCTGTAGAGTCTGTGTCTTTACCTTATTCCCCAAATCTCTCTGCAGGCTGGTTAAGTTAGTGTGTCCCTCTAGTGGGATCGTTATAATTTTAATAGATTCCCATTGTGCTCCAGGGATTTTCTAGGAATTTGCTCAGTCGAGATCGCCTATGTCTGGAAGACACATCCAAGTGCGCACACCGCAGCATACCATGAAGAACAGCAAATAATCGGCCTCCACAGGAGGCAGCTGCTCAAATGGTTCCGGTCTAACCACATAATGGCAGATTCAGGGCCATTTCGCCAAGGAAGTAGATCCACACAGTAAAGCTCTTAAATAGCCTATAAAGAGTCACTTTGCTGAGTATGGGCCCATTTACATTTCTAAGTGATTTAGACCTGCTTTTACTTGCATACATATTTTTGGAGACACACACAAATATTTCCTGGTTTTGGGAGCAGGACTCACGGGAAGATAATACAGGGAGGAGAAAAGAGAGACAGGGGAAGGAAGGAGGCAAGCTGGCAGCTTATGGTATGCCAGGCATTGTCCTCAATGCTTTCTGTGGACTCTTCTTCCTCTAGCCCCTCCCACCACCACCACCATGCTTGCTCCATGCACTGTTGTTACAGACAGCAGGCTACAGATAGATACAGTGTATGCCCAGGCTGAACACCAAGGAACGGCAGGAGTAAGCCCCTGGCAGGGTCACATGGGTATAACTAGGGGCAAGGACCGAAGCCCAGGCTGCCACCTCGGAGCTGGCATCTAGTCTGATTTTGTATCACCTGCAGATGTCCTTTTGTATCGAGGACACACAAGCCTGCAGCTGCAGAGCTTCTTTAAGAAGCTGTCAGATGGCCCTCATGAACACCGTCCCTCCCCCTCAGGAGCACCTGGGACAACGCCCTGTGCACAGCCTCCTGGGTTCTAAATCTTCTTTTGGTTTGGTTGAGACTCACAGCAAAGCTCAAAATGACCTTGAAGCTGATCTTTCTTTCTTTTTTTTGAGTTGAAAATGGATTTTTTTCCTTATACAATATACTCTGATCAGTTTCTCCTCCCTCACCACCTCCCACTTCCTCCCCACAAGCCCACCCTCGGGTTTTTTCTTTCTTTACAAAACAAACAAACAAAACCAGAATAGGACAAAGAAAAAAACAAAAGCACAAGAACACCCATGCAGAGACACCCATACACACACAGATTAAAAAATAATAAAATCAGAAACCATAATATATAAGCAAGAGCCCAGAAAGGTTTAAAAAAATACACACGCTTCATGAGACAAAACAAACAAACAAAACCTCCAAAAATATCATTGACTTTTTTGTTTTTTTTTTTATTTTTTTCTTTTTTTTTAGTTGGCCATACACTGCTGCGCACAGTGTGGTTTGTGTTCCTGTCAGACTACACTGGAGAAAACTAACTTTTCTTTTGTGTGGTTGTCAACTGGAGCTAGCTTCTGGGTTAGAGATGGCGCCAAGCCTCCACTTGGCACTGAGACCCCATCTGGCTTAGCCATGCAGGCCCTGTGCATGCAGCCACAGCCTCTGTGAGCTGGCCTGTGCATCAGACCTGCTGTGTTCAGGCCTGAGTCCTTGGTGTCCTCCGTCCCCTCTGGCTCTCACACTCTTTCTGCCTCTTCTTCTACAGAGTTCCTTGAGCCCTGAGGGGAGGGATTTAATGGAGACATCCCATTTAAGACTGACCGGTCCAAGGTCTCTCACTCTCTGTACATTGTGTAACCGCTGATCTGCTTGCTATCTTCAGAGTGCTGGAGTTACCCCACCCCCAAGCTGGTTTCTGTTTCTTAGTCATCTAATCCCTATTCTATTATCTAGGGCCAGTGATTTTCATTAAGTCATAAATGTTCACTTGTGAATGAAGTTTTATTTTCTTCTCAATTGAGGATTCACTAAATAACTTTATCTGGATACTTTTAAAGGAAGAGAAAACCACAGCATCCCAGAAAGAGCGTCTTAACTTCACAGAAAGCTATAGCCTACCCTACAGTTCCTCGTTGCTTTTAACACTAAGCCTACGGTCCATGCCTAGCATCAGGAGCAATTTGCAGAGGGTTTATCCAGGCAAAAGAATACCTGTGGATGCTAAGCTAATAAAATGAAGCCTCAGGTGGAGATTCCTCTTGCGTGAGGTAACTCTGGGGAGATCTCGAACATGTATAATGCCAAGACTTTCTCAAAAGAAAACAAGCACCTTTGTGTTTTCTAAGAGGCATCTCCTATAGCATCAGTACCAGCAACTGGAAAGACATCAAGAAGAAATTCAGGAGGGAGCATGAGTGGCCAGCCCACTGAGGGTGGCAAGTGGAGAGCCAACAGGAGCCAAGAAGGAAACAGAATGGCTACAGGATGGCACACAGGGCTGCCACGTACTACAAGAGAGACCTGAAGAACAGTAACAGGCTCCAGCTGGGGACACAGGGACCAATGTGGCCGTGAAGGCAGCCTGGAGTTCAAGGCCAATCATAGCCACACTGGGAGTTGGTTTCAGGCCAGTCAGGGCTACACTGTGAGACCTTGTCTCAAAGGAGAGAGAGAGAGTTCCATGTGCTCAGGCAGGGACTAAGGAGTCTGTGCTTAATGAGAACATAGCTTCCATTTGGAGAAATGAACAAAGGTCTGGAAGTGGCTGGTGGCAACCACTGGGCCCCAGGGACACTGAAACTCACACCTACAAATGGTTAAGATGTGAATCTGTTCTTTTGCCAGGGTGAGTATTGACAACTTAAATTATTTGACCTACCTTTAAACATGAAGCTGGTCAATTGACTAATATCACACATATATTCTAAGAATGTGGAACCGAGCAGGTAGGGAGGGAAAGGCTAGGAGATATGAAAGTCATTTCTTAAGACACCATGGGAAGGGAAAGTCCCTCGGCCCTAGGCCTGGTTCTCCTGTCCTGCTATCAGAGTCAGCACACTTCAGACACTGATCCGCCCCAAGGCATGTTCTCCAAAAGAAGTCTCAGACAGAGGCGGCAAAGACAGTAAATAAGCTGCTTACCTGGGGCCAAAATGGTGTATTTTAGCATTGAGTTTTTGGCATTCTTCTCATTCTAAATCTAAACACCACCCTTCATAAAGCTTACAGTTTTGCTTACAAAAGGAAAAAAATCTTTAACCTTTAAATCTGTCGTAAATGATACTGAGCCGTGTAGAAAGACTCAGGATGGAGACACTGAAGACGGTCTCCTTTGAGAAGCCCACACCCACAGATCTCTTATTCTTTCCCTGTGCATCTTTCTGCTCAGCCATGTGCTTAAGATATAGATTATTCTTTCAATAAAGTCTGCTGCTAACTGGCTCCTCCTGAGAGTCTGTCCTGTATGTTGAAGCCAGAGCCCTGTGTTTGTCTGAGTTACAGAAAGGGAGAGGGATGCTCAGCTGACGTGGAACCGGGATGCCTCTAGCAGGCTCTGGAGACATGACTTGGTGGTTAAGAACACTGGCTGCAATTCTGTTCAATTCCCAGCACCTCGTGGGAGTCTTCCACCATCTGTAACTCGAGTGCCAGGGGATCTGACACCCACTTGTAGCCTCTTAAGACACTACATGCAGGGAAGCATACAGACACACAGACGCACGTGCAGGCAAAATACCCATGCACATAAAATACAGCTTTTAAATTCCTTGTGTGTGTGTCCCGTCCCGTGTCGTCCCTTCCCCCCCCCCCCCCCCCCCCGCTTTTTTTCTTTTGCTTTTAGAGACAGGGTTTCTCTGCATAGCCCTGCTGTCCTGGAACTTACTCTGTTGACCAGGACTGTCTCTGCTTCCAAAGTGCTAGGATTAAAAGTATGTATAACCACCATCAGTGTGCGTAAGTTCTACTTTTGTAAAGATATGTAAAATGATCCCTGGTTTATGGTGATTTGACTTACGATTCTTTAACATTGATTAAAAAAACAGTAATGACACATTCACCAGAAATCATTTTGAATTTTGAATTTTTTCCTTCCCCAAGGCTAGAAACACGTAGTATGGGACCCTCTTGAGATGCTGGGCATGGAACAGCAAGTCACAACTCTCAGTTTCCGACATGATCAGAAAGAAAGCAGAGGCTATCCCGAGGGTACAGTCCTACTAAGCTGAGATTAGTCCTACTAAGCTAAGGGTAGGTGTAGAAAATGCATTTCACCCTACAACATTTTCAAACTCTGATGGTTTTATGGGACATGGCTCCACTGGAAGTCAAAGATTATTTGCACTGATGAGTAAACGATGTGACCAGGCATGGTGGCGCATTCCTGTAATCCCCCTGCTTGGAAAGCTGGGGGCAGACGGCTGCCCATGTGTTCGAGGCCAGCCTAGGCTATGGTACCGAGACAGTGTCATCACAAACAAACAACAGGGTAGAGTAAGCACAGGTGAAGTAGGAAATGGGACCCTCAAACACTCTGGTGGGAATGGGAAATTGTAAACCTGCTTTGAAACCAGGCATGGCATTTTGTTACAGTGTGAAACATTTATCATATGACTCAGCAAATCTCCCTGATATTCACTGTAGTGGATATTCCTGATTGTCAACTTGACTATATTTGGAATGAACTACAATCCAGAATTGGAAGGCTCACCAGTCACCCTTATCTGGAGGCTGGGAGATAGAAGTTTCTGATCTGGATCTTGGTATGGAGATCTTGAGGCATAGTGGCTATGGATTCCAAAAGATTAAATCTTTCAAGGTCACCTGGGATTAAAGGTGCGGTGGAACATACCTTTAATCTGGGCTACACCTTCTGCTGGAGACAATATAAGGACATTGGAAGAAGGGAGTCTTGTTCTTGCTCCTTCGCCTGCTTGCTGTGTGAGACTGAGTAACTGCTAGATCCTTGGACTTCCATTCACAGCTACTACTGAACCATTGTTGGGAATTGGGCTGCAGACTGTAAGTCATCAATAAATTCCTTTATTTTATAGAGACTATCCATAAGTTCTATGACTCTAGAGAACCCTGACTAATACATTCACCCACCATAGATGCAAACTCTGCCCACACAAATGTGTATGTCAATGCTCACGGCTGTGGTGGAGTTTTAATAACAGCCCTAAACTAGAAGCATCCGGAAACGTCCATCAACTGGCTGAAGGACAGTAGTGATCCCCCTTTATCCACCATCTCACTCCCTATAGTAACCCATTGTCAGGGCCAATCACAATCTGAAATGGAAAATGGAAAATTCAAGAGAGAAAGGAATCTGGAGTCTGAAATTGCATGCAGTTCTGAGCAATGCTGCCCCCAGCCATCCAGCCAGGGACATTAATCACCCCTTTGTCCAGTGTGTCTGTCTGTGTTCTCCACCCTTCCTACCTGCAGATACTATGTGATTCTATGTGTGCTTACTATGTATCACTATCCAGTCACAAAAAGGAATGAAGTACTCACTCACTGCAGCATGAATAACTCTTGAGAACTCTATACTACAGGAAGGTAATCAGGACAGAAGACCATAATGTTGTGTGTCTAGTTAGGGTTCCTATTGTTGTGACAAAACACCAGGACTAAAAAGCCAGTTAGGAAAAGAGAATTTACACTTTCATATTTCATATTTCTGTTCATTATCAGAGGAAGTCAGGACAAGAACTCAAACAGGGCAGGAACCTGGAGGCAGGAGCTGATGCAGAGGCCCTGGACGGGTACTTTTTAGTGGCTTGCTTGCATGACTTGCTCAGCCTGCTTCCTTAAAGAACTCCGGACCAGCTGGGCAGTGGTGGCACACGCCTTGGGAGCACTTGGGAGGCAGAAGCAGGCAGATTTCTGAGTTCAAGGCCAGTCTGGTACAGAGCGAGTTCTAGGACAGCCAGGGCTACACAGAGAACCCCTGTCTCAGAAAAAAAAAAAAGAAAAAGAAAGGAAGAAAGAAAAAAAAAAGAGAAAATGTCCTACATTTTCTTACCCATAGCCCATCTTTTTTTTAAAGATTTATTTATTTATTTATTTATTACATGTAAGTACACTGTAGCTGTCTTCAGACACTTCAGAAGAGGGAGTCAGATCTCATTACGGGTGGTTGTGAGCCACCATGTGGTTGCTGGGATTTGAACTTCAGACTTTCGAAAAAGCAGTTGGGTGCTCTTACCCACTGAGCCATCTCACCAGCCCCCCATAGCCTGTCTTATGGAAGCATTTTCTCAATAAAGCCTCCCTCCTCTGATGACTCTAGCTTGTGTCAAGTTGGCATAAAATTAACCAGGTCACCCCATAATTCCATTTCTTTGTAATATCTAAAAAAGGAAAACTCATAAACAAACAGGAGGTCGATGATCACTGAGAGCTGGGGTGAGGTTGACTGGATAGATAACCTTTTCCAGGACGAGACTACATTGGTTTGCTCAGGCAGCCACATCAGAAATGCATCTTCCCCAAGGAAGTCCAAGATGAGGGCACAAACATGGATGGGTCCTGGTGAATTCTTCCTCTAGCTTACTGAGGACAACTTCTCACTGTGTGCTCAAGGGGCAGGAGCTCAGATGCAGGAGTGACTGAGACAGCTGAAGGGGGTGGGGTGGGTGGGGGGCAGCTCAATCCTAGCAGCGGCATGATAGTGTGAGCATTCTGCAAATTTCTGATTAGATTAATCTTGGGGCATGTAAAATATACCACAAAAAATCTGTGGATAAAAAACAAAAAGCAGCCGGGTGTGGTGGTGCACACCTTTAATCCCAGCACTCGGGAGGCAGAGGCAGGCAGATCTCTAAGTTCGAGGCCAGCCTGGTCTACAGAGTGAGTTCCAGGACAGCCAGGGCTATACAGAGAAACACTGTCTCGAAAAACCAAAAACCAAAACCGAAACAAAAAACAAAAAAACCAAAGCAATGAATGAGGTCTATTTAAGACATAAAATGAAAGAGCAGCCTATGTGGCTTTGACTAAGTTACTGTTATTATAACAGCCCTGAAAAGTTGATATTATTCTTGTATCACAGGTAGGGAAACTGAGGCTTAGAAAAGTTAAGCTAGTCACAAGAGTTTGCAAACACAGCAGAGTCGAATCCGAACCTGGTTTACCTGCTAACCTTTGCTGGGTAGCACCTCCTGGGCTGGCCACAGGAGGTGCCAGTTCAGGATCCTCATGCTAGCCTCAGACTACACTTGTAGACCTCTGGGGTGCCATGGACAACTGACAAGATTTTCTCTCTCAAGACCAGTATGCAGTGCAGAGGGACTGAGACTGACGGCTGACCAACATCTGGCCCAGAACGTCAGATACTAAGAGATGATGCCATGTGAAAAAAAAGAAACCATATCTCCATCTGTGAGGCTCTCTGGAGCGGAAGGCGGGAGAGCGTTGGACCAGGGCACCAAGGATGTAAGGTACATTTCCACCTGGACAGAAATGTCTTTAGGATGAGGAGAGAATATTCTCCGGGGGCTTCACGGTACTCAAGGCAGTACTGGAAGCTGGATACATTTGGATCAGCATTACTTCAACATTGAAGGGCCTGACTTACCTTATTTTTGCTTATTTTTGAGATTATCTATGTAGTCCAGGCTGTCTTCAAACTTAATGCTGGCACTAATACACCTGGCCAGGACCTACCTTTCTTGGGGTTTAAAACTGCCTTCAATCAACCGTTCCCTGACCTGCCATTGTACTGCCAGTTGATAAGGGATGAGCAATGTCTTACAAAGCCCCACAGTAGTAATGACAGGCATCTGGTCCAAGCTGCTAGATCGGATAGTGAGACCACAGTGGGGGCTTTCTGACCAAAGGCTGGTCCACCTTGCTAGGAGGCCTGTCTAATATGATTCCCACCCTCCACCCCCTGCTCACTGTTCAGTTAGTCTCTGTGAAGGAACTTCTTCTCCAAAGAGACAAATTGTCCACTGGCTATAGAAGTGGGTGGGAGAAAAGTCAAAAGTGATTTTCAGTGCTTTGTGTCCCCTCCCAAGCCTTCATCCCTTTACCAAAAGCCAGTTCTTTTAAAACTATGAACCAAACAACAGTTCTGCAGGCAACAAGAGGTAAGCTATTCCCAGAGAACAGCTATGGCGTTTTTTTCCGTGTTACCTTGGTAACGGCTACCTTGGCACCCTTGTTGATGAGCTGAACCACATTCTCTGTTTGGCCTTTGTACGCAGCTATGAGCAGGCGTTCTGAAAGCGCAGCGACCGCATCCTGCTGGCTCATGAATTAGGAGAGAAAGGGGCTCCCAGGAAAGCAAGCGGTGGGTCAGTTTCCTCAGCTCCACATGCAGCCTCGGGTGGGGCTGGAGTCCACAGCGAAAGGTGCTCGGAATCCTGAGGGATGCCTTTCTCACTACTCCATCTTCAGGTCCTAGGGGGTCACAAAACAAAGCGGCCATCAGCGCCACTCAGTACAAGAGGACAGACAGACAGTCCACACCACTGCTGACCTCATGGTGTCCCTCTGCTGCACAGCACAGGGGACAGGAAGCCAAAAGCACACTTCCACAGCATTTCAAAGTGAAGCAGCAGGGTGTGCCAACTCTCCACTTCCTCCCTCCTCAGGACCATTCTCCACGAGCCGGGCAGACCTGAGAGGCTGAGTTAGTACCCTGGGTAAAGAGGCCTGATGTAACCCAGGGTGGAGGGAGCAAAGGTCGGGGAATGACACGATTATATTTTAATTATTTTATAAAAAGAGGGGGTCTGGTACAGCTCCCTAGATACCTCCTGGTTGTATACATAACAACATGTACTGTGCATGATCAACCTTTAGACTTGAGGGCCAGGTTCCTATGAATCCACTATGGCTAACATGCACTCAGAGACCCTGATGGGCAGGGTGTCTCTGAGGAGACAGCCCTGTCCCCATTCCTACCCCCAGCAAACATGATTTCCTTCATCTTTTACCTTCTGCAAAGTCTCCTGCATTCTGGAACAGACAGAGAACCGAGCACAGCCCAGGGTCGAGCCCCGTTCCCAGCTGAAGAGACACTCCCCATGCGAAGAAGCTGGTGCCTCACTTAGTGCAGGCAGCGCTAGCACCGCCAGTTTAGGAACAACCCCTCCACAAACATCCCCCAACCCCGTGCTTAATGGCCACCACTTAAGGCAGAGCCTTAATACAACTCTAGACTCTGCTCAAGGAGCCCTGGTAATCTCTTTAGAACAAACCAAGTCAGGGATAGTGATTTCTCTGAGGCAGCGGGAGGAAGAGGGAGTCTTTTGTGTTTAAATCACGTTTGTAGTGGCCAGGGAGATGGCTCAGGTATAGGGACTTGCTGCAAAGTCTGAGAACAAGAACTCAGTTCCTGTACCCACATGATGGAAGGGGGCACCATATTGTGTACACACACACACACACACACACACACACGGCAGAGAGAGAGAGAGAGAGAGAGAGAAAACACCACACTTTTCAAATCAGATCATATTTTGATGACCAAGAGCATCCTGGCATCTTTCACAGTTGCTTCCAGAAACTTGACAATCATTCAGCCTTAGGTAGAGTCTCATATACAGAACAGAGCCCGGCCATTTCATTATAAGAGAGGAGCCCAGCCAGATGTAAATAAACACCATAATTTTAGAAAGGTAATTCTTACCCCCAATCTCTAGCATCACTTTTCACTGTGTTCGCCATTTGTTGCCCCAAATACGGGCAAAAGATAATAAAGAAAGGGACTCTGGCAAGGCCAGTCTGCTCTTGCTCACCAGGCCACCGGAAGCACCGTGCCCCAGCCAGTCAGCCCTGAGATGTCCATTTCCCTTCCTGGGCTGAAAATCGAGCCCAGGGCCTTTCACATGCCAGGCAAGTGCCGCCGTGAAGTTATATTCCCAGCCCAAAGAAAGAACAGAGTTAGCACTCTAAGCAGTGAGGGAAACAGCTAGAAATGCCTTTGGAAGGCCCAAAGCCACAGAGTACATTAGGGCTTATCTCCTCGCTGTCTGCCTCCACCACACAGAAGTGCGCGCGCGCGCGCGCGCACACACACACACACACACACACACACACACACACACACACACACACGGAGGAGGCTTGTCCTTATGAACACTGGGTGGACTGTTCCTTTTTATGCAGAGAGGCTGCATCCCATTCACACAAACTACACTGATTTCTTGCTCCTTCAACTCAAACATTGCAAAACCACTCTGTGCCAAATGCAGAAAGATGCACAGCAGTAGCCACTGGCTCCCATCTGCAGGTGCCTCCCTCTCTCTACCCATTTGCTGTCTCTGTGCACTAGGCATTATCTCTACCCTTTCCCTTCCAGAGCCCTTCTTGCAAAAGGTGGCCTGCTTCAGACCAGTTTCTTCATCATCACCATCCACCCAGCCTATTCTAAAGCTTGCCTGAGAGGGCGAGCAGCTCAGTCACCCCCACTCACCCCATTCCCACAGCAACCCAGCCCCCTTAGCAACAGACAGAGGGCCAACCAGCTTCCGGTAAATCGCTTGCCACTCCCATCCCAGACAGCAGTCTCATGCAACAGATGCAGCCTCTCAGATAATGAGACTAAAGCCAGAAGTTCTTACGGTTACAGCTGCAGGCTGAGATAGCTTCATTTAGATAATTACCAGGTAAGGCACCCTTTGCATGTACAGCTACCATCACTATTAAAAAACAAAGAACAACAACAACAACAAAAAAAAAAACCCATAAAAATATAAACACCCCATTGATGAGAGAATGTTCATCAACCAGCTTTGACATTTTATGTTTTGCTTTTCTGTTGCGGCTACATAAGGGCCCTCTTTACTTCCCCCATGATATAACCCACACCTCCACAGGGCAGTGGTCATTCACAACGTATCTTGGATATGCCCCATTGCCCCCCAGCATGCTTGCACAGAAAACTGCTTGCAAGATGAGCAGCAGTGACTCCACCCCAGGTTATCAATTCTCATCTGCAGCCAACGCCTTCCCCTCACACTTCGGCATCTCAAAGTCATTCCGGATTTCAGGGCAGGGATCATCTCGCTGTTGGGACCCGCACCGGCAGACGCTTGACACAAAGGGCAGATGCACAGGACCACATATGCCGAGTCTCCTCTCTTCCCGTTTCCCCTCCTGACCTCACTTGGAGTGACAGGATGCTCTGCTCCCTGTCTGGGAACCAGTAAACTAGGCCAGATGGAGGCAGGCAGGGATGGGTAAGGATGGAGAACCCCGAGAGGGGAAGGAAATACACGGGTGTGACCTCTCTGCGGGCTGTAAGTTAGACTCCACTGCTAACCTGTTGGGTGCCCTGGCTGTAGCTGCTTTGCCCTCTCATGAAATCAGAGCTTCCTCTTCCAGTAAGATAGCCACCATTCAAGAGAGCCTTGTTGCTGGAAGTGAGCAATCTGTCTGCCTCCCACCTGTCAATCACGTCCTTTGTCACGGGATTCAGTTTCACTGTGCTCAGGAGGGAAAAGCTTAAAGGCAAACTTGCTGCCTGTTCTTCAGGCAGGAAGGGAGCAGAGAACACAGTAAGTCTAGAAAGTATGGAAAGCCGAGGAGGTGGGCCCTGGAGACCCGCGGCGCCTCCCCTCCCAGTCCTTCTGTATCCACTGCTCCCACCCGCAATTTCTTTTGTTGTTTTTCTGTGGGTGGCAAAGGGTCTGTGAGGTTTGATTGTTTTCTTCTCGATTGCTGATTTACGACCAACTCTCCTGGTGCCTGTCAATATCTGAAAGCCACCACATTCCATCTCCTCCCAGTGCACTACTCTGAAACAAGCCTTTCAAAGAAAAGTCCTAGCCAGGCATTGTGCAGAGCCCACCAGAGCTGTGGTTAGAGAGCACACAGACTCAGAACAACTAGCTTTTTTCCCACCGGAGACATTACTCACACATAGGGCTGTCCTCTGTGTTCTTTCTGGAAACGCAGTCAATTCTTTCCTGGGGAGAGCATACACTTCCCGGGGCTGCTGCTCCCGGGAGCTCAGATTTACCTACGGCAATGGTAAGCCTTCTTCCTTAGCTTCCCCTGCCGACCGACTAACCGACCGATGATCTCGGCATCAACCCATTAACGCATCCATTCAGCTCCAGCTCCAGATGCTGCTCTGTTGCCGCTGTTCCGAGTGTTGGAGAGTCTGATTCTGTGAGACAGCTCTCTCTTACAAGCGGAGGACCTGTAACCCTGCCCGTCAAGAGTCAGGAGCGATTCACGGCTGAGCAGAGTGCTTTCAGAGGGATGCTCTGATGACGGAGGTGAAGTTTGCAGCCCGGTGTGAACGGGAGCACACGGGAAAGGATAAGAGGACAATCGCAGTCCTCACGGGAACAGCTGGGGACATGCTGGCATCCTGCGCAGCAACCCAGACACGAGCGAGCGGCTTGAGCGGAGTCCCATACAGGGACTGCAGCATCAGCAGCGCAGACAGGGGCTGGCTGAGTAGCCACTGAGATGTCTGTAAACCCAATCTGCTGGTACCCAATCTCCTCCACCCACCGTGTGGGCAAGGGAGCGAGCAGATGGGGGACGTGGAGAGCCCCCTCTGAAGCAGAAGCAGGTGCAGCTGCTCCGCTAAGCATCACAGGTGTGTCTTCCGGCCCACTTCCTCAGGCAACAGCAACTTCCTACTGGAGACAGGGGCTTTCTTTTTTACTTGAGCCCAGAGACCACATTTCCCAGGTGAAGACAGGATTAGAAAGGGGAGAATAATTTGGCCACAAATCCTCTGACAACCATCCAGTCTCACACCTCACCCCTGTTCCTCCCAGAACAGCAGCTCCTGTGGCCACAGGGCCAGCTTCTGCCCTTTGGCGCAGAAAGGTCAGACTGTGGACTCCGGCCTATGCACTGCACAAATGTGGAAATATACCAGGGGAACAACTGCCAAGAGACAAAAACGCCGTCTTTCCCTTTTCTGCAATCACCACTGGGTGCTATGTGAGATTATAACAATGATGAACGTAACTGGATTCCTACTTTGAAGAAATGATTAACCTGGCCACCGTTACATCACAACCAAGACCCAAAAGGACCAGGTGCCAGAAACAGAGCAATCAGTTTAAAGTCCATTGCCTCAAAGAACCAAGATGCTGTTGCTATTTCAAGCCTTATTCTTTTTTTTGGGGGGGGGGGGCGTTGGTTTTTTGAGACAGGGTTTCTCTGTATACCCCTGGCTGTCCTGGAACTCACTCTGTAGACCAGGCTGGCCTCGAACTCAGAAATCCGCCTGCCTCTGCCTCCCGAGTGCTGGGATTAAAGGCATGCGCCACCACGCCCGGCTTCAAGCCTTATTCTTAATGATGGTTCTTAAACACTTTAACCTCCCTTCTAGCCCACCATCCACCAGAGGTAGTGGAAAAGAAAAGATACAGGGGAAGGGAACTTGTGTAGAAATGCTGCTTTGGAGCAAATCCCATCTGTGTTGTCAGGAAATCGGCAGTTCAGTTTATAGATCAGCAGCGGCAGCTCGATCCATTCAAAAACACTGCACGGATATATACCAGCAGTCCAGTTCACTAGAGTCCTCAGAAGCAGCAAGAAGCCACAGCATACCACCACAAGGTTTTTTGGTGTGTTTCTCTCTGGAGTTCCAACAAACTACACTACTCAACTACACAATGTAAGGGGGGCCAATACATGCGTGTTTTTAGCAAAGAATCCTTCATCCCATGTCCTTTCAAGGTGCTTTTCTTTAGCAAAATATCCTTTCACTTGGGTTCACTTAAAAAAAAAAAATCCAGCCGGGCGTGGTGGCGCACGCCTTTAATCCCAGCACTCGGGAGGCAGAGGCAGGTGGATCTCTGAGTTCGAGGCCAGCCTGGTCTACAGAGTGAGTTCCAGGACAGCCAGGGCTATACAGAGAAACCCTGTCTCAAAAAACCAAAAAAAAAAAAAAAAAAAAAAAAAAAAAAAAAAAATTTCCACGTGTCTGCCCCAGCAAAACACCATCCAACACAACTGACTTTCCAAAGAACCCTTGAGTTCACTTCAGGGTGACAAGTGTATATTATTCCAGGAAACCTGGGTTGCACAGCTCCACTTTTAATGAAACTGCTGAGAGGTAAAACTCATTAGCTCTCTGGACCAGAGCTGTAGCGACCTCCTATTCTCTTGGAATAGGATGGATGATTGCTTACTAGAGACCACCAGCACCTCCCAACTGCAGCTTCGCTTGCCCATCACATAGCAGATGGCTCTACCTGTGCTCAAAACTCAGCCCATTGCTGTCCCTACAGATGCCATCTACCACAGCTCTCTCCAGGTTCCTACAATGGACCAAACCCTAAGCCCCACTGTCACTGTCACTGAAAACAAGTGTTAGTTAAAGTGAAATTAGGCCACGATGGGGAACTGCTGCGCTGATGGGATAGTGTGTTATACAAGAGACATCAAAAACCCAAAGGGCTAAATGTACTTCCTTCCCCTCATGTCCCAGTGAAAGGCCATAGGGACAATGTGGAAAAACAGCCATCTATAGTTGCAGAAGAGCCTCCATGAGAAACTGAATCCTGCTAGACTCTGATCTATACCTTTTAGCCTCTAGAACTGAAGGAAGATAAACTCCTGTGAGTTTATCTCCAGGCTACAGTGAGACAGTGGCTCAAGTGGACTCTATAGCACCCCGTGGGGAAAATGCTCTACGGCTGGGGCTGGTCTCCGTACCTCAAGCTGAGCCCTATTCCCACCATCTTGCATCTCAGTGCCTCTCATTGTGCCTGGCACACAGCTGGTCTTTATTATCCATTACATCAATGATAGAAAAACTAACAGCTGGTTGCTACGGGACTTTGTAGGAATGAGAGGACACGTCACCTAGACAACCCATCCTTTTCAGATGAAGCAGGTCATGGCTCCAACTCTCAGAGAAAGGAGGAGTAAGATATACTAGTCTTCCTCCTCCTTCCACTCACAACAGAGGACCATAGCTCCTGGGACCTGAAGAGTTACAGAGCTGGAGACCATCCTTAGTGATACCCACCAGCACCAAAGAGCTGGCCTACACCACAGCCACTGGGAGCTGCCACCCTGAAGCCCTTCTGGGGAAATCCACAGATGCTCAAACAAAAACAGGAATGGGCCCAAACCAACACCACCTCCCAAGAGCATCTACATGTCCTACTCATACTTGCCTCCTTGTAGATCTTTGGTCAATTGTTTGGCTTTTTATTTACTTTGTGATGTTTTACGTATTTATCTATTGACGCTAACAGCAGAGAGCAGCAGACACTGGGAGAGGAATCACTTCTCTTTAGTGGCTAAGGGAAAGGAGCCCAGCCAAGTGTTGGAGGTGGGGCAGACGCAGACATTGGCATTAAGAAGAGCTAGCAGGGGTAGGGTGGTCTGAAGGACGACAGAATGGCCGACAAGGAGAAAGTAGCGACTGCCACCAGAGCTTTTAATTCAAGGACAATGACTAAAGATGATACCAGGTAAACTGGAAAATGGCATTTGTCATACCATGCCAAGGAAACTGCCCCGCCTGGTGGTGGGAAGTTGGTAGGCAGGAGAGTGAGGTGTTGGCTCTCCTTGGAACATGAGCATTCCTCCATGACAGCAGGCTTGCCTTTGCTCACAGTGATAATGCACACAGTGCATTTCCTCTTTCTTTCCTCTTTTCAGTTATTTTGCCTTTCATGCCAGCAGAGGCAGGTGGATCTCTGCGAATCAGAGACCAGCCCCTCATTTCCAATAGGGCTCAGCCTTTTACACAGCTCCTTTTCTGTCACAGAGCTCGGTGGGAAACTTTGACCAATGCCCCATACTTGCATCTGCAGTTAAGGTATACAGAATAGCTCCATTCCCTAAAAACCCCTTGTTCTTCAAGGTCTGCACAGCTCTTTCTTTCCCATAATGCCACTGTCTGCTTCCAGCTCTGTCACCTTTTCAGACTGGTCACTCTATACTAGCAATAACCATTTAAGGTCCAGCTCTCGTATAGTTTCGTGGTTTGATAGCTGATTTCTTTTCGGTGGTGAATAGTTCTCCATATTGTTTGGATGTACCAATGTTTGCTACTCCATCCATTGAAGGGCATTTTGGTTTCTTCCAAAGTTTGACTGCTCTGCATGAAGCTTCTATACACACGATGCAGGGCGCATTCGGGGAACACCAGAGAGTACAACACCCCTCATACCACACAGCAGGGTTGGGCTTTGTGAGAACCCAACACAAATTGTTTGGTCCTCCCAGTGCAGCAGCTGCTCTTACACTGATCTAAGTCCAGGCTCAACAATATCCTTTTAGTTCCCACCTTATTCAGTTCCTCTATCCCATCAGGCACTACCACCTCTGCCATCAATGGTCCTCCCTCCTTAGTATCTGTGGCTTGCTCTGTCCTCCTTCCACGCTGGGACTCTCTTTTCTTTCACTGAAGGTCTCTTCTCTCGCAGGGACCTTAAACATTGCAGGACCTGGAGGTTCTTGGCTCTATTCTCTACTCACTCCCCGGCCCTCTCCTCCTCCTCGCTGCCCACACCCTCTTCTGCTGCCTAGAAACAGATCTCTCCATGTCTACTTCTTCAGCCTCATTCACTTTTTCTAATGCACTATATTTAAACACCCAGCCACCCAACAGACATCTTACTTGGATGTTCCCTTTCAACATCCTTCCTTTAAAAACCTCTTCCTTTTCTTGTGTCCCCACCTTGATAAGGGACTGCAGGTTTCATCTGTCAACTTGGTTCCCTCACCCGAAACCGTTCTCTCCTTTCCTCTTCTCCCCTCGCCGAGACCCTGCAGTAAATCACTCAATGCTCTGATTTGAAAGAGTAGGGAACGGAAACGAGAGCTTTGCAGGCAGATACCTGGGCTTCCGCTCCAGCTCCATCACTGGGCAGCTTTCTAAATGACGGTTTCCTTGTGCATGCTAGCAATCACACCTCACTGGCCGGAGATGTAGGCTCACTGAAAGATATCTGGCAGCTGTGCTCAGAGAGATAAGCACAGTTACTAGGTTACTTTCAAATGGTCCTTGTTCTGTCTTCTCTGACAGCTCTGCCTGGCTCCAGTACTCACTGACAGCTTCTCTTTAACTGGGCACTGAGAATGTTTCCTGTAGCCTCTATCAGTGATGACCTAGTGGTAGAAAGTGCACAGAGCAAAGTGAAGCAGGTTTCAGCTTGGATATGGAAATCTGCTTCCTTAAATGTCCCTGTACCTAGGGAGAAAGAGAAGCCAGACCCAACTCATATTCAAGGTTCAGACAGTGGGTATATTTCAGCTTCAAATGTATCTTCCATTACAGAAAACTGAACTCAAGCCAACCCAACCCGGCCACAGAGTTGCTGGGACACATTAAACGTGACTCCCAGGAAGACTAAGTCACTGAGTTAACAGTAGTCACATTCTCTGTCCGCTCACCGGGTCTCAGTTCAGCGAGCCTCTGACAGACATGTTTCCCTATCAGATCTGTCCCTGTCAGGAGGTGATGAGAAATGAAGCCTTCTCCTTCCATCTGCTTCAAGATGGCAAAGATAAAGGACAGACCTCGAGCTGACACACAGAAGGGGCTGCTCATCCCGTGTCTCTCTGCATGCAGGTAGTAACCAGTCTCCTCCCAAGCCCCGCCGTGTGTGTGTGTGTGTGTGTGTGTGTGTGTGTGTGTGTGTGTGTGTGTGTGGTGAGAGAGAGAGAGAGAGAGAGAGAGAGAGAGAGACTCTCACTGAATCTGTAGCTTACTAGGTTGGCTGGTAGCAAACCCTGAGCAGGTGGTGACCTGTCTCTATGCCACCCCAGCTGGGGTGACAAAGGCTACTGCCACACTCAGTGTTTATGTGGCTACTGGGGATCCAAACTTAGGACTCCATCCTTGCACAGCAGGCACCTACCTAACACCGAGCTGTTTCCCTAGCTCCTGGTACCAATTGTTTTGTCTTTACCTGTGACTTCTCTACCTGTGTTTCTTGTCAAAGAATGCTTTATGTGGCAGAATTCACATAAAGACTAGAGGCTCTGCTAATGCCAGGTCTGAACTCGCACATTAAGTCATTTGCTACACTGGTCTCTCTGTCTCCAGTCCCTGCCCACTCCTTTCTCTACCGGAGTTTCTTCCAACAGTGTGCATGTGGGCTTGTTTCTCCTTGGCTATACCTGTAACCGGCAGATACACATCCCGTCAAAGCCCAGGGATACATAAACCTATTACGATCTGCCCCCAGATTCTAATTCCATCCGCTTCCGACAACCCTCCCCACATCCTGTTCCTCAGCTTGGCTACAGGGGTATTTAGAGTATCTGAAAGCACCCTTGTGCCATTTTCTGCTTCTAACTTTCTGTACACCACCCCCAAAACCCCTTCTCCTCCATATCTGATTCAAAGGTGGCCTCCTCTCAGAAGATTCTACATGCCCTCCTTTGTTCTCCAGGTTCCCACGACCCAGTTGCTCTGCCATTTACTTTGGATCAATATTCTCTCATTCTCTCATATATTCTCTCATAAATTCTCTCTCTCTCTCTCTCTCTCTCTCTCTCTCTCTCTCTCTCTCTCTCTCTCTCTCTCTCTGCCTTTCCTTGATAACAGATCTCATACTGCCCAGGCTACCCCTAATTTCACTATACAGCTAAGGCTATCCTCGAACTTCTGACTCCCCTGCCTCTACTACCCATGTTCCAGGATGTCATGCGTGCGCCCCCACACTTGGCTAGGAATGCACCTTTTAAAGGTCACTGTAGCATTATGAATCTGGACCGAGACTGAGTCATTACTGCCAGCCTCTCTCATTACCTTATGATTCAAAAGCCCTGAGACTGCCCTGACCAGAGAAGGTTCCGGGGCATAAGGTGCAGAATTAGAGGAGTGGGTGACAAGGCTGACTTATGAAGGGTTCGATTCCCAGCACCCACACAACGGTTCATGACTATAACTCCGAACCAGGGGATCCAATGCCCTTCTGACCTCTGAGGGCACAGAATGCATATGATACACAGACATACGTGCAGGCAAAACCCATATATAGAAAAGTAGATTTTAAAAAATTTAACTGATTAAATAAGACTAATGATTAATGATACAACACAGTGATAAAACACTTCTCTAGTGTACTAAGACCCTGAGTTTGATTCCTAGCACAAATAATAATAATAATTATTATTATTATTTATAATAATTATATTATACAATCATAACAACATATACCATACTATACTATATAAATAATAGCTATTTTATTTTATTATTATTTATTCTACTATTGGGGTTTAGACTATGTTCCCTTGAATATTACCCTGCAAACACAGGAGTCTATGAGGCTGAAATTCTTTAGCATTGCTCCGATTCACAGCATCTCTCTTCTCAGCCTCTGCGTCTTTCCACACTCAGCCCGCATTTCATTCCTCTGTGTACTGTCATCACAAGTGTACAGCCTAGCACCTAGTGCAGGAACAAATGAGCACTATTGTCTACCCGAGTGAACCAGAGAGCAAGCGCCTTCGCAAGTGTCTTCTCAGTACTCCATATGTCCAAACAGCTAATTCTATAGTGACCCCTTCAATAAATACACCCATGTGATGTTTTGTTTTGATTTTTTTTTTATCCATTCATCTGTTGATGGACATCTGGACTAGTCCACTTCCTATACAGCAACAATAAATATGGGTGCTCATGTGCCTCTGTGGTAGAATACATACTCTATTGGCTGTATACCCAGGGGTGACATAGAGCATGAGACTTGCAGGGGAAATTGATGATCTGGAAAGTATGATATTAAGCGAGGCCATGCGATCTGAGAAAGGTAAGAGCCACGTGCTTTCTCTCATACGCAATGGTAGCCTATAGAGTGTGTGTGTGTGTGTGTGTGTGTGTGTCTGTGTCTGTGTGTATGCGCATACATGCAAACAGACATTAAGTGTGGATGAAGTCTAAACATCAAACAAGGAGATGGAGAAGCAGCAGCGTTAGGTGATGAGCAAGGACAGGGGATTGGCAAAGGAGAGGGTGCAGGCAGATGTGGCTTTTACAGAATTACAGGAAGTCACCCTGCCAGGGGATGGGGGGGGGGGAGAACAGTGTTTTGGGGGGGGGGAGGTAATCTCTCATCACACAGAGCTTAAGAGGGAATTAAATACAGGGGACTTCTAAAAAGGGATCCAGGCCTAGAGAGTATAGAAAAGCAGAAGCCACTGGGAGGGCCTGAGGGGTAACCCTGAGGAACACAGAAGAAGAAATACTATTGAAAATCAAGTTAAAGTGGAAATGACTCAGCGGGGTGTGACCTTATGCTAATACTGTCCACCTCTTGCTAGCAGATGTCAGGACCTAAACTGTGTAGACTCTACCGATACCACACGTCAGCAGAGGACGGTTAGATCCAGCTTCTTGATTCTCTGCTAAGGTTGGCTGAGGCCGGATGGAAACAGCAGGAGGAAAGGTCTATTTAAACAGTGCGCCCACAAACTGCTCTTCAAATCTGGGCAGGTTACATAATGGGTTTTCTTGGGGCTTAACATTCTTGTATAGTAGACAGAGTTAGCTATATAGTTAGCAGCAGCAGCTACCGACTTTAAAGGGTAGCCTGCATAACCCATACAGTAAGTGATAGCACACAGCTCAGAGAAGGTACCCCATGAATACGAGGGGTGCACAGCTGACCATGAAGTTAGCAGCACGCTAGAGTCTCCAGTTGACTTCCAAGTCTTTCCCAACTTTTACTCTGTCTGGATCCCTTATCCTACCAACTATAGCTAACAAGTCCAAGGGGCTGCCCCAGGGATGTGTTGGACTCAGTACTTCTCAGCACACAGAACAAGGGTGCTTGGCTTTAGCTTTGCTGTGATCGGGTGTCCTGGCAGAGATGGGGATGAAGACAAGTGCAGAACCATCAGGGAGGCCCTGTGGTCCTCCTGTCACGTCATCACACACCTCTGATCAGACACACATGCTTCAGAAGATGCGCTCTGACCTGGGCTCTGACCCTCGAGAAGGTAAGGCAGAATTAGGTAGAGGGCTTCCCAGAGCTCCCTGCCTGAAGTCAGCTCAGGCTCATATTCAGCACCTTCCTCGTCCAGGTTATTCATGGGTATCTCCTAGATAAGGCTGTCTTTCAAATTACCCAGGCTTTAAGTTCCAGACTGTAGATGAACCACAGGCAGTAACAAAACACATGACAAATACCAAATTATCACAACATAGTAACAACAGTTACTATGAACTATTGAAAATTAAAATTCAGCCACATTAGCTTGGAGGGATCACTCAGCAGTTAAGAGCACTGACTGCTCTTCCAGAGGTCCTGAGTTCAATTCCCAGCATCGACATGGAGCTCACAACTGTCTGTAATTGTCTACAGCCTCATGGAATCTGATTCCCTTTTCTGGTGTGTGGACATATATGCAAACAAAACACCCATATACATACAATATACATACATAATAAATTTTTTAAAACTCTTAAGCCTGTAAAAAAAAATTCTGCCACATCTTTGCAAGGACAGATTCTTAATTTGAACCACTATAACTGGTGTTAATGGAAATGACGCTGACCTTAAATTGCTCATTATATGCCAAGAGTTAATCCCAGAGATACCCATTCCCAAGAGACTTAAACAGACTTAAAATAGTTATTTCTGTCAGCATAGTCTAATTATTACCATAGTCAAATTACTTCTAGAATGAAAATACATTTAATTAGTTCAACTTTGAAAGTCTTCAGGAGAGAACCCTTAGAAATCACAAATTTCAGGTCAACCCAAAAGATGATAAACCTTCAGTTCTTCACACAGTGGCAAGTTAACCCTGAATCTTCACTCTTCTCATTTTTTTCCCCATATAAAGAGAATTTGTTTCCTCTAAGAAAATCTAGGTTTGGGCTGGAGAGATGGCTCAGCAGTTAAGAGCACTGACTGCCCTTCTAAAAGGTCCTGAGTTCAATTCCCAGCAACCACATGGAGGCTCACAACCATCTGTAATGGGATCCGATGCCCTCTTATGTGTCTGAAGACAGCTTCAGTGTACTCATATAAATAAAAAGTTTGAAAGAAAGAGAGAAGGAAAGAAGAAAATCTAGGTTTACTCTGATGGCTGACTGAGTTTCCTCTTGGCGCTTGCTTACCTCCTGGATGCTCTCAAGAGCTGCAGGACTCATCCGTGGGAAAGTCCATAGGCCGCTCTCCAGAATAAGATTCTTGTATGGAAGTCTCTCTTCCACTGGCCTCCCACCACCCCGTGACAGGAAGTGTTACACAGGCTACAACCTAGGCATCAAGTGTTCAGCAGCTGGAAAGAGGCAGACACCAAGAATAATGCCTTTAGTTGGTGACCCTATGAGATTAGGCTTAAGTATTTATGTGAATATATTCCAATGATGGGAGGGGGGTGTCAGAAACAGAAATAAGAACATTACCACCTAAATCTCACGCTTTCAGGCCCATCCACAAGCCTCTGGGCAGCTTGGATACAACTCTGTTACTGGATTTTAAAATCAAAGCAACAAAGCTAACTCCACAGGGAAAGTGCCGTTTCCACCATGGCTGAACCTCCGCACCCATAAGAGGACAGTTCTAAAACGCCGCCTCAGAAACCACTCTCTTCAATTTTTTTTTTTTTTAAGATTTACTATCTTTTAAAATGTGTGTGTGCCTGCCTGCACAGGTTCTACCAGTGTGCAGCTTTCTTCAGAGGCCATAAAAAAAAAAAAAAAAAAAAAAAAAAAATGTCTGATCGCTGGAGCCTGGGTTTCAGGCAAGTAATTCTGAGCTGCCCGCCATGGGTGCTGGGAACTAGGACACAGTTTGATAGCTGACTGCGTTTCCTCTCTGAGGCTTACCACAAAGCTTTGGTAGAGCAGCAAATGCTGTCAGTCTCTGAGCCATCTCTCTAGCTGTACATTTTATTTTTATAATCTGCAGATACTCAAGGGCTTTCAAGGAAAAGTCTAGTTAATGCAAAGAGCTGTCACAGAAATGCCACTCGTAGGCATGCATATATCGAAGTGACCTGGGGTCGTGTGGTTTCACAAAACTGGCCCATAAGTGTTCTCAGCAGCATCACTTACAACAAGCAGAGAAAACAACTCAACTGTCAATCAACAAACCTGGGTAGAGCAGCACAGTGCACAACACTCATCCACAGAAGACACAAGAGTGACAGCTCAGGTTACAACAGCAATCTAACTAGAAGGACCAGACATAGAGAATCACATACAGCCAGTATCTACCATCCCTCTAACGATTCAGGACAGACAAATCCAAAGACAGAGGAGAAGTGGCTTCCAGGAGAGAGGGCGAGGACATAGCAACAGCTGCCAATGAGTTAGTTAGGGCTTTCTCTTGGGAGAAATGAAGACGTTCCAGAATTAGTGGTGATGACCCACCTTCGCAACTACACTGAAAAACTAACCAACTGCATCCTTTAAAAGGGTGAGTTCCATCTGTGAACTACAGCTCAGTTTTAACAAAGAAGTTCAGTACTGCAGCACCGAACAAGCAAACAGGAGTTTAAGACTACTGCATTTTGAATGCTGTAGATAAGGCATTTAAGTCATCTATTCCTCTTTGCCGGGGATGGTAACAGAAGAATTATTAGTATGGATACTGTGAGATTAAGTATGAAAGTAAAATGCTTGTCAGTAAGAGACTGCACAGAAAGTATCCAACAAAATCGACAGAAAGACTAGGGCCTGGCTCTCAGCCACCAATCCTTTGACACTGCAAGAATATGGTTCTACCAGACCCAATAAAGCATGTGCTTTTCTATATAAAATTATGTAGAAGCTAATCTGGGCAGGTTTGCTATTCAAACAAGGAATTATCGCAGTCCAGGAAAAGACATCCACAAAGAGATGCCATCCATTGCTGAGGAGACAGCCCGCGTGTTCCCACAGCCCATCCATGTTACTACCTCAGATTCACAGGAACATGACACTGTCTTGGTGCTCCACACTATTCCTGCTGCTCAAATGCAGGCAACACCAGGGCTGCGGGCCAGAGATGAGGCATGTCGCCACCAGACCTTAACTCTGCTAAGTTTGGCTGGCTGGAAAAAGGTGTGGGGATAGCGGTCCTTACTTCCATGGCCCAACTCTTGCCAGATCAACCACGGCCTCCCGTGTCTACCTTAATTTTCTGCTGAAATGCATCACGGGTAAACCCCCAAGTGACCGCTGTAATGACCTCTTTAGAAGATTGCTTTAAAGTAGAGTCTCTTAGGGCTGGAGAGATGGCTTAGCAGTGCAGAGGTACTGGCTGCTCTTTTAGATATCCTGTGTTCAATTCCCAGCAATCTACGTGGTGGCTCACAACCATCTTGTACTGGCTAATTTTGTGTCAACTTGACACAGGCTGGAGTCATCACAGAGAAAGGAGCCTCAGTTGAGGAAATGCCTCCATAAGATCCAGCTGTAAGGCATTTTCTCAATTAGTGATTGTCTTAGTCAGGGTTTCTATTCCTGCACAAACATCATGACCAAGAAGCAAGTTGGGGAGGAAAGGGTTTATTCGGCTTACACTTCCATGCTGCTGTTCATCACCAAAGGAAGTCAGGACTGGAACTCAAGCAGGTCAGGGAGCAGGAGCTGATGCAGAGGCCATGGAGGGATGTTCTTTACTGGCTTGCCTCACCTGGCTTGCTCAGCCTGCTTTCTTATAGAACCAAGACTACCAGCCCTGAGATGGTCCCACCCACAAGGGGCCTTTCCCCCTTGATCACTAATTGAGAAAATGCCTTACAATTGCATCTCATGGAGGCATTTCCTCAACTGAAGCTCCTTTCTCTGTGATAACTCCAGCTGTGTCAAGTTGACACAAAACTAGCCAGTACAATTGACCCCTTGTCAACTTGACACACAAAAACATCACTAGTAAGCCTCAACCCTTACAATCTTATTCATCCCCATTCTAAATAACTTTAAAAGTCCCACAGTCTTTACATATTCTTAAATTTTCAATCTCTTTAAAATATCCATCTCTTTTAAAATTCAAAGTCTTTTTACAATTAAAAGTCTCTTAACTGTGGGCTCCACTAAAACAGTTTCTTCCTTCAAGAGGGAAAATATCAGGGCACAGTCACAATCAAAAGCAAAAGTCAATCTCCAACTGTCCAATGTCTGGGATCCAACTCACAATCTTCTGGGCTCCTCCAAGGGCTTGGGTCACTTCTCCAGCCAGGCCCTTTGTAGCACACGCGTCATCCTCTAGGCTCCAGATGCCTGTACTCCACTGCTGCTGCTGTTCTTGGTGGTCATCTCATGGTACTGGCATCTCCAAAACACTGCATGACCCCTTCAGTCCTGGGCCATCAATTGCAAATGAGGCTGGACTTTCACCAATGGCCTTCCATGGCCTCTCACAGTGCCAAGCCTCAGCTGTTCTGCTCAACTCCTTCATGCCTTCAAAACCAGTACCACCTGGGTGACTCTTACACATTACCAAGTCCAGCCACAGCACAAGGTACAACTTTGGCTATATCTGGAACACAGCCACTGTGCTCTCAGAAAACACTTCCCAGAAGATGTCACCTCAATGATGCTGGTCTCTTCTTAATCACCGCTAATTTCTTAGCTCCAGCTAACCAGCATCAATAGTCCCAGTAATGCAAAGCTTTTGCTTCAGTAGTTCTGGTATCTTGTTAATCACAGCTGATTCTTCAGCCCCAGCTAACCAGAACTACAGAATCTTCACAATCAAAACAGAAATGGCCCTGAAAAGAGTCTTTAATTTTCCCTCTGAAATTTCACAAGCCAGGCCTCCATCTTCTGCACTGTTCTCAACATTATCTTCCAAGCTCCTACACAACATCCCACAGAGCTCTTAACAACAAATGGATCTTCAAGACCAAAGTTCCAAAGTCCTTCCACAGACCTCCCCAAAACATGGTCAGGTTGTCACAGGAATACCCCACTCCTGGTACCAATTTGTCTTAGTCAGGGTTTCTATTCCTGCACAAACATCATGACCAAGAAGCAAGTTGGGGAGGAAAGGGTTTATTCGGCTTACACTTCCATGCTGCTGTTCATCACCAAAGGAAGTCAGGACTGGAACTCAAGCAGGTCAGGGAGCAGGAGCTGATGCAGAGGCCATGGAGGGATGTTCTT
The DNA here is from genome assembly GCF_000001635.26 of Mus musculus. Lineage (NCBI taxonomy): Eukaryota > Metazoa > Chordata > Mammalia > Rodentia > Muridae > Mus > Mus musculus. Next base: position 32,878,185 of record NC_000070.6, read on the forward strand.
TACTGGCTTGCCTCACCTGGCTTGCTCAGCCTGCTTTCTTATAGAACCAAGACTACCAGCCCTGAGATGGTCCCACCCACAAGGGGCCTTTCCCCCTTGATCACTAATTGAGAAAATGCCTTACAATTGCATCTCATGGAGGCATTTCCTCAACTGAAGCTCCTTTCTCTGTGATAACTCCAGCTGTGTCAAGTTGACACAAAACTAGCCAGTACAGTGATCAAGGGGGAAAGGCCCCTTGTGGGTGGGACCATCTCTGGGCTGGTAGTCTTGGTTCTATAAGAGAGCCCGCTGAGCAAGCCAGGGGAAGCAAGCCAGTAAGGAACATCCCACCATGGCCTCTGCATCAGCTCCTGCTTCCTGACCTGCTTGAGTTCTAGTCCAAACTTCCTTTGGTGATAAACAGCAATATGGAAGTGTAAGCTGAATAAACCCTTTCCTCCCCAACTTGCTTCTTGGTCATGATGTTTTGTCCAGGAATACAAACCCTGACTAAGACACATCTGTAATGCGATCTGATGTCCTCTTCTGGCAACCAGGTGTGTGTGCAAATAGAACACTCATATACATAAAATACATAAATAAATACATCTTTTTAGAAAAGGAAGGGAGGGAGGGAGGAAGAAAAGAAAATCAGTCAGTTGGGTGCTGCACAGCTTTAATCCCAGACTTGCAAGGCAGACTGGAGATTCTCCGTGAGTTTGAGACCAGCCTGATCTACAGAGCAAGTTCAGAACAGTCAGGGCTACACAAAGAAAACAACAAGAGTGGTATCTCAGCCACTGCCATTAATCTTGTAACTGCCGAGGACAAGGGAAAGCTACAGGCAGGCCTGTTCCTTTTCAGCCTCTGGGGCTGCCAAGCACACAAAAAGGAGCAAGAAAAAAGTTGACATCAGCGGCTGCAATCCACAGACTGAGGAAGGGCTAGGTCTGCTTGACCAAGGGCCCTGTGATATACACATCCCCATACAGTTCACAGAACAATGATTTCACTGGTCTTTCTAGAAAAGGACCGGCCAGCACCTACAGATACCAGAACGGCAGATCTTTCAAAGACTATTATATTAAGTGGTCTGAGCTGACTCTGAGACTATAGGACCTAAAATACGGTTCTCCAGTAATACAGGGGCTTTACGAAGTCCATGTGTCAGATAAGGCAGAGGCCAAAGCTGTTTCACTGTAGGCCCGGGAGTCAGGAAAAACACCATGTGGTTACGCTCTAGTCCTCAAGGGGGTGATCCAGACAGAGAGACTTAGAAGCTGACAGAACCTTACTACTGTTCAGAAGATGAAGAGTGAGGACATCGCAGAGAAGACTTAGGGCTTTCCTTACGTAAATCAAAATTTTCTGCATCATCCTGGGAATGATGGTTCACACCCATTGACTGGGTCAATTTATCCCAAGCAACCTGCTGTCCTGTGTGAGGCAGCAATAATCAACACCCAACATGTGGCCTGCATCTGCTGAGATAGTTTTCTCAGGAAGCTGGAATGCCTTTGCCTAATTACTTTTTCTGGCATTTCTACAATTTAGTGACTCAAGTTCTGCCCCATATCAAGCAGGCCTAATGTAAAACACCAAACATCTCAAGAACAGACATCTGGCAATTCCAAATTGAGCCATTAAGAGTTACTCACTTTGGGGAAATAAATATCCTACGCTCTGCACAAAGATACATTCTTTTTAACGTCCCAAAACGGAAATGTATGAGACAGGTGTGAAGCAGGAAGTGCTGCCACTCTCAAACTGAAGTTCAAAGGCTCTCATTAGGAATACTTGGGAGAGCCAGGCAGTGGTGACCCATGTCTTTGATCCCAGTGCTCAGAAGGCATAGGAGATCTCCTGCCTAGGGGATCTCCTTAGAGTTCAGGGTCAGCCTGGTCTACAGAGTGAGTTCCAGGATATCCGGGGATACACAGAGAAACTCTATCTTAAATTTTGGTGGTATAATTTTTGCTAGGCTGTGGAATAACTTTTCCTAATTGCTTTTTCTGTAGATCTTAAGTAATTTCAGATTTCAGAGCTTATCCACACAGTAACAGTTAAAACTTTGAGGGTGAAGAATTGTGTCTATCTACTCCTCTTGCCTTCATCATACTTTGCATGGACTGGACACACAAACTGTTGGTGAAGCATCCAGAATAGCAGCACAAAACAAGGAAGGATTTTTGACAATGGCAGAAGGACCGGGGATCCTATACTAGCTCCTTCTCAACACTGATGTGGTCAAGTCTGTCTTTCCAGAAGCACGGTGACAAATGAGGAAAGAGTAAGAGGGTTAGGATGCTGTGCTGTGCACTTTCCAGTGAGTTACCGGATCCTTGTGATGGTCATCAGCAGGTGATACAGATGGGAAACACCTGAATCAGCGCTTAGAGAATCAGGGCTTGCAAGCTCTCCTTTGACCTCCGAAGAAAGGAGGAGGAAGAGAAAGAGGAGGAGGAAGAGGAGGAGGAAGAGAAGGAAGAGAGAGAGAGTAAAAAGGAGGAGAGGGAGGAAGAGAAGGAGGAAAAGGAAGAGGAGGGAGAGAAAGGGGAGAAGGAGAGGGAGGAAGAGAAGAGGAAGCAGCAGCAGCAGCCCCTGGATACTGCACATCTTCTACTGGAAGCACATAAGAAGCAGGTTCACCATTGATGATGGCCACCCCAGGGGAGGACTGGAAACACCTCACTCTAGCATTCTGGGCAGAGTCAATTTCTATTATGTACACAAGTCCAAAAAGTCAAACACATAGTTCCTGGAGAACGTCTATCCCTGTCTTGCTTTATCATGATCATTTCTAAACTGTTACATTCTGAAATATTTGCAAAACGTGGTACCAGAAAAATCAAAACATTAGAAATAGAAAAAAATACCGCAAGCAGCCCATTCTCTGAAAGGTCTGCAGTGGAGCTTTGCAAGAACTCTACAAGGATGGCCAGAGACGGCAGCCACATAGCTCTCCCAAGCCCTGTGCATGTTTCCAACTGTTTCACTGAGAACAACATCTGGGAAAGCACAGAGCAGCAGAGGCTGCTAGGCCCAAGGTCGCCAAGGGTGAAGGAGCTAGCTAATATTTACTGAGTTTTCCTGGTAGGCACGGGTTAAGGGGAAGTCTCCCTTGAATCCTCCCAACCACCCAAGTGGGTAGCCATATCACACCCACATCTCCAGCTAAAAGCAGAGGTCAGGCTACTACCTCAGGAGTGCACAGCAGATGGGTGGTGGGGTCCACCTGAACCCAGGCTGCAAAATATCAGGACAACTGCTGGGGGCACAGTGGGTCTCTCACTTTCCTAGTCAAGGAGTCAGCTTCCTCTGTTCGGTCACAGGTAGGAAAGCTCTGCTGTCAGAGTCCTCACTGCAGTAGGAAAAAAAAAAAGTACCTTTGTGTATTTGATGGCCTGGCTCAGGGCAGAGTTCAGACAAATGATCATCTATTGCCAGTTTGCATACCAGACGCTATCCACGGGGATCGAGAGGCTCTGGCCTGGCCAAAGAAAGTCAGAGCAAGGCAGGCTGCTAGGCCTCTTCCACTGCCAGTGCTGCCCCCAAGTTAGCGGCAGGTGGCAAGCTAGAGTGCAGCCACCCAGCTTGTTGCAGCAGGCAGAGGTCCAGCGACAAAAACTTAGGTAGAGAATACTCTTCGCTGGAGTGTTACAGCTCGATGCGACAGGCACTGTCTGAGGATCTTTGGTGCAATAACTCGTGCACTATTTCTTGCGGATAGGGCATTCTGAGGTGGATCTAAAGGCAGATGCTTTCTCTTGGCTTAGTCTGAGACGTTAGGGATGCTGCATCTGCAGGGAGGACTCAAATGTCATCCCTATGTAACTGACTGTCACAGTCCTCTCAATGGGGTGTCATGGTCATGTGCCCTAGGACAGGACCCTGGTTGGGAGTAGATTTAAATGCCTACCGCTATCAACCATGAGAATTGCCGGGATTCCTGAATCTGCTCCACCTTACCAGGTTTTGCCTGGTGGCAACGGTTCACTGCCCCACAATCTATGTACCACAGTACAGTCATCAGTGAAACCAAAATACAAGGTCTACTTCTGCACTGATCTTGTGTGTGTGTGTGTGTGTGTGTGTGTGTGTGCGTGTGCATGCACGCAAGTGCCTGTGGAGAGGTCACAAGGCATCAGATTCTCTGGAAGTGGAGTCCCAGGAAGCTGTGAGCAACCCAATATGGGAGCTGAGAACCAAACCTGGGTCCTCTGCAGGAACAGCAAGTGTTCTTAACCACTGAGCCACCTCCCTAGCCCCAATCTTGGGCATTTTATCTGGTTTTATACTATAGACATCTGTGGCTTATTACTTCCAAGGTATACAATCCATTCCCACTTCCTAAATCAAGATGCCCTTAGGCCTCAGGAAGGAATTTAGCTCTCAGTACTTACACTGCAGTAAGATTAATCATTAGGCAGCTTTAAATATACATTCTGTCTTAATGAACTTTATTAAGGCAGTGATTTGGGAACCGTACTCTTGTTTAATTGTTTAAGACTTTGAATCTCTTAGTCTCTTTTCCCTAAAGAAACTGCATGGCCCACTTAGCAGGCTGGAGTCCAGACAGTCCCACTAAGAGCTTGCTGGGATCGACAAGGCCCGCTCTCCTGCCTGCCAAGAGTGTAGCATCAGCCTAGCAGGGGGAGCAGGTGGGTGGGAACTCAGACCCTTCTCAGCTCCCTACCGTCCTACACCCTGAGCAGGTCCTGTCCCTACTTCACATGGCCCTGGTCAATCTGCTTGGGTTTTCTTCTTCTTACATTCTTATATGTAGTCTCCTCCACTCAGCCCCAGCCCTGGAGAACATGGATCCAACAGGAACCTTGTCCGGGTTCACACTATATGGGTCAGCCCCACAGGGAACACCCAAGCAGCACACTTACAAACATCTGTCAAGAGAATGAGTTAGATATGAGACAGTGAGAGAAGCAAGCAAAAACAGAACCTGAAGACTGACTTAAATGATCACCTATATTCCTCAAAATCTCTTTACACAAAACATTGGCTAGGCAAACGCAAGGAAATGTCCTTTTATTCCCTCGGGAGTGTCTTAGGGTTTTACTGCTGTGAACAGACACCATGACCAAGGCAATTCTTACAAAACAACATTTAATTGGGACTGGCTTACAAGCTCAGAGGTTTAGTCCATTATCATCAAGGTGGGAGCATGGCAGTATCCAGGCAGGCAGGGCGCAGGCAGAGCTGAGAGTTCTATGTCTTCATCCAAAGGCTGCAACTGGAAGACTGACTTCCAGGCACCTAGGGTGAGAGTATTAAGCCCACACCTACTGCTACCAGGTCACACCTATTCCAACAAGACCACACCTCCAAATGGTGCCACTCCCTGGTGCAAGAATATACAAACCATCACAGAGAGGAAACACATTTACTATTTTTTAAAAGATTTATTTCATGAATGTGAGAATACTTTTGCTTTCTTCAGACACACCAGAAGAGGGAGTCAGATCCCATGGCAGATGGTTGTGAGCCACCATGTGGCTGCCAGGAATCGAACTCAGGACCTCTGGAAGAGCAGCCAGTGCTCTTAACCACTGAGCCATCCTCCAGCCCCCACATTTATTTTTGACTGCTGTGAATGTGTAGGTAGTGCAGGGGCTTGAGCCCAGGCCTTACCATGTTAAGCAAGTGTCTTAGTCACTTCTCTGTGCTGCAAGAAAACAGTGACCCAAAGCAACTTTTGGAGGAAAGAAAGGGCTTCAGTGTTCTGTGAGAGAAGCCAGGCAAGGAAATGAAACACGGGCTGTGGAAGAACACTGCTTACTGGCTTGCTTCCAGGGTCATGTTCAGCAGGCTTCCTTTATTTTATGTGCATAGACGATTTGTCCACATATATGTCTGGGAACCACATGCAGACCTGGTGACTGAGGAAGACAGAAAGGGTGTCAGATGGATGTCTGGGGACCAGAATTCCAGACAGCTAAGAGCTGTCACATCAGTGCTGGGAACTGGACTTAGGTCTTCAGGAAGAGCAGACAGTGCTCTTGACCATGGAGCCATCTCTCTGGGCAACCCTTTCTTTTTCTTTTTTGAGACATGGTCTCACTATGTAGAGCCTTGCCTGACCTGCAATTTGCCCTGCAGACCAAACTGGCCTAGAACTCATAAAGATCTGCCTGCACCTGTATCAGGTCTATACTGCTGAGCCTGGTTAAGCCCACTCTCTAATGCCTCCCGGGACCACCTGTCCAGCCACACAGTTGGCTGGGCCCTCCTACATCTGTTAGCAATTAAGAAAACGCCCTACAGAGATGCCCAATCTGATGGAGGCAAATCCTCACCTCTTCACTGGTTTGTCAAGTAGACAACCAAGATTAGCTTTCACAAAAAAACTTCTATTGAGTAACACTCACCCCCAGCCGAAACATTTTTCTATGTCCCTTCTTCAAACTAAGAAAAGACCTCTTTCTGCAAATAGGTTTTCGTTCTGGTTTGTTTTGTTTGTTCCGGTTTGTTTTGTTTGTTCTGGTTTGTTTGGTTTGTTCCGGTTTGTTGTGACAAGCCAAAAGCCTGTACTTCTCACACTCCGCTCTCCTCCCGATGGCAGGGAGGATGTTAGGGTGACAACCAGAACCAACTCAGTGGCCGGAGAGACAAATGCTTCAAGTCAGCCATGAAATTGCCTAATTGTCTTTGCAAATTAAACTCTTCCCCAGTAGTCACATTAAGCTCCAGTACTAATAATGTGACTTGGAACGAGAGAAAAAGACCTTCCCATCATCTGGGGAATTCATTCTTCCGGATGTCAGTTTTACGGTGTAATTCAATGCAATAGCCATTTAGACATTATTCATCATAGTATTCTGGATGGACAGCTGGACTCCAAGTAAGCCTAGGGGACAGACAGGCTCCAAACAGACACACTTTCTATAGGGATTGTGGATGTAGCTGAGTGGTATAGAGGTTGCCTTGCTTGGGTTCAACACTTAGTACTGCAAGAAAAAAAAAAGTGACTCTTAAATGTTGCACATGGACAGAACAACGTTTATTTATAATACTAACCCTGAGTCATCGGCAAAATAAAAAGTAGTGTTGGCAAGAAAGGGAGTGTAATACCATGTACCTTTAGGGATTGGTGTGATGGGCTCAGGGCATATAGCCTCAAAACAGATGCACCTTCTACAGATGGGTGTGTTGCATATAAGTTCAGACAAATAAAGAAAATTAAAACTAATCTTTTTTTTTTTTTTAAAGATTTATTTATTATTATATGTAAGTACATTGTAGCTGTCTTCAGACACACCAGAAGAGGGAGTCAGATCTTGTTACGGATGGTTGTGAGCCACCATGTGGTTGCTGGGATTTGAACTCTGGACCTTTGGAAGAGCAGTCGGGTGCTCTTACCCACTGAGCCATCTCACCAGCCCCAAAACTAATCTTAAATAAGTCAAGCAACAGACCTATACTTGGATTGGATTTCAGAAAACAAAATCTTTTTTTAAAATGTGTGTGTGCACAAGCATACATGTGTGCACACATGCAGGTTCACATGTATGTGGACCCACGTGTATGCGCACACATGTGAAGGGCAGAGGTCAACCCCACATGTCATTACTTAGGCACTATTCACATAGTTTTCTGTGAGATGCCATCTCTTACTGGTCCCCAGCTTAGTATCCGGTGAACTCCAGAGGTCTGCGTGTCTCTCCCTCCCAGGCACTGGAATTACAAGTGTGTGCTGCCTCACCCAGATAGGTTATGTGGGTTCTGGGATCAAATTCAGGTCCTGCTCCTCACAAAGCAAACATTTTACCAACGGACCTATCTTCCCATCCCAGAAAGGCCAATCTTCTCGTTGGCACTAGGTATTCTCTGACAACTCATCCCCACGTCCCTGTGAGAAGCTAGTTCCCCTACCGTGAAGGAAAACTCCTGAAAAGAAGCTGTGCTTGGACAGATTGGTTGGATGATTAGAACGTCAGTACTGTAGAGACTGGCATACTGCAGGCACGAAGGCCAGATATCTTCTCTTGGGCTAGTGTTAGCCTTCCAGACAGCCATTCCTTGCCCTTCTGTATTAGAACTATTATCTGTGACTAATAGACAAAAAAACTTTAAGACTCTGTTGGCTTAGCAGACCACTAGGTTCTACCAAACTGCAAGCTAAGAATGTCATGAGCTAGCACCTAGGGCCTATAGATCCCCGACCTTGCTATAACTGCCTCTCTGATGTGCCCACCAATGCATTTTAAACTTGCCTTGGTTTATGACTTTACTTCGAGACAGGTTTTTCTGTGTAGCCCAGGCTGCCTTAGAACTCACTCTGTAGACCAGGCTAGCTTCAAAACTCACAGAGATCTGCCTGCCTCTGCCTCCCAAGTGCTGGAATTAAAGGTGTGTGTGCGCCACCACTGCCCAGCTGTTCTGTAAAAATCTTAAATTTCATGAAACTGCTTTCATACTGGTACACAGGATTTTTGGTAATCTAAACCTATACTCTTAGGCCATTCTCAAACTAGCTACTGCTTCCTGTAAGATAAAAGCTGTGGTTTTGCATCGACACTACCCATCCCCAGTTAACCTGTATGAGGCACTGGGAACAATGGCAGTTTTGAGGATAATGTAGCAATTACAGGCAGAAGCAACAGATACACACGCACAAACATACATGCACACACACTCTCTCTCTCTCTCTCTCTCTCTCTCTCTCTCTCTCTCTCTCTCTCTCTCTCTCTCATGGTAGTTGCAGACAATAGGTTCCTTGAAATTAACAAGGTTTCTTTCAACTTGGAGAGAGCAGCATTGTGTCCTTCAGTGGGACATCTTATTAGCCAGGCTTGCTAACTAACTCCTACTGATTGGCGCAAAGAAGGAAAGAACAGAAGACGGTCCACAAGAGTAGAGGGTACCAAGAAAGCCTTCTCACAAGCTGCAGACTCCAGGTTCCCACCACCCAGAACATCTTGCCTTAGTTTCTTTTTCTGTTACTACACTCAAATCCCCCGACAAAAGCAACCTAAGAGAGAAATGTTCATCCCGTCTCCTAGTTTAGGGGCCAGAGCTAACATCCTGGAGCTGGGATTACATCGAAGTGGGGAAAGTCGATGTAGCAAAAGTCAATGCAGCAAAAGCCTAAGTCAGCCTGACACTCATGTCAGTCAACGGACGGGGAGCAGAGGGCAGTGAACACAGCCCACTACTCAGCGGCTCTTCTTCACTTTCATGATCCAGGGTCCCAGGCAGGGAACAGACCCACCCACTACGGACAAGATCTTCTGCCTCAACTAACACACTCAGGATAACTTCCCACCCAGGATAACTTGGCATGCCCAAGAGTCTCCTCTGAGTCTTGATTCTATCGGAGTGACAGCTAACACAGAGCTTCATGCAGTTTCTCTGGGGTTAATACCAGAAGGCACCGTATACTGTGGACATTCAAATGCTGCCTATCTCATTAAGTCACTGCAAGTGTCAAATCGATGTCCAAGGGCTGGTGAGATGGCTCAGTGGGTAAGAGCACCCGACTGCTCTTCCGAAGGTCCAAAGTTCAAATCCCAGCAACCACATGGTGGCTCACAACCATCCGTAACGAGATCTGACGCCCTCTTCTGGAGTGTCTGAAGACAGCTACAGTGTACTTACATATAATAAATAAATAAATAAATCTTTAAAAAAAAAAATCGATGTCCGACCCTTGGTGGACACGATACAGGCTGGCTAGCAGTTTTATTAATTCTTTTGAGGGCCAGCCTTCTTAAGGCTGATAACATGGCCTTGGCCAAAGTGCCAAGCAGCCCTGGGCCTCAGTCTGTCTGTCAGCGTAAATGATGTTTCCCTCATGGTGGCTTTTCTTTTTTTTCTCTTATTTTGGCTTTCGAGACAGGGTTTCTCTGTATAGCCCTGGCTGTCCTGGAACTCACTTTGTAGACCATGCTGGCCTCGAACTCAGAAATCCGCCTGCCTCTGCCTCTGCCTCCCAAGTGCTGGGATTAAAGGCGTGCGCCACCACACCCGGCTACGGTGGTTTTTTTACATAAGGGAAGAACCTAGCACCCTGTAAGCATTCGCCTCTCTCATTCACTGGATGACACTTGAGCAACCCGGAAATGGCAGAGACAACAGCAAACCCAAGAAGCTCCCTGCCCTCATTGAGCCTCACGTCTGCTGGAGCCTGACTCTGGTGGAGGAGCTGTGTGTGTGAAGTGTGCTGTGAAGAGAGGGTAGAGGGTGTAGTGGTGACGCACACCCGAGGGAACAGACCTCCCTGTGAGGTCAGGGAGATGCCCTGCACGGAAAGGGGATTTCAGCAGGTACATGATTAAACAGAATAGGCCGGACAAAGGGGCACTCCAGATGAAGTAAACTGCGTGACCAAAGGCCCGGAGTGCTCACTGGAGAAGCTAGAGGACACCTAGGATGACAGATGACAAGACTTAACTATCCTTCCAACCAGAACGTACTCATTTGTCCCTGTGTCTCACTTTAGTGATTCTGCTCTCGCCTTTCTGCAGCCTAACAGTGGCATAGCTGTGAAAGCAGAGGCTAAGGAAAAGATCAGACCCAATACACTGGCTGGAGTCCCAGGCAGGAGCAACCCTCTCGCCCCAGGAGATGGACGCATCTCTCAGGCCAAGGAGCTGTCCTGCCTCCTCCCACAGACTCACAGTTCTCTCCGGGATGTGCTGCAGTAAAGATTCATCTTGAATCCTTCACTTATAGTCCTAAGGCACACCGAGGATAACAAGGTCTCCCATGGATGCCTAATATTGCATTCTGTGCATGCATGGTAAGAATAAACCCAACATATAGCCTTTTTACAAAAGATTTTGTTTCATTTTTAATTCTGGGCAGGTGTGTGTGCGCCTGTGTGGGGCATATACCAGTAGAAGCACCAGGAGGCCAGAGGTGTTAATACTCAGGAGCCAGAATTGCAGGCAGCTATGAGCTGCCCAACGTGGGTGCTAGGAACCGAACTCGGGTCTTCTACAAGAACAGTATGTGTTGTTAGTTGCTGAGCCATCTCTTCAGTCTGATTCCTGGCATTCAAACATGGAAATGGGATGAATAGATTTTCTAGAAGCAACTCTTTGACTTTTATATGGTTCAACTGCTGCCAGGACCTCTCTATCTCCACAAGCTAAGATTTCCCGTGTCGGTTTCTCTTGACTAGTGTCAGAGCGAGCAAGCCCTCTCTGGCCAGGCATCCCTTCCTCTCCCCCTCTGCCCTGGCTTCCACCTGCTGGCCCTGACTGACTCTATATTGGAGAGCTGCCAGGGGGTGACTGAAGCTGTCTGGGAACTGTACAAAGCAGAGCTCCCTGACGCTGTGCCTCTGAAAGGAAACCAGGCTACTGAACTCCCCGCTGCACAGAGAGAATGCATTACTTACATAACGTCACCACGGAATCAGGCCAAACCGAAAGGGATTCCAAACAACTGCTTACTTTCCCCTTCCTTAGCGATAGTAAGGTTCTCAAGGGGACTGGAGAGATGGCTCGGCGGTTCAGAGCTTGAGTTCAGTTCTCAGCACCCTCATCAGACGGCCCACAACTGCTACATCTTTAGCTCCTGGGGATCAGCCACCTCTAGCTCCCGTGGGCACATAAACCTCACACAGGGGATCTGTACTGGGGATTACCTTCTCTGCTTTACATTTCTTCCTTTTCAGGCTTTCAGACTTAAGCTAGAATCTCTGCTCTCCAGTCTACTGTGACAAATGGTTCCACTTCTCAATCCCTATAAACGTGTGAGCCTTCTGAGTCTCCTAGAGTTATATGAACAAGTAGCTCCTAGTGATTGTGTCCCTCTGGAGACCCTGACTACGAAACAGTTGGGGAGTTCTAACTCCATACCCGACTCGGAAAATGGCCCATGGAACATCCATTGCCCTGCAGGGTTAGAACCATCAAGAAACAGGGAGGCTGCCACCCCATCCTCAGCAGTAGCCACAAGCTGCAACTTGAGGAGGCATATTTCAGAGCCTGCAAACAGAACCGATGAGGGCTGACAGCTCCTGGGACTCCCTCCCAGAGATACATCATTTTTACAGATAAAAAGGTTGGAGCGCAGCTCAACAACAGCGGGAGGCTCGAGCTCCTATTTCTGGTTCATGGAGGTCCTATCTTCCTGGCTCTACATGTCAGAAACAGGGCTTGTAGGGAAAGATGGATAGGGCAGACCATTCAAACCACTTAAGATAATTCAAAACTGAGCCCATGACAAACAAAGCACACACAAAACCAGTCACGAGCAAGCTAGCTGCTCGTGAAGAAAGAAGATTGCCACCAAAGAACTGAAAGTATGCAAAACAGCAACAGGGAGACAGGCAGGAGGCGAGCGAGGACAAGCCATTTCTAGGGAGGAAGCCTGGGCAGGGGCTCTGAAGGGAGATGGCCTACGTGTGCAAAGCTGAACTGAGGGAACCGAGCTCTCCTTCTGGGGAGGCCTGTGCATGCTGACTTCACTCACTTTGAGTGAAAAACATAGAAACTGACATCATTTAACAGCCAACCAATCACACAAGCTCATTTTATTACAAAAACATGCTTGGTAGCCAAACAGACTACACCCTTATCAGACACCAGAGACAGAAAATTTATTCTCGGATTAGGATTCCTAAGGCTTTATTAGTGCTGGAAATGGCAGTGTAGAAGCTTCACACATTCACGGTTCCATTCTCAGCACTTTGGCCAGCTATGCCTCTTCACCGACTGCTGCCCACTGCCAAGAAGCCTCTCTGTGGCTTTGCCACTTTTTATTCTGTACCTATGTGTGCCCGGGACTACCTCCCAACTGTCTGCAGGTCATCCCGCCATAAACTGGTCCCACAGCAGGGAAGGGCATTTTGAATTGCCTCCTGTTTGTCTTTTCCAGGACAGTCTCTGGAGGCAAAGTTTGTCCTTGACTCACCATGAGCCAGGCATCCCAGGCCTCTCCCATGATGGCAGCTGCCTGCTGATGCTAAGAAATGACTGAAGGGAGGACAGGGACTGCCTCTAGGTATGGCTGAGTTGAAGGCGTTCATTGTAGATGAGGGAGAGAAAAGGCAGAGGTATCTGGAAGAGTCCATGAGAGGAGAGAGATGGGGAAGACTGAGAGAAGGAGCAAAAGAGAGGGGGCCAAGACACAGAGCAGAGGACCAAGAGGCAAGCCAAGAGAGCCTGTGGCTGAAATAGCAGGGCTATATAGGAAAGAGAAGCTGGGGGCAGGGAAGGGGAGCCCCTGGGCTGGAGAGGTTTAGAATAGGAGACAAGGTATGCCAGCCAGGGTAAAAGATGCTTGCTGAGAGAACCTAGAGGCCAACACCCGCTTGGGTATGCTAATAGGCACTATCATTAGCCTTGTGTCTGCCGTTTCCTTGGTACCTGACAAAAAGCAATTGGCCTTGAAGAAACAAGAGGGAAGATACGGGCCTTTCCTAGCGCAAACCTTACCACCAACAGTGTGTTTATTGTCCGCTTTGTTGACAACTGCAGCCAAACGCACACTACAGCATACACGGTAGTTTCCAAAGACAAGAATACGGCAGCGGACTACTGCGGTAGCTCCAGCTCTCTGAGACTTGCTGTTTTCTTCTCCCCTCTGCTAGCCAGGGCCCACCATCATCCTGTATCTCAGTCTAGAAATGTCTGCTGTGATGGCTAGAGTTTAACGGACAGAACATAGAATATCCTGGGAGACGTGTGGGCATGTCTCTGGGCATGCCTGTGACAGATTACCTGAAGAAGACCTGCCCACTGTGGGTGGCACCATCCCTGGCTAGGATCCTGGACTGTATACATGGAGTAGGTATTGATTGATCTCTTCTCCCTCCCTGTGGTTGAGTTGCCTAAAACTCCTGTACCCTGACCTCTATCATCCTGAATATATAGGACTTTGCACTGTGAGCTAAACTGAAACCCTTCTGTCTTCAAGTTGCTTTTGTTAGGGTTTACTTCAATAATAGGAGAAAACATGAAGACAACTAGCCTGGAGCAGGGCTGTCCCTGCACCCTTGCCTCCCTGACCTGCCACAGGCTGCTATCTGAAGTGGGGAGGGTGTGTGCAGGGCATTGCCACTCTAGGCTTGGCCTTCCTGTTCAGATGCCTCCACTAATGAGCTCATGCTTGAGTCCAGAAAGGTGGACTAGGTGGGCAGAGCTCAAGGCTCTAGAACTAAGAAATGGTATTAGGCCATGGTGTGCTTCTAAACCAGGAAGCAGAATCCTTCCACAGATTTCACAGAGCACGAATACAGTAAGTCAGTAAGAAAGAGACAAGTAACACAGACTGACATGTGAGTCCCCACTTCATGACCCGTCAGGAAAAGCCATCACATTTTCAGGATGACATACCCCATTCTAATTTCTTTCTTTACAAAAATAAGAATTAAAAAATGGGTCATCCCCTGCCCCAAGCGCTGTCCCCTGGATGTCCCTGGGAGACCTCGATTGCGCCTCCCCCACCACAGCAGTGGCACACAAGATCCAAGTGTACACCCTGGCAGGTCCAGCTCAAAGAATCACTGAGATACTACTGAAAAGATCTCATGCCACAACGACCCAAGAAGGATTTTTGTTAGTGAGCGGCTAGAAGCTCTGGCCAGTGGCAAGAAGACCAGCAAATGCGTGTTCTACTCTTCAGAAGTGGAGAAAAGCATGTGTTCTGTGCAGGTGTGGACCTGAAAGACAGGTGATGTAGAAGCCGGGATCTTTGTCCAGCAGCAGCTCCAAGGCCTGATGAATGAGGATGCTGTGCCCCTCATTGCAGCCATGGATGGATTAGCCCTGGGTGGGGGACTGGAACTTGCCCTGGTCTTGCCCTGGCCTGTGACCTTGAAATCACAGCGTCCTCAGCTGTCAGGGGGTAACTGAGACTGCCAAGGACTCTTCCCAGGGATAGGAAAAAGTTGGAGGCTGCCTTGCTGCCTAGGGGTGACAAAGGACTCCTCTTCACAGGACAGGGACTGAATGGGGTGCAGACTCATGAGCCACACTGTGGTTCAGGACCACCTACCACCAGGCATAAGCACTGGCCCTGGAGATCATAGAGTACAACTGGACAAAGTTGCCATAGGCAGAGAACAGTGAACAGTGCATCAGGGACCGTCCTGGAAGGAATGTGCTACACACAGAACATCCTGAACCAGGATTGGCTAGAGGCATGGCAGTCTTCAGGGAGAACATGTGACACTCCCCTCCCCACCCCACCCCCACCCCCCCAGTAACTTTAAGCACAGGAGATACACACCACAAAGACTAGGATCCAAGGTTTGCAGGCTATCCCTCAGCATGTCACCTCTCTCTGGCTTTCAGTTTCTTCTCAAGGGCAATGACAGTCACTCTGACGGGTGTGGTGCCTCGAACCCTAGGTACTGACCAAGCCACTCCCCACCACATGCCACATTCCTTATTCTGACTAGTCACTGGGATCTAGAGACTCCTGGTTCTTCCTACTCAAATAAGCAATGGGCCTGTGCCACTGGCACTATCAGAAGCCCTCATTTCTTCCTCTGGATAGAGAAAAATCCATTTAGGTTTTAGCTGGGCTGGTATCAGGAGCCAGACCACAGGTTCCAGCTCTCTGCAGCCAATTCGCTGGTAAATTTGGACAAACCATTTAACCTTTCTATGACTCAGCTTATGTCTTTGGAACTAATCAGATGTGATGACTTAAAATCCTCCTGTTTAATTAACATGTTGCAATTGTGTATATAGCTCAAATTTACTCTGTAGCTAAGGACCTTGAATTTCTGATCCTCCTGCCTCTACATCCCAAGTGCTGAGATTATAGGCATGGGGAACCATGCCTGGTCTACGAGCTCTTGCTTTGGTTTGATTTTGCAGTAGGCTCCAGGGTACCCTAGAGTTTGCAGTCTCCCTACCTGAGCACCACTGGTGTTGGGGCCACAGACACATCGGGTCCCCCCCCCCCCCGTTTCACTTATTTCTCCTACAAGCCTTGAGAGCACAGCACAGTCCTGCTTCTCTTCACTCTGCGGGCGGCTGTGTGGCTGCTCGCTCTATGCCCACTCAGAATGTCCTATCAGCAGCTCAGGAACCACAGGGACAAGCTTTAAAGGCCCCTCACTGAGGGCTAAGGAGATGCTGGCTCAGCTGGCAAACGGCTAGGATGAAAGCACAAAGACCTGAGTTTGAGCCTCGGCACCCACATGAAAACACATGGCACGGACCGGGGGATGATGGGCTCAGCATTTAACGGCAATTGCCGCGAAGCCCGAGTTCAAACCCAGGAAGCCACGTGATGGAAAGAATAAACCAATTCCCGAAAGTTGTCCTTCCCCCTCACACACGCACACCCCACGCATACTGCGGTTTGAACGAGAACGGTCCCCATTGGCTCATATACTTGAATGCTTAGTCACCAGGGAGTAGAACCATTTGAGAAGAGTTAGAAGGATTAGGAGGTGTGGCCTTGTTGAAGGGAGCGTGTCACTGGGGCTGGGCTCTAGTTTTAAAAGCCTAAGTCAGGCCCAGGGTTTCTCTCTGCTTGCTGCCTGAAGATCAGGGTGTAAGGCTCTCAGCTCCTCCTCAGGCACCATGCCTGTCTGATTCCCACCATTGACAATCATGGGTGAACCTTCTAAAACTGTAAGCAAGGGCTGGAGAGATGGCTCAGCAGTTAAGAGCACTGGGTGCTATTCTAGAGGTCTTGAGCTCAATTCCCAGCAACCACGTGGTGGCTCACAACCACCTGTAATGGGATCTGATGGCCTCTCCTGATGTGCCTGAAGACTGTCGTGTATACGTATGAATGTGTGTGTGTGTGTAGTGAGCAAGCCCCCAGGTAAATGTTTTTAAGCCTGAGATAGTGGTACCTTCCTATAATCCCAGCAAGTAGGAGGTGGGAATGAGTACATCCCTAGGGCCTGCTACAAGCTACCCGGGCCAAACTGCAGAGTTCTAGGTTCAGTGAGACACCTTGTCTCAAAAATTAGAGATGAATTAAAGAAGACACCTGCGTCAGTATTGTCCCCAACCCAACCCCACCAGTCCCTTACGGGGCTAGCTTCAACAAAACATCTGTCCAGAGCATTCTCTCACCATTGATGCTAACCATCATGGAGTCTTCCTTCAGGCTAGAACTAACCAGATTCAGTAGTGGCCATAATTCCCCAATACGGCATCCATGGTGGACCACAATGGGCACATCTGGAACAGGTCCTGTACAGTGAAGCTGATTCTCTCTCAGAGGTCACAAACTGTTACCAGCCATTTCCACCGTCAGTGTGGACCAGAACCTTACAGTGAAGGCCAAGGGCTGCTGCTAAAAGTACAGCTCATGGGCTGGAGAGATGGCTCAGCAGTTAAGAGCACTGACTGCTCTTCCAGAGGTCCTGAGTTCAAATCCCAGCAACCACATGGTGGCTCACAACCATCTGTAATGGGATCTGATGCCCTCTTCTGCTGTGTCTGGAGGCAGTGAGAGTGTATATAAAAATAAATACATCTTTTCATTTCAAAAGTGCATCTCATAAGACAACACAGCACTGCCCTATAATACATAATTGCTCTTAATAATGAGTGTGCATTTTAGAAGTGCATTGAAGTAGGAATAGTATTTATTCCAGAGAAGAAAATTAAAATGCTTATGTTCTTTTGGGGGATTATTTGTTTTCTCTGAAGGTCTATAAAAACATTATCTGTGTAATGAAAAATATTTTTCACAAAGAAAAATTATTTAACCCATCCATTTCTCTACAGCCCAGAGCTACCAGTCCAGTTCAGAGGCGCATTCCCTGCCCTGAACTAAGCCTCACTGACCTTTGGCCTCCACCACAGCCTGCCGAGACTCCAACATCCTCTCGGGCTCCTTCACACTGAGGCCAGAGCACTCTCTCAAAGACATAAATGCAGTGTTGCTCAGTGGTACTTTCCCAGCACGTTCAAAACCCTGGGTTCAAACTCCCACCACTATACAACATTAAAATTAAATAACTAAGTAAGTCTAATTATGTGCACTCTACTCTGAAAACCTTCGCCAGTGCACCACAACTGTTGATACAGTTGCAGTCTGGCCAATCTTGTCATTCCCACCTCTCATCTCATGGCTTCTGGCCCTCCCAAGTCCTCCCCCGAGGAAGGAACCCTCCCCCCTTCAGTTAATCCTCACAATGTTCTGAAGTCAGAGTCTAGCTGTTGCTTCCCCCAAGGCTCTCCCTAACCCATCAGTCCAGATCAACTGCTCAGCATCTGGGAGCATTTCTTAGATTTGTTCGATGTCTCTTTTGGGATGGACTATGCACTCCCAGAAGGCAAGAACCACTATAGCCTCAATCTAGCACACAGTAGACACTGAATAAATATTGGCATTAAATATGTTCTCTATTTGAAAGAGAGGATCTGGGGCTGGGGCCGTGGTAAAGCCCTGCCTGGTGTGCACAGGGCTCCCAGTTCAATCCTCAGCACCGCAAGAAGGAAAATGGGGAAAAGAAAATGTCGACCAACCAACCAACCAGGCACTGTACACGTGAGAGCCTGAACAAGAACACCACTAAGGACAGCTCCCTGTCTGAGTGCAGTATTTCCTAGGGTTCCCTAAGAACTGATTTTTCAAAGAAGAGAATGTGGGAAGACATGGGTTTTCATGTCTGCATGCCTATAGCTCCAAGCTATGACAAAGCAGAAGTGGCCCCTATTGGGTCTGATGTCAGCACTGGGCTGTTTTTTAATCCACTGAAGCTTCAGGGCTTCCTCCACTCGACACGTTTTAGAAGATCATTTTGGTTGGAGAATGAGTTCAAGGTGTGTCGTTTTCTTGACACGCTGTAGCCACTATCAAGCCAAAAGAGCTTACCTCTTCCATACTATAAAGCTCAGAGTTAAAAAATCCAAAGAAACATTTCTTACTTCATCTGTCCACTTGATAACAGGCCCATCTGGCTCACCCCAAGATATTAATCTGGAAACAAGTCCTACCTAAACTGCAGCAGAAGACATTTGGGCCTTTTTAGGTTTGGGGGATGTTGGGAATTGAACCTGTGCCTTTGTGCACGCTAAGCACAGGCTCTACCACTAACAACTGAAGACCACTTAGACAAGAACCTACCCCACTGCCCACCTTCCTGGCCTCACTGTATCAACTCCTGACATGTTTCTGCAGTCTTTGCTACTTGGCATGATGCTCGTGCACCGCAGCCAAGCATATACAGCCTCACCTGCACTGTACATATACAGCCTCACCTGCGCTGTACATATACAGCCTCACCTGCACTGTACATATACAGCATCGCCTACACTGTACATATACAGCCTCACCTGCACTGTACATACACAGCATCACCTGCGCTGCCATCTGTGGAATTCACAACTCCCCAATGCTGCTGGGTGCTGTAACCGGGGACACAACTGGGCTATGGGGTATCATGAAAATGGTACATCTTGAACTCATTCTCCAACCAAAATGTCCTTCTGACATGTGGAGTGTGGAGGAAAGGCCTGAGTGTGTGAAGTCCCAAGTGAATGTCTGTTGTTGACATGAGCCGGCCACGTCAAGGCCAGCATGCCTTAGCCATGCCTTAGACCCATGGGAAGATGGCAAAGCTCTCTCCCCTTGGGGTGAAGCTTAGTGGGATGGCAAAGTTTTTTCTTCTTGTCCCTGTGGTTGTTGTAAAGAAAAAGCTCACCATAGCTTTAACCTCCCTACCCTCCCCCCAATAGATCCTGATATTTAGGACATGATGACAGCTCCCCTCTAGAGACTGCTCATGCCAAGATTAGCCAACCCTGTCTTCTTGATTCAGTTGTATACTATAAACCCTGCCTCCTCCTTTATCAGTATGTAATAACCCCACCTCCTTGTGCAGCTATATGCATTAACCCTGCCTCCCTATACTCTATAATGAACACCTGCCGATTCCCGGATACCACAGTTTCTCCATCAGAGATTTCGCTCTACCTGATCCCAGCTTCTCTGTGTGTCCATCTGTCTGTCTTCATTCTCTCCTCTTCCAAATTACATCAGTCCCTGGAGCTTTCTTGGATGCTGCAAGTGGTGCCAACCAGGGACAAGGATACAGACACTGGCTACAGGGAACTCTCATCAGTTAGATGAGGGAAAACTCCTGGGACAAGTATGCTTATACAGGTAGAAGAAGAAATAAGGAAATAGAAAGAAATAAAAGTAGAAGAAAGGATAAAGGAACAAACAGAGAAGACTTGCAATTCTAAGCATCAGGTGTAAGCACTACGGGACAAGAAGACTCTAGAGATGGCCAATTATGTCCGTACTTTGAGATTTTGAGAAACCCTGGAAGCGGGGTGAAAACATCGCCACTCCACCAGTTCTCAGGTTCTATTTAAGAGATATGTCCCCTTGGTTTCCAGAAGAAAGGACGTCAGGATTGACTTCATGGGGAAAACAGACAAGTTAGGGACAGACACAGGGCTGAAGAACCCAGCGTGTTCACATTTTCACTTTTGGTTTGTGGAACCTTACTTGTGATTCCATGGATCCATTGCTGCTGCCTAACAGGAGAGAAGGCTTTTCTGGGTGGACCTAGGTCTTGCCCCTCAGGTCCTGAAGGACCAACCCCTTGTCCCCCAGAAATAGCCATAGATGGTGTGTGGGGAGGTGAGGCACAACACGCACAGAGCTGTAGTTTCCACAGCATCCCCAGGACCTGAGGGATAGAGAAAAATTCAGTCTGTGAGTCAAGCTTGCCCTGACCTGCAGATGCCTCAGATACAGAGTCACTGAGGAGAGTGAGGGTAGAGACCAGGCAGTACAAACGGCGGTCACACACACACACAGACTGACACACACACACACACACACACACACACACACACACCAAGAGATTCAAGGAAGTGGTTTCCACTCTTTCCAGCAAGCCTTGTTTACGGAGAAGACACTAATAGTTTTAACTGCTTTCCTGTATTTTGAGCAACCTGAGCCAAACAACCCAGAGCTAATGCTGTGCTGTCAGGAGACTGTGCCATTTACATCCTTAAAGGAGACCAAACAAACTTGTATGGGCCACGGGCCTACAGCTCTAGACAGCCTAGGATTTACTGAGTGTCCTCGGGAACAATGCCTGGCATCTTCTGATTGGCTAAGCATAATAGAGTCTTGCCTCATGCGGATTACCTATTATTCACAACGGAATTTACAGAATTGTCAGGACCAGGCACAGTGTAATTTAGCCTGTGGAACTGTTATAACTGCAGGCATATTTTTGGGCACAGAGTATTACAGAGGGGTTGGCAGCTTCTTACCCCATCTTTTGCAAGCCCATCATCAATCAGCACTGCTGCCTTGAAGGCATGGAGACACTTGCCCAGCAAAGAAGGAAGAACCCTGTTCCTGCCTGAGATCCATCAGGGCCCAGAAAAATTGTACCCAGACTCTGTGACCAGTCTGTCGTTTTTGGGTTTTTTTGTTTTTTTTTTTTTTTGCCCCAGAGGATTATACCCCAGTACTCTCTGGCAGATGGATGTTCTTGGTGTCTCCTTTAGGAAAGTAGTTTGTGAGTGTTTCTGTTGACACCTGTTCTCACTTTGTTATGCCTCTGTTCACGAGGAAAGCTACAGAGCACACAGCTCACTGCCTGGATGCATTTGCCATCATGGGCTGTCCTCAGCACTTCAAGATGAACAATGCTCCTGCTTATATACTAACAATTCTTTAAACAAGATTTCATTTACTCTGATTTTTAAGAATCACACAAAAGATGAACTCACTGCTCCAGGACAGCACTGGTCATCAGAGGACAGAGCACTAAGCTGCTACGGAAAGATGTCATGACAGGAAGATGGTTCGGCCCTTTGCTGATGAGGGTAGACTTGTGTTTCCCCTGAAGGCTCACAATGGCCACTTTGGGTAACTTTGAGACACACAAAAGTCCATGGATCTAGAGATGAGCCAGCTCCAGGTCTGAGAGGCTGAGAGGAGCCCACAGAGGATCCAGAGGGGCTGAAGCCCGTAGAGTAATCTTTGAGGAGGAGGAGGGCTCCTGTACAAACTACAAGAAAGGCAAGATGCAAATGGCAGAGGAGGGGATATGGAACCTGAGTTTGGGAAATAATCCATATCCAAATAATTATCCCAATGCAGGTAAGACGGCTCAGGGGAGAAGCCAAGTGAGTCCATGCTACTTCACCCAGAGGGTCGGCCACATCCTCCCATACTTGTTTATTACTAATGAGTCCTTCTGTTTTGGAGGTTACTCCTCTAATCACCGAGAGTCCTAATAGGCTCGGCTATGGATTACAGCCTAGAACATAGATAGAACTTAATGTCACATGTCTACCAACAGTGTGACAGCAGCTCCTTGTAATGAAAGCAGGTATAGCTGGGGATTTATGAGCCCCACCTCCTAGGTGTTTTTGGACCCACAATAATGTGGAAAATGTAATAGTGTGAATGTGGCCCAATTACATCCACACACAGCAGAAAAGCAAAGGCTTATGACCCATTGTTTCCCTGTTAACTCAGGAAAATGTGCTAGACGACTTCAAGGCTTCAATCAGACATTCCTCGGTTGTGTTGGGGACACCAGCAGTTATCCCTTATCACCCTTACAATATTAAAAGCTACTGAATACAGCAAAAGTGTCCTAAGAGAGACATTTACAGCATTCAATGCCCATGTCAAAAAGAAAATGACTTGGGCCAGTGAGGTCGCTAAGGTGCTTGTCACCAAGCTTGATGTGTCCGTCTCTAGAACCCACATGGTAGGAGAAGAGAACTGACTCCTGCAGGTTGTGTTCTGACATTTCTCTACAAATGTACCTGCATACATAAACACACACATAAACAAATAACTATAAAAACAATTTTTTTAAAGATTTATTTTATTTATTATATGTAAGTACACTGTAGCTGTCTTCAGACACTCCAGAAGAGGGTGTCAGATCTTGTTACAGATGGTTGTGAGCCACCATGTGGTTGCTGGGATTTGAACTCCGGACCTTCGAAAGAGCAGTCGGGTGCTCTTACCCACTGAACCATCTCACCAGCCCTAAAAAAAATTTTTAAAAGCTCTCCAGGATTAGAGAGACGGCTTAGCGGTTAAGAGCACTGACTACTCTTTGAAAGATCCTGAGTTCAATTCCCAGCAACCACATGGTAGCTCACAACCATCTGTAATGGGACCCGATGCCCTCTTCTGGTGTGTCTGAAGACAGCTACAGTGTACTCATATACATAAAATAAATAAATAAATCGTTAAAACAAATTCTCCAAAGGGGACTAGAGAGATGGCTCTTCCAGAGGACCCAGGTTCAATTCCCAGCACCCTCATGGCAACTCACAACTGTAAATCCAAAATCTGATGCTCTCACTTAGACATGCATGCAGGCAAAACACCAATGCACATAAATAAAATAAATAAATAAAATAAAATAGATCTCCAAAGAACAATCTACTGCTGCATCTCAAGAAATTAGGAAAACAAGAACAAATATTAGTAAAAGAAAAGAAATAGGAGAAGAAATACATGAAATGAGAGTTTATTCAAAAATATAAAATATTCTTTCAACTGAGAAAAATAGTTAAGACTCAAAATCAGAGATGAAAACATAACATAGAAACATGAAAGGTTCAAGATTTCTATAACAAGCCAAAAAAATGTAATGGCATAGAAAATAGAAGAAACGGGCCGGGCGTGGCGGCACATGTCTTTAATCCCAGCACTCAGGAGGCAGAGGCAGGCGGATTTCTGAGTTCCAGGCCAGCCTGGTCTACAAAGTGAGTTCCAGGACAGCCAGGGCTACACAGAGAAACCCTGTCTCGAAAAAACAAAAAAACAAAAAAACAAAAAGAAAAAAGAAAGAAAGAAAATAGAAGAAACAGACAAACACACACACACTGAGTGAACAAAAAACCTGAGCAGACCATTAACAAGTAAGAGACCGGGTATTAAAAGGCCCCCAGACACTACTGAATCTGTCACATATTTAAGGATGGCCTACTGCCAATCCTCCTTAAGCTAGTCCAAAACACAGAGGGAAATGTTTAAAACCCGTTCTCCACTGTTCGTAAGCAAAAGTTTGATCCTAAGGCAGCAAGGACCTACTCAACCAAGAGCTTGAAGAACCAGCATGGCCTTTCCTGGAACCTACTGCCTGAGAGTTCAAGAACACAGAATAAAGAAATATTCCAGACCTCATTTGGGGACTCAGAAAGGGGACAGTCACCTAGAAATCAGGAACAGACTCCAGGAACAAGATCTAGCCCCAAGTCATTCCAGTGAGAGAAAAGCCATAGAGAGACGGCCATAGCTAACATGCACGGGCAAAGTTTCATGTTCAGAACACACAAAGTGTCTTTGATCTTTTAAGGGGCTACGGATGTAGCTCAGCAGGGAAACTGTTTCCCTAGCATACACAAAGTCTTGGGTTCTGTGCTCAGCACCACAATGTATGGTGTGGTGTGGTGCAATCCCAGCACCCAGAAGCGGAAGCGGAAGCCAGAACCTCAATCTCATCCTCAGCCACACAGCAAGCTCAAGGCCAGTGTGGGCCACACAAAACCATGTCTCTCGCCTTCCAAAGAAAGATACAAAAGCCAATAGGAGGGGCTGGAGGGATGGCTCAGTGGTTAAGAACACTGACTGTTCTTCCTAAGGTCCTGAGTTCAATTCCCAGCAACCACATGGTGGCTCACAACCATCTGTAATGGGATCCAATGCACTCTTCTAGTGTGTGTCTGAAGATAGTTGCAGTGTACTCGTATAAATAAAAATAAATAAATAAATCTTAAAAAAAAAAAGCCAATAGGAAAATAACCGAGAGCCACAAACCAGCAGCTTCACAAGACAAGTATGCAGATAGCCAGGAAGTCCCACTGAGGTGACCAGAAGTCAAAGGAAAAGAAAAAAAAAAACAACTACCCCATGTTAAGAGTGGCTAAAACTTAGCCGGGCGTGGTGGCACACACCTTTAATCCCAGCACTTGGGAGGCAGAGGCAGGCAGATTTCTGAGTTCAAGACCAGCCTGGTCTACAGAGTGAGTTTCAGGACAGCCAGGGCTATACAAAGAAACCCTGTCTCGAAAAACCAAACCAAACCAAAAAAACAAAAACAACAACAAAAAAGATATACAAGAGTGGCTAAAAATTTATATATGCCTAAAAATACCAAAGGTGGACCATGTCTAGAAGGGTGAGAACTCTAGCACTGTGAGTTGGTTTAACTTATAACCTCAGAAAACTGTTTGGTACGGCCAGAGACAGGCTTTCTGCCAAGATCAATTCCAGTTCTGGGAAAAACATCTAGGGAAAAAGATGCAGAAACATACAGCAGAGGACATTTGAACAATGATGTTCCAGCACTAATCAGAACAACAACAATAACATCGACGGAGTAAGCGGCTAGCAATCTGTTTAAGCACAGAAAGCACGAAACCCAGTCCCAGGAACTGTGGCAGGCAGGCTCCGGGGAGTGTCTTATGTAGATAGCATTTCCACTTATGGTTTGGTTACTTCAGGAACTGAAATGAGACAGTCTAGGTAATAATGCTTCGCACACTGGAGCACGAACATTTCCAATCACATTATACTTTACATTTTAAGCTAAAGAAATAACTACTGCAGTCTCAACCCCTCCGCCTCACAGAAGGAAACATTTCATTGTCATATGTGAGGTTCACCCATACGTAAGGAAAACATGAATAGCTTTCTGTCCCGTGATGAAATTAAACAAAATATTTAGGTTATATTTGGAAGTAACTTGTTTAGGAATTGCTAACTGTACACAAAGTTGAAAATGCAGATATTTTAAAGCTGTAAAATAACCAAAACGTTCATTAAACTGTGCTGTATACAGTACATTTATAGTGTATTGATACTATATAGCGATATAAATCAGGAAGCTGTGACTATCCACAAATACGGGAGCAAATCTGGCAAGCATCGCTAAACTAAAGAAAGGCTGTTGCATGATCCACCCACTACAGTACTCAAAAATATGTAAAATAATCTGCTGTGCTGAAGATGCGAGGAAGCTTGCTTGGGAGGGAGGGGAGGAAGCTTCTGAAAGGCTAACAGCACTCAGATGTAACACGAACACCATCACTCCTGATCTGCACCTTGTGCCTCTCCAGGTGGAAGCCATCTTTTTTAGGTGTACGGGTGCTCATGCATGTCTGTACACCACATGTGTGCCTGGTGCCCGAGGAGATCAAAACGCATTAGCTACTCTAGAACTGAAGTCACGAGGGGTTGGGAGCCACCACGTAGGAACTGGGAATCAAACCTGAGTCCTTGCAAGGTCACAAGGGCTCTTAACTGCTAGGTCAACTCTCCAGCCCTTCTGGTTGTCATATTTTAACTAAAAACCTAAAAGGAAAAAAAAATGCTGTGAACCATACACTTTTGAACTTGGATTTCTTGAGGGGAAACAAGTCCTCCTTTAAAAGGCAGTGAGGAGTATGACCTTTGACCTTCAACCTTCTCCCCCATCACTGCCTCTGATTAAAACTGACACTAAAGCATGCACAGTGTGCTGCAGCACTAGTTGTTGGGCCTTGTAGCATTTCTGCCACTACTAAGATCCTCCTTTGGGGGCTTTACCAACAGTGGGAGGACAAGAGTTCACCGCAACAATCAGGGATCCGCACAGGGTGCAAGGCTGACACACCCACCAGCCAGGACCTATGGCTGTCCAGCAGTCACTACTGCGGTCTTGTTTGCATTGTTTTGCTGCCTTAGCCTTCTGCGTATGTCGGTGGATCACAGGGAGTGCCTCTGAGCCCAGCCTCACAGCACCCGTGGCTTACACTGACCTTCCAGTACTCTCTGTGTAGAGAAGGTACAGTATATAGACTGATATGCATCACAGAGACCTATCCCACATTGCCTTGTCTGTCTAAGACCTAGCCACATCCCAAGGGATCAGCTTAAAATATGGCAAGTAGGGAATTTACTGATGTTTTAAAAAGATGATAAAAAGTGGAAGGTGGTTGCTGCCCCTTCTATAACAGCTATACATCGACGTTTGAGGCTTATGTGACCTTGGAACTGTTTTCATCTTATTTCTTCAGAACTCCAATCATGATAACCTTTGCTTCATACCCCACCTGAGGTCCAACTGGGAGGCATGCTCTCCTCTCTGTCACCCCCACGCAACTCTCAGATGATGGGGACACCCTTGTCCAATTATTTGCCTCAAAATCATTAGGGCAAACAGGAATGTCATTTTTTCCCTTCCCCAAGGAGCAGTGACATCCGCAATGAGACCAAATTACTGATAACATTAAAAGTAGCCACATAACTTTACTAAATAAAGCGAGCTGTGCTTTCAGAATTTCATGACCATTACTCTATAAAGCCCTCAAAAGTCTACTCACACCTCTGACTTATTCACATGCTTATTTTCCAGATAGAAAATGAATAGCTGGGGAGTCCCCACTACCTCACAGCTACCAAAGGGCAGTAGCTGCAAACAGCTCAGCCTGATGCAGCCTTCTGCTCGGCTCTTAACCACTTCTCTACGCTGCCCTCTGTGGTCTTGAAAACCCCAGGTGACTACTACAGAACAGCACCTGGTGACTCAGGCCTGGGAATGCAGATGGGATAGGAGATGCTCAGGCCAGCAGGGCTCTCCTGATGCCTGTATGTGTGCTTCTGAGAGCTTTAGCTCATCTCTGGACAGGGAGTCAAGCTTCCTTGGAGAAGAAGGAACCTGGGGAGGGCCTGAGGAAAGTGTAGCTGGGGGAAGACTCTGCAGAGGAAGGAGAAGCTGGGCTATGGTGGGCCCACTCATGACCTTGACGCTACAGTAGGTTACTATTTGTGATTTACACTCCACATCCAGGGTGGCCCTTGCTGGGTAAATGTCCACATCTCATAAAAAGCTAAGATAGAAATTTCTAAAATCTAGATGAACAGGCAACAGAGTGTGGCAGCTGGTCACTCTAACGCTACCTCCATTCTTCATGCAGGGCAATCTAAGCAACTCCCAGTTATACCTACCCCCAAACTCCATTACTGCCTTCCACACCATTCACCCTACAGAGAGCTGAACACCTACTATGTGCAATGCAGCAGAGCTTCAGCAGAACAAAGCAAGGACCTTGGCCTCCAAGTAACTTAGTCAATAACAACTTAATTTGCATATAAATACTTTATTTACATGCATCTGTTCAGAAAAGGCAAACACAGAAACTGATTTCAGTTGAGTAGGACAGTGGAAATTACTGTAGCAGACCCTGGGCTTCACTGAGGAACGATGAAATGTTCTATTATGATGATGGGTTGCAACTGTAAATACACTGAAAGGCAGTGGATTTTATGGTATATAATTTGATTTCATTTGATAGTCTGTTGCACACCCTCCATTCCAGCACTGAGTAGGTACAGGCAGGCAGATCTCTAAGTTCAAGGCCAGCTCAGGGTACAGAGTGAGTTCCAGGATAACCAGAGCTGTCAAAACAAAACAATAGTAATAAGGAAAACTAGAAGCTGAGGAATGAGCTCGCTGTGTCAGGCCTTGAGGAGACTGAAGAGTCCTGGTTCTTGCATGAGAAAGGCTGTGGTCTACTTTGTGCCTGTTTTGTATGTCTTGGAGTCTATAACAATTATTTCACACAGGCTTTTTAGTGCAACTGTTTGGGAAGACCCTTCAGTGGCAACCTGTTTGCTGATGTGCCCCTTACAGCATTCAGCACATTCCTCTGGTGCTAAATTAAGCTGTGGTGACAAACACTCAAAGGATACGTCACCTGGGGTTGGCAGCTGTTTCCGCTCTGACTCAGGCTGACAGAGCATCCACCATCTGGAGCCTTGCCAGTAGCCAACAGGCGGAGAACATGAATTGGATGAGCACACACAAGCAGCCCAGAAGTGACACAGACATTTCTAACTAGAAGAAGTAGCCACGTGAACTTACCAGACGGCTAGGAAGTATCAAGACCTAGAAGGGTTTGGATTGCCCATCATCAGCACCGATGTCTACTCAAGGACTTAGGGTTTAGAATAGTCAGGAGCGGGTGATGGTGATGCAGCATGCCAGGCTCCCAATCTCTGAGATGTCCCCTTATCCACACAAAGGAGAAATAATATTCACCTCATCACATCTGAGTGTATCTCTAACTGTAAAAAATATAGAAGGTGCTCTGCAGAATTATGGAGGTGCTCGAGTCCTAAGTATTGCGTCACTTTTACTGTTTGGGCAAAGATATTAAAGCAATGTTTTGCCTTTGTAATGTAAATAACAAGCGGGCACTGTGTAATAAATTGTTACAGGTGCCAACGCATACAAAGAAGCACAAGTAAACCACAGCCTTTCCTGGGCCTCCAAGGCCTGAAGCAGTGGGCTACTTCCTTAGCTTCTAGTTTCATTCTTATTATTTTGGGGGGTGAAAGCAACATGTAGGGTGCTTCCAAGGCTCCCAAGCACTGAGAGCTGGAACTTCAACTCCATCACTGGTTTGGCAGAAGTGGTAATGTCCCACTCTGTCTGGCCTTTTAACACCAATGGATGATTCTCATTCATTTGCAGTGAGAGTGGTTTAGGAAGCTCGCTTGTGTGCAGTCTCTCTCTCTCTCCCTCTCTCTCTCTCTCTCTCTCTCACACACACACACACACACACACACACAGACCTCCCAACCCTATGTGTGCTTTAACTCTCCAGGCCTGGGAGGACGAGAGAGCACTTGTCTCCCAAGGCAAGATGAAAGTGGATAGACAGTGGTCCACAACCAGACAGATAGAACTGCTCAGAAACACTCCAGCCACCTCTCACACACACTTCATCTATGACAATGTTTGGGATGGTGGGGCTGCACTTCAGTGTTCAAGGGACAGTAGCTGTCACCCTCTCAGTATACAGAGGGCCCGTCATTCCTAAAGATCTGTTGTTCAGGCTGGAACAGAAATACAAATTTAAAAGCCAGGAGGACAAGCTCCAAGATATTTTAAGTTTTTGTAGAATAAAGCTCGAACAGTATACTAATAAAATAAACACACTGATTATACAAGCCTATAGGCACGCAGGAAAAGACATCTCTCAGCGCTGTTCCTTTTCAAATGTGGATACTCAAGTCAACGATGTCAGGTTTAGTAGCTGAGTCGCAGATGATGCCACCAATGCCGACTGTCACAGGCAGTCCTGCAGGTGTGCTTGAGCAACACTCTTGTTCTGAATTATGCTCCACACAAATGTCCCTCTGTGCTCAAGTTGACATCTCCTGGCTGTGAGGCTGGACCCATGCTCACAGGCTCTGACAAGGTTGCCTCTCCCCATCTCAGGGCATTTACCATCAACAGCATCCTGTGTTACGTCTCAATATTAAAGTCGACAGGCCCAAGAGTCAGCTCCTATAGACATAGACTCTCCAGCCCCAGTCTAGTCCTAAGCCAGAGCCATTCAGCTCTGCCACTCCTAGACTTCTGACTCACAGAGCTTTAGTGGAAGTGTTTCCACATGCCCCTTTGCATATACAGATGTGGGTCATGATGGTACACCTCTAGTAGAATACGTACAGGTACTTACTGCAAAGCCCTTTACCTTTTAGCCTTTAATCCCAGCATTCAGAGGGCAAAACCAAGCTCCTCTCTGTGAGTTCAAGGCTAGTCTAGTCTACGTAATGAGTTACATGCCAGCAAGGTTATATAGTAAAACCCTGGTGAGGGGCTGGGGAGCCCTTCCATCTTTGCTGTATGTATGAAAATATTCATAAGCACGCACTGCAGGCAAGCTCAGGCTGCACAACATGAAGTGGGTCAGTTCAAGAGTTGCAAGGAGCTCTCTGGTGCAGCAGAAAGATATAGAGGAACTATGAAGGGGATAGAGTACTGGTCAGGCCTAGACATTAGCATATTTGAAGCCTTGGTACCTTAAAACATTCCTTGCTACCCTACCAAAGAAGACAGTCTGTGATTATAGAAGCAGATGCCTTCATTCACTATAAACATTTACGTGGTAAGGTACACATTTATGTAAAGTAGTACTCGATACATATGCGCTCATTGGCTTGGTTTACCCAAACCTCCAGTTTTCAAAGAGATGCTGACTTGCCAATTGCAACACCATCTTTTTTTTTTAAACCTATCTCTGCATATATTACACTGAAAACAGTGTATTGGAATTGCTGTTCACACCAAATGCTAGGAGTGCATTTCTAGACAGATAACACAATCAGCCTGTGTTGTATGTAATGATATGAATACATATGAAAAAGAACACACACAAAAAAAAGAGTTTGGGGTAAATCTAGGCCCATTATTTTCTTTAAAAATAAAACCTGCCTGTCCGTGACCTGGAGCTCACTTCCTTTATCTTACACACACCAGAGATTGTAAACTAACAATGAAAGCTAGCTACTCCCAAAGAAACAGTGTGTGTTAGAGATAAACTTGGGCCACACCCACAGTCAGGCTTGGTGCTTGTACAGAAGCTGGTATACATATGGGCTCTGCCTACCACTGGCCACACCTCACTGTAGAACTACGGCACTCACTACAGCTGTGTGGGAGGAGCTGGTCTCACCCACTTCCTAGATGCAGGGGACAGAAAGCAGACATCTACAGTTTCAGACCCCAGGCTGGAGATTTAGCTAGGGACTAGGTAGAGCCACCTCATAAAAACTGGGAAGTTGGAAGTGAACAGAGGCTTTCTCCATGTAGAGGTAGGTAGGTGTGTGTGTGTGTGTGTGTGTGTGTGTGTGTGTGTCAGGGGTGGAGACTTGACTTTGTTTCAATCAGGCTTATGAAGGTGTGGCTGACAAGTTAAAAGTGTATATATTAAATGTACACAATGGTAATGAGTTATATCAAATACATCACCTCACTTGCGTATGCTATAAAGACACTGGCTATCCCTCAGCAACTTCAAGCATCATTGACATCATGCAGTTGCTATGATGTATATTGTTTTTCCAGAATTTCTGTACCTTATAATTTAAACTGTATTGTCTCTGTCAACATCACCCCCATTTCCTGCAGTACTTGGTCCCCCACACCACCCCCTCCTCCCGTAAACAATGTTTCTAGTAGGTGGCTTTTCAATATTTAACATGCAAGTAAGATCATGCAGTATTTGGCTCTCTGTCTGGCTCATTTCACTTAGCACAGTGGCCTCCATATCTTCATCTTTGTTGCTGCAGATGACAAGTTCCCCTTCTGTGAGGCTGGGTCCCATTGCCTGCTATATTATTATGTACACATTTCTTCTCTATCAAAGCTGTAACCCCAGTGTTCAGGAAGCAGAAGGAGGGCCTACTACCTCTGTGGGGAAGCAGCCACTGGGAAGGGGTGAGAAGGCAAACCATTCTTAGATAGCCTACATAGAGAACTCTGCAATTGCTTTTAATTGAGTAGGTTAATATAATAACACAATAGTTGCCACATTGCATTGCATTTTAAGAGCTACTATTACAATTAGGCTTAATCATTTTCTTAAGAGCCAAAAAGCCCAGAAGGGATCCTGTCAGGTAAGGAATACAAGGACCCACTCTGGGGCTTGAGTCACAGATGGTTGTGAGCCGCCATGTGAGTGCTGCGAATCAAACCCGGGTCCTCTGGAAGGGCAGCCTGTGCTCCTACCTGCTGAGCCATCACCTCTTTAGCCCCACAAAGATCAAATCTTAATCTGGGTCAGCAGTTTATCAGCTGGGCTGCAGAGATGGCTCCATGATTTTGAGTACTTTGTGGCTCTTGCAGAAGACCTGGCTTGGATTCTCAGCACCCACATACATGATGGCTCACAACCATTCATAACTCCAGTTCCAAGGGATCTGATGCTCTCTTCTGACCTCCAAGGGTACCAGGCATACATATGGTACACATATATACATGCAGGCAAAACATTTATACACTTAAACAAATCCAAAATAAATTGATTTTTTTCTTTCTCATACATATATATATATATATATATATATAATCAGCCAAGACTGCTCTGAAAACCTAAGGACATGGGCAATAGTCACTAGCAGACAGGTGTTTGGATTTGTTTCTGCTTATAGCTCCACTGGGATGCTGAAATGGTCAGTCTACAATAGATAATTATGGTTAGGCTATTTTTACAATTGCTGTTTAGTTGGGATACTGTTATTTTTGTTTCCTTGCTAAGACAGGGTCTCACTATGTAGCCCCAACTGGCTCAGAACTTGATTTGTTGACCAGGCTGGCATTGAACTCACTGAGACTCATTGTGCTGGGATCAAAGGCGTATGACACCACACCCAGAACAATGTTACTTTTAAAACTCCTTGAAGGGGGAAAATCTTTTCAAATCAACAGGCAGAAGCTCATCTTAAATGACAACTATTCTTTTTTTTTTTTGTAAAGATTTATTTATTTATTATATATGAGTACACTGTAGCTGTCTTCAGACACACCAAAAGAGGGCATCAGATCCCATTACAGATGATTGTGAGCTACCATGTGGTTGCTTGGAATCGAACTCATGACCTCTGGAAGAGCAGTCAGTGCTCTTAACCACTGAGCCATCTCTCCAGCCCGACAACTATTCTAATACTCCTTTCTTTAAAGAAATGTGCTGGCCAGGGGTGGCGGGGATCACCAATACTGAAGACAAGTATGATTTAATGCCAACAGCAAACATACAAGAGTGAGGTGACTGTACCAGGTGTCACACACCTGTAATTCCAGGTGTCACATACCTGTAATTCCAGCACTTGGCTAAGAAAGAGTTGGGGCAAATCATCTCTACCACTCAATCATGGCCTTTTGTGAAGATCTGTTCTCTCTTATCAAAGACTCAACACAAAGATACCTTGTAAACGAGACAAACAAAAAGACGGTGTAAAATGTAATTACAGCTCTACACACCAGACCAGGTGCACACAGTACTGGATTATCTTCAAATGATGCCATCCGCAACGACACTCTTCCAGTTTCTGAAATGCCATTTTCTTTAATGCAAAGAAGTGGTGTAACAGTCAACGGGCATCTCATTGTGTTTTGTTTCCTTCCTAAGAGGCCTTGTGGGTTGGGCAGGTATCAAAGAATGCCAAAGGAACACTTCAGTAAGCGGATGTGTCCCGAGAAATCTGACACCACCTGGTCTGGTACTGCATTTGCCAGGAAGACATTGCCTTCCTTCCATGTACATGTGGGTCAGAGCTCCACTCACTAGCACTCCCCACACTGTGCAAATAAACACAGGAGACAGCATGTGCTCTTACAGACATGTGCTCTTCATGAGGAAAATTCAGAAAGGTATCCATATAGAAGAACACCTGGACAAGCATAGGTCCTGGTTTTCTAATATGTTCCACGTACAGAAAGCCAACTTTCATGTCCAGAAGTAACACAGTTACCCTGTATTCCATAGTTGAAAGCAGCAAACACCACTCCCCTGAGAACTGGCCTCTCTGCAAGCCAGGGCCTGATGCATCATCTCTTTGACACAGTACAAGCTGTGGCCTCTCTCAGCTGGGAAGTCTTGGCTCTGTGACATACATCCTGATTACCCTGACGACTTACGGTGGCCTGAAATAAAAGGAGCTGGCGCCAACAATCAGAAGTCCTGGGAATCCCGAAACTAGGATGCTCAGCCCTGCAGCTCTAGCGTCTCTCCTGTTCATGCCCAAAGGCCCTAAAAGCAGCACTGTCTTTCCGAGAGTAGTAAAGAACTCACTATATCTTCTTGTGACCATAAGTGTATGGCGCTTTGAATGTGAATGGCTCCACAAACTTATAGGTTTAAATGTCTGATCCCCAGTTAACAGAACTGTTTGGGAAGGACTAGGAGGTGTGGGCTTGTTGGAGGAAGTGTATCACCCTGGGGGTGGGACTTTGAGGCTTTAAAAGCCCACATCAGCCTAGTATCACACTCCGCCTGCAACTTGTGAATGAGATGTGAGCTCTCAGCTACTGCTTCAATGCTGTGCCTGCCTATCTCCTACCATGACGATAGTGAACTCATGCTCTGACACTATAAGCAAGCCCCCAATTAAATTCTTTATTTTGTAAGTTGCCTTGGTCTGTGTCTCTTCACAATAAAATAGATGACAACATGCTTTCCTATTCCGTTCTTCCATTAATGCCTTTATGCCCTCTGCCCCAATTACGTGGCAGTGAGAATGTTCGAAAGTTCAGTGGCTTACAGAAGAAAGCAATTGGTAGCACAGCTAGCGTTTTCTCTGTTCCAGTCACTACTCATTATTTAATCACACACATATACTCTGTTTTTTTAATGTAGGTCTGCATGGTGTAACTTTTTTCAGGCAGAAATATCTTTGAAACCTTGGTTATAGCCACACCTGCAGGACACACCAGGACATGTTGCTACTGTGGGCATTAGGAAGCCCCTGGTTTCCATCCCTGAGAAGAGAGGAAGAAGGAAAGAGGACCAAAAATGACCCCTAAGCCTCTCCCTTAAAGGGGTTGGGTGCTCTAGAGCCCAACCCTGAGCTGCTCCTCGAGGAACCAGCAACGTGGCAGGAGCCTCACCTTCCTTCCTCTGGAAACATGGAAAACGTCCCTGAAGCACGGGATGACCAGCATCGATGGGAAGAGGGAGGAGCCATCACATGCTCGGTGATAAGCAACTCCCTGAGCCAGAATTCATGGCTGAGAAGTGGTGGGATGCAGGAGACGGGGAGCACACTACTCCCTTTGCCTCTGAGACTCCCCATCACAGGGCTCTAGGGTGGTGTCAGGCACTGCAGTGGGCACCACTGTAGCCTGCAGGGAATCTGTCTTCCTCTTGGATGAACCTGATACCAAAGGGAAGGCCTCGCTCCCTTCAAGGCTATAGAACCTTTAGGAAGTGGACCCTTGCTCCACTTGATGGCCATACTCCACTTCCAGGTCGCCTGCTGTCTGAGGTAGGGTTTCTGTGAGGAGACACCATGACCATGGCGTTGCTTATAAATGGTAACATTTAATTGGAGGCTGGCTTACAGTTCAGAGATTTCATCCTGTCATCCTCTCAAGAAGCAAGTTGGTAGACACGGTGCTGGAGAAGCAGCTGAAAAGTTCCCCACCTGAACCTGTAAGCCGCAGGACACTGACACTGGGCCTGGCTTGAGCATCTGAAATCTCAAACCCTGCCACGTGTGACACACGCCCTCCAAAAGGGGCACATCTCCAAATAGGGCTACTCCCTGTGAGCCTGTGGGGGCCATTTCCACACACATGTTCCAGTCCATGCTGACAGTTGCAGCTCTCATCTCTCAGCCTCCTGAGTATTTGTTACTTTTTTTGCCCCTGAGATAAAATACCGTGACCAAGGCAACTTATAGAAGGAAGAGTTTATTTGGGCTTATATATAAGTTCCAGAGGGAAGTCCAAAATGGTGGCAGAGTCATAATAGCAGGCCTTCTAAATTAGAAGTAATTTTTTGGTTTGGTTTTTAAACACTCTAATGATCACTGAAGGCAAATTTTCCAGCTAATAAGAGGGGTGGGGGGGTGGGGGGAAGAAACCCACCTAAAATCTCTTTTATATCAAAAGGAATGTAGGACCTTGAAAACTCATCCGAGGCAGGGAGTATAACGGGAGAGAGGCAGTACATCCTAAATTCTCCATATGTGAACACTTGACCAAACGATAAACCCCAGCCTCTGCTGGGACAAACGTCTTATCTGCATGCATCATAAACTTTCCAAAACTGAAACTTAGTACACATTTGTTTGCTGTCACTTGGACAAACGATAGGATTTCAAACTCCCCAGGGCAAGTTCCAGAAAGAGGAAGGGAAAGACACATGCCACCCATCCTGTCACACCGTGGTTGGCTCTGGCTACACAGTAACATCAGCCAGTGTCCTGCCGACTGGCTGTCCACAGGGCCCAGCTCTGATTCTCTTTAGCTCCTCACAGCCCTGAATAAGCTCAGCAGGCTATCGTACAGATGACTCCACAAGTCCTGCAGAAGGTACCGTCATTCATTCAGATAACATCACAAATGAAACTGCTTAGTACAGACAGGTGGGTAGACAGAAGGGAGGGAGGGAAAGAGTGGAGAGGGAAGGGAGGAGGCACTTAAGGGTTGTCAATCCCTCTCTTTAGTGTTCCTAAGGCTAGAGAAATGCAACTCTACCCTTTTCATTTTATACCTGAGAAAGGGGCTTTGTAAGATGTCTAAAAGGCCTAGGTGGCCACTGCTGTCTCCTGACATCCTCCCATCCTTACTGAGGGCCTGGAAATACACACAAGCACACACACTGGACCAGAGTTGGTGCCAGTTCTAACCCCAGCTCCATAACTGCTAGAACACGGTGACTTATGACACTCTGTAGCTCCGGGAGCTTTAGCACCCTCTCCCAGCCTCTGTGGTCACCAGGCAAGCACACGGTGTACAAACATACATGCAGGCAAAACACCCAAACATATAAAGTCAAACAAAAATTTTAAAATGAAGGAAAAGAGATGGGGGATGTGCCACAGGAGTGTGGGAACACGGACACAGAGGTACCAACAGAGGCAGAGACTAGAGTGACGTGGCCTCAAGCCAACAAACATGTGTGGCTACTACAAACTGAAGAGGTGAGGGCCAGAACTCCCCCACCCCCTTCTGGTGTGTCTGAAGACAGCTACAGTGTACTCATATAAATAAAATAAATAAATAAGAAACACAACCCAGTTAGGTTCCACAGTACACTCATCCCAGCTCACTACAGAACACAGATGGTCTTCTTCCTCCACAGGGGAGAATTCTCTAGAATCTGAACGTGTGAATCTCTGAAAGAGGCATGTGCTGGTACCTCGTTGAGGAGTATGCATTACTCCCCGGGGTTTAAAGGTCTTCCCTTCGATTCACAGGAATGACTAAACATAGCAACCTTCCAAAGAAATGAGCAGGAAAAGCCAACAGGAAGTACACATCGCAGAATTGTATTCAGTGAATAATGACAGTGTCCCTGCAGGGAAGATCTCTTCAGGGACCAATATCAGGACACATTTATACCGTCTCTGTATACACAAAAGACTTCAGCCATGTGGGAAATTAAAAAAAAAAAAAAGGTATGTGTTCTTTACTTGGTGATCTGATGCTCAGAGCCGTTACCTAAGAGGCAGGAACAATGGACTGTCACGTGATCCTTTATAAACAAGCTGTTAGTCACACCAGCACCAAGGCACGGCGTCATGCATGACAGCTCTGTGGAGGCCGCGCTCCTGCTACTCCCTCACACACTCTGTGCACAGGCTACATAGCTCAGCCACCCCTCCCTACCAGCGCTGTGTCTCCAGGGCCATGCCTTCACTCCAGAGATGCCCCCTGTAAGGAATTATTCTGGCTTCCTTCAGTGGTGGACTGTAATGTGGAATGAATGTAAGCCAGACAAACCCTTTCCTCCCCAACTTGCTTTTTGGTCATGGTGTTTTATCTCAGCAAGAGAAACCCTGAGACAAGTTGGTACCGGCATAGTGGGAGTGGGGTATTGCTGTGACAGACCTGGCCATGTTTTGGGGAGGCTTGTGGGAGGACACTGGAACTTGGGGCTAGAGAACCACTGGGTGTTGAGAGCTCGGTGAGCTGCTGTAGGAGCCTGGAAGCTAAGAATGCTGAGAGAGAGCAGTGAGGGCGGAGGCCTGGCTTGAAGAAGTGTCAGAGGGAAGCAAAGATTTCTGTGTGAAGTTCTGGCTAGCTGAAGAATCAGCTATGGTTAACAAGATACCAGAACTGCTAAAGTTAAACCTTTGCTTTGCTGGGATACTCAATGCTGGTCCACTAGAGCTGAGAAATTATTGGTGATTAAGAGGAGAGCAGCATCACTGAGGTGACATCTTCTGAGAAGTGTTTCTTCAGAGGCAGCACACAGAAGCTGTGTACCAGAGGCAGCCAAGGTTGTATGCACCTCACACTCACAGCCAAACCTGATAGTGTGAGCCTCACCCAGGTGGAACTGGTTTTGAAGGAATGAGAGGGTCATGGAGAGCAGCTGATACTTGGCACTGTGAGAGGCCAGGAGAGGCCACTGGGGAAGGTCGAAGGTCCAGGATTAAAGGAGTCATTCAGAGAAGTTGAGGCTTGGTACTATGAGAGGCTATTGGTGAAAGTGCAGGCCAACTGCGGAAAACCCCAGCATTTTGGAGATGCCAGTGCTATGGGATAACTATGAGAGAACAGCAGCAGTGGTGGAGTGGAGCCTGCCTGAGCTGAGAAGATGAGCTGTGTGTGCTGCAGAGGGTGGAGCCAGATAAGCGACCCAAGCCCCTTGGGAGGAGCCCAGACACTGGACAGTCCATTAGCTACACTGCTGGGTATAACGTCTTGTTGTTTGACTTTGTTCAGATTGTGACCGTGCCCTAGTTCTTCCAACTTGAAGTAAGAAATTTATTTTTGATTTTACAGTTACGAGACTTTTAACTTTTAAAAAAAAATTGGGGTGAGGGTTTACAGAGAATTTGGATTTTAAAAGAGTGTATATTTTTATAAAGACAACTTGTAAAAAGCATTTGAATTTGGAAGGCTGTGGGACTTTTTAAGTTCGTAAACCATAGTCACCCGAAAGGAGAGCGTCTCAATGGGGGAAGGCAAGAACAGGTTCCTGCTGGTTGTCTGACGTGCAGCAAAGCACAGAAATGAAAGCAAATACATGAAAATGTAATTTTAAAAAAATTAAAGATATTTGGGGCCAACTGTGCTAAGTTCCATCACCCTCCCGTGTGCATGCCCTCCCTGCCCATGGAGGACCGGGCTGTATAGATTTCCAAGGTTCTGCATGAGAAATTAGCCCAAATTCAGTGGCTTACATCAACAGAAATTTCTTCTCTCCCATTCTGGAGTGCAGAACTCTGAAAGCAAGATGTCAGCAGGCCCTGCTCCCACTCCATGCTAAGAGTACCCCAGCACTCTTCAACCTGCAGGGCCAGCATTCCTAGCCACATGGCTTCCACTTCTACAACATGTGTCAAAGCCCCCACCCCCACCACCGCCTCTTTTTAGAGGACACTTTTCATGGGATTTAGTGTTCACACAATCCAGACCACATCCTCATTCCATGATCCTTACCTGAATAACATATACAAAGTCCCTTCCCACAGATGAAGGAGCGAGGCTTGTTGGTTAGACACAGACATCTGTGGAGAACAGCAGGCAAATGAAATCTGTCCCAAGAAGCCCACCTGGCCTTGTGTTCTGAACTCCAGCAGCTGGCTTCTGTCTGCTCACAGGCACAATATGCACTGCAAGGCTGAGCTCCTTGTACCTTCTTAGGGTCTGATCTCTAGGCTGCCACCTCCCCCTCGAGCCAGCACTCTGTGTCACAATGGTCTTTGGTGCCCGTCTTCCCCACTGTCACCTGAGCACGGCAAAAGCAAGATCTGCTCTTATCCATCTGTACACCCAGCCTGAACACACACATATAGATAATAAGGGGCGCAATGTCAGATGTTTGTCGGATAAAATGCGGATTGATCTGTAGCACGCACAGGAACCATACGGCATATTCTGCTGACAGAGAACACTCTGGAAGACCACATACCAGGGAGATGCAAAATAACAAACTCCTGAGGGTAACATTTTAGGCACAGGTGATGCAGTAAGCAGTCTAACTTAAACCTCTCTGGGTCCTTCAGGACTCACAGAGTGGGAAAGTCAGACAGACACTCACTGTCTATAGCAGTATCAATCATAAGCAAATGGCTTCCTGAATGGCACTCCCTTCTGCTCCGTGGAGAGCAAAGACAAAGGCTTTATTCAGGGGCATTCAGACTGAATTACCATCTTCACTTAAACCCTCCTCTTAGACAGAGCTGTCAGCTGCAGCAGCCAGCCCAGAGAAGGACTAATGTTCTACAGCAAAGTTGTTCGAATACCCAGACAGCTAACCCAAGGGGCTTAGCGCTGTTTCAGCACTGTTCAGCTCCAAAGCACTCAAACCTCTCTAGAGGTGTGCGCTGAGCATGTACAGTCTGCTCTGGACCCAGCACGGGGGAGAAGGCAATATGCCCCATGGTGAAAGGGAAGGGCTACAGGTCCCCGGCAGGCCTATCAGCCAACCCACCGTCGCAAGTAGAGTAGGCGCCATCCAAGCTGTGGGTAGTGGATCACTTGTAAGCCATTGAAATAAGCTAATAGGTAACACACAGCATTTTCAAGAATGGAATGGTGAAACAGAACACACCAGCATTGCTCTGCACACTGGAAAACATCCGTTTACTTTGTGTCAACACATGTATATATATAATGCTCCCACTGTGTAAAAGCTATTTCTCACAGTGGATCATGGGCAACTTGGAAAGCCAGTGTTCTTGAGAAAACTCAAGTATTCAATTCAAACATAATAAGAAGATAGCAGCCGGGTGTGGTGGCGCACACCTTTAATCCCAGCACTTGGGAGGCAGAGGCAAGCAGATTTCTGAGTTCAAGGTCAGCCTGGTCTATAAAGTGAGTTCCAGGACAGCCAGGGCTACACAGAGAAACCCTGTCTTGGAAAAAAAAAAAAAAAAGAATATAGCAACTATTTTTTTTCATTGCAGAATGTCAGTGATTATCCAAAGTACCTTGGACAGTGCCTGAAAACC
The DNA here is from genome assembly GCF_000001635.26 of Mus musculus. Classification (NCBI taxonomy): domain Eukaryota; kingdom Metazoa; phylum Chordata; class Mammalia; order Rodentia; family Muridae; genus Mus; species Mus musculus. The sequence goes on from NC_000070.6 coordinate 32,919,522, forward strand.
ATGCCAGTCTCTCCAAATGTGTTGTGTCTCTGGAGCCCTGTTTTGTATTTTCAAAGACATGAAAACTGTTTTTGATGAGAACCCAACAGACTGCAGACTGGACATCTTCTGAATCATCTACCTGAGTCTCTCATGGATACTCATGGTTTGGGCTGGTTTTGGTTTGGTTTGGGTTGGTTTGGGTTGGGTTTGAATGTCCATGACTGTCAAAAGCAGATGGACAGGCCGTCCACCAAGAACAAAACATAAGATGGCCTCTTGTGCCATCACTGCACTAGACACGGCTGAAGGTCACACTGGGTCACACATGGGGTGCAGACTGTTCTCAGCCAATAGTATCCTGGGTGAGAATTGCTGCACAGCAAGCAGCATAAGGCCTCTTGTGGACCCTGCCTGTGTGCACCGACCCGAGCAAATTCACCCCAGCAAATGTAAAAGTGAATGTAAAAAAGGGTTATTTTCACACCTCACAAAACAAAGGGGCCAGCTTCCATTTTACTATTTATTTAATTTCACACCATTTTCCTGTCACATGTTACTGAAGAATTTTTTTTTCCTTTCATATGTCTAGAAATTAAACTGAGCCAGGCAGGTGGCACACACCTTTAATCCCAGCACTTGGGAGGCAGAGACAGAGGTAGAAGGACCCCTGTGAGTTTGAGGCCAGTCTGGACTACATAGTTTCAGGATAGCCAAGGCTACATAGCTATATACCTTGTATGAAGAGAGAGAGAGAGGGGGAGAGGGAGAGGGAGAGGGAGAGAGAGAGAGCGAGAGAGCAGATAGACAGACAGACAGACGGACAGACAGACAGACAGACAGAGACACAGACAGAAGTTAAACTGGGTTGGAGAAAGAGCACAGGCAGTCCAGCTGGATCAGATCCTTACAAAGACCACTCTTGGGCAGCAGGGAGGAGCTCCAGTGTTGAGAAAAAGTCTGGCCCATGGGCCATCTTTGCTTTTTAACTCAAAAGCATTATATATATATATATGATGTTTTGTAGCTAATCCGTTTCCTCAAGTATGTTTCCCCCAGAACATTAAATGGATTTATACCTCCAGTGTTTGAAAAGGGGAGATCCCCAGCACATAAAATGGCAGAAGGAAGCCAAATGAATTTTCCTGTTGCAGAGACTAGCTTCTCTATGGAAATGAGGCAAATTCTGACTTCTACATACTCTATACCACACACACACACACACACACACACACACACACACACACACCATACTTAATTTAATTTAAAACAAAACACTGATACCATTGGTGTTAGCATTCCACTCAATTTACAGGAGACACAAAGCCATTAAATAATATGCCCAATTAGTAAGTGACAGAGCTGGTGATATGAGGATGGGAGCCTGAAGATAAAGCTGCCCTTTGTCCACAATAGAGTCCAGGCCCTCAGGGAGACTGCAGCCACAATAAATCCACCCCTTCCCTTCTCCAACGTGAGGCCATGAAGGGAACTGCCGTGGCCCCGAGTGTGCTGGCTTCGCATCACCTCTGTGGCTCCACTCTCAACAGCACTGTGATGGGTATCCAGTGCCGGATGCAGATGCCACACTCAGTGGCTTTTGTGGTTTTGGATACCTGCCATGTACCACTGAGAACTGGAGAGAAGCAGAGCGGGAATAGGCTGAGCAGCACCCTCCGGGGTGCCTAGCATCTAGTGTCCACATGCATTAGGTGCCTACACACTAGAACAACCTCAAATGTCCCCTTATGTTTTTATTGTGGTCCAGTTGAAACCCACTGGGCCAGTCTATCACTACAGCCCAGAGTCAGTTGTGTAGGCCACCTAAGTAGCAACTGAGTCTATGTCTCAGGTTAGTTTTCTTTCCACCATACCAAACTCCCCAAATTATGTTCATGGGAGCCAAAGGCGCTTGAAAATTAAAAATAGACTGCACAGTTAATAACAGGCTTTACGTCTTGAGCCTTGCCCTAGTCTCATGATGGATATTCTGGTATGTAAGCACAGAATTGTATTACTATAATTATTCTAAAAGAGTAAAATAGTGTCAGAATATTCAAAGTTTAAAGATGCAGTATGCACTGAATTCCTACTGTGAGCCCTGTGTGTGTGTCCGCAAAGTAGGAGGAGGGAGAAGGAAAGAAGGAGGAGGGGATGTTTTCTTAACAAAACTCTTCCTTTTAAAGAACCATCATTTCTATAATGAGCCCAAGCAATGGCTCTGTATGAGATTCTTTTATCAATAGCTTTGACTTCAAAGTGTCCCCTTCTTTTTCTCTGAGACAGGTCTTGCTATGTAGCCTAGGTGAGCCTCAAGCCCCGACCCCCTGCCTTGGCCTCCTGACTGCTGGAATTGCAGACTACCACACCCAGAGCTCAAAATCTTCTTTTAAGTCAAAATCCCATGGGGCTGGGGGTACAGCTCCATGATTAAGAACCTGCCTGCTATGCACCAGGTATAGATTTGGTCCCCAGAACAACAGAATAAATAATAAATAATAAAATTCTCTCAGCATAGTACTTGGCATTCTGAATATGAAATCTAAAGGTGTATTTTAAATAATATCCCTCTAGTTCTTAAAGGACCCGCTACACCATCAGTCCCAACGTCCCATTCCAAATGATAAAAGCACCAAATATTTTATAGCTCCTGTCTGTGTCAAATTTCAGATCAGCATTGCATCAATTCATCCACATGTAGAGAGAAAATTTCTTTTTAAATTTCAGTGTCTCCGTGGGCTGGGGAGACAGTCAGGGGCTGTGTGTGCCTGCCACACAGGCATGAGTCCCCAAGTCCAGATTCTCAGCACTTACATCAAAAGTGGGGCACAGCAGCACCCCTGTAATCCTACTGCTGAGGAAGGTCCCTCCCTCGGGTATCGGGACAGCTAAGCTGGCGGATCTGGTGAGTGCCAGGCTAAGTGAGTGAACCTCTAAGAGATACAGTGCTGCAGAGGGGCTTCAGCAGTTAAGAATACTGCCTACCTTTCCACAAGACTGGAACTCAACTCTCAGTGCCTACATGGCCGCTCGCAACTGTCTGTAACTCAAGATCCAAGGGATCCAATGTCTTCTTATGGCCTCCGAGGGCACCAGACACACATGGCATACCCATACATGTTAAACTAAACTCAATTAAATTAAAAATAACAAAGGAAAATACCTGCCCTCAACCTTTGACCTCTGTGCGCCTGTGTGTGTGTGCATGCGCGCACGCACACATATGTCACAGTTTTTCTCAGCTACTAGTTTCCTTGTGATCTATTTACACTTTGTAAACAGTATATGATTTTTCCCTTCACTTCTCTGACTTTCTGACACAATGACAGTCTTTTAGGAGTTTAGCAAAGTACACAACTTATCTATCACTAGTGCATACTCTAGAGTGCTAGAAACTGGGAGAGAGGGGACACAGTCAGGAGAGCAGCCAAGGACAGAAAGCCTGATGCAAGCTGAGCTTGGTGGCATGGGCCTGCAATCCCAGTGCGCAGGAGGCTGAGACAGGAGCACCTCTAGTTTGAGGCAGCCTGGGCTGTACTGTGAGGCCCTGTGAGGAGGAACAGGGTCCCCAAGAAGAGGGGGAGCTAGGCAGGGTCTGCTGTCTGTGCCCAGCATAGCCCCAGGCAGAACCAATCCCCCCTCCCTCCCTCCCCCACAAAAAGAAACAACACAGTCATTATTAGAAATTTCAGGTTGGTGTCAAGAGTACCTTTAACCTAGCTTCCACCCTTGCTCATTTGCTAAACATATATGCAAATGTGTTTCTCTTATTGCATTAAATCAAATTAATAATTACCTACTAGTTCTCATTTTCACTTCAAACCCTGTCAAGAGTCTCTGTCCACATCCAGGAAAGGCACTCCCAAGACGCAGTTCTAATCACACAGGCTGGCCGAACCTTCCGTCCAGTCTCAGACCACAATGGATTCACAATGGAGGGTTCTTCCCGACCTCGCTAGCCTCTGCGGGAACAAGGGACAGCCGAGCACAAAGGCACTACAGCAGTCCTCCAGCCTGCTTTGTGTGCCCTAGCAGCAGTCTGTCTACAGATATAGGAGAGGGCTGAGGGCTCTGCCATTTACATGTCAATACGCAAACCAGAGCCTGCTGTTCCACCACCCTGTCTGGCATCCCAGTCCAGGGTTTTGTTCCCCCTTATCCAAGGAGCCTTCAGCCAGCGGCTGCCAACAAGCATTTGGCAAATCCCCCACAGCGACCAACCGACCAACCGGCAGGCTTTTCCAACTGTCCTGGAAGCCACACTGGAGAGTTGAGCACTTGAGATAAAAATCAGGAATATACTCAATTCCAAGGGTCGTCTGGTGGGGGGGGGGGGGAGGGACAAAAAAGATTTCAGAGGACTGGCCTCACTTAGTCAAGTTTGTTTCTAAGTAGCCATGAGACATCAATGTAGTACAAAAGTGTCAAAAGCAAAGGAATCAATGTAAGTATTTTACACGTTGTCAGAAGTGCCTCTTTGTGAACAAGTAGGCGGGGACAGAAAAGAATACACGGCCTGGGTGCTGCTCTCATGGAGGAGTGGTACCAAGAAGGGAAAACCCTAAGAGTATTGTCCTGTCAGGGAGAAATGATTTGAACCCGTGGGGAGGGGAGCACGCCCTCGATCCTTTAAGGATGCAAAGGCAGATTTATTCAGGGGCTGAAGCCAGCAGAAGAAAGGGCTGGAGACTGTGTGGGGGCAGCACCGGCACAAGCAGCAGAGATGTCCTAAGCAGTGGGTGAGGGGCTTTCCTGCAGGGCTGGTGTCCGGGCGTGAATAGCATTTGGTAACCCTACCTCTGAGCCACAAAAGCCTTGTCTTCCTCATATTCAACACTGACCTCTTAAATTCACCTTAGGGGAGGCAGCCTATGGACATGAATAAAAAGCTTGCTTTAAGCCGGGCGTGGTGGCCTTTAATCCCAGCACTTGGGAGGCAGAGGCAGGCGGATTTCTGAGTTCAAGGCCAGCCTGGTCTATAGAGTGAGTTCCAGGACAGCCAGAGCTATACAGAGAAACCCTGTCTCGAAAAAATAAATAAATAAATAAATAAAATAAGAAAGCTTACTTTAATTAATTTGGTTGTGATGATTTGGGTCAGTAGTCTTTCTCCTCCCATCTTTGGGATTAATAGAGAATTTACCTTCAAAGTGTTTGGTAGTCAACTGGGCTTCAACAGGTCTGTCACCTGCTGGTCTAGACCTGGGAAGGAGAGACAGAAGGGAGTCTCTGAATGGGGCCTGGATGGGCACTGTTTCCATCCTGGGATTGGCGATAGCAAAGATCTTTCCCTCCCAGCAAAGAGTGTCTTGACCTATGCAGCGAAAGATGAAGAACTGTCTGGGCCTACACGGTCCCTAGAACTATTCTGGGTACAAAGCTAGCTTGGATTGATTTCACTAAACTTCATCAGGGAGCAAGCTTAGCGCTCAAACTACCACAGTAAGTTTAAGCAGACACACTCACTCTACAAACAATCCCTAGGATACTATAGAAGAGCTGTCAACAGGAAATCATATAAAACCTGGATAAAGTTGTCCTCTAAATATAGCACATATTCTCAGCTGCTCTCTGTGGGAGAGCCCCTCTTCCTGAGCAGTGACCAGCAGGGCTCAGCACTAATCATGCGTTGTTGTTACTGTCTGAGACAGTCCTTCTATATAGTGCTGATTGTCCTGGAACTCCCTATGTAGACCAGGCTGGCCTCAAACTCACAGAGATCCACTTGTCTCTGCCTCCCCCAGTGCTGGGATTAAAGGTCTGCACCACCACACCCAACTAATCAGGCTTTTTGACATTTGGTTTTATATTTGAGGACTTTATTAGTAGGAGAAAAATCTTGTTTTTTCTTTGCTTTATATTTCATTTGTTGCTTACTAAGGCTGTTTGCTGTTGGTTTTGAAATGGCGGTGGGTAGGCACAGGTATCTGTCTGGAGTCACAGACTATCTGTGTGAGGTTGGATCAAGGGAGCCTTTCTCTATCACTGTGTGCTTCTGGGATGTTTGCGTTCTGGCAACTTAGCGTTTTTGCACTCACAAGGATGAACATGGAGGTGTGCACTTGGTACAGAGACTGGCAGGAAGGTCACAAGAGTGAAGTCAATCAAGACCAAGATAGGCAAAGTTTTTAAAAAATCATTGGCCAGTGTGCCTTTTTTTTTTTGGTTTTTGGTTTTTCGAGACAGGGTTTCTCTGGGTAGCCCTGGCTGTCCTGGAACTCACTTTGTAGACCAGGCTGGCCTCAAACTCAGAAATCTGCCTCCCTCTGCCTCCCAAGTGCTGGGATTAAAGGTGTGTGCCACCACGCCCGGCTTAAAGCTTTTTTTTTTCTTTTATGTATTCACCATTGCTCTCTTCAGAGGCATCAGACCCCATTGCAGATGGTTGTGAGCACCATGTGGTCGCTGGGAATTGAACTCAGGACCTCTGGAAGAGGAATCAGTGCTCTTAACCACTGAGCCATCTCTCTAGCCCGTAGCATCTTTTTGTAAAACAACACTCAACTGACACCATCTGTGACCTTCAGGTGACAAGTGAGGCCAGAATGACCAAGACCCAGCCCTGACGTCTACCAAACCCTTCCTGGATTGTGTTGGTTGGAGCACAGGGCTGAGGCAGTCTCAAAGTCCATTTTTAAGAGGGGATCCAGGAGCTGGGGAAGGAATCTCTAAATCCACAGCAGCAGCAGTTGCCATGTTCATCCCTGAGCCCCTCCCCCCAGAGGCATGACCTACATCAGTCATAGAAATTCAAGACACCAGTTTTGGTCTGCTTTTGTCTCGGTTTAAAATAAGACACAGAATAGGATCAGTGGTGGCACATACATTTGATACCAGCACTCAGGAGGCAGAGGCAGGAGGATTTCTGTGAGTTCAAGGCCAGCCTAGTCTAGAGAGAGAGTTCAAGGACAGCCAGGGCTACACAAAGAAACCCTGTCTCAAAATCAATCAATCAATCAATAAACAAATAGACACATACACACATGGATGGACAGATGAATGAATGAATGAATGAATGAATGAATGAGATAGAAGAAGAGGCAGAGCTGGGAGATGGCTCCGTGGTTCTGAGAACTTGCTCCTCTCCGGGAGGACTGAGTTAGCGTCCCAGCATCCACACTGGACAGCTCACAACTGCCTGTAACTCCAGCTACAAGAGATCCACACCCTCCTTCGTCTCCTTGAGCCCTGCACTTACACATACATATACATAGAGACACAGATGTAGCATAATTAAAATAAAAAAAAAGTAAGGGCTAGATCAAAATTTTAAATGAAAATTTATTAATGAACATTAACTACGTGGTACTCTACTAGAGGCAATATAAAAAAAAAAACAAAAACAAAAACAACAACAACAAAAAAACTGGGTTAAAATCAGGTCCTTAGTACCTGTAACTCACTGTATCAATAAAACCTCCTCACACACACTTCAGATGAGGTTCCCCAGTGTAATCAGTGTAATCCTTGCTAAGGACAACAATACAAAACTGGGCATGGTAGCGCACGCCTTTAATCCCAGCACTTTGGAGCCAGGGACAGGCAGACTTCTGAGTTTGAGGCCAGCCTGGTCTACAAAGTGAGTTCCAGGACAGCCAGGGCTACACAGAGAAACCCTGTCTCGAAAAACCAAAACAAACAAACAAACAAACAACAACAACAAATAGCCAATACAAACCTTTTTCTAACCAAGTCAGAACACACACTCAATTCAGACCTGCATCCTTTATGCTTGCTGTTCCTGGGAAGTAAAGTATTAGTCTAAAAAGAGGAAAAATTGAACTTTTTAAAAGTTATTCCAGATCAAGATACTAGTTCCCCCGAAACAGCTGCGAACAGTCAAGGAAACTTGGATGGAAAATTTGAGGCACTGGATCTTGCAGAATTAACGAAAAAAACCAACCATAGTGGCATAAGCTGTTTGGGCAGGAATCTGGGCCATCAGCTGAAAAATATAGTATAGCAACCCAGCTGGTAATTGAGGGTGTTACTGGATGGTCCTGATTTCATTTCCCTGCAACCACACGGTGGCTCACGACCATCTGTAATGGGATCTGAAGCCCCCTTCTGGTATGTCTGAAGACAGCTACAGTGTACTCAAATATATATATATAAAATAAATAAATACATCAATACATCTTTTAAAAAAAAGTTGCTGGGCAGCAGAGGCAGGCGGGTTTCTGAGTTCGAGGCCAGTATGGTCTACAGAGTGAGTTGCTGGACAGCCAGGGCTACACAGAGAAACCCTGTCTCGAAAAACCAAAAAAAATAAATACATCCAAATGATATTTTTAAAAACCCCTCCACAAGTCAGTTCATTAATAGATTTTACTTGAGCAAGCTGGGTCTCAGGAGAGTGTTTACTGAGGACCAAGAAAAACTGGGCATGGCGTTACAAGTCTGCAATCTCATTACTCAGGATGTGGAGGCAGAAGACCAGAAGTCCAGATCATCCTTGGCTACATGGCTAATTGAAAATCAGCCACAGCCGGGCATGGTGGCACATGCCTTTAAGCCCAGCACTTGGGAGGCAGAGGCAGGTAGATTTCTGAGTTTGAGGCTAGCCTGGTCTACAAAGTGAGTTCCAGAACAGCCAGGGCTACACAGAGAAACCCTGTCTCAAAAAACCAAAAAAAAAAAAAAGAAAAAAAAAATCAGCGACAGCCTTCAGTTCCTGCCTCCAGATTCCTGCTGTGTGTTCAAGCTTTGGCTTCCCTCGGTGGTCTGAGACCTGGGTTATATAAATCCTTTTCTAGGTTGTTTCTGGTCAGTGTTGTAGCACAGCAATAGAAAATTCCAGAAATAAATTGGGCTGGAGAGATGGCTCAATGGTTAAAAGCACTTAATGCCTTGCAAAAGACCACATCCACTTCAGTTCCTAGCACCCAGGTTGCACACAACTACCTGTAATTCTACCTCCAGGGGATCTGACACCCTCTTCTGGCATCCTCCAACACCTGCACACGTGTGTACACACACAAGGGGGGGGGGCGGGATTTACAGAAATAACCCATAAATAACATGGCAGTCGCCTACTGTCCTAATCCTTCCTGCGTGGGACAATGCCCCTCTGCTCTGCATACCCCTGCTGTACTCACCGCCTGCCTGTAAGTCACTCGGGTTGTCAGGAAGATTATCAAGTTGACTGTTGCAGTATTGCAATGAGTGTATTGCAATGAGTATGTTCAAGTAGCCATTCCCTTCCTTTGCCGTGTGCATGTGCACACCCGCGTGTGTAATCGGGTGTGTGGGTGTACTGGTACCTGCGCAGGCTGGAAGCTACCCTCAGAGGTGTTTTTTGTTCAGATGCCATCCTTTCTTCCCACCACATCAGTCTCTTCGCCTGGGCTCTGGGACACAAACTCAAGCCTCCTGCTTGCTCAGCATCACATTGGCAGCGGAGCTGAGAAACACGTGGGGATGCCCTCTCTACGCGACAATCTGGCAACCGTTCTTCAACTTTCAAGAGTTCCATCTCGTAACTATTTCTACACAAAAAGTCTGTTTTACAAAACACATTTCCCATGAGTACAAACATAAAAGCCACAAGGGCTACCAACCAGGAGGCTGCCCTGCTGGCAGGAGGCACAGAGAGACAGTTTGGTCTCTCTTAGAAAAGCTGACAGAGACCAAGAGTAATTGATTTAAAAAAAAAAAATTAAAGGAAGGAAGGAAAGAAGACAGACAATTATGATGTGTCAGCTGGTTTCACTCTTTCCTTTGATGTCTTTAGTGTTGGCAGCAGACCAGGACCCAGGGTGCATGTTTTGATACCATGGGTACCAGTACAGTTAACACAGTTTCATCTGAAGTAAGCTCTCTACCTCACAGAAATTACAGTGGCAAGTCTTAAGGGGACAACAGCCACAGAGCGAAAGCCATATGTGCAACTAAGAAACAGATTGCACACACTTGCAATCCCAGAACTCAGGAGATGGGGGAGGGGGGGCACACAAAGGAATCTGGAGTTCAAGACCATCCCTAGCTACACGGAACATTCAAAGCCAGCCTAGACTACATAAACATTGTCTCCAATGGAGGGTAAGGGTCTCTGGAGATGGCTTGGTTGGTAAAATGCTTACTTGCAAGCACAGAGGCCCAAGTTTAATACCCAGAAAAGCATAGAGATGGAGAGATGGTGAAAGTCACTGTCTGATGGCCAACCAGTCTGACCTAATCAGTGACTAATAGGTCCCAGTTAAGTGATCCTGTCCCAAAATGAGAGGGGGGGGAGGGGAGAGAGAGAGAGAGAGAGAGAGAGAGAGAGAGAGAGAGAGAGAGAGAGATCCTGTCTCAAAAAAACCAAGGTTGATGACTAGTGAAGAACAACACCTGAGTGTGGCAGGATTTTCCCTGTTCAATCACATTAAGGCAGCAGGAGGCCTGTGATTGGACAGGGAAAAGGGAGGCGGAGCTAAGAGCTGCAGAGACAGGGAGTATCTCAGCGGAGAAGGTGGAAGGCCAAGAGGGCGGCGGACATGAACTGGTGGAGGCGGACATGAACCAGGGTGGTTTTAACCAGTCACAGGTAGTTATGTTACCATAGGGTTAGAAAAATTGAGATAAAGCTTTTATCATTATCAATTGGTTCTAAAATTATTATATTGGCACCTTGTAAATTGAGAATTTATTGATACATAAATCTGATTGGTTAATTATAAGCTTCTAGAATTTTGATTCTACTGGGTTGATGGGTGTTGTGGCAGCTGATCATGGGGTGGACGGTTGTTGCGTGGGGCTGGCATGGCATTGAAAGGAACTTTGGAGCTCCGGCCCTGCTGGAGAGTTGGTGGTAGAAATAGAGCCGGCGGTACCACAGCGGGGACATAGAGTAGCCGGCGCAAGTGCGGGAACGTGCCGGTTCATTTTTTAATATTTCCCGCATTACCTGAAGCTGACCTCTGGCCTCTATAAGTACATGCATAAGCACGTGCTCACACATGTGAACACAAACATACACACAACAAGAAGTGGCAATTAAAACTTCTAAAAGTAAGCCAGGTGTGGTGGTGCGCGCCTTTAATCCCAGCACTCGGAAGGCAGAGGCAGGCAGATTTCTTAGTTCAAGGCCAGCCTGGTCTACAAAGTGAGTTCCAGGACAGCCAGGGCTATACAGAGAAACCCTGTCTTGAAAAACCAAAAAAAAAAAAAAAAAAAAACTTCTAAAAGTATGACAAACACATGCTATAAAGTAAGTTTAGCAGACTCACAATGGCAATTATACACTAGAAGGTATGGACAAGAGAAAACAAAAATATATAGCATGTCTGAATTTGAAATTAAAATGCCAGGTTAGGAGAAAATCTACTCTGAAGTTTCTGATTTAAAAGAAACTCTAAGCCAGGAGGTGGTGGCATGCAGCTTCCAGCCTCCGCAGGTACCAGTATATCCATACACCCGATTACACACGCGGGTGTGCACTGAGGAGGCAGAGGCGGTGGTCTCTGAGTTCAAGGCCAGCAAAAGTGAGGTCTAGGACAGCCCGGGCTACAAGGAGCTTGGGAGAAAAATTAAGGGGGGGGGGGGAGAAAGGAAGGAAGGAAGATGGAAGGGAGGGAGGGAGGGAGGGAGGGAGGGAGAGAGAGAGAGAGTCCAGTGAATTAAAAAAAAGTACAAACAGCTTGCTCAGGCCCACAGAGCAGGTCAGTCCGTTAAGGAAGTAGATGCTGGGGAGCAGACATGACCTTCCTCCAGGGAGGCGCCTCCCATTTTTCTGCTCAGGAATGGGTGGTATCCTAGTTTTCATCCCTGTTGCTGTGATAAAACAATGATCAAAAGCAATTTGAGTGAGGCAAGAGGTTTTTTATTTTAATCTTTATTTATTTTTATTTTTTATTTTTAGCTCTTGGCTTACAGGTTACAGGGAAACTAAAGTAGCAACTCAAGGCAAGAACCTAGAGACATGAACTAAAGCAGAGACCACGAATGAACGCTGCTTGTCTTGCTCTTACAGCCCCCATACGTAGGATCCAGTGACTACTGGCTGGACTTAGGGTTGAAGAGGCGTGACTCTGGAAGCAGGGAAGCCTCAATCAAACAACAACAACAACAACAACAACAACAAACTCAACCAAACAATCAAACAAAAACCACTGGAGGGATGGCTCAGTGGTTAAAAGCACTGACTGTTCTTCCAATTCCCACCACCCATAGGGTGGCTCACCACTGTTTGTAACTCCAGCTCCAGGGGATCCAAGGCCCTCTTTGGGTCTCTGTGGACACCATCCGTACAAGTGGTGCATACATGTACACATTAATTTGAGGGGGGACTGGAGATACATGCATATATTAATTTGGGGGGACTAGAAAGATGGCTCAGAGGCTGAGTACTGGCTCTCTCCCAGAGCACCAGCGCTTGGTTCCCAGAACGCACTTCAGGCAGCTCACCGCCATCTGTAATTCCAGCTCCTGGGATCTGATGCCTTTGGCCTCTAAAAGCACCTGCATTCTTGTGCAGATACCCACGTGCAGATACCCACGTCCATACACAGTTCGAAATAATAACAAATCATTTTTTTTTAAAAATATGACCCAGATAAGGGCCAAGTTGTGAATCAAAATGCTGGCAGTAAACAAGACTGTGCTGGCAAACTTTACGTCAACCTGACACAAGCCAGAGTCATTTTGGGAGGGAGAAGCTCATCTGAGACGATGCTCTTACCCGATTGGTCTGTAGGCAAGACTGCGGTGCATTTTCTTGATGATTGAAGTGGGAGGACTGAGATCACGGTGGGTGGTGCCGCCCCTGGGTCAGAGGGCTTTAGAAAGCAAGCTGAGCAAGCCAGTGGGCGTGGCCTCTGCTTCACTTCCTGCCTTGATTTCTGTCTTGAATTCCTGTCCTGACTTCACTCAGTGATGACTGTGACCTGAGAGCAGTAAGAAGGAATAAACCCTTTCTTTCCACAGTGGCTTTTGGTCACGGCGTCTCATCAGAGCAACAGAAACCCTTGGGCTTTGAAATAGTACCACACGGAGTATTTAAAGCCTGGCAGCTACCGCATCTGTGTGCCTGCGTCAAGACAGGGTCGACCTGACTGCCTGATGTTGTTCTATGCTATTTTAGCATCATGAACTTTACTCACACAGCACACATTATAAATGGACGTTTCCTGTGCATCCTCTTCTCCCTCTGCAATTGACTTCTGGGCTGAGTACAGGCGCGCAGAGGTAATTATCAGTTCTAAAGAAAACACAAAGCCCAGGGGGCAGCACCAGGGCCTCATTAGGAAAGACAAGTAAGTCCTAGACAATAATCATTTTTCTTAAAGTGAAATAAATAAATGTTTAACTACGGGGAGAGGGGGTGGGATGTGGGTAGGAACATGCTAAGAAGGGGCAATCAGGAAGAAACAACGTTTAAAGAAAAATTTTTACAAAATTACACGCTACGTCTTAAAAAACCATCAAACTCCTCAAAATATGATTTTAAAAATGTAGCCAGGCGTGGTGGCGCACGCCTTTGATCCCAGCACTTGGGAGGCAGAGGCAGGCAGATTTCTGAGTTCGAGGCCAGCCTGGTCTACAGAGTGAGTTCCAGGACAGCCAGGGCTACACAGAGAAACCCTGTCTCAAAAAACAAAAAAACCAAACAAAAAAATGTATATGGACAGGGAAACACTATAGGTTACCTAGAAAAGCCGTAGTCATTCAGAAAAATAAAATTTGAAAAATTTGGAACAAAATTCCAAGTTCAAAAGACAACATCTTACCCATGTACTAGCACATCTTAAGTGTTAATAAAGGATATTAGTGGGGACTTGATTTCTGCAGATTGACAAAGCTTTTAGATGTTTCCCTGAAGCAGCGTCTTGCTTTTAGATGAAAGATTATAGGTGATACAAACTATTTAACTAGACTAAGTAAAAATCATCCAGATCTGAAGTCCCCAAAGCAATAAAGGCACCCGCCACTGGTGTGGCACTAGATGGTAAGACCCTACTGCCGAAGAAGGCGCTTGTTCTTGTCACAGCACATAGAGAAATCAAGCTGGAACGGGGCTGGAGGCTCAGCCAGAGAGCGAGCCTTCATAGGCTTGAGTTACTAATGCAAGGCTGTTGGGGGAAACAGAACATTGACAATCTCACCAAGCTATGGCCCCTGCATGCTTACTTACGACCAAAGTGTCAAGCAAGATGTGCCCACTGGTGCAGTCATGGTAAGTCTGGTACGGGGTAACCAACCACTTTCTGATTAAATGTGACGCCTGCTCTAAAGGATACAGCTCACATGGTTCTGTACATGGTCAAAGCCCCTGGCTGGGGAGGTCATAGCCTTAGCAGAGAAGCTACGTTCTTCTAGGTAGACATGATGTGTCTGTCTGTCCACCTAGCTCTGGAGAAGATTCTTTTGTAGTGGGCAGTGGCTCACAACTAACTGGTCAGGATGCTGAGAACAAGGGACTACTGAACGCTTTGGTAAACTGAGATATCTACATCACCCACCCACCCAACTCAGAAAATACAACAAAAGAGGAGTTGGAAAGGCTGGGTGGAGCTCAGTAGCAGAGTGTTTGCTGGTATGCACATGGCTCCAGGCTTGTCCCAGGGCAGGTGGGGAAAACCCACGTGATGACCACGGGCACCTATGATTTATGGAGGCATCTCTGCTCATCAGTAGTGTCTATTGGGGTAAGCTGAGGAAGGAAGGAAGGAAGGAAGGAAGGAAGGAAGGAAGGAAGGAAGGCGGAATGTGAGGCCCACTGCTTCGAGGACTCCATCAGCACTGAGTGGACTGGGTGGGCTCACAGCTGTTACACTTTAAGATTTGCCTGAAAGCAAGAGAAAAGCTTCAAGATTTATTTATTTATATGAGTACACTGTAGCTGTCTTCAGACACACCAGAAGATGGCGTCCATTCCCATTACAGATGGTTGTGAGCCACCATGGGGTTGCTGAGAATTGAACACAGGACCTCTGGAAGAGCAGTCAGTGCTCTTAACTACTTAGCCATCTCTCCAGGCTCTCCCATCTTTGTAAAACCCCACTTTCAAGTCACTGACTGCATTATTTTTGTTGTTGTTGTTTTTTGTTTTTGTTTTTGTTTTTTTTAGGTTTTTCGAGACAGGGTTTCTCTGTGTAGCCCTGGCTGTCCTGGAACTCACTCTGTAGACCAGGCTGGCCTCGAACTCAGAAATCCGCCTGCCTCTGCCTCCCAAGTGCTAGGATTAAAGGCGTGCGCCACCACGCCCGGCTCACTGACTGCATTGTGAGAATAAGCATTATGAACCAAACTCTGATGTCACTAGTCTATGACCTTTCCATCTTGACTTCTAATATATCTACAACACAAGTCACTGCTAAACAGAGCACATAACCGGTTGTTAGAGTCTAAATACAGAGATAATGTCTAGTACATAGTTGAGAGACCAGTTAAGATAACAGGCAATCTATCAAATGAAATTCATAATTCATAGTGAGGAGGATTGTATTCTGCAAATAAGAACAATGCCAAAGTTGAATTATCTCACTAATACTACATTCAGGAAGAAGTTTTTGTTGTATTTATAATACACCTTGTAACTTGATAAATACTAACTGAACTGTAGTTTTTCTATTGGAGACTACATGGGTGAAGTTTAATTGACCAAACTTAATTCAATAAGTGTGAAACTCTGTTCACTGAAAAGAATCATTTAAGAGTCAATTAAGACTCTTCTATGAAGCCGGGCGTGGTGGCGCACGCCTTTAATCCCAGCACTCAGGAGGCAGAGGCAAGCGGATTTCTGAGTTCGAGGCCAGCCTGGTCTACAGAGTGAGTTCCAGGACAGCTAGGGCTACACAGAGAAACCCTGTCTCGAAAAAAAAGAAGAAGAAAAAAAAAAGAAACAAAGAAAGAAAGAAAAATCTCTTATAAATTCATAATTTATAAGCATGTAAAAACATTTTAAAAAATGTCCTCAGACAATCCACACATAGATAGAAGCAAAAGAAGCATAAGGATTAAAAACATATAAAGCTGGACATGGTGGCACATATATGTAATATCAGCACTTGGTAGGTGGAGACACGGGAAACTTTACGGGCAGCTGAGGCTATATGGCAAGTTCAAAGCCAGCCTGATCTTCAAACTGACACCATCTTCCAAACTCTTCAAACTTCTTTCCTGCCTTCCTCCTCTTCCTTTTCCTCTCCTCCTCTTTCTTTTATTCACCTTTAGTTTTTTTGTTTTAGAGTCTCACTATGTAGCTCTCTCTGGCTGTTCTGGGACTCTTATAGACTAGGCTATCCTGGAACTCAGAGATCCATCTATCTCTGCCTCCTGAATGCTGGGATTAAGAGTGCAGAGACTGCTGGGCGAGGTGGCGCATGCCTTTAATCCCAGCACTTGGGAGGCAGAGGCAGGCGGATTTCTAAGTTCGAGGCCAGCCTGTTCTACAGAGTGAGTTCCAGGACAGCCAGGACTATACAGAGAAACCCTGTCTCGAGAAAAAAAAAAAAAAAAGAGTGCAGAGACTGGCCAGGTGTGGTAACCTTTAATCCCAGCACCCAGGAAGCAGAGGCAGGAGGGTCTCTGAGTCCAGTTAGCTTGGTTTACCTGGTCTACAAAGTGAATTCTATTAGGGCAGCCAGGGCTACATAGAAAGAACCTGTCTCAAAACAAACAAATAAATCCTCCCTCCATCACTGCACAAGCAGAGAGAGAGAGACAGACAGACAGACAGACAGACAGAGAAAGAGAGGAGGGAGGGAGGGAGAGAGAGAAATACATGCCTATTCACTGGGCAGCAATTCACATTCTTTTTTTTATTATTATTTTAGTCCATGTGCATTGCTGTTTTGCCTGTGTGTGTATCTGTATGAGGATGTCAGATCCCCTAGAGCAGAAGTTATATGCAGCTATGATGCCCCATGTGGCATCCTGAGAATTAAACCCAGGTCCTCTGGAAGAGCAGCCAGTGCTCTCAACCACTGAGCCATCTCTCTCCAGCCCCTGCAGCACACATTCTTAAAGATCTGTGTGGGCCAGAGATTTCAAGGATAGCTGGGAAGATGAAAGTCCCTTTTTGTCTTAGCAGGCCCTCTTTTTGTTTTAGAATTCACTCAGACTCTCTGAAAATTTTCTACTTCCTCCTTGACACACCCACAAACCCTTTTGAAATCTCCCTCTGCTTGGCAGCATTCCCTGGCTACCTTCTCAGTCCCCACAATTCCTTCATTCCTTCTCTGTCCCTAAAGTCAAGGTGGGCCCTGCCAGCAAGCCCTCTGAAATCTATACAGACAGAATAAAACTTGAACTCAAAATTGAGAATAACCCCCCCACCCCACCCCAAAAGAAAAGTTACAAAGTAGTTCAGATGGAAGCAAGGTAAGTTCTAGAAAAGGTGTTATTAACTCACAAAAGACTCTTGGCAAACCATGGCAGGTTACAAATGAATACACAAGATCACACGATCTTTTCCTGTGTATCATGTGACATTTCTGCTCTGGCTTCCAAACAAAAGCCAGACAGATGTAAGTGCTTGTAGATAACACTCCAGCAAGGCTCAGATTTCTGTAAGGAGGCATGTATGATCAAGTTGCAAGAGGCGAAAGAGGTGTTTTAGCTTACAGAAAAAACACTACTGATCTGCAGAGCAAGTTCCAGCTGCCTGTTAGTCTAACACGGGACACCTAATCAGGTCAAAAGGAAGTGAAGTCCCTGCCAGTGGACGGAGGAGCTCTCACTACTAGATACAATGTCACCAACAGCGATGAGACTCACTCTCTTACTGAGGAACAACGGCAGCTTTGAGCTACAGAGACTAATAATTATCCTCCCAAGCACAGCGCATGAGACTACGTAGTCTATTATCTCAGACCGTAGGGTTGAAGAGTTGTGGTTTGACACTTAATTGATAAATTGGGCAGGCTGACTTTTGTTTCTAGTGCCCCAAAACAAAGATTTTTGCTTCCAAATGTGAACAATAAGGGGCAGAAAGGCAGTTCAGTGGTGAAGTCCTTCCTTGGCATAAATAATGTCCTGGGTTCATCCCCAGTACACACACCCACCTCCTCCCCCCCCCACACACACCCATAACCACATACCACACACACACACACACACACACACACACACACACACACACACACAGAGAGAGAGAACCTAGAGAACCTAATGAAAGACTGTCTTCAAGGAAATCCAGGGGCAAACATGAGGTTAAGGTTGCTTTTTGTTTGCTTGCCCTATCTAAATTCATATTATCTGAAATAAATAATGGTTTCTATTGATTTTTGAAAAAGTCATAAGGCTTTTAATTTGATTAAATATCGTGTTAAGGTACAAGTATTTAAAATATTCATTCCTTTTACCTAATAATTTAATTTCTGGTAATCTGCTTAAAGGAATTAGCTAATAGGATATAAAGTTTTTATGTACATAGTTTCAATGTTGTTTTTAAAACAGCATCCCAAGCCAGGCAGTGGTGGCGCCCACCTTTAATCCCATCACTTGAGAGGCAGAGGCAGGGGGATCTCTGAGTTGGACCAACCTGGTCTACAGAGTAGGACTCCATAGAGAAACTGTTTCTTGAAAAACCTAAACAAACAAACATTGAAGAATCTGTGTTCAAGAAGAAGAAAATCTTAGCAAAGGACACTGCGTTGTTGAGGGACTGGTGGCTAGCTAAATAAACTTAAGGCATGGATTGAAGGCTCAGTGGGGAAGGACCTGTTGAACATTCGGCAAAGGTCTGAGCATGATGACCACTGCCAAACAAATGATTTTTTTTAAAGATTTATTTATTATTATGTATATGAGTACACTGTAGCCATCTTCAGACACACCAGAAGAGGGCATCAGATCTCGTTACAGATGGTTGTGAGCCACCATGTGGTTGCTGGAATTTGAACTCAGGACCTTCAGAAGAGCAGTCAACGCTCTTAACTGCTTGCTGAGCCATCTTTCCACACCACCCCCAACAAATGTTTTAATCCTAAATTATGAGCACCAGCTTTGCAGCAGATGCAAGGTGATTTAACATAAAGCTTACTTTATGCTAAATTGCTTCCTAACACCCTAAACCGGCACTACTTAGGCACAGCCTGGGAAACTTAGGAAAGCGAAGGGAGAAGAGGGAGGGGGAGAGGAAGGAAGGAAGAAAATGGGAGTGGGACAATGGGGAGTGTTTCAAGGTAAATGTCCCCTCAAAATACATGCACACAGTCTTTGTCAGAGTGTGACTGTCCATTGGAGACAGCTTATAAAGCACTAACCAAATTCAAATGAGGCCTTGAGGGAGGGCCCTCCTCCACTCTGACTGGCGATATTGCGGGACACAGACAAGCAATGCAGGGAAGACCATGCCAGTGTAGATGAGAGGAGAGCCATCTTCCAGGCAAGAGGAGGCCTCAGAGGAAAGTTCCTGCTAGTTCAGCCTCCTGCTGACATACCAGAGGGCATCAGATCTCATGACAGATGGTTGTGAGCCACCGTGTGGTTGCTGGGATTTGAACTCAGGACCTCTGGAAGAGCAGTCAGTGCTCTTAACCACTGAGTCATCTCGCCAGCCCCCAGCTTGATGTCTACTGTAATACTCTGCCCCAAAACAAGAAAGAGACAAGGAGGCAGAGAAGGGAGGAGAGAGGAAAGGGAGGGGAAGGGAAAGGCACAAGAGATGAATGGAAGGGGCATAAAGGAGGGAGGGAGGAAAAGAGAGAGGGAAGGGGGAGGTAAAGAGGGAGGGAAGGGGAGGGAGGCATCAGAGAGAAAGGACAACACAAGCTTCCCATAGAGGAATTGTGGAGCAACTCCACAACCCTGAACACACAAAGGATGAACATGTCTGAGGCCTGCCTGACGCAAACCTCATACGGACCATGAAGATTCATCAGGGTCTATCAAGGATGCCAGGGTCACAAGTTCCCTGCTGAGAAAAAAGTCAAATTCTGTTCAAACCACTCTTTTCTTAAAAAGTAAAACAAGCCGACCTTAATGTTGCTGACGTTTTAAATGGCAGTGTACTAAGTCTTTCTGCTTCTTCATTTCCACACAGTAAATGGATTTTTTAAGCTTTGTCAGAACAATGTACCGGCCTGAGCGCAAGAGCAGCTCTGCCCCTCTCCCATGGGTGTTAATGCAGCTCCCCGGGGTCTGGGCAAGGGCAGCCAGCAGCTCCCGGGGGAGGCAGTGGGTGAGCCCTCTGCAGATTAGAGTGGTAGTTTGTGGAGCAAGAACAATGTTGCTGTGACTCAGAGCCAGAGGCACAGTCAATGCTGCTCAGTCTAAGCCATCAGGGCCAGTGATCAGAGGGGCAGTAGCTGGCAGAGGGCACAAAGGCTGCCCTCAAACGTGAAATCAGACCCAAGCCTTGCCGGTGGCCAGCTCTGCTCTCCTCTCTTTAAAGTCAGCCAGGTTTTCATGAAACAGGTTCCTGAAAAGGGCATCATTATTGTCTGTTCTCAAGAAAGGCAACTCAGTCAGGTTTGAATGTGGAGAGCTGGGTTCTCAGACACATTACCAGTGCTAACTACAAGGAAACCACTTTTCCTTGTGCTAATTACAAGGAGCAGGGAGGAAACAGGCCAGGCCGAGAACAAATGCCTCAAAAACAAAAAAGTGAAAGAAAGAAAGAAAGAAAGAAAGAAAGGAAGAAGGAAAGAAAAGTCTACTTGCTTTTCAGAGGAGGGACTGGGCTTTGCAGAGAGCAGTCTGCCTCCCTGCCCAAATGCAGCAACCCACTCTGCCCTAATTAATAGCATCTGGCAGCGTTGTACAGTGATGATCTCAGAGCAGCTTATAATCAATCCTTGGGCTCTCCTGGATCAGAACTACAGCACAACGTTCTCCTCTCGCAACCTCTGGTGTTGCTTTTTAAATACAAAGCCCATCAGATATAATGTGGCTTTTGTTTGGGGAGCACTGAACGCATCCTCCATCAACACTAATCAGAAATGCGCCTTATGAAACTGGGATGCTGATTTCCATCCAATCCAGGGGGCCGGGAGATCCAGAACACAGGCTAAATGTTGCTTAGGATTTACTCTTTTATTCTTGGAGTAATTTAAAGATAATTCCAAAGGTCGGGTAGGGAGGACATGGTAGCACAGAGGTCTACAGCAAAATTGGGCATGATTTTATATTTCTTTCTTTTTTTATTTTTTTAAAGATTTATTTATTATTATATCTAAGTACACTGTAGCTGTCTTCAGACACACAAGAAGGCATTAGATTTATTTATGGATGGTTGTGAGCTACCATGTGGTTGCTGGGATTTGAACTCAGAACCTTCAGAAGAGCAGTCAGTGCCCTTAACCGCTGATCCAACTCTCCAGCCCATATTTCATTTTATTATTCGATGTACTTATTTATTATATGTAAATACACTGTAGCTGTCTTCAGACATCCCAGAAGAGGGCATCAGATCTCATTACTGATGGTTGTGAGCCACCATGTGGTTGCTGGGATTTGAACTCAGGACCTTAGGAAGAGCAATCAGTGTTCTTAACCGCTGAGCCATCTCTCCAGCCCCTACATTTTATTTTCAAACACACAAATTCATGGTCACTTTTAAGACGGCCAGTAAATTGTTAGTACAATCTTCTTCACCAAAGGAAGAATAAAATTTGTCCATTTAGGATTTAAAAAGACTGAGCCACACAGAATAGACAACTGGTTCTGTTGTGTCAGAATACATGAATATTCTTTTTAGAGATCGTATGCTTTGTTCCAAATGGCTTCTGCTGCGCTTAGTCACAGAGAGCAAAGAAATTCTGCTATTTAAGAGAGCAACTCAAGCTGTGAAGGAGGGAAGAGGAAGGACCTGCAACTGAATAACCTTTTGAATAACAATAGACAATAGCTGTTAGAGAACCTTCCAGAACGAAGTTGCAAAGGTATTCCTACCTTCCCAACAATGTCAGGCATTTGAATTCTAGTAATTTTTACCATATATCAAATATTGTGGGTCAGGAGCAGCTCACTGAAAAAGAAAAGTCTTTGATAATATGTCGACTCCTTTAGGTCCCTATGAACAATCATTGTGAAATCGATTCCTCTCTCTGTCTCCCAACAGGAAGTTAACTAGCTCTCAGGCTTTTATTAGATGGCAGTATTTACTTATATCTCAGTGTATAAAACATCAGATTTTATCTCGACAAGGTAAGATGCAAAGTGCTACCACTTAGCAGCGCCTCCCCTGTGTGTGTGTGTGTGTGTAGAGTCGTTCTCCAGAGATGCTCAGTAGACACTTCTCCACTGAGCCACATCCTAGCCTGGCCCCAGCTCTGAAAAAGAGCTTTTGTACAGCAGCAATCATGTAAAGCATTGGGGGGTGTGGTCCTTTGAGTTTTTATTCTCTTTCTGCGTTGTTGATGTTGTTGTTTAGGTATATGTTTTAAGGTTTCTATTGCTGGGATGAAACATCATGACCAAAGCAACTTAGGGAAGACAGGGTTTATTCCACCTTACAGCTTGTGATCCATCATTCAGGAAGTGATGCAGAGGACATAGGGGAGCACGGCTTACCAGCGTGCTCCTCATGGCTTGCTCAGTCCATTTTCTTTCTTTTTTTTTTTTTAAAGATTTATTTATTTATTATATGTAAGTACACTGTAGCTGTCTTCAGACACTCCAGAAGAGGGAGTCAGATCTCGTTACGGATGGTTGTGAGCCACCATATGGTTGCTGGGATTTGAACTCCGGACCTTCGGAAGAGCAGTCGGGTGCTCTTACCCACTGAGCCATCTCACCAGCCCCAGTCCATTTTTGTATACAACCCTGGACCACCAGACAGACTAGGGGTAACGGTGCCCACAATGAGCTGAGTCAATGTGGAACCATTAGACGGAAAATGCCCTATAAACAGATGTTCCTACAGCCCAATTCTAGGGAAATGGTTTTTTGGTTTTTTGGTTTTTTTTTTCAATTAAGATTTCTTCCCAGAGCTGGAGAGATGGCTCAGAGGTCAAGAGCAGAGTCTGCTCTTCCAGAGGTCCTAAATTCAATTCCCAGCAACAACATGGTGGCTCACAACTATCAGTAATGGAATCTGATGCCCTATTCTGGTGTGTCTGAAGAATATAATAAATAAATAAATGAATGAATGAATGAATAAATAAATAAATAAATAAATGATTAAAAAAATAAAAAGCATCACAAGTATCAGTGGTAGCTCACACCTTTGTTCCCAGCGCTCGGGAGGGCAGAGACAGGCAGAGATCTCTGAGTTCGAGGCCAGCCTGGTCTACAGAGTGAGTTCCAGGACAGCCAGGACTATACAGAGAAACCCCTGTCTCGAAACCAACTAAAACCAAAGCATCACAAATGGTTAAACAGGCATTCTTTGCTTGTGAAGCACCCACTTAAGCTCTTCCTTACACCCCAACTCTCCGACTTTCACCTTGATTCTGACTTTTAAATGTAATTTCTTGAGACAGGGTTTCTCTCTAAGGCTTGTGTGGCTGAGAACCATCATGACTTCAGATCCTCAGACCCTCTCCTTCCAGTGCAGAGTGTGAACCTTCTGGCCTGATTTTCAAAAGATCGGGATATCCTAGCTCAGAGTACTAATCGTTCCAGAGCTTGCTCACTTTCAGCATCAAGAGGCATTCTGAGCTCCAACATTCTCTGAAGCCTGAGGACCAACATTCCCATTGATGGAGGGAAGCGGCAGGTGTCTGTATAGGTGAGCTCAGGCAGTGAGAGATTTAACTTGCAGGGTAAACCTGCTGTTGTGCTCAGAATGCCGCAAATGATGTCACTGGGTGCTGCCCAAAGGCTCCAAGCTATGCCACCATGTAAGATGGCAATGGTGCTGGATGCAAGAAGCCAGTCCAGAACTGCTATAACAACTGTTTAGGGCAATCAACAAATTAAATAATGATAATAATAATAATAATAATAATAATAATAATAAAACAAGCAGGGAGCTAGATTTTTTTTGTTTTTTGTTTTTGTTTGTTTTTAGATTTATTTATTTATTATATGTAAGTACACTGTAGCTGTCTTCAGACACTCCAGAAGAGGGCATCAGATTTCATTACGGATGGTTGTGAGCCACCATGTGGTTGCTGGGATTTGAACTCAGGCCCTTCAGAAGAGCAGTCGCGCTCTTAACCACTGAGCCATCTCTCCAACTCCCTTGTTTTGTTTTGTTTGAGGTTTTCGAGACAGGGTTTCTCTGTGTAGCTCTGGCTGTCCTGCAACTCACTTTGTAGACCAGGCTGGCCTCGAACTCAGAAATCTGCCTGCCTCTGCCTCTGCCTCTGCCTCTGCCTCTGCCTCTGCCTCTGCCTCTGCCTCTGCCTCTGCCTCTGCCTCCCAAGTGCTAGGATTAAAGGCATGGGCCACCATGCCCAGCGCTTTTTTTTTTTTTTTTTTTTTTTTGAGGGAGCTAGATTTGTCCAACAACTATCATTGCTAAACCTCTGATCCAGTGCGCCCCTCCCATCCCCACCCAGGGCCTTACCAGCTCCCAACAGCACCAGCCCCAGACCTTGCATACCATTACTCCATTAAGTCAAGCAAGAAAAGCTCCCCGTGGCCCGGACTTGTGGAAAACCAGAACATAATTTACCGTGTGCCTCCTGCCCTCTTTACTGTGAAAAGCATCTCACTTCAGCTTCTTATAAGTCTCAAGAGGACACCAGAGAAATCTATGTTGAAAAATTGGTGCTAAGCCTTTAGCTCTCCAACAAATTACGAGCCCTAAAAATTAAGGTCCTTTTCCTTTGTGTGTCGCCCCCTCTCTGAAAACAAACTTAAGTCACCGGTCTCTACCACCCCGAGTTTCCTCCCGCACGTCTATAAAATGCGGGTGCACACCTGTAATCCCGGGGCTCAGGAGGCAGAGGCAGGAGGATCTCTCTCTGTCTGAGGTCAACCTGGTTACAAAGTTCCAGGGAACCGGAGCCACACAGAGAAAGCCTGTCTCAGAAGAAGAAAAAGCATACAGTTAAATTTCAGCTCTCTTCTCATGTCTTTCTGTCACAAAGTTCCTAGCTGAGAGCTCGGAGAAGCAGAAGTGAAATTACTTTTTCTGCCCCTACACACACATATAGGCAGGATGAATCTTCTCCCTATGTATCTATACATGGAAGTGGCACCGTTGGTAAAGTGCCTGTCTAAGCAGCCAGCTACTCAGGATGTTGAGGGTTAAGCCCACTGGTTGGAGAACATTCCACCTCGCAAAAGATTTCAATTTTTTATTTTTTATTTTTTTGGTAGAACAGCAGGACCCCAACTACTAATGGATAAATTAAGCAAGGCTGTGCTTGGTGAACATCATTAAGCCTTCTTTTTGGCTGCCTGGGTACCAGGATCTTTCACTGTCCCCCACTTAACTGTCAGACACTAGACAGAGCTAAATGGGCTTTCCTGGAGCAAATTTACTTCATGCAATTAAGAGGGACCAAACTATATAATTTTAGTTTCCTATAAAAAGCAAATGACACATATTTTGTGACTACGTGACGGATCCCATGCTAAAGCCTTTTGTTTTGAGGTGAAACAAGTCTCACACTACCAGCGTGCCAGCAGTCTTTAGTAGTTTAAACGGTGATGATAACATTTAAGAAGCCACTGAGACATGCAGACTCTTGTCCTGGGCTAATCTCCCTCCTCACTCCTGTCTTAAATGTACGATTCTCTATGGTCAGATGACTGAATAAAGCCAATATCCTTCAGTCGCTAGTAAGTTCTTGAACATAGATGGTATAATCCCATTTTATTTGCTCTTAGAGCAATTATGATACAATTATGCCCTATATGAAGATGTCATCCACACCTATACTGTAAAAACCGTGTGTGTGTGTGTGTGTGTGTGTGTGTGTGTTTTGAAAACAGGAAATATCCATGAAAGCAGTTACACTTAAGTGGCCAGTAAAAAGACTGGCTTATTTGGTCTTTTAAGGTTTTTGAATACTTTTGAAATAGGGTCTTATACCATGGCCAATCCTCTCAATCTTCCTGCTTCAGCCTCCGAAGTGAAATTCAGATTGTATCCATCAGCATAGCCCAGGCTGGTACTCCTTGAATTCAAGGAGAGTGATGTAGCTGGCTCTGGCCAAGCATGGTACGCCTCCACACTCTCTTCTGCCTTGAGCTTTCAGGCCAGGAATCCAAGACAGTGCCATTACAAAGAAGGAGGCATCTTGACCCTTGACTGGCCTGAAGGAGAACTGCCCAGGAGAGCTACCCAGCCTGAAATAACCAACTGGCTTTTGTGTAAACCACCAACTTTACTGGATAAATACTCCCCCGGATTAGACCACTGAGTTCTAGAGCTGTTTGTTACAATGCACAGCATGAATGTCTGGGTGGAAGGGTTTAAGTACAATTTATTAAAAAGGCTTCTAACGTGAAAGTGAATAAAGAAGCATATATGTGAGAAAAGCCTGCAAGTTACAATTCTACCATTTTAGATAAGGAAGGAAAGAAAGAAAGAAAGAAAGAAAGAAAGAGAGGGAGGGAGGGAGGGAGGGAGGGAGGGAGGGAGGGAGGGAGGGAGGGGAGGGGAGGGGAGGGGAGGGGAGGGGAGGGGAGGGGAGGGGAGGGGAGGGGAGGGAAAAGGAAGGCACCTCAGGCTCAGGAACACTGTGATTAGGTAAATTCTAGGTGGTGTTTCACACTCTTTCTAACAATATGCAAATGATGCTCTCTTAACCACGCCTACTGAACAAAGCAGAATACAATGTACAAATACTTTGAAACAAAGAATAAATCTGCTGGGCGTGGTGGCGCGCGCGTGCACACACACACACACACACACACACACACACACACACACACACGCCTTTAATCCCAGCACTCTGGAGGCAGAGGCAGGCGGATTTCTGAGTTCGAGGCCAGCCTGGTCTACAAAGTGAGTTCTAGGACAGCCAGGGCTATACAGAGAAACCCTGTCTTGAAAAAACAAAAAAAACAACAACAACAACAACAAAAAAAGAATAAAACCAAGGCAGGCTCAGAATGAAAGTTTACCTCATCAGGACAGAATGACTTCATTTCAGAGGCTAGCCCTCCAGCTCAGTGGTCAAGCAATGTGCCTAGCAAGTGGAGACAGTGTACTTAGATATAATAATAAATAAATCTTTCATCTTTAGACTGGAGCCCCACCCACCACCACCACCACCACCACCACCCCCTCCCCCACCCCCCCACCCCCCCAGTAAATAACATAGATGCTTGCCTTTCAATCTGAGCACAACTAGATTTTACATCTCTTCCCGGCCCGGGCTTGAGGAGGTGGTGGGAGAGGTAGATGATGTCATCTCAGGTTCTCTGGCCACCCTACACTGTCCCTGAACTCAGTGCCCTGGTACAGACAGGCATCATGAACAGAAATGGCTAATCTGAAATTTTATTTTAAAATACTATTAGGGGGAGAGTGGTATAAGCATATTATAATCTCAAAAATAGAAAGAAACAGGGCTGGAGAGATGGCTCAGTGGTTAAGAGCACTGACTGCTCTTCTGAAGGTCCTGAGTTCAATTCCCAGCAACCACATGGTGGGTCACAACCATCCGTAATGAGATCTGACGCCCTCTTCTGGTGCATCTGAAGACAGCTACAGTGTACTTAGATATAATAATAAATAAATCTTAAAAAAAAAAAAAAAGGCCGGGCATGGTGGCACACGCCTTTAATCCCAGCACTCGGGAGGCGGAGGCAGGCGGATTTCTGAATTCGAGGCCAGCCTGGTCTACAAAGTGAGTTCCAGGACAGCCAGAACTACACAGAGAAGCCCTGTCTCAAAAAAACCAAAAACCAACCAAACAAACAAAAAATAGAAAGAAACAACTTCAAACATACCACTGGATTCAGAGCTCATGCTTTCTCAGCATGCTCTCCATACCCGCTGTAAACCAAAACCCATTTTCTGTCCCTGTCAATCTGACTACTCCAGGTGTGATGCCACATAAGTAAAATCATAGAGTCTGCAAGTCCGTAAGCATACTTCCAGATTCGAGTACTATTCTGGACCCTTGGCTGGGTATTCTGCAGCTGTAATTCACGGGAGTCATCTATCTATTACATTTAACAAGCTGAGTGTACTGAACACATCGTCCCCAAGTGCTGATCCCAGCTGAAGCACTGAGTCCCAAATGTTTAATCCCAGCAGTGGCAGTGGGATCTCTATGAGTTTGAGGCAGCCTGGTCTACTGATCAAGTTCTAGGACAGCCAGACTACAAAGAGAAACCGTAGTGGGGTTGGGGGTGGGGGATAGGGAACACAGCACGGGACTCCCAATCTGTACCTACAATAGCTGGATTTCCAGAGCTGGCTGTTATGGAAAAATTGCTGTGGACAGGAAATGAGAGGGGTGGTGTCCTGAGGAGACACAGGACAGGCACAGGCTAGTGACTGCTAGTGACTGGCTACTTAAACATACCAGGAGCCAGGCAAGCAGATGCCCCCCTCCCCCCATTTGTCATTCAGACACAGTAGGGAGGGAGGACTGCCATGAATCTGAGGCCAGCAGAGTTACATAGCAACACCCTGCCCGTACATAAATAAATACAGCACTGCAAAGATGGCTCGGGGTTAGAGTATTCTCTGCTCTTTCAAAGGAAGAGCGGCCACTTGCTCACAACCTGCTAACTCCAGTCTCCTGATCTCCATGGGCACTGCAAACACACACACACACACACACACACACACACACACACACACACACGGTGCACAGATTTACACAAAGGCAAAACACCCCCCCAAAAAAATCAAATATTATTTTATTTAAAATAAAAATCTCAAAAAATTTTTTTAATTAAATAAATAGAACTTTTACACACATCACTTTTTCAAGTGGAAGCTAAATACCTACCTAGTTGTTTTCACCTACCCACTCCTACCTACACCTAAGAATACCAGGACAAGCTAGCTCCCTTACACAGCAAAGACCCCAGGGCCTCTCCAGGAGGCTTTCCTTCAGGTGAGACTTCAGAGCTTGCTGTTCAACCGTCACTGAAGGGACTCTGACAGAGGCAGGAGGATCTCTGTGTGTTGGGTACACACAGACACCCTGTCTCATGGAAAAGAAAAGAAAAAAGGAACCACTGAAGGAGAGCTGTGTTTATCCTGAAGAAATAACAGTGACAGACAGAACACACTAAGGAACAAAGAGTTGTGGGGTAAAGCCATTGGGAAAGAACACTCGGCGTTTCACCCTTCAGAGCCCTAACAATGTTCTCTTGAGAGCTGTATTTAAAAAAAAAAAACAAAACCTTTTCCCTGAGACACAGGGTCACAAATTACTGTTTTCCAAATTCTTAGGGACTCAAGCAAGCTTTTAAAATTAAAGCCTCTAAGTGAGGGGAAGACACAGTTCTCTACACAGACTGAACACGCCCGAGTCCACCACAGGGAAACCACGGTCTCCCGCTCAAACTGTAAGCTTTCCCTGGCTTCCGCTTTCCTCTTGATATCCTGCTTTTAACTCGAGAATGCTCTAAATTGTTGTGGAAATGTGAAGCAAAGGGGGAATTAAGACGACACGCAGAGCAGTGATTTGATAGGGGTGGGGATGGTAACTGAAGGGTTCCTCGGCTGGGTAATGGGGTACTTGTGCCTGCTAGCTATTCTTGTATTCCATCTCTCTGAGCAAGAGTTCACAGAAGGCACCAGAATCTGTCTGGGTGGAGCAGAGGACTTTGGGAATTAGCTGTGTGCCACGTTGCTAAGCTGAGTTATAGCACAAGCTATTGGGCTTTCATATGGAAGATATCGGCTTTGGAAACACGGATGGGCTAAGGAGAATGCGAAGGTTAACATTTGGTCCTAGCTACCAAGGTCAAACAAGGAGTTAACAAACAAGGCTGGGTGTTTTGTTTTGAGGGCAGAATTTTGCTGTGTATCCCAGGCTAGCCTCAAACTAATGACCCTGCCTCAGCCTCCAGAGGGCTGGAATTACAGGCATGGACCCCCAGCCTGGCATTTTTATAATTTATTTATTCTAGCTGATGTGCATTGGTGTTTTGCATGCATGGCTGTGTGAGGGTGTTGGGTTCACTAGAACTGGAGTTGCAGATATTTGTGAAGTTGTGGGCTGCCACGTGGGTGCTGAGAACTGGCCCTGGGTCCCCTGGAAGAGATGCCAATGCTCTTAACTGCTGAGCCATCTCTCCAGCCCCTTGGGCTAGCATTTTTATTGTGATGGTTTTGATTTTAAAAATCAGCTTTGGTTAGACTTCTCAACAATTTATAACTAACTGTTGTCTGGTGTCCAATTTTCCCTCATTTTTTTTCTCAGACTGCTCCTTCCCTCAAGCTGAGAGGGCAGAAACCCCTCCTAATTGTAATATGAATTCCTAGTTTATTTATGTTGTGTGTGTGTGTATGAACCTCAGCCCATGAAGAGGTCAGAGGACACCACGACTGGTGAGAGAGTCAGTTCCACCTTGTCACACCTTCTGCGAATCAAACTCCAATTGTCTGGTGGCAAGAGTCTGCCAGATGAGCCATCCTCTGGCCATTGTATTCTCAGGATAAAACAAAACAAAACTTACTCACCATATGCTAAGTATACAATCAGGGTAACAAAGGAAGTTAATTATCCCAACTACTCACGTAACAGATATTTTAAAGATGAGAAACCGTTAGTCAGTATCAATCTGAACACTTGGGACAACCTCGCACCTGGGTGTGATTGGTCACTGTCCAAGTTCTTTCCATTACATTCAATCAGTATCAATTTAATACACATGGCTACCACCAGCCAAGAGCCTCGCCTCACAGGAACGATGCCCGCCATAAAGCCTGATGTCAACTTCAAGGTTATGTATGATGCTTTCAGTTCACAGCTCTAACTATTAAGGCTTGAAGACGTGGGTTTTCCAGTCGCACACCTAACTGGTGGTTTCACAACTCAGTCTCATGCCATCAAAGTGGTAAACACACACACACACCTTACCACCACGTGAATTCTCTCAATGCACTTCGGGGGAAACGTTCTTGGCCAGCTTCACAAAGTACAACTCCTTTTGGATCAGCCATAATGATCCCCCTTCTCTCCAGCTCCCCAAATCTACAGGAAGCGATACATTTCAATGCCCTAGGCAAGTAAGAGAATCCTGAGCCCGAAAGGCGGCGCACAAGGCCCTAAGGCCCCGCGGGACCAGCCGTGCTCCAAACGACCGTGGGAACTGCCCTTGCCCTGGGCTGCGGAAGAGTTTGCAGGGCAAGCACTTCCCCACACGCGCGACGTCGAGAGCGCCCGGAGCCAGACGGCCACTAAGGAGCGCGCCCCTGCCAGCGACGCCCCCTCCCAGTGTCCCCATGAGCGCTCCTGGAGGATTACTAGCACTCGCAGGAGCCGGCGACTATGCCCAGTACCTTTCGCTCCCGCGCCGGCCGGCCGCTCCGCACGGAGCTCGCGGGCCGCTGCGCTCCTTGCCCGCAGCCGCTCGCCCCACGCTCCACCGCGCGTGGCCTGGATGCCTGAGGGCCCCGCCGGCCCCGCCCCATACTCCACGCCACGCCCCTCGGGCCACGCCCCACCCGGCTGTCCGCAGGGCTACAGCGCCCCGCAGCGGCCGCTGGTCATTGCACACGATCCTCCCGAACCGCACATCCCGGAGGTGCGGGGTGGCTCCCACTGGGACCCACGAGCAGCGGGAGGACACCCGCGCTGAGGGCTGTTTCCTCAGCGGCATCGGGCACCAGGCGCACCAATTGGATGGACTGAGCGGAGAACCCTCCAGCCCTCCACCTGTGGCCGGCTTTCTGGAGCCGATGGAAACCGAGGAAGCTGCTGCAAAGAGAGGGTCGGGCATCCTCTCTCCCGCTGCTGCCTGGTGAAGGACCAGCAGGGACATCAGTCCTCACCCGCGGGTTCCAAGTACGCCTTACATACT
Organism: Mus musculus; assembly: GCF_000001635.26. Classification (NCBI taxonomy): domain Eukaryota; kingdom Metazoa; phylum Chordata; class Mammalia; order Rodentia; family Muridae; genus Mus; species Mus musculus. The sequence continues at coordinate 32,951,268 of NC_000070.6, forward strand.
GTTGTCTTGACTGTTTTTGTCTCTCACTGCCACAGCTACTTTTTCAGTACCTAAAAGAGCTCCCCGGGCAGCATAAACTAGGGGGTTACACTCCAACAAATGTCTGCAACATCTGGCCTATGTGAGCCTGCCTCAAGAAGAAAAGAAAAAGAACAACTTACTGAGCGATTTAGGAGTGTGGTAAGCCTGGAGCCTAATGTAAACAAAAGGTTACTTCAAAGAATGTGTTTATTTCAAATTCATAGCAGTCCCAATGACCAGGCTCAGATAATCAATGCTATTTCCAGCCTTATATGAATGCCATTCTACTCAAGAAAAATCTCATGGGGTTGGCTGCTCAGGACTTAGTGGGTAAAGTGCGCTCTGATGAAGCATGAGAACCCAAATTCAAATCCCTCAGCACCGATATACATATAAATGCAAGCAAGAAAGTTAACACACATACATGCACACATGCAGGCATGCATGCGCGCGCATGTGCATGCTCTCTCTCTCTCTCTCACGCACGCGCACACGCACACGCGCACACGCACACACACACACACACGATCTGATGACAAATGAGTGATGGAACCTTTTGCTCACAGAGGTGGAGAGGTCAGCAGGTAGAACGGTGAACATGACGCTTCGATCTTACCTGAGGCTGGTGATAAATTTACGGTGAAGCGATTTTTTTTTTTCACACCCTCTCTGGAATATAGCTGGGTTTCAAGGAGAGAACCTCCTTTTCCTTAGAGTATCTGTTTCCTTTTGCCTCCTGAAAGCTTCAAACAGGAGACACTCCAAAACCCCCTCCCCGCCCACCCTAGAAGAGAGTTAAGCACTTGATCCTCCGAAACTATTTGGGAATGCTCCCCCACTCTGCGCCCCCTACCACCCTCGCCGCCACCACCACCACCACCCACCACCCACCCCCAACCCCCGTCCGCCGTTCCCTCCCAGTCTCAGCAGCTGTTTTATTTAGCAAAGTGTGAAAACTCTTCTGGGAGAAATTTGTTTTCAATCTTGTCACTCCCAACCTGAAACTGTTAGGAGAGGCGCCTGTCCTGTCCCTACCCACTAAGAGCTCCAGGTTGCTCTGCGAGCAGGTCTCAACTAAACTCCAGAGCTCCCGACGTAAAGTATGTAAACGTGACATTTCAAAGTAATTATTTCTCTTTTATCCACAGTGAGAAATCCTCTCCCCTCCCTAAGGATTGACACGCAGTTAACAGTTGAGTGGGGGGAGGGGTTCTTCAGTGTTGTAACTCTCATGAAGGAACCATGATTCCTCCTGTAAACAGTCTCAGTGAAATTCATTGGATGGGTCGTTAAAATTTGAAAAATAAAAAGGAAAGAAATGAAAGAGGAGAAGGGGCTGGGTGAAAAATGGAGCAGCTCAGTGGAAGCAAATTGGACGAGAAAAAAACAAAAAACAAACAAAAGATCCAAAAACAACAACAACAACAACCTCCGCAAAACCACACACACAAAAAAAAATCCCGCCATCCTGCAAGATCCGTGAGTTCCCCTGGGAGCTGACTAGTCTGCATTTGTACCCAGACTTTGATTAATGGGAATTCCAGGCAGTGCCTGGGCTGTCGTGGAGATCTTATCTCCAAGGAGCCACAGTTTAGATGAACCAATGAAAAGAAACTCCTAAATCTCCCTGGATTTGAGGAAGGTCCCCAGCCCGCAGCTCCATTCTTGCTCCTTTGGAAGGAACAGCTGGCAGCCAGGCTTCTCTAACTGCCCTCCCACCCACCTTAGTTACTTTCCTATTGCTGTGATAAGACACCGTGACCAAGGAAACGTATAAAAGAAGATGTGGGTTGGAGAGATGATGGCTCAGCAGTTAAGAGCACTGACTGCACTTCCAGAGGTCCTGACTTCAATTCCCAGCAACCACATGGTGGCTCACAACCATCTGTAATAGGCATCTGATGCCACCTTCTGGTGTGTCTGAAGACAATGATAGTATGCCCGCATACATGAAATAAATAAATAAGTAAATCTTTAAAAAAAAAAGAAAGAAAGAAAGAAAAGAAAGAAAGAGAAAAGAAAATATTTGGTTAAGACTTTGGTTACAGAGTGTCCTTCAGGGAACATGGCCGCAGGCAGGCATGGTGTTACATCAGTAGCTGACACTCATCAGACAGAGAGATCTAGCTGGAAATGGTGTGCACTTTTGAAACCTCAAAGCTCACTCCCAATGACACCTCCTCAAACAAGGCCACATCTCCTAATTCTTCCCAAACAGTTCCACCAACCGAGGACCAAGTATTCAAATATGAGCTGGGGGTGGGGGTGGGGGCATTCCCATTCAAATTGCTGCACGTGAATGAGAAAGACATCTACTTAGTGAATGACAAGGGTCATTGCTCAGTGATCATATGGCCTGCTCTTCTTTCCACCAACCTTTCTTTAACAAGTTGACTGCACTTGTTATTTTCACGTTAGTTATTCAGCCTTCAGCAATGTTTTGGTCTCTATGTTTGTTACCATACAAACCGGCTTTTGCTTTTGTAGGAAGCCTTCCATGGGTCCCTCTATAATCATGTTCTTCTAGTGTCCACCCTGAACTTTATACTCTCTTATTAACACTATATGGTTCTTTTTGACCTTTTCGACAAATGAATACTTTGTTGCTGCCTATACAACTTTTTTCCTTTTTTTTTTTTCCTTTTGAGACAGGGGTTGAGTAGCCCAGGCTAGTCAAGGATGACTTTGAATGTCTGGTAGCACCCCCTGCTTTCTACTCCTCAAGTGCTGGAATTGCATGCGTGCATCACCGCATGCATCCTGTTTTATGCAGTGCTGGGGATTAACCTCGGACTTAGACCATGCTCAGCAAGCTCTCGGCCAACTGAGCCACATCCCTGCCCTTTGGCATTGCGTTTCTGAGATTCCACTAGTATATTTGTTACTTGGAATATTTGTGCTTGTGTGTGTGTGTGTGTGTGTGTGTGTGTGTGTGTGCATGTTGTTGTGTTTTATACAAAAGAAAAGGAAATCAGGGATATGTTTGATGGAGGTGCAGTATGGTGTGGGGGAAGGGAGTGCCTCTGTGGCCCCATCCTGAGGCATCCCTTCCTCCTGAGGGACCAGCCATAAATATAGTATAGAATAGAGTTTATTTAGAGCATGGGGAGGAGAGTTGAGGGAGAGAGAGAAAGATAAAGAATGTAAAGTATCTTCTATAAGCCTTTCACCAAACCTGGAACCTCCTCTTGGATCTAGACTAACTGGGCCAAAGGACACCCCCCCCCCCACATCCACCTGTTTTTACCTACCCACCTGTGGTGGTGTTTAAAGAGGGTTGGCCCATGGGAAGTAGAACTATTAGAAGGTGTGGCCTTGTTGGAGTAGGTGTGGCCTTGTTAGAGGAAGCCGTCACTGTGTAGGTGGGCTTTGAGAGGTCCTAGGGTTCAAGCTTCAGACAATGGGAAAGAGAACCTCCTCCTGGTTGTCTGCAGTTGATGTCTCCTCTTGGCTGCCTTCTGGTCGAGATGTAGAACTTTCAGCTCTTCCAGCACCTTGTCTGACTGAAGACTGCCAGGCTTTCCACCATGATTGCAGGCCAAACCAATGGAACTGTAAGCCAGTTACAATTAAATGTTTGCCTTAGACATGATGTGTCTGTCTTTACAGCAATGAAACTTTAACAAAGACACTGCCCAATACTGGGGTTTTGGCAAATACCACTGTGCCTCATTATTACTTGAGCGTGGGGAACTCAAGTTTACTTAGCCCTCCCATTGACATATTAAAATTGGTTTGTTGGATTCCTTAAGAAACGCAGAATTTTTATTTGAAATCATAGTATGTGGTAGATTACATTGGTAGATTCAGTTATTTGTTCCAGACTCAATGTCTAAGTTAGGTTTCTGTTGCTGAGATAAAACACTGACCAAGAGGCTGGAGAGATGGCTCTGTGGTTTAGAGCACTTGCTCCTCCTACAGAGGACCTGAGTTCAGTTCCCAGCACCCACATAGTGGCTCACATCCATCTTAATGTCCAGTTCTAGGGGGATCCACTGCCTTCTTCTGAACTGTGAGGGCACCAGACACACATACAGGCAGGTAAAACATTCTTACACATAAGATAAATAAATATACAAATCTTTTTAAATATTAAATAAAAAAGATGTTATAAAAGCAGAATCTGGGGATGGTGAGATGGCTCAGTGGATAAGAGCATTAACTGCTCTTCTGAAGGCCCTGAGTTCAAATCCCAGCAACCACATGGTGGCTCACAACCATCCGTAAAAAAGATATGATTCCCTCTTCTGGTGTGTCTGAAGACAACTACAGTGTACTTACATATAATAAATAAATAAATCTTTAAAAGCAGAATCATACAGAATGAGACTTTTAACTATCTTTTTTACCATAAGCATATGTTCCTAAGATTCACCCAAATTTTGTGTATATAGTTCATTCTTTTTATTGTTAATGGTTATGATGTAGGTAAGCTGCAGCTTGTTATTTTGCTATTTACCTGCTGGAAATCCTTTGGGTTCATAGTTTGGGTTGCTATGAATAAAGCTATTATAAATATTTATACGCATATTTTTCTTTGAGCTACATTTATTTATGTGTGTGTTGTCAGGGAGAACGTTCAGAGTGTAGGAGGCACAGCTTAAAGAAAGCATTGGAGAAACCACACTTGTTGCATGAGCCTAGTTTTTTTGTTTTTTTTTTTTCCAAAGGAGGGAACTGACTGACCCCAGTCACCCTGAAGGCAGGAGAGAATGCTGTCTGACAACCTGGTGATCTTTTTGCTGGAGCCAGCCTTCCTGAATTCCCCCCCCCCCCAAATCCTGGGTTATTATTTAGGCCCTAATCCTAAACTTTGTCTCTCAGTGAATAGAACTCATCCTTATGAAAGAGGTCCCATTTTTCCCCCTATTCTCCATCAGTACACTCTATTCTTTTTTTTTTTAAATTAGGTATTTTCTTCATTTACATTTCCAATGCTATCCCAAAAGTCCCCCAGACCCTCCCCCCCCCCCATTCCCCTATCCACCCACTCCCACTTCTTGGCCCTGACATACCCCTGTACTGGGGCATATAAAGTTTGCAAGACCAAGGGGCCTCTCTTCCCAATGATGGCCGACTAGGCCATCTTCTGATACATATGCAGCTAGAGACACGAACTCTGGAGGGTACTGGTTAGTTCATATTGCTGTTCCTCCTATAGGGTTGCAGACCCCTTCAGCTCCTTGGGTACTTTCTCTAGCTCCTCCACTGGGGGCCCAGTGTTCCATCCAATAACTGACTGTGAGTGTAGTAGACTCTATTCTTATGCTCACTACAAATCCTCCCTCCTTAGGCTTTCCTGAGCACTGTTTATCAGTCAGTGAAACTCGTTTCTATTGTTAAGGTGCTTTGCTGACTTACTGGGGAGATTCTACATAGCTGAGCCTAAGGCTTTGTTGTGATAATTGTCCTTTGGAAACCTATTCCCACAGTTTTACTGTGTTTAAATGTGTGAGAAAAATAAACCCTGAGGTCAAACTCTTGGAAGTTTAGGCTCCGTGCTTGCAAAGGTGGTGCTCTCTTGAGTTTCACTCTTCACTGCAGACCTTGAGGCTTCCAGAGATGTCCAACATGGAGCTGGGGGTGGGGGTGGAGCACATGTACCATGGCATTCATACAGAGGTCAGAGGACAACTCGAAGAAATTGGCAGAATTTCTACGACTATGTGGGTCCTCAGGTTTAAACTCAAAACATCAGGCTTGGCAGAAAGTGCCTGGACCATCTTGAGCCATTTTACAAGCCAATCACTCTTTTTTTCTTTTTAACTTATTCACTTTGCATCCTGCTCACTGACCCCCTCCGGACACCCCCTTCCTCCTCCCCTTCTTCTCTGAGTGGATGGGGGACACCTGGGTATCCCCCAACCTTGGCATTTCAAGTCTTTGTGAGTCTCTGTGCTTCCTCTCCCATTGAGAGGCCAGACAAAGCAGCCCATCTAGAAGAACATATCCCACAGGAGGAAGGAAAGGGGATAGGAACTCCACTGAAGATCAACAGAGTCAACTAACCTGGACCCTTGGGGCTCTCGAAGTCTGAAACACCAGCCAAAGAGCATACACGGGCTGGACCTCAGCCTCCCTGCCTATATGTAGCAGATGTGCAGCTTGACCTTCAGGGGGTTCCCGAGCAACTAGAGTTGGGGGCTGTCCCCAAAGCTGTGGCCAAACACAGAATGTGTGCTGTTTTTTTGTTTGTTTGTTTGGTTCCCCCCCCCATTTTTTAAATTTTAGTTTTAAAAGATTTATTTATTTTATTTATATGAGTACACTGTTGCTGTCTTCAGACACACCAGAAGAGAGCATCGCTTCCAATTACAGATGGTTGTGAGCCAGCATGTGGTTGGTAGGAATTGAACTCAGGACCTCTGTTAGAGCAATTAGCACTATTAACCGCTGAGCCATCTCTCCGGCCCTGAGAATGTGTGCTGTTGACTTTGCATGACCTGTTAAGGACTCCTAAGCTTCAGACCCACTGGGAAATGGCAAAGCCTTCTCCCTCCCAGGGTGAAGCTTAGAGAGAAATAGCAAGCATTCCCTTCTGGTCTGTGTGCAGATGTTGACAATGTGTGCAGAAAATGTTCATCATAACTTTCTTCCTTTGGATGTGTTTCTGAAGACTGCACCCTACGAAGATTGTTTCTACTGAGATGAGCTAAACTTGTCTCCTCAATTCATTTGCATACCATAAACCCCAGCTCCTTGTTTATCTGTATACAATAATCCCACTTCCTTGTTTATCTGCATGTAATTACCCTGCCTTCTTGTTTATCTGTATGTAGTAACCACGCCCCTTATTTATCAGTATGCAATAACCCCGCCCCTTATTTATCAGTATGCAATAACCCCTCCCCTTGCTCAGTTCTATGTAATAACCCCGCCCCTCTGCTTAGCTCTATGTAACACACATGCTGAGCTTTTCAGTACTTTGATTTCTCCTTTATGGCTTCCTGGGTTTTCTGTGCGTCTAGCTGTCTTTTCTTCATCCCCTTAAATCCTGTCTCAGTCAGGTCTGTCCCTGGAGAGATATGGCATCTATTCAGCCCAGGCAGGACCTAGGGAGTGCTGGAATTACAGCCATGTATTACTATGCCTCATTTATACACTTTGAGGGGGAGTATAATGTAAGTGTCCATTACTCTTAGGAAAGTACCCGCATGCTGTGTGTGTCTATTGGACTAGGGAAGGTAAGTATTGGCTTATTCTCTTGTGAAATAAGAAGTTTGGGGAGGTGGAAAAATAGCTCAGTGGTTAGGATTGATTGCTCTTTCAGAGGACAAGAGTTGGTTCCCAACATCAGGGCAGCTCACAGTCCTATATCTCCAGCTCCAGGACCCTAACACCCTCTTCTAGCCTCTGCAGGCATCCAAATGCATGTGTACAAACACACACACACACACCTGCACAGAAGTAAAATAAATAATCTTAAGAGGTTGGAGAGACGGCTCAGTGTTAAGAACACTTGCTGCAGACCCAGGTTCAGGTTACAGCACTTTTCGTGGTGGCTCACACTGTCTATGACTCTAGTCCTAGAAGATCCAATGTCTTCTTCTGACCTCTGCAGGCACTAGGCATGCACATGGAGCACATACATGTAGGCAGGCAAAAACACATATATACACAATATCAAAATGAATACATATGTTTGTTTTTTTAAGAAAGGGAAAAGTTAGTTGGGCATGGTGGTGCACGCCTTTAATCCCAGCACTCAGGAGGCAGAGGCAGGTGGATTTCTGAGTTCGAGGCCAGCCTGGTCTACAAAGTAAGTTCCAGGACAGCCAGGGCTACACAGAGAAACCCTGTCTCGAGAAAAACCAAAAAAAAAAAAAAAAAGGGAAAAGTTTGAGTGTTTTCTGCCATCATTGGTTTTGTATTCCTCACATTAGTGTGGAACAGAATTCAACACTGATGGATCAGTATCAAAGCCCGAGGAACAAGGTTCCATACAGGCAATCACACAAGGCCACCAGGCAGCAGCAGAAAGCAGAAAGGATGTCCACTAAGGAGAAGAGTTGAAATAAAAAGAATGCAGAGAAGGCTAAGTCCACATGGAACCTTCAGGGATCATAGACACTTCTATAGTCACTGTCCTAAACTCTCCTGAGAGTCACCTCAGGTACTAGAAAGACTGAGAACGGAAGCCCCTTGGTTACAAGAAGGTAGAGGCCAGCCTGGGTAAAATAAAGAGACCAATCTCTAAACAATCATGCAAGCAAACCAGGGATGTCATGAGCAAACATGTTAGCTGAGAGGGAAGATAGCCTGAACTCTGAATAACAACAGTAATGATTTAGTATATAATATATATATATATATATATATATATATATATATATATATATATATATATATATATATATGAATGTGTTTGTAAGTATGTGCACCTGTATGGGAAGGGCCTTCAAAGGCCAGAAGCATCAGATCCTCTGGAGTTGGAGTTACAGATGGTTGTGAGACACCCAGTGTGGGGGCTGGGAATTGAACTCTGGTCTTCCAGAAGAGTAGCCCATGCTTGTATTAGTTACTTCCCTGCTGTGATAAAATATTGTAACCAAAAGCAACTATATAAGGAAGAGTTTATTCTTTTTTTTTTAAGATTTATTTATTTATTATATGTAAGTACACTGTAGCTGTCTTCAGACACTCCAGAAGAGGGAGTCAGATCTCATTACGGGTGGTTGTGAGCCACCATGTGGTTGCTGGGATTTGAACTCTGGACCTTCGGAAGAGCAGTTGGGTGCTCTTACCCGCTGAGCCATCTCACCGGAAGAGTTTATTCTTGTTTATTGTTCCAGAGAGCTGGAGTTCAAAACATTGAAGTGTCATGGCAACAGGCAGGCATGACAGTAGGAGGGGGATGTGGAGATATCATATCTCAGTTGCACACAGAAGAGGAGAGAGGGCAGGGGACAAGAAGTGGGGTGAGGTCATAACTAGGTGATATACTTCTTCCGGCAGGATTGTACCTTCTAAAGGATGCACAACCTTCTCAAAGAGTTTCACCAACTGGGGGACACATTTCCCATTCAAACAACAACAGCTCTTTTTTTTTTTTTTTTTTTTTTTTTTTTTTTAGACAAGGTTTCTCTGTATAGCCCTGGCTGTCCTGGAACTCACTTTGTAGACCAGGCTGGCCTCGAACTCAGAAATCCGCCTGCCTCTGCCTCCCAAGTGCTAGGATTAAAGGTGTACGCCACCACGCCAGGCAATAACAGCTCTCTTAACTACTGAGCCATCCCTCTAGCCTCAGTAGCATTTTGTTGTTGTTTTTGTTTTTTTGTTTTTTCTTTTTCGAGACAGGGTTTCTCTGTATAGCCCTGGCTGTCCTGGAACTCACTTTGTAGATCAGAAATCCACCTGCCTCTGCCTCCTGAGTGCTGGGATTAAAGGTGTGCTTCACCACGCCTGGTGCTTTTTTTTTTTTTTTTTTTTAAGATTTATCTATGCCGGGTGTGGTGGCGCACGCCTTTAATTCCAGCACTTGGGAGGCAGAGGCAGGCGGATCTCTGAGTTCGAGGCCAGCCTGGTCTACAGAGTGAGTTCCAGGACAGCCAAGGCTACACAGCGAAAACCTGTCTCGAAAAAAAAAGAAAAAAAAAAAGATTTATCTATTTAATGTATTTGAGTACACTGTAGCTGTCTTCAGACATACCAGAGGAGGGCATCAGATCTCATTACAGATGGTTGTGAGCCACCATATGGTTACTAAAAATTGAACTCAGGACCTCTGAAAAAGCAGTCATTGCTCTTAAATGTTGAACCATCTCTCCAGCCCCCCACTATTGCAGAATCAGTAATGTAAACACCTGAAAATGAAGGGCTTTTGTGGTGTGTCAAAAGTAACTGAAGCTTGATTTGAAATTTGAGCTGTCTTTCATTAATAAATAAAAGTACGGCTTCATGTTGGATGGAACAACAATGGTGGTGTATGCCTCTAATCATAGCACTTGGGACCAGAGGTAGGAGGATCACTAGTTCAAAGCCAACTTGGGGTACATAGCAAAATCTCATCTGGAGAAGAAAAAACAATGAAGAAGTTGGGGGTTAAGCCCTTCTGGACTCCAGTCAGCCATGTGGACATCTCACTCTAGGCTGCATTCCTGAGATGGGTTTCAGTCTTATCCTGAAACTCTAACTTGCATGTTTCTATATAACCTGGCTCAAAGCAGCAAGGTAGAGGGGTGGATAGCTTGACTGTTCTTGCCACACGAGCATGAGAGCAGAGAATCCATTGCAAAAACCTGTGCAGTGCACACATGTGAGAGCCAAGTGCGGGAGGAGCAGACAGGTTTCTGGGGCTCCATACCCACACATACAATGTCATGTGTACTTGAGTGTGAGGGACCCTAAGGGGTTTTCCAGTCCCACACCCTCCTTACAGCTTCCCCCTCCTGCCTGGAGTCAAGGCTAGGCCAAGTTCCATTCTCCACCCACAGGAACATTCGTGAGTAAAAAAATTCTCAGAATGTACTGACTGATGGTTACCTGACCCTCTGGAAAGTCCCAGGTAGAGTTCAAATGCTTGTCATGCTTGCCAGCTAATAGATTTAAAGGTCAATATGCTAAGCCAATAAATTTGAACTGTAACCTTGTTGATGTAACCTGTGCCCCCTAAAAAAAAGACAAAAACTGCTTGTAATAGCCATTCGGGGTCGCTTCCTTAGTAACTTACCTTGAGGGACTAATTGAAGGTTGACCCCAACGTGCCAGAAAATAAACCTCTTGCTTTTGCATTGTAAGTACCACTGACTGAGAGTTGGGGGTCTTACAAGTGCATGTGCACACATGTACACAATTGGACATATCACACACACATGCTTTTGCCACACACACACACACACACACACACGTGCGTGCGCGCACACACACTAATGTGTAAGTTAAACTAAAAGAGAAAGGCTGGAACTCCAGATCCATTGTTAGAGTCCATACCTAGCATGCATGAAAGCCCGGTTGATCCCAGTACAAACCAGTTGCGGTGGCATATACTTATAGTCCTTACACTTGGGAGGCAGAGCTAGGTAATTCAGAAGTTCAAAGTCATAATCAGCTACATATTGAGTGTGAGTCCAGCCCTGAGAGACATAATGCCTTATCCCCCCCAAAAATTAAAAATTAAAAAGACAATATGATAAATGCCTTTTTTTTTTTTGGTTTTTCGAGACAGGGTTTCTTTGTGTAGCCCTGGCTGTCCTGGAACTCACTTTGTAGACCAGGCTGGCCTCGAACTCAGAAATCCACCTGCCTCTGCCTCCCAGGTGCTGGGATTAAAGGCATGAGCCATCACCACCCGGCGATAAATGCCTTTTTTTTAAAAAATTGGTCACTATAGCTTGATTGAAAGGGGTTACCTTGTAATAAAAGGCAGTAGCTAAAGAGTAGAAAACAAGAATTTGATTTGCCTTCTCTCCAGTCCTGTTATGGTTTTGCTTTTTGTGACAATGGTAGCAAAAAATATCTGGCAGGAACAATTTAAGAAAGAATAATTTATTTGAGCCTGAAGTCCAACATGGTAGAAGGAGCATGTGGCAACTTGTGACTTAGAACTGACCAGGACGTAACAAGTTCAGGCTAGAGTGCAGCTGGAGCTGGCCTGAAGCCTCTAAGCTCTGCCTCTCAAACTGTATGCCTGCCAGGTATTCCAGCACACAAGGGTATAGCGAACACGCATGTCACCTTCCATCTCCTCCCCATTTCTCTTTGGTCAAGCTCAGTGGTTTCTGGGCTGTTGTTTTATGTTTACTTGCTTTTCTTTTCTTTTCTTTTTTCTTTTTTTTTTTTTTTTTTCGAGACAGGGTTTCTCTGTGTAGCCCTGGCTGTCCTGGAACTCTGTAGAACAGGCTGGCCTCAAACTCAGAAATCCGCTTGCCTCTGCCTCCCAAGTGCTGGGATTAAAGGCGTACATCACCACCACCCAGCTTTGCTTTGCATTTTTAAACAGGGTATCTCTGTGTAGTTCTTGCTATCTTAGAACTTGCTATGCAGACTAGGCTGACCTCCAATTCACAGAGATCTTCCTACCTCTGCCTCCTGAGTGCTGGGATAAAGGTACGTGGTGTGTGCCACTAAGCTCATCTGTCCTTGCTGCTCCACTCTTTACATCTTCTATGCTGCATAAGAATTTCCTCCAAGACAACGCCACCATCTTAGAGGGAAGCTGGTTAAACAGAACGCTCTGAAGGGAGGTGAAACCTTACATCCTTTAGGAAAGCAGGTACAGTTCAGGAAGTAAACGAGCCAACGGTTTCAGGAAGTCCCTGAAACTGACCGAATATACTAGGCCCCTCCATCCTCAAGTTTACAGAGTCAGTAAGGACAACCAAGAGATGCTCTCAGACTAGCTGAGCTGCCAAGAAAACAGATAAGCAGAGCAGCCTAGAAGAGGCAGCAACCAGGTGAGCTGTATGGAAGACTCAGATCACCAGCGCCTAGAAGAGACAGTTTCCCATCAGTTGAGCTGCCTGCAAGTTTCACAGTGAGCTACAGAGTTATAGACGTTGTGAGCTGTCACCCACGCTGGGGTGGGGTTTTGGTGATGCAGCTGTGTCTTAGGGTTTATTGCTGTGAACAGGCACCATGACTAAGGCAATTCTTATAAAAGACCACATTTAATTGGGGATGGCTTACAGTTTCAGAGATTCAGTCCATTATCACTATGGTGGGAAGCATGGTAGCATGCAGGCCGACTTGGTGCTGGAAGAGCCATGGAATTCTACAAATCCAAAGGCAGATAGGAAAGAACTATCTTCTGCAGGCAGCCAGGAAGAGGGTCTCTTTTCTTCTCTAGGCAGAACTTGAGCACTAGAAGACCTCAAAGCCTGCCTACACAGTGACACACTTTCTCTAAGAAGGTTACACTTCCTCCAGTACGTCCACACCTCCTCCTAATAGTGCCACTTTCCATAGGTCAAGCACATTCAAGCCTCCACAAGCTTTCTTTGAGTCATTTATGCTCTTGTGATTCCTCGTCCATACTCCTATATGTGCCCCCAATAAAACTAACTTGTTCACCAAGTTGGATTTTGTTACTAACCTTGTATTGATCTGCCATTAGTTCCCTATGTAGAGTGAGTAGATGTCTCCTCAGGTATAATGCCACACGATTCCTTACAAAACTCATTTTCTTCACTCGGGTTGGCATATGTCCACCAGTTATCTACTGCTATGTAACAAGCACCCCCAAATATCCGTGGTTTTAAATAGTAACCATATTATTTGCTCATGGTTCCTATGATTGGTTGTATAAGGTTCAACTTCAATAGCAAGTCTGTTTGCTGTGTGGTATGAGCTGTAAACACCACCTGATTAAAGTTTAGGCTGGACAATCCAGGATTGTCACTCACAAGCCTGGTCTCTCACCCTGTATGGGCATGGTGGGTTGAATGAAAATGACCCCCATAGGCTCATATATTTGAATGCTTGGCTCCTAGTTAGTGGGGTGTTAGGAAGGATTTAAAGGTGTGGTATTGTTGTAAGAATGTAAATTCTCGTTTTTTCCTCAGCTGCCGCCAAGGTGCTCGGTCCTTCCGAGGGAGCTAAGGCCGCGTTGGGGTGAGGCCCTCACTTCATCCGGCGACTAGCACCGTGCCGGCAGTCTACAGCATGGCTTCCATCTCCGAGCTCGCTTGCATCTACTCCGCCCTCATCCTGCACGACGATGAGGTGACGGTCACGGAGGATAAGATCAATGCCCTCATTAAAGCAGCTGGTGTCAGCGTCGAACCTTTCTGGCCTGGCTTGTTTGCCAAGGCTCTGGCCAATGTCAACATTGGGTGCCTCATCTGCAATGTAGGGGCTGGTGGGCCCGCTCCAACAGCTGGAGCTGCGCCTGCTGGTGGTGCTGCTCTGTCCACTGCTGCTGCCCCAGCTGAGGAGAAGAAAGTGGAGGCAAAGAAGGAAGAGTCCGAGGAGTCTGAAGATGACATGGGCTTTGGTCTTTTTGACTAAACTGCTTTTGTTAAGTTGGCCAATAAAGAGCTGAACCTGTAAAAAAAAAAAAAAAAAAAAAAAAAAGAATGTAAATTCTCAGCTACTGCTCAGCACCAAGATAGCTTGCATGCTGCCATGCTCTGAACCATGATGATTATGGACTAATCCTCTGAAATTTTAAGCAAGCCTCCAATTAAATGTTTATAAGTTAGTTGTCTTGGTCATGGTGTCTTCTTACAGCAATAGGACATTAACTAAGACACCTGGCATGGTAAGAGCATTGACTCTTACGCTCTGGCGTTGAATTAGTCAGGGTTCTTTAGCGGAACAGAACTCATAGCTATGGTCCAGCTCGTCCACCAATGGCTGTCTACCAATGGGAGACTCACGAATCCAGAAGATGTTCAGTATACAAGGCTGGCTGTCTCAGCTGGTCTTCAGTATATGCTAGAGAAGTGGGTCCAAATGCCAGTGAAGGAATGGACTTGCTGGTGAGGGTGAGAAACAGCAGCCTAGGAGTATAGCCCACATCAGAGGTGGATCTTCCCATCTCAAATGGGCCAGATTCAAAGTCTGTCTTTGCACTTCAAATTATTTAATTAGGAAAAAATTATTTACTGGAGGTGGTGGTACACACCTTTGACTTGGAAGTCAGAGGCAAGCAGATCTCTGAATTTGAGACTAGACTGAATCTACAGAGCAAGTTCCAGGACAGACAGGGACACACAAGAAAAACCCATCTCAAAAAAATGAAACAAAAATCTTTCACAGTTGTACTCTACCACTTGAGTTTTAGTTAATTTTGATTTAAAAAAAAATTTTAATGTGCATTGTTGTTTTGCCTGCATATATGATTCTGTGAGGGTGTCAGGTTCCCTGGAATTAGAGTTATAGATAACAATGAGCAGCTATGTGGGTGCTGAGAATTGAACCTAGGTCCTCTGCAAGTGCAACCAATGCGCCAAGCCATCTCTAAGCCATCTCTCCAGTCTCTGGGTTTTAGTTAATTATTGGGGGTTTGGTATGCTACTGCTTGTTATCCTCTGTCGAAACAGGGCTCTGTAGGTCTCTAGTCTGTCCAGAAATGGCCAAAGAGTTACAGTTCTCAGAGGGAAGTGTGAGCAGAGCAGGTAACCAGGGTCTCAGAACAGCCACTCTTAGACAATTCTCAGTGAACTAACTTGTGCACTTTATTCCATGTGGACAGGAACACTGAGGAGTAGGGAGGGATCCAGGGGTAGATGCTTCCCATTGGCTCATTTTGAGATGCTTAGTGATGCTCTATTAACACAGGGAAAGACTTTAGGTCGTTTCCTTATGTGACTGATTGCCATAGTCCCCTCAGTGAGGTGTTGTGGTTATGTGTTCCAGAGCAGGTAGAGTTAGGCAGGGAGCTGGCCCCACTTTTACAATTCTCAATTCTGAGCTTCATGGAGTTTGGGCTCACTCAACCTTACCAGTTTTTCTGTCTGGTGGCACAGTCTACTTACTGCTAATATATTTGAATGCTAAATATTGGCACCTAAGACCCCGTTGCCCCCAAAGAGCGGATCCTCACATACACCAAGTGATACTATCTAAACCTTGCTCCCCAATTTAATGTTAATTGGTTAACTGGGCAGTAGAGAGAGAGAGGATTGAGGATCGAGTGAGGGGATCTCAGGAGCAAGGAAGGAGAAAGAGGAAGAAGACAGAAAAGGAGGGGGCTACCAGGAACGGACCAGAACCACATGGTCAGGAGAAGTGAGGAATAACCCAGGTGAATCTAACAGCGAGTAACAAAGGACATGTGTCTGGGACGTAAGTTAGAATAGCTTAAATCTGCTCATTCTAGGCTTACAGCCTTTAAATAAAAATTTTGTGTCTTTTGTATGAGCTAGCGAGAATATATAATTCATTTTTTATTTTCAGACCCGGAAGTCCCACCTCTTTCCTTCCACCTAGCAATTAGTTCCTGGCATTTTTATTGATCTATCAAGAACCAGCTGGGGTACAGGACCTTAGCATCAGCCCCACGCCCTACACATTTTACAGTTATTTCTAGAGGTAGTCAAGTTGACAACCAAGAATAACCACTACGAACATCTTTTAGGGCATCTCTATCCACGGTACTTTCAGGCAGGATAGCACAAAATTTCTCTTCATTAGTGGCTTAAGGAGTCAAGAGAGTTAATAAAGGAAGTAGCCATGCTATCTCTTCCCTGTGCAGTATCTTGTCAGTTCTGTCCCATTCTGCTAGTACAGCAGGTCACAGGACCTATCCAAATTCAAGAGGAGGAGGACGAGGAGGAACAGCAAAATCACATTTGCAAAAGAGCAGGTGTGATGGGATGGATGGTTGCAGCCATCTTTGGAACAGTTTATCTAACGAGCTGTTATTAAGCAAGCCATGCTTGTCCGCCCACTTTAAAACCCTTCAGTGCTTCTAGCAGTGCTTAGAATAAAAACCAAACTCCTACCCCAGCTGAAGAGACTGCTGTGCCTCGTGCCTACTGTCCTCTTCTTCAGTCATGGCTAAACTTTCAATCCCTCTAACCTCAGCCATGGCCCTTCTTGACATTTCCAACTGTGATGTACCCTTGGGTAGTACTCTTCATCCCAATTTTCACTTTTTAAGCATCTTCTTGAAGTCATCTCCAATATCACCTCTTCAGGGAGGTTTTTGCAGGCTACCCTATTGTGGTGGGCCCATGGGAAGTGGCACTATTAGAAAGTGTGGCCTTGTTGGAGAAAATGTGTCACTGTGTAGGCAGGCTTTCTTCTAGTGCTCAAGCTCCATTCAGTGTGGAAGAGACCCTCCTGCTGGCTGCCTGTGGAAGCCAGTCACTTCCTGGCTTCCTTTGGATCAGGGTGTAGAACTCTCACCTTCTTCACTAGCACCATGTCTGCCTGGACACTGCCATGCTTCCTGACATGGTGATAATAGACTGAACCTCTGAAACTGTAAGCCAATCCTAAATAAATGCTATCCTTTATAAAAGTTGATGTATTCATTAGGGTTTTACTTCTGTGAACAGACACCATGACCAAAGCATCTCTCTTTCTCTCTCTCTGCCTCTCTCTCTCTCTCTCTCTCTCTCTCTCTCTATTTATTTATTTTATTTATATGACTACACTGTAGCTGTCTTCGGACACACCAGAAGAGGGCATCAGATCCTATTGCAGATGGTTGTGAGGCACCATGTGGTTGCTAGGAAATGAACTCAGGACCTTTGGGAGAGCAGTCAGTACTCTTAACCACTGAGCCATCTCTCTAGCCCCCAAAGCAACTCTTATAAGGACAACATTTAATTGGGGCTGGCTTACAGCTTCAGAGGTTTTGTCCATTATCATTAAGACATGGTAGCAACCAGGCAGACATTATGCAGAAGTGTGGGATATAAAACCATGTCAGCTGGGCATGCCTTTAATCCTAGCACTTGGGAGGCAGAGGCAGGTGGATTTCTGAGTTCGAGGCCAGCCTGGTCTACAAAGTGAGTTCCAGGGCAGCCAGGGCTATACATAGAAGCCCTATCTCAAAAAAACAAACAAAAAACAAAAACAAAAAAACAAAAAAACCCTGGAGACTTGGTGGGCACACATCTGAGGCTTAGGCACCCCCAGCTATCTGCCAGACTGATGGAACACATGGCCATACTTCTCACATAAAAGAGACGTGACCTGTGGTCATGTAGGCTCAAGACAGAGATCTCCATGCTAATGAGGCACAGAGGCCTGGAGGGCAAGGCCAAAAAGCTTCTCTTTCCAGACATTCCTCCCTGTAAAGGTATTTAATCTCAGGCACACCCTAAGAAGGGGAGTATGGTTTTATGCATCCATTTTCTACCATGGCAATAAATGATTTGGAACCACAGGCTGTCTCTTTTCATCGGGATCCTCTGTGGGGAGCCATGGAGAAGGCCTTTACCAACATAGCTGCTGTCTAATTTCTCATAGAAGGACTCTCTGTGCTACTAGCACCTGGCCGTCAAACTCCCTGTACTCTGCCTCCCCAAGCGGCCATGCTCTGTGGTGGAGCAGACTTGGGACCCACAACCCTACACAGGAGGAGCTAAGAAGTCTACATCTTCATCTGAAGGCTGATAGTGGAAGACTGATTTCCAGGCAGGTAGAATGAGGGTCTTAAAGCCCCTGCTCACAGTGACACGACTACTCCAACAAGGCCACACCTATTCCAACAGGGCCAAACTTTCTTTCTTTCTTTTGAAAGAAAATAAAACTTGAGACCTGTGATTCATGTAATTTATGTCAAATAGCCCAAAGAGTTGTTTGTGAGCTTTAAAACCTGAGGCTGAGAACATAGCAGAACAAGCCAGGACATGCCCAGGCAGGCCCATCGTTAAGACATTCCTGAGGCTGCTTGGCCATCAAGATAAAGAGAATGACCTGACCGGACTGGCCCAGTGCCTCCCTATCTCCTGCCCTTCTGACCTAAGTTAAATGTTATCTGCATGTACAGTCTGCTGATGTTTAAATGGACCAATCATGTAAAACCGCACCAATTCCTCCCCCAACCCCAGCCCCTTTTCTATAAAAACCCCTAGCTTCCAAGCCTCGTGATCAAATCCACTGTCTCCTGCATGAGATATGTTTCGACCCGGAGCTCCGCCATTAAAACTACCTCATGTTTTTACATCAAGATGGTCGTCTGTTCGCGATTCTTGGGTGCACGTCGAATCGGGAGTTGAGTGGGGGTTTCCCCACTAGGTTCTTTCACTTTCTCTCTCTTTCTCTCTTTCTTTCTTTCTTTCTTTCTTTCTTTCTTTCTCTCTCTCTCTCTCTCTCTCTCTCTCTCTCTCTCTCTCTCTCTCTCTCTCTTCTTCGAGACAGGGTTTTTCTGTATAGCCCTGGCTGCCCTGAAACTCATTTTGTAGACCAGGCTGGCCTCGAACTCAGAAATCCGCCTGCCGCTGCCTCCCAAGTGCTGGGATTAAAGGCATGTGCCACCGGGCTAGGGCCAAACTTTCTAATAGTGCCCCTCCCTGGGCTGAGCTTACAAACCATAACAGTTGCCTTGATCCTGGTGTCTCTTCCCTCTAAAGCACCTATCCTAACTGGGTTCTTCCTTCATCCCCAGTTACTCTTTTATTTATTTATTTATTTATTTATTTATTTATTTAATGTATGAGTATCTGCATGTACACCTGTGTGCCTGAAGAGGGCCCAGTGTCTCATTATAGGTGGTTGTGAGCCACCATGTTGTTGCTAGGAGTTGAACTCAGGACCTCTGGAAGAGCAAAGAGCAGCCAGTGCTTTTAAACCACTGAGCCATCTCTCCAGCCAATCCCCAGTTACTCGTAACTGCCTCTATCTACCTGCAGGGCTTTGAGACTGACAAGACAGAGATGATAGGAAATGAAGACACACAGACACACATACAAAAACACTGGGATCGGGTAGGCAGTGCATTCTGATGGAGACACACCATTAGCAGCCCTGAAACTCAGTGAGTGTCTTATAAAAAGTATGAACCCGAAGGCATCTTTTTGTTGGGGGTGTCAGGCTGCAGTCATCATAGAGGAGGAAGCTCCAGTTGATACATTTGCAAACTCTATCAACACCTGTACTGGGACCAGGCTTTGCCATTCCCATGAGTCTGACTGAGGCTCTGGGGTCCTTGACATGCCTGCACTCGTATCAATAATATACATTCACTCAGGACTTTATCTGTTCCCCACACTGTACCTCTCTGTTTTTCTCAAGGGCCAGACCCAAATATCCCATTAACTTCCTTGTAATTAAAAACAAACCAATCAAACAAAACCCAAAAACATCACTTGGGTATAGTAGGCACACCTGTATTCCTAAACATTTGGGAGGCTAAAGCTTTTGAATTGCCATGAGTTCAAGGACAGCTTGGAGTATATAACAAGAGTTTGTCAATAGATAGATAGATAGATAGATAGATAGATAGATAGATAGATTCTGGAATTAATAGTTATGAACAAAGGACCCAAGTTCAATTCCCAACACTGAAACAGTAGCTCACAAGATACCTTCTTTCAGGCCTGCATGTGGTACATAGTCATATACACAGCAAGATAGTCATAGACATAAAATAATAAAACTGATAAATGAATAAATAACTAATTGTCCATACATGACAGTTATGGAGTACAAACATGTAGAATGGTGGTAGGAAATGTGTGGTTGGCATGTGTCAACTTGACAGAAGCTAACGTCATCTGGGAAAAAGGAAATTGCCTTTCAGTTGAGAAAATGCCTCCATCCAATTGACCAGGAGTCAGGTCTGTGGGGCATTTTCTTGATTACTGACTGACGTAGAAGAGCTCAGCACACTGTGGGTAGTACAAACTGAGCAGGCCATAGGAGCAAGTTATTAGGCAGTGCTCCTCAATGCCTTCTGTTTCAGTTTAAAGAGTTATTTATTTATATGTGTATGAGTACTTTAGCCACACCAAAGAGGGCATCTGATCCCATTACAGATGGTTGTGAGCCACCATGTATTGATGGGAATTGAACTCAGTAACTCTAGAAGAGCAGTCAGTGCTCTTAACTGCTGAGCCATCTCTCCAGCCCCATGTTTAAAATCTCACTTCAGCCCCTTCCTTTCTCTGCTGGCTGCCTGTGTGTGGAGCCGCATGTAAAGCTCTCAGCTACTACTCCAATTCCAAACCTGTCTGCTTTCTTCCATGATGATCACAGCCTTATCCTTTACAAGTGTAAACAGGGCCCCAATTAAATGCTTTCTCTTATAAGAGTTGCTGTGGTCACAGTGTCTTCGAATTGCAACAACATAGTAGCTAAGACAGAAAGTTTGTAGCCCTCTTCTCTTTGCCAGAATCCAGCTCCAGCAGGGTTCAGGTCCCAAAGACGAGGAATGCAGTTGGCGAGGGAAGGAGACTGATACCATCTGAGGGTGAATCTGAGGGTAGTGCATATGTTTATTGAAAAAAGACTAAACCTTTTGTACTCTATATTTGTATAGTAGCTAAATCACAGGCAAAGTTGGAAGCAGACTTAATGACTCCACGAAATACATGATCTTTTTCACAGATGGCTTTTAGCATATTCTAGCTCTATTTTTCAACATCTAGAATGAAAGATGAAATCAACTTTATTACAATATTTTTCTTTGAAGCAAAAGTAATAACTTCAGAAAGCATCTAACTCCCTGTTGTTTTCCAAGGTTCAGCAACCCCACTAGCTGTCCCTTTACATGTCCTCCTGCATGCTCTCAGCCTTTGTGGTTAGGAGGTGCAAGACATTGAGTCCTGAGAAACAAACCTGTGAAAGCAAGTTTCATTCCTCAAGGGGTGTGATACAATGTTTATATGATGTAGCATAATAAGCGTTGAGCTGTTTCCTAATTGTGTTCTTTTTTTTTTCCCCACCCCTAATTGTGTTCTTATGTTCCTTAGTCTTACAATATGGGCCTGTTCTCCTCATACATTCCTCAAAGGAAAGGTCCTGATATCTTTCTCTTTTTCCAATATGTCATACAATATGTCCTTCAATATGCTCCTGTACATGGCAGAGAGAGATCAAGCCAGTCTCACTTCTTTTTTTTTTTTAATTTATTATTATATGTAAGTACACTGTAGCTGTCTTCAGATACACCAGAAGAGGGTGTCAGATCTCATCACAGATGGTTGTGAGCCACCATGTGGTTGCTGGGATTTGAACTTAGGACCTTTGGAAGAGTAGTCAGTGCTCTTAACTGCTGAACCATCTCTCCAGCCCCCCTCTCCCTCCAGTCTCACTTCTTAACAGAATCTGCTTCTTGTGGGGCATACCAGGTTTTGCCATTCATCCTGTAAGCCACGTACCCAGGGAATCCATTGTGGGCACTATTCTATACTTATTAACTGAATTCTTGACTGCCAAGGCCTCAGACTCCGGGTCTGGCCCATTGTTTCTTTAGAGTATGTGTTTTCATCCTTAGAACCTGGTGTAAGTGCCTAAGAGTTTCTGGAACCATAAATCTTTAACTTTTTTGTTTGTTTGTTTTTGGTTTTTGGTTTTTGGTTTTTTTTTTTTTTTTTTTTTTTTTTTTTTTTTTTGGAGACAAGGTTTTTCTGTGTAGCCTGGCTGTTCTGAAACTTGTAAGACCCCCTTTCGGGGACCCCCACTCTAGTCTCAGGGGAAAGAAAGCACACCCAAAGAAACACGAGAATCCTTCTTGCTGTAAACACATGAGGTAGTTTAATGACGGAGCTCCGGGTTGAAACATATCTCATGCAGGAGACAGTGGATTCGACCCCAAGACTCGAAAGCTAGGGGTTTTATGGGGTAAAGATAGTCCTGTTATGTCCTCACATTCCTCTTTATCTTTATGGTCAAGCTGTTCCCAGGAATGTTTTAACTACGGGGCACCCCCCCCCCCTTTTTTTTGTTCTCAGCCCCAGGCAACCTCTAGGCTCACAAACAACCAGCAATTTCTGAGTACTTTATATGAATTACAGGTCTTGAAATTTCATCTTTCTTTCAAACTCACTCTGTAGACCAGGCTATCCTCGAACTCAGAAATCTGCCTGCCTCTGCCTCCCAAGTGCTTGGATCACGGCTGATCTTTAACTTCTTTATTCTTGGTGCAAACAGTGGGGCACAGTAGAGATTCTTAAGTAGGAGTAGGCAGAATTATCATGGTATATAGTTTCATAGTGGTAAGGATTTTTTCCAAAGAATTATTTTGTTTAGAGAGACTACCATTGTACACACTTACAGCCCCTACCAAAGCCCATACAAAATTTCCCAAAGGGAAAAGGAATAAGGAAACTCTTAACACATATTCAAAATATCAAAGATTGCAATGTCCTGCTTGGTCATGTGGAAGGGACAGTGTGACATGGTTTCCTGCCCCTGGAACAGAGCCTGCAGGGCATGGGCCTCCACAAATATTGACGGTTTCTAGGCATAAGGCTTGTGCATATTTTGTTTATGTTCCTCTTTCAGGGAAATGTCCTCTCTGCCAAGGTTAATGACTCCATGATAATCAGAGACAGCAGGAGTCCAGGAGGCAAGGGTGTCTCTAATGTCTCAGCAAAATAGCAGAACACTGTGACCTTCAGGATAGCCCTTAAGGCTGTGGGAAATAACTCTGAAAAACATGAGTTCAAAAATATATAGCTGGGCGTGGGGGCGCACACCTTTGATCCCAGTACTTGGGAGGCAGAGGCAGGCGGATTTCTGAGTTTGAGGCCAGCCTGGTCTACAAAGTGAGTTCCAGGACAGCCAAGGCTACACAGAGAAACCCTGTCTCAAAAAACTCAAATATATATAACTTCTCAAAAGCTGGGCAGTGGTGGCACATGCCTTTAATCTCAGCACTTGGGAGGCAGAGGCAGGTGGATTTCTGAGTTTGAGGCTAGCCTGGTGTATAGAGTGATCCCCAGGATAGCCAGGGCTGCACAGAGAAACCCTGTCTCAAAAAACCAAACCAAACCAACCAAACAACCAAACAAACAAAAAACAAAACAAAACAAAAAAAAACCCAAAATATATAACTTCTCAACTATGCAAAATATAAGGATGCAATATGAGTTAAATGAAGGGCTTCATGGACCTGAAAGAACAGAGGCAGCTGCATTGTAAGACAGCTTGTCAGAAAGATACAAAAGCAGGCAGATACAAATGGAGACAGATACAAATTGCAGGCACATTCCTGATTTCAAGGTCAGCCTGAGACAGATCTTAGTTCCACCCAGGTGTGGTGGAGATGGTAATGTCAGGATGGGATCCCACCCAGCTAGTTTATTGTCAGTGTTTACAAAGGCAGGCTGATCTCTGGATTCATTTTTAATATTAAGGGGGAAAAAAGAATGCACTTGCTGTCTTTTTCTAAGAATCAGGGGGCTGGGGTCAGGGAATGCTGATTCATGGAATAATCAAAGGGGAACCTGGGATGAACAATTAAATTGATACGTAAATAAAAGACTGGGGTTTTGGTCTGCAAGAAATGAGCTATCCAGAGAATTTTTAGAATCTTTTTCAAGCAAGAGAGAGCTGTCTCGAGCAGAGGGCTCCCTGGAAAGCTGCCTCAAGCAAAACATAGGCTGTCAGCATGAACCCCATAATTGGACCTCGGCTCTTTTTTTCACCACTTTCAAACACCCCCTTGAGGCTGGTCCTTGACAAAAAATGTTGGAGAATTGTGATCCTCAATGTGAATATGCTAGAACTTTGTCAAGCAGCAGTAGTTGCCATGTGGTTCACACCATCCCTTCTGTTCAGTAAATCCTGGAAATTAAATGGTCTGAGAAAACCAATATTGCCAGACTGTCTTGACCCACCAGCACCCAAATATAATGACACAGAGACTTTTTCGTCACTTATGAAAGCTTAGTCCTTATAGCTTAGGCTTCTTCCAACTAACTCATAGAGTTTAATTAACCCTGTCTATACTCGTCCATGTTTGCCACCTGGCCTGTTACCTCTCACTATGTCCCCTTACACCCAACTTCCTCCCTGTCTGGCTGGTGAGTCCCAGGCTCTCAGTTCTTCCCACAGTTCCTATCTCTGCCCAGAGGTCCAGCCTTTTCTCTCCTGCCCTTCTATAGGCAGTCAGCTCTTCATTAAACCAATCAGCAGGTGAAGGAAGTATATGCTTAGAAAATATGATGCAGGTGCTGAGCCATTAGAATAACGATAGCAAAGTCTGTACAGTGCTCAGCAGTCTGCTGGTGCAGAAATCTGCATTTGAATAATGCAAAGACAACCTTTACACAGTGCACGAGAGAATATTATCCCAACACAGGAACCATTTTTTAAAAAGATTTATTATTATATGTAAGTACACTGTAGCCGCCTTTAGACACACCAGACAAGGGCGTCAGATCTCATTATGGATGGTTGTGAGCCACCATGTGGTTGCTGGGATTTTAACTCAGGAGGTTGCTGGGATTTCAACTCAGGACCTTTAGAAGAGTGGTCAGTGCTCTTAACCGCTGAGCCATCTCACCAGCCTAGGAACCAATTTTTTTTTTTTTTTTTTTTTTTTTTTTTTTGAGACAGGGTTTCTCTGTGTAGCCCTGGCTTTCCTGGGACTCACTCTGTAGACCAGGTTGGCCACTACTGTCTGACCAGGAACCAATTTTTAAGTGCTTCTCCAAAAGCGGCTCTGCCAGCATTCCTTGTGCTCCAGAGATGAGCTGTTTCACTTCATGTCTCTTGCCCTTAAAGTGGAGGGGATGATATTACTTGCTGAATACTTTCAACTTCACATAGTCGTTGAACAATGTCATTATTCATACACAATTTTTATGGGAAATAGATAGTGCTTGTCTTTCCCAACACCACAAAAATATCTCTCAAAAGTTGAGAGGCAAGCCGGGCAGTGGTAGCGCACACCTTTAGTCTCAGCACTTGGGAAGCAGAGGCAGGTGGATTTCTGAGTTCGAGGCCAGCCTGGTCTACAGAGTGAGTTCCAGGACAGCCAGGGCTATGCAGAAAAATCCTGTCTCAAAAAACAAAGAAAAGGGCTGGTGAGATGGCTCAGTGGGTAAGAGCACCCGACTGCTCTTCCGAAGGTCAGGAGTTCAAATCCCAGCAACCACATGGTGGCTCACAACCATCTGTAACAAGATCTGACTCCCTCTTCTGGAGTGTCTGAGGATAGCTACAGTGTACTTATAATAAATAAATAAATCTAAAAAAAAAAAAAAAAAAAAAAAAAAAAAAGAAAGAGTTGCCTTGATCATGGTGTCTGTTCACAGCAGTAAAATCCTGATTAAAACAGTTTCTTTCCCCAAAATGCTGGAGTATGAACTCAGGGTCCTGTGAATGCTAGACAAGTGCCCTACCACTGAGCTAGGTCCGTGGTTAGGTTTTGAGACAGCATGTGGTATGTAGCCAAGGCTGGCCTGGAACTCAAACTCCTCCTGCCTTCATGTCTAGAGTGTGGGGCATTAAGCCATGGCTCTCCACACCCAGTGCATTATCCTTTCTTGCTTGTCCGCTTCTTGCAACTAGTTGCTGTTTTGCAACTCAAGTTTACCTCACTGGCATTTCCTGAGAGTCAGAGTGAGTTGAAATTTTGGTGTTTGCCACTTCTTGAAGTGTCTATAAAAAAATATTCAAGGACTATGTAGAAAACTCACTAGATATTTTCCTCCCCTCACTCTGCATCCTCCCTCCCCAGCTCTTTCCTAACTCTGTCTCCATTTACTGAGCTACACTTCTTTACTACACTAAAGAAGTGTAGGTGGTGAGTAAAGTCTGTGGGCTGGGCCTAAAGGCATGTGTGTGTGTGTGTGGGGGGGGGGGGGGGCTAAAGGCATATGGACCATGCCTAATGTCTATGGGTGGGGCCTAAAGAAATGTGGGCGGTGCCTAAAGTCTGTGGGCGATGCCTAAAGTCTGTAGGCGGGGCCGAAAGGCCTGTGGCCTGTGGGAAGTGTAGGTGGTGCATAAAGTCTGTGGGCAGGGCCTAAAGAAGTGTGGGTGGTGAAAAGCTTTCAGGGTTCTTCTAACATATGTCAGTTCATATTTAAACCTGAAAATACCCACATGTACAATTTTTTAAAATATTAATATTGTTTCTAGGATTTTTTGGGGGGAGGGCTAACTTAAAGAAAGCACTTATTAAATATTACACTCTAACCAAGAGATGGACTTTGATCTGGACCATTCCCACAGACTTCTCCAGCTGGAATAGCCCATTTCTAGGATTTTTATGCCCTTATGTTTTATTTTTTATACTTTGTGTTTTTATCCCTTGATTGAAAGCCGACAGCATTGAAATGACATCAGCAGCCAAAGAAAAGCAACCAAGATTTTCCCTAGCTTTCCTGTTCAGCCTTTGTCAGCAGGAATTGTCAGAATTGATGCTGAACCAGAGCATCCCAGGCCTGCATTTAACTCTTCCAATTAGCTTGAGCTAAACAGTTAATTTTTTATTAAGTTATTAAGGACTTAATTTCCCTTGACTTTTGTGTGACTGAGACAGAACAGAAAGATAAAATTATGGGGAGATGAGGAAACCCTTACCCCAGATTCTGATTATATATATATATATATATATATATATATATATATATATATATATATATATATATATCTTGTAACCAAGCTAGCTCAGTTTGTCAACAGGTTCTCCAGGGAGGAAGGAAGGAGGAGTAAAAAGAAAAAAGACAATTAGAAAATACTATAACATGACTCCAGACTGTTCTGAGGCTGAAGCAGGGTTATTTTCCCCCCAGTCTGTTTTTATACCATTTTAATTACATACATATAATAAGGTCAGTTCTAGTCAAGGAACAAACAAGGCAATAAACAAAGTCCCGTGATCACTGTTTCTAAGGGCTTATCAGGATGACCAATATATCTGAGCCTACTTCCCTGTCCTAGTCCAAAATTAGATTCCTGCCAGAGCTTACTTCCATGTCCTGGCCCACTGTCAAATTCCTGCCAAGTTTCTAGAAGCGGTCCCAAAAGCTCTCCACAAACTTGACTCAGAGCAGGGTCATGCTGATCATATCTATCTCCCATTCTGTTCTGTTCTGTACGTCCCGAGGTTTGTTAATCTTAAGAAATTCCACAAAGCTTTCCATAGGACCCATCAAATCAAAGGTCAATATGAACTGTTATGTCTAAAATATGTTATGTCAGAGCTGACCACTGGGCTGCACTTCCTCACTTCCTGCACTTGCATTGTGGTTTTTTTTTTTTTTTTTTTTTGTTTGTTTTGGTTTTGGTTTTTTCTTTATAAGCAGGCAGAGAAAGATGTTTGGTGGCATAGTTCAGATAATTCTGAGCTATATCCCTGGTCTGCCCTGTATTAGGGTGTGTGTTCAATAAACTACTCTTGCTTAACTGAGATCTGTGTTTGTGTGGTTTGTGTGGCAATTTAAGAACCTCAATAAGAAGCCAAAATTCCAACACAGTGTTTTCCATGAAGGTTGCTGGTGAAGAAATAATGTTCCTTTGTGCTAAAATAATAAGACTTAGGTAAGCTTGGATGTGTTTGAGGGCTGGTGGGAGGGAGGGTGGGGTGGGGCTCATTCCTTTTACTGGACAATGATGATAACTTTCTGTGGCCAGCTCTTGGAGCTGTTTCTAGGAATTTGGCAAGCATTTGTCATTAGGCTAGGACAAGGAACTAGACTCCAGAGTCTTACTATGTGGCTCTGGATATCCTGGAATGCACTATGTAGATCAGGCTGGCCTTGAACTCACAGAGATCCATCTGCCTCTGTCTCCCAAGTGCTGGGACTAAAGGTATGAGCTACTAAGCCTAATCTCTAGTTTTCTCTTAATCTTTATGGTTAATATTGGTGTTCAGGCTAGGCTTGGTGATGATGCATGACTATAATTTCACCACTTCAGAAACAGAGGTAGGCCAACATCTTCTACATAGAGAGTTCCAGGCCAGCCAGGATGACACAGTGAGACCCTGTTTCAAAAAACAAAACAAAAAAATCCCAACAACAGCAACAAACAAACAAACAAACAAAAATGTTGTGGGGTTAGCCACCATAAAAGACTGCTCAGGCATGGGTTTAAGCCACTACAAAGTCTTTATTAGTTGGCCAGTGACTATAATGGGTATTCAGGATTCCATTGTAGCTAGCTCTGAGCCTTTTTCAGGAGGAGCTTTTAAGCATAAAAACATGTCCTGGGTTGACATACTTCAGTTTACAAGAACAATTAGCCAGAAGAAGAGCTACAGAAGCCAGAAAGCAAGATTAGTGATGGGTAAAAAGAAGAAATTTAAAAGGAAGGACATGACTGCTCCTAGGTATGGTGGAGGAGAAGGTTTATTGTAGATGAAAGGAAGACCACAGCCAGAGGCAGAGGCATCTGGGAGAGTCCAGAGCAACCATGATCCTGAACCAGGCCATGCTTGGAAGAGAGGTAGGAGGGGCAGGGAAAAGCCAGGAGGCTAAGAGGCCAGGAGGGTAAAAGGTAAAAGATACAAGGGTCAGCATAACCAAAATGGCTGGATTGTTTAGGAAAGAGCCACTGGGGGAAGGGCAGCACAGGCCTGATCCTGGGTTAGAGACGGTTAGGCTAGGGGGTAGGGCACGGCAGCTATACCCTACAATAGGTAGGGGCTGAGGGATGCAGGGAGAACCTGGCAGCCAGGATGTGCTTTGACATGTTAATAAGCACTTTGGTTAGCTGTTTGTCCAGGGTTTGAGACCTAACAAGAACACTTAAGAGACTTTCCCAGAACTATTTGATGGATTAGGTTTTTTTTTTGTTTTTTTTTTTTTTTGTTTTGTTTTGACAGGTGTTGTTGTCTACATGCTGAGCGCTACAAGGTCTGAGGGCCCTGCTACAAAAAAGATATTCTGTATCTAAAGGCTGGTTGTTGTGGTGTGCATGTTTAGTCTTGGCGGATCTCTGATCTCTTGGGTTTGAGGACAACCTGGTCTAGATAGCAAGTTAGGGATGTATAGGTGAGACTCTGCTTCTTGTCCTTCCCTAACTCTCCTTCCTATCTGATTGATAGTCCTGTAATTCTTTTCTGCTTTAAAGCCATGACCATGGTTTGACCTGAGCCAAAGTCCCTAAAAGACTAGAGGTCTTTTAGATGCTCCCCAGGTTGCTGAGATCTGCCTATCTCCCTAACATAAGACATGGTTGTTGATCCACTTTATTCTCAAGAATGACCGATTCTCAGACAAATCATGGCATTTTGATCTGTTGCTGGGATTCCCATTGAAGGCTCTCTTCTTGGTGCTGGAGAGATGGCTCGGTGGTTAAGAGTACTGACTACTCTTTCACAGGACCTTAGCTCCGTTTCCAGTGCCTAACCTGGTGTTAGCTAACAATCATCTATGACTCCAGTTCCAGAGGATTCGACACTCTCTTCTGGTCTCTGTGGGAACTGCATTCAGGGGGTACACATACACGTAGGCAAAAACAATCACACGAATCCAATACATATATACATACATGGATATATACACACATAGTAACTCTCTCCTTGATGTTAGAGAATCACCAGACATTTTCATCTTTTCTGTGTGTGAGGGTGTTGAGTTGTGAACTGTCCTCTCTGGAAGACCCCCTCTGGGTTCACCAGACATCCTTGCTCAGTAGTCATGTTTGAATCTGAGCTGTTGCTAGGCAGCCATCTCCTGGTGTCCCAAGGACCTCTCTGATGCTTGAAATAGGCCAGTTTAGAGACCTCCCCACAGACTAGCAAGCTGGCTTTGGGACAGCCGCAAAGCCTTACAGCTACTCTGGGGAAATGTCCCTTCCTCCCCAGGCCGCTTCCTGCAGAGATTCAAGGATTTCAAGCTGCCCTCAATCTCATTAAGTTGCTGCTGCCCAGCACATGGGGTTTGACAAGGCGCTGGAGAGACAAAAACTACCAACCGGATGAGCCACAAAGCCCACTCTCTTCGCTATAGAAGTAAAATCGCCAGTGAGAAATGAGTTCTGAGAGCACCTGAGAGTCATGGCTCATTTGAAACGTCTACCAACTCTGTGGTAAAGGTGTTCTCATGAGGGTCAGAAAAGGCTGCTTCCTTCCGGTGGGGAGAGTAACGAGAGTCGGCTTTCTCCATCCACCCTTTGGCCTCCACTTGGTTTCAGTCTTCCTTTGCCCACGGGTTTCTGGGTGTGTTGGACCAATGGCAGTCATTCCCAGGAGACCACACAGAGATAGGAAGAAGGAAAGCAGCCAGGGCCCTCTTCTGTTATCTGCTTGGCCAGAGGGTGGGGAGGGTGGGGGCGGGGATGTGGGGTGGTGTGGGGGTGCTGCTACCTGGCTGCTCTACAGAACTGGCTCCCTTCACTTCCTCCCACTAAATTTGGAGGTGGTGTGAGCTTCCCACCTGATAATCTTTGACTGTACTCCCTAAATTCTGCTGCTTATATATCTGCAAAACTGTTTCTTCGCTCAAAAGCCTTTTTCAGTTCACATCTTTGTATGTGGCATAGGAACGACCTTGACCATGCAGACAAGAGTTCTACTGCCTCTCCTTGGAGAAGCTTTCCTGTTGAAAGCAGCCACCCAGTTAGAAGAAATCCAGGACATGCGTCACGGATTAGTAACCCTATTCCTACCCAGATTTTTCCGAGGACCCCTAGGAAGCCCTGTCCCGGGCCGCAAGTGTCCAGGCTGAGCTGCCTTTCTCCCCACCTGCTGAGCTGCTGGCACCTGCAGGATCCGGATCACCTTGCTGGCCCGCTGTTTAACTGAAGGAAGTTTATGCACGTGACTTTCTCCTCTCTCTCTCTCTCTCTCTCTCTCTCTCTCTCTCTCTCTCTCTCTCTCTCTCCCTCTCTCTCTCTCCCTCTCTCTCTCCCTCTCCCCCTCCCTCCCTCCCTCCTCTTCTCTCCCTCACCCCCCACCCCAGAAAAGGGTGCTCACACTGTGCTGAGCAGCTGGCGAAGGAGGAGAGCACCTCCTCATCCCACATCGCTTCTATTCCAATCTGAGAGCTGCCCCTCACCTCCCACAAAAGCCCTAAAACACGTGGGACTACACCAATGAGACAATAGCAGTTGGGGCATAAGAAGCCCCGAGGGCGTTATACACTTTAGGTTTTCCCGAAGGTTGCAAAGGAATCATTTAGTATAGCATGTTTATATATAAATCACGAGACATGTGACTTCTCCGGAAACATGTCTACGTAGACCACAGTTTGGAGTATTCTTGCTGGGAAATCCTTTGAACTAAAAGGCACTTTAGGAGGCAGCTGCTATGGAAACTACCCCACCACTGTGCACTTCTCCCAGCTCCCGCAGGCTGGAGTGGCGGTGGGGGTGGGGCCTGAGTACCGCACAGTTGAGGGGCAGCCTAGTGGGGGTGGGGTAGACTGGGGTGGGGTGGAGGTGGGTGGGGTGGAGGTGGGTAGGGTGTGGGTAGAAAGCCTGAAGACCGCAGCACAAGCCAGGGGCACTGCAGAAAGCAGGCGGCAGGGTCCGGGTGGTCCCCGGGCCACGCTTGCAGAGAAAGCGAGCAGAAGTCCCCGAGGGCGGTGGCCAGTGCGCTCTGGACACCCGAATTCTCTCTAGGGGGAGAACGTGTGTGGCCGAGCAAGCGGTGGCTGCGGCCGGCGAGCGCGCGCCCGGTGGTGCTGCGTGTGTGTGTGTGTGTGTGTGTGTGTGTGTGTGTGTGTGTGTGTGTGTGACAAGCGTCAGGTGACTCGGGTCACGCAGTCACTCCCTCGCGCTCCCGGGGAGAACTGCCGCGCTCCGGCTGGCTTCTCGGGCAGCAGCGGCAGGGAGGGGGCTGGGCTCCACTGCCACCCCCTTGCTCACCAGGCGCGGCCCCAGGGCGCTGCGGGCCACTCGGCCCACGCGGGACCTTGGAGGCAAGCGTGGGCGTGATGAGCCAAGTGCTGGGCAAGCCGCAGCCGCAGGGTGAGGACGGCGGCGAGGACGAGGAGGAGGATGAGCTGGTGGGGCTGGCGGGCTACGAGGATGGGCCCGAGTCCTCGGACGCCGAGCTGGACAGCGGGCCGGAGGAGGGAGGTGAGCCAACCGGCCGAGCGCTCGCGGTCCCCGCCCTGGGAGCGATGTGTGTGTGTGTGTTGGGGGTGGGGGGGATGCGGGACGCGCGGGTCCGGGGCGCTGCGGTGGGGGAGGGGAGCGGCCGGGCTGCAGACGGCGGCGGGGAGCAGGGTCGGATGTCGAGCTAAAAGAAGCAGCTGGCGGCAGCGTGCCGGCTGGGTCGCCCACAGCTGCGCGTGTCATTCTTCCCCGCCGTGGCCGCGGGAGGGTCTGCGGCGTGGGACCGGGGCGCTGGGGCGGGGCCCGCGCTGCAGGTGGTATCCGCGTCTCCCGGGAGACCGCGGGGTTCTAGGTCCCCAGACACCCTGAATGCATCTCGTGTCGCACCCGGGGGTGGGCGCCTGGCGAGCAATCCTTGGCCGCTGAAGCCAACTGTTTGTTGTTGCCGAAGGAGCTGAAGTTAGCCTTTCGGATTGGGGGCTGCTTGCATTTCATTCCCGGGACACAACAAAGAAGTTGAGTTTAGGATTCCAGAATGTTTTTCTTTAATTTAAAAAAATTTTTTTTCCCCACAAAAGCGGAAGGTCACTTTAAAAGGTCAGTTGAACGGGGCTGTTAACGTTCTCCGAGTTGTAAATATC
The DNA here is from genome assembly GCF_000001635.26 of Mus musculus. Lineage (NCBI taxonomy): Eukaryota > Metazoa > Chordata > Mammalia > Rodentia > Muridae > Mus > Mus musculus. The sequence continues at coordinate 32,984,228 of NC_000070.6, forward strand.
CCAGAGAAAGGATTAATCTCTTTAGTGTCTCACACTAAAGAAACCGAGGAATGAAAGTACCCGTGACAGGAGTTTTAAGAACTTTTATTGAGAATCTATCGAACGGAACTTAAAATTCTCTCTACAAAGCCTTTCTCGGAAGACAGTTTTGATTTTGCGTCTGGCAGGTACTTCAGTGAATCAGAAAGGGAATACAGTTAACTAAGACTTAAGTCTGGCAGATGAAAAACAGCTTTTCAAGTCGCCTCATTTCCTGGCTTTTCTCCAGAGAGGACTAGTGCTGGCTCCCCGTTATTTAAACTTGTGTGTGCACCTCTGCGCTCCACTCATCCGCACTTCCCTTAATTAGTCCCACGGTCGATCGTTCAGCCACTTTTTTTTTTTCCCAAAAAAATTAAATTGCTCAGGTACTTTACTATTATATAGCATTTGGTAGATCCGCCCAGGGAAAGGCTGAGTGGGATTGTATTGGCAAGGCATTTGCAAAGATAGGTGCACAGTAGCTCCCTATTGTGGTAGTTTAAAGAGAGAAAGAAGATCCTATTCTAGAGGGGAAAGCCAGTTATTTGATACTGTCCTGGGGGCCAGAGAGTTTGCAAGGAAGGGGCAGAACCTATTTTCTGTAGTCTTTTTATTGGAGGGCCTGGGGGCTCTTTTGAAATTTGATTTGAAGTAAACCCCTGCCGGAGGGGAAGAATTCCTGAAACAAAGGCTTTTCCAGAGCCCAGAATGGGAGGCTCGCAGTGCAGTTAATCTAAAGGCTAACCTGCCTGCAGCTATGTTTTGATGACTTCGGTAATAACCGCCCACCCCCCAGCCCCATTGGGAGTTCCCGAATCAGGCAGAATCCTGGAATCTTGCTATAAAAGGATACAGTGTAGTCATGCGGTAGGGATCTTGCATGTTAATTTCTGCTCTGGCAAACACTGCAGAAGCCTAGCTTTGCTCTGCTTTTTGCGCTACACAGGTGGTCTGTTAGTTTCTCTGATCTTTTATCTTTTGAACACTTTCCCTTTTGGTCTCTGTTCTCCAGTTTAGGCCTTGAAGCAGAAACAATCAGAAAATCTGCCTTTCCACAGCCAGCACTTCCTGAAACAATCTGCCGATTCCATTCCCAGGGATCTGGGACTGGGACGGGGGGAAGCCAAGAATTTAGACTTCCTGCTTTGTGTCCTTCTGAAGGCTAGCTGGTTTTGTTTTAAGATTTATGTGCGTGCATTCGTGTGGGTGTGCTTGTTTGAGTGTGTGCTGCATGGATGTAGGTTCCCAGAAGAGCCAGAAGAGGGCGTCAGATCTCCTGGAACTGGAGTTAGAGGAGTTTATGGATATCCAACATAGGTGCTCAGGAAGAGCATCAAGTGCTGTAACTGCCGAGCCATCCATTTCTGTAGTACATACTCCTATTTAAATTTTGGTAAAGTATGCATTTATCTGTTCTCAAGTTTAAGAGATGTAGTGTGAAAAACAGGGACTTTAATCTGAGAAAGGATGGAGATGGGTGAGCTCTTTCTCCCCTCCCCTTTCCTGACAGATGATGTTTAGTGTCTGTATTTAATGGAGGTCTGGAATTTTCCCCGTTAGGTCAGTGACCTCTGGTGCTGGGAGTGGGATAAGATAGGACAAGCAATTTGTCTGGCATTTGTTAAGGCAATCTGTCAGGAGCTGTGCAGGACTGAAGAGAAAGTACAGTTCCCACTGGCCCTCGACTCTGTGTTGTGTAGAGGCTGCTAATCTCATTTTTAACCTGAGCACCCTGTGAATTTTACCAGGAAGCTTGAAAATGTAGTGCGACTAAGGTGAGACTTAAATGTTGTCTGTCTCCTTTGGCTCCCACTCCATATTCATGAACAGCAGGGGTGTTTTCAAAGCAGCTTAGTTTCTATCAGGACTGACTCCACTTCTTAACCCTTTTTTCACTGAATGAAGTTGATGACAGTAAAGCGAGTCTCATCTTTAGATGCTGCCCCCAGATAAAACTCCTGAGGGGACAACCATTTGTCCTTTGTTTTTAAACCATTAAAAACAAAAACAAGGACCAGAGACACGGGGCACAGTGGGTAAAGTGCTGGCTACGCAGGCATGAAGACCTGAATTCAGAGTCTCAGCATCCATTTTGGAGGCTATGTGCCTGTAATCTCAACCCTGGGGAGGGAAGGAAGACAAGAGGGACCCTGAAGCTTACTACAAGCGAGTTGGTAAGCTTCAGGTTCAGACAGCTCCTTCAGCAGAAAGAGGAAGATAGAATGAGGTAGGCATACAAGCTTCACCTGGCACCCAGATACATGTGCATAACACCAACACGCAAATACACATTATCATACCCTACAGACCAATTATTCCTGGTTTCAATCAGCACCCCATGTAAACCCACAATTGTGCTATAAACTACGATTAATTATTTTAAACATTTATTTATTTTATGTATGTAAGTGCACTATCTGCATGTACATTTGCATGCCAGAAGAGGGCTTCGGAACTCATCATAGATGGTTGTGAGCCACCATGTGGTTACTGGGAATTGAACTCAGGACCTCTGGAAGAGCAGTCAGTGCTCTTAACCGCTTTGCCATCTCGCCAGCCCATAATAATTAATTTTTGACATGTAGATGATGATTAATTTTTGACACCTAGACTTTAAATTTGCTAAAGTAAATTACTGTGCCTAAAAAAAATGACAAAGAAATTAAAAGATAGTCCCGTTGCCATCATTTAATCAGAAAGTAAAAGGTTTTCCCTAAAGTGCTCAATTTTTAGGGGAAACTTGAAGATGGCTACTCACCACAGTGTCCCTGAATCTGGTCTGTGTTTTTATAGTGGCCTGTGCTCCTTGGAATCCGAGGAAATGACAGTTTGCATTGTGACTAGAGTCACCACTGGGTGAGCTGCTGACACTCCCCAGAGGATATCCAGCTGCAGAAGCCACCAAGTCCCACCTGTTAGTCATTAATAAGCAGGGTGTGGTGATCCCAGCCTGTAATCTCAGCGCCCCAAAGACTGGGGCACAAGGATCACCAGTTCAAGGCCTGAACCACACCCCAGGCTGTGCTTCTATTAGATATCGCCCCTGTTTTTTTTTTTTTTTTTTAAGAAGCATTTTCCACCATTTACTCTTGTTATCAAAAATAGTTCAACTCTTCTTGGCCCCTGTTTTATTAGAACAGGCATGGGGCAGTGCAGCGGGAGCACAGGGAAGCATAAGCAAGTGCTAGATAGTGCCAGGCTCTGAGTTTGAAATTTCAAAGGTTTCTGCGCCTCTGTCCCAGGTATTACCCCATCCCCACAGCTGTGCAGGGCAGCTTGGCTTCCTAAGCCACCTCTTCTTTGTTTCTACTTCTTTATTCTTCTGTGTGTCTGTCTGTCTGTCTGTCTGTTCTTTTTAATAAGTGCACTAGAGCCGGGCGGTGGTGCTGCACGCCTTTAATCCCAGCACTCGGGAGGCAGAGGCAGGCGGATTTCTGAGTTCGAGGCCATCTTGTCTACAAAGTGAGTTCCAGGACAGCCAGGACTATACAGAGAAACCCTGTCTCGAGGAACCAAAAAACAAAATAAGTGCACTAGAGCTCACATGCCATTCCCAGACACTGTTGCGAGTCAGTCCCTGCCCTCTTCCTTATTTAAGACAGCATGACTTGTTAGTGCTGGGCCCTGGAGCCTCCAGAGCTCTCAGTCACAGCCTCCTGTTGCACATAAGTAGCCCATTGGATACAGATGCACAGTATTGCATCATGCTGTAAGTACATTGTGGGGCTCAAACTCATGGCCGCAGTCACCTACCCCTTTAAAAATTAAAAAATGAAGAATTCTGTCTCCTCTGTTAAACCTTATAAGGTTTTTTGGTAACAAGCCCCCACCCCCACCCCCCCACTTTTGCTGTGAGTCAGATAGGGTTTCCACTCCGAGAAGCTGATTCGAATCTCCTTATAGGTCTGAGAAAGATTGGCACTTGTATTCTCAGTGTGTAAAAGAGGTTTCTGAAAAGCAGCCCCGAGTTTCTCTCGTGCAGTTTTAAAAAGTTCCTAAGAACTCTTCCTCCTTATAGGAAACATTGGTAAAGTACAACATATTAGAGACATAGGTGAATAATATATATTAAATATTTATACATTCAATCATGCCTTTTTAGTTAGTTCCCCCTAGTATGAATTGAGAGAATTTTATATAAGATTTTGTTTCTGCATAGGATTTTTTTTAATCTCAAGTTTTTGAGACAAGGTCTTACTATGTAGTTCTAGTTGACTTGGATCTTGTCTTGTTGAATAGCCTGGCCTCAAAGGATTCACTGTCATGAGCCAGAGTTCATGCAGAGGAGAACTTCCTGTTTCCCCAGGGAGAACCCCTAAACCAGTAGGTTCTCAACCTGTGGCTGTGACCATTCTGGGGGCTGAAAGATTCTTTTTGTTTCTTTGTTTGTTTGTTTTCGAGACAGCGTTTCTCTGTATAGCCCTGGCTGTCCTGGAACTCACTTTGTACACCAGGCTGGCCTCGAACTCAGAAATCCGCCTCCCAAGTGCTGGGATTAAAGGCGTGCACCACCACCGCCCAGCGCAGGCTGAAAGATTCTTTCACTGGGGTCACATATTAGATATCTTGCATATCAGATATTTACATTATAATTCTTTTTTCAAAGATTTTATTTATTTATTATATGTAAGTACACTATAGCTGTCTTTAGACACCTCAGAAGAGGGCATCAGATCTCATTATGGATGGTAGTGAGCCACCATGTGGTTGCTGGGATTTGAACTCAGGACCTTAGGAAGAGCAGTCAGTGCTCTTAACCACTGAGCCATCCCCCCCAGCCCCCTATATTATAATTCATAAGAGCAGCAAAATTACAGTTAGAAATAGCAATGAAGCTGGGTGGTGGTGGTGCACACCTTTAATCCCAGCACGTGTGAGACAGAGGCAGGCGGATTTCTGAGTTCGAGGCCAGCCTGATCTACAGAGTGAGTTCCAGGACAGCCAGGGCTATACAGAGGAACCTTGTTTCGAGAAAAAAAAAAAAAAAGGAAAAAGAAATAGCAATGAAAATAAGTGTATGGTTGGGGTCACCACAAAGTGAGGAACTGTGGTGTTGGATTAAAGGGTTGTAGCATCAGGAAGGTTCCAGGAGCCTCGGCAGCACTGAGGAAGGGTTCAGCTGTGTGAGGACGTGCACCCTGCCACTCTGCTCTCATTTCCGTCAGTTCATGGCTCTGAGCATTGCCCACAGGTCAGCCCTCTGCTCATGGCACAAGCCCATCTTTTTTTGCAAAGCTGCTCAGGTTTGGGTGGGGCTCTGCTGGCTCCTGGATAATTTTGAAATTTTAAGGACTGATAATATCCCAAGGAGGTGACCTTCTCCTCTAATTGCTGTCCCTTGACAGAGGCCAACAGGCCCACTGGGGTCTTCATCAGTCTGGCTCATCAGCTGGGCTATGTGGGAATTTGGGCAGGATCAGGGACAGGTGGCAGATGGCAAATTCTGCTGTGTTAAAATCTGACCCTGGTTAATTTTACCTGAACAGAGGGACTGAGCCACTTTACTCAGTTCCAAGAACCCCAGTTAGACATCCAGTTTTTATCCTTTGTTTTCATTCTTTTGTTTTCTGTTTTTTTTTTTCTTTTTTCTTTTCCAGGTTTTATTTTTGTGTGTGTGAGTGTTTTGCCTGAATGTATATAGTGTGCGCTGCTGCTCATAGAAACCAGAAGAAAGCGTTGGATCCCCTGGAACTAGAGTTATAGATGGCTGTGAGCAACCATGTGATTGTTCAGAATTAAACCTGGTCTGTAAGAGCAATTAAGTGCTCTTAACAGATGAGCTCCAGACATGAATTTGTGTGTGTGTGTTCATGTGTGAGCATGCATGTTCATGTGTATAGAGGCCGGAGGTCAGCCATGAGTATTGTTCTTCAGGTGTGTCTTGTCTTTTGAGACAGAGTCTCTCACTTGGCCTGGAAAACAGATGAGGCTGCCTGGGCTGTGAGCACAGGGATCAGTCTCCATCCCCCTACCCATGAGCTTATAATTGCTGGCCACCATACCCCAGGTTTTTGTTTGTTTGTTTGTTTGTTTGTTTGTTTGTTGAGACTAGGTCTATGTACTCTGGCTATTCTGGAACTCTATGTAGACCAGGCTGGCCTCCAACTCACCTGCCTCTGCCTCCTGTGTCCTGGGATTAAAAGTGTGCACCACAATGCCCCATTCACACCCACTACTTCATGAGGGTTACCATCTTTGAGTCACAACCCGTGCTCCCCCATCACCAATAAGCCAATTAAAAGAGCCAAATGAAAAGTGGGAGGCAGAAAATGATGTATTCCTTGTGGCCATGGTGTGAAGAGGGACAATGGTCCAGCTGAGCTCCCAAATCTGTCTTTTTTGAGTATTGAAATGTGATTTAAAAATCTAAATAAGGGTCCAAAGGTATGTATGTATGTACAGCCCCACCCAAGGTTAGGATGATGGAGACAGGCCCCACCTATCATAGATCCATCCCTGTCTGGGCTTCTGTCTCATCCTGTAAGGTGGTCTGACAAGGTGTTAGAATTGAATGAAATCTCCTAGACTCAAGTTCACAGTCTGGCTGGTCCCCTTTCCTTCTCCAGCATGAGAGTCCTGGGAAATTCCCTTTTCTTTGGGGTCCGTTGTTTGAGTAGTCTAATAATCATATTGACTGATAAAAGTGTCTGTCTCTCTGCCAGGCCTGTTACACGTTCTAAGGGCCATTTTGGGTCCTTGATCATGCACTGCAAGCACTGTCTCCCCAACCCCTAGAGTGCTGGGTATCTGAGTCCTCCACAGACCCTGCCTTGGGAGTTGGAGTTCTGAAGGGAACTTCCTAAATGTGGGTGTAGACATGTCCTGTATTCTTAGCGATCACCTTCTGGGTGTGATATCACCGAATTGGTGATAGGCTAGCCTGTGTTGTCATATAAAACAGCTCTCACCTCAAGTGGCTTATTCTAGAGCAACTATGATTGGTTATGGCAAAGGAACATAGATTTTGGTCTCCTCGAATAGACTGTTCTAACATAGGAAAGTTTTATAATAACAGAACAAAGAGTTACAAAGCAAGAGATCTTAAAAATACATTGTCGGGGCATCAGAGAGAAGAGTTTCAATAAGGTGGGGGAATCTTGTTTATGCCTCAGATGCTATCTGATGCCATTCTTAGCTTTTGGGTTGATGGAAGCTAATAGGCGAAATTGATGTATTCCGAAAGGTTTTTATTACCAGTCACAGAAGTGGGCAAGTAATGGGTGTTAAGGGGGCTAATGATACTCCAGGAGAAGGTGTAATTAGGCTCTGGAGCAGAGCATTCCAACTGCCCGCCAGCACTGCCACTCTAACCAGTCAGTCTTTGCAGACACATCTTTCTGGGAGTTCTCATCCATACCTGTTGAGACCTTGCCAGCTAATTTAGTCACTGCATTTACTGTATTTACTGGAGGGCTGCTACATGCCTTAGGCTACATGTCTGAGAGAGACAGACAGCACACAAGGAAAGCAACAGGACAAATGTGCCAAGTATGAGAATTGTGTAGTGAGGGCTATTTAAAAGACCTAGGTTCTGGCTAGGAAGCGATAGGGTATGGCTTGGGTCAGAGGAGGAGATATGGTGTAGCAGGACTGAGTAAGGAAAGTCTCGGGGAGCCTTTCAGGTAGAGAAGAAGTGAGGCAGGACCCTGCACGGTCCTTCTGGAGGGCCTGAGTAGCCGGGAGGGAGGAGACCCAGCTGTGGCTGAGAATAGTGCTGAGAGAGAGTAGCATCAGGGACTCCTGGCTGTGGTTTCTCTTGTCTTCGGGATACACCCTGGCCTTCCATCACTGTAACTTTCTCTCCACGATTCCTCCATCCTTCACACTTCCTCTCTATGGCTTGATTGACCTTTTAGCTTCTTAAGTGTTGTTACTGTGTACCTTCGACAGTCTCTGTACCCCTCTTGTTCACAGGGATGGTTCTCTTTTTGTATCTGTAGCCCTGCTGCACATGGGAAGTCAGTCATTCAGGTCATGAAGAGCAATACCCTTGTACATGTTTCATCCCGTGTCAACAACATCCTCCAAGGCTCTTTGCCACTTTTTAGAGCCCTCTCTGGGCTCCCTGTGTGTGCTGGTGTGCTAGCTTCTGGTATTGTACTGTATAGAGCACTTTCCAGCCTTCATCGCTTATCCTCACCAGTCTCGTGCCGCTCTATTGGGCACTCAGGAACTGTTGGTAGAGAGAAGAGGCCTTCTCTAAGAGGTTGAGGTGACTGCCTTCATGGGATCTCTCTGGAGTGTTATGAAGGTGGGAAGGCTGGTGTGTGTGTGTGTGTGTGTGTGTGTGTGTGTGTGTGTGTGACCTCAGAGCTGCCTTCCGTGTGTGCACTTGGAAAAGGATATGAACTCAGGACCCCACATCACATCACATATTCTGGTGCTCTGCCTACCGTGTCATTCAGGCCCTAGGGGTTTCTTAAGCAGATTTTGGAAAGGACAGAAAGGGTTGGTAGAGTGCTTGCTTGCCTAGGAAGCAGGAAGTCCTGGGTTTAAGCCATAGCACCACAGAAGCCTGGCATGGTGGTGCAAGCCTGTAATACCAGCAGTCAGGAGGATCAGAAGTTTGAGACCGTGATCCACTCTACAGGGAGTTCAAGGTTATCTTATTTTGTTTTTTGTTTTTGTTATTTGTTTTTGGTTTTTTGAAACAGGGTTTCTCTGTGTAGCCCTGGCTGTCCTGGAACTCACTCTGTAGACCAGGCTGGCCTCGAACTCAGAAATCCACCTGCCTCTGCCTCCCGAGTGCTGGGATTAAAGGCGTGTGCTAATTATTTTTTTAAGCAATGGCAATGTGCCCTATTATAAATTAGGACTACATTGTCTTTGTTAGAAGGCTGTGTAGTTGACATGAAGCCACTTTGCAGAACAGGGCAAGGAGGTGGTCAGGCTTTACTGTGGGATCTGCTGAGTTTACTGTGAAATCCAGCCTTGTTTTTGGTTTTGTTTTGTTGTTTTCTCTGTGTTTCTCTGTGTAGCCCTGGCTGTCCTGGAACTCACTCTGTGGACCAGGTTAGCCTCGAGCTCAGAAATCCGCTTGCCTCTGCCTCCCAAGTGGGACTAAAGTGCGCCATCACTGCCCCGTCTTTGTGTTGCTTAAAGATTTCTCTTAACCGTGTTGTGTTTCAGGCTTGGCGTTCCATATGTGTGTATTTATTTCTCCCTCTACTATTTATAATGCACACCCTTTTTAGGGATTCTGTTTGGGAAGGCACTAGTGTGACTTTGAGTCCCTGGTCTAATTTCCTGATCACTGGTGAGGAAGGACCCTTTAGGTGTATTTCCTCCTGTGGATCACAGCTTGTATCGTATAGCATCAGCCACTTGTTGAACTAGAGAAGACACTAGGTGTGGTGCCTGGGGGTGGGGGTGATGGAGGTGTGCTTGGTTGGAAGAGGTGGTCGATGTGGGGAGGTGCATGGTGTGGGGGAGGTGCCTGGTGGGGGTGAGTTGTTGCTTATAGTGGGATTTGGTCTGCTACCTGGACCCACATGGAAGAAGGAGAGAACTGAGTCCTCTGACTTCCATATGCATACCATGCCCTCCTGCAAATGAAGAAATGTCAGTAAAATAATTCCTAAATTGCTTTGTATACTGTATATCTACATACCCCTTTATAGTATGTAGCTCGGTGGTTTTAAGTTTATCCCTGTTGTAGCTTGAATCAGCACTCTACTCTTTTTTCATGGCTCATTCCATTATATAAATATGTCACGTTCTATGTACTCATTAATGGGTTGATGGGTATTAACTCAGTTGTGTCTGGTTTTGGCTGTGAAGTGAACATCCATGTACAGGTTTTTGTTTGGCATATGTTTTGGGTTTGTTGTTGTTGTTGAGACAGGGTCTCACAGCCAGGCATGATGGCACACACACCTTTAATCCCAGCACTTGAGAGGTTTAGAGGTAGGTATGGCAGCATGGGCTATAGAGCAAGTTCCCAAGATAGCCAGGGCTACCCAGAGAAACTCTGATTTGAAATATTGGCGTGGGGGTGGATGGGGGAAGCCAACCAACCAAACAAGTTGTTTTCTTTTTATATTCTTTGTGTGTGTGTGTTTATGTATGTGGAGATATCCAAGGAGGCCAGAAGGGGGCGCCATGTCCCCTGGAGTTGGAGTTACAGGTGCCTGAACTTCCTGACCTAGGTGCTGGGAACTGAATTCTGGTCCTCTGCAGGAGCCTCAAGGACACTTAACTTCTGAGCCATCTCTCTAGCGCCATCTTTTTACAATTTTGATGTGCAGTTTGTACACCTCTTTCCTCTATGCTTACAGCTAAGAAACAGGTCCTGATCTCCAGGACACAGAGACCACATCAAGGTCTCCATGATGTCTACTTAGGTTTCCTCCTAAGAGCTCAGTTTTAGCTTCTAAGTTGAGGTGCTTGGTCCATTTTGAGTCAACCCTATGCAGTCTCAGGTAAAGGTCTTTGCATATGAATCACTACCAGTTGGCCCAGCATCCTGACTGAGGCTTCATGCAGTGAGCTCAGGCTGGTCCTGACCTTGCGATTCTTCTGACTTAGCCTCCCACGGGTTGGAATGATAGGTGTGTGCCACCATACCTGCTTGAGTATTATTTTATTTGAGGTCCTTGATTTCATTCAACTACCACAACAGCTCTGAGAAATATTTATTATCATTATCAATTATATCTTATGCATTTTAAAAGCTGGTCTTATTTTTTTAGTAAAGAAAATTTTATCTTTTAAAGTATGCATAGATAATATGTGTGTGTGTGTGTGTGTGTGTGTGTGTGTGTGTGTGAGTGCTTGTCCATAGAGTCTAGAAGAAACAGTTGGATGCCCAGGAGCTGGTGCAGTGAAGCCACCAGGCATGAGTGCTGGGAACCAGGCCTCTGGAGGAGCAGCCACTTGCTGGGCATTGGTGGTGGATGGCGCATGCCTTTCATTCTAGTGCTCAGGAGGCAGAGGCAGGCAGATTTCTGTAAGTTTGAGACTAGCCTGGTCTGTATCTTCAGGGAGAGTTCCAGGACAGCCAGGGCTATACAGAGAAACCCTGTCTGGAAAAACAACAACAACAACAACAGCCACTAAGCCATCTCTCCAGCCCCATTTAATTTTAATGTTAGTAACTTTGTAGTTTTCTTACTAGATGAAGAGGGCAGATCTGTCCAAATCTCATGTGCTCTCACAATCCGAAAAAGAGGCCTCTGGGTCTGTGCCTGTGTTCCAGACTTTGAGGCCCATGAGGACAGTAGCCAGCAGGTTGCCAAGAGTACCTCGTTAGTGTATAGATACTCTGATGGCCACACAGAGGAAGGCATGGCTGAAGACCTGAGTTCTTTTTCAGGCTGCAAGCTCCAGGAAGCTCTGCTGTTTGTGTTCCAGAGTCCCTGCTTAAGATGGTGGGCATGGGTTAGGGCAGTTTTCAGGGTCCTGATGTCCCCATGCTATCCCTCTCCCTGGTTGGTGGTTCAGGTGGCACTGTTTGGAAGAGTGGCATCTGAGTCATAGACCGTCTGAGGTGGAGGGAAACTCTGGTTAGCTGCCATGACCAGCTCACCTTCTCCTGTTCTGGGGTTTCTGCAGTTCTGGACTTCAGCGACCCCTTCAGCACTGAGGTGAAGCCCAGAATCCTGCTCATGGGTCTCAGGAGGAGCGGCAAGTCGTCTATCCAGAAAGTCGTCTTTCACAAAATGTCCCCGAGCGAGACGCTGTTCTTGGAGAGCACCAACAGGATCTGCCGGGAAGACGTCTCCAACAGCTCCTTCGTCAACTTCCAGATTTGGGACTTCCCAGGGCAGATTGACTTTTTTGACCCTACCTTTGACTATGAGATGATCTTCCGGGGAACCGGGGCACTGATCTTCGTCATCGACTCCCAGGTACGTAGCGTCTCAGCGTGGGCAGCATCTACCTCCTCATACCTGTTTTCAGTGTGGTTTTTGTAAAATTGTGTGTGTGGGTGGGGGTGGGTGGTGGGGCTGTTAGAGGGCACTCCCCTGCATCTGTGGGATCAGAGGATCAAGATCAGGTTGTGAGGCCTGAGCCAAGTACCTGTAGCTGCTGAGTCATTCTGCTGGCCGGGTGGGGGTGGGGTGGTTTGTGTTTTTACATCTGCTGTAGGCCTTTCTATCAAACAAGATTTCTTAGAGTCCACAGACTTTGCATCAGAGAAAAGGCTCCTGTCTGGTCATAGCCCAAACACATTTAACCTCAGATCCCAGATCCCAGAAGATATGTGGAATGACAGGTTTTCTGCAACAAAGTTTACTTGGGTACATTGTATAATTTTACTTTCTAAGTAGATACACTTAGAAGTGGAACTTTTTCTTCTGGATCAAAGTATTACTTGATTTTATTATGTGTATGGGTGTTTTGCCTACATGTATATCTGTGATCAGCTTGTGTATCTGGTGCCTGCAAAGGCCAGAAGAGGCCATTGGATCACCTTGAACTGGACAATTGTGAGCTGCCATGTAGGTGCTGAGAATTGAACCAGGGTCTTCTGAAAGAGCAACCAATGAGCCATTTCTTTAGCTCTTGAATCAAATTATTAGTATTATATCATATACTACTACTAATATAATTATAATATATATAATATCATTATATGTCACTATAATTATTTATGAATTATTATGAATTTTGTAGATGACTATTAAAATGTGAGGTAGGTATCTCCTAGGAAGATGGATACTTCATATTTTTTTCCACAGTTCACATCTTGTGTTTGGATAATCAGCTCCACTTTTGTGTTTTTGCTCCTGTGGCTGTGCAAACTGAGAAATGTGTTCTCATAGCTAGGTTGGGGATACAGGTTGTGTCATAGCATTTACTCAAGAATTTAAAATCTTCCCAAGTTGTACCTCCAACATTACCTAGTTTTCTGTCATAAGAATTATTTTTAGTAGTTTATTAACTACTGTGTAAGTCCTCCTTCAAATTAGCTATAAAGGAAATGGCTGGTGAGGAGCCCCGTTCTCCAGCCATTAGTTGATCTCACGATCTCCTCTAACTGGGACCTTGCCCCTCGCTCAGTGGAAAGGGGAGGAAGATCAGGCTGACCATGCTGGGAAGGGCGTGTGGGGTTGGGGCCTTGGAGGGCCCTGAGACTCTGGTGTAGCCTGGAAGTTTTCCTGGGTCTAAAGTAAACAGGCTCTCCAAAGAATGCCAAACCCAGTCTAGAATGGGGGTTTAGAGATTTTTCCAGAGATGAGTGGCTACTGTAGCCTGGTCAGCCTTGCAGGGTATGTGTAATACAGAAGTAACATCTTGAGCAAAGCATTGGCTCCAGGAGGCTTCACTCTGTGTCTGGCTCTGGGAACAGGGCTCTGAGCACATTAGGATTCATTCTTCCTTCAGGGGAAGTCTGTACAGGGAGTGAGCGACGCGCACCTGTGGTGGGTTCACTCTTTGTCTAGGTCAACCCGAAGCTTGTGCCTGGACCCTTGGTATGCCTGGGTCTGTTGGGAGCTGCTTTCCTGATCCTCCCACTTGTACTACTGTGTTTTCTGGCCTGTCTGCCTTGCCCTCCTTCCTGTCTGTTTGTTGGCACTGTAAATCAGGGAGCCCAGGGAACAGCCAATGTGTGCCCAGTACACGACAGGGATCCCTGTCTTCCCCTAATGCCTCCCAGGGTGTTTTTGCAGCTATTTAAGTAGCTGCCTGTGAGAAAGTGGATTCCAACCAGAGCTAAAGATCATTAAGATGATGGCTTAGTAAATACTTGGATACCATACTGTCCTCTGTAGCAGGTCCAGTGCAAACTGCCTAGGGCATTTATGATATGACTGTCATTTAGCCCCAAATAGGTTAGGTTTAGTTACTTATTTTTATTTATTGTTTATTTCTAATCACGTGTCCACGTGTGGGTCTATGTATTTGAGTACAGGTTCTTGCAGCAACCTGAGGTGTTTGCTCCCCTGGAAGCAGAGTTTTAGGTGGCTGTGAACCGCCCCACGTAGATGCTAGGAACTAGACTCTGGTCACCGGCAAGAGCAGCAGGTCCTTTTACACACTGCCATCTTTCAAGTCCATAGTTGCTTGTTTTTGGATAGGCAATTTTACCTAATCATGAAGCAGGCTTTTCAGTTAGGTTAGTAAATGTGTTTCTTTTTCTTTTTTCTTTTCTCTTTCTTTTTAAAAAAAGTTTACTGCAGGTTGCAGAAAAGTCTAATAATGCTTTAGAAGACCCTTCTGGGTTTTTTTTTTTTTTTTCTCTTCCTTCTTCCCTCCCTTTTTCCTTTTTCCTTTTCCCCTTCCCCCTACCTCTTATTTTTTGAGACAGGGTCTAACAACTGTTGCTCAGGCTGGCGTGGGAACTTGTAGCCAGGCTGGACTCTCAGCACCCAGCCTCTTAGGGAAAGTTGAGATTACAGGCATGAACATATCATTTCCCTCCCTGCCCCCCTGGGATCAGGGTACATACAAAAGCCCAGGTGTCACACAAAAGCTGGGAAGCCTGGTGCTGTAGTGTAGGGAAAACAGAGACAGGGAGGTCAGTGGGGTTTGCTAGTGTTAGCAGAGCTCCAGACTCGATGAGAGACTCTTGTCTCAGAATCCTATTAGTGTGATAGAGCGAGAGTATGTGCACACACGCGTGCTTATGTGTATATACACTGTGCACACGCACACACCAGATTCATACATAGACATATGCGTGTGTACACACACTTGCACAGGAAAAAGAAAAAAAAAAGTAATGTTGGGGGAAAGCATCTGTAATCCTCTGTTTTTTCAAGACAGGGTTTCTCTGTGCAGCCCTGGCTGTCCTGGAATTCACTCTGTAGACCAGGCTGACCTCAAACTCAGAAATCTGCCTGCCTCTGCCTCCCAAGCGCTGGGATTAAAGGCGTGCGCCACCACTGCCCGGCCTGTAATCCTCTGTTTAGTGATGATGGTACTTGGGGTGAACGCAGAGCCTTGCATATGTTAGGCAAGTGTTCTACCACAGTGCCACACTCTTGAACCTTGACCAGGCTGGCTGCAAACTTGTTATTTTGTACCTTTCCTGGCCAGACAGCTGGGATCACAGGCTTGTACTGTTGGACCCCACGCTTTCTTCCTTTTAATGGCATTTAAGGTGTTTAGGGTCTTTTAGGGAACGTAGGCATACTCTGTCCTGAACCACCCTGCCAGTCCCGGATTTATTTACTTATTTTTAAGTGTGTGTGTGTGTGTGTGTGAGTGTGCGTGTGAATGCACATGAGTGCAGGTACCCAAAGAAGACCAGAAGAGGATGAGAGGGTGTCAGGTCCCCTGGTTCTGAAGTTGCAGGTGGTACTGAGCCACCCCGTAGGGTGCTGGGAATTGAACCCAAGTCCCCTGCAAGAGCAGTGTGTGCTCTAAGTGCTGAGCCTCCTCTCCCACCCCTGCAGTTCATCATTTCAGTCATTAAGACTGTATATTATTTCATCTGTTACTGTGAGCCAGGTGTGCTGACACACCTTTAATCCCAGCAACTGGGAGGTAGAGGCAGGTGTCTCTCTTGTGAGTTTGAGGCCAGCCTGGTCTACATAGTGAATTCCAGGACAGCCAAGGCTATGGCAGAGAGCCTGCCTAGGTGTGATAGTGTAATCAGGCCTTTAAAAAAAAAAAGATTTATTTAATATATGATTACGCTGTATCTGTCTTCAGACACACTAGAAGAGGTCATTGGATCCCATTACAGATGGTTGTGAGCTACCATGTGGTTGCTGGGATTTGAACTCAGGACCTTCAGAAAAGTAGCCGGTTCTCTTAACCACTGAGCTATCTCTCCAGCCCTGACCTGGCCCTTAAAGTGAGCTTTTTTCCTTAAAGATATAAGGCACAATATGTTTGAGACATGTTTACATGCTATAGAGTGCACTCCTTTCAAGTAAGGACTTGAAGGGGTTACAAATGTATCTCCCGTGTATCCACCCCCCATGGAAAGCACGGGATCTTTCTGCCTTCAGAGGCTCCTGGGATGTTTCACTCTCCCTAGTGCCCAGCCCCCAGGCCACCTCAGTTGTGCTTCTTATCCTTGCAGGTTATCCAGCCGCCTTTCTAGACCTTTATAGACTGGGAGCTACTGGATAGTTACTGGAGGGTTTAATGCTTCCTCCCTGGTCCGATATCCAGTGTGTTTCTTTGTTCTTTCTTTGTTAACCACTGTTCAGAGCTCCAGGGTGAGAAAGGACTCATTATTATTTTTTGTCTCCTCTTAGTTTCCTGTTCCCCTGTTTGATATTTTAACTCATTTACAGACAAAGGTTTCATTTTTATTGATGGAGTTTGGAGAATAAATAAATGAAAAATAAATCCTATCCCACAAAAACAAACAAACAAACAAACAAACATGCTTATTTTTGTTTTCTGGGCTTTGTGTATTTTCCAGGTTTGGAAACATATCAGAGGTAGGATAGTTGGGTAAATGTTATAAAGTCATTTAGAGTCCTTCCTACAGGTGTCATTCTCTTCTCTCTCTCTCTCTCTCTCTCTCTCTCTCCATCCATCTACCTACCTACCTACTTATCTGTATATGTATATGTTTGTTTTTTGAGACAAGATCTCACTATGTATCCTTGGCTATACTGGAATTCACTCTGTAGCCCAGGCTGGCCTCAAACTCACAGAGATCCTCTTGCTTCTTCTAAGCACTGGGGCCTGGGACTAGAGGTGTGCGCCACCATGCCTGGCTCTTCTTATTTCTTTGCTCTATTTTTTTTTTTTTATTATAAAAATGAAGCCTGTCTATACCTTTCAGACTAGCAGTAGTCCAGAGATCTGAGTAACCATGTGTTGTGATGTTGTGAGGGTGCCCGAAGCAGGAGCTTCCTGGACTACACTGGGAAGACACTGTCCATACTCAGCTGTGACCTCACAGCAGCCCTTGAGGCAAGCTGTGTGTGTTCATGAGACTCATCCCTGTACTGACAGGTCATTGGACATGTTTGGAATTTCCATCAACAGGTCATAAATGTGACATGTGATGAACCAGCTATAAAGGAAAATTTCAGAATGAGTTTCCTAGGCATAACACTGAATGAAAAAAGACATCTACTCATTTTTTTAAAAGATGAATTTATTTTTTAAAGGATTTTAAAAAAAGACTTATTTTATGTATATGAGTACACACTATAGCTGTACAGATGGCTGTGAGCCTTCATGTGGTTGTTGGGTCAGTCCTCTGCTTGTTCCGGTAAGCCCCACTCACTCCAGCCCTGCTCGCTTGGCCCAAAGATTTATTTATTTATTATATTTAAGTACACTGTATTGCTATCTTCAGATGCACCAGAAGAGGGTGTCAGATCTCATTATGGATGGTTGTGAGCCACCATGTGGTTTTTGGGATTTGAACTCAGGACCTTCAGAAGAACAGTCAGTGCTCTTACCCGCTGAGCCATCTCACCAGCCCTGTTTATTTTATTTATATGAATACACTGTACCTATCTTCAAACACACCAGGAGAGGGCATCATATCCCATTCCAGGTGGTTGTGAGCCACCATGTGGGAGTTGAACCCAGAACCTCTGCTCTGGAAGAGCAGTCAGTGCTCTTAACCGCTGAGACATCTCTCCAGCCACATTTTTTTTAACACTTATTTATTCAGGGCACATGCCATGATATTTCTGTGGAGGTCAGAGGTCAGCCTGAGGGGTGCGGGGCACTCTTCTTCCATATGGATCTTGTGGATTGAACTCAGGGCATCAAGCTTGATAGGATTAACACTCCACCATCTTGCTAGCCTATAACTTGACATTTCTGTGATTTTTGTTTTTAAAACAAGCTTTGGAAAGTTTTAATAAAAGAAACCTTTCTGGTTTACATTTTCCTGGTCTGTTCTGCCAAGTTTATAATATCAGAGTCACCTAGGCCAGTGATTGCCAAGGCACATGCTCTGTTGTATTTCCAGCGTGATGTGCCTGATTCAGTATTATTACTCCTGTAGAGAGGGATATGAGCTTTGGCTAACATGGTATAGTATTCTATTTCAGACTTCCTCAAAGTCTACTGGTTGGTTGTTAGCAAGGACTGCCAGTATCCCTCTGCCCTGTCTGATCATCTTTAGAGTCTGCTCATACCCCAGCATACACGTTCCTCTGTACAGAACATGTTGGACCTTAGACTTTTATCTTTGCAGGTACCATGTGCCTGCCTTAGGTGGGGGGACGACCTTCAACCAAGAGCAACTCCAAGCTGATAGTTCTCTTCACTTTTAAAACAGGGTAAACAGTGTTTGGATACAGGTGTTGACTGCAGTGTAGAGAGAGGAGTGAAATACATAATATATAGATAGATATGCTCACATAAGCACTTAGGAGGAAGAGGACAAAGGAGCTTTGGTATTCATCATTCAGCTCATTTTCTCTTTTCTTTTTTGTTTTTTGCTTTCCTCCTTCCCTTCCTTCCTTCCTCCGTTCGTTCCTCCCTCCCTCCCTCCCTCCCTCCCTCCCTCCCTCCCTCCCTCTCTCCCTCCCCTCCCTCCCTCCCCTCCTTTCCTCCCTCCCTTCCCTCCCTCCCTTCCCTCCCTCCCTCCCTCCCTCCCTCCCTTCCCTCCCTTCCCTCCCTTCCCTCCCTCCCTCCCTCCCTCCCTCTCTTCCTTCCCCAGATAGCAGTTCTTTGTATAGCCCATGTGGTCCTCACTCTGTAGACCAGGCTGGCCACAGACTCAGAGATATCTGCCTGCTTCTACCTCCTATGTGCTGGAATTAAAGCCGTGCTACCACTACCCAGCATCGTTTTTTGTTTTTTTTCTCATTTAAAAGATTTAAAAAAAAAAAAAGAAGAAGCCAGGCGTGGTGGCGCATGCCTTTAATCCCAGCAGAGGCAGAGCCAGGTGGATTTCTGAGTTTGAGATCAGCCTGGTCTACAAAGTGAGTTTCAGGACAGCCAGGGCTATACAGAGAAACCCTGTCTTAACCCCCCCCCCCCCCAAAAAAAAATAGTCACCAGGATTCAAATCTCAGAACCCCATGAATACTAGGCAAGGGTTAGCATTGAGCACATCGCCAATTCTATTTGTTTAGAATTATTTATGTGGGTATACTTCAGCTATCTTCAGACATATAAGAGGGCCTCAGATCCCATTACAGATGGTTGTGAGCCACCGTGTGATTGCAGGGATTTGAACTCAGGACCTCTGGAAGTCAGTGCTGAGCCATCTCTCCAGCCCTGTTTGTTTGTTTTGAGACAGAATCTCAAAGACTATCCCAGGTTGGCCTGTAATTCAAAGCAATCCTCCTGCCTCAGACTCTCCACTGTGAGCCACCATTCCTGACACTGATTGACCGCTAAACAGAAAGATAGTTAGTTGCACAGGTGTTTATTATTTTTTTATTATATAGAGGTAGGAAGGAGGAGAAAATAGTATTGTGGTGCTTGAAACAATTGCTCTGACCAGGAGTCTCAAATTCTCTGTACAGGGCCAGAAGTGAAGGCTCTGGGGCCTTCATTGTTTGTGGGAGTCCAGAGGAAGATGCCACACAGCTGCAATGTGGCACCCAGCAGCCCTGGAGAGGACAGACAGACAGACAAGCATGCTGAGCTGATTTCCCATGTGGTTTCGTTACAAAAGCCAGCGGAGTTTCGCTGACTCCCCTGGATTAGTGTTAAACTCCTTTCTTACCCTTCTTCTCAGCCATTTTTTCATCTGTGGTCTCCATCACAGTCTTTGAGAGCCCTGGGAAGCTGGGAGGCATCCTGTCTCCTGGAACTTCAGCTCCAGACTTTATAGCTATCAACAGCCTATACTGTGACCACCCAAACCAGCTGCATTTTCTTTCTTAGCTTCTGTGTTAACAAACTTAGGTGTATATACTTGAAGTCTGTGAAGCCAGAATATTTTTTTGTGTGTGGGTGTTGGGAGTTTGGGAAAAATATTTTTGGAGATCATAGCTATGTGTTTCGAGGTGACGAGTGTGTATGGAAGGTTCTGGAAAGAAAAAGCTGAAGGCATGAACTTTGTTCCAGGATGACTATATGGAAGCGCTGGCCCGGCTCCATCTCACAGTGACCAGGGCCTACAAGGTGAACACTGATATCAACTTTGAGGTGTTTATTCATAAAGTAGATGGTCTGTC
Source organism: Mus musculus (assembly GCF_000001635.26). Taxonomy (NCBI): domain Eukaryota; kingdom Metazoa; phylum Chordata; class Mammalia; order Rodentia; family Muridae; genus Mus; species Mus musculus. The sequence goes on from NC_000070.6 coordinate 33,004,261, forward strand.
AGATGACCACAAAATTGAAACCCAGAGAGACATTCACCAGAGGGCAAACGATGACCTCGCTGATGCTGGATTAGAAAAAATTCACCTGAGGTAAGTAAGAGCTCTCAGGGTCCTAGTCCTAGGAGAGGTTGGAGGAAGTGGGTTTTGGTTGCAGTCACCACAGGCTAAAACTGGTTGGGCACAGACCCCATGGATGGCAGTTTACCCTCTTAGCTGTTTCTCGCTGGGATAGGGTCAAAGATGTTTTGCACTTGGTAAATGTCAACTTTTGGTGAAAGGTAGTGTTTGTTTTACTTTTGTATTCAACAAGTTGTCAAAGCTAAACTTCTCATCTCGTATGAGAAACAGCAAAACCCAAGACTCTAACCCAGGATGCTAACTGGTGCTCAGTCGTAGTTCTTGCTAACAGGATGGGATTTGTAACAGATGAGACTTCAAATCATTAGGATAGGAATTCAGGAAAATTTCTTCCATCTGTTTTGTGGGGTAGGGTAGGTAGATAGTACATGCATCATTGATTTTAAAAATTAGAAGATGAAAAAAATGACAGGCTTCAGTGTCAATGATTTAGAAGCTCCTCAGTTCAATAGAGGCTCACGTAGAGACAGTTGAGTAGAGACGCTTTAGCTCGTAAGGATGCTCACGTGGATAATGGTGGCCAAACTCTGAAGCTTGCCAGGCAGTGAGGAATGGCTGGTAGTTCTGGCTCTAGGGAGCGAGGAGGCTGCCTGTCAGGACATACTTGGTTTTGAACAAGGTCATTGTGAATTCTAGTGCTTGTGTGTTAGTCATACAGAAGATTCCTGGTGCTAGTGAAGGAGCCTGAGACAACTGCTCAGAGGGAGCCTAGTGAAATGCTGTCTTCTCTTTCAGCTTTTACCTGACAAGCATATATGATCATTCAATATTTGAAGCCTTTAGCAAAGTGGTTCAGAAACTGATCCCACAGCTCCCGACGCTGGAGAATCTGCTGAACATCTTTATCTCAGTAAGTAGACGGTTTCTTCCTGCTTGGGTCATTTGCAGAATTCGAGAGCAACATGGCGAGAGTCAAAAGTTGTGTACCTGCCTGCATTTCAGGCCACGTTAGTATTGTTCTTGAAGATGACTCCTACATAATGTCTTAGAGCCTTTAAATTTTAATTCTCAGTGCCCTTGGACTGCTTGTTCAAGTGGGAAACAAACATCAGTATTAATGAAACCTCACTTTAGCTATGGAGCAAAAAGCCTGGTTAGGGTCCGGCAAGTTGGCACAGCAAGGGCACCTGTTGCCGAGTCTCAGAAATCAAACCCTGGCACCACATGCTACAAGGAGAGAACCAACTCCCTTCCTTCCTTCCTCCCTCCCTCCCTCCCTCCCTCCCTCCCTCCCTCCCTCCCTCCCTCCCTCAGAGTTGTCTTCTGACTTCCACTTGTGTGCTCTTGCAGACCTAACAACCCCAGCCACACAAAAAGACATAAATAAATGTAAGAAGATGTCTTTAAAACCCCTTGGTTCTGGGGGCTGGTGAGATGGCTTAGCGGGTAAGAGCATTGACTGCTTTTCCAAAGGTCCTGAGTTCAAATCCCAGCAACCACATGGTGGCTCACAACAACCCGTAATGAGATTTGATGCCCCTTTCTGGTGCAAATGAAGACAGCTACAGTGTATTTATGTATAATAATAAAGAAATCTTAAAAAACAAAACAAAACCAAAAAAAAAACAAAAACAATAAAAACCCTTGTTTCTGTCGGTGAGGTCTGTGGTTTTTTTTTTTTTTTTTAAACTATGAAACTTTTTTTTTTAGATTTATTTATTCATTATATGTAAGTACACTGTAGCTGTCCTCAGATACTTCAGAAGAGGGAATCAGATTTCGTTACGGATGGTTGTGAGCCACCATGTGGTTGCTGGGATTTGAACTCTGGACCTTCAGAAGAGCAGTCGGCGCTCTTAACCACTGAGCCATCTCGCCAGCCCAGAGGTCTGTGTTTGAATACCACAGGTTTAACACCATGTCTGTGGTGAGCCTGATAAGCCGGGGTTAGGGAACACGGCCTAAGTGGTTTACCTCAGACAAATAACTTAGGCTAATCCTGCCTTCAGTTTCTTTTTCAAGTCCATCATAAAATTTATGGCAGTAAGTTTAAAGAGCAGTAAAACTGTATAGCTGGAATTCCTTATCATTTTTTTAAATCTCTAAAGAAAATCACTTTATTATAAAATTGTTGGGTTGGAGAGATGGCTCCGTGGTTAAGAGTACTAGCTGCTCTTCCAGAGGTCCTGAGTTCAATTCTCAGCAACCACATGGTGGCTCACAGCCATCTGTAATGTGATCTGGTACCCTCTTTCTGGCCTGTAGGCATGCATGCATTCTGAAAGCTATATACACAATAAATAAATCTTTTAAAATTGTCACCTATTGACTGTGCAAGTAGGAGAACTTCACTGTGACATTTCCTAGAGGCATATGATGAACTCTCCCAGCCTCCATGTTCCTATGCTGTCCCTCTGTGCCTCCCAACCCTTTCCTGTGGGGTAGAATATCTTTTTTTTTTTTAAAAAATGTAATCATGATGCAGTCTGAACTTGCTGTTACTTTGAGGCTTCCCTCTCTCTCTTTAATTAAAGAAATATTTATTTTATGTATATGAGCATACTCTAGCTGTCTTCAGACACACCAGAAGAGGGCATCGGACCCCATTGTGAGCCACCATGAGGGTGCTGGGAATTGAACTCAGGACCTCTGGGAGAACAGTCAGTGCTCTTAACCACTGAGCCATCGCCCCAGCCCAAGGCATGTCTTTTTTATTTTCTTCCCCTTTCAGAATTCTGGAATTGAGAAAGCGTTTCTGTTTGACGTGGTCAGTAAGATTTATATTGCAACCGACAGCACGCCGGTGGACATGCAGACGTACGAGCTCTGCTGTGACATGATTGACGTGGTGATCGACATCTCTTGTATTTATGGGTAAGTAACACAGTCTTTTCTATTGCCATTGAAGCAGTTTGTTTGTCTGTCTGTCTTTGGATACTCTGACCATGCTTTCCTCTTTTCCATTCTTAAAGCTATAGTTGTGCTGTCCTTCCCAGGGCTGGAGATAGCCCAGGGAGAAGGGTGAGGTTAGAATGACCACCTGCCAGCTTTTCTTCTCATCGCTTCTGTAGAATTTTTGTATTCGCTTGACTTTTATACTTTTGTTTTAAGCATCTGAGATCTATACATAGGCTATTTAACATGCTGATAATAAAAAGTAATTGTTGAGCAAATGTCTATTAATTGTGGTTAAAGCTTTGTTGTGCATATCTTAATTCTCAGCTGTTCCATGGGACAGGAACCATACTATCTATACTTGTTTGCAGATAAAGAAATGGACTTTTGAATGGAGGCATTTCTAAGACACGCTTTTGCTGTCAGTGAGAAAAAACTAGACTTTGAACCTTGGTTTAAATGATCCTGACCCTGCTAGAAACCCTGCACCCAGTGCAGTCCAGGGGGTAAAAATAGATCCACAAGCCGCCAAAAATGTTTCCATTTTCCTGCTTGTTACAGAAAACACCTGCTCAGTATTGTTTAAAATTTGATGTTGATTGTCTGGGTGGGCAGAGAATTATAAAACCGGGCAAATAACTTCTGCCAGTTTTTATGTATTATGGCCTTAACATTCATAGAAACCAAAACTTCCTAAATGCTTAAGATAACAGTATCGAGTGGGGAAAGTTGTATTGCTAAACACAGAAGCGCTCTGCATGCCTGAGAGGCTGCTGATCATGTTTGTACAGTCGGCGTGTGAGTAAGCGAGTTGTTCCCTAATGTCAGCCTGTCGTTAGCTATGCTCAGACCCTGTGTTTCACACACTCTTCTCTCTGTGTGTCACCCCACCTGACATTCTGCTCTGTCAGCCTCTAGAAGTTTCAAGCTTAGCCATTTCTGTCTTCCACCATCTGAAAATTCTTTGCCCACCCAGTCAGGTTTTCTGTTAACTGTGTTATGTGACCCATGCACATGAAAACCCATGTGTTCACATATACTTACCTCCTAGACAGTAAGGATGAAAACACTGTTAGTAGGTTCATAATGCTCCTGCCCTGATAGATCCTGGATCAGTTGTACATCACATAATTTATTATTGTTATCAGACATAGGCATCTAGCTTTATAAGTAGACCTTCCTCAAGAATCGGAAGCCATGGTAGTCTGTTATTTTTTAAGTGGACGGTATTGAATGATTCTTGAGAGCTGAGTAAGTCTGATTACAGTCTCAATCACTGTGGTAACCATACAGTGAGCAACACAGATATCTGGCATGTTTTAAATGATATGCATGAACATCATTATTACGCCATATGGTAATTAGACATGAGTAGTGAGATGTTTGGGTAAGTGATGTCAATCAGGGTTACTTTTACCCACTAAACCAAACCAGAGAGGGAGCTGGCTTTGTCAGAGATCGTTTTTCTATGGTGGGATGCTGGTGTTTGGAGAACTCGCAGGATTCAGGGAGAACTGCTGGTTAGCTTTGTGTCAACTTGACTCAACTGAGAAAATAAAACCATAAGATGGGTTGTAGGCAAGACTATAGGGCCTGGCCTGGCCTTGCTTTTCCTTCCCCATTTTTTTCCCTTTCTTTCTTCCTTCCTTCCTTCCTTCCTTCCTTCCTTCCTTCCTTCCTTCCTTCCTTCCAATTCTTTGTTTCTTTGCTTCTCTCTCTCTCTTTCTCCCTCTCTCTCCCTCTCTCTCTCTCTCCCTCTCTCTCTCTCTCTCTCTCTCTCTCTCTCTCCCTCCCTCCCTCCCTCCCTCCCTCCCTCCCTTCCTTCCTTCCTTCCTTCCTTGGAGTCAGGGTTTTTCTGTTTAGCCCTGGCTGTCCTGTAGATCAAGCTAGACTCAAACTCAAAGAGATCCTCCTGCCTCTTCCTCCCATGTGGCACCACTACCCAGCTGGGCATGTTCTTAATTAGTGTTTGATGTGGGAGGGCCCAGCCCTGTTTGAGTCCCTGCCTTGACCTCTTTTCATAATGAACAGTGATATGGAAGTGCAAGTCCTCAAGTGGCTTTGGACATGTGTTTGATGACATTAGTAGAAACCCTAAGACACTCAGCTTATTGAAGCAGCTGTGAGTCTGCTCAGTTAACCGGCAAGGTAGGAGTTTGGATGTGGGTAGAGCCCTTGTAGGCAGCCCAGGAAGCAGGTAGCCTTGGGACAGACATCTTACTGCCCTTACAGGTGATTAGCTTAGATGTTGCAGGACTCTCTCAGCTGTGGGTTCTGCAGAGTTAGAAGTTTGGCATACAGGTAAACATACACACTCACATGCACGTGTATACACAGACATGCACACACACACACACACACACACACACACACACACTCCACCTTTGTGTGTTTTCATTGCTTGTCGATGAGAAAGTGAGCTCTACGACCATTGTAGTCATAAAACGTCCCAAATTTATTTATTTATTTATTGGATTTTTTTTTCCCCGGGACAGGGTTTCTCTGTATAGGCTGTCCTGGAACTCACTCTGTAGACCAGGCTGGCCTCAGAAATCCGCCTGCCTCTGCCTCCCGAGTGCTGGGATTAAAGGCGTGAGCCACCATGGCCCTGCTACGTCACAAATTTCTACTTGTAATTCTTTTGGTACTTGTATTTGTTTGATGGTTTACTTTGTTGCGGTTGTCAAAACAGCACCTGTTTATGACAAGCATAAAAAATAAACTAGTTTGGGATCGGGGATGGGAGCTCAGGGATGGTCACTCTTCCGGCCTGCATGAAGCCTGGGTTAGATCTAAACTAAAAACAAAAGCCAAGACGGCTCTATAGTCTTACTGTCTAGAGACAGTCACTGTTTGTACTTTCAGAAACTTTATTTAATAATGCTTTGTCTGCATGTGTGTGTATGCACCCTGTGCATGCCTGGTACCCTCAGAGTTTAGAAGAGGGTTGTTGGGTCCCTTGGAACTGGAGTTTCTGATGGCTGTGAGCCTCCATGTGGGTGCTGGAACCCAAACCTCAGTCCTTAGAAAGAGTAAGTACCCAGAACTGCTGAGTCAGCTCTCAGCCCCACTGTCGCCATTCCTATGGACTTTATTTCTATTTCTGTTTTTAATTCTTAGGGTAATGAGATCACTACAAATAATATTCTCTCTCTCTCTCTCTCCCTTCCTTCCTTCCTTCCTTCCTTCCTTCCTTTCTTTCTTTCTTTCTTTCTTTCTTTCTTTCTTTCTTTCTTTCTTTCTTTCTTTCTTCTTTTCTTTTTTAAAGATTTATTTATTTCATTTATATGAGTACACTGCAGCTGTCTTCAGACACACCAGAAGAGGGCACCAGATCTCATTACAGATGGTTGTGAGCCACCATGTGGTTGCTGGGAACTGAACTCAGGACCTCTGGAAGAGCATTCAGTGCTCTTAACCGTTAACCACTGAGCCATCTCTCCAGCCCACAAATAATTTTGTATTTTGCCATTTTTTCATGTAATGTTATCTGAGAATTTACCCATGCTATTAGTATTAGCATTATTTAGTAACAAACAATATTTAGAATCTATATATTTGCCTTTAATCCCAGCACTCGGGAGGCATTGGCAGGCAGATTTCTGAGTTCAAGGCCAGGCGGTCTACAAAGTGAGTTTCAGGACAGCCAGGGCTATACAGAGAAACCCTGCCTTGAAAAACCAAAAAAAAAAAAAAAAAAAGTTTAAGTGTTGCCACTTATTTTTCTTAGAGAATTACTTAGCAAGAGAAATTCTGTGTTAAAACAAATAGCTAGGCCCAGTATGTGGTACATGTCTGTAACTCCAGCTGTCAGGAGATTGTCTGAGGCAGAAAGAGGGAGAGTTCAAAGCCATGTGGGCAATATAGCAAGCTCCCATCTCAATATAAATAAGCGATGTCTGAAATAGTGTTGTGGAGGTTAATGTGTTTTAATTCACGGGCTAGGGTTTTAGTGCTGTGACTGCACTCAGTGATAGACATCTTCTTCCCTAGCATGCCCAGGGTCCAGAGTCAAATCCTAGTATGAATCTTTGACAGGCTGTAGTGGGTTCATTGGTTGCTTTCAAAAACTTAACTTCCATAGTTTTTTAATATTTGAGGACCATTTTATTACAGTTTGAAAGTAAAACAGGACATGCGAGTGGTAGGTATTGGCAGCTTCCTGGCGGAAGGAGACGGCTAGAAGGGATATGCCTTTTTCTTTTTTTCTTTTTTTAAAGATTTATTTATTATTATATGTAAGTACACTGTAGCTGTCCTCAGATACACCAGAAGAGGGCATCAGATCTCATTACAGATGGTTGTGAGCCACCATGTGGTTGCTGGGATTTGAACTCAGGACATTCAGAAGAGCAGTCGGTGTTCTTAACCGCTGAGCCATCTCACCAGCCCCCATGCCTTTTCCAATTAGGGTCCAGGTAACCTGTCATGTTCTGTCACAGGGGAGATCAGCAAGTAGGTGCATGGCAGAGGGGAGGGGGATCCAGAGAGAGTGAGAAAGCCCAAGGTGTCACAGAGGGCATGCAGGCTAAGAGCTGGCAGGAGGGGGATCCAGAGAGAGTGAGAAAGCCCAGGCTGTCACAAGAGCTGGCAGGAGAGCAGTGCTATGTGCTTGTGCCTTTTTTATTTTTTATTTATTTTTTTTCCTTTCTTTTTTGAGATAAGATCTTGTTAAATTGTCTGTGCTGCCCTTGGACATCTGGGCTCACACAATTGAAACTTAAACTCCTTTTAAGTATGTAGGTGCCAGCTTAAAGTACTTTCCAAAGCTAAAATCCCCACACAGGCTCCTCTTTGAGTTTGCACACCCCCACCTCCCACCCTTTTTAATTTTGCAAGATTAAAGCATTGGCTTTGATATTTATCATAACTAGATTTTAGATTCCAGTTTACCTCTGTCATTAACTTTGCTCAAGTTGTTGTTGTTGTTGTTATTTATTATTATTATTAGCCGGTTTACCATTCCCCAGTATCTGTCTGGCTTAGAGGATTTTTCTGGCATCTAGTGTGTGATCAGAGCTAGGTAGGGTCAGCTGTTTATTCCCCAGTAATTTTGGGGTGAAATTGATAAGGTTTAGGGTAGTTCCAATTGAGTCAAATTTCTAGACACATGAATTTGGGCAATGCACTAGAAAATGTACATAGCTTCAGTTAAAGAGAAAAGGTTCAAAGACACTCTTTGTGAGGGAAAGATACAAAACCAGTCCCACTAGTGTCTTCGGTGGGTCCTGTTTTGGTCCCTCAGGCTGTGATGTTAGCGTTGCCTACATTTTGCCTGTCCTCATCTCAGCCTTTGCCTCTCCTGTCTGTCTGGACTCTTTGGAAGTCTTTCACCTTGCTTTTGGCAGCCTCACTGTTGTGTCACAACAAGGTGCCTTTGGCTTTGGAGGGATGAGTACTCTTCTCTATCTGCCCTTGTGTTCCTCAGGCACCTTGAGTGGTGCCTGGTTGCCATAGTAACCACTCTGTTGGTAAGAGATGGACAGAGTTACCCGTGTCTGCCCGAAGGTACTGCACATGCCTTATTAGGCATTTGATTTGACTACACATGTCTCATGAGGGTGATTGTTTTCTGTGTGTCGGGGGTTGGGGGCAGTTGTCTGTCTCTGGGTTGCCATTCATAACTCTTTCTTGAAGGTCAAATACATTTTGGTTTTTGTTTCCATTTAGTCTCAAAGAAGATGGAGCAGGAGCCCCGTATGACAAGGACTCAACAGCCATTATAAAGCTGAATAATACAACAGTTCTTTATTTAAAAGAGGTCACAAAGTTCTTGGCGCTCGTTTGCTTCGTCAGAGAGGAAAGCTTTGAAAGAAAAGGTAATTTTTGGTAGGGTTTAAAAGAATTGCATCTGTCGCCTGTTGAATGTGTGTAGACAGCTGGAAGCCTCAGCTTTAGTTACGTGGCCCTTGATGGGCAGGCCCAAGGCATGCATGCCCTGCATGGATGAGTATCTGGATCTGTCTGTCCCCCAGGTGTGCAGTTACGATTGAGTTGAGGTGGTAGGAGAACCAGAATTCTCCCCCCCGCGCCCCCCCCCCCCCGTTACCTGACTGTTGGTGGCAGGAACGGGATTTCTTAGCCTGTGCTTCCAGGGGGACCTGTGCCTGGGTCACACAGAAGGTGTTAGGCCAGCCATGTGATCATTGCCCTCCTGATTAAGGAAGCAGTAGCCGCAGATGGCACATGCCTTCTGCTTAGTGTTCACATACTCTTAAGTCCTGGAATAACAGGGATGGTGACCCACATAGTGAAGGTGTGACTGATTCCTGATGACACCCTCCTGTAAGGGTCAAATTAGTTGTTGGTGATGGGTGTGAGTGTATGTTTTAAGCAAAAGCAATTAACAGATTCCCCCCTCCCCCTTTATTTTGTGAATGATGCATGTGTGGCTAGGGCTGGTAGCCAGGGTGTAGTTTACTACTGCTCACAGGTCTGGGGTGGCTCAGGGCTTGTCCAGATGGTCAGACATCCGGCCTCTATCACTAGTGCTACATAAGCAAAGCTAAGCCAGAGTGGGGAGCAAAGGCTAGCCAGTGGAAGGCAGTGGGAACAGATGCTAGAATGGCTTCCCTTATCCTGTGTGCAATAACGCTCATGATGACAGTGTTTTAATGTTAAGGAACACAGCTGATTAAAGGGTACACGCCTTTAATCCCAGCACTTGGGAGGCAGAGGCAAGTGGAGCTCTGTGAGTTCGAGGCCAGCCTAGTCTACAGGGCTAGTTCCAGGTCAGTCAAGGCAACATAAAGAAACCCTATCTTGAAAAACCAAAATAAATAAATAAAATGAAATAAGGAAATTATAAAGGACAAAATGAAACTTTACATCTGAGGTAAGTCATGTTACATCTCTGGGACTTTTTTCTTGCCCTCTTTTCCTCTTTTTTTGCCCTCTTTTCCTCTCAGTCGCAACAAAGCTGGCTGCACTGTTGGAGTAGTTTTAGAGTTCTTTTTTTCAGTTTCATTATAACAAAGGGTGCTCTCTCTCTTTCTCTCTGTAGTGTATATGTGTATTGTATGAGGTGTATTCTTGTGTTATACGTGGTATATGTGTGTCTCATATGTGGAATGTGCGTGTGTTGTATGTAGTATATTCATATGTGGTATATGTGTGTCTTGTATGTTGTGTATGAGTATACTATATGCAGTATAGGCATGTGTTGTGTATGTGCCGGGACTAGCCCCGGTGTGGTCTTTTTTGTTGTGGGTTACTCTTGAGGCAGCAGAGGGGGAAGAGTGTAGAAGGAGGGTAAGCCTTTGTCTTACGAGATACCTAGGGTTGCTGTATAATAATAAAAAGTTTATATCTAAGTCTTAAGTTACTTTGCTACTGTAAGTGACCTGCCTTCTGTGTTCCTCTGAGACCAGAAACTGCTCTCTCTTGGCACCTAGCACCTCATTCTAAAACAGCAAAGTAAAGTACCCTTTGTTCTATCTCAGCAGGAATTGCATGGCTCCAACTTTCAGCCTGCCACTTGAAGTCACAGGAAGAAAAAGGAACACTTTGAAAAGTGAATTTAGTGTTCATTTCTAAGTTGGAAAAAGTTTCCTATGAAAGCTCTCTAAGAAAAAGGGGAAAAGCAGAAAGATCCTAAGCGGGGCAAGGGAAATACAGGCTACTCTATCTTTCAGAATACATGATCATATGGTAAAAAGTTCATCACAAGTTTACACATAAATTCAAATCACAAATCAAATGAGTTTACAGCAGAGAATGTTTACCTGCATATCCATTAGGAGTAATTATCTGGCTAACCATTCATCACCTGTCACAGCTCCACAGGGTCATGGAGAGTTAAAAAACCATAACTAAGTTATTAGTGAGTTTTGTATAGATAAACTCAGTCAATATTTTATCTTCTGCTCTAGCACCTATAATAAACCATAGTTCCCTTTTTATGACCTATGGTGAATGATTTTAAAAACTTTTGGAATGGGCTCTGAGTAGTAGAAGCAATTAACTGGTGACAGAGACTACCAGAGTTCTCATTGCAGTTTTGACTATCAGAAAGGAACTAATAGCAGTCCCACTATAAAAGAGCTTAATAAATACTGATATGATTTTAGGAATTCTTATAGGATCATCATTAAGAATTAAGAATTCATCTATTTGTCTACATAGCATCACTAAGAGACAGTACATCTTCGTAGTTCTGCAGAGATGTGTTCAAAAGGGTGGGCTAATACCTAGTTATTGTTATGTGTGTTTAATAACAGGAAAAGCATATTAATAGCAGGAATCTTTCCTAAAATGGTTTTCTCCTGGGCCTTGCTTATGAGAGCAAGCCTGTCATGAATTATTTATTAATCCAAAGCAGTCTCATCTCAGGAAGTTATTAGCTTGTTCTATGATGGCTCCTGACAGATGCTATATTCTCGTAGTATATGTGGGTATATGCATGTGCTATATATACTAGCATGCTGTATATAGTATTTACATGTGGTAGGTGTAATATATGTATGTGCTACATGGTATATTAGTGTGTTGTATGTGGTGTATTTGCGTTATACTTGCTGTGGTATTTGCATGTTAGGTGTGGTGTATTAGTGTGTTGTATGTGGCATATCAGAGTGTTATATATGCTATATGCATGTGTTATATGAGTGCCTTTGTGTGGATGCATAAGAGCAGATAGAGCCCAGATGTCTTTAGCATTTTGTGCCTTGTTTCCTTGAGACAGAGTTCCTCACTAAAACTGGAGCTCACCATTTTTGGCTAAGCTGGCTGACTGACCAGCAAACTGTCCCCAGCCCCCACTGCCCCAGAAGCAATAGTAGAATGCCTCAGCTCAAAAGGGTAGGCATATTTTGGTGGCTTCCAGTGAATGGTAACAAAGTATCTTTCAGACTTTATGGTTAATATGCCCATTTTGCTGTAATCTCTCTCTCTCTTTTTAAAAAGAATTATTTTTTATATGATCACACTGTAGCTGTCTTCAGAAGAGGGCATCAGATCCCATTACAGATGGTTGTGAGCCACCATGTAGTTGCTGGGAATTGAACTCAGGACCTCTGGAAGAACAGTCAGTGTTTTTAGCCACTGAACTATCTCTCCAGCCCCGCCTCTTTTTTTCTTTTTCTTTCTTTATTCCTTTTTTCTTTTTCTTTTCTTTTTTTGCTATATTCTTATCAATATTGAATTTTACTGTTTTAAAAAGTTAGTTTTCATTTAAATTTGCATTTCTAGCCTCCTTGTGAGTCTGCATTTTCTGATGACTAAACTGACTTCTGTATCACTTGTCCTCAAAACCTTTAGGAGTGTTCATCTTTCATCCATTATTTCCATCTTCTTGAATGAAAGGGACAATTGTGGGCTTCCTTTGGGAAGATAGACAGCAGGGCTGGGCCAGTACACAGTTGTAGAGGCTTGCCTCTCATGCATTATGCCGCAGGTTCAATCCCCAGTACTGAGCATCCCCTGTCAACAAAGGAAGGCAAACAGGGCTGTATTTTGTTTTATTCTCTCATTATACAGATGATTTTACTCAGACCTGAAAAATATAAGTTCCTTTGTCACAAACTGACAGCACTAGTTCAGGTAGGGGTAAAGATGTCTAGCTAGGGACCAGGGGAGGTTGTCCAGTGCCAAGCAGTCAGCCCTGAATATGTGCATACAGGTAGCATTATATGGACTGGGCAGGCCATGTTTAGGAACATATGCATATATACATGGAATAAGAATTAGTAAAAAAAAAGAGCCATGGATTGGACGGAGATTGGGGAGGGGTGTGGAGGGAGGAAAGGGAGGGAGCGATGTAACTAAATTGTGATCTACAGATGGCTACTGAGGCTCCTCTCTGTAGAGCTCAGTGTGTATGCACGCATTCACATTATTAATCCTTCCCACATTTTTTTTGTTGGTTGGTATTTCCTGTAGATTTTTGGAAGTGAAGGAGAACAAGGGCCACACAGATTTGCATCCTCAGTTGGCAGCAGGGTCTAACGTTTAGGATCATCAGAGCTAATCTAGGGAACTTGTTTATTTTGAACGAATTTTACAATCACCTGGAAAAAAGTTGCTAAAATAGTAAATAATCCCCAAGTGTCCACCCAGTTTCCCTTTGCATTCGGTCTGAGACGTCTGGGTGGAATGAACTTGTGCACACTGGAAAGAGTCCTACATAGAAACGCCACCTTGTCCTCCCAGCTCAGACCCTGAGTGCTGTGTCTGTTTCCAAGGGAAGCTTAGCCTCCCTTCATTAAAAGCCTCCCTTCATTAAAGCACTGCTAGGTTTTCCACTACAGAGTTTCTAAAATTAAATGCTCCGCACAAATCTGGTTGCTTCTTTGACCTTTAGTATTAATTTTAACATCTGACTGTGTGGAACTAAGTTTAGGTAGAAACTGATCATGTAGATCTTTGGTTAAGTTTTTCCTGAAACACACTCTCAGATGACAGGCGGGTTTTGTAGAATATAGTAGTAAGTGAACTAGTTGTTGAGTTTAATTTGGTGCTATGACTAAGAAATGTGGCGAAGTGGGCACATTTTAAAGTTTCATCTTGTGTTTCTGTTGTTGTTTTGTTGTCTCTGTGTGTGTGTGTGTTTTGTTGTTGTTGAATGCTTTTTTGAGACAGCGTTTCTCTGGATAGCCTTGGCTGTAGACCAGGCTGGCCTCAAAGATCTGCCTGCCTCAGCCTTCCCAGTGCTGGGATTAAAGGCATGTGCCACCAACATCTAATCCCTCAGTTCATGTTTAATGTGTGTTCATGTTTTTGGATGTCTTTCTGTTTTTTTCTACCTTATTTATTTAATTATTTTTGAGGCAGGGTCTCACTACCTAGCCTTGAACTCCTATCTAGATTCTGGGGAATTTAGGTTGTCAGGCTTATGAAGACAGCCCTTTTTTGGGTGTGTGTGTCAGGATGGAATTTAGGTCATCAGACTTCCATAGCAGACACACCAGCTGAGCCATCTTGACAGTTCTTGGTTTATCATAAATTACCATTAGCCTTTAATCTGAATAATTAAGTAAGTGCATTTCAGTGGTTTTTCAGATCATTTTGAGCCATGGATCATTTTGAGAAACCCTGTCTCAAAACCAACCAAACAACTAACCAAACAAATGCCCCCCAAAACAAAACAGGAATTTTGTAGGAAATACTATTACCAAGCTTACCCACACATTTGTGCCCTATGGCAATGCCTTCTGACTCGCCCAATCTTTATGAAACTCTTTACCTCAACACACCTTTGCAGTCACCTTGTGCAGATGGGTGATTTCTTTTTGGAAATACTCTGGAAGTTTCTGGAACACTCTACAGGGCACACCTACCTCACATGACTATCTGCTATCCCTGCAGCCTGGGCCTGTTAGGTGCTGGTTGGTCCTTTGCTGCCCCCTACTGGTGATGGATGCTGCGAACGACAGAGATTGTTTCTTGCATTAAGAGCCTTTGTCTTCCTCTGCAGGGCTGATTGACTATAATTTCCACTGCTTCCGGAAGGCCATCCATGAAGTCTTCGAGGTGAGGATGAAGATGGTGAAATCTCGAAAGGCCCAGAGTCGGCTACCCAAGAAGACAGGAGCTACTCCCAATGGGACCCCTAGAGTGCTGCTGTAGGGGAACTGTCAGGAGCCTGAGTCCAGACCTCAGTGAGGAGGCTGTTAAACTATACTGCACTACAGGAGGGCTGGGGCCCTGACTCGTATGTGTTAAGGGAAAAAAAAAAACCTTACTCTTTAAAATAAAATGAGCACTTTGAAGCAAAAACCTGTACAATAACAGTGAGAGCCACTGTACTGTCACTACGTAAGTGTAAACTTTTATGTTGATAGAAAACCCCCTGTGAGGACTGCCAGGAACTGTACATATTTTGCATATTTTCATGTTTTTTTTCCTCATTGAGGTGAACTTTGATAAGATGACTTTTCTAAACTCTTTTCTGTACTTGATGACAAGGACACGCATACTCTACAGTCCATATGGCAATCGGAAATTGATCCATTATATTGCTAGAGACTTTTTTTGTAAATTTGGGACTCTTTGCTGCCAGTTGTCAAAGGGGAAATCGTTTTTCAGTGGAGCAGCAACAGGTCAGGGCTGGAAGCTCCAGGCCAGAGCAATAAGAACGTCTCTATTTATAGGAAGTGTAATAGGAATGTTGTAGCTGGACAGTGGTGGTGCATGCCTTTAATCCCAGCAGATGGATCTCTGTGAGTTTGAGGTCAGCCTGATCGACAGAGTGAGTTCCAGGACAGCGAGGGCTACACAGAGAAACCCTGTCTCAAAACCAACCAAACAAATGCCCCCCCCAAAACAAAACAGGAATTTTGTAGGAAATACTATTACCAAGCTTACCCACACATTTGTGCCCTATGGCATTGCCTTCCGACTCGCCCAGTCTTTATGAAACTCTTTACCTCAACACACCTTTGCAGTCACCTTGTGCAGACGGGTGATTTCTTTTTGGTGCAGTATCTTGTGAACCTTTGGGACCAGATTTCTAAAATGATGCCAACCAGTGTAGAGAAATATGGATGTCGTCTGAGGAGATTGGAACAGATAGCATTGATTTGTGTGGGGGGGAAACCGTAGAAGCAATACTGTACCTGCCGAGGGGTCTAAAACACACAAGCCAAGAGGGTTCCCAGATGTAGGCAGAGGTCACTCAGATAAGAGATGCACGTGTGCTTGTGTGTGTTCACCTCCTGGGAATGGTGTGTTGATGCGCTATGTTCAGAGACCTTGTTCAGGACCAGGTTTTAATGCTCCATGACCACAGGAGTTTAGTCCTTGGTGGCTCCATTTGTTACCTGACTCGTTCTTTCATCTGTAACAACATACCTCATGTCCTTTGCCTGTTCCTACCAAGATCAGCTTGCCACCAGCTTGCTCTGCAAGACAGAAGACACAGAAAGCCTGTGGCCGGTGGGAAAAAAAGGAGGCCTAGAGACGTATGTTAGTCAGTTAACTATGTGTGTGCTTTTATAGATAGGTAGGGAACTAAGAGTCCTAAATCTAGCCCTATTTCAAACCATTCTAAGGGTTAGTACTGTCAGGCGTGCATGGCATTAGCAAAGGTTCTTTTTAAAGCAGAGTCCCTTAGGGATGTCAAAGCTGGTTCTAGCTTTGTGTCTAAAGCAGCTTGCTCCTGAAGCTCACTTCTTTTACGCATCTTCTTCCCATCTTCTTGCTTCCTTTTCCCCAAATTCTTTATTATTTGAGACAGCGTATCTCTATGTAGCCCTGGCTGTCCTGGAACTCACTATGTAGACCGGACTGTCCTTGAACTCAGAGATTCACCTGCCTCTGCTTCCCCAAGTGATCAAAGGTGAACACCACCATGTCTGGCCAGGTCTTACACTTTTGGAGCTGGTAACTAAAACTGGAGACGATGATTGAAATGTAAGATTGAGCCTCCCAGTAGTCTGCACATTATTAAGGAGATTTCTAGTCATCATGGAACCATGGCTCCTTCCTTATGATTTCTATGAAGAGACTTGAATGAGATGGTAGGAGCCTGGAGTTCTAATCTTCAGGACTATTCCCCGACGGCCTCTGCCAACAGAGTGGATGGTGGTTGGCCACTTTTAAGAGTCTAACACCACTGTGCACCCACACAAAGACACTAGAGAGTGAGAAAAAGCATAGTTTTCTCTTTTTGAGTGGGGCTCAGAGGTAACTCAGGCTGGCCTCAGACTTGCCAGGTAGCTAAGGATGCTCTCCAGTTTCTGACCGCTCAGCCTCGACTTTCCCTAAGTGCTAGGATTATAGGAATGCAACACCGTGCTTGGCTTGAACAGTGCTGAGAACTGGACCCAGAGCTTTGTGCATGTGAAGGCAAGCACTCTACCAATCTAGTATCCCCAGCATCCTTTCTTAATAGTTTTTTTTTTTTTTTAAACAAAGAATTTCTCTTTGAATAGACAAAGAATTAAGTTTTTAATAAGACTGTAGTTTCAAAATAAGACACTTGCCTGTCTGGTAAATCACATAAAATTAGCATGTCTAAGTGGCGCTTCCATTTTTAAGCTGGTTATATCATGAGTTTTTGTTGTTGAAATGTGCCTTAAAAGCCTATCACTTCAAGAGCATGTGATTCTTTGAGGGATAGGCAGGAACACTCCTGTGACATAGGGCCCATGTTCCTGATCATAAATGCACTCTTTAGTTACAACACTGATTCCTGCCTCGAGCCTGGTGTGACACTGACCTCTTGAAGATGTCTGAATGTGACTAGAATTGCGAAATGTCCTCACATTTGTTTTGTATTTTATCTTAGATTTGGGGGGTTAGCTTACTGCACTGTAGATCTGTGTCTATGCTCAAATGGGACTATAAACTGAAAGGTCAAACTCCTAACTACGGTGGCTTCAGTAGAACATGTGTTTGGTTTTAGGAATTGAGAACTTGAAGATGTGTAGAGCAGGCAGACTTTTGCTCTCTGAGTCAAGTACAGCTTCTATGTAAGAGTTGTGCCGAATTACTTGTCATAATGGAGGTTAGTGTGAGTGACCTGTACAGAGTGCTTTTGAAGGAGTAGAAATAAAAGCTGATTAATAGATACCACGTGTTATTTTGTGAACATAATATATTTTGGATCATTAAATAGAAAATGGCTAAATATCACAGCAGTACTATTAAGTATGGGTTATTTGTCAACTGAGTCTGAAACAGAATTTATCAAATCAATGGAACTGTCATGATTGACGTATGGTATGCACTCAACAAACACAGGCTGGGTGTAGTTTGTAATCAAGCACACTGTTTTGCTGTTGCTAGGACTTCATTTGTAACACAGTCTTCAGGGATGTTAACTGCCAACTTGAAAGCATGTTTGTGTGCCGATGGCTTGACGTACCCCGTACCCATAGCTTAGTTTTCTGGGAGCAGAATGGTCTCTTGTTGAAATTCAAGATGATGTTTACTATATACATATATATACATCACTGTTTTATTGGTTATGTTAGGTTCATTTAATAAAAAGAAGTTTTAAAAATAACCTCTTGAAGTGGGGTCTCTTAATGGCATTCCAGGCTGATCTTGGATTTCTGGGCTCAACAGATCTTCCTGCCTCAGCCTGTCTTCAGTTGGGCCACAAGCTGGTACAACCACCCTTGACTGTTTAGCCAAATCTCTCAATTACGCAGTTCTAGTTTTATGCAAATGAAGATAAATCAGTATGTAAACTGAATTTACCCTCTTTTGAGATGTGGTCTCAGTATATAGCCCTGGCTGGCCTTGGAACTATATAGACCAGGCTCTCCTCAAACTCCAGAGGCCTGCTTGCCTCTGCCTTCTGAATTGTAGAACTAAAGGTGTGTGCCATCATGCCTATTTTTTTCCTTCTTCTTTAAAAGTCCTATTTTCCTTTGGTGTCAGTAAAGTCTAGGACCTTCCCACATACATTGGGCAAGTGCTTCAGCCTCTTTGAGCCCTTAGAACACAACGCAGGTGCTGATTCTGGACATAGCCCTTTAATGAGCCCCCCGCCCCCCCTTAAAGCAGTGCAGTGAAGGGGCTCACCTGGAGAGATCAGCCCTGAATGTCTGTTCATCTAGTGAGAAAGGGACTTGCCTGGGGCACGTGTGTAAGGAACAATCAGCAACCCACAAAGTACTGCCCGATTTCATTGTTCTGGCCCTAAGCATCACCTAGGACGTTTAATACGACAGATTCCCATCCCTAACTCATGCTTCCTGAATCAAAGTCTGGGAAGTCGGCTAGGAATCTGTATTTTAAATGTTCTTGGGAGACCTTGTTTCCCTGGGAGTTGTTACAAAGCTAGGGAAGGGAGATTGTTTTGCACAAGGATTGTAATCACCCAGGGAAGCATTCTTGAGTCCTCTATATAATAATATATGCATATACATATATTCAAGTGTTTATACAACTTGATTATGAGCTTTGAAACATTATTATTAAACTCAAGTTCTACGGAATCTGAAGCTCTCTCCCGGCCTCCATAACTCCTGTATGTTTTGACCTTCCTTCCTCCATGCATGCAGAAATCTCAAAAACAAAACCAGAAATCTATATTACTTAAAGTACCATTTAATGTACACTGCCACACATGTAAATGATGAAATGTCCATTTGAATGATCAATTTATATGTTTAGATCTTTGCATTTATATAACAAATTACATACCTGTCTAAATAAATTGTCTCTTCACACGAGTCCATTGAACTCTTCAATGTACCTAGTGCCTTCAGCAGCAGCAGCACGTTTTGAATATCCTAACAGTTCTCTTGGTGGGTAAGATGGAACTCACTTTGAATTGGGTAGGTCAGCGTCAGTGGAGGTTTAACTGAGTCGAAAGACCAGCCTGCTTATTTGAGACATGCAGTTTCGAGCTTGTGTTTTCCCCTCAGCCAGTGTGCCACCATGCTTGTCTTAGGATCTGGTTCTCTCTTGTTTTTACTAGTGCCAGGATCTACCCCAGGATGCTGCTACGCTAGCTAGGCAAGTGTCCCATCATTAAGTGACCTTCAGCCCAGGAGACTGTTTGTATTTTCTCCAACATCCTAGTGATCTTCACAAATAAGTTCTAACGTTTTTACTCACTGATTACTCAAGAGGTTTCTAAAGATTGTGTGTTTTCCGAGGCCACGCCTTCAGCAATGATTAACCAAACCATCTTCGCCTCTCTGCACCCATTGGTGGAGATGGGTGACTTTTATAACAGAAATTTCCTACCATTTCAGGATTTTAAAAGACACCTTGTTTCCCTGAATGGTATTTTATTAAAAAACAACAGATTGAGAGATCAAAACTTCTACTTCCTACTCGCTCACATATAGCATATACTGTTTACAACCATCTACACCTCAACTCGACCTCAAGCCTCTGGGGAGGTAAAATGGGTGCCAGGATTTCCTCCCAGGGCAGTAGAAGGCAGGTGGATTGTGCCACCTCTGGGGTGGTGAGTGCTAAGTGAGCCGTGGAGAAGGCAGGATGCTCAGAAGCCCAGGATATTCGCTTTGCCAATATTGTAAATCTTTCGAGGAAAAGCCAGTGTGCTAAAGGACCTGGTAATTGTAGACCAGAATACCAGGGGCACAGAATTGGGCTCACAAGTTTCATAACTCCTGTATGTGCTGACCTTCATCTGCAGAGTGAAGAATGAGACGTGTATGAACTATTTTGTGGCTGCTACAGTGAAAATTAAAAATTTGCTTAAAAGTATCGAACGCCGTTATAGCCTGTTACTTTACAGTTTGCTGATGATTCGGAACCAACACAACCATGAAGAAGGGGCAGCAGTGGTTTAAGTATTTAAGTCAGTGTGAAGACTGAGCAGCAGTCAGTCAGCAGCTGGCTAGCATCACTCAGCGGCTGCGTAGCTGGGACCAGGGGAGTAAGATTGGAGTGACGGGCCCATGCAGAGTGGAAGAGGGACCCTGTAGGAGAAGCTCCTTCAGAATGCAGAGGACACAGAAGCAGCCCAGCTGTCCGCAAGCACATCTGGACGCTTTTCCCCGTCACAAAGGACAGTTTTATCTCAGCTGCAGGTGTTTCCTTTAGAGCCAAGTTTAGAAGATGAGAACTTGCTTGCCAAGCCCATCCCGTGGTCCATCTGAACTGAGAGAAAGGACGGTATAGATTATAATCTTTGTTTTTTGTTTTCATTCTTTACATGCTTTTATTTTTTTAATTAAGTATTTTCTTCATTTACATTTCCAATGCTATCCCAAAAGTCCCCCATACCCTTGACCCCTCCCCACCCACTCCCACTTCTTGGCCCTGGCTTTCCCCTGTACTGGGGCATATAAAGTTTGCAAGACCAAGGGGCCTCTCTTCCCAATGATGGCCGACTAGGCCATCTTCTGATACATATGCAGCTAGAGACACGAGCTCCGGGGGTATTGGTTAGTTCATATTGTTGTTCCACCTATAGGGTTGCAGACCCCTTTAGCTCCTTGGGTACTTTCTCTAGCTCCTATATTGGGGGTCCTGTGATCCATCCAATAGCTGACTGTGAGCATCCACTTCTGTGTTTGCTAGGACCCTGCATAGTCTCACAAGAGACAGTTATATCTGGGTCCTTTCAGCAAAATCTTGCTGTCATAATCAATGGTGTCTGCGTATGGAGGCTGATTATGGGATGGATCCCCAGGTGTGCAGTCTCTAGATGGTCCATCCTTTCGTCTCAGCTCCAAACTTTGTCTCTGTAACTCCTTCCATGGGTGTTTTGTTCCCAATTCTAAGAAGAGGCAAAGTGTCAACACTTTGGTCTTCGTTCTTCTTGAGTTTCTTTGTTTTGCAAATTGTATCTTGGGTATTCTAAGTTTCTGGGTTAATATCCACTTATCAGTGAGTACATATCATGTGAGTTCTTTTGTGATTGGGTTACCTCACATAATCTTTGTTTTTTTAAAGCGAAGTTTTAATTTTTTATTAAAAAAACACTTTCTTTAATTTAAAACATTTTTTAAAGTTTTACTTATTTTATGTGTATGAGTATTTTGTCTGTCTGTGTACCACGTGCATGTCTGGTGCTCATCGACATCAGAAGAGGCTGTGGGATTCCTTCATTTGGAGTTGCTGGTGGTTATGCTATATGGGTACTGGGAACGGAATTGCTGCCCTTTGCAAGGGCCACGAGTACTTTTAACTGCTCAGCCATCTCTTCAGCCTGTTTCTAATAAAAAACAAAACTTCAAAGTGTAAAAGAAATGAAATGATATAGTCTGTAAATAAAGCAAAAGCATGATTCTGAGCAGGGTCCCTCCCTCATCCCTAACACAGTAGTCCTGGAGCACAGGGGCTGGAGGGTTGGTGGCGGGGGGAGGGGGGTGTTGGGAGTGCAACTTCGAGTCCTTGAGAGTTTAAGCTTGGGAGCCTAATAACCCGAACAACATTTCTGTTACGTTAACATCAGCCACACGATCATTAAACAAACAAACAAACAAACAAACCAACAACCACTTCAATTCTGGGGTGGAAAAATAGGAGAAAAACTATGGAAGGTGGATTTTTCCCTGTTAAAAAGAGCAAGACCTATTACAAAATATTCAAAATCACTAATATAATGTTTAGGATGTTTTTCTTTCTAAATATTACTCTAGGAAGATGCTGATATAAGCCTGTTCATCCTATCCATGCAAATAATCATAGCACTGCTTTTTTCAAACCATGAGCTGACAGCAGATATTCTACAGAAAACTAGATGCAATAGGATTGAACTGTTAATATGTTTTACAATAATGGCTCAAGAAAAACACCAATCATGGTCATTTCTAAAGAGAAGGGTTGTGAATAATTTGTATTGTATTCATATCCCAAATATGGAACAATAATCATATATGATTGTTAAGATAAAAAATCAGGGTTTTTTTGTTTTGTTTTTGTTTTTTGAGAAAAGGTTTCTCTGTGTAGAGCTGGCTATCCTGGAACTTCCTCTGTAGACCAGGCTGGCCTCGAACTCAGATCTGCTTGCTTCTCAAGTGCTGGGATTAAAGGCATGCGCCATCATGCTCAGCTAAGAAGAAGGCATTTCAAAAAGTAAGAATAGTTTTATGTGCTGACTAGTTTAAAAATGTGAATAGTTTAAGTGCTTAAGGAATGTAACCTCCAAGGAGCACCGAAGTCTAAGGAACACCTCTTTTCAAGCTGTTGCAGTGTAGCATAAAACAACAGGGTTTCAGTCAGAAAGCTTGCACGTCACCTGAGGTCCTCATTCTTATGTGGGCCACTGAAACTTTAAGAACCTCTGAAATAGACTTCAAAGTATTGAAGCAAAAAAAAAAAAACAAAAAACAAAAATGTTAAGAGTTCGTCAATATGGCGGTGAGTGACAGAGGTAACACCATCCAGTCCGAATCTTACCCTGACTCCACCATGTGTCTGCTCAGGACTTTCCATAACCCTGACCATGACCCAGATGTTCATCTGTTGGTTGTTGTCTTAGTTAGGTTTTTACTGCCGTGAACAGACACCATGACCAAAGCAAGTCTTATAAAAAACAACATTTAATTGGGGCTGGCTTACAGATTCAGAGGTTCAGTCCATTATCATCAAGGTGGAAGCATGGCAGTATCCAGGCAGGCATGGCGCAGGCAGAGCTGAGAGATCTATGTCTTTATCCAAAGGCTGCTAGTGGAAGACTGACTTCCAGGCAACTAGGGTGAGGATCTTAAGCCCACACCCACAGTGACACACCTACTCCAACCAGGTCACACCTATTTCAACAAGGCCACACCTCCAAATGGTGCCACTCCCTGGCCCAAGAATATACAAACCATCACAGTTATATAGTCAAAACAAATGTGACTAGGTTCCCCTGACCTATACCTGATAACGATGCTATTGTGCTTTTTTTTCCTTAGAGATGTTGTAGCTTGAGCTTTAAGCTTTGGTGCCAAGAGTTTCTTTGGGGCAAGAGCCTATTCTTGGACACTTTAACTTTCTCATCTGGACTGTAACATACAGAAATCCCAGTGATATTACCGTATGCACACGGAACTCAGTCCATACCTGTACCCCTTGAAGTCATTCCGGGGTCGTGTGCCTGCTGCTGAGCACAGAAGGTCTGGGATAGCTGCTGTGTTCCCAGACACCGGGACCGATTGAGTCCATCTGGTTCTAGGAACTCAGTTCTGAAGGCCAGGGCTCCTGGGGAGCCTTAGGGTCTAAGAGGGCCAGGCCTCCTCCTGAGGAGCTCTTAGGTTTGGGTACTCCCTTGTCCTCTTACACTATATTGGGATACCAGTAGAGGACCTGGGATTCAGTGAGTGTTTGGGAGGCCTGGGTTTCTAATGGCTGGCTGGCCGAATTGTTGTGTGAGTGACTGGACAGATTCTGCCCAGAGAGTGGCATTTTTGTTATTAATGTCTCTGTCCCCTTTGGTTCTGTCTCAGGGCTGAACCAGAGAGAGCTAGTCTATTCTCTAGGTTCTTTGAATTAGTGATTAGAAGCCAACTTGGCGTGTGCACCTCACCTTTAAGGGAGAAACCCACTGCCCTTGTTAGGTGTTCTGTGAGTTGTACTGATTCCTTTCTGGGATTATACTCGTGGTTCCAGGAGCCTCCACCCTCTGATCCAGGAGCCTCCACCCTCTGATTCCATCTGTGTTTCATTTTGTCTAGACTCCCCTTCTGCTTCTCTCCTGTCACCCCAAGCTCTATGACACTCACTCTCCCCACTTGGCCCCTTTCCCAGCCTTCTTCTCTACTTCTCCCAGACTCTCTGACACTCAGAGTCTGATCTCAACCCTTCTTACCCCATTGCTCAGTTCCCATTTATGAGAGCCAGAACCTAGTTAATACCCGGTCCTCCTCCTAAAGTGCTCCCTGAGCCCTTAGGGCAGGCCATGTATGATAAGGTCTCAGACAACACAGAGACAAATAGCAACTTCTCAAACAAAGGGGAGTTTGTCAAACATCTGAGTTGTGCGAACAGGGTCAACCTCGTACTTATGGGACCTGCCATCCCCACTGGTATGGGACCTGCCATCCTGATAGCTACCCATTCTCCCCCTCTTAGGAGGAAAAGCTAATTCCATGGCTGAGTGGTAGTTAGCTAGTTCTGTAAAAAGAGAACGCCCTTCTCCTTGTTTTTAATTGAGGCAGGGTTTCTCTGTGTCGCCCTGGAACTTGATCTGTAGACTTTGTAGACCAGGTTGGCTCCAACTTCCGGGTACCGGGATTAAAGGCATATGCCATCACACCTGGCTCCCAAGAGTTCAGATAATGTAAGTCAGAGACTCTGCCACTGGGCTAGTCGGCTATGGATAGACTATGGACAGTCATCTAAATACTAAGTAAGAGGTGTCACCCCCTGGATCCACCAAATCCAGGTAAAGAAGACTTCCTGAGAAGGAAGAGGCCGGGACGCTAAAGGTCCACGCAGACCAGCCTTGCCTTCCAGAGACTTCAGGGACCAGCTTTCCGGCTCTGCTCTGGTTACAAAGCTAGAAGCCAGTGGGCACGCATTGGAAACTAAGGAATCCAAACAGAGACATCAAGCATTTGAAAAGTAACTAAAAGAAACACTAAAAGTAACAAGGAGTGAAATGACTAAAGTAACACCATTTTGTCCTGATCTTACTCGGGCTCCATTTTGTGTCTGCTTGAGCACTTTCCCAGCTCCTTCACCCTCCCCCCACCCCAACAACATTCACATCCGCCTTGGCAGCACATTTGGGACTTTCCATGGCTCAGATACATAACCAAAATATTTGCTGGTTGTATAGTCAAAACAAATGCAAACAAGCTCCCCTGACCCCGACGATGCGATGCCGTTGTGGTTTCTCTTTAGAAATGCTATACCCTGAGCAGAGAGAGTCTTTGGGGGCAAGAGCCTGCTCTTGGTTGCTGGCTTAATAAAGGACTGTAATTTGGCCTTATATATGTGTGGTGGTCTATAACGTCTCACCTGGACTGTAGCAGTAAAATATACCAAGAAGCTAAGAACCTGCACTGTACTCAAAATAAATAAGAGAACTTAAATGAACTGCTCAATTTCTTCAAGACTTCAATTTTCTTCAACCATTAAAATAATCTGTGTCACTGCCAACACTCATGAAGAGTAAATGAATTGATCAAGCATTCAACGTCCAGTAGAGCTTGTATCAGGATGTCAACGCTAAGGGGAAGGGGACCACATTCACAGGGCTTTGTCTAGAGAAACGGGGAACAACACATACAACACATGGGGATTGTAGCTCAAAGCTGTCAAGACTCTGAAGTGTTTTGAACTTCATCTTTTGTTATTTGCAGCATCGCCAGAAACTGGTTTAAGTTTGTTTTTTATTTTTTAAAGTTATCGTCAGGATTATTATAAAAAATAAGATGAAATTCTTCCAAATTTTAATTTGGGATGGAATCTTTTTGTTTGCTGAAAATTGTTACTTTCTTCTAGGAGGGAATTTGTTCTGAAGAAACAAAGTATTCTTTTGACAAACCTACATTTCTGGGAAAATTAATCTTTCCGACCCAGTTAACAGTCAAGCAATTAGTAACTTTTAGCATTTACTCCTTTTTTAAAAAAAAATCATATTTACCCTCTCTGTACATGTTTATATTTAGAAAAAAATTAAGAGTTGACTTTTCTCTTGCAGTGATTATAATTAAGCTTTGCCATGGGCCCATAACTCAATGCCGGATTTGTTGCTGTCTTTTACCTAAGGAAGAGCCCCCAAGGACGAGGTGATGTGGCTTCAAGAATAAAATAAAAGAGAAACATCCTTATCTCCATTGTTGGGAGGAAGAGGAGAGCCTCAGGGCAAAGTGCCTTCCGAGTCTGGCTGGCGGGCGGATGGGAACGACTACACCCCCTCGGCAGGCCTGGTCATGGGGCCGGTCGGAGCAGCGCAGGTTGCTGGATGCTAAATTTGAGGACTGAACACAAAGAATGAAAGCTTAATGGAGAAGCACATTGAAGCTCGGTTTTGCTTGCTTCTCTATTCTTCAGATTATCACCGTACTATTCAGAAAACATCGCCTTTAATGGCTTAGAAGATGCCACTTAAATCTTTTTTTTTTCCCTCCTCCTTCAGACGGCTGGGAAAAATTACTGACATTCCCACAAACACATTTGACAATGTTAAACAAGAACACTAATCTGTCTAATTGGTTAATCTTCATTCCACCTATAACCTTCTCTAATCTCCGCTGGCTCCCTCCCTTTTTTGAGGCCCTTTTATCTCGGTAAGCCGTCCGAACCAGAACCTTACTTTCTCTGTCCTCCATGATCCGAAAAGACAAACGCACCGCATCTCTTTCAGACCGACCTGTCCCATTTATGCGTTTTTATTAACATTCCAGGCGACCCCTTGGTTTTATTTCTGGGAGGTTCTGATGCACCCCGAAAAACGCTGCCTTAGCTAACCGCACCGCGGAGCTAGGGGCCACTCCCGTCCATCGCACCGAGGCCAACTGCGGGCTCGGAGAAGCGCACATCACGGCGCCGCAGTCCCAGGCCGCGCTCGCCCGCCCGCCGCTCCGGGCTGCGCCGTTCCTCCGAGCTCCCTGCGAGCTCCGCGGGAACCCCTGAAGGGCCCGCGGCGAGTCGGTCTCCCGGGCTGGGCCGAGGGGACGACGAGGGTGCCGCCCGTCTCCCCAGGGCTGCCGGGCGGGCGGGATTCGCGGGACCGCCGCTGCCGAGTGACCGACCGCCACGAAGCGCCCGCCACGTCAGGCCGACTTCACAGACCCGGCGCCGGCGGTGACGCAGCGGCGCGTCAGCCGGGACGTCAGTCCCGCAGGCCGTCCGCAGCCCGGCGCCCCGTTCGGCGACGCCCCGGCGCCCGGCCGGCCCTCAGGGAGGCGGACCCCGCGGCACGCACCTCGCCCGCGGTCGGGCTGGACTGGGCGGTGTCAGCGGAGGCCCTCGCTAGGCGCGTCCGCCGCGCGAGACCCGGGCAGCTGCGGCGCCGACGAGAGCGGCAGCGGGGACGTCCGCCATGGAGACCCGCTACAACCTGAAGAGCCCGGGTGAGCCGGGCTGGGGCGGCGGGCGGGCGGACGGGCGGGGGACCCGGGACTCAGAGCGCGGCGCCTCGGCCCGCTCGTGTCCGCCGGCCCTCGCGGCTGCTCCGGGCTCGCGCTTTACGCGAGGCCGCGGCCGGTCCGGGGGTGCAGGCCGCAGAGCGGGCGGCCGCTGCGGATCCCCCGATGCGCTGGCGCTCCTCCGCTCCTGGCCTCTTCCTCCCGGTGTCTGCGGAGCGAAGCAGGAGACAGCCGAGCCAAGGGCAGGTGCGAAGGCGACGACGGTCCGCACTACTGACCATCCCTGGCCGCATCTGCGTCCTTCGTGTCCCCTCCGCCTCTGCCGACGAACTTTTGTTAGGTGTTTGACTCACATTTGAAATATCCCATTTTTATTGTGGTTGAAATATCCAATTTCAGTATTTGGGGGAGAATTTATAGACGTAGAAAAAAAAAATATGTCCTGTAGCTAAACTAGTTGAGCTGTGCACTTGGGAATTAACCATGATTTGGGGGGGTTGATTGCTACTTTGAATTTCTTTCCTTCAGTTAATGCCCTCAGACAATCCTGGCCTCCAGTTATTTTCTGGTGCACTAAAAACAATGCCAAAAACAAAAAACAAAAAACCCATTATCAGTTGTCATATCTTTTAAGGCAGACGTAGCACAAATTACTGGAGCCTAAAAAATGTACTTTGATAATTTGTCAGGGGGAAAAAACTCCTCCCTGTTAGCTCTGAATAATAAGCCTCAGGGTATTGATGATCATTGAACTAGAACTCTCGTCACCGTTTGTTTTCTTTCCCACACTGCTTCTTAGTTTGGACTTAAGTCTGATATCTTTATGGGAAAGAGTTGGTATTGTGAATCTTTTTAAAAATATATATATATTTTAAATTTTTAGAATATATAAAGGAAAAGCCAGAGAATATTGGCTGAACAGAATGTTGTTAGCTTGAATGCTGATAAGTAAGTGGCCTTAGGGACCAGATGTAGAATTAGTCATTTCTACGGTGTTTGTTTAAAATTTGACCACGCCTGTGTAAGAATTATATGGCTGAATTTTAATGGGACATGTCTCTGTCTTCAGCCCATCACTTAAAACCTGAAGAGTTAAAAAAGGTCAGAGAAAGTAGAAATGCCTGGATTTTACCATTTTGATGCCAGAATGATTAAATTAGTTGGAATTTTGTTGTTGTTGTTTTGAGACAGTTTCTCTGTGTAGCTCTGGCTGTCCTGAAATTCACTCTGTAGACCAAGCTGGCCGAGATCCTCCTGCCCCTGCCTTCCCAGAACTGACATTAAAGGTGTTTGCCACCTAGCTAAATTTGTTGGACTTTTAAAATCAAACTGTGCAGTAAATTGTACAGTACTTAGTCACACCTAGAGCAGCAGAGGTCCTTAGGCAGATGTCCAGAGAATAATGCAGTGTGAAATGTTGTCAGGAAATTGTTCAATCTTTTTTTTTTTTTTAACAACTTCCTTTTATCTATCTTTTTATTTATGTGCATTTTTTTCCCTTGCATGTATGTCTGTGTGAGGATGTAAGATCCCCTGGAACTGGAGTTATAGACAGCTGTAAGCTACCATCTGGGTCAGTTTATAAGGTCTTCTGGAAGAGCTGGCAGTGCTCTTAACTTCTGAGACCTCACTTCAGCCCCAAATTTCTCCTTCTTGATAGGCTATTGTACCCAAGATTATGATAAAATTTAAGCAACTTTAGAAATTTAATACATTTCTAGATGGGTATGGTGATTTGTGCCTTTAATTCCTGCATTTGGGAGGTAGAGGTAGGCAGATCTCTGTGAGATCCAGTCTGATCTACTTAGTAAGTTAATAAATTTTGAAAGTAAGTTGGACTTCGGTTGACTCTTGTATCTGTTTACAAATTCTCTTCTCTAGGTGATGCTATTCTTTAAAAAGCTTTAAACTGTCTTCCCTGTTGATGTAGGTGATTTTGAGTTCGTAGAGAAGGTAGTTTCAATGAACTCTAGAAGTTGCCAAAGTGCCGAGAAGTCTGGTGATAATGCTTGCTTTGTTTTAGTCTCAAATCTTTGTTACTTGTAGATTACTGACTGTGAGAGGAAGTAATCGAAACATCTCATTTCCTGTCTGCTAGTGTTGGGTTATCTCAGAGATAAGGATGGGAAAATCTTGGAGGACACAATACAGACTATGGTTAACCGTTGTGTCCTGCATATGGTAACTTTGTTCCATCGTACCAGAAGCCTGGGAATTATCCTGTTCATCCTGTTGGTATCAACCGAAACTTCACACTAATCAGACTTTCCAGTGAACCCAGACCATATCAACTGGTCTGCATAGAATATGTGATTGAACATTTTTACAGATTTCCCACAGATCGAAAAGGTCTCTGTGAGTTGTAAAAACCAAATTCCTTGGTATCCCAACCTTCTTCAAACTCCTCTATTTCCCTCAGATATCCCATGGATTTATAGCATCCAGGGAGCTGCTGCCCTTCACGTGTTAGGCATCTGGTCTCCCACAGAGACACCTTTCACAGTGGTGCCAAGACAGTCTTCAGTCTTGGTCAGCTCCTTTACCTCTGCCCTGTGGTGAAGGTGTTACTGTGTCATCAAACAGATCCATTAAACAAACACTCACTAGATCTCTTCTCAAATTGACAGTGTTTGAGCAGCAATCATTTAGCAACAGTAAAGCTCAGAGTTAGGTTGGTTAGCTTGCTGGACAGGGCTGCTCAAGACTTAACCCTTGCTTTCCTTGCCAGCTCCTTCCCCTGCCTCTCTTTGGCTCTTTTGCATTTCCTCCTGACCCACTCTCCAGATGGTATGTCTCCATCCCTATCGGATCCTCTGTTTGGAATGCTTTCCACTGAGCCCATCTGAAATTCCTATTACTTCCTAAACTTCTCTAAGGTTCAGCCTTCTCAGCTCCCTTAGGCTAGGTAGTCCTTAACTTATTCATACCTGGTCAGTACTGTCACAGTGTCTTCAATTTTTTTTTCAAGTCTTCTAATTGCTATAAGCTTGTTAAGGCAAGAAGTTATTCTTTTTCTCTCTCCACTTAAACATTTTTCAAATGTGTATTGTTTGTTCATTTTGTTTTAATTATTTTACTTTATTTTTATGTGTAGGAATGTTTTGCCTGAATATGTCTGTGTACTAGTGTGAGCCTGGCGCTCATTAATGTCAGAAAAGGGCATTGGATCTCCTTGAACTGGATTAAGATCCTCCACGTGTTAGGAATCAAACTTGTGTCTTCTAGAAGAGTAGCCAGTGCTCCTAACTGCTGAGCCATCTCTCCAGCCCTTTGTTTTGTTTTGGTCTTATCATTTATTTATTTTGTGTGTGTGTGTGTGTGTGTGTGTGTGTGTCACTGTATAGAGATCAGACGACATCTCGCTGGAGTCAGTTCTCTCCTTTCATCATGTGGACTCAGGTTGTGTCTCGTGTTGTCAGGCTTGGTAGCATGTTGCCTACCTACTGAGCGTCTCTCCGGCCCATCCTTAATTTTTTTTATTTTTATTTTTAAAGTAAATACCTTTGCGGTGTCTTTGTAAACAGAAACAGTAGTTCTTAAACTTTTGCTGACATGTTCATTCTGAGGACAGGACAAGGTGGTTGAGAGTATATATCATTTGCGTTCCCAGGTAAGAATCTCTAGGTCACTGGCTCCTAAAATTCACCTTGTCTTTGCAACTGATAATATTGACATACTGACTTTATAAGATAAATTGATGTTTGGAAGACAATGACCTATTAAACAGCCTCTTTATTTTTATTTGTGGCCCTAAATTTAGTGTAAGTACAGTGAGCTAAGAGTAAATACGGGGCCCATGGAGCCCAAAGTCTTGATCCAGAGACCATGGCCTTCACAAAAGTAAGAGTAGGAATACAGCTGCCTTGTCTTCTCTGACTGATGTTTCCCCCCCAGTCAGAGAAAGAGAAAGGACTTAGGGTTGAAGCAGGAGATGGATGGACCCCCAGGAGGGACAGACTGTTCTAGCCCTAGTACTTTGACATTCTGTAAAGATATTTCTCTGTAGGAACCAGACTAATTTCTGTCTTGGTTGCTTTTCTGTTGCTGTGATAAAATCCTCTGACAGAAGCAACTGCAGGAAGAGGGTTTATTTTTGGCTCACAGTTCACGGTTACAGTCCATTGTAGCGGGGGAGGTGCGGCGGCAGGAGCTTGAGTCGTATTACATCAGAAGTCAAGTGCAGAAAGTAAGGGATGCTTATGCTAGCTTGCTTTCTCCTTTTTTACTTTTTAAATACAGTTTAGAATCCTAGCTTAGGGAATGGTGCCACCCACAGTGGGTGAGTCTTTCCATTTCAATAACCAGATCAAGATAATCTCTCATGGTCATAACCAGCAGCTTTTCTCTCAGGTGATTCCATACCTCATCAAAGTGACAGTTGAAATTGACCATCATAACACTGGGTTTTCAGCCCGACAGCACCTAGAATCACCTCAGAGATAGCCTCTGAGGATTTCCTGTGAGGGGATATATAGATGAAGTTAGTCTTCACTGTGGATGGCACTGTTCATGGTCTGAAGTTGCAGACTGAGATGAAAGCGCAGCATGAGCTGAGTGCTGCCCTCATCTCAGTGTTTCCAACTGACGATGCAGTGTAACCGGCTACCTGTTGTATGCTTTCCCCACCATGAGGAACTGGGAGCGAGGAGAAATCCTTCTCTATTGATTTTGTCAGGGTATTTATTAGTGACAGGAAAAGTACTACAAGAGGACTTCAGTCCTTTCCTTTATAAAAATCATTTGTACTGTCTGGTTTTATGTCAGCTTGACATGAACTAAAGTCATCAGAGCCGTAATTGAGAAAATGCCTCACGAGGATCGGTAGGGCTGCCTGCTTTGCGTTTGGTTGATTTTAAACTACTTGATTTTCTTTCAAGAGCTGGTACCCGACCTTTCTTCGCTCTGTCTACTCTCTGTTCCAGGCTGGCCTCGAACTCAGAGATCCACCAGCCTCTGCCACCTGAGAGCTGGGATTAAAGGCGTGCACCACCACACCTGGCTAGAAGTTTTTATTAGTCTGTGCTGATCACTTGGGAAGTATATCTTAACTGTCTCCACCTTATGGATTTTCTTTTAGCCGTTAAGCGATTGATGAAAGAAGCTGCAGAATTGAAAGATCCAACAGATCATTACCACGCTCAGCCTCTGGAGGTTAGTCTGCCTCTGTCCTCCTCAGGATCGCAGGACTACAGTATTAGGACGGCTTTAGAACTGTTTCCTTTGCTTGAGTACTTAATGATGTGTTTGTTTATTGATCTACTTTCTTCTGTTTCATGAGTGTTCCTTTCATCAGACTCCTTAGACAAAGCTGACTTAGGGACTCTGTAAGAGGGTTTCATATACTAACCTGGTGTTCAGTGCTGAGGGAGGGAGGGTAGTAGACAGAATGGCACACATGGTATAGTAAGAAGACTCCGATCCTTCGGGTCTCTGCAGCTGTCCTGGGCTCTTGTGTTTTCATCTGTGAAAGGAGGATGCTCAGTGGGTATGATCAGATTTCCCTTGTGATAGTGAAGACACACATGCTACAATGTGTAAGAACTTTGCAGTTAGAAAAGGAACTTGGTGACTGTATAATGACATATAGCCAGTCTGATAATATTCCTAATCGGTTATACGCAGGGAAGAATACTTTTTAAAAGTTTGTGATAAGGAACAAAATACCCATGAAAGGAGTTATAGAGACAAAGCTTGGAGCTAAAATGAAAGGATGGACTATCCAGAGACTACCCCACCCGGGGATCCATCCCATAATCAGCCACCAAACCCAGACACTATTGCATATGCCAGAAAGATTTTGCTGAAGGGACCCTGTTATAGCTGTCTCTTGTGAGGCTATGCCAGTGCCTGGCAAACACAGAAGTGGATGCTCACAGTCAGCTATTGGATGGATCACAGGACCCCCAATATAGGAGCTAGAGAAAGTATCCAAGGAGCTAAAGGGGTCTGTAACCCTATAGGTGCAACAACAATATGAACTAACCAGTACCTCCAGAGCTCATATCTCTAGCTGCATAGGTAGCAGAAGATGGCCTAGTCGGCCATCATTGGGAAGAGAGGCCCCTTGGTATTGCAAACTTTATATGCCCCAGTACAGGGGAACACCAGGGCCAAGAAGCAGGTGTGGGTGGGTAGGGGAGCAGGGCATAGGGAGGGTATAGGGAACTTTCAGGATAGCATTTGAAATGTATATAAAGAAAATATCTAATAAAAAAAAATAAATAGAATAAAAAAAATTTGTGAAAATAACTCAAATTTATACTGATGATTTGACTATATTTTCACTAATTAATAGTTTAATTCATCTTTTTTATGAATGTATAATAGGACTCAGACATTTTAAATTATTTAGTTTAAAAAGTTTTTAGCTTTTATAAGACATAAAATTTACATTAAATAATACATTTTACTTGTGACTTTTAAGGCATTTTGAGCACTAGAAACTATTACAGCACTATTAGAAAGCTTTTGATTTTCCTCATTTGACATTTTTAATGTTACTGTTGATTAAAAAAATGATAATACTTTTAAATGTTCTTGATCCTGTGGACTCTTGTTTTTGTTTAGGATAACCTTTTTGAATGGCACTTCACAGTTAGAGGGCCCCCAGATTCCGATTTTGATGGAGGAGTTTACCATGGACGCATAGTACTGCCACCAGAGTACCCCATGAAACCACCAAGCATTATCCTGCTAACAGTAAGAGCTCTTGGCTTTTTACAGTGCTTGCAGGTTAACTTTCCCAGCTGTCTGCAAATGTAGTCTGCTGCTTCATAAAAAATGAAGTAGACTATTATTCTGAGTTTTTCCCTGAGCCTGGGCCATAGACGTGTAATAGTTTTTCCTCAGAATAGTTCTGAGGCAGCTGATGCATCTGTGAAGTACTGGTGATGCCGGTGAGTGCATGTGTGTCGTAGCAGTGGGGTTAGGATTCGGTGAGTGCATGTGTGAGGATGCTGGGCGTGCTGCCGGCACAGGTGGGCCTGTTAATGCCCTCAGTCACACCAGCTTCAGTTTCTGTCCACCTTACTTTGTTTTCCCAAGTCCCCTCAAATTTATGCTGAATGTCTGTCTGACTGGGCTGACAGGAAAATTAAAGAGTCAGGATCCTGTATATAGATAGCTCTTAGGATAGGGCCTGCCACAGAAACCTTAATAAATGTTATTTCTGTTTCTATCTTAGAATTTGTTTGTTTGTTTTATTTTTATGTGAAAGACTATCGATATACTAACTCTTTTGATTGCTAAACTTTTCTTCCCTCACTTATGTTTAATTTTTCTCCTAACTGAAAAATGCAACATACACACATACACACACACACACACACACACACACACATACCACACATACACACCACACACACACATGCACACCCCACACAGACACACACCACACACACATACATCACACACACATGCACTCCTCACACAGACACACACCACACACACATGCACACACACACATACACACACACACACACACACACACACACACACACGAACCCAGAATAACCTTTTCATTGCTTAATTTTTCTCTTTGGTAACTTATCTCATTTAGGCTGTTGCAGTCATGTTTCACGGATGTTTTTTGTTAAAACATGCTTCTCTGAGAACTGCCACGGCTTCTTTGTCTTCACCTTGTTCCATCTAACTTTTATCTGATCTGAGGGGTAGCACTCTGTGAAACAAGGTGTGCATCCAAAGCGCACACTAGCACAGCTTAGCTGTACTTGGGAGGATGCAGACGGCCTTTGTTTTAGAGTCAACTGGCAGGGCTCTGACTAGTGTGTGCCCTTTCCATTGTAGCACATAGGTTAGATATTGTCTTTGAAGTTTAGTTTTTGTTTCTGTCAAATGGCATGTTGTTGTGGCACATACAGACACTTCCTAAAGTTCCTGGCATCTAGAAGCTGCTTAATAAGCACGAGACCTTACTGCTAATTGTTGATATTGGTATAAGGCTCCCACTGACACATTAACTGGGAGAAACAAGCAGCTGAATAAGGGCTGGTATGTGTGGGAGACCTGTGTGCATACATGTGTGAGTGTGTGTGTACACCTGTGTGTATGCATGCATGCATGTATGTGTGCATACATATATCTGTGTGTATGTGTGTCTGTACCTGTGTGTGTATATATGTTTTGTGCATGCATGTGTGCATGTATCTGTATGTGTGTGCACTTCTGTGTGCATGCATGTATCTGTGTGTGCATACATGACATTTGTGTGTGTGTGTGTGTGTGTATGCGCTAGTGCTGAGCAGTGGGCAACAGCTCTTTTCCAGTAGTTAACCAGTGGATCAAGTGGCTTTAGCACACTGGAAAGCAGCCCTGCCCTCCTTAGTGGTCAGTATTGCCTCCTCCTTCACTTCCTTCCCTAAAGTCACTTCCAACTTTGATTCAGCAAATGTTTATGGACCATGACCCCAGGATGTGGGTGAAGCAGGACGGAGTTAGCCTCCTCCTAGCAGAGTGATGGTTCTGACCACGTGCCTGCCTCTCCTCACCTTCTTCCTTAACGTTGTGGTACTTCTCCTGTTCAGGCTTGCAGCTGCTTTTCATGTGTGAGAATTAGCTTCATTGGTCACCTCTGAAAGGAAAGGTGCCAAGAGGCTGAGTCTTTTCCTGATATCAAAAATCACGATCCGTGTTCTTCCTCGATTGTGTTCTCTCTAATTTAGTGGCATCATCCTTCTGAAAAGCCACTCCTGTCTCATGCCACCTCCCCACACCTTTTTCACCAACTAGTCAGGTGACTCTGGCCTTAGGTTTAACCTGTCCTTAATGTGTCTTACCTTTCGGCAAGTCTAGATCTGTAGGAGGCACAGGGCACAGCATCAGTAAATCTCTCTATGCTAACTCTTTAGCACTGTCTCAGAAAGGTACTGATAAACCTTCTACAAACAGCCTTTATTATTTATTCAGCATTTAACATGTATTTTTGAATGTCTATAAGAGGACAAAAAACTACGTCTAAATATTTAAGAAGATAATATTATCTTTAAAATTATTATGCATAAATAAATATAAACTACATTCATGAAAAGGATAAGGCATTAAATGGACTTTTGCAGCTTTAAATTGTGTTCTTTGTTTCTAAGGCTAATGGACGATTTGAAGTAGGCAAGAAGATCTGTTTAAGCATCTCAGGACATCATCCTGAAACCTGGCAGCCTTCATGGAGCAGTGAGTATCAGCGAATACAAGTGCCAGTTACTAGTCAGTTTATAATAGTGAATTACAATACATTTTTGAGATTGACGATGTTTTTGGCTAATATGTGACACCACTGAGAAATTAACAAAAATACTTTTCATGTGTGGGCTTGTATATGACTTTAATAACCTGCTCTGAAACCCTTCAGATCTTTTCCAGAGCTAACCTAATTTCTCTTAAGGTTTTACTTTGTGTGTTTGTGCACCTTTGTGTGCAGATGTGTGTGAGACCAGCAGCTGTTATGGGGTGTCTTAATTCTCTTTATTTTTTGAGGCAAAGTCTCTAATTGAACCTGGAACTTGAACATTTTAAGACTTTGTGGCCAAGCAAGCCCTCCTGACTCTGTGTCCCTAGCATGGGTTGCAGTGTACACTGCTGTGTCTGCCTGTTTTCCTTTCTTATAACATACAGAAAGCATGAGAGTGTTCAAGACCAAGTGTGGGTCCCCGTGCTTGCTCTGCTCCTACCCAGCTCCGTCCACTGAATGGATGTTCACTTTCTGTTTCAGTAAGGACAGCCTTGCTGGCCATCATCGGGTTTATGCCGACTAAAGGAGAGGGGGCCATAGGTTCTCTAGATTACACACCCGAGGAGAGAAGAGCGCTTGCCAAAAAGTAAGTTCCTTGTTAGCGCCGAGTACTATCTGGTCAACAGTGTTAAGTCTCTTTCTCTGCTGTCACCTTGGCTAAGGATCCAGTCTTAGAATTGTAGAAATCCAGTTCTGCAGGTTTCCTTGGAGTGACCAGAATATAAAAATGGATCTCATGATTATTATTAAGGATTAGTCCCAGGGTTCCACCCCATGTGAGGCAGGTACTCTGAGCTGTATCACCAGCCCATCTCTCTCAGTCTTTTAAAAGCAGCTGATGGGCTGACCTGGGTTTGATTCCCAACACTCACATTGTAACTCTAGCCCCATAGGCTCCAACTAACTCCTCCTTCTGGTTTCTGCGGGTACAGGAACACATGAGATGCACAGACATACATACAGATAAAACATCCATACACATAAAAATAATAATAATTAAAAAAAGTGAAAAATTGTATAGAGATTTGTTTTCCTCCAGTTGGGAGCCATGTCTCCTGGAAAGCATTGCTGGCCCTTTGTCCCCTGTTAGCTGGCATCCAGGTAGGACAACCCAGAGCCATTACTTATATATAGCTGCCTGAAAGACCAATTCCTGGGCTCGTAAGTGAATCCACTCTATTTTTGTAGCCACTTATATAGCTTATAGCAGACATTAATAAATGATCTGGGATAAAAGAAAGGTTTTCCTTAAGTAGTGATGTAGTAATACTGCCTTTTCAGGGGGTTTTTCTTTTTGGTGTATTTTCATCTATAGATCATAATAATTCATTAAATTCAAAGTATCATTTCCGTTTGGTAGTACTGAGATAACGGAATCTGTTTTTTGAGACAGGGTCTCATGTGTAGCCCTGGCTGTCCCCTGTTTAGGCCTAGCTGGCCTCAAACTCACAAGTTCTGGAGTAAAGGTGTGTTAACACCTGGCTATAAACTCTATTTTTAATTGGCTTCTTTCCTATTTTACATGTTTCTGATAAGAGATAAAGGAAACTTTTCATAGACTTTGAATAGGCTCATGACCTGTATTCTTGAGGATAGTGTCATACAGTAATAAAGTTTACATAAATATGCTGTCACTGTAGGTCTGAAGCTTATCTTTCTTTAGGTAACTTATTTTTTAAAAATGGAGTCTAAGCTGTTTTTTCTTTTTTCTTTTTTTTTTTACACTCCAGATTTTATTCCCCTCCCGGTCCACCCTCCAGCTGTTCCACATCCCACACCTCCTCCTGCCTCCCTGTCTCCATGAGGATCCCTACCCCCACCCCCCACCTACCCCACCAGACCTCTAAACTCCCTGGGGCCTCCAGTCTCTTGCGGGTTAGGTGCATCTTCTCTGACTGAACGCAGATCCGCCATTCCTCGCTGTATATGTGTTGGGGGCCTCCTATCAGCTGGTGTATGCTGTCTGTTTGGTGGTCCAATGTTTGAGAGATCTCGGGGAATTCAGGTTAATTGAGACTGCTGGTCCTCCTACAGGGTCTCCCTCCTCCTCAGCTTCTTCCTGCTTTCCCCTAATTCAAGCACAGGGGTCAGCAGCTTCTGTCCATTGGTTGGGTGTGCAGATATCTGCATCTGACTCTTTCAGCTGCTTGTTGGGCCTTTCGGAGGGCAGTCATGATAGGTCCCTTTTTGTTATCACTCCATAGCCTCAGTAATAGTGTTAGGCCTTGAGACCTTCCCTTGAGCTGGATCCCACTTTGGGCCTGTCACTAGACCTTCTTTTTTTCAGGCTACTCTCCATTTCTATCCCTGTAATTCTATTAGACAGGAACAGTTATGGGTCAGAGTTGTGACTGTGGTATGGCAACCCCATCCCTCACTTGTCTTTCTGCTGGAGGTGGACTCTATAAGTTCCCACTCCCCACTGTAGGGCATTTCATCTAGGGTCCCTCCCTTTGAGTTCTGAGAGTCTCTCACCTCCCAGGTCTCTGGTGCATTCGGGAGGGACCCCCACTTCCTACCTTCCAAGGTTGCCTGTTTCCATTCTTTCTGCTGGCCCTAAGGGCTCAGTCCTTTTCCCTCACCTCAAAACTAATACTGCCTTAATTGTCTCACAGCCTATATATGAGTATACTATGACATCATTAAGTAGTCTTTTCTTTTAGTCATTTGGTATTTAAGTATCTTTTTTTTTTGAGACTTATTTTTGGTTTATATTTATGGGTGTCTTGTCTGCATATATGTGTATATTTCTGTGCATCGTGTGTGTGTGTGTGTGTGTGTGTGTGTGTGTGTGTGTGTGTGCAGTGCCTGTAAAGGTCCCAAAGGGCTCCCTTCACACTTAAACTACAGATGGTTGTTACCTGCTATGTGGGTTCTGGGAATTGGACACCATCTCTCTAATCCTTATTTGAGTATCTTCATAGAAGGGAATTAGTATTCCGCTGTTTGGTTTATGCTCATTGTACATTGTATCCTACCAGATCGCAAGATTTCTGTTGTGAAGGCTGTGGCTCTGCCATGAAGGATGTCCTGTTGCCATTAAAATCTGGAAGTGGTTCAAGCCAGGCTGACCAAGAAGCCAAAGAACTGGCCAGGCAGATTAGTTTTAAGGTACTGTAAATTCCTAAACAGATCCACTTAAGGAGCCTTTTGTGTTTACTGCTGAATTCTAGCAAAAAGGAAAGTCATGTGTTTCTAGTGAAATGAGATTTTCTGAGTAATGTTTTCTTACTACAAGACATAAGCGACACTGAGCAGAGCAGTTAAAACTAGACTGGCATATACGACTGCACTCGGAGTCAGCTTTGCAGCTCACTGGCTGTGTGCTCACGTGCCAGGCAGTACTTCACCACCACAGCCCTTACCCAGGTTCATCAGAGCCTGGACTTCCTTGTGGGAGTTTGTCAGGCTATGTTAGTTAACACGGATACCACATGTATTATAGCTGCATTTAGATCTATCCCTAGTACTTTCTAAATTCTAGTTCTTTTTAAACAAAGTAACCTCACCTCCAAGATGTTACTGCTGTTAACATTTTGGCAGTTTCCCCTTTCTCCTCTTTTTCTGCATATTTTACCCAAACATAAAATTTATATACTATTCTAATACTTTGAGTATTCACACTCATGTTTCTGTATTCCATTGAACCTGTGTGCTGCTGTCTCCTCTTCTTTCCGTTTCTGCCCTCTGCCTGTTTCTAGGTCCCGTTCTTGGGAGTTTTCCCTTTAGTTTTAGCGTAGTCCCTGGAGGAGGAAGTATAAATCCTGATGCTGCTCCTTCCTTTCCAGGACTCCTATTGTACTTAGATCTTTCCTCTGGAGACCTTAGGCTCAGATGTGTTTAGAATGTCATGATGTTTCAGATGTGAGGAACACATGCAGCTTATGCTGACAGTTACAGTAAATCTGGTCAGCCTGGGACTGTTGGCTATTGCTACAGTCCAGCTAGCCTGACGAGCCTAAACGTTGTCCAAGCTTTAGTTTGTGGAGGTTCTTAGAATTGCAGGTTGGGAATCATTGGCGTTGTTCCATAGTAGGTAGCAGCTCCCTCAGGATGCAGTGTCCAGTGGAGCAGATGCAAACATGCACGGAGCTTAACTGAGAGTGGACAGGAAAGGAGCAATACAAATGGATTCAGGAGAGGGAGTTAGCTGATTGTTAACACAGTTCTTATAACACTGCTCTTGGGTGTATCTTATTTATAGGCCGAAGTCAATTCATCTGGAAAGACTATCGCTGAATCAGACTTAAACCAGTGTTTCTCACTAAATGACTCACAAGACGATTTACCTACAACATTCCAGGGTGCTACAGCAAGCACATCGGTATGGCTCTTATCTTTTAATACACACCACACACACACACACACACACACACACACACCACAACCACATACACATGTATGTGTGCACACACACCACATACTACATACACACCACACTTCACAACCACACATACACACACCACAACCACATACACATGTATGTGAGCACACACACCACTTACTACACACACATCACACTTCACAAACACACACACACACACATATACACACTTTTTTGGATTAAGATAAGATCATAGATCAAATATTGAAAATTATGTTTTTCTTAGTAGTAGGATTTTAGCCCAGCTGCCCCATTAATTACATTATTTTGAACAAATCTTTTGGACTTCAGTTTTTTTGATTTTTGTTGTTGTTGTTATGTGGGGTTAGACAAAATAGTTTCTAGGTTCTGTTTTTATTTCAGAATGCTGTGACTTCTTTTAAAGTCAGTGCTAACATTGTGCTAGCCTAGATAAAACATGCATATTAATAACTCTAATAGATACTAGGCACTGGCGAGAATTCCCTGAGCCACAGTCTTGTGTTGCTTAGATAGGCCTAGTAGTCTAGTGACACATGCTCTCTAAGTGTACATTCAGTCCGGGT
Organism: Mus musculus; assembly: GCF_000001635.26. NCBI lineage: Eukaryota > Metazoa > Chordata > Mammalia > Rodentia > Muridae > Mus > Mus musculus. Next base: position 33,045,805 of record NC_000070.6, read on the forward strand.
TTAGTGAAGTCAGCAGTGTTGCCCCTCAGGCACACTGACTGTCCTGAGCACCCTGCAGTATGCATGCAGCCGGCCGGCAGCTCTGTGGAGAAGCATAGACACAGAGATTAAACTCTGTGCACACAGCCCTGTTGAACTGCTGCCGGTGTGGAGTCAGTGGCCGGGAATTGTTAGATGACAGAGTGAGTGTCTGAGGATAGCTCTGCTCTGACCAATCGCTTCAAAAAGTGGGTCAGCACAGGAAATGGGAGAGACCGATCACAAATAGTACTGGATTGGTGCTAACTAGAGAGGATTGTGAGGGGAAATGACTTAACAAGACGATCTTACTGTTTTGGAGTCCGTTTTGTTATAGCTTATTTGACTGGGAAACCACATCTTCTATCTCCCGCTCTGCTTCATAGAAGATGTTTATTGATTTAGTGAGGGAGTTGTGCACTTGCTACTATGTAAGTGCAGAGCGCAGAGGACAGCTTGCAGGTATCAACTCTCCATCCTGTGGGACGTGGCACTGAACTTAGGGCATCAGGCTTGGCAGCAAGCACCTTTATGCAACTAATCCACTTCACTGGCCTTATAGGACTTCAAAAGTCAGAAAACTGAAAAAGAAAATGTATCTACTATAAAGTGGGACTAAATAGCTTTGAGTTGCTTTCTTTCAGGGAGTAAGATAGATACATCAATATTCTTTAAATCTACCTTGTTACATATTCCAGTTATTTTAGTGATCATTTATTTTGTCATTAATTGTCTATGACTTTGTGCTTTTATAGAGTAAGTGGTCTAGGAAACTACCTGATGATAACTTGTGTTTACCAGTCTTACCAGTTTCCTGGGCCCACCCAGCGACTGAGATTCTAAAAAGCATTCCAGGATGGCCCAGTGGGTAAAGGCATTTGCCACACCAGTCTGACACCCTGAGTTCAGTCCTTGGAACCCATGTAAAGGTGGAAAGGACTGACTTGACAAGTTGTCCTCTTGGCCTCCCCAAGTATGACATGGCACATGCACCCACATATATCATGTGTATGCTCACCCGCAGCAAATAAGTAAACATCTAAGAGCATTCTACTTAAAAGCAAACAAAATTCACTCACTTTTGGTTGTTCTAGTTAGTATGCAAATCTTGCTATATATTGCTAGGCACATATCTATAACTATAATTATTTTAGCCAGTTATACAAAAGGCATCCTAAATATAGAAACCTAAATAAAACATTATATAAGCCCTCTGTGAGGGGGAGGGGGGTATAGTCCTGGGTGTCCTGGAACTTGCTTTGTAAACAGGCTGGCTTCAAACTCATGAAAATCCGCCTGCCTCTGCCTACTGAGTACTGGGATTAAAAGCGTGTGCCACCACTGCCCAATTTAATTAAATATTGGGCATCAATTGATTAATTAATTAATTTTGTACCAGAATCAAACCTAGAGTTTTGTTTGTGCTAGGTTATTCAATTTCTCTTTTAAAGACATGGTTTTGCTATGTTGTCCAAGTTAACCTTGAATTTACCAGTTCTCCTGCTTCAGCCTCCCAAGTGCTGAGATTACGAACATGTTTAAAGGGTTGTTTTCTAAATGTATTAATCATACTAATAAGGAGGCTAAGAATCACTCTAAGTAAGTTCACAACATAGCTTTTGAGTCTAAATCTGATTGCCTTGAAAAGTATATCTTTGTCTTTTTAAATAGACTGTTTCTTACATTTGCAGTTCTTAAAGGAATTTTTTTTCTAAGATTTATTTTTATTTATGTGAGTACACTGTAGATGTCTTCAGACACACCAGAAGAGGGCATTGGATCCCATTACAGATGGTTGTGAGCTATCATGTGGTTGCTGGGATTTGAACTCAGGACCTCTGGGAGAGCAGTCAGTGCCTTAACCGCTGAGCCATCTCTCCAGCCCCCGAAAAGGATATGTTAATAGTAACAATATTAGTAATGATTAACATTTACTGTCATTGTTTATCATAAGCACTTTATGTCATTAATCCATTTAATCCTCACAACTGCTGAATTAGATATTATCTGCATTGTACAGATGAGGGAGCTGAGACTTAGGCTAAATAACTGGCTTAGGAACACACATCTAGTAGGCAAAGCCAGACTAGAAATAATAAAGGCTCATTGTATTGTTAATTTTAGGGGCAGGATAATCTCCCCTCAAACTAAGGAAAAAATAACACACTCAATACAAACTTTGCTATCAGTCAATCTCTTAGACTATAGTGATCTCATCGGCATGTTTTTTCCTTGAGAACCTGTTCCTCCATGGGTATGGTGGCACCGGGACGGGGGATGAGGCAAGAGGCTCACAAGAGGATGCTGAAATTAGACTGTACTGTTTCTTTATTGGCTACTGTAACAAGTTCTCTGGTTGAATGTTGGCTCACTCAGTATGTGGCATGTGATAGCAGGGGGCCTCATATACCATACAACTTTCTGTATCTGTGCTCTTCAATGGACAGACTGTCCCTTGGAGTCTACATTGTACAAGTCTAAGTTTATGCAGCTGATAATTTAGCATTAGTACTATTTTAACCCAAACTCAACAGTAGTTTCTTCATACCTTTGTATTATGGGTTAACCAAATTTAAGAAACTTAAAAGAATCATTTTAAGAAATTTAGATTATCTAAGCTTTTTTCCTATGCTAGGGACCAAACTCAGGGTTTTGTGGATGCTATGAACATGCTCTGCCATCAAGGGACATCCCCACACCTTTGTATTTTGAGATGAAGTAGTCTTATGTAGCCCAGGCTGGCCTTGGTTTCACCATCTTGTCTTCACTCTTTGAGTGCAGCTATTACAGGTGGGATCTCCCACACCCAGTTAAAATGTTGATGTTGAAATGAATGTCAAGGTTCAAGTGGACATTTTGCAAGTAACTGAGATCAACAGTTCCCTCATGTTTAAAGCTGTTGCCAGCACAAAGCTTATAGTTTTAATGATTTGGGTTATTTATTTTAAATGTTTGCATTTCTCTATTGGAAAGTATTTGAAATGTCTTGTATGTAACTCATACTAAGACATTTCATTCCTATTTATTGTTTTAAAGAATAAACATGTTCTAATGGAAAAGCTGTTCTTAGTGAAAGAGTTAAAAGCCATTGATGCAGTCAAGGCAGGTTAAGGAGTCTGTGTGTATGTAGTTTTATGTTTTATGGCTTCCTTGAATGTTCTACTGCTAGTTTTAATATCTCCAGGGCAAACTTGAGATTTTGAAACCTTTGTGTCACATTATGACTGTCCCCTGACTGAGCCAGTCATTGTGGCAACTGGAAGACGCTGTCACTGGGGCCATGGGGCAGCCACGTACACAGTGGAGCACACTGGGGTACTCATGGTCCAGGCGGCTCTCACAGCATAAGGTACTGAGTACTGGGTAAAAGATACTGTAGACTTGGGTTTTAGTTCACTGGACTCTGGAAAAGGGTAAGCTGTGTCTGAAAACAAGCACATTTTACAATACCGATATGAAAAACTTATGGCTTAAAACTATTTCCTTATTGTTGTTGGTGAAGGAGTGTCAGTGTGGTAAGGTAATACTGAAGAATCAGTATCCCTCAGGATCTTCTGAAAGAAGAATCGTGCCCAGATGCTGAGCGGAAACTGCTGTCCCTGTGTCTACCAACTGGAGAGAAACAGCCACACCAGGCCTCTGGCTGCTGGGAAATGGGCTCCTCCACCTCACAGAGCTCAGGATAAGCTGGGTTTCTGGCTTATTCATCAGGATTGCTTCCTAGTCTCCGAATTCAGATGGTTCTAGTTAAATTTGCCTTAGTCATATTTAATACTCTAGGTATTCTCAAACTGTTAACAAGTGCATGAACAACTTTTTTGGGGGCCGATTTCAAACAGATTTTCTTATCATTTCTTAGTATGGCGCCCAGAATCCATCAGGAGCACCCTTGCCACAACCTACCCAGCCAGCTCCTAAGAATACCTCCATGAGCCCTCGGCAGCGCAGAGCCCAGCAACAGAGTCAGAGAAGGCCATCCACTTCCCCCGATGTGCTCCAAGGCCAGCCACCAAGAGCCCACCACACAGAGCACGGCGGGTCCGCCATGCTGATCATCATCCTGACTTTAGCATTGGCGGCTCTTATATTCCGACGAATATATCTGGCCAATGAGTACATATTTGACTTTGAGTTATAATGCTGGTTTGTGACTTAAGAGCTGTGACTCAGTTGCTTCATTAAACATTCTGCATTGGGTATAACCTAAGGATTGTTTACAAAAAGATTATTTTGTATTTACCCTCCATTACTTTTTTATTGTTATAAATTCATTTGCTATAAGTAGACATTCAGGCTGTGGTCCAAAAGTTTGTCCTGCCTAGGTTATGGACTGGAAGCCATAGTTCCTTGTCTTACTGTTTAATCTACGTCACAAACAAGTAACTTATTGTGGTTGCTCACAGCCAAGCTGCTTTTCTATGTAGTCCTTTGCATTTTCAGATAAAAGAAGGTGTTTCCACATTGGAGTATTACTGGGTACTCAGTCTCCCTTGCTGAGTACTGTCTTTAGTTATATAGACCAAGAGGGATGAAGGATGGGGGAGGGGCACTGCTCACTAGCTTCTTGAGAAGTGTCATTTATAGTAGAGACAGGGGAGTGCCCACTCTGTGAACTTTGTATTTGAAACTTTGTGTGGTGAGAATAATTTTATTTTAGACATTCATGAAGATCTTTGTTATATTTTTGTTTTTGGATATTACTTGAAGAGGAAAGACTTTGTAGCCACTTTGGTATGCACCATCTCCAATATGCACACAAATGAAAAGAAAGCGGGCTTTCATAACCTGTCTCAAGGAAGGAAGGGTCCAAGCCAGAAGTTGTTTTATTTTTCTTTTACAAGTAGGTAAGGAGATCTTAAAGTTTGAGTCTTTACTTTCATTTGTACATGGTTTGAATTATATGCCCAGCTCATAATCACTATAGCTTTTCATTATTCCAGAAATATGCTTAGTATTCAGATTTTAATAGAAAAACTCAGGGCCCAAATAACAGTGATAGATTAACCACAACAAACCTTTACTTAGAATTGTTCACTAGTCAAGGCCTAAGAAAAATTTCATGAAAAGTCTATCTTTGCCTTGGCGCCAGCAAGTCCCCCCATGCTGACGCGTGTAGCTCTGTCATCTCAGTGACTAGTGAGACTGCTTAGGACAACGTCGTCGTCAGCATGCTCCCTCAGCAACCTTGAGGGCACTGTCGAGGGCCCCACATTGCCCATTTGACTGGAAAATATAGGCAGTCCCCAGCTTTTAAATATATCATGCTCTCAAAGCCCATTTAGAAGTTTTTGTTTTGTTTTTGTTTTTAAGGACAACTGAATATAAATGGTGTTTGGGTTCTAGCTCAGTCCACAACGGTCAGTTCATATGTCTTTTAAGTATATGTGGGAGGGGAGTTGTAAAGTCCTCATGGTGTTTTAACTAAATATAATTATGGGCAAGAAAAAAACAGCTCACAAAATCATTCTAAAGGTGAGCTTAATTTTCACTCCTGTCATGTGATGTTGTGGTCTGTTACCACTGAAGATAATTTTCATTTGTATTTGGTAGTCAGGTTTTGTTGTTACTGTTGTTATCCCAACACCTAAAGTTTTAAAAGGCACTGAGTGCTAGACGATAATCTCCCAGTTTAATAGAGTAGATTTTATAGTTATTTAAGGATTGTTTATTGATGAGGTTGGTAAAATCTAGAAAGGCCAAGGACTTTGTGAAGACTTCATGTAAGGAAGACTATAGGTTACCATTTTAAAAATAATGTTCTTGCTTTGAAAAAGTATATTTTGAGGTCTTAGTTTATAATATGAGAAACTTGGGGTCCATGATCTAGTAAGAAGTCAGTAAGCCAATGGGAAGCCTGGGTGGCCTTCCCACTTAGGAGAAGAACCCTGATGGTGTGCCCCAGGCCGAGATGGCTTGTGTGCTAGAGCAGTCCTCCCCAAGTCAGGCCCGGCTAGCCTTGGGGCTCTGCCATCTTGCTGTGTCCACATGGACCCCTGTGCCAGGTGGCGAGGGTTGTTCCAAGATCTTATCCACCCCCTCACTTTTGCTAACTGGCTACCTCCTTACGTGTGTTGGTATTTTTTAGCACCTGATACACATATCAAAGTGGTACATTTTGCTTTTACCCCTGATATGCTATTTAAAAATTGTCCTCCAACCCCCACCTTGGAGCTAGTGAGCTCCTAGAAAGGGCCTCTGTTGTCAGAGCCTCAGGTTAACTCCCTAGATCCAGTATAAGGCACAAACCAGGGAGAAACTGGTAGGTAGTCTTCAATCCTTGTTTCCCCAGTTCTCAGAGTTCAGAACTCAAGGCTTCTTCACTGATCAGCATAGCACATGAGTACACATCAAATTAGTTCAAATAGCATGCTTGAAAAAAATCTGCCTGTTTTGCTTGTAGCAGTCTGGCCCATGAGCCAACCGAACCTTCTGTACGTGGGTGGGGCTTTGATGTAGCACTTTACATTTCCCTGCTGCTGCTGTTGTTTATTCTACTGAAATAAATGCTTTCACCAAGCTGCTTGGTGAATTTAAAAACTAAGTTATTTACTGGTGTTACTATGAAAATGGCAACTTTCCCTATTTCAGAGAATAAGATCTCTGCTTATTCAGCTTCGGTTTATGAAGAAACACTGTGGTATCTTGAGATTGCTCACTTTTATAGCCCAGAATTTCCAACCTCACATACCTGTTCTGACAAGGCCTTAGGATGACGTGCAAAGCAGCCTACATCACTCTATGGCCTGCGAGTATGTATGTATCAAGCGTATCGTAGTGACCCTCAGAGTGACTCCCTGAGGCCGTGTGAACAAATGTCTATTCACCTCAAACAGGGCATTACCCACAGTCCAAGAACCAGTTCACCCAAGGCTATGGCAGTGGACCAGTGAGCTTATTGGGGTTACTTACAACAGGAGCATGAGTGAATTGAAGGTGGTATCATCCGGGGAAAAGCCTACCTCAGCCTGGGCGATGACCAATGACTCAGGGAACAGCAGCTCTGCTGCATGACTGACAGGCAGCTCAGCCTATTAGAGTCTCTCCCTGAGTGGGTGGTGCTTCTTTGGGATGCGGCTTGTGAAACTTGTTTTGGGAGCTTCCTTACCCTTGCAGGTTTCCTTTCCTTCCCGAGTCTTATATGCCCCTGCCCTCTCCCCATTCTTCCCTCTAAACGAGGATTTCAGTTAGAGCCTTCCAGCTGTGCTACACTGGCTGGCCAAGAGTAATGATACTCACCTGAGCCATTGAAACTGGCAGGAAGCTGTTCAACCCAAAAGCTGAGTGCCTTTTGAACAGGTGTTTTCAGAACTTGTCTGAGCTGCCCAATAAAACCAGTGACTGCACTCAGACCTCATTTTTAACCGGAGGTGGTTGTATTTGCTACCCAATCTTACTCCGTGTCCATATTTGAGTACCATGTCTGGATCTTTCCATTTTTCCTTGTGGTTTTCACCACCACTTTCATTAGTCACTGTCTAATTTGCACAGTCACCTCTGGATCTCCCCCAGACTTGTGCCTTTTTTTTTTTTTTAATACAAACAATCAGTCTTAAGTATACCTGCTTCTGCCTTCTGCCTCACCTCTATCAAAATGGCAGCAGGGCATGGTGGCACATACCTGTAATCAGCAGGCAGGTGGGTCATTGTGAATTTCTGACAGCCTAGGCAACATAGCAAGTTCAAGCTATCCAGGGCTGCGTCGTGAGACCCTGTCTCAAACAACAACAAAAACCTAATAAATTATTATTATTATTTTAACTAGGCAAAGAATTTTATTAACCTTTTCCAGCCTTTCCCAGGCTTCTTCAGCTTAATTTGCTGCAAAGAATGAATTAGGTATAAGCAAAAACTGAAAAGAGCGGCAGTGTTCAGCGGGCTTGGGCTTAAAAATATTAGAGATCTAGATTTTATCAGCTCCATAATAAACAAAAAAGAAATTTAAGAAGCAGTCATGATATAAAATAGCAGCTCCTGTAACTTGTGCAAGGGTCGCCTTCTTCAGAGGTTGCTGCAGTTCAGTTTGCTTTGTTCTTAGAAGCCTCATCAGAATTCTCCAGCAGACCTGGAACTGCATCCTCCTCCTCCTCTCCAGGAGCAAGTGGTGCTTTCCATCCACAGACTGTCTGGGCAGAGCTTAAAAGAGTCAGACCGTCTGCACCCAGCTGGTTTCAGATGCTGGGAAGCATGGCTATCAACTGCTTCGTCTCAGCGTGGCCTGTAATGGTGAAGGTGTTTGCTGCCATGGATGCCTGAACTTTAGGGTTGTTAAAATGGATCCCTGTTCCTTGGTTGTAAACATGGTCACCTCTTCAATACCAGAGATGTTGTTTACCCCTAACTTTTCTAAGGAGAGCTGCAGTCTTTTATTGTTTGCTGTGGCTGTTCTGTGAACCACCTTCTTGTTTCCACGAGCGGTTCCTTTCCCACCAATGCCCACTTGTGCCTGCAGCTTGGCGAGTTTTCTTTCATCTTGTCGGAGTGGAAATGGAGCTGAAAGGGGAACTAAGGTTCACGCTTGCTCAGGGGGTCTTGGGCACTCAGGCAGACCAGCTGAGATAAGGCACACACACAGGGACACAGGATGGCAGCTAGAGGCCTAATACAATTCAATACTAAAAAGAGCTAGCTTTATTTAACATGGACAACAGATTTGAAGCTGGGCATGGTGGCACACACTTGTAAGTCCAGTATGTGGGAGATAGAGACAGAGGAGGACTGGAAGTTTTGAAGTCCTTGACTATGTGGTGAGATTGAAACTAGCACAAGCCAGATGAGACCCTGCAGAGAAGGAAGTGGAACAAAGCAAACCCAACAGATTTGACTAGCCATCTCTCCAGAAATATCTGGATGGCCTATGTGAATGTAAAGGAAAGCTCAATATCAGTAGCTGTTGGGAAAGCTGTACCCCAAAACTACACTAAGGTGCCACAAGCCAAGCTAGGGCACTCATAACTAGACAAACTCCCTGTGATCCTAGCACTTGGGAAGTTGAGGCCTGTTTGTGCTATAAAGTAAAACCTTATCTTAAAAGTAGGGACTGGGTTTGGAGAGAGAGGGAGAGAGAGAGGGGGAAAGAGGGAGGGAGAGAGAGAGACACAGAGAGAGAGAGAGAACGAGAACTTGTTGCCCTGGCCGAGAACCTGTGTATGGTTCTCAGTACTCAGGTAATAACTTTCTCTAACTCCAGTTCCAGGGCATCTGATGCCCTTTTCTGACCTCCTTGGGCACAAAGCATAAACTGTGCATATTCATACATGCAGGCAAAAATACTTATAAATTAGAAAAAAGCCAGATGACTTTTGGAAAAACTGTGAAGAAATTGGAACCACATTTCAGAGGTTCTTAGAAAGGAGGGTACCAGTGAAAGAAGAGGACATACACAAACAACGGCTTCTCCAGAGCCATTCACGCTCAGGTGTCTTTACAACGGGTACACGTAGGGTTTTGGCAACTAAAGTTCTATCTGTAAGGTGGCAAAGAAAGCCCTTCCCCTTTCGTTACCCAGTGAGTGAAGCATAAAAGGTTAAAAGGTAGAGGCCTTCATTCTGTAAGCGGGTGTAAGGTGGATTCATGGGGTCATTGCTCAGGTGAGACGCTTGCCTGCTTCTAGAAACCCAAGGTTAGAGAGCACACTGGCCCCATATCTGCAGTGTGTTCCCTGTCCTTGGTGAGACATCTTTGGGAAGCACCTCTTGTCCCTAAGTGAAAGCTTTGGGCTTTACCAGTGTCTCTGAAGTTTTCTCACTCCACCAACAGACAGGCAAGCCAGACTTTTCTCGTGCTTTCCCGCCCACACCCCCATCATTTTCCCTGTCTTTCTATTGTCTATGGAAGCATCAAATGCTCACTGCACGGCAGTCCTGACTTACTGCCCGCTTCCTCTTTTTCGCCTTCTCTTGGGGAGATCCCTCATCAGAGAGGTCTAACATTTGGGTTCAAGTACACCAGGATAGATTTTTGGGGGTTTTATGGAGTTGATGAGAAAAGTTATTAATGGCAGGTAACAGCACAGTAGGGGCTCTGAAGAAAGTCTGGTCCCCAGCACCAGAGACAGAAGGTATGGCAGGGTTCCTGAAGAGAGGAATCAGGGCCCATGTGGCAGAGTCTGGGGTCCTTTCTTAAACAGCTCTCTGAGAAAAGGTGTGTGATGGTGGTGATAAGGGTTTACAACCTGCAGTCAGGATCCCTGACCCTACAGAAGGCAGGGAAGCAGGTGGGGACAGAATGGTCACCAATGCCTCCTTTGATGTAAATTCACTCCCCATGATGAGTAACCCTGGCACCTGAGACTGTGTTCACTAGAGTCACAGAAAATGTTCTTGTGTGGAGGTACACAGTAAATGTGATATATTGTCTTTTAATCTGAGGGTTAAATAAGAAAAGGAGAACTTCCCTTAGAGAAGACACCATTTGGTAACTGTCTCTCCTGCATGAGCAGCTCCTGAAATAAAGGCAATTCACTTAAAAGTTTCATTTTTTTCCCTAGAAACTGTCTCTCTGGATTTGCTAATGGCATAAGGCCAGGTTCTCAACAATCAGGTGAGACCCAGGGCCCATGTATTAGGAATAAACCACACCAGACTTCCCACTTGCTTGCTGGAGTTTCACAGCAGTGCAGCCTTCTCTATGCAAAAGTTAAACTTGCCTTGCTGAAACACTTGGCATTGGGTGTCAGTCTGCCTGGCACCCCAGATGCATGTCTAACATTCCAGAAGGTGCTTGTTGATGTCTGTGAGGGGGAAAGGACACTGCAGGCTAGGCAGCAGTGTAGTGTAGAGTCCAGTGCTATGTATCTTATGAGCAAGCTTGCCTCCATCTTGGGCTTGAAAGCCATCTTACAAATAAAGACAAACTAGACTCGTTCCTGTTTATTAGTAAATCTGTTTCTCAAGGATTGGGCTGTGCCCCACCTGAAACCCTGCAAATGGTTCTGTACTGCCTGTTCCAGGAAACAGCAACCAGTGCTTTGTTTCAAAAGTTTATTGCAAGCACCTGCTGTCATGACCAACTCATCATGCTGCTCCTGTAACTCTGCCTATTTGTCACCCAAGTCCCCTCATTTGGAAGCCCCCTACCTACCCCTGAGCTATAAAAACCCTTATCTTGCCCATGTCCAATGCTGACCTCTTGAATCCTGCTTTAGGGAGAGGGTGTGTATATGAACAAAAAAATATTGTTTACCAGTTGGGGTGACCCTTTAATCCCAGCACTTGGGAGAAGAGGCAAGTGGATCTCTGTGGGTTCAAAGCCAAGCTTAGTCTACAATGTGAGTCCAGGACAGCCACAGCTTGTTACACAGAGAAACCCTGTCCATAAAAACAAAACAAAACCCAAAAATTTTGCTTTAATTATTTTGGCCATGATCATTTGGGTCGATGGTCTTTCTCCTTGAATCTTTGGGAATAACATTTGGAGACTCTAGTGAGATGAAGATACAAACTTAGAAATTGAGAAGCCAGACCCTCCCCTCCAGCTCTCTGGGACCGAAGAGGTGCTCCCTTCAATGTGCACACCTTGGAGACACGCCTAGGATGTGCCTTTGGTATGGTGAACTGCCCAAGTGGCTGTATCAAAAAGAGTGTCAACTCTCTTCTCTTCTCTTCTCTTCTCTTCTCTTCTCTTCTCTTCTCTTCTCTTCTCTTCTCTTCTCTTCTCTTCTCTTCTCTTCTCTTCTCCTCTCTTCTCTTCTCCTCTTCTGCCTCTCCCCTCCCCTCCCTCCCTTCCCCCTCCCCTCCCTTCTCTTCCCCTCCCCTCCCCTCCCCCTCCCCTCCCTTCCCTTCCCCTCTCCTCCCCTCCCCTTCCCTCCCCCCCTCTCTCTCCCTTCTCTTTCCACCACTACTTTGCCCCCCCTCAATAAACCTCACGTGGAACTGTTTTTGTTTTTTGTTTTTTGTTTGTTTGTTTGTTTGTTTTTTTTAAAGAGCGTCAAGCATGGGTTTATGAAGGCCTCCTCTAGTAATTCGGTGATATTCTGACATCTGGTTCTGTGGGATCCCAATCTGGGGAATTCTGATAAAATTCCTTAGTCCAGGGCAACGATCAAGAAGTCACAGTTACCCAGCTTGTTACTTGGGAGTTTGGACAGAGCCACAAGTTTTTGTTGTTAGTTAGTTTGTTTGTTTGTTTGTTTTTCTGACCCTCCTTGGGACCCTAGGGATGCCCTGGTGAGACTGGGAGCCAAGAAATTGGAGAGGTCTGGCATCTGAGCACCCGGGGCAGGGGTTCAATGCTTAGGCTGCACACCAGAGCAGAGGAACACTAAGGACCTTCCGTGATACCGGGAGCCAAGCACGGGATAGGCCTAGCACGGACATCAGGCGTTCCTGGGGCTGAGATGGAAATCTGAGAGGCCTGGCCTAGCAGCTGGGGGAAACCCGGCACTTCTAGTGGGTTCCAAGTGCCTGGCTTGTGCTAGAAGGCAATTGTGGAAAAGCCACCTAGTTCTTAAGATTTCTTTGGTCGAACTGGTGAATCTTTGAATTGCCCAGCCTGTCATTGTCCCTGGTGTTGTATTGGTCTCATGCTTGTTGTCTCTGTATCTTGTATGTATTTCTGTGTTCCCGCAGAATCTTCTCCAGTTACAGGAGAATTTAGGAGTCAGTCCAAGCTCTAGCTGCAGCTGCGCCTACGCCTCTGGGCTGGGACAATTTGTACAAGTCCTCCTCCAACCCAAGGCACAAATCTGCTGCTGCTGGCCAAGGCTGCTTTGATAGCCTGGCTGAAAATTCCTTGCCTCTGAGCTTTCTGGCCACTGGATTCAGTTCAGCAGGATTCAAATGTCTTTTGGGTATAAATAGTGTGTGTGTGTGTGTGTGTGTGTGTATGTGTGTGTGAGAGAGAGTGTGTGTGTCTGTGTGTGTGTGTATGTGTGTGTGTATGTGTGTGTGTATGTGTGTGTGTGTGTCTGTGTGTGTGTGTGTCTGTGTGTGTCTATGTGTGTGTGTGTCTATGTGTGTGTGTATGTGTGTGTGTGTGTGTGTGTGTATGCGTTGTTCTGCTGAATTGAAAAGTTGAGTCTGGAGTTCTGAAGTTTCTGTCTTCTGTCAGGTGAGCCACATGACTTTGTAAGAGAGAGAGAGAAAAAAAATAGCAAGGCAAAGTGGCTGAAAAATTAGAATATTGATTTCATCTGTCTCAAACTTCTCTAAGATTAAACCTTATCTCACAATTTGTTAAGACTTTTATGGTTAGTTTCTGTACTTCAGGATTTATGTTTATTGGGTAAGGTTAAAAATATGTAGAATCTGTAAGAAAAATTGACTTAAAACTTATAACACAGGGTTACTTAGCTAAAAATTTATACGTAGGTAACCTTTTAGGCTGTAAAACTCAGCACATAGCACCACATGACAAATCAAAAACAAAGATTTAGTCCATCAAAGTCAATATTTCTGGGCAAGTCTCCAGATGTGCCAAACATGCGTTTTAACCCTGGAAGCTCCACTTCTAGGGAACACTGTTCTTGTGAACTGTTATGTCAACCCAAAACATGGTTTCTGTGTTTAAAGGCTCACCCTGAGGAAAGCTCAGGGCTACTGGAATCCCAGATACCCAGTATAATTGCTGGCCAACTAAAGCAAGGGCCACAACTTTAAACACCAGAAACTGGGATATCCCTGTTTTTATGACGTGGCAGTCTGACATAGATCCTATAGGGTGTCTCTCCTTACCTAAGGTCCACTCGGGCTAACAGGGGCTGACTGAATGAAGTTTGTCTACCTAACTTTCTTAAGCTTTAGCGACCTTGATAAACTGAGTCATACAAGAAACTACAATATTCTATGAAAGAACCAGGAAAGTAAAATTGTCAGTTTCTCTATGGACTGCATTGATGATTTATAGTTTTATTTTGATAAGTTTTGCTTAGCCTCCTGTATATGTTTTCAAGGTTAAACCTAAAACAAGTAAGGTTTATTTAAAGTTAGGTATTCTTAGTAGATGACCCTCAAAACTCTTCAGAGCTCTGCTGACTATGGCATTTCAAATGTTTAACAGAAAAAAAGCGTTTTTTTACAATAGAGATGCCTGATCCTAGCGACAACCTAAGGTCTCCTAAGAAGACAGTGGGGCAGAGACAATTCCACCTGGGCTGTGGTGATGCTTACCCCTGGGGAAAATGGCCACTACCACCAGGCTCTGCTCAAGCTGGGGACACTACTGCATTGGCTGCCCTGCTCTGCCTTGTCACCGTGGGTCAGTTTTTGTCCAAGTTTCTCTTCCACAGGAAAATCTCTTGGACCTTCAGGGTCTGGCAGCCAGAGGCCTATGCTGTCCTGTAGAGCAACTGCAAATATAATATTGTCCTGTGTGACAGCTGAAGACCAATGGGCATTGCTACCAATGAAGCCACAGAGACCACAGGAGCCTAGGGTAAACGCGCAGCTGGTGGGAAGTCTGTCATTTTAATTGATACAGAGGCTATTTGGACTATACTTCCTGCTATGATTTCTCCTTCTCAGATCTCTGATGGTTTTAACAGCTAACTGTGGCTTTATCAATTTAGCCTGGCCAGTGCATTTCATATGTAAAAAATCAGGTCTTAAAAAATCAGCTTTTCTAGAGCTATTTAGGTCACCTGATGAAAAAGGCAAATTTACAGACAGATTTGCCTTACTAACAGACTTCATGTTAAAGGATAAACAACTTTTAGGATTTAAAGGGGACTTGTTTTGCAAAGACAGTTTTTAGTAACCAACAACTTATGTCTAATGGTAAATAACTGAATAAAAAAGTTTAAAGTTTATGTGAATTATAAAGGCCTAAAAATAATTTAAATTATAACCATCTAAGAATATAAAAGCTTAAAATTATGAGGGTCTAAAAACTGATTTAAGATCTATAAAAACAGATTACTCTATGCCATTATTATACTAAGATTTCAAAAATCCAAAACTTTAATATTAATCAATGGAGTTCTGATAAGCTATTCATATAGCCTTGGTAAAGTCCTGTCATCAGCTACAGGCTCAAGATTTTAAATTTCCTCTGGTTGTCTTTGAATATACACTTAAATATGCTTCTTATCATGCTAAAAAAATCACTGTCCAATCTGTATATATCCAGTCCTCCAGACAGGGAAAAAATAAAATGTTTATGCTTTTTAACCTAAAATCATAGCTTCGCTACAAGTCAAGGGTGTGAGTCTTTTCCAGACTCACTGGAAAAGTGAATTTTATGGACATCTGTTAGCTGTGTTTTCTACACATTGGATTTCAGTGCAGGCTACAAGCAATGATAATGTTGCAGCTTCAGGGAGTCAAGAAAGTCAGAAGACCTAGGTCCACCTCTCACGGGCCAGGCGGCCTCCAGATATATGTTCCTGTCAGTCAACAGCCTAAGCTTACCCGCCTATTGCTCATTCCCAAGGGGGAAGCTCCAATTGTAAACGTTTTCTTTAAGTTCTTTAACTTCTGGCCCTGCTCTATATCTGTCTTGGCAGAGCTCCACTCGGCTGGTTGACACCATCCAGAAATCAGGTGCAGACTACAATTGCTCCTAAGATGAGCTACACCACTCCAGCCCCAGGTAGTCCTGCAAAACCGGAAAGCCCTGGCCTTGCTGAACACTGGTATAAACCAGTCCAGTCGCCGTGATTCTTCCTGTCTCTTTAGCTGGGTCAGCAAAGCAAATGCTTCTGATAAATACCCCATTGCCCTAATCCCTCCTGGCCTTTAGCTAACATTGCAACCTTCCCGAGCTTCCTGCTCTAATTTCAGCAGGAAGTAGTTACAGAAGAGGATACATAGCCCTTTATCCTCAGCAGCAGGCTGGGATATTAAGGAAAACTCCCTGGCAAAGGGGACAAAATGGATCCCTCTAGTACCTACTGGCATACCAAGATTATACCACCTTAAAAATGGATCTTTCTATGCTAACCAAACAGGTATAATTTATGAATGAACCATACATTATAATTTTTGTTTTCTTCTAGATAAAGAATGCCAAAACTTTATCAGGGATTTGACAAGGACATTTAAGACAAAAGGGTAATGACGAGCCCACCTTGCCCCCATCTTAGGCTTCAAAGCCATCTTATCTTAAAGCCAAATTAGGCTTTTAGAAACGAATCCTCGGCTTCTCTAGGATTTGCACCACCTGTGACCTCAACTACAAATGGATCTGTGTTACTTGTCACAGAAAACTGCAAGCATGTCTCTGTTTCAAAACGTTCTTCAGACCATCTTGCAACCCTACCTTTGTTTCACAAAGTTATTGTAACCACCTGTCGTCATGACAACCTAGTCAGACGTGATGCGTCATGCTGCTCCTGTGACTCTGTCTATTTGCTTCCCAATTGGAAATCCTGCTTCAGTTAAATTTAGCCATGATGGTTTGGGTGGATGGTGGTCTTGCTCCTTGCATCCTTGGGATTGACACAATCTCACAGCATCCTTTTTTGTTATCCTGGCCTCCAACGGATTCAAATTAAGAATCCTTACAAAATGAGATGCAACATATCCTCTTCCCTGATTTTGATTCCGCCTTCCTCACAGAAGAAAACCTCCAATTTTGTTTCTTTCCACCTAACCTCCACCCTCAGGCCTGTTCCTCCCACATCTAACTCTTCCTTTCCTGTACACAGTAACCAAGCTTTAAGCGATTTTAAAATATAGTGTATTGTTCATCAGGCTAAGCACGGCCTCATATAGCTCTGTACTTCTAGTGTGCACAATTGCATTTCACAGGATAAAAATCCAGCCTAGTTGAGGATGGCTGACGTTACACACTTCAGGGTCGAAGAGCAAAGTTAATTCAGAGCTCATGATAGGAAAAAGAGGTTACATAATCAGGACATTTCCTTTTTCAGGCTACTTTTCAAAGTCAAAACGTGTGTCTTTGCTTTTTTTTTTTTTTTTTTTTTCTGGAAAAAAGAGGCATGTATTTGAGGTAAAAGCTGTTATCCTCGGCCAGAGGTAAAACATATTCTCTTAGGTCAAAGAACTCTCTAGAACCATGAGTGGTTTTTCATAGCTTCCCTTCAACACATGCAAATCCACTCAGAATCAAGCTGAGTTGCTGCTGGCTGTGACAGACTGGAGAGGTGGATTAATGACCCCAGCAAAAAGCTGGCATGTCCAAGAGATTTAAAATATTTTTTTTATGTAACAGCTTTAGCCAAAGCTGTTCTAGGGTTCAGAGGAACCCCAGTATTCCAGGAGGACTGACTTCTTGACTAATGGCCAATCTCTAAGCAGAGGGGAGGACAGAGCCTGGCGTTTGTGTCATGGTCAGGTGTGTGGGGGCTTGGGGCTAGGCAGGCATCAGTATCAGTTAGGAGGTTGGGAATCTCAGCCTTGCCAACCATGCCCTTACAGCCTCTCAGAGAAGCGCTGACCAGAGGCTGGAGGCAGGCTCCATGGTTAAGCCAGGGGGCATCTTGCCCATTAAAAGTCCCTGCACAGCTGCCTGTTGCATCATAGACATGTGCAGAATGCCTTATTTGATGAGACTCGCTTTGGTCTTGTTTTGCCTGATGGCTCTCGTGGAGAGCAGAAAGCCCAGGAGGAAGAGATGGACAGGGCTTCTGGAAACATCCAAGCCAAGGTAGGCTTGCTGGGTGAGGAGGGAAGAAGGGTATTTCCAGTAGGTTTCCCCAGAGGAGCTAGTAGTTACCTCCTTAAATGTCCTATTATGATGCCCCAGCTAAAGGGACCTCCACCTTCCCAAAGTGCTGACATCCCACCATGGCACTGAGCACAGGGCCATGCTGTAGTGAGACTTGATTCTGACACTCATGTGCATTAAGAGCATTTTGGTAGACGGCTCAGATGCGGTGGGTGAAAATCTCTCTGTGTTTCTTGATTTTGCTGCTTTACTTCTGTCAGGTTATATCCTGCAGGGAACACAGAGGTTGGCTGAGGATTTCAGTCAAGAGCTGTAGGGGAAACTGTATATAAGGACTTACTGTGAACTATGAACAGAGCATGCCACGTTGAAGTATTGCACAGCGGCAGGATGCCGGCTGAGCGTGTGAGGCCCAGAGCTGGAAGTCTAGCAAGACAGAAATAGATGAAATGTGATTGAGGCGGTCATCTTTAAAATTATTTATCAGAGGCGAACTTGATCGTATTCATGGGCTTTGTGTTACTGTTTTGAACTCTAGAGCATCTGCTTCTCAGCAACACACGTGGGGCAGCAGTGAATGCTGCCGCAGCCATTTCCAAGAAATCCTGATCAGGCCCAGCGTTTGCACTGAAAATTGTTGTATTAAGAAAAATCCCCGCTCCTAGTAAGACTGATTTGGACAGATGTAAAGACCTTGATCCCCCAAGCTGAGGCGTAAGGGCTGCTGGGCATGAAGAAGGAGAAAGAACAGACAGAAACACCCAGTGTAAAATGGGTGCCCTTGCCCCTCCAGGGTTCTGCGAATGAATGCTTTGGAATATAAATATATAACGTCTTTGTTGATTCGTTTGTTTATTTGCAGGGCCTTGAGTATGTGAGATCAATTGTTTAGGTCAGTGGTCTTTAAATATGTTTGGCCATGTAATGTTACTGGTAACAGTTTCTGGAAATGGTGCCTCTGTACATCTAACCTCTCTCTCTCTCTCTCTCTCTCTCTCTCTCTCACACACACACACACACACACACACAGAGGCAGTATTGTAGGTAGGCATACTAGTTTAAGTGTTGGCTTTTTATTTTCAGAAAGAAGCTAACAATAAGAACTATATAATCGATGTCTAGCCCTTCAGTGGAGACTGCTACTCTGGGAAACCCGGATCTCGGTGGCGGTCTGTCCTGCTCATCCAGGAAGCACAGTCCAAACTTATCTTGGTTATGTGTCTAGGAGTACAGGCCTGACCTCAGAACCCACTTGGTCCAGCTGCATTTCTGAACTCTGATTTTGGGAAATGTGATCAGGAGTGGCATGAGAAGGAGATATGGAGTCCAAGGGGGTCGTGAGACATTTAAATAGATGTCTTCACAACAGAATTCTAGAGTCTTTTTTGATTCAGATGGGCGTCGTGAACCTTGAAGAGGGGCTTAGATCACAGTAATTCTTTAAAGAGATAAAGCAGAGCTGGCCTGTGGGACACTCTCCCCCTGAGAACATGCTACAAAACGGCCCCAACAGCTCATTTTACAAAGGCATGGGTGTCTCAGGGGTGTGAGTCACTCACACTAGAGCAAAAGTATTGCAGGAAGCTGTCTCCTCAGAATGGTGCCCACACTCTAGGACCCCACTCAGCAGGCTGGCTGCAGCAACCTCTGCTGATCCTCAGAAGAGCCCGAGTCTCACTTGACACTGTGCGACACTAGGAAAAGCTCAATTCTGACACTTGGAGTGAACACCATCTCTTTAAAATGTGCCCCACGAGGAGGAGTTAACCTGAGAAAAGATGAACACAGCTGAAGCATGTGTGCTCACTAAAGCAAAGCTGTGCGAGGCTAGGAAGCCCAGCACAGGGTCACCCCTTTGTTCTCAGCCTTGGGACCCTTCTTAGAAGTCTTGATCACACACGAACACATATTCTCATTCATACACACAGAGCACCCACGTGGTTCTAGTCACAAACACACAGTGTACATGGTCTCCCTCACAAAGTCACACACAACACATGCCACATGCCTTCTGTTAACCTGACCTGGGGCAAGCCACTCATACCAAGCAGTTACTCCGCCCAGCAGCGGCTGATTTTTAAAACCTGCCGCTAATTTTCTGATCTTTGGTGGTCCCCTGGGCTGAGCTGCTGTTGGAGAGCCTGCTCCTTTCATGGAAAATTTCCTCGTTCTTCCTTTCTGCCTCCTACCTCAGCCCATACCCCCTGCCTCCATCCTTCCTACTGGCTTCCAAGCTACAGGTCTGCCCTTTTCCATCTCTGAGCCTGGGCTTCTTCCTTTGCGTTCTCCTTTCCCATCAGCCACCTCTCTGGGCCCCATTCTTGGCCATTCCTCTGGTGGTTTTCATCATGGGTCTGTTTTTCTGATCAGGGCTAGCCTCTTCTGCGCCTCCCCCCCCCCCCCCCCCCAGTAATACTTTCCCATGATAAGGAGTTGAGAGGCTGCTCTCTGGCCATGCAGATTCCCGCCCCCCCCCCCAATCTTCCTGACCCCAGTTTCTCCAACTGAAAAATACGTTTGATAATCAGTGAGGAGTGTCTAAAATTCACAGCTGAGTACCTGCACGGAGCAGAGCTGTCTGTGCGACAAGGATGTTAGGATGACTGTTGTTAGCAAATCAACCAAGACCCAGAGCTCGAACCCGCGCCCACGGGCACAGCTGCTCCACAGGCGCGGTGAGCACGCCCTCCCCTTTTAATTTTCTTCTCATAAAAGGCCAGGTTTAAGGTCGCCCAACAGTTGCGACTTCATACCAAGAAGGTGGGGCTCAGAAGTTTCGGGCTAATGGCCATGCCTGACCAAAAATAAGTGGAGAAGCCCCCTCATGACGAATAGCTCAGGGTCCAAGAGAACCTTAGTGACACTCCAGTCATCAAACAACTAGTCTCTTAAAGCAAACAACTCCTGAGCCCCAAAGGCAATGGATTTAAAGCTGCTGTATCCCGCCCGAGTGACGGCATCCTGTAACTTCCGGTTTGCTAATACTTCCCTAGATAGCTGTGGAAAGTGTGTTGACAGGAAGGATTTGGGCCTGTGAGGCAGAGGGCACAGTTAATGTCTATGATCGGCTAAGCCCTCTGAGCTCCTCATCCACCCCCCTGCAGTTTTGCAGGGGATCTGCTTATGGTGCCTGTGCTTCGCGGCCGGTGGCTCCTGGTCCTGCCTGGAGCAAAGGACTGAGCAGAGAGAAATGCAGCTGCAAACGTAAAGACATTGATAAAGACTTCCAGTGGAGAAACTGGGAGCAAGGAGAAAGTTCAGTATCTGCGTTGGCTGGGTTTTGTCAACTTGACACAAGCTGGAGTGATATAGGAAGAGAGAACCCCAACTGAGTAAACGCTCCATCAGATTGGCCCCCGCTTTCTTGACTGACAATTGATGTGAGAGGGTCCAGCCCACTGTGGGCAGTGCCACTCCTGGGCAGGTGGTCCTGGGTATAAGAAAGCGGGCTGAGCAAGCCAGCCAGCAAGCAGCACCGCTCTGTGGCCTCTGCATCAGCTTCTGCCTCCAGGGTCCTGCTGACTTGCCTTTGTGATGAGCTCTAAGCTGTAAGATGAAATAACTCCTTCCTTCCCAACTTGCTGTTGGTCACAGTGTTTCTCACAGCAAGAAAGCAAACTAAGGTCAGAGAGTGGCGGTACAAAATGGGCCAGGCTTTCCTGCTATGTAGCACAAACCTTTGTAAATCCGTATACAATTTCATACATTGCTCTCATTAGCATTTTGTTTGTTTGTTTGTTTGGTTGGTTGGTTGGGTTTTTGGGACATCATGTAGCCCTGGCTGTCCTGGAGCCCACTCTGTAGACTAGGCTGGTCTTGAACTTACAGAGATCCACCTATCCCTGCCTCCCAAGTGCTGAGATTAAAAGTGTGCACCACCACTTTTGGTTTCATTAGCATCTCAAATCTTCACACAGAGCTGTATGTTTTAATCTTAATCTACTCTAGGGTGCTGCTATTCCTATACCACCTTTAGGGTGTGTGTGATGGGGGTGGGGAGGTCCAGCCTGTTCTTTTCACATGGTATAAACATCCAGGCTTTCTGTAAGATCTTCTGGCCCCTCCTGTTCTCTGATCTCCTGACTCTTCTGTTCTGCCTCAACTCCTCATACTGTCTCTGTCTGCAGGATCAGGCCTGGTCCCAGACTCCTGAGAGTGTGCAAGTCCCTCAGGGACCCCCGGACATGACTGTTCATGCCCAAGGGGACCGAACTAGGCCCACATCCTATAGCTAGCTCCAGTACAGGAAAAGCTGGGTGGGCTTTTCTTCTTATCATGCTCTTCTATGATGGACTTGTCTAAAGGTGAATCTAGTCACTGCGTCCTCCTCTGTGTGCTCAGCACCATTTTTTTTTCTTTTTTTCTTTTCCATTGCCTTTCAATTGGCAGAATTATTCCTGGGGTTGGGCTCTGCCTGACCTGGGGCTTGCGTATTCCTGCAATAAGCAGTATGCATAGTCCCATCCACGTGCTGTAGCTGACGGTGTAGGTCCCATATCACATGCTCTATGGAGTCCACCTGGGGACATGGAGTTTAGCTGTTGGACACAAAGGCTTAAAGAGAGATGATGACGGTCTCATATGCCATGTCAATGCAAACCACCGGCATGGGGAAGCCTGCCAGAGATAGCCAAGAGGGACGAGGCATGCTGGGACATGGGCTTGGTGACACTGGAAGGAGGGATGAGGAGGAGTGGGGGAGGCAGCAGCACCAGGAACAGACTGAGCAGGCAGAGGGGTAGCAGAACCCCCAAGTGTCTTATTTTGAAAGACGGCAGTGCCACTATTGGAGTCCTCCCTGATCTGGCAGGCCTGTGGCTGGACACTGTCCCTGATAGCTCGGAAGGCCACTGCACATGGAGCCCAGCTCTTAGGAGAATTTTATCTGTTTGTTTGTTTGTGGTGAAGAAAAATTTGAGGCTTAAAGGACTTGGGGTGGGGGCAGCAAAACTACTTTACATGGTACTGTCCTGGCATTTAACCAGACGTTTAGAATGGCCAACACCAGAGTGAGCCCTGGGGTCAACATGGGCTCTGGTGGTAATGATGGGTCAGGCAGGCTTATCAGTTGTCAAAAAGGTCCTGCTGTGGGAAGGAATGTAGCTTGTGGCCAATGCAAGCTGTGTACAGAGAGGAACCCAAAGACTGGCTCAGAAAAGTAAACTCTATACCATTTTATAAAAGGAAGCAAAGATTATATATATATATATGTATATGTATGTGTATATATATACATATATATATATACATATGTACGTGTATATGTGTATGTATGTTCTCAAATGCTAGAGGAGAGATGGCGTAGACTGGTCCTCTGCCTACTTTTGGTTCAAAGCAGGAGAAATTGGAGTCCAGTTTGTTTGCTCATGGGAATGAGCCATTAAAGGGGGGAGTGGGAAGCTGGGGACTGGCAGTAGTGGTTGAGGGCAGAGTCCAGGGTCTCTGTGTCAAGGAAGGTCAGATACTTCACCTCAGGACCTTACAGTAGAAGGTAATGTAGACAGAAGACTTGGTGGTGGGTCAGCTGGAACCAGCAGAAGACCTCCCCATGGCCCATCTCCATAGTTTCCATGCCAACCACTTTGCTTATTCTTTACCCTGCTTGTAGTTTTCCGGCACTCATCACTCCCTAAAGTGACGTCATTCACCCATCCACTTGCCTGTCACCTCCACAAGCTCGGGAGGAAGCGAGCAACACTCCCCCATGCCGTGAACACATCAGGCAGGGGAGCTGCTCCCAGAAACATGTCAAGCAAGTGAACCTGGTTCCTGGCACTGGGTATTGGCAGATGGCTGTCCATATGGATGCTGCCCTCCTCAGATGAAGGGGGAGAACCAGGCGGAGTCACAACCCTCACTGGAAGTGAGGGAATGAATGAGAGGTTTGGGGCTGTAAAATGGAGAGAGGCAGCCCAAAGGAATCTGTGTGGGTCAGGGGCCTTGCCAACCCTTAAACTGGCACCGAGCTAATACTAGAATGTTCTGTGATCATGAAAGCATTATCTATATCGTCCCAGACAGTGGTCACAAGCCGTGAGCTGTTCTTGAGCACTTACACATGGCTAGTATGAGAGAGAAACTGGATATTAATTGTATCGAATTCTGTGTAAGATGTAAATGGCTACTTCGTGGATGTGCATGGCTTTGACGTCCCACTGCATTACACTGTCTGTTCAGAGCTGAAGATGAACGTTAAGACAGGCGTCTCAGAGATCCACTTGCCACCTCTCTTCACTGTGCTTTCTAAAGCCGAGTGGGTGGGGCAGGAGCTTGAGGGTGAATGATACGATGCAAAAGAGCAAGAGTACCCATTCGCTATACAACACTTCCGAATGTGGCACACAGCAGCTCGCAGGTCCTGAGAAGATCTGCTGCCTTTCATGTGTTGGTCACCTCACCTCTTAAGCCATGTGGTTGGCACTGACTTGCCTGTGGGCACCTCTGAAAATCGCCAAAAAGCAGGGTCAGAGTAAAGTCCTGCCAGTTTTCAAGTCCACTCACCCAGCACTACCAGGGCTTTAGAAAGTCCCACACTTCTGCCTCCTCCGAGTCTCCCAGCCCCTCAGCAGCAGTGTGACAGCCCCCAGGTGATTACCTGGTGGCTAAGTCTGAGAGCCACTGACAGGAAGGGATAGTTTGTAATCACCCACGTATCACAGGATGTTAATATGTCACGTTGGAGCCATGGTTCTCAGTGTGGCTGTGTGGGAATTAGTGTGGGTCCCTCCCAGAGATGGATTTAAACTTTTTTTTTTTTTTAGATTTATTTATTTATTATATATAAGTACACTGTAGCTGTCTTCAGACGCACCAGAAGAGGGCATCAGATCTCATTACAGATGGTTGTGAGCCACCATGTGGTTGCTGGGATTTGAATTCATGACCTTTGGAAGAGCAGTCAGTGCTCTTAACCACTGAGCCATGTCTACAGCCCTCAGAGATGGATTTACATGGTCTTGGTTGGGCCCAAGCATCAGGGTTTTTGAAAGTTCCCAGGGAACCCTAACACACAGTTAAAGCCAAGAATCACCTGGTTTAAAGACAACGTTGGCCAAACATGCTAGAATCAACGCTGGCTGGTGTATGCTTCACACTGCTCCCACTTCACTGGATGTCTAGTGTGTGTTGGGCATTGGGCTTGACACAGACACACAGAGATGCGCTTAGATCCCACCTTTCAGGTCGCCAGAGAAATACAAATAGTACAGCCTAGATACCCTGCATAGACTAACTAACCATCCTTCTTGCTGCAGAATAACCGTCCAGTAGGCAAATGCTTTACAGTCTTCGGCAGTTGACTGCTCATGTGACAAAGTTAATCTGCAAAGAGTATAAGACAATGAGGAGACCTAGCTAGGTGAGGGATGGACAGATCTGTCCTCTGGACTGACAGAAGCCACTGCAGCTCTAGCTGGGGCAAGCAGTGTTTAGAGCTTTGGGGATGTTTGTGTCACAACATATTTATTACAAACCATATTGTAAGACATGAGTCTCACCATGCAGCCCTGACTGCCCTGGAACTCACTCAGTAGACCAGGCTGGTTGTACTCACAGAGATCCCCCTGCCTCTGCCTCCTGAGTGCTGGGATCGAAGGTGTGCGTCACCAAACCATCATGCTCAGCTTTGGGAAATTGTTTTAAAAGAAAAAAAAAAGTCATAATTTTCACCACTCCCCAGCTTAAACACTTTCATCTAGTCGCAACTCACTAAGACCTTGGCAGGTACAAAATGTCCTCAGGGGATGCTATCTGCTCTCAGGAATGTTCTGGAAGGATCTGTCCTGGGGTGGACATCCTTGTGAGGGTGTGGGCAGTGTAGAGACCCTTTAGTCTTCTGCCTCCTTGTGTGCATCAGAATAAAGAAGAAATGCTGAACAGGTGGACCCTGCAGGCAGTCTTCCATCCACTCGGTCTCTCCAGAGCCTCGGTGGGCCATGGAAACCCATTTCTCTTTCTTTGCAGCCATTTGTATAAAAAGAACCTTGATGTGACCAAGATGCGGCCAGGAAAGCCTCGGCCTCTGCTCAGGGTAGAGGACCACGACTTCACCATGAGGCCAGCCTTTGGAGGTAAGAGGTATCCTCCCCTTACTGTTGGGTTCCAGGCACCTTGTCTCACCTGTCCCCAGTGCCGCTGCACCGAGGCGCAGCCTGGGCCATGCTCTGGGACACAGCTCCCCTCCCCTCAGTGAGGTAAGCTAAGGAGAGAAGTGGTCACAGGCAGGCAGTGGAGAGGCTGTTGACAGAAAGAGGCTGTAGGCAACTCAGCCATTTTTTTTCCTTTACCAAGGAGACCAGGCTAATTGTCTTTTGAAAAAAACAAAGCAAAGCAAAGCAAAGCAAAGCAAAGCAAAGCAAAGCAAAGCAAAGCAAAGCAAAGCAAAGCAAAGCAAAGCAAAGCAAAGCAAAGCAAAACAAAACAAAACAAAACAGATAGTGAAGGATCTAGGCCACCTCATTGCCAACTGGGGCTCCTGGTGGTGGAGCCACCATAGTCCAAGGCAGCAGTCACCTTGCTCATGATGAAGTCCCTCACACTTGGTACTGCGTTTCATCATCAGCTTTCCCCTTTGGGGATCAGGGAGGGGACCCCTCCCTGGGACCTGCATTCAGTTGGGTTGGGTTGGGCTGCTGTGACATAGTACCACAGGCATGGTGGCTCAGAAACCGTACACATTCGTTTCTCACAGGTCTGAGATCTAATTGCGCATCCCCTAATAGCATCACGTGGTGTGGTGGGTGATCGGAATTCAGCACTCTCATTTTGTAGGGTGTAAGCATCCAGGCCATGGCAGAGGTGGAAGAGGAGACAGCATGTCTGATACGGAATGAGAACAGCAGAATACACAGACACCCTCAGATAGCCCTAACCACGGGCACGGGAAGGAAGTAAGGGCCAGAGCAGGTTAGAGAGCAGCCTCGGCCAGGGCAACCCAGGCAGGCTACTTATTTTCTTATCTCTGCCCTCTAACATCCTTTAGGATCCCCACCCCACCCCACCCCATTTTCCTAGGGCAGGGATCACCTTCATGCCATACACATTTTCCCGAGGCATCCGTAAGTTGTAGAATATCCTCAGGCCAGCCACCTATCTTTTCTGAGCCTCTGTTTGCCACTTTATAAAATGGGAACAGCAATCAACTTCTGGAGCTGTCCAGACTGACAGATAATATATGCAAAGCCCTTGCTCGTTCATGTCCTCACAGAAAGCCCAGCTGTCAGGCTTCCTCCTGTGTGGCTGTCAAAGGATTTAGAAATTAATTTATCTCACAGGCTTTTGCGTTTTAGAAGGCAATGTATTTAACACGGATTCTGGGTGGAACTCGGGTCATCAGGCTTGTGTGGCAAGTACTTATCTGCTAAGCTAAGTACTTATCTTCAGCAGCCACACTGAGTTTATTTTAGATTCACATAGTATGTATGCCTGCTTGGGGCATGAGGCTGAGGAAACTGGACAGGCCTTTACTAACAATTCAGCTGTGTTAGTTGGGCCAGTGATCCACCTCAGGAGAGAGACTGAGTCTGCTACCTCAGAGGATAGCCGCTGTGGCTGTCTGCTGAGGAAGAAAGGGCCTCACCGACTTGAAAGGAGAACCACAGGAAGTCGTGTCATGGGGACCGGAAGAGGCTGGCCAGAAAAGAAAGGAACCTAGGGAGTGTCTCAGCAGCAAGGCAGGTGCGAAGGATGCAGGGGTGCACAGACTGAGTGCCATCAGCAACAAAGGAAGTAGCTACCACAGCACAGACACGCATGTCTGATTACGAAGTCCAGTGGCTGCTGGGGATTGGACTCAAGTCCTTCGGGAGGGAAATACATGGTCTTAATCGCTGAGCCATCTCTCCAGCCCCTGGAACTTCCTCTATTGCCTGTATTTGGAATTACCTAAGCCTCCTGCTAGTCTCCAATTGCATCTGTGGGTGCACCTCCCAACACTGCGCTATATCTCCTTTCCCTAGTTCTCAGCTCCTGGAGAAACACATCAGCTCCCAACCCCACACCCCAACAGACACACACACACACAGCCCCCAACCCCACACCCAACAGACACACACACACAGAGTCCCCAACCCCACACCCCAAAAGACACACACACACACAGAGCCCCCAACCCTACACCCCAACAGACACACACACACACAGCCCCCAACACCACACCCCAACAGATACACACACAGAGCCCCTAACACCACACCCCAACAGACACACACACACACAGCCCCCAACCCCACACCCCAACAGACACACACACACACAGAGCCCCCAACCCCACACCCCAACAGACACACACACACACAGAGCCCCCAACACCACACCCCAACAGACACACACACAGAGCCCCTAATACCACACCCCAACAGACACACACACAGAGCCCCCAACACCACACCCCAACAGACAAACACACACACACACACACACACACACACACCCTGGCTGCCTGGCTGCACTGCTCCGGGCTTGTAGCAGACACTGTGAAATGTTGAGTTTACTGGTCAGTCAGTGAGGCTGTGTGGACCTGGGGGGTGCTGCACACCTGCAAGGACTTATTCAAGTTAAGCTGAAATGTTATCTATTCTTTTTTCTTGTTTTCTCCCTCCTCCTCCTCTCCCTCCTCCTCTTCTTCCTCCTCTTCTTCCTCCTCCTCCTCTCTCTCTCTCTCTCTCTCTCTCTCTCTCTCTCATCTAGGACTGAAACCAGGGTTCCCCACATGCTAACCACATGTTCTACCACAAAGTAATAATCTAACAATCTGACATCCAAACTGTCAAGTTAAGACAATCAATAAGGAATTATTTTTTAAAAATATTTATTTATTTTTATTTATATGAGTACACTGTAGTTGTCTTCAGACACACCAGAAGAGAGCACCAGATCCCATTACAGATGGTTGTGAGCCACCATGTGGTTGCTGGGAATTGAACTCAGGACCTCTGGAAGAGCAGTCAGTGCTCACAGTAAGGAATTGTTATTACAGTTTTGTTTTTCATTGTAACTAATTTTGTTAGTTTGAGAAAATATCATCATAAAAACAGGCTTTGTGAAGGAGCCTATATCTTGCCTTTGGACCCTTATTCATTTTGATATGGCAGGTTCTCGACAGGTAACACAGGACCCCACAGGTACTCTTTTTCCATATTCACAGTAACTAGGAACACACTCTATTAACAGTGCTTGGGAGTAGCCCCATAGCATTTTGCTGTTGGGCCTTCCTGCTATGTTCTGTGTATGATGGTCTCAATCTTGTTTCTGCCTACTCCACTGGGGAAAGAATACATAACCTACCATGGCCACGTTTGAGCCCAGGCCCAGGTGATGAACCAGGAGCCTTGTTGGGGGAATCTAGGCACCATAGGCAGTTCTAGTGCTGCAGAGATCCACTCTGGATACGTGACAGATAATTGGGAACGAGATTGTCAGTGTGGCCCCTCAGTAATCTAGACACCAGTGTCAGAGGTTGGGAGACAGTTGTTTCTCTGCATGGATTAACCCATCTGTAGGCCTGCCCCCCTGCTCCGTTAGTGCTGATGGTGACGTCAGGAGGAGTAAGGTGCAGGCTGTCCTCTGGGCAAGTGAGCCCTGCCACAGTGACTGTGGCATGCTAACGTAACTGCTTGTGAGGACAGCCTGCTACTTTTTAGCAACGAAAGGTCAATGACTTGAGGGTGAACTGTTGGCAGGAACACACACACAACTGAGAGGCTGCTGCCAGAGATGACTGTCTTGGGGTGTCAGCTATGTGCACAAGCTTTACATGGAGGGGAGAGGAGGAGGGGGCCATGGATAGGACTGGGAGACTCCTAGGTCATACTACAGTGGCTTAGAGGGGGGACGTTGCCTTAGTGACTTTTATCTGGGCATGAAGGGGAGGAAAGAGGTTTAGGTCAAGCCAACCTTACCCAAAAGTTAAAGCTGCAAAGGGGCAGACTCAGTATAGAGGCAGAAATCTAGCCTTCCATTCTGTTCTCATCACCCAGCAGGCACTTTTGACAGGCCTAATGGGGGGGGGGGGATCACTGCTTTCTGCAAAATAGCCCCTGGAAATAGTCTCTGGAAAGTAATTCAGGAAACCCTTGCCACCCTAACCCACAGACTCAAGGCCTTGTCAGCGAAGCTCGTGGGAACTGATACTAGACTGGCAACTGTGTAGCCTCCAGAATCTGTCCCTTTACAACATGACCAAAAAGCAAGATAACCTAGGTGGTGAATTCTGGCTTTCCCTTAATTCTAACCCTGTGTGTAGCATCCATCACAGGCTTTGTACGGACTGTCAAGATTAAAGTACCTCTCTAGTAGGCAGATGAGAAAGCTGAACCTCAGAGAAATATGTGTGCCCAAGGCCACACTAAAGCTAACGATGGAGACAAAACTCAGACCCAGATAGTATGATAATGCCATTGTCTAATTGTTTTAAAATTTGAGATCACATAGTTTTTCAAAAGTTGGTTTCCCAGAATAAGGATAATTTAGTTTTTCCATCTATATCATATAAACACTTGAGTTACATGCGTGTGCGCATGTGCAAATACACAAAACCCCGGGCTTTTTTCCCCCAGAGGCTCCAGGATGTTTCCCACTTGTCTGCTTTACCCAGATGATGTCAGTGGGCAGGGCCAGGGCATCAGCAGTCAGCATCAGGCAGGTGGTATGAAGGATAACTAAGGTGGTGAGGGGAGATGCAAGGCAAGAAGGGAGAGGGGGGGAGGGGGAGGGGGAGGAGAGAGAGAGAGAGACAGGGAGGGAGAGAGAGAGAGAGAGAGAGAGAGAGAGAGAGAGAGAGAGAGAGAGAGAGAGAGAGAGAGAGGAGGCTCTTCACTCTATCTGGAGCTTGTTAGGTCATGTAACCTCAAAAGGGGCGTGGCCACTTCCATGGTCTTGTTCACTCTCTGGTTTTGGTCATTCTTACAGCAATCACTTCGTCCAATTGAAGAACTAACTGGTTGAGGAGGCCAGGAATGACTTATTCAGAGACTGCTTCCCTAGTCTACATAAACCCAAGAATGACCTCATTCTTGCCCATCTGCAGGGCCACAAAGCCTGCAGTGTGCCCCTTCCTCCTTGTCCATTGCTTCAGAGGAACCACATGATGTTGGCTTTATGCTGATCATCCATCTCTCTGAGGTGTATGTGCTGGAGGAAGTCAGATGTTTTCTCTAAGCTGGGGGCTTAGGGTACCTGGGATGCCGCATTAGCACGGGGAAACATTTCGGGAACCTCAGGTGCTGGCTGAATAGGTTTTGTTAGGAAGAAGGAAATTAGTCTAATCAAGTTATGGTTATGAGATATCCCTCAGGTAGGGGATTTCCAATTCCCCAGACAAGGTCAGAGAAGAAGACCTGCTAATGAAGGGAGTCTCCCATACTGCGCCGAGCCCAGAGGCTACCCTGTCATGGTGGACTTCTACCGTATACATGTATAAAAAGCACACAAGCCAAGCGCTCAGCTCATTAACCTCCCACTAAGCAAACTCATAATGTACCTGCCATCCAGCTCAAGAAATAGATAGGTCCCTTGATAAGCTCGAAGATGAATGCTTTTAGAAATCCGTAGAATCTCCCTCGATGTGCCTCCAACCTTCTGCAGTGCTGTCTTGCACTGGCTGTGGTATAACTAGTTAGACATCTCATCTCATACTAGACTAAAAGCTACTACAGGGCAAATCTCCAGCTGCGTGTTAGTTTTCCGTAGGAAGGTGATCCAGACTCAGGACAGGTGATCGAGGTCTCTGCTCAGGCACTGGGGGCCGCACACTCTGACTTCCATCTAGCCCGCAGACACAGTCTACAATGGAGGTGGACGTAATCCAGCTCATAACCTGCCCAGCAATCACAAAGAGCATTCACCTCCGCCTAGGAACAGCGCGTAGTGTAGACCCAGTCTCTGACCTCAGTGACAACGATGCGGAGGTGCCTTACACTTCAGGAACTCACAGAAAACATCTCACATAAACTTCCGAGCCCCTGCCACACCCCCTAGGCAACCCTTACTTCACAGGGGTGACGTTGAGCTACTGCTCAGCCCCTAGTGGAGAGGTCTGCATCTTAATCAGCTGTCTCTGCTCTTCCACAGGCCCCGCCATCCCTGTAGGTGTGGACGTGCAGGTGGAGAGTCTGGACAGCATCTCCGAGGTGGACATGGTAGGCACTGCCCCAGGCTGGCTTCAGGGAGGGGGTCCCATTGCTGAGGTCATGGGAGCCTCTGGGGTACAGGTTGTGGCTGCGAAAGCAGAAAGGTGACCAGATTGGGTCTTGGAAGTTGGCCCAAGGAACAGCAGCCTCTAGATTAGGGTTATTGTTTCCACTGGTAAAATTAGCAGGGGACTGAGGCCTTTTGAAGGCAGGCTGCAGGTAATATAAACAGGGGGCCCACGCTTGGGGGAGTGCTAGAGATGGGCATTTTGATTGAAGTCCTTCAGTGCTTTGATTCTCCATCTTCGTGTGAGCACAGCTCCCCCACATCCCGCACGCCCCAGCGGCTCCACCCCAACCCCACCCTCTACGCCCATACTCATCTTTTGACTGTCTGTGGAGGCTCCCTCGTCTTGAAGGGGAGAGTGCCCCTCCTCCATGCTTCAGTCCTCTCTGTGTTCTGTGCACTGCTCTTTTAAGTTTACAGACTTCCTCTGCACATGGCCTTCCTCTGCTCCTCCCAGGAGGCATCTCTCTTACCCTTTACGTCTCTGTTGAGATAAAGTTCCTTTAGGGGCTCACCCAAGCACATGGTCTGGGCCTTCTGTCTTTCCTTCTTAACTCACATAATCAGCTCTCATGCTATGGATTTATTTTGGAACCTCCCTCCCTCCCTGTTTCCCTCCCTCCCTCCCTCCCTGCTTCCCTCCCTCCCTCCCTCCCTGCTTCCCTCCCTCCCTCCCTTCCTGCTTCCCTCCCTCCCTGCTTCCCTCCCTCCCTCCCTTCCTCCCTGCTTCCCTCCCTCCCTCCCTTCCTCCCTCCCTCCCTCCCTCCCTCGCCTCATCCTTCCTCTCTTCCTTCCCTCCCCTTCTTCAGCTTTCCTTCCTTCCTTCCTTCCCTCCTTCTTTCACCCCCATCCTTCTCTCCTCTTCCTCAGTCCCCTCCTTGTTCCCTGGATTGATATGGGAGGACCTGGCTCATTGTGGGTGGGGCCAATCCTGGGCAAGTGGTCCTAGGGTGTGTAAGAAAGCAGGCTGAAGCTGGGGCATTGGTGGCATATGCCCTTTGGTCCCAGCAAACCAAGCAAGCAAACCCAAGGCCATGCACCTCTAAGCAGACGCTCTGCCACTGAGCGCCCAGCCCTCCCCTGGCTCTGAGCTGACTTAGAACAGCAGAGCTGAGAAAGCACAAGCTGTTTACTCCCCAGAGCTCCAGCTCCTGGCAGGAGTAAGATCTGGGTGTGGAGGGTGCAGGTGTGAAGGTTCCCAGGACACTGGAGCACAGCCTGCCAGACCCTTCGGGGATTCACTAGCTGGCTTCAGCTGAGTCTGGGTCCAGCCTGGCTTCCCTAGGCCACAGGGACACACCAACTCCAGGTATGAAGAGCTACCTGCCCTCCTTCAAACATGGCTTCAGATTGATATTCTAGGAGAGGTGACCAGAATGGTGTCTTACGGTTTCTACTGCTGTGATCAAACACCATGACCTGAGGAAACTTGTGAAGGAAAGAGTTTACTTGCCTTACACTTCCGTCACTGAGGGAAATCGGGGCAGGAACTCAAGGCAGGAACCCAGAGGCAGAAACTGAAGCAGAAACCATGGAGGGGTGATGCTTACTGGCTTGCTTCTTTCTGTTTGGGAGACAGGGTCTCCTTGTGAATGGCCTCACAGAGAGCTGCCTCTGCCTTCTGATTGCTGGGATCAAAGGGCATATGCCACCATGTCCAGCTTCAGCTAGCTTTCTTACACACCCTGGGACCATCTGCCCAGAATTGGACCCGCCCACAGTGAGCCAGGCCCAATCCTTAATCAAGAAAATGCCCTGCAGACCTGTCAGTAGACTGTCTGACGGAGGCCTCTTCTCCATTGAGGTTCCTCTTCCAAGATGATTCTAGCTTGTGTCAAGTTGACAGAGAACCAACCAGGACACATGACTTGGCCTTAGAGAATCCACAACCAGTGGGAAAGCAGGATTCCAGCCAAAAGAAAGAAGCAGGCAGAGACCACACAAGCTGGCCACACACAGTTGGTTATTTGAGAACCTGCAGTGTGACACTCCTACCCTACTCCCTGGTGTCTCTCAGAGCACGCTCTCCAGTTGTGTGACCAGAGGGGCATTTGGCTGGTCCCTTCCCAGTCATCATAAGCTACTGTTTTTTTTTTACATGGAAGAGGAGTTATGGCAAGTGCTGATAGGTAGCTAGGTTAGTCTAGAAATGGACTTGTGTAGACCTAATCTTAGATTTTCCCCCTTCACGGCTGAAGTGTTCTCTTCACTCACCACACTCTCTTCTTCATCTCCTTCCATAAGAAAGTCTTCTGGGAGGTCACTCCCCTCTCCCCCATAACTAAGTCTTAGCTCTAGCTTATGGCTAAAGGTCCAGCTCTTGGTTTAAAGCATCAGTAGGACATATCAGGAGACATATTTTTAACAAGATAAGCCCCCAGGCTGAACACATAGTAAGTGTGCCCCAGACTTCCATTGAGGAAATATCTTTAATGGTGCTGGTGACTAAACCTAAGAGTTTGCATGAGTCAGACGAGTGCTCTATACTGAGCCATGTCTCCAAACCTCCTTTAGCAAGCCTTTACTGAGCACTTACCCTGTGACTTGCTGGCATAATGGTGAATGGTAATTCAGTGTGTGGAGAGCACAGCTCTGTCTTCAAGGATCTCACAAGTCCATTGGTAGAAATCTTTGTGGAAGGGATACCTGCCTGCCTGTCCAGGTTTCTGGAACTGAACCTCAACTGAAATCCATTGGTTGAGGTACTATTGGGATGCCTGAATCAGGCCACGCCTCCTAGATTTGTCTCCCGGCGTAAAGTGGTCTGTGCTGTGACTTGGCAATTCTCAATTATGATACATGGCTCATTCTTGCTTCTTGTTACATATTCTGTGCTGAACTAACCCATGTGATATGAAACTTCCCACACCTTTAAAGGGTTATTAGAAGTCAAGTCTTTCCTCTGTTCAGGGGATGGTTTTGAGGCTTAGAGGAAGACAGCTATGGAGGTTGCCTTGAAGGCTGCCGTCTGAAAAGACTCCTTTCCCACCATCCCTCCCATAGCTCCTTCCCTCCCCCCTCTCCTCCCCTCCCCCTTTCTCAGTCTTTTTTCTTTTAAAAATTTATTTATTATGTACATTATTATGTTTTGCTTGCATTTATGTCTTGTGAGAGTGTCTGATCCCCTGGAACAGGGGTTATAGACAGTTGTGAGCTGCCATGTATATGCTGGGAATTGAACCTGGGTCCTCTGGAAGAGTAGCCAGTGCTCTTAACCACTGAGACATCTCTCCAGCCCCCTCATTTTTACTCTTGAAGATGCTATCCAGGTTTTAAAGGGAAGCCTCCCCTTCCTTCCCTTTAAGGCCCCACCATGTTTGGATCTCCACATATTGTACTGTTTCTGTCTAACACTCTTTCTCCAACCCTGCGTCTCAGTCATAGCCTTGAGGCTCTTTTCTTCTAATACAGTTCAGTGAAGGGAATTATACCACCTTCCTTTCCAAACCGACTGCTGGTGCTTATCTTCTATTACAGTAAAAGATGCTATACACAGGGACCTAGTGCAGAAGGCCGGGGCTCTGGAAGCAGGACACCCTGCTGGCTCCATAGCTGGGTTTTCAGTTGCACAAATGAGCCACAGAGCCACCATGTTGGCCACTGTGCTCAGGACGGCAGGGCTGTCACTCTGAGCCTGGAAGCAGGATCTGGAGGGATCTGCAGTGAAGAGTGGTGGATCCATTGCTGGGAGGGACTCGCTCTAGGCCTTCCCGACTAAAGCCCTTCTGGCTTCCGCCCTGGCTCCCAGGACTTCACCATGACCCTATACCTGAGGCATTACTGGAGGGACGAGAGGCTGGCCTTCCCCAGCAGCAGCAACAAGAGCATGACCTTTGATGGCCGGCTGGTGAAGAAGATCTGGGTTCCTGATGTCTTCTTTGTGCACTCCAAACGCTCCTTCATCCACGACACCACCACCGACAACATCATGCTGCGAGTGTTCCCCGATGGCCATGTGCTATACAGCATGAGGTAACAGCCCATGGGCCATCTCGCCAGCTCCTTTGGCCGTGATGGATTTGGCACTGTAGTAGGGTCTATGGGGTGACACAAGCCTTTTGATGTCAGTCAGTCTGATGCCACCCCTGCAGATGGCAACTTCCTCTTTCTGGGGTCTTACACTTGAGTTAAAAGATTAGTTTGGCCTATTGATGGGAACAGTGACTTTTTATCTTTCAAACTCTATGATCCTAGTTGGCTGCCAATAACAATTTAAACTTAATAACAGTAGTTATTGTTTATTAAGTGCTATTTCAGGTTGCCTTCTGAGAGGACTTGGCTGACTCAAGGGTCCTTCCTTGTTCCTGGCCTGTTCGTGTGGCTCACCGGAATTAATTTCAATAGCAGATATGTTCTTTTCTTGGGTGGAGGATGACTCCGGCCCCATCTCCCAGGCATCTCTGAGGGAGGCAGTCCTGACAGCTGAAGTGCTGCCAGAGATGGATGCAAGTGTGGACGGTTAGGAGCCAACATCTCCACTCCAGTATCCAGGGGACAGCAAGCTAAATAAAGGAGACCCACCTGGGGGTCCAGAAGACAATGTTCCAACTAAGTTTCCATGGTTTAGATGCCTGACCTCTTAGGGTGACAGATCGAGGCTGCCACCACCGTGGGTGACATACTGGGTCTTTCTAGGTGTGAGCAGAGCCTGATCTGATGGTCCACTCGCAAACCAGCTCACGTCTTTGTGTTTTCCAGGATTACGGTCACTGCCATGTGCAACATGGACTTCAGCCACTTTCCCCTGGATTCCCAGACCTGCTCTTTGGAGCTGGAGAGCTGTAAGTATTCAAGGCTTTTATGCCTTTTTGCCCTATTGCTCTCCAACCTTGGGGCCACTTGAGAACCGTGAGGCTGAGGGCTATCCACCAGTGTTAAGAACTGCTCCCTCTGGCACAGGGCTTCCTTGTTGCTTCTCACAACCAGAGAAGTCAGGGTCAAAGCTCCCTTGTTTTCCTCTCCCAAAGATGCGTACACAGATGAAGATCTGATGCTGTACTGGAAGAACGGGGACGAGTCCCTGAAGACAGACGAGAAGATCTCCTTGTCCCAGTTTCTGATCCAGAAGTTTCACACGACTTCCAGACTGGCCTTCTACAGCAGCACTGGTAGCTAATGACTGTCACGCCCAGACTCAAATGTGGGAGAGACACATTTGAATTCTCCAGCCTCCACCTTTGCCACTTCCAACACATAGGGTGTGGACCATCCGAATAGAGCATAGTCCCATGTAGCAGTTTTGAAAAGCAGGAGATAGAGTTGACTGCAATCTTCTGAGGTCCCATTCTCAGAGGTGACACAGATTAGTAGAGGCCCTCAAGTACTCATACTGCAGCTGTCTGAGTCATAAGAATGGGGTGCTGGTTTGCATGCTGTTCTATGGCCTTATATGTTCTACTTCACAGCTAAGCAAGGAAAAGTATTTATTATCTACATGCAAGCTATATTTTGTTTTATTTTTTTTGTGCCTGCTTCAGTGCACATCCAATGTGCTCATCATTATCTTCCCTATAGCTGATGCACGTGTGTGTGTGTGTGTGTGTGTGTGTGTGCCTGGTGCCATCAGATGTGAGAAAAGGCATCAGATCCCCTGAATCTCTGGAGTAAATAGATCAGTATACATCACTATATAGATTCTGGGAACCAAACCCAGGCACACTGGGCAAGCAGCCAATGCTCTTAACCACTGAGCCATCTCTCCAGCCCTCCTATTTATTCTTACCAAATTCAAACCAATGAAGCCACTGCTAAGAACTGCTTGCATGTTGTCTATTATGTGCCTCTTCGTATAAGCGAAGTAATTTCTAGGAAACCAAGACTTAAGGATTAAGCTTATGGTTCAAGGGTCAGAGCTGTGAGAGGCCATGTTTGTTCCTTTAGTGCCTCTGTGCTGTAACTGTGCAGTTGTCCGTGTGTTCTCTTTCCCTTCAAACCTTTCTGGAGTTCAGATTCAAATGCATCTTTCATTCCTGCTGTTCACTGTGCGCGCGCGCACGCGCACGCGCACGCACACATACACACACACACTCACACACACACAGGACTTAACCCACAATGCACCTGTCATAGCTCTTTTCTCTAGCCCAGTGTTTCCAGCACAACTTCTCTGCTTTTCCTGAATAGAATCAGGGATGAAGGAATAGTCCTGACTAGAATATGGGCATCTCCCAGCCTTTTCAGGGAGACTCTGTGCAAACCTAATGAGCAATATGATTTGCTTCGTGAATGCCGTTTGGAGTGGGGAAAATAGGCCTGATGGGATGAACTGATTGTTTTCTTCCTGTTATTGAAGAACACTTTCTGTTTGTCCATCTCCCTGAAAGCATCAGCCCTTTCAGACAGCCCAGGAGGGCACTCAGTAGCCAGGTGTCAAGCCTGTCTGGACACACCCTACTGTTCCAACCCTTTCCTACTGGCTTAACCCTCCCTTCCCCTCAGTACCTACCTCCTACTCTTGCCTGATAGCATGTCTGTCCCCAGTGTTTCTTGGGAGTCCCTGGGATGCAGCCTGAGGCTCACCTGTACTCACACTACCGGAGCGAGGGGCTCACAACCTGGGACAAGCTTGTGAAGTCAGAGCAGGGGTAGGAGTAGCCCTTGAGTTGTTCCAAGGCATTTCACAGACCTTGTGTGGATCAGAACTCAAAGGCCAGTGTGGTCCTCAGGTGGCATTCAGGCACTCTGGGGAGCTAGCAGCTGTGTTTAACAAGTGGTTGATGAGAAGTGTCGGGATGCTCTCTATGGAACCTCACCCCTCCTTCCTGTGGTCCCCAGGCTGGTACAACCGTCTGTACATCAACTTCACTCTGCGTCGTCACATCTTCTTCTTCTTGCTCCAAACCTACTTCCCTGCCACCCTCATGGTCATGCTGTCCTGGGTGTCCTTCTGGATCGACCACAGAGCCGTGCCCGCCAGAGTCTCACTGGGTAAAAGCATTTGATAAGGTGTGGTAGGATGCTTTTGGTTTGCTTTGTTTTTCAGCTGATCGCTAAGTAATGGAGAATTAAAGTCATGATCTGGGCATGGCGGCTCAATAAAGTAATCCCAGCACTCAGGCTGCGGCTGGAGGACTGGAAGTTTGCGGCCAACTTCGGCTGCAGAGAAAAAAACCTTTTTTCTTTCTTTCTTTCTTTTTTTCTTTTTCTTTTTTAAAATTAAAAAGCAAAGTAAGTCTTTAGAAGTCTTACCTGATGAGCTTGTAAGTTGAGGGAAGCCTTTACTGCATCTTGCCTACTCTATCCGCCTGAAGTCTGAGGTACCACATTGTAAGAAGCCCTCAGACTGCATCAACTCACAAAGGTAGAGACAATCTGGACTATGAACAACATAGTACGGGAGTACAGTACTAAAGTGAGTGAATGACTTTGGCAAATCCTGAAAAGTTCTTCTGTAAATCCTAAAACCTGGCTGGAAGCAAGCGCTAACATGTAGTTTCTGGAGCGAAGGCTGTGTTCCTTCAGAGCTACTGCTCTGGCTTTTGACAGACCCTGAATTCCAGAGTGAAAATTTACAATCAAGCATTGCCATTTGGGTAAAGTTGGGGTAGACCCTGACAAATGAGAGGGTTTACAGGGCAAGCCCCAGTGGAGAAGAACTGGACAGAGCTTAGTGAATGTGGCTTAGTCCCCAGGCTTATTCCTTCAGAGGTATCCCTGGGTCACTGTTTTTAATTACACATCATAAGTGGTCCCTCACGAGGCACCACATTGTCAGCCACAGCACAGAAACTCAGATTCCCAAGGTGACTGAAAACAAGCCCCTGGTTCTTGGCGGGTGACATTCCAGGAGGTGTGAGTCAGAGAAGGCCTGATTTTAAGGAGCGGAGCCTCTTGCCTCCACTGTGTGGAAATATGGCTGAGAAATCTCTCACTTAGTTTAGGGGACAGAGAATAGAAAATTGTGACTGTGAGATGTGGGCCCGGCTCTGGGGTAGATCAGCAGCTGAACTAACATGGTTTTTACAGGCATCATGACGGTGCTGACCATGTCGACCATCATCACGGGTGTGAACGCCTCCATGCCCCGAGTGTCCTACATCCGGGCCGTGGACATCTACCTCTGGGTCAGCTTTGTGTTCGTCTTCCTCTCCGTGCTGGAGTACGCAGCTGTCAACTACCTGACCACACTGCAGGAGCAGAAGGAACGGAAGTTCCGGGAGAAGGTGAGGAGACCACGTTCCTCTTCTCTTGTAAGCTGGGGCTAGTGTCTGGACAAGAATGAGTTTGTCGGGTGGGTAAGGACAGTTAGGAGGGGCCAATACCTAATGCCAAAGTGTGAACCATCCTCTTCTTGCCCTATTCAGACAGAAATGGTGGGTAGGAAAGAAGCTCTTTAAATGCTGTTCTGTTGGAACCTTTGCACCCCTCAGCATTTGACAACAGCAAATGTTGCAGGCGACAGCAGTGAGCAGGCAGAAGTGGCACCGGGGACCACCATCTAGAGCCCCCGACTCTCAGATCCACAACTGTATCTTCTACATACACAATATAGTTTGATTGTGATTTCCCAGTCCCCAGTTTCACCTACCAATCCAACTTTATATTCTTTTTCTCCATCTCTCAAAAAAACAAACAAACAAAACACAAAAAAAACAAAGAAAAACAAGAAACACAAAAAGACAATAAGACAAAAAAAATGCTTGAACAAAGCAAAATGAGACAAGAAATATTACAAATATACCACTGAGTTCATTCTGTGTTGTCCATCTACTGCTGGACATGGATGGCTAATAGATCTAGGGGACTCCATTGGTGAAAACAATTTTTTTCTTTTCCAGTGGGTATCAATTACAGATTAACATAATTAATTAAACAATTACAGCTTCTTGGTTAGGGGTGGGAGCTCATGTCACTCCCCCATCTTAGGGCTAGGACCCTATCTGACTTGAACTTGTGTAAGCCTTGTGCATGCTGCCACAGTGTCTGTCAGTTCAGGTGTACGTCAGTCATTTTCTACCTGGAGGACACTGTTTCCTTAGAGTCATCCATCACCTCTGGCTCCTACAGTCTTTCCTCCTTCTCTCTTCCACATAGATCCCTGAGAGGAGAGGTTTCACGAAGACATCCCATTTAGGAATGAGTGTTCCAAAGTCTCTCACTCTGTACATTGTACAGTTGTGAGTCTGCATTAATTAGTATCTACTGCAAGAAGACGATTCTCTGATGAGGGCTGAGTGAGGCTCTCATCTGTGGGTACAGCAGAATGTCCTTAGCAGTCATTTTACTGTGTTCCTTTAGCAGAGTAATAGTATTTGGTCTTAACCTAGGCAATGGCTGACCTAGTCTCAGGTTCTTGTTACTTTAGCAGTGTCGGGTATGAGCATAGGGTGGGCCTTAAACCCATCCAATCAGAGAGCGGATGGTTATCCCCATAACGATTGTGCCATGATTGCAGCAGACTATCTTGCAGGCAGGCAGGTCGCTGTTGCGGGTCACAGGGTTTGTAGCTGGGTTGATGATCGTCTTCCTTCTCTGGTAGCTTGCAGAGCACCTTCCAACACCATGAGTGCTAGTCAGCAGGAGTGGAACTTCTGGTTATGAATCAGCAAGACTCCTCCATGTTCAATGAGATACGCAACTGTTGTCTTCAGCCATAAGGCCTTACCATTTGGTTGTAGAGAGTAAGCAATAGCTTTAGCAATAGCCTGTGATGTTTGGGGTTCTATGGGGCCCCTTTGTGCAATGACTCAAAAAGATGTAACCCATTCCTGGTCCAATGTCTAGTTTGGTGACTCTGTTTAAACTCCACATGTATATTTTAGGAAACATCTACAGTAGTAGTAGGTTTCCATGATTTTTCTTTTTATTTTATTTTATTTTATTTTATTTTATTTTATTTTATTTTATTTTATTTATTTATTATATGTAAGTGCACTGTAGCTGTCTTCAGACACTCCAGAAGAGGGAGTCAGATCTCGTTACGGATGGTTGTGAGCCACCATGTGGTTGCTGGGATTTGAACTCCGGACCTTCGGAAGAGCAGTCGGTGCTCTTAACCACTGAGCCATCTCTCCAGCCCCCTCCATGATTTTTCAAATGACAATTAGTGTCAGTTGGCCCTCCCCCCTTTCCCTCCTTTTCTCTTTTCTCCTATCCCGTTCCCTATTTAATCCTAGCTGTCTTAGTTAGGGTTTTACTGCTGTGAACAGACACCATGACCAAGACAACTCTTATAAGGAGAACATTTAATTGGGCCTGGCTATTATCATCAAGGCATGAACATGGCAGCATCCAGGCGGGCATGGTGCAGGAGGAGCTACATCTTTATCTGAAGGCTGCTAGCAGAATACTGGATTTCAGACAGCTAGTATGAGGGTCTTAAAGCCCATGCCCACAGTGACACACCTCCAACAAGACCACACCTCCAAATAGTGCCACTCTCTGGGCCAAGCATATTCAAGCCATGACACTCTCCTAATTTCCTCTTTGTCTCTCCATGAAAATGTATTCTATTTCCCCTCCTTAGGAGATCCCTTCCTCCTTGTTAGTCCCTGCAAGTACCTAGCCTCTATGTTTATTCAGATTGTGGCATGTATATCGAAGGCTTAAAAAACCTAACATCCACATTTAAGAGACACACACATAACACACAATATTTGTCTTTTTGGGTCTGGGTTACCTCACTCAGGATGAGTTTTTCTAAGTCCATTCCTTTACCTGCAAATTTCTAAGCTTCATTTTTCTTAACAACCGGTCCATTATGTAAATGTACCACATTTTCGGTATCTGTCAGTTGATGGACTAGGCTATGTTTCTGGCTGTTATGAATAGAGTAGCAATGACCATGGATGGTCAAGTGTCTCTATAGTAAGATGTAAAGTCTTTCGGATATATATATTCAAGATATATGTCCAAGATAGCTGGATCTTGTGGTAAATCTATTCCCAGCTTCCTGGGAAACCAAAACGCTGATTTCCATAATGACACACAACCTTGCACTCCCAGCAACGAATAACCTGTGCACCATTCCCCAACGTCCTCTCTAGCAGAATCTGTCATTAATTTATAAACATTTCTTTTTATTTTATGTGCACTGGTTTTTGCCTGCATGTATTTCTGTGTAAAGGTGTCAGATCCCCTGGGCTTGGAGACACAGACAGTTGTGAGTTGCCATGTGGGTACTGGGAATCAAACCCCGGTCCTCTGGAAAAGCAGCCAGGGCTCTCAACCACTGAGCCATCCCTCCAGCTCCTGTCATTTGTTCAACTGATCTTAGCCACTCTCACTGAGCTAAAATGAGATCTCAGAGTACTTTTAGTGTGCATTTCCCTGATGGCTAAGGATGTTGAACAAAATGTTTCTCAGTCATTTGTGTTTCATCTCTTGGAAACTCTGCTTAATGTTCTGCTACTTCATCTGACTGCTGGTATCCTTTGCCTTACAAAAGCTTTAGAGTTTCATGAGGTTCCAC
Source organism: Mus musculus (assembly GCF_000001635.26). Taxonomy (NCBI): domain Eukaryota; kingdom Metazoa; phylum Chordata; class Mammalia; order Rodentia; family Muridae; genus Mus; species Mus musculus. The sequence goes on from NC_000070.6 coordinate 33,088,991, forward strand.
TTAGTAATTGTTGTTCTTAGTGCCTGGTGTCCTGTACAGAATGTCCTTTTCCCTGACAGTGAATTCAAGTCTGTCTCCCACTTTCTCTTCTATCAGATTCAGGGTATCAGGTCTTCTGTTGAGGTTTTAATCCATTTGGAGTAGAGTTTTGTGCAGGATAGTGCGTATGACTCTATTTGCATTCTTCTACATGTAGCCATGCTGTTTGACCAGCTCCATTTGCTGAAAATGCTGTCTTTTTTCCAGTATGTACTTTTTTGGCTTCATTGTTAAAATCTAGGTATATATTAAAAATGTTCCTTCAGTTTCTATTTTTGAGAATAATTTGAGGAATATAGATGTTAGTTCTTCTTTGAACGTCTGGTAGAAATCTGCATTAAATCCATCTGGTCCTGTTTTTATTTTATTCTATCTATCTATCTATCTATCTATCTATCTATCTATCTATCTATCTATCTATCTACCTACCTACCTATCATCTATGTATCTATCTATTTTTGGTTTGGAGACTTTTGGTTCCTGCTTGTATTTCACTGGGAATTACAGATCTGTTTAAATTGCTTATTTGATCTTGATTTAATTTCTGTGGATCTTAGAGGTCAAGAAATTGAACTGTTTATTTTAGGTTTCCTAGTTTGGTGAAATACAGATTTTTAAAGTATGTCATGCTTCTCTGGATTTATATCTGCTATTATATTCTCCTTTCATCTCTAATTTTATTAGCTTGTAATCTTCTCTTTTTATCTTTTTAATTAATTTAGCTAAGTGTTTTTCAGTCTTTTAATTTTCTCCCATCCAAGCACTAACCAGGCTCAACCCTGCTTAGAGTCCCAGACCAGATATTTTTTTTTCAAAGGACCAACTCTTTGTTTCATTGATTCTTTGTATTGTTTGTTTGCATTTCATTGTTTTCACCCTCAGTTTGATTATTTCTTGCCTTCTCCTCTTGACTGTGATTTCTTCTTGTTCTTAAGCTTTCGGTCTTATGTAGCTGCCTAGTGCTATGAACTTGTCTCTTAGAGCTGCTTCATTATGACAGTAAGTTTGGGGATACTGTTCTAATACTTTTTAATTTTCTTCTTGATTTATGTTTCGCCCCATTTTCATTTAGTAATAAGATGTTCATCTTTCATTGTTTCAGTTGTTGATATCCAGCCTGAATCATAATCACCAAATAGGATGCAGGGCGCTGTCTTGATTTTCTTCTATCTGTTGAGACTTACTTTGTGCCTGAGTATTTGGTCAATTTGGCAAAAGTTGTATGAGCTTCTGAGAAGAAAAATTTTTGAGTTTGGGTGGAATGTTCTGAATGTGCCTTTCAGACTACTTGACTTATGGCATTATTTAATGCCAGCATTCCATGTTCGTGGTTTTTTTTTTTTGTTTGTTTGTTTTTCTGGATGACCTGTTCTTTGATGAGAGTAGGGTATGGAAGTCACCCATTATTAGTATGTGAGGATCAATATGTGATTTCAGCTTTAGTAATTATTCTCTTATGAACTTGTGTGCCCTTTGTGTTTAGTGTGTAAATGTTTAAAATAGCAACATTCTTTGGTGGGATTTCCTTTTGATAAGTATGTAGTATCCTTCACTATTCTGATTAGTTTTTGGCCTGAAGTCTATTTTTTATCATATTATTAAAATGGCTATTCCTGCTTGCTTCTTAGATCCATCACTCAGAAATGCCTTTCCTGTCCTTTTCACCTGAAGTGATGTCTATCCTTCATGGTGAGGTGTGTTTCTTGGATGAATGTAACAGAATATGACCCTGTTTCTTAATTTACTCTGTTAGTCTGTCTTTTTATTGAGAATTATCACTGAGCAATGTTTATTGATTCCTGATACTTTGTGTTATAATGTGGACCCCCCCTTTGAATAGTTTTGGAATAGTTAATTCCTTGTGTCTTCTTGGGTGCAGTTAACTTCTTAAGACTCTATTTTCTTCTAGTACCTTCTGTAGGGCTGAATTTGTAGATAGAAATTACTTAAATTTGGCTTTTACCATGGAACATTTTCCATTTTCTGTTTATTGTTAAAGTTTTGCTGGGCATATTAGTCTGGGCTGGCACCTTTGGTCTCTCAGAGTTTGCAGAACATCTGCCCAAGTTCTTCTGCTTTTTCGAGTCTCCTCTGAGAAGCTGGGAGTTATTCCGATGGGCCTGCCTTTGTATGCTACTTGATCTTTTTGCCTTGCAGCTTGTAATATCCGTTCTTTGTTCTGTATGTTTAGTGCTTTGGTTATTATGTCTAAGGGGAGTTCCTTTTCTGGTCTCGATTATTTGTCGTTCTGTATTCTTCTTGTACCTTGATAGGCACTATCCCAATTGTTCATAGGTTTGGTCTTTTCACGGTGTCTCAGATTTCATAGATGTTTTGTGCTTGATTTTTATTATTTATTTATTTTATTTTAAATTTTTTTTAGATTTAACATTTTTTTTCGACGAAGCTTTCAATTTTTTCTGCCTTGTGTTCAACAACTGAGATTCTCTCTTCTCTGTCTTGTAATCTGTTGGTGATGTTTACCACTGAGGTTTTTACTTTAAATCCTAAATTTTTCATTTCTAGTTTCTTCAGTTTGGGTTTCTTTCCTGTTGTCATTCTTTCACTCAGCTGTTTGTGTTTTCATAGACTTCAACAAGGCATTTATTTATGTCTTCTTTAAGGTCTTTGGACATATCCCCAGTTGCTGTTTTGAAGTGTTTGTCTTGTGCTATATTGCATTTCTCGGGGCCCACTGTAATGGAGTTACTGGATTTTGGTGGAGGCACATTCTCTTGGCTATTCATGTTCATGATTTTGTGCTGAAGTCTAAGTGTTCAGAGGGTGTTTGCAGTGATTCTAGGTGTTAATAGCTGGTCTTGTCTTTGTCGTGTGGGTCTTCTGTCCTTCAATTGCTGTTGTCCTCTGTGGATTCTAGGCAAGTGGTGGCTGTAGATTCACGGGTACGGAGCGCTTTTGCAGGTTGGTAGTCAGCAGAAAGGAATGGAGATGGGCTAGGAGAAGGGGCTGAGAGGGCCTGTGGGAAAAAGCTAAGGGGATCTTGTCCCCACTAAGAGACAGTTCCCAGGGGGTGGAGGTGTGATGGGAGGAGGGGCTCCTACAAGCAGACTGCAGTAGGGCAAAGGAGAGACAGGGATGGAAGGGTGGGGAGAATCCTGGGTCTGTACAAGAGGTGGAGTGGCAGTGAATGGAACTGGGGTGGGAAGATGGGCTCCTGTGAGCAGGCTACCACAGGATGAGGTACTTCTAGAGAGAGTAAGCATAGCAGAGTACAGGAAAGATACTGAGAACTGCATCCTGGAGTTCCAACCCAGTATGGCCACTGGAAATAATGGTTGGTACAAAGGACAGAGGTGACCTAGAACCCAAGCCTGAGAGGGTCCTTAAGTTGGCCACAGAGTATTCAAAATAACTGGTGCTGGCATAAGGGTACCCATCTGGCCATCAGACTGACAGTCCTTTTCTTTAAGGCAGCCAGGGGGTTAATAGAAAATTGACCAATAGCTGACAACTAGGGATTAAATCCCCACCCTACACCCTTTCTTATTTACAGGAAAATGGGCTCAGAAGGAGTGCTCTCAGTAAGAACAGGACACTACCACCAGTCGTGATTTCTAGCAGTCTTCAACACTTGCCTAGCACCTTGAAAACTGTCCTTTCTCTTCCTCCAAATACACTAGGTTGCTCTTAACCACTAAGCCATCACTCCAGCCCATATTTAAATACCTTAAACATAGTCTTTCTTTTTTAGATTTATTTATTTTATTTTATGAGTGTCTTACTTCTATGTATGTCTGTGCACCATGTACATGCCTGGTACCCGAGGAAATCAGAAGAGCGCGCCAGATGTCCCTGAACTGAAATTAAGGACATACCAACTATTGTGAGCCACCATATGGGTTCCAGGAACTGAACCTGGGTCCTCTGCAAAAAAAAAAACAAAAAACAAAAAACAACAACAACAAAAAAAAACCAAAAAAACAAGGCCTCTTACCCACTGAGCCATATCTCTACCCCCTATTTAAATACTTTTGTTTGATAATCCTTTACTTTTCTGTTAAAAAAAAATAGCAATGCTTTCATCTAATTCTGTTCAGCTGCCACTTTGGGAACAGTTTAACCATACATAGTGTTTTTTGTGTGGAACAGCAGGAGAAAGTTGTTCTCAGCAACTGAGCTTTCAGCCTTCGGTCAGTGCATTTGGGCTGTTTTACATGCATCACGAGGATTCTGAAGATAGCACCGCAGATAAGAGCACTCCTGAGACAGTGGACCGAGTCCACGTGTACCTGTAACTCCAGTGCTGGGGAAAGGAGCCAGGTGGATTGAGGTAGCTGGCTGGCCAGCCAGCCTAGCCAAAAGAGGGAGTTTCAAGTTCAATGAGAGACCCTGCTTCAAAACACAAGGTGAGGGCTGGAGAGATGGCTCCAATATTAAGAGTCTATACTACTCTTATAGAAGACTAGAGCTCCCTGCTCATGTTAGGCAATTCACAACTGCCTGGAACTCCAGCCCCAGAGCAGCCAGCCTCCTGGCCTCAATGGGCATCTGCTCACTTGATCACATGAGCATGCCCACACACAGACACACAGCATACACTTCACGATAATGATGATGATGACAATGAGGATGATGACGATGAACACACATCTTTAAACCTGGCACTTGGATAGAACTCTGTATGTTGTAGGTCAATCTGATCCACACAATGAGTTCCAGGCCAACTGAGTACTACATAGTGAGCCTCATCTCAAAATGAATGAATCAATGAATGAATGAACAAATGAGCGACTGACTGAATGCATGAAGTGAAGAGTAACACAGAAAGAAAGACACTTTACGTCCTCATCCGGCCTCTGCATGTGCACTCATGAGATTGCCTCCATCATAACTAATTAGTTATTTTAAAGCGCAGGAGAAGAACCAAAAAAAAAAAAATCCCAATTATTTTATTATTTATTTGTTAAGAGACAGAGTCTCTCACAAATAGCCTAGGTTGCCTCAAACTGGTGACCTTTCTGCCTGTTTCTGGAATGCAGGGATCACATGCATGTTCTACTACGCCTACTCATGACCCTTAACTCTTACATAAATGCAACTTTGAAATAAGGACACTCTTTGCTTTAAGTTTTTGTCAGTGTTGGAGACAGAACAACCAAGCAGCTCTTGCACCTGTCAGGTAAGTGTTCTACTCCTAGGGACAACCCTTTCTCTTGGTTCACGAACACAGAGGTAGAATACAGCATTAGAAACCGAATGCATAGATTTCAATTCCTGGCTTAAGCACTCATGAGTTAGAGAAAATGTGAGGGTTCTAGGCAAACCTGGGTTGCTCGGTAAGATCTTATGTTAAACAAAATAAATAAAATAAGTCCTGGATCTTAGACCTGCTGTCTGGCTTCAGGAGAACTGTGCAGCACCTACCTGCATCTCAGGATTGACTTCTGAAATGGGGTTAGATCAGTGCTTCTCAATTCTGGCTGCACAGCTATTGTATAAGAAGATCACACACACACACACACACACACACACACACACACACACACACACACACACACACATCTACTCATCCCAGATAGATTGCTCATGACAGATTGTATGGATGCCATCAAAGTCCAACCTGGATTTAACTGGGATTACTTACAGGGATATGGATGAGGGGTTACTCACAGGAGCAGAAATGACTCAAAGACAGCTGCATCACTAAAGCCCACCCCAGGTGTGACAGCTCACTGAAGTTGGGCAGCTACAGGCAGCTCAGCAGGTTGGTTCTTTCCACAGTTGGTCTCCTCCAGGCAGCCTGCTTGGTCTTTGTTTTTTCCAGGCACTTCTTCCGGTCTCTACTTCACTCCTGCGGCTGGGCTTGTCTCCCTGCTTGGCTTGTCAGCAGTCAGTCAGCTCTTAAAAACTTGGGAAGGGAGGGGGTCTGATGAATCAAGTCAGTTTCAGGAACTTCCTGAAATTGTTTTGAATTGTTTCCTTCCTTTCTTAATGGGCTTCCAGACAGAATGAAATGTTTCAATTGTGAGGAAACTGCTACACAATAGCGGAACTATTTGGAAGTTTTGAGCAGGCCAGAGTGGGTGTGACTAGAGAATTACTGTACTCTGAGCAGGCCAGAGTGGGTGTGACTAGAGAATTACTGTACTCAGTGCTCTCTGATGTCCTTGTAACTACATCTCTCTGGAAGCCAGAGTAGCAGTGGGTAGTTACTCTGTAACAAGGCCAGCTCCCCTTCCCATCTTCAACATCTAATTGAGCCTTTTCTGTTTGCTGCCTGCAGCTTCCATGCATGTGTGGAATGCTTCATTCAAGGACCATGATGCTGGATGGAAGCTACAGTGAATCTGAGGCCAACAGCCTGGCTGGCTACCCAAGAAGCCACATTCTGCCAGAAGAAGAAAGGCCAGATAACATCGTGGTTCATTTGGCCCTCAACAGTGAATTGACCTCCTCCAGAAAGAAAGGCCTTCTGAAAGGCCAAATGGGTCTCTACATCTTCCAGAACACCCATGCCATTGACAAATACTCCAGGTTGATATTTCCTGCCTTCTACATAGTTTTCAACCTAATTTATTGGTCAGTGTTTTCCTAGGGATTCTAAGGCTGTGTCTGTGAAAGGGCATGGACATCCACTGGTGGATACATGGACCTAATGACCACACTCCACACCAGGCCAAGCAGCTGCTTCTGGCCTGGAGGAGCCTGGGGACCTCCAGCTGCCCTCACCCCATCTTCATGGCTCTTTTCCTATCTCATGATATTCCAGTTCACACTTTTGACTTCTCTGAACAGACAGCTGTCTTCTGCTGTTTGTGAACTTGTTCACAAGAATCCCCCCTTTCCCCACCTACTTAATAAAAGACTCAACTGCCTCCAGTTGTTCTGAGATGCTCAGTGTTGGAAGAAAGAAAATAAAGGGCAAACTAAGGGGGCATTCTGGGTAAGAAACTAGACGCAAAAATCTGAGAATTTATCCAGCTGGAGTAAGTGCCTAAGTGGGAGGGAAAAACTCTCAGAACTGAGACAGGAAGTGATTTGGCCTACACAAAACTGGCAACAGAGATGATTTTATAAATGCTAGAGGAAACTTTTCATTTCCCTGTTCATTCAGTCATTCATTAAACACTGAGTTCCCACCCCGTGTCTGGAACTGTGGTAATGAACATAGTCTTTTCCTTCTTTGAGATTCTCTAAGCTCTTCTCTCTCTCTCTCTCTCTCTCTCTCTCTCTCTCTCTCTCTATATATATATATATATATATATATATATATATATATATATATATATGTGTGTGTGTGTGTGTGTGTGTGTGTGTGTATGTGTATATGTATATATGTATACATACATATATATATATATATATATATATACATATATGTGTGTGTGTGTGTGTGTGTGTATTTCTGCTGCCCCTGCCCCTCCTCTGTCTCACTCACCCAAAGACCCTTTCTGTTTCCTGGTGTTTTTGCTCTAGGTCGGCTAAAAAAGCATTTCCAGGCTCCCGTGAGGCTCTCATGAAGCCAGCTCAGTGTTTCTCCCTTGAGACACTCTTACAGAATGAACTGAGAACTGCGGAGAATAGGATTTGAGTCCTGGAAAAAGCGCACCGTGTTCATTGGTCTACAGTAGATGCTCCCCCACTTCCTGTTTCAGGCTCCTCCCCTTCCTCCTAAGCAAACTAGTACTCTTTACCATCATTATCATTATTCCCGTGTCCAAGTCCAGTCCTCACACCAGAGGTCTTACCTACCCAACCAGAAGATTACTTCTACAAGTGTCTCTTTCTCCATTGAAGCTGAGCCTGAATTAAGATGGTAATCCGACTTACTTAGTTGAGACTAAATTGTAGTAGGAGATGGCTAGAAATTTTAAGAAAAACTCTACCAGAATATAAAAGCTATGATTTTAACAAGAATTTCTTCCTTTAAGGCAAAGTTTCTGGAGTCAGAAGGTGAGGAGCAGGAGCAGGAGGGACTGTCCCCCTCCAGACCCTTGCTTACCGAAGAACACCACTTTTCCTCTCCCTCCCCCTCCCTCTCCCCCCTCTCCCTCTCCCCCTTCTCGCTCTCCCCCCTCTTGCTCTCCCCCCTCTCCCTCTTCTCTCCCCCCTCTCCCCATCTCGCTCTCCCCCTCTTGCTCTTCCCCAACTCCCCTCTACCTCCCCCTCCCTCCCCTTCTCCCTCTCTCCCTCCCCCCTCCCCGTCTCCCTCTCCCCCTCCCTTTCCCCCTCTCCCTCTCCCACCTCTCCCCCTCTCCCTCCCTCTCCCCCCCTCTCCCTCCCTCTCCCCCCCTCTCCCCCTCCCTCTTCCCCCCTCCCTCTCCCCCCTCTCCCCCTCTCTCTCCCCCTCCCCCTCCCCCCTCTCCTTGCCATCTTAGAACAGCGATCTACAGAGGAGGGGACAACCTTGCTTCATACTAAGTAAGCTCTGACTTGTACTCTGCTCCACAGCACAAGACTCCGGGGCAGGATTTGGGTCTGAGGACCAGGCAGGTGCGCAGGAATACCACTTTTCCTCTCCCTCCCCCTCCCTCCCCCCTCCCTCTCCCCCTCTCTGGGAGGTTCTCCCAGAACCTCCATGAGATCCAAACCAGGGAGGGACCTGCTGCAACTGCCGATTCTCTCACTAGCCTGGCAAGATTGGCTCTCAAATCGATGTCCCGTCCCCAGGATCACTCCCCACTCCATCTCCCGAATTTCCTTACTCCAGCCTTGACCTCAGCTTCAGCTTCTAGCCCACTGGTTCGGAGGCTCTGTGATAGAGTGGGATTCATAAGGCAGCCTCAGCCAGGCTTGTCCAGTTTCCACTGCGACCTGCTTTACCTAAGCTCAGTAAGCTTCCAAGGCGATCCTGAGATTTAAATAGTCTCTAGAGTAATGGTTCTCAGTCTACCTAAACATGCGACCCCTTATATAGTTCTTTACGTTGTGGTGGCCCTGCAACTGGAAGTTCATTTTATTTCCGTTTCATAACTAATTTTGTTACTCTTATGAATTGTAACTAAAAGATCTGATATGCAGGGTTTCAGATACGTGACCCCCTGTAAAAGGGTTATTTGACCCCCAAAGGGGTCAGGACCCACAGGTTGAGAACCTCTGCTCTAGATGGACTCACAGAACTCAGAAGAGCCATTATTCTCATGGTTGCAATTTACTATTATAATGTAAAACTAGATTCACCAAAGAAAAGAGGTGTGTCGGAGAGGGTCCAGGAGGGACAGATGCAGGACCCTGAATTGTTCTCTCCCGTTGGACCTATAAAGATTGTGCTTGTTTTCCACCAACAAGGATGTGTTGTGCAGTGATCCCCACCCACACCAATCAAGGGGTGCAAAGGTTTTATGGGAGCTTGGCATAGCTGATTGTCCCTAGGACTGATCTTAGTCTCTGGCCTTTCTGGAAGCTGAGCAGGAGGTGCCTTGGGCACAGGTACCTGGCAGTGATTCTACAGGCTGGGAAGTCCAAGAACACGGACCTCACCCTATCTTGTCTTCTGTCTCCTGGACTAGTTACTTTTGTGTTGATGTGACAATTCTTGATAGAAGGAATTTAAAGGGGGATGAGTCTATTTTAGATCTTGGTTTTAGTCTGTTGTAGTGGGGAAGAGGTCAAGCTGGCAGGAATGTGTGCCTGGGGTTCCTCATATGGGTGGACCATATAACAGAGAACTCAGGCAAGAATCATAGCAGGTACAACCTTTAAAACCAATGGACATGTAATGTAGCCAGGCTACATGTCCCAAAGATCCACAGACTCCCAAAACAGTGCCATCATCTGAGACAGAGTATTCAGACACGCGAGCCTTTGAGAGATATTTATATTCAAACACAACACTTTTCAAAGGCCTGCTTTTGGATATAATGATCATGTGATTCTGGACTCTGAGTTTCTAACCCATGAATCTTTGAGGGCCACATTTAAATCATGTGTTAGAGCCATAGGAGTGCTTCAACATGTGATGAGAATTTTGAAGAAGGAAAGAAAGGTAAGATTGGGTGTCAAGGAGAAAGGTGTCCCTTAGACACTCTTCACAGGTGGACATTTGGATAGGAAAACATGGGGCCAATTACGTGCTAGGTCTCTGCTACGAGAAGTAAGAATTAAGTTTGTAGGAAGAAATAAAAGATGAGAATTTAGGTGACCTCAAAGAGCTCGAGCAGACTTGATTTAATGCCAGAGAGGTGCTATTATGAGGCCTGGCCACACAATGATCAAGTCATAGGACCTGGTCACTCAAAGACCAGAATTCAAGAGAATGCAAATTACAAGCCCTAGGCTGGGGAATTTTTGTAGTCAAGTACAGGGAAGGGGAAGAGAGATTTGTTAGGGTAGAATGGGGAAGTTAGATGTTCTCCTTAGACAAGTTGTTTTTGAGACTGCCTAGTCTATTGTGTCCTTTTATAACAAGAGGGTGTCTGGGGTTGGGGTCAGCTGCCTTTCTCCTGCAATCGCAAAATAGGTGCTTCCTGGAACTTTTGAGTTCCGTGTAAGGGCCTTGGCTTCTGTTTGTAGTAGTGGTTTGTTCATGTGCTCTCTGATAGCCACGTGCTACCAACATATTCAAATTTTAATTAAAGTTAAATAAAACTGAAGTTCTGTTCTCAGTGGCACTGAGCATAGTTCAGCACTCTCCTCAGTGGGCACAGACACCCGAGGCTTCCTTACCAGAGCAATGCGTTCTCAACCCTTTAATCCAGCTGCTCACGTCGTGGTGACCCTCCCCTGCACCCTAAAACTACTTTTGTTGCTACTTTATAATTTTGCTAATGTTATGAATCATAATGTCAGTGATTTTGGAGACAGAGGTTTTTCCCAAGAGGTCGTGACCCACAGTTTGAGAACTGCTGTCCGAGATGAAGGGATTAGCCTGGGTGAACAGATGGGAGCAGGAAGGAAGCTTGGAGATGCTGAGGACACATGGGCAGGACATTCATTTCAACTGATCCTGGACTGTGGGAAGGATGGGGGAGAGCCCAGACGGTCATGGTCGGTCTCCACCACACCAGCACTAGTGGGGACAGCTCCCCTTCTATGGACCGGCCTGGCCAAGGCCACTGGATTTTCCAGTTTTGTAGTTCAGCAAAAACTGTGTAAGTATGGATAGCTGTGTGGTATGGGGCTTCTGATTTTATCTGGAAGCCTTTAATCTTAGTTATATTGTTGTTATATTGATCACTAGGTATATTGTTTTGGTTGAAAGTCTTATTGAATCCTCATATCACCGTGCACTGTCCTCATAAACTATGGCTTGCAAAGCCGCCTCTTTACAAAACAGAGACTATTTTTCACCAGTAGCTGGGATGAATCCTACAACAAATATTTAGAACCCTAAGTGATTCCATGGTGCGGGACCAGGACACTGCAACAGCAATGGAGTCCACAGACTCTGTGATCTAATAATGGTCTGGTTCTGCTTGAGAAAATGGAAGAGGACAGACTGGAGACAGAAGTGGGCATGGATGATGGGGCGAGGAAACAGAGACGGGAATGAACCTCTGTTATGGGACATTTGAATGTTGCTCTATTTCATGGAATCTAAGATATATCAGACATGATAGGCACTCCGATTTTATGGACCACTAAGAAAGAGCACAGCGCTGTCAGTAGGAAACACCTGAGCCACCGAGGAGTGTTTACTCCAGAGAAAGGCCGAAAGGAGGGGAGGAGACACCACAGGGTTTGGGAAGTGCTCTGCAGGATTTTGGGGTTGAGGCGTCTGAAATCTGGGGATGGAACCATTAGGTAGTAGTTTTTGAGCAATCAATAGGAACCGGTTTGCTGCAAGCAGGATGTAAGGAAGAGAGTACAAGTGTGTTCAGGGGGTGGTAAATAGATGCCCTTTATAATACACGAAAGAGATTAGATGTGAAAAATTAAGTTTGGACTGAGAAGGATTCTAAGTAGGGAATAAAGACTCTGGGTAACTTGTTTGCCACTGGACCATATGCTTGTATTTTAATCGCAGTTAGGTGCCAGTAGCATAGATGGTGCAAATAAAACACCAAAGGGCTCACAGAATGAAAGCTGACAGCCATGGGGACTTACCGCATTGAGGAGGGACTCACTGTGTCTCTCCAGAGTCATTCTCAGAACTGTCTCCATTCTCATTCACTTCAGAGGGGCTTTTCTTCCCGCTGTGTGTGGCGGGCAGGAGGAGAGAGGGAGGTGGCCATGAATGTCCATGAGCACAGCCTTCTATTTCCACAACTCTGGGAGGAATGTTCCCTCTACTCAGACCAAACCCAAGGAAGGAATTCTACTTATCTGGTCTGGGCAATGTCTGTGGAAGATGGTCAGAGATGGTGTTAGTGTATGTGTAGAAAATTAGAACCCTCCAAAACTGTTTTTATTTGGCTTGTTCTTTCTATAAATATTTGTAGAAGGAAGACCATGAATTAAAAACTGTTTGAGGAAAATAAAGAAGGAAAAAAAAGGTCATAATAGCAGAGAAAGTTCACATTGAGTTCAGCTGTATGTAAAACGGCCCGCAAGGACTGGGGAAGAGAAAGAAGGGTTCTGCGTGGAGGATGAAGGGGAGGGTGGCAGGAAAATGGAGATGTCAAATAAAAAGCTCTAAGTGCTGGTCTGGGAGGCAGATAAGAGTTCAGATGGCTAGGCCAAGAGAGGCCATGAAGCAAGAAGAATTCCTGAAGGAGAAGAGCAGAACAGGTAGTGCGTGAAGGAGCAGGACCTGTTCCAGGAGCATCCGTCAACAGAAGACTGTGGTCACAGCTGGGAGGGGAACTCTGAAGGGCACAGAGACAGGCTTGGAGCAAGTGACATAAACTCCGAGAAGGGGCCAGGTGACTGGAGGGTAAGGTGTAGGCAGGGGACCATGCACAACTGTACACACCCAGGCTTTGCTAAGAAGACCCTTATCTTAATATGCAGACAGAAAGCTCTGAGGATGGCACTGCTTATAGAAGGGCTGTGGCTGATTCTCACTCTTTTGGAGAATTAAAAAAAATGACATAATGATTGCTTTCTTCTCTCTCCCAAGTGGGACTGAGGCATCCTCACTTGGGCCCTTCAGCTTGCTGAGGTTTGTGAGTTCTGTGGACCATATCTTGGGTATTCTGTATGTTTTTTTCTCTTCTCTTCTCTTCTCTTCTCTTCTCTTCTCTTCTCTTCTCTTCTCTTCTCTTCTCTTCTCTTCTCTTCTCTTTCTTTTGGCTAATATCCACTTATTAGTGAGTACCTACTAAGCATGCCATCCCACAGTCACATCTCTGACCCACAGTTCTTCTTGTCTGAAAGAATTACAGGGATGGAAATCGAGAGGAGCCTGAGGAAAAGAAGGTCCAGAGACAGGCCCAAAGTGGGATCCAGCTCAAAGGGAGGTCCCAAGGCCTGACACTATTACTGAGGCTATGGAGACCTCACAGAAAGGGACCTATCATGACTGCTCTCCAAAAGACTCAACAAGCAGCTGAAAGAGTCAGATGCAGATATTTGCACCCAACCAATGGACAGAAGATGCTGACTCCTGTTGTTGAATTAGGGAAGGCTGAAAGAAGCTGAGGAGGAGGGCAATCCTGTAGGAGGACCAGCAGTCTCAATTAACCTGAACCCTGGAGATCTCTCAGATACTGGACCACCAAACAGACAGCACACACCAGCTGATATGAGGCTCCTAACACACATAAAGCAGAGGACTGCTGGGTCTGTGTTCATTCAGAGATGATGCACCTAACCTTCAAGAGACTGGAGGCCCCAGGGAGTTTAGAGGTCAGGTGGGGTGGGGAGAAGGTGTGGGATGTGGAGTAGTCAGAGGGTGGATGGGGTGCAGGGCGGGAATGGAATATGGAGTGTAAAAATAAATTAAAAAATAAATTAAAAAAATGACATAGTGGCATACTTGCTCTGAATGAAAGTTGTCTTCTCAATGGTGGTTCCCCACACATTATATGCACTCACTGATAGTGGATATTAGTCCAGAAAACCCTTGGAATGAAGGAGCTAGAGAAAGTACCCAAGGAGCTGAAGGGGTTTGTAATCCCATAGGAAGAACAACAATATGAACTAACCAGTACCTCCAGAGCTCCCTGGGACTAAACTACCAATCAAAGAAAACACACGGAGGGACTCATGGCTCTAGCTGCATGTGTAGCAGAGGATGGCCTAGTCGGTCATCAATGTGAGGAGAGGCCCTTTGTTTTGTGAAGGTTCTATGCCCCAGTACAGGGGAATGCCTGGGCCAGGAAGCAGGAGTGTGTGAGTTGGGGAGCAGGGGGAAGGGGAGAGTGTCACGGGACTCTGGTGGAGTCAGCTTGTCAGATGAAAGTCTGAAAGCTTTCTCATGAGGAAAGAGTTTCAAGGAAACTTACTCCCGGATCTTTGGCTATTCCCCTAACCCATAAAATTAATTTTCCAAATCCACATTAGTCTAGTGTATGGATCCACGTGCACTCTATATAGTATTACCTTATAGTAAATGCCTTTTAAGATTGTATTCTAACATAGCTAAAGCCTTTTCCCAGTGTTCTTAGAATCCAGATAGCAGCAAGGAGTTTAACCTATTCAGTAACTAATTAAGTTCTACCATAAAACAATAAAGCACTTGCCATTAACTCAGCTGTTTGCAGAAAGAGACTAAAAGTCTCACTGAGATAGAAATCTTTTACTACAGGCTACATTTCATGTCAAGTATAAGTTGATATACTACCCTAATAAGGGGGAACTCTCCAGACAGGATAAGTTTTACTAGACCTAAGAATTTAGAGCTCCTGATAACACACTACTCTTAAAGCCTATCAAGAGTTAACAACCCCCTGATGCTTTTAGGCTGATCCTAGGCAGGGTTTGTTATCCCTAATGTAAACATTTAATTAGTCCCTGCAAATTCCTTTCTGCTGTAACTGGTGAATTTCAGTGTATCTTGTCTTTTTGTGATTTGTATCCTCTGATAATTCGTTGTAATATAAGTCTGAAGCTCAACCAGAACATTACATTCAGATTCAACACCTCTCTTGTGTGTGCCTGATTGTCACTTCATCCGACTCTTTTGCCCATCTGCCTAAGAAATCCCGTTCCTTCTTGCGCGCACCGGACTCGACCAGCAAGAACGACGCTGCAACAGGATCCTTCTGCACACGTTTATTGGGAGAGCTTGATTGCAGAGGCAAAAAGACTTCGAGCCCAGAACTGGTGCTGCTTTTATAGGCCTAGGAGAGGCGTGTCTCATACCCGGATTGGTTATGCACTAAGCCTCATTTGCATGTTCCTCATCTGATTGGCTAATCTCTCTCAGTACCTCACAGAGCCTCATTATCATGCCTCATTTGCATGTCTCACATCCGATTGGTTACTCTCTTAGTACCTTACAGAACCTCATTATCATGCATCATTTGCATGTCTCACATCTGATTGGTTATACTCTCAGTACCTTACAGAACCTCATTATCATGCCTGGGCCAGGCAGTGTCTTTGCAAAAAACTTTACTGCATATGTACACATTGGTTGTTTGTCCAATCTTATGCATGGTGGCCAGCAGTAGTCAGTGCCACTCAGCAACGGCACATGTGGCTTCCCACAGTTCCTCGCAGACCAGGGACCAAGAGGGTCTGCGGCAGGAGAGGATAGGAGATTTTCGGAGGGGAAACTTGGAAAGGGGATAACATTTGAAATGTAAATAAAGAAAATATCTAATAAAAAAATGATGGTTCCCCTATATTATAAAAATATAAACAAACAAACAAACAAACTATGCGTGAATGGGGGGCAGTGGTATAGGAATAATGTTTATAATGGGGTCATCAGGTCCATGCCCCAGACCTTAGGAGTATTTGTGCCTTCCTCTGCCCCCCACATTGGGTGAACACAGCCTTGGCTATCATAGAAGATACAAAGGCTGACATTCAAGAATCTTGTATAGAGGGTACTTGAATGTCTGTCCTCAACACTGTCATATGTACTCTTCCCTATGTCCCTTGAGCTGTGCTCAGCGCTGGAGGGACATGATGGATTACCCAGGGAACTTTTTTTGTTTGTTTGTTTTTTTCGAGACAGGGTTTCTCTGTGTAGCCCTGGCTGACTTGGAACTCACTTTGTAGACCAGGCTGGTCTCGAACTCAGAAATCTGCCTGCCTCTGCCTCCCAAGTGCTGGGATTAAAGGCGTGCACCACCACACCTGGCTTGACCTGGGGAACTTCTTAGAAAACATGAATGGTCCAAGGGTGGTGGGAAGAGCTGAGTGTAAAAGTCAGTGTGGACTTTATCAACACCTATTTAAACAACTGGGCTGGAGAGAAGGCTCAATGGTTAAGAATATTAATAATACCTAGCTGTTCTTTCAGAGGACCCCAGTTAGCTTCCAGCAGCCACATTTCAAAGCTCATAACCATCTGTAACTCTGGTGCACATAACTCATACACACGCACACACACACACAGATACACACACACACAGAGACACACACAGAGACACAGACACACACAGACACACAGGGGCACACACAGGCACACACGAGCACACACAACAACACAGGAAAACACACAGAAACATATATGGGCACACATACAGGCATATACACACATGGATATATACACACAGACACACACAAAACCACATATACTCACACACAAATATATACAGACACACACGAATACACAGACATACTTATGGATCACACACACACACATGGGCACACACACAGAGGCACACATACAAACACACAAACAATAAACAAATCTTTTAGAAGTTAGCATCTGAGCTCAACTCCCGAGTTCCTAAATCTACTGTGGCCTGTAATCTCTCCCCACTTCCTCTCTAGGCTGGTACTAAAGTCAGAAATAAATTTCTCTAGGAGAATACTGTCTGTCTGTCCCTGGGACTCTGGGGGGACAAGAGATGGAAGGCAGGGATGAGTAAAATGTGTGGGCACGAGACGGCTGACCAAGCAGTGACCAAGGCCAGCCCTCCCTTCCTCTTTCTTCAGCAACTTATCTGCCCTGCTTTTGGGCAAACCCACCAGCCCAACATAGAACAGCCCACCAACCACCAACCATGGCATTGGCTGTTACAGAGACCTGATCCTCCAACAGCAAGTGAAGTATGGTTGTGTGGTGTGGTGAGCCATGGAAGCAGAGCCCAGATGGCCACGACAGCCCCCCGATCCTTGTCAGATCCACTCGTGGCTTTCTGCTGGGCTGGCTTTATTGCAGACGTTGTTTGTTTTGTTGTTGCTGCTCTTTTGATTTTTGCTTTGGTAATTGTTTTGGGGGGGCTTTTTCATTTTTTTCTTTACATAGCCCTCGGGTTTATCTAGAAGCCTTTGACTTCCTGGTGGTGTGGGTTCAAAGGAAATAGGATGGGAGAGACAGGCAGGGCCTGCTACCCACAAGGCTGACTGTCTCAGCCTTGCAGGATCTTCCAGCACCAGGGGCCCAGCCTTCCTCAGGGCTTTCTGCACCCAGTTCTCTGCCCCTCCACCATCCCACTCCCTTGTGTCTCCCCTCACTAGGAAGCAGGCAGCCACAGATACCATAGCATGTGCATGCCCTGCCATGGTATTTGAGAGGTTACAGAGTGGAGTTCTAAGAGCAGGCAGGGCACTTGGGTGGTGGTAGAAGGTGTGGAGTGGGCAGGGAGAGGATGAAGCTATGACAGAAGGGAACACAAGCAAAGGAAGTTCCCCCAGGGCTAAGAGTTGCTTGTGTTTTTAACTGCTTTATTTTAGGGCCCAGGACAGTGTTTGGCACATGGAAGATGTTAATTGTAGTCATGAAAGAAATTAATGACTAACTTCTCTCTATCCAAGCCTTCTAAGCCTTAGACACTGTTCTAGCTACTTACATCAATCACATAATATCCTGCTGGCAATTGAGATAGCTTAGTCTTAGTCAATGTAGAGGCAGGAGTCTAGAGAGTAAAAGGATGAACCTCGTGGGCTCCTGTGATAGATTGTTAGCCCACATCCTAGCAACTCTGGCTTGCTTCCCCCGAACTGCGTAAACTGGACACGGTGACACACACTAGTAATCCTAGCACTCAGGAGGGGTAAGCAGGGAGGATCAGAACTTCTGGGCTACAAAGTGAGTTTGAAGATAGCCCAGGCTACATGAGACCCTGTCTCAAAACGAAAAGAAATTAAGGAAAAAGAAAAGAAGGGAGGAAAAGACTTTGCAATTTTGATTGAGAGCTGTGTGATTTTGAGCCATTTAAGTTCTATGTATTTTCATTTCATGTGAAAACAATTTTTAAAAGTGGTGGTTCCTGCCTTTTGGGGTAGATACGGGAAGCTGCGGGCCCAATGCCCAAGCTGTAGGGCCAGAGCCCGAGGGAGAACACTTTACCTAGGCTTAGGGTTTTCTAACTATGGGAGAGAGAAACTGAGCGAGAAACTGTCTCAAGGGGGGGGGGAGAGAGAGAGAGAGAGAGAGAGAGAGAGAGAGAGAGAGAGAGAGAACGGCTGCTCAAGGGAAAAGGAAATTTGCCAGTGTTTGGATGGAGAGTTCTAGTGATCGAATGGCTGGAAAGTCCACGTGATGACAGGAAATGTGACCCTGCAAGTTTCTAAATCCAAGTCACGACATCAAATGTTGTGTTTTGTAGAAAAGCCAAAGATTTGTTTGATAGGGCATGGTATGGTGTGGTGGGAGGGGTGCCTCAGCGGCCCTTGCAGAGGCATCCCTTCCCCTTGAGGTACCAGGTATAATGTAGAATAAAGTTTATTTAGGGCATGGGAAGGGGAGTTTAGAAGGTGGGGGGGGGGGCGGAGGAAAAGGGGGAAGAGGAGAGAGGGAAGGGGAGGGGGAGGAGGAGGGGGGAGGGAGAGGCCAAACAGTCCCTTTTATAGCAAGCCAGGCCTACCTTGCTGTTGGGCAGAGCCTAGAAGGAATGCCAACATTTTGAACATTTCATTACCCTCAAAAGAAACTTCTTGTCTTTTTATCTTTGGCTTTCCCGTTCCTCCCCTCCAAAGTTTGCTTTCCATTGCTCTATAATGTACACATTGTATACATGGAGCTTGGAGATGGGTGGTCTTGAGTGACTGATTTCTTTCATCTTGTATAATCTTTTCCCTCCCTCCCTCCATCCTTCCCTCTGTCTCTTCCTTTCTTCCAGTACTGGGGGTTGAACCCAGAGCATTTCACATGCCACACAAATGTTTTACCAGCTAAGTTGCATCTCGATTTTTCTCCATCCTTGTTTTAGATAATGCTTACATTAACCTATCTGTAGCATGTGTCTGTATTTTGTTCCGTTTTAACGGCTGAATAATACTCATTACATGGATATGCACTTTTCTGTGTATTTATCCATCACAGATAGGCATTTGCTTTCTTTTGAATTTTGGCTGTTATTAAACGTGTTGCAATGAACATCCATGCAGAAGTTTTTATAGAGACGTAAAAAAATTCTTCTAGGCAGAATATCTTAGGAGTAGAATTGCTGTTATTGGGTAGCTCTGTATTTAACTCTGAGAGGATCTGTTTGCAAAGTGTGGGCATTGTTTAATATATACTTTGTGGCAATACGTGAGACTTTTTAACATTTCCAGATTATTATTGTCTTCTTTGTTTTAGGCCACCCTCCACAATAGGTATGAAGTGTTCTCTTTGTGGCCTGGTTGTGCAGTTTCCTGTTGACAGTGGTGCTGAGTTTTCTGTATCTTATTGGCTTCTCTTGTATCTTCTTTGGCAAATGTCTATTCAAATTGCTTGCCCACTTTAAAATTTGGTTGCCTTTTCATCACCTAGTTTCAGGGATTGTTTATATATTCTAGATAGAAATTCTATAGCAGGTTTATGCTTTGCAAATACTTTCTCAGACAACTGACTTTCTAACTTTCTTATGATGACTGCTGAAACCCAATAGTTGTCATTTTGATGAAGCCCGTTTTATCTGTTTTTGTTTGGTTAATTGTGCTTATGAGGCCATACTTAAGGCAGGCATGCACTTACCTTTTTAAGAAAGTGGCAGGTGAGTGTGTGTGTGTGTGTGTGTGTGTGTGTGTGAGTTTACATGCCTTGGCACAGAATGAGGCCATCAATGATAGATCCTCTTTTTAAAAAATATGTAGTTCATTTATTTTTATATCATGTGCATTGGTGTTTTCTACATGTATGTCTGTGTGAGGGTGGAACTGGTATTCTGCAGTGTTGAGCTGTCATGTGGGTGCTGGGAATTAAACCCAGGACCTCTAGAAGAGCAGCCAGTGGTCTTAACCACTGAGACATCTCTCCAGTCTCAAAGATAGATACTCTTGATGAAGACTCAGAAGTAACACACTGTGTGTGTGGGGTGGGGGGAGGGGCATTGCTGCAAACACAATGGCCGGCAGTGAAACCATCAGAGGAGAGACAAGAATGAAACTGTTCAGGCTTAAATGGTGTTGGTTCAAACTTCTAGAGTCTAACCCCAGACAGTTGATTGTAGCTACATTTAAGTACAGCACAATATTGGGAAAAAAAGTTTTCTGATGACAATTTATTCAGTCCCACGTGTACAACACAGTTTAAGGCATGTTTACATTGA
This sequence comes from Mus musculus, assembly GCF_000001635.26. Classification (NCBI taxonomy): domain Eukaryota; kingdom Metazoa; phylum Chordata; class Mammalia; order Rodentia; family Muridae; genus Mus; species Mus musculus. The sequence continues at coordinate 33,109,471 of NC_000070.6, forward strand.
AGCTCTTTACAAAGTACAGAGACCTACTTCCATAAAGACCGTTCTGTTAACTCAGACACAATGCTTAAGATTGCTTAAGTCTAGGGAGAAAGACTGGGGTAACACGATGCCTTTGAGAGTCAGAATTAGCCTGGCCCTAAGATTACATAGAAGTCACTTAGGTTGATGTACGGTACAAATGACATCGCTTGTAAGGATGAGTTTAACAGATTGAAAAGCAATGCTTAAGATATAGGGTGGAAAAGTCTGGGATAAACAAACAGAATTCTGGGGGATTCGGGAGAAGCCTGACCTATAGAGAGACCACTAGGTTGTAAACCTTTCCCAGCATCCCCGGTGGAAGTCAGGTAAATATCTCTTCCCCTGACAAGACAAGCCTGTGTGTTTAACTTTTTCTGGTCCCCCCGGGCGCTTATCTGTGTGCGTAAGGAGCTCTTACTCTTCAAAAGATATGCACAACTTGAGCCTGGCTTGGGATAGATACAGGGTTGAGCCAGAGAATGTAAAAGAATTGCTTAGCACAAAGCACAAAACAATACCTCTCCCAACAATGTTTAACACTTGCTAAATACCGAATGCAATCAAATAAAGGAAACAGGCGTGGTGTGAGGTACAGTCAGCAGATGAGAACACAACTGCTCCAGTGGATTGCTAGGTCTCCACATTATAGCACAGAGTCCACCCTCCCCCAGGAAAACAGTGTACAGAGAATCTTATCAACCTGAAAGCGGCGTGTATGTGCTAGGAGGTGGGTATGGTCTGTGATGAAACCACACAGATGGTTTCCCCTTGGGCAGCTGTGGCACGGCCCGCTCAGGACTTCCGGCCGCTGTGACAAAATGCACAGATTTGGCAGCTTAGTTCACAAACATTTACGTCTCTAGTTTGAAGGCTGGGGAGTTTACATCCAGCACTGCTGGTAGATCCTGTGTGGCTAGGACAGTGACCACACTGCAGCCTCAGCTGACAGACCTCTGGTCTCTCTTTAAAACGGGGGGGGGGGGGGGGAAGAGCAGCACTGGTCGATCCTGGAAGGGAAAGCAGATGCGTAAGCCATTCTCTTTAGAAAAGGTGGTCACTAGAAGTGGCCTTGAGACCACAAGCAGGCCTCAAGGTGGGAAAGAGAACATTACACAGGAAATGGTATGTGCATGTAAGAGGCCAACATGGCAGCAGCTTTAAAGGGATGGGGGGGGGGCTTCACTAGGAGAGTAAGTTAGCATCCTCTTCTGGTCTCTATGTCCACTGCTCCCGAGGAAGCAAAGCATACAGTGAAAATAAATATTTACTTACTTACTGAAAATGATGTAAGTATAGAGATAGCCACCACGAGAAAGCTAGGGTGGAGGGTAGAGAGGCCAGGGGGAGTTGTTTTTGTTTTTTTGTTTTTTTTTTCCCCAAGAAAATGCCCAGAGCCATTCCAAGAACAAAGGAATCTCAGACAGTTAGAAGCTTTGTAGGGGGCAGGTGGTGGCAACATGAGGAGGCATTTTGACAGATCAGCTCTTTCATGGGGGATGGCATCCTGAGCTGGGGTCTGGGCGTCGGGCCTCTCGCACCTGTCCTGAGGCCAGGATGTGAAACTGTTACGTAAGTTATTGTCGTTTAGAACAAGCCCAGGGGCTGTTTCAGAGCAGAAGGGAAGAGGTCTCTCTGTATTTGGCCCTCAGACAAGTTGTCATGTAAACGTTCATCACACATCTCTTCCACAAGGTGGTCCCACAGTCATGGCCCCAGGCATTGGGAGTCCCGATAAAAACACCAGGGTCCATCAACAAGAAGCTGGAGACTGTGGTGACGTTGCGCTTGAAGCCAGGGAGCCCGTGGTGAACTTTAAAGGCAGGTGATTGAGGGTGTCTTATATGATTTTACCAGGATACCAGCAGAGGGAGATGAGGCTGAACTTTCCCAAAGGAAGTCCACTGTAATTTATAAGCCTGCTTTTGGAAGAGCCAGCTTGCCCGATTTCCCTCCCTTAACCCTTCCTCTCTATCATGTGACTGTGACCACCATTCTAGCACCTCGTGGTAGAGAGGGCCCCTGGCTCTCAGCTGCTACAAATTTAGCTCTACTTTTAAAACCGGATTGTGGCTTAGCGACCATAGGGCGAGCCGCGAGAGGGTTTTGGAAAGTGTGGCCAGAACACGTCACACATTCAGCTCAAATGGAGCTGTTACTGACCGCTTCTGTTTCACCCTGATTAACACAGAACTGGTTTTACAAGTGTGCTTCTCCAGGTCCAGGAGAGACTGTGTCTAGTCTGGGGCAGTCAGAGCTCATTTATCCTCTGGAAAAGCTAACTGGCTAGGACAAAGAAGGGATCATCTTCCGTGCACTGAAAGGAGTCTTTCTACTAGAGATGAGTGAGGTGATTTGTTGCTGTTGGCATCTATATTGCAACAATAAGAAAGGTGGCCAAAAGAAGAAGGTGACGCCGGGTGTGGTGGTGCACGCCTTTAATCCCAGCACTTGGGAGGCAGAGGCAGGCAGATTTCTGAGTTCGAGGTCAGCCTGGTCTACAAAGTGAGTTCCAGGACAGCCAGGGCTACACAGAGAAGCCCTGTCGAAGAAGAAGGAGAAGAAGGAGGAGGAGGAGGAGGAGGAGGAGGAGGAGGAGGAGGAGGAGAAGGAGAAGGAGAAGAAGAAGAAGAAGAAGAAGAAGAAGAAGAAGAAGAAGAAGAAGAAGAAGAAGAAGAAGAAGAAGAAGAAGAAGAAGAAGTGGGTGTCTTGAAGTATTCGTGACCCCTCTGTCTCCCATAATCATTTGAGCCACTCCCACCGTCCATAGGATTCATCGAGCTTCACCTAAGGTTTGGCTGTGGCTCTCCGCATCTGTTTCCTTCAATTGCTGGATGGAGTCTCTCTGATGACAAACTAGGGTCCTGCCTACAGGATTCATTAGGAATCTTATCTCTCTCTGTCTGTCTGTCTCTCTCTCTGTGTGTCTTTCTTTCTGGTTGTATGCAGTTCTACCCTAGGTCTCTGGGTTATCCAGGCTCTGGTCCCCTCTCTAGATAGTATCAGGGGTAGACTCCCTCTTATGACATGAGTATCAAGCTGGGCCAGTCATTAGTTGGCCACTCCCACAATGTCTGTGCCACAGCACAACTTGTAGGCAGGACAGTTTGTAGTTGTTGAATGTAGCTTTTGCTACCCTACTTTAAACTCCAGGAATGGGCTGTGCTACCAGCTCCAACCCAGATTCCCTGGATCTGAGGATGAAAAACACAAACACACACGTTGCTCAACTTTAATTTGCCTACAGCTCAAGTGCTGGGCGCCTCCAGTCTACCAAGGCTAGTGTGCCCTTCCCGGTACTCCCAGCTCAGCATCCTAAATCTGCCATCAACTTCAGTTGCTCAGCCACCTTCAGTCCCAGCTCAACATCCCAACCTCCTGCCTGGAGAAGCAGTTCGTGGTGGCTCTGCCCGAGATTCCACATGGCTGGTTGGCTTTTCTCCCTCCGAAGCATGGTGAACACTCCTTTCTTCTCCCTCCATCTGCTAGCTTCCCTGTGGGAACCTGGAAGTCCCACCTATTCTTCTGCCCAGCAATTGGCCCATAGTATCTTTACTGATAGGTCAAGAACCAATTGGGGAGCTGGGCGGTGGTGGTGTGTGGGAAGCGGTTTCCGCTGTGCCTGCGTGGCTTAATTGGTAAACAAGCAATGTGCGCATGTGCGAGAGTGTTTTCGTGCCAAGTCATGGCCCATCCCGGGGCGTGGTGATGAGGCTCTGGGAGAGCAGCCAATCAGGTGTGGACACGCCACACTAAGGTGTATATAAGTAGCGCCTTTTTGGTGCTTGGGGTCTTCCTCTTCATGTTGAAACTGGTGTAATAAAGTTGCTGCAGAAGGATCCGGTTTCTCACACGTGTGTTCTTGCTGACGAGACAATAGCGCATATGAGCGTGGCGCTCACCTTTAATCCCAGCACTCGGGAGGCAGAAGCAGGTGATTTCTGAGTTCGAGGCCAGCCTGGTCTACAAAGTGAGTTCCAGGACAGCCAGGGCTATACAGAGAAACCCTGTCTCGAAAAAACCAAAATAAATAAATAAAATAAAATAAAAAATTGGGGAACAGGACCTGAGCATCAGAACTACCCCTACAGTAGTTCAAAGGGTTTGAAGCTGGGGTGATGTCCTAATTCCTCTACAAGAAGCCTTTTCTGGTTTCCGAGGATGGCCAGTTAAGGATCCATTCCTCCCATTATTACCAGGAGTCTTAGCTAGAGTCACCCTCATAGATTCCTGAATGTTTTCATTGCCCTACGTTTCTACCTTGACCTCAAATGCCCCAAAATTTCAGTTGTCTCTCCCACTCCTCTTCACCAACTCCACATCTGACAGATTTCCAAATTATCTGAAGAACTCAAAGATACTAGATGCTAAAAAAATCAAATATTCTAGTTTTTTTTAAAAAAATATAGGGTACAGATCTAAACAGAGAATTCTCAACAGAAGAATCTTAAATGGCTTAGAAGCACTTGAAAGAAATGTTCAGCATCCTTAGCCATCAAGGAAATCTAAATCAAAACAATTCTGAGATTTCATCTTACGCCTGTCAGAAAAGCTAAGATTAAAAGCACAAATGAGCTCATGCTGGAGGGGATGTGGAGCAAGGGGGACACTCTTCCATTGTTGGTGGGAGTGCAAATCTGTACAGCCACTTTGAAAACCAATATGGCATGCTCTCAGAAAATTGGGACTCAATTAACCTCAAGACCCATCTATACTACTCCTGGGCATATATCCAAAGGATGCTTCATCCTGCCACAAGGATACATGTTCAACTATGTTCATAGCAGCTTTATTCATAATAGGCAGAAACTGAAAACAACCTAGATGTCCCTCAACCAAAGAATACATTTTCACAATGGAGTATTACACAATGGTTAAACAATTAACATCATGAAATGTGTAGGCAAATAGATGGAACTAGAAAAAAAATCCTAAGTTAGGTAGCCCAGACTCAAAAAGACAAACATGGTATGTACTCACTTGTAAGTGAATATTAGCTATAAAGGAGAATTATGCTACAATTTACAGACACAGAGAGTCTAAGTAACACAGAGGGCTTAAGAGGAGACACATGGATCTCTGTGGGAAGGATAAATAGAATAGATATCATGAGTTGACTGGGGGTGGGAAGAGACAGGAACATGAGGGAGAAACTACTTTTCTGTTTAAGGCAGTTTTAACTGAGTCTCTTGAGTTACATCTGTAGGTTACGAATAAAATTATCTTAGCAGACCTAACACCTATGTAGATTGTTAGCCTCCTTTTTGTTTTCCCCAGAGTTGATTAGGATCTTCAGCCCACAGTAGACAATGTTGGAGCTGTGGCTCCTTTTCACTGTAAGTTGTCTATTCTCCTCATGGGTCACCTCCTGAAGGTGTTGTTTAGTTCACATCATTGCTGTGACTTGTTCATACTGTCATGTTTCATCAGATAGAACTTTTAAAATATTTACTGTTTATTTTAAGAGCTAAGTGGTTCAATAATTTAGAGGGTGTCCTATTGCTGTGAGGAGATACCATGACCAGTGCAACTATTATAAAAGAAAACATGTAACTGGGGGATTGCTTACAGTTTCAGAGGATTAGTCCATGACCATCATGGCAGGGAGCAGACAGGCATGGCACTAGAGCAGTAACTGAGAGCTTTACACCCTATCCATGGGCAGGGAGGGAGGGAAAGAGAGACAAGAGACAAAGATGGGGGACATCACAAACTGGGAATGGTGTGGGCTTTTGAAACCTCAAAGTGATGTATCTCTTCCAACAAGGTCACACCTCCTAATCCTTCCCAAACAGTTCTACCGACTGGGAACCAAGCATTCAAACATATGAGGACCATTCTCCTTCAAACTGCCATAGAGGGATTTATCTCCCAGTGAAGAAAGGACAGCATAGCACTTCAAATCTGGTTACTCTCGCCCAATAAGACTGTGGCAGTACTAGAATTACCCATGCTTTATAAACCACATTTAGGGGAGTAGGGCAGAATTCAAGTCATTCAAAGTAGCAAGCCATGGATGGTTTAAGAAGCAGAACTCTCTCATGCTATCCTTCTCCCTGTCTGCCTCAGGGCTGAGGTGAATATGTGGCTTCTCTTGCAGTCTCCTCACTGATGGTTTGTGTTTATAATTTTGATTAATTCTCATCAGAGATCACATTTTACAAAGCACCTTAGCTTCTGGTGGAAAAATAATATATAAGGCATGCCTCACAGGGAGGAGAACGAAAGCACTTGTCTTCTAGAGCAAGAGGCCCAGTGCCTAGTGAACTACTCAGTCACTAGTTATCCTTGGGATGCGCAAAACATCTATCATTTTATGTGAAATAAGCAACAGAAAAGAAAGGTAAATTTTCATCACCAATATACAACCTCTTGGCTGGTGAGGGGTATGAGAAAGAAGAGTGAGATATGGCGACACCAGCTACAGATTACTGAGAGAAAAGGCTGGACACGGGAACAGAAGTCAGACCTTTTATGTATCCCAAACCGAACACTAGTGTGTCAAAGCTAAGCCCGATGGAACAGGCCTGTAATCCTACCCACTACAGAGGCTAAGGTAGGAAGGAGCATTACAGGTTCAAGGCTAGCCTGTACTGCAGAGTAAGTTCAAGGCCAGCCTGAGCAACTTAAGATTCTATCTCAAAAAAGCAAAGCCAAATAAGCAAAAAGCCCAAACCAATCAAGCAAAACCCGTAATGATCAAAGAATCTGACTGGAACAAGGAAGCAGATGCGGAGTAGCGGGTTACTTTGGGGGTACACTGTAAATACCACAGCTGAACACAGGTCCAGTGAGAACGGGCTGACAACGCCTGACCTCATGTCTGCTCAGCCTCAACATGAAGTGAGCCCAAGAGAGAAGAAACCTGTTAGAACAGATTCATAGGAATTGGCTATTAGTTGCTGCCCCAGACTGTCTCCCATTTTCCGCAGGCAGGAGATGGCTCAGCCACCTACCTGTTTCTCAGACGCCACACACACTATGATGATAACCCTGCCCTGCACCCATTTTTTTTTGTTTGTTTGTTTGTTTTTTTGGCCAGGAAAATGGCCTGAAACCTCTTCTGTCCAGGCCTTTGTGGCCCTCTACAAGACACAACAGTTTAGCAAGGAATCAGAAAACTCCAGAAAGCAAGGAAATCCAACCCTGACCTGATTTCATAGACCCCTGACAAATCCGAATGTCTTTCGGAGACAGTATAAATCCGCTTACGTCTACCTGATGCTCCATCAACCTAGAGGCTGCAAAGGTCAGCAGATGGCATCCGAGTCCCACAACAGTGGTCTCTGCTTTGTGGTCCTCATCTACTGAAGTGTGTGAATGTTGATCTTTGACCGCTACTGACTTCTTTGAGAAATCACGACTCTTATTTTGATCAAGCCTCAGTAATGATACAACCCTCAAGATCAGAAACTATGGAATAAAATTGTAACCTTAAAGCCAGTTTAATGTATTTAAAGCACATAAAACCGTCTTTAGGTTTACATAGGATCTTAATGTGCTTCATTATAATTTCATATAATTTATCTTTTGCATGTATTTGGGACACCAACTATCTCTGTGCTTTTTAGCTTAAAAAAAAATCACATATACTTCATCTAATGTATAGGTCTGAAAATTGCTGAAGGAAGATCCCAGACTCAGATAGCATACAAAAGCAAAGAGTATTTATTCTGCAGAAACAACCAGCATGCGGGGGTCAACCATTCTTTGAAGTGGTAACCCCAGATAAAGGCATGCAGGCCTTCTTCTAGGGAATTGGGGGAACCCTCTAGAAGGATTAGGTAATCTGAACTTTCGACTGGTGGGTGCTAGGGGGTCACAGGTGATAAGTGGTCTACATTCCTATGTCATGAGCGTGCAATCATGTGATGACGTAGGGCTGTCCAGCGCAGATGACCCACTTGGAGATAAGATATTTCCCTGTTTTTGTGGTTGTCCCCAGGCTGTTCTTTGGAGAGGATTTTATGATCTTGTTCTGGATTTTGTGGTCGGTTTTTAGAGCTGGTGTCTTATGACCTAGTTTCTGGGACTCACGGTCTATTCCTGAAGTTGGTGCCTTAAGGCCTTTTTTGAAATCAGGTCTGGTACTCAAAATGGGAGAAAATGGGGTCTTTAAATGGGGACAAATGGGGCTTATATTGTCCTCTCAATACCTTTAATCTGGGCACTTGGGATGCCGAGGTGGGTGGGTCTCTGTGGTTATGAGGTCAGCCTGGTTCATCCTCTGGAACTGGAGTTACAGGCAGTTGTGTGCGCCACCACGTAAGTGCTAGGAACTGAACCTGGGTCACCTGAAAGAGTTGTAGCAGTAGTTACTCTTAACTGGTGAGCCATCTCTCTAGCCTAGTCTACACATGAGTCCCCAGCCAGTGAGTACAGCCAGGGTTACAAGTGAGACCCTGCCTCACCCTCAAACAAAGAAATAAACCAGCACAGGTTGGAGTGACCTTTCTTCACATTGTTTTAAGATGTGTCTCTGTATTTTCAGTTGTTAATTCTGTACTGGCTGAGAGCTAAGTGCTGGCAGGGCTTTGGTATTGTCATTTCTTTGGCCCATTACTGGGTTTTCTATTTGTAAATGCTTGTTCTTCCACACCTACCCCAAAGATGAAGGTCAAACAGCCCTCACTGCCTAAAGGCAATCCCAAGAGATGGACCCGGCCTTGTCTTATGGTTGACTAGTCATAATAAAGATCTGACAGCCAATAGCTGGGGCAGAAAGAATGGGCAGAACTTCTGGGCAGGCAGAGGCAGGAAACTAGAAGGAAACAGACGGGAGAGTGGGATGGATCAGGGAAGTGAAGAGATGGCCTGTGATGGGGACACAGTGCCGGGAAGTCAGGTTAAGTTAAAAGCTAGCTGCGACTCTGTCCCAGCAAGGCCTGAAGATTTAAACTATCTAGAACTCTTCTGACTTATTTAAAAGGTAAGTAGGTCCGTGAAAACACCGCAATATTTAGCACACCAATGTGGGGCACAAAATCCAAACTTAGGCACTCGATTCAGGCTTAGGCCACGAGTTCCAGACACAGGAGCCAGACGAGAGAATCCAGGCACAAGAGTGTGGAGCCATGGCGACTGCAAAAGCCTAGGAGAGACCAAGAGAAGGAGATGGTGCAGCTCAGGCAACTGCCCCTTCTGGTCTGGCCGGTTGCTGGCGCCTCAGGTGGGCATAGGTCACCTGGCCGCTGCAGTTTCTCCGGCCAGCTGCTGCTGCAAGTGCAGTGGGTGGAGACCACAGGCTCCCAGGCAGGACCTAACACATCCCTGAGCCCCGTACCTGGAGCTGCACCTTTCTAGAAAGAAACAAAGGCTGAAGATCTCAGAATCAGTAATGCATGTTCGGAACGGGCAATTTGCAGAGGACAGAGTTTAAAGAAACTTAAGTACAGAAATAATTATCAAAGATTGAAAGTGGTAAAAGAGAAGTAATTGGAAATATTTTGTAAGTGTGCATAAACACTGAAAATAGGAAACTATAGACCGTCAAAGAAAGAAATACTAAGTTTAAATATAATAAAGTGAAGTCTCTGAAGGAAGAGTAGGGAAGGAGTTAAAAATAAATGGAAAACACTGTCAGAGGGTGTTTGGACCCTGTATAGGTTTGTTTTAATTATAAACATAGATCTAATTATGTGTTTGGTAATAATTGCAGTTTTTTATGTCCGTTCTAAGAAAGATAAAAGTAAAGTAGAATTAAATAAGGAAAGAACTGAGAGATGGAATGCTAGATTAAAAGCAATAAAACAGAAATTAGAGGATTTTTCAAATCAGAAAAAGAATTGTCTTGCTAGGTCTGAGAAATCCAATCGAAAGCCTATGCTGCCACCTAGTGGTGATATTTCAGGGTGGCAGTCTAGTCCCATTAGAAGACCAACAACGATTTTTTTCTTTTTTCTCTTCTCTTCTCTTCTCTTCTCTTCTCTTCTCTTCTCTTCTCTTCTCTTCTCTTCTCTTCTCTTCTCTTCTCTTCTCTTCTCTTCTCTTCTCTTCTCTTCTCTTCTCTTCTCTTCTTTCTCTTTCTTTCTTTCTTTCTTTCTTTCTTTCTTTCTTTCTTTCTTTTTTCTTTCTCTTTCAACTACAATAAGACAGCTCCAGGTGAGAGAAACATACAAGGCTGTGAAGATTTTGGATAGAAGCCCATAGAGATGCTAGATCTAAAAAGATTTAAAGAGGCAATGGTAGCTTATGGCATACAATCACCTTATGTGAAACAGATGCTTAATAACTGGCCCATGCAAAATGGTATAATTCCAAAAGATTGGAAAGATTTCATGTCAGCCATCTTACGACCTGGCCCTCAACTACAATGGTTGATACGGTGGAGAGAAGAGCTATGGAGCAATGCAATAGGACTCGAGAGGCATTAACATTGCCAGGAATCAGTTGCTAGGTGAAGGTTAGTGTGCTGGGTAAAGAATTAACTCAGCAGATTATGTTCAATGATGCCACCTTAGAGCAGTGTTGTACAGTAGCTTTAAATGTTTGGGACAAGGATGAACAATGGGGAAAGTGGTCTGACTTATTTACAGAAACGTATTTACCCAGGGCTCAGAAGAATCTTTCACTGACTGATTTATTTTATATGTGTACACTGTTGCTCTCTGCAGACACATCAGTAGAGGGCATCAGATCCCATTACAGATGGTTGTGAGCCACCATGTGGTTGCTGGGAATTGAACTCAGGACCTCTGGAAAAGCAGCCAGTGCTCTTAATCACTGAGCCATCTCTTCAGCCCCAGGCTAGACGTTGTCCCCAGGCCTCAAACCCTGACTCCATTCTTGTCTGCCACTCCCAGAGGCACCTGGATGTCCAAGAGTCTGAGAATCCCATGACCCTGGCCTCATCGCAGGCCTGGAGACCCCTGAACCAACTCAGACTTTCCAGCATCTCAGACTGTGCTTTCCTGCCCCAGGAGGGCGTCTCCGCGCTTCCCTACAGCCCAGGGTCGGGTAAGCTTGGTCAAACTTTCCACATTCTGCCTCCCCAAGCAGCCATGCCCAGCGGAGGATCCACCTAAAATAAGGGGTTTCATTGTGACTTTCCTACACATTCATAACACGTTTTGATCATATTCCTGCTCCATCACCCTTGCCCCCATCTCCTGGCTCTCTTGCTCTTCCTAAAATCTCTCTCACACTTTCATGTTTTCTTTTTAAAATCTAGATTCCTTATCACGTGGCAATTGTCCTTCTGAGTTTGTCTCATTTCGCTCAACTTGATCTCTAGTTCCACCCCCTTTCCTGAAAACCACGTGGTTTCATTCTTACTTATGGCTGAGTTACTATATGTGTGCATGTGTGTAGTTGTGTGCCAGGCTATCCAGTTGTGATGCACTGATGGGAGTTTAAGCTGACTGCGTATGGAATTCCACATGCCTGATTCCACTAGAACCTCTTGGTGTCGTGTGGCTACTGTGGATAGTGCCGCAATACATATGGGTGTTCAGGCATCTCTGCTGTGTGATAACTTTGTCTCCTTCCATGACATATCAGCGTGAGTTGGTGGACCATATGACTCAGTAGAGAGGCTCAAAAACAAAAGCCTTCTGAGCTCTTGTAATTGCAGAAAACAGCCAGGGCCCAACACAGAAAGGGTTCTATAACAAGCCTCTCTCCTCTCATTTCTGGGAGGGGAGCCTCCTGGTGGAAGAAGAGGCCTTATTATAAAATCTCCGCAGATGCTATGAGCCTGTCCTTCATGTAGACGCATCTTCAAGCTGACTGATTCAGTCTGGCTTCTCTCAGCTTCTCACTGAGTTGCTCTGCTTGGCTTCATATTAACTCTGGCAATTTGTTCTAATCTTCTGGCTCCTTCTCATTCTCTGGCTTATTCTATCTTCACCTGTGTCTAGCATGTTCTTTCTCTATAACCTGTCTGTCCCAGTAAAACTGCCTTCTTCCTTCTTTTCTCTCTCTCTTAAGTAGCTTCCCTCTCCTCTCTCTTCTGAGAGTCAGGCATATCCTATTCTGTCAAATCTTTCCCTTATTTGTCACTGTGTCTGCCACTCAATTACGGCAGAAGAGTACAGGTTACATTAGTATTTCTGTCCTCCCCAAGACCTCAAGGCATGTGCAATTAGGGCAGAATTACATCCAGCTGACTAGGAAGGATGGCCGGATACTCAGGAAAGGGACTTAAGAGGGAAGGTAAGCAGTCAGTTGCCCAACTATGATAATCTTTTGCCAGCCGGCCCAGCAGAATTCCAGAAAATGGTGCCAGTCACTTGGAGGAGGTCCTGAATGACAAGGTATGTGTGTAGGGGGTGTGCAGGTGCCTGTGGAGGCCAGAGGTTAAGGCTAATACTTTCTTTGGTGACTCTGCACCTTTTTAAAATTGGGTATCCCATTGAACCTGGAATGGCTAAACTGGCTAGTGAGCTCTAGGAATCCACTTGTCCACGTTGTTTCCCCGGTGCCAAGGTTATATACCCAGGCCTAGGCTTTCTGTGTAACCAGGACGCTCAAATTCAGGGTCTTAAGCTTGTGCCGCAGGCACTGCAGCAATGGACTCATCTACTAAGCCCTAGAAAAACATTTCCTAATCTAGCATCCAAAAATCTCTTCATGCTCACACTCCTCGGAGGTGTGTTGCATTGTCTTAAATATTCTGTTGCATTCAGTCTGAGAACATCTCCCCTTGTCGCTCATCCTTGATATCAGCAGGGCACTGCGACTCTCCAACCACGCTGAGCTCACACTGCCATCTGGAGGCGTCACATCTGCTGCCTCGGTTTCTGTAGCTGAACGGTTGTCAAGGGGGCTGACATTGGGGTCACCATGGAGTTCTATTGGTTTTTCCCTTAAGTTCCTCCAAGACTCTTATTCTCCACAGAAGCCTCTTTCAGTTTGCTTAGCAAAATTGAGCCATGTGGTACTGAACAATTCCAAATGTGCCTCTGTCTAGATGTTATCAGAAGGATCCTGGACTGCACTTTAGAAATCACCTGTTGTTTGCTATCCTAATGAGACAAGGAAACCAAGACCAAGAAACTCTGTTGAATTTTGCCTCTAGTATGTAATGTTCAGTCGAATTCCTTTTTCTTAGGGTCTCAAAGAAAAACTACCACATGATATTTATATGTGACATGTATTTATACATTTAGAAATATATACATATATTATATATGCATATATAGGGATACACAAATATATATACACACACACATATATATATATATACATATACATATGTATATATATAAGTTACTAAGTACATAAATATGGCCTCCTCAGTCTGTATAATATTACTTGTATGTATATTTTCAGGGTTAATCATTTGATTGAGAACCATTGGTGTGCTGGTTCCTGAAGATTTCTCCCACTCCCAGAATTCCTTGCTTGTCTGTAATTCTTTGGGTATGGTTAATGCTCACTATCACCCACCTACTATCTCACAGAAAATTCCCTGATCCCCTAGCTCTTACAGTCTGACTTAGGGTTTTCTTGCTGTGAAGAGACACCACGATGAAGGCAGCTCTTGATGTGGGAAGCCACATGTGCCGTTGCAGAGTGGTGCTAGCTACTGCTGGCCACCACGCATAAGTTTGAACAAACAACCAATGTGTACATATGCAGTAAAGCTTTTTGCCAAGTCACTGCCTGGCCCGGGCATGTTAATGAGGTACTGAGAATATAACCAATCAGATGTGAGACATGCAAATGAGGTATGTTAATGAGGTTCTGTGAGGTACTGAGAGAGAGTAGCCAATCATATGAGAAACATGCAAATGAGGCATAGTGTATAACCAATCCAGGTGTGAGACACGCCTCTCCTAGGCCTATATAAGCAGCACCAGTTCTGGGCTCGGGGTCTCTTCACCTCTGCAATCAAGCTCTCCCAATAAACGTGTGCAGAAGGATCCTGTTGCAGTGTCGTTCTGTGGGAAGCCACATGTGCCGTTGCAGAGTGGCACTGACTACTGCTGGCCACCACGCATAAGTTTGGACAAACAACCAATGTGTACATATGCAGTAAAGTTTTTTGCAAAGACACTGCCTGGCCCGGGCATGATAATGAGGCTTTGAAAGTATAACCAATCAGATGTGAGACATGCAAATGAGGTATGATAATGAGGCTCTGTGAGGTACAGAGAGAGAGAGTAGCCAATCAGATGAGGAACATGCAAATGAGGTGTAGTGCATAACCAATCCGGGTGTGAGACACGCCTCTCCTAGGCCTATAAAAGCAGCACCAGTTCTGGGCTTGGGGTCTCTTCACCTCTGCAATCAAGCTCTCCCAATAAACGTGTGCAGAAGGATCCTGTTGCAGCGTCATTCTTGCTGGTCGAGTGCGGCGCGCACAAGATCGTTCTTGTTGGTCAAGTCGGGCGCGCGCAAGAACAAAGGACAGTTTCAGAGGTTTAGTCCATTGTCGTCATGATGGAAATCATGGCAGCATACTGGCTGATGTGGCGCTGGAGATGGAGCTGAGAGTTCTACATCTTGATCTGAAAGCAGCAGAAGAAAACTGTTCCTGGGCGTAGCTTGAACTTATATCAGACCCTCCCTAGCCCTGGTGCAACACTTCTTCCAACAAGGCCTCATCTATTCTGCAAGGCCATACCTCCTATTAGTGCCACTCTCCATGGGCCAAGCGTTCAAACACGTGAGTCTGTGGGGGCCGTACCTATTCAAACCATCACGCAATCCTTCCACTTACTCTTCCAAAAGGATCCCTGGGTCTTAGGAGTGTTTCATAGATGTATGAGTTAGGACTGGACTCCACAACTCTGCATTTTGATTGGTTGTGGTTTTCTGCAGTGGTCTCTGTCCGTTGCAAAGAGAATTTTCCTTGATAAAGCATGAGGACTACCCTTATCTACATATCTAAGGACAGATACTTAGAGTGTCCTTAGGGACTCCGCTGGTTTAGTAAAGTACTTCTCTAACATCCATGACTTCATGAGGCCTGAGTAGTTGGCTGAAACCACCAGGCATGATTTCACCCTTGTTGAGCTGGTCTTAAGACCAATGGGAGAGCTGCTGGTTACTGCCAAGGTCTGTGTGCCACTGCTGTACCCTTGGTGTTCTCTTGCCACGCTGGTTGGTATTGTGGTTCATAGGCATCGCCGTTGGGTAGGACCGTTCTTCCTTTGCAAGCTTCATGGTGCCTTCTGGTCCTCAAAGGAGGAAGCTTTACAAGTTCCAGCTCAGGGGCTCCGCGTCTGTGTCTGAACAACAGTGATTTACCTTCCACCTCTAGAGGGCAACCAAGGGCAGCAGCAACAGTCTGTAATGTTTGGAGACTCTTGGAGAACCCTGCCTACCAACTCAACAGAGGGCTTCTCATGCCTGATGCTGGGGGTTTGGTTGATAGTCTTCAGCTCTTGAAGGAAGCATTATCAGCCCAGGTGGGAAATT
This sequence comes from Mus musculus, assembly GCF_000001635.26. NCBI lineage: Eukaryota > Metazoa > Chordata > Mammalia > Rodentia > Muridae > Mus > Mus musculus. Next base: position 33,124,855 of record NC_000070.6, read on the forward strand.
TTCATTTAAACTATGTATTTATATACAGACTTAAGTGTATGGTAGATACTTAACAATATAATTCCTCAGACATTCTAACTGTTATTTTACCCTCCTCTCTCTCCTGTATTTGTCTCCCTTTCCCTCTCTAATTAGACACCCCCTCCCACTTTGCCCAGTCAGATCACGTGTGCCCTGGTATCCCCTCTTTATTGCCTGATCACCAACAGTGGCCCCCTTTTCTTTTTACTTTTCTGGTTTCTGCATTTATTTTAAGATATGTTCTCACATCTGAAGACGTTGAGCTGAAAGTCTCAGATGACAGAGAACATTTGGTATTCGTCTTTATGGGTCTGGGTTACCTAGCTCACTACGATCTTTTCTAGTTCCATTAATTTCTTTGCGAAACTCATGATTTGATATCATCTTTCTTTACAGCTGAATACATATACACTGTATGTATACTACAGTGTGGGTCCCCAGACCAGATAAGGGATGGTAGAACATTGCTCACACCTCAGACATCTCTCAGAGAACAGAGCAGGAATGGGATCTCTCTCTACCCTGATGAGGCTTGGACCTACTCACCTCCATAGAGACAAAAGCCACATCTCCATAAAGCCAGATAGGCCACTGTTTCCCTCCAGAGAACTGGCTTCTCAGAATCATGTGACCGGCAGTCTGCTAATGTAGCTGATGCTCTCGGAAGGCCCTTGCCTCTGCTGCAGCTCCTCCCCCTTGCCCTCCCTCTTTCTTCCCGCCCCCCTCCCCTGACTGGAGCTATATAAGCCAGCCCCACTAATTCAACAAACAAGCTGTTCTCTAAAACAGTCTCACAGGTCATTCACACTCACCCCCACCTGAAACCCCACTGCCCAGCTCCTCCTTATCCCGAGCCTCTGGATGATCAGGGGCAGGGGACCGCACACCACATTGTCATTATCCATTCATCTTTGAAGGGTATTTAGGTTGTTATTAATAGAACAGCAATGAACATGGCCAAATCAATGCCTGTGGAGTCGGACAGCAAGTGCTTTGGGCGTGTGCCAAGGAGTGTTAGAGCTGGATCAGATGGTAGGATTATTTTTAGCTTTGTGAGGATGCTCCACACCGGTTCCCACCGACAGAGAATGAGGGATTCCTTCCTCCGGCATCCTCTCCTGCATTTGTGGTTAGTTGTTTTGCTGACCTTTGCCATTCCCACTGGGATAAGATTGAAGATCTCAAAGTTGTTTTGATCTAAATTTTCATAATTGCTAAAGAGATGCTGAATACTGTTTTAGATATTTTTATCCACTTTTATTTTATTTTTTTATTTTGAGAACTTTCTGTTCAAGTTCCAGGTCCATTTTTTAAATGGGTCCGTCCTTCTCTTCCTTCCTTCCTTCCTTCCTTCCTTCCTTCCTTCCTTCCTTCCTTCCTTCCTTCCTTCCTTCCTTCCCTCCCTCCTTCCCTTCCTTTCTTTTTCAGTTCTTTGTATATTCTGGATATTAATCCTCTGTCAGATGCATAGTTGACAACAATTCCCCCACACTCTGTGGGCCTCCGCTTCACCAGGGTGATTATTTCCTTAGCTGTGCAGATTTTTAGTTTTATGGCAAAGTTGTTGACTTTAACTCTTGGGCAAATGAGTGCTACTCACAAAGTCCTTTCCTACACCTATATCATGTAAATCATGTAAGGTACTGCCTGTGTTTTCTTCTAGAAGTTTTGGTGTTCAAGTTTCTTAGGTCTTTGATCTATTTGCAGTTAATTTTCATACAAGGTGATAGATTTGGGTCTAATTTCATCCTTCTGTGTGTGGGCATCCATCTCCCCAGCGGTATTTGTGGAAGATGCTTTCTTTTCTTCAGCGCATGTTTTTGGCTTCTTTGCTAAATGTTAAATGGCTGAAGTCACCTGTACTCATGTTTGGGCCTTCAATTTTGTTCCATTGGTCTACATGTCTGTTTTTGTGCCAGTACCATATAATTTTTATTACTTTGGGTCTGGAATATAGCTTAAGACATGGAATGGTGGGGTAGGAGAGATGGCTCAGTAGTTAAGAGCACTGGCTGCTCTTCCACGGGTCCTGAGTTCAATTTCCAGCAACAACATGGTGGCTCACAAACCATCTGTAATGGAATCTGGTGCCCTCTTCTGGCATGCAGATAGAGCACTCATACATAAAATAAAAATTTTTAAAGAATCTTAAAAAAAAATCTGGAATAGTAGTCCCTACCCCCAGCACTGTTCTTTTTGCTCAGGACTGTTTTAGCTGTCCATGGAATCACAAATTCATATGTAATTCCATGTAGATTTTAAGATAGTTGTTTTTTTTTATCTTTCTATGAAGAATGAGATGCGGATTTTGATTGGAATTGAATTGAATCTATATATAGCTTTTGGTAAAAGGATCATTCAAAAAATATTAATTCTATCAACCTAAGAGCATGGGGGTATCTGTCTACTTTGTAGTGTCTTTGTCTATCTCTTTCTTTCGAGGTTTAAAATCGACACTGTAGGACTCTTCACTTCCTTGTGTAGGTTTATTACTAGATATTTTCCTTTCTTTAAAGCTACTGTGAATGGGAGTGTGCCCATGAGTGCCTTCTCTGTATGTTTGTTGTTGATGTATAGGAAAACTATTGATCTGTGAAAGTTGATTTTGTATCCTGCCACATTGTTGGATTTATCATTTGTAGAAATTTTCTGGTAGGATTTTTGGGATCTCTAATTTGGCATGTCATCTGCAAATATGGACAGTTGACTTCTTTCCCTATTTGTATGCCTTTAATTTCTTTCTCTTGACTTATTGCTCCAGCTAGTACTTCAAATCTAATATTGAAAAGAAATGAGGATAGTAGATGGCCTCGACTTGTTCCTGACTTCAGGGGGATTGCTTTGTTTTTCTCCATTTTCAATGATGCTGGCTGTGGGTTTCTCATAGATAGCTTTTATCATGTTAAAAGAAGGTTCCCTCCAGTCTTCTATTCTCTGAGACTTTTATCATTAAGTCACTTTGGATTCTGTCAAAGGCTTTCTCTTCGTCTATTGATGTGACCATGTGATTTTTATCTTTATATCCATGTGGTTTATCACATTTATTAACTTGTGTGTATTGATTCATCCTTGAATCTCAAGGGTAAAGCCAACTTTTTCATGGTGGATAATGCTTTTGGTATGTATCTGTATTTTGTTTGAAAGTATTTTATTGGGCACCTTTGAGTTTATACTTATTAGGAATACAGACTGGCCTGAGCTTTTATCTCCTTGTGCCTTTACCTGACTAGGATATTAGAGTGACACTGACTTTATAGGAGGCATTTGGGAGAGATCCTTCGGCTTCTGGTTTTGAATAGTTTAAAAAGCATTGCCTAGAACACCCAAGCTACAATCCACAAAACATATGAAACTCAAGAAGAAGGAAGACCAAAGTGTAGATACTTTGATCCTTCTTAGAAGGGGGAACAAAATACCCATGGAAGGAGTTACAGAGACAAAGTGTGGAGCAGAGACTGAAGGAATGACCATCCAGAGACTGCTTCCCCTGGGGATCCATTCCATATACAACCACCAAACCCAGACACTATTGTGGATGCCAGCAAGAGCTTGCTGACAGGAGCCTGATATAGCTGTCTTCTGAGAGGCTCTGCCAGTGCCTGACATAGAGAAGTGGATGCTCACAACCATCCATTGGACTGAGTACAGGGTCCCCAATGGAGGAACTAGAGAAAGTACCCAAGAAGCTGAAGGGGTTTGCAGCCTCATAGGAGGAACAACAATATGAATTCCCAGAGCTCCCAGGGACTAAACCACCAACCAAAGAGTACACATGGAAAGACCCATGACTCCAGCTGCATATGTAGCAGAGGATGGCCTAGTCGGTCATCAATGGGAGGAGAGACCCTTGGTCCTGTGAAGGCTCTATGCCCTAGTATAGGGGAATGCCAGGACCAGGAAGCAGGAGTGGGCGGGTTGGTGAGCAGGAGGAGGTGGGAGAGGATAGGAGGTTTTCAGAGGGGAAACCAGGAAAGGGAATAACATTTAACATGTAAATAAAGAAAATATTTAATAAAAAAAGAAAAGAAAAAGGTCTTCTTTAAATGTCTTATAGAATTATGTTGTGAATCATCTAGCTTTGAACTTTTTCTTTGCTGGAAGGTTCTTTAATTATCGTTTCAATCTCCTCACTGTTATATATCTGTGGTGGTTTAAATGGGAATGGCCCCCATAGGCTCAGGTGTTTGATTTCATGCTTTTCAGTTGGTAGAAATGTTTGGGAAGTGGGCTTGTTGGAGGAGGTGCATCAGTTTGGGTAGGCTTGAGGTTTCAAAAGTTCACACCATTCCCATTTAGTTCTCTCTGTCTCTGTCTCTCTGCCTCTTTCTCATTTTATGTATGATATCATTTAATTCTGATGTGTCTTTGTCTATTTTTTGTCCAGATGACCTGTCTACTGGAGAAAGTGGGGTGTTGAAATCACTTACTATTGATGACTGGTTTTAATCTGTGTCTTTAAATCCAGTAGTGCATTTTTAAAAATGTCTTCTTAGTTAACTACTCCCTTGATAAGAATGAAGTGTTTCTCTTTATCACTTCTGATTAATTTCAACTTGAAGTCTATTTTGTCAGATATTAAGATAACAATGCCTGCTTGCTTCCTGGCTCCATTTGATTAGAGCATGTTTGTTTATTCTTTAAGGCAGTTTTTATCTTGAAAGCTGTGTTCTTTGTAGACCAACCGACAGATTTTGTTTCTTGATCCACACAGTCAACCTATGTCTTTTGATCAGAGAATTGAGGCCATTGTATTTAAAGTTGTTATTGAAACATGTATGCTAGTTGTGATCACTGTGTTGTTGGTAATCATGGATTTGTATTTCTTTCCACAGTCTATTAGCTGTGCTCATTCTTCTTTTCAGCCCACAATATTGCTTCCTAAATTTCCTTTGTATTTGTTTTTTTAGGTGTAATTTTAAAATTTATTTATTTATTTTATGTATATGATGAGTACACTGTAGGTGTCTTCAAACACCAGAAGTGGGCATCAGATCCCATTACAAATGGTTTTCAGCTACCATGTGGTTGCTGAGAATTGAACTCAGGACTTCTGGAAGAGCAGTCAGTGCTTTTAACTGCTGAGCCCTTTAGGTATAATTTTAAAAGACTTTTTATATTATGAATTTTTGCTTTCTCCTTGAGCTATGGCAGATAGTTTTGCTGGGTATATTAGTCTCGGTTTCCCATCACAGTCTTTTAGGACTTTGAAAGCATTGCTCCAGACTCTTCTGGCTTTCAAAGTTTCCAATGAGAAATCAGCTGTTACTCTAATGGGTTTTCATTTATATGTGACTTGTGTTTCTTCTCTTGATGATCTCAATACACTTTCTGTTATGTATATTTAATGTTTGGACTATGAGATGCTCTTTTCTGGTCTTGTTTATTTGGTATCCTGTATGCTTCTTGTATCTGTGTGGGTGTGTTCTTTTCTTAGTTTGGAGATGTTTTCTTCTATGATTTTATTGAAGATCTGGTCTATGGCACTGACTTGGGATTCCTGTGCCTTATCTATGACTAGTATTCAAAGATATAGTTTTTTCATGGTGTCCCATATTTTCTTTCCTATGTTTTAAAGTGTTTTTGTTGTTGTTGTTGTTGTTGCTTATCTGCTTTAAATCTTCTGCTTTATCTTTGAGTCCTGGTACTCTGTCTTCATTCTACTTACAAGGCTTTCCTTGCAGTGTTCCAGTTGGGTTACTAACTTTTTCAATTTCATCTTTATTTCAGCTTGAGTCCTCTTTAACATTTCTCTTTCTTTATTGAACTCTATTCTCAAGTCCTGGATCATCTTCATCATCTTCGTCAGCCTTATCTTGTGTTTCCTTGGGCTTAAGTTCTTTCTCCTTAATATGATTAAGCTCTTTATTTGTGTATTCTTTATATAAATATTCCTTGACTATTTGATGAAGTTTATGATTGGTCTTTTAAATTCTGTGTCCTGGGGTTCATCCAGGTAATTCTTGCTGGTGAACATTTCTATAAGACTGGTAGGCTTGTAGGAGAAAATACTGGATTGCTCATTCATGCTCCACCATCCCCCCCCCCCCAATGAGATTGAGCACGTGGACTTTTTTTGTTAGTTCTCCATTTGAGCTGGACAGAGTAGGTTGGAGCAGAAGAATGAATGTGCAGGTGGATTGGGCCTAAAGTTTGAAAATGGCTTGGGTGGAATGGAGTCAGGTGCACAGAGGACTAGTGTACAGGAGGTACATCCTGGTACAGGCCTGTAGTGTTGGAGTAGATCTGGTTGGTTGGAGAGGTTGGATTTGGTATTTGAGGGACCTGTGGATTTGGAGATGGGCAGGAATGGTCCTGTGGAAGTCTAGAGGTTGGTTATGACTCCAGCAGAGTTGGACAGTCTAGACCAAGGTACTAGCTCTGTCAGGTTGGGGAGGGTGTTGGAGAAGAGGGTCAGGCAGACTCAATGGGAGATCCTGGAAAAAGATGAGCAGGATCTGGCTGGGTGGAGAGGTTGGCCAGGTATTGCCTTTGTTCTTTTAATAAGAGCTTACACTTTTACAAACTAACAGGTTCTTCTCAGAGTGATATTAATCATATCAAAGATGGCACCTTCTCTCCAAGATCTAATTATCTTACAGTAGATCCACTTTGTCCTCTTCTACCTTCTCATCTTTCTCTTCCTCTTGTAGTTATGCATCTTTTTCATTTAGACAGCCTAGGCTACTTTCTTGGCTCATCAATGTAGTCTTGCCATGTAGCCCAGGCTGGCCTCAAATGTATAATCTTCCTGCCTCCCAGAATACTGAAGTTATAGCTATGCACAACAACACCTAGCCTAAGCCCTATCTCTTTGAGTCTATCCCTTTAGAGACATGAATATCAGAAATTCAAAAACAACCTTGGCTATATAGAGAGAGTTCAAGTTAAGCCGAGGTTGCCTGGGTTTCAGGTTGCCCTTTCAGCAGGGGAGTGCTAAGAATTCCGAATCAGTTTATTGACACAGTCTGAAAGTCTCAACTGTCTGAAATCAGCTTGGAGGAGTCAATAATTTGGAGTGCTGAATGTAGTCCTACTTCATGGGACTCTGACTCTGTCCTGTGATGGAGACAGAACCTGGGCCTATAGATTCTGTGCCAAGGTTCTGAGCAGGTATCAAAGGAGACATAGTTATTGATGACTGTTCATTTATGTCCAGACATTTCCAAATGGAAACGTCCAAAGAGGCTGGTACAAGAATATTACAATTGATAAGGATTTTAGCTTTCTCTTTGCACAGTGTGGGGTACACTTTTCCCCACTTGACCTCTTAATTTCATCTATAGCTCCCCACAAGGCATCAACCCCAAGGTTACAGAAGCCATGGGCAAACTAGAAGCATCTAGGAGCATTAATAGATCAGGAGAGGATCAAACCAAGCAGACAGACAGACAGACAGACAGACAGACAGACAGAGTCTCTGCCTTTCTGCATTTACTTTTTTCTTTCTATCCAGTTGACTTGAAAATACAAACCCTCACCAGTACACCCACCACATTTGATGATGAACTAATTTAGACCCGCCCCAGGGACCGTCCCGCAGGACACAGGAATTCAACCTCAGTTTAGAAAATCCCTGACATCTGACGCAGGGGGATTTGCGGGGTTAGTGGAAATTGCTTTCTCCCGCTGGCCAGATTACTGACTGCAGCTTCATTTTCGCAGGGTAAACATCCTTCTAATAACAAACACAGCAATGATGCCTTAAGAGAGGGCGGGCGGCAACTCCTCACCGGCTCCTTCTCACGGCTTCTTGGGAGAACCGTTTGATTTGGGAATCTATGTTGGCTGTCCAGAATATGAAATTTGGCATATTCCTTTTGTGGTGGGGATGGGTTCTGGCTGCTGAGAGCACAGCGCACTGGCCAGGAAGAGAAGTTCATGAGCCATCTAGGAAAGGCAGGTGAGTGACTTGGAGGCAAAGGCCTTGGGGTAAAGGATGAAAAGCAGGTTCTTCATGGTTGTGTCTTAGCAGCAGCACTGCCAGATCTGTGTGGAAACACCTCTTCCCCTCCCCCTCCTCCCCTTACCCTCCTCCTCCTCTCCTTTCAGGAAGCTAGAATGCTGTTTTCCTTTGTAATAGCACTACACTTGATAGTATTAGCATATTTTCTTAAATTTGTTATTAATTATCTAAAAAATTATCTAAAAAAAACATTCTGAAAGAGAGGTTATTATATATTTTCTGAAAACCAAGGACGATCCTCAAGGGATCTGATGGAAGTTTTAACCTGTGGGAACGAGTTACAAAGTAATTAATTTCGGTGGGACTCTTTTCGGTTTTGTTTTAAAAGCAGTCTTCTTTGGGATGCACAGCTAGCAGCATCAGTAGGTTGTCCCCTACCTGTGACCTGGGAGGGGTTGGGGTGGTTGGTACTCACTGCCCCAGCCGGCTGTAGCTGCCTCACCCGATGGAGTTTAGGCAGCCAGGGCCTGGCCTTTGGCCGGCATCAGTCAGTAAACCAGGCACTGGAGACAGCACTGGAGACAGCCAGGCCCCGCACTCCTTCACTGATGCGGAGATAGATGAAGAAAAGGGCATCAGTATTTCCAGTTGAACCTAAATTTTCCTTCTGTTTGGTTGTAAGTCTGCAGAATAAGAAAGATCTGCTAATGCGAGGGCAGCATGTCTCTCAACAGTCTGGATCCAGTGGGCCCGTCTTGTTCGTCTGTGCTCCCTCGAGTCCTCCCCCAAGCAGATTCGCAGCGCAGATGTGCTCACGACTCTAGTTTCTACGATGTCATTAGACTAGATTCTCAGACATCCGCTGGTCGCAGCGAACCTGGGGTACTAAGGAGGACCCCTGTGCCCAGAGAGAGGGTCAGGAATTGCTTGGGCAAATGGAATTTGTGCAGTGATGAACCCGCAAAATGCAGGGATTCTTTGACCCAAATGTGCTCATGGGAATTAAAACCAACTAACACTGCTAATTGACCCCCAAACCCTCAGGCTTTTCCCAAGACACAATTAGAATGGCAACCTGTTTAGAGAAGTCATAAAGACTGCGTAGACTCTTCTAGAAAGTTAGTTTTTATTAAGTTTTAAAATTACTTTTAAAATTTAAAGTATTGTAAACTGATTATTAAAGGGTATAGAGCATTATATGGGCAAAAATGTGGACTAATTAAATCAGTCTAGTTAACATATGTGTCACCTCAGATACTCAGGGTTTCTCTTTTATGTTTTATTTATTTGCTTTATGTATATGGGTCTTTTGTCTGTGTGACTGTGCACCCTGCGTGTGGTCCATGCCACAGGGGTGAGAAGAAGGAATTGGATCCCCTGGGATTGGAGTTAAAGGTAGTTGTGAGTTGCGATGTAGATGCTGGAATTAAGTCTAGATCCTCTGAAAGAGCATCCAGTGCTCCTAACCACTGAGCCATCTCCCCAGCCCCCTTAGGATTTTATTTTGGTGAGAAGACACAAAATGAATGTTGATGACTTTGAAACCTACAGTACATTATAGCTGCAGTTACCTTGCTATGGTATTTCAACACAAAGGTGTCTGCCCTTCACCCAGCATCTCCAAACCCAGCCTCGAGCAACGTCCTTCTCCTGTCTGCTCCTGTGTGTTGGGGTCTGTCTGTAAGAGGAATGTGCATTAAGTGTAAGATATTGTGCCTAAGAGTGCAGGGTCACACACCTGTAATGTCAGCCCTTGAGAGCTCAAGGCAGGGCATCCTCAAATACATGTAGGGCAGAGGCCAGTCTGGGTGGGCTACATGAAACCCAGTCTCAAAGCAAACCAAGAGGATGGGGTGGAGGGGGAGAGATAGAAAGGAAGAGGGAGAAAGAGTGGATATGGGGTGGAGTGTGAGGGAGACGAGAAGAAATAAATTGGTTTTATATGCTGTGGAGACCTCTTCCTGGCATTTAAAAGCAGGGAATTAGATTCGGGTCAGATTTTGGGCCTATGAAGGAGACTGAGAATATTTGGCTTAAGTATTTGTCCTGTGTCTAGCTTGTTAACTTAGAATAACACCTGCAGGTTTGTCCCTGTTGTCACAAACAGCAGTCTCCTTTTGTAAAGGGCTGACTACTGTCCTGTTAAAGACACACCACGTCCTCTTCACTTGTCCTCACGGCACTTTGGTCGGTACCATACCTTGGCTGAACAGTGCCCTGCTGAATGTGGAAATGCAGACATCTGGTCAGAGCATTGAATTCAAAACCTTGACTTGCAATCCCTGAGGAATGGAGGCATGACAGTTCTATTTGTTCTTTGAGGAGCCTCATAGTTTTGTGAAATAGCTGTATCAACTCGCACCCTCACCAACAACGCACACAGGTCACTCCTTCACACCTTGCTCACACTCGCTCGCTTCTCCAGTTCCCACTGGCTTCTTGGATGGCTCCCCTAGAAAGAGAAAATGACAGGCATGGGTGTGTCTTCATTCTGTTTTAAATCCGGGTGTTCTCTTTCTTACTGAACTGAAGTTCTTGTGAGATTTTGGTGTCACCCTTCTCAGATGTAGGCCTGGTCAATAGTTTCTCCAAGCCTGCAGGTCACGTCTTTGTCCCTAATTGCTCCCTTCACTGTGGAGAATCTGGGAGTTCCATGCAATCCCACTGGGTTTGCTTCTGTTGCATGAACATTTGAGATCACACCCAAAACACTATCACTGAGCTCAAGGGCCAGAATTCTCCTTGTTGTCTACCAATAGTTTCATGTCTTTTTTTTGGGGGGGTGGGTGTTTCAAGACAGGGTTTCTTTGGGTAGCCCTGGCTGTCCTGGAACTCACTTTGTAGACCAGGCTGGCCTCGAACTCAGAAATCCGCCTGCCTCTGCCTCCCGAGTGCTGGGATTAAAGGCATGTGCCACCACGCCTGTCTACAGTTTTGGGTCTTTAACACATTCTGTGATCATCTTTGTATTCAGTGTGAGATAAGAATTCAGTTTATTTTTCTGCATGTGGAATCCAGTTGTCACAACACTCTTTAAGGAACAGGCTGTCATTTTCCTATTGTGTGTTCTCTGTGCCTTTGTCAAAACTGGCTGACTGTAAAGGCCGAGGTTCAGGACAGGAGATGCCGCTGCATGGCAGAGCAGAGCTCATAAGTATTTGATTTCCTGTTGCCACTGTAAAAGGGATTGCTTTACTGGCTTCTCTTTTGAAGAGTTCCTCGCTGGTGTGTAGAAACATGCGTTTATGTGTCCTCTAGCTTTACTGCATTATTTATTTATTTATTTATTTATTTATGTATTTATTTATTATTTCTAGTCGTTTTGAGTAGACTCTGGGTCATTCCATCAAGCAACAGCCGCTCTAGCTAAGTGCTAACACGTAGTCCTTAGCTGGACAGAAACTGTGAGTGTTCACCTCAGCCTTATTTCTACAGAGTGAAATAGACTTTTTAAAAGTTACTTTTCCAACTTTTTCATTTTTACATTGGAAGACACACATGGCACTTTTCTTATTCTGTGAATATATTTTTGTAATTTTATTGTATCTAATGTAATTTTGCCAAATATTTACCTATTTTAAACCCACAGAATGATCATTTGATTAGCTGCATAATAATGTATAGTATGCATAATACACCACTATTTAAGCATTTCCTTTATTAACATTTAGTTTCTTCCTATTTATTATTACAAATATATTTTAAAAGATTTATTGCATCTTAATTTTTGCGTACAAATGTTTTACCTGTGTGTGTATGTATGTATATGTATGCATGTATGTATATATGTATGTATGTATATGTATGTATGTGTACTAGGTATATACTCTCCATAGAGATCAGGGGATGTATGGAAGGTTATGAGTTACCATATGGGAGATAGGAGCCATTGGAAACAGAGCCTGGATTCCCTGCAAGAGCATCAAGTGTTCCTAACCACTGAGCCATTTCTCTAGCCCCTACAATTATAAATATTATACATGGTTGTCTAGCTAGGATAGACTCTTGAAAGTATCCTGGATCAACCAGGTGTGGTGGCGCACACCTTTAATTGAAGCACTCAGGAGGCAGAGGCAGGAGGATCTCTGTGAGCTTGAGGCCTGCCTGGTCTATATAGTGTGTTCTAGGACAGTCAGAGCTACATAGTGAGACCGTGTCTCAAAATAAGATCAACAACAAAATAATAAAATAAAGACAATGTCCTGGATCAATTAGCATGCAGACACTTAGAACTCTAGGTCTGGGTTTGGAGATGTTTGAGTGAGGAGTCTCTTGCTGCTAAGTCTGAGAAGCTGAGTTCCGTCCCTGGGTCCTGCAAAGTGAAAGGAGAGAAACAACTAATTCCTGCAAGTTGTCCTCTGACCTCCACAAGTGCACCATTGTGTGTACACACACCACACACACACACACAAATAAATATAATAAAAACTAAAATTCAAGGTAGGTTTGATTACATTTCTTTACAAAACAGAAAGTGGACCAATTTATATCCCATCATCCAAGTTAAATTTTGTTTTTATGTAGCCTAAACTTTTAAAAGACATGTCACCCAGATTCGAAAAAATCTCTCTGAAGGCAGGTCCAAATGCGTTCCCTTACATGTATCCCAGAGGACACGGAGCAATGGACTGATGCACACAGTCTTTCATTTCATCGTGGAAGGCTGGAAGCATGTGTGTACTACAGGCCCTGGGGATGCTAGCCCAGCCTCTGCAGTGTGAGCCCCATCCTACCAGAGAAGCCAGAGCCTGCTAGCTCTATAACTTCTGGCCATACTAAAATCCACACTTCCTGTGAAGCAAAGAAAACCCAGCTGGCTTCAGCAGCATCCCATCCCAGAGAGACCAGATTGGCTTGCACATCAGGAGATGTGGTAGATAGGTAGGAAGGGTCCCAGAAGGGAGACAGAAAATAACCAGAGGTCACACTTGGAACAGGTGAGAGATTGTGCGTGGTCTGGGCCAATAGCGGGATGAACAGGGATAGAGAGATGGAGCCCAGAGCAGTTTAGAATTGCCAGGATTTATGTGGCATTAGGGTAAGAAAGCAGTTTCAGGTAAATACCCAGCAGGCATTTGGGTTGCTTGTCTGGGAAAGAGGCCACGTCAGGGGCAGGAGAGCAGGAGACCAGGGAGAGTGCGTGAAGAAAGGGCACAGCCCTGCTTCACTTAGAGGCTGTGGAGAGACACCTGCACATTTTCAGGAAGGGTTAGCCAGCTCAGGGAGAGCTGGGCTTGTAGATGCAGATTGAAAGGAAGTTGTCAAGGGACTCTGAGAGAGAAAACAGCGTGAGGTAAGAGTGGGAACAAAGGCAGAAGAAGAGGAACATTGAAGAACTCAGAGGAAGAGGATACGGCACTGTATGTAGGCCTGTAATTCAGGAGGATCACAAGTTCACGGGTGGGCTACATAGCAAGTTCAAAGTCAGCGCAAACACCTTAGTGAAAGAGGGAGGAGTTTGGGACCAGCAGTGGTGGCACATGCCTGTAATCCCAGCACTTGGGAGGTGGATCATTTTAGCTACATAATGAGTTTGAGGTCAGCCTGGGCTTCTGAGGAAGGGAAAGAGGGAGGCTGGGTATATATTTCAGTGATAAAATGCTTTCCTAGCATGCCTAAGGCCCTGGGTTCGATGTTCAGTGCTAGCCTTCAGCTCCCCACACTTACACAAAAGGAAGAAGACGATGGAGGAGGAAGTGGAACTGAGGACTGGACAGGTGAGTATTGAGAGAGTAGAGAGGTGTCAGGGACACTAAGAAGCATTTGGTGGCGTTCACGTTTGTTATAGCAGTTAGTGGGTGGACATTCACCAGCCTCTGGAGGTCTCAGACTGGGGAGTCATCCTTGAGAGGTGCCCAGGCTTTCCTGAGGATGGAAGGGTCAATGGGTCAGCTTACACCAAGTCAGGTAGAAGACTGAGAGTTAATACAGGATAGAGGAGCCCCTACCTTTAACAGCCCTCACAAGAGACAGACATCAGTGGTTTAGCAGAGGAGTCCGTAGTTCACTGCTTCAATCCCTGGGGCAGAGGTAGGGCTGCAACTCTGTGGAGAACTCAGCAAGTTCACCTCTGACAGCACTGTTCTGCAGGCTCCCCCGTGACAAGCATACGCTTATGTTTCTAATGCTTAAAGCATTTAATCAGCGGTGGGAACGTCACTCATTTAGTGAGGCTCTCACCTGTTCAAAGTTACATAAATACAGAGTGAATAAGATGTGACTGCTGGGCCTGGAGAGATGGCTCAGTGGCTAGGAGCACCTGCTCTGGTAGAGAAGCCAAGTTTAGCTCCTAGAACCTATGTGGTAGCTTCAATTATAGGAACTGATTGTAACCTCGGTTCCAGGGCGAACGCTCTCGTCTGACCTCTGTGGGCATCAGGCACACATGTGGTGCGCATACATACATGCAGACAATCATTCATATCCATAAAGTGTGTGTGTGTGTGTGTGTGTCTAAGATGAAACAAAAGGAACAGAAAGGCTTTTCCAAGGGAATTGAGGAAAGTACAATCTGAAAATTCTGCCAAGGAGAATAGGTGTGTGTGTGGGGGGGGGGGGGTCATGAAAGCTTTAAATGTAAAAAGCATTTTCCAGAAGGAAGGAGCAGGGAGTTTCTATTCAGCCATGTACCAGCAAAACATAAATGGTCTAGATAGAGGCTCTACCTGAGGCACAGACCAGAGAAACCCATTCTCAGCTTGGGCTTCCTGTGGAAGGATAATTAAGCAGGCCAGGTCTTGGTGTTAGGGCCCCACCAGATTCTTGGGAACTGGTATTAGGGATGGCTTGATCTAATAACTCCAAGAAAGGACGGAGTAATAAGTGAGTGCAGTGGGCTGCCTCTTAGTCCAGCCTCAGCCCAACCTCCCTTGCATGTGTAGACTTCCATGTCAGAGGGGTCACGTGTAAGAACAGTGGTGAACCTTCATGGAAACAGACAGGTATGTATAAGCTATGCTTATACATGTATAAGACATGTATGTATAAGCTAAGTATGTGTGGCTGTGCATCTGTCTCCCCCTCTACTCATTCACCCATCCATGGGAAAGAGAGAAATTTATTTTAAAAACTCAGGCGTTGAAGACATGGCCAAGGTTCAGTTCCCAGTTTCCATATGGTGGGTCACAATCACCCATAACTCCTGTTTCCAGAGATTTGGCTCTCTCTTCTAAACTCCACAGGCACCAGGCACAAACTTTGTGACTATACATACAGACAGGCAAAACACTCGAACACATAAAATGAAATAGATAAATATAAATTAATGTAAAAAAAAAGACTTTCAGAAATTTGTGGTTGGAGGGGCA
Organism: Mus musculus; assembly: GCF_000001635.26. Classification (NCBI taxonomy): domain Eukaryota; kingdom Metazoa; phylum Chordata; class Mammalia; order Rodentia; family Muridae; genus Mus; species Mus musculus. Next base: position 33,140,086 of record NC_000070.6, read on the forward strand.
TGGTAGCACACACCTAAAATTCCAGCAAATGGGGAAGCTGAGGTAGGAAGATTGTCATGAGTATTAGGCCAGCCTGGGCTACACGGAGAGATTGAGGCTAGTCTGGGCTAGACAATAAGAAAACCCAGTGTTACAGAACAGAAAGAGGAAAGAACAAATGAATGAATGAGTAAATGAATGAATCAATGAACAAACTTACGAGGCTGTCAAGACTAACCTGTAGCTGCTGCTGTCATAGTCTTGAATTACAAAGCAATCTGGAAGCAGAATTCCTCTTGGTAGAAAGACTTTAGTCTTAAGGACCTTCAAATGCTTGAATGAGACCCATTTACCTGATATTTACTGATCTAGTTGTTATTCACACCTTAAAAATACCTTTGCATAAGCATCAAGACCAATGTCTAATGGAAAACTACGTATACAGCCTAGAAAGTTTACATTAAACTCATCATTGATCATTCTAGGATATGTGTGGTAGTTTGAATAAGAACAACCCTCATAGGCTCATATATTTGAATGCTTAGTCTTTATGGAGTGGCACTACTTGAAAGGATTAGGAAGTGTAGCTTTGCTGGAGGAAGTGCTACTGGGGGCGGGCTTTGAAGTTTTAAAGGCCTATGACAGCCCCAGTCTCTCCCTCTCTGCTTGTGGATCAGAATATAGCTCTCAGCTACCTCTCCAGCACCACAGCGACCTGCCGCCATGCTATCTGCCCTGACAATGGAGTAAGCCTCTGAAACTATAAGCAAGCCTCCAATTAAATACTTTCTGTTATAAGAGTAGCCTTGGTCATAGTGTCTGTTCATAGCAATAAAACAGTGACTAAGACAGAAGATGGTACCAGGGAGGTGGGTTATAACAGGTCTGACCATGCTGCTTGTTGGTGGAATGTGAAATTTGGGATTTTGGATAGGAAAGCGGTTGAATGCTTTAGTTGGGGCTTAAATACCAGTAAGAGTGTGGAAGACACTGGTGCTTTGAGCAATGTAGATTATGACGGCCCTGCTCAAGATGTTTCAGAGGAGAAGAATATTAGTAGGTGCTCTAAAGACCATTCTTGTGATATTTTAGTGAAGAATGTAGCTGCTTTCTGCCTGAGGCTAAACTGATGAGTTTTGGGTTAATGGTGTTGTCAGAGGAGAATTCAAGACAGCCTAATATTGACTCACTTAGTTATTAGTGGTCACTCTTATGCAGAACTACAGTAAAAAGGAGCTAGCTGAGCAAGGGAAAATACAAACGTACAGTGTGAGGAGAAAAGGAGCACCAGGAAGTGTAATGGAGCTACTTAGCAGCTTTCCTTAGCCATGGAGAGAGATTCTACAGTGCCTTTCTTATATTCTTTTTTTTTTTTAAAGATTTATTTTATTATTATGTGTAAGTACACTGTAGCTGTCTTCAGACACACCAGAAGAGGGAGTCAGATCTTGTTATGGATGGTTGTGAGCCACCATGTGGTTGCTGGGATTTGAACTCTGGACCTTCGGAAGAGCAGTCGGGTGCTCTTACCCACTGAGCTATCTCACCAGCCCCCTCTTATATTCTTAACACTAAAGCAAGAACCATGTGGCTGAAGCTGCCAAGTTCTACTGCTTGCTGGGACTGGAACATGCCCTCCTCTTTCAATTACATCAGCATCATCTGCTGATGGTTTTCCTCAATGCCTAAGCTTCCTTTTAATTTCTTTTTTTGTTTTGTTTTTGTTTTTTGTTTGTTTTGTTTTGTTTTGTTTTGTTTTGAGACAGGGTTTCTCTGTATAGCCCTGGCTGTCCTGGAACTCACTCTGTAGACCAGGCTGGCCTCAAACTCAGAAATATGCCTGCCTCTGCCTCCCAAGTGCTGGGATTAAAGGCGTGTGCCACCACTCCTGGCTGCTCCTTTAATTTCTTTTAACAACTTGGAAGCTTAGCTGGGTTCATTCTTGCCCTGAGGCCACCACTTTTTTTTTATTCCATTTAGCATCAGGCTTTTCTTTAAACTTTATATCTCCTTGAGTGCATTATGATATGGCTGCAAGCCTATGGGACCAGGGAGTGGGATGTGGTGGTTTGAATAAGAATGGCCCCATAAGCTCATATGTGCTGTCATCAGGGTGTGGCACTATTTGAAAGGATTAGAAGGATTAGGAAGTGTGTTACTGGGGGTGGGCTTTGAGGTTTCAAAAGCCCATGCCAGACTCAGTCTTTCTCTCTCTAGCTGTGGATCAGGATGTAGCACTCAGCTACCTCTCCATCACCAAGCCTACCTGCCAGCATGCTATCTGCCTTGATGATAATGGACTAAGCCTTTGAAACTATAAGCAAGACTCAATTTAAATTCTTTCTTTAAAATGAGTTGTCTTGGTCATCAGGTCTCTTCAGCAATAGAACAATGACTGAGATAATATGTAACTCAAGAAACAGGTTATTTGTTATCAAAATCACTTAGTAAGTAATCAGTGGAGATGAACTATTCAGAACTGAGGGAAAAATACAGAATATTCACTATGTAGAACATGCATAAGCTTCAGGACACTCCAGGAGAGACCACATCCCATGAGTATCCTCACAATGTAAGAACTGAGCCTATGGGGCAGCTAGATATGGCCTCAGACAGCAGACAGAGACCTTCAAGTGTCTCCACGTGATGCTTCTACAACAGATTCCGACACACTCAGTGTGACAGCTTGAAGCCCAATTCACTATTTCTTTTATTTGTGTGTTGGGAAGGGGTTGAGACAAGATCTTGCTCTACAGCTCAAGCTGGCTCAAATCCATACCAATCCTCCTGTCTTGGCCTCCTGAGTGCTGGAATTACAGACTCCACATCAATGCGTGGCTCCAATCCTTTCACAACTAAGGAGATACTTGCCAGGTCAGAAAAATAGCACAAGGTCATATGTGCTATTGCTCCAGCTCGCTGCTTCCAGGAACCACACCCTGGCAGCCCTGGCAGCCCTGGCAGCCAGACACCCCGTCTAGGGGCTTAGCTGACCTGAGGAGCCACAGAGCAAACTCAGTTATTTGGTCCAGTCTTCCTGCTCTGTGTTCTGCACCAGTGCGGTCAGCCTGGCCCACTGGCTGTTCCTAGAGAACAGTGAGTCCCACAGCATGACTGTTGCCCACTCTGTGCCTCTGTCTGGACATTGTTATGTCCTCTCGCCCACATTATGCCTCTGTAACTGTCACCTTCTCATGGGATTTCTTTAGCCATGTGTATGAAACAACCATCTTAGCATCCTCACCGTCCTCCAGAACATGTTTGTTATCTTAGCAAGAGTTCTCATGCCTGCAAGGCCTGATAGAGTCCTGGCTGTGGCCTTGACAAGCTCCTGTGCAGGGTGATGTGATGGCTCTAGGCAACAGGAATCAATCCTGAGCTCCAAGCCGGGTGGGACAATGGTAGGAAGAGAGTCTCCAAACAATAAGAAGGCCTGGATTTGAGACTGGGCACTGCTACAAACCTAGCAATGGCCTTGGGTTTGACAGCTTCCAGTTTGCACCTCTTGTCCAGTTGAATGGACCATCTGTCACTGATTTGCTTTGCTTCTATTGGTTTGATAAAGACCACGGCCAAAAGACACTTGGGAATGCGTTCCTTTCACCGTACATCATGAAGGAAAGTCCGGGCAGGAACTCGAGCAGAGCCCATGAAGGAACACTGCTTGCTGATTTGTTCCTCATAGCTTGCTCAGGTTTTGTTTTAAAAACTGTAATAGTTATTTTATTACTTTATTGTGTATGAGTGTTTTGCCTGCATATATGTATGAGTACCACGTGTGGGCCTGGTGCCTGCCAAGGTCAGAGGACCCAGATATTTGTGCGCTACCATGTAGGTGCTAAGGATTGAGCCTAAGTCATCCAGAAGATGCAGCAAGAGCTCTTAATTGCTGAGCCAACCCTCCCAGCCTCTAAACCTGCTCCTTTATACAACCTAGACTACCTGCCTAGGGGTGACATCACCCACAGTGAGACGGACCCTCCCACATCAATCTTTACTAAGAATATGCCCTACAGACTTGCCTACAGGCTATCTGATGGAACCATTTTCTCAACTGAGACTCCTCTTCCCAGATGTCTCTAGGTTCGTGTCAAGTTGACAAAAAACCCAACTAGCACAGTCACATTCTGGTTGTTGGCAGGATTGTGTGGGCCAACGCACGTGTACCTCGGCTACTGTGAAGTTCAGTCAGCTGGTGATAGGTGGTGGACTACGAGGAGCCTTATTGCCCAACTTCTAGGGATTTGACATTGAAGGTGAAAGGTGATCAATGGAAAATCGCATGTCTGATCTTCACTCCACATTGCTGTGATGGCTAGGGAAGACAGACAAGGACACAGCCAGGGCAGTGAGCTACCCCTTGCCAAGAACCATGGGATTCAGTTCATATGGTGTCAGGGATGGAGAGGGCAAGACAGGGAACAAGAATTTGAGACGGAGGTTCAGCCAGAACTAGCTGTGGTGCTATGACCCTGGTTGTCCTGTTCTGACCTCATGCACATGGGAAGAGGGCACCCTTTTGAGGAAATACACCTCTAAGCATGGCGTAAGTGATAGATGTGTCCAGGTGACAGTGGGAAGAAAAGGAAGAATCGCAGGTGGTACTGGGGGTTCTGGGATACATAAAATATTTCTTTCCTTGGTTACTAAAAGACCAAGAAAGCAAGGTTGTTTCCATCAGCCCATCTTTATTCCCTTGTCAAAACCAAGCTCTCTCCTCTCTGAGTAAATGTGGTCATCAAAGCAACGCAGATCTTCCAGTCCTAATCCTCAAGCCCAGGAGATGGCTCGATTGGTAAAGAGTTCCAACGCCCACATAAAAGGTTGCCCATGGCAGCCAAATCAGTGAGGTTCAGTGAGAGACTCTGGCTTGAACCGTCACTGAATAAGGAGAGGAGAGGAGAGGGAGAGGGAGAGGGAGAGGGAGAGGGAGAGGGAGAGGGAGAGGGAGAGGGAGAGGGAGAGGGAGAGGGAGAGGGAGAGGGAGAGGGAGAGGGAGAGGGAGAGGGAGAGGGAGAGGGAGAGGGAGAGGGAGAGGGAGAGGGAGAGGGAGAGAGAATAGAGAGAGAGAGGAAGAGGGAGAGAGGCGATGTGGCCACGCTTCTTTCAAGGCTCAAACCCAGATCCCCAGTCCAGCACCCACCTCTGTGGCTTTAAAAGCTACCTGAGCTTCCACTCTCTAGTCTTGGTTTTCTCACATGCAAACTGGGGCTAATGGTGAGGCTGGGGACAATGGCTCTGTTAAGGATATGCATAAAAACTTTTGAGTCATTTCTGAGTTTCTTTCATCTGCCTTATGTTTACTGTCCAGCTTGTAAATGGTATATGAACAGAAAAAGGTGCTTTAAAGTATTACCAACGATGGGAAGGATGTTGGGGGATCCATATCTGTTTCTCTAGGCTAGAGTCTAAGCCTTGCAGAGACAACTGTGGGGTATTTCAGAGCTTGACAGCCCTCTGTCAGTTGGTGAGTGGTTGTATTGCAGGCTAGCCCAAAGGTAAAGTCAGACTAGGCAACTTGGTTTCTATTCCATCTTCCGTGCTCAGTCTCTTTGGTCTCTTTTTATATGTTCTTTTTCACGTATAGGACACATATTCCTTTCTCATCCAGCTACCCTGTGCTGAGTCTACTGTAGCCAGCTCTGCCCAGATGCTGGGCATGCACAGGTCTCTGTCCTTGGTAGCCTACCCTCTCCCACTTTCTCTTTTCCAATTTTTACCCCTTTCCTGCCAAGCTCATTCCTGCCCTGCTCCACTGTGCTACGGATGACATAATCCCCGTCCCTGTCACCAGTGGAATCCTTGCAGAAAATAGCATTACACTCAGAGGGGCTTAACCAATAATAATCAAAACTAAGTGCTCCTCACAGAGACGTGGGCAGGGTTCAGGGCTCTAAGCAGGCATGTTGATGTCCTCAAGAAAGGGGAAGAACAGGTAGCCATGTGTGCCCTAGGCAGAGGCACAAGGCATTGCTAGTCACCAACACTGAAGAAGAAAAAGCAAATGAGCAATAAATGTGCCAGCCTGGCTCTCTCCTTCAGTCACATCCCCGCTCAGAGGTAAGTACACCAGAGAGGGCACAGCTCACTGGCATTGTTGTTTGCCACAGTTTCATAGTGGGTCCAAGTTACAGTGTCCACTCTTAAGGCTCAGTTCCAAGCCTGGATGGATGTGAGTTAGTGTATGAGTGTGTGTGTGTGTCTGTGTGAGTGCATGTGTGCGCATGCATGCATATGTGTGTGTCTGCATGTGTATCTGTGTGTGCATGAGTGTGCATAAGTGTGTAAGTGTATGGGAGTGTGTATGAGAGTGAGTGCATGTCTACATGTGTCTGTGTGGGTATATGTGTGTGCATTCGTGCTTGTGAGTGTGCACAACTGTGTGTACTTTTGTATGAGTATGTGTATGAGTGTGAGTGTACAGGGTGTGTGTAGGAGTGAGTGAGGGTACATGAATGTGTGTGAGTGTATAAGTGTGAATTGTCTAAGGTATTGTGTGAGTGTAAAAGTGTGAGAGTGTGCATGAATTGTGTGCATATGTATGTGTGTGTATAAGTGTGTGTATGAGTGTTTATATGACTGTGTGAGTGTGAATGAATGTATATGTGTGTGGGCGCACATGCGTGGGGTGGCAGGGGAGGTGGTTAAGTCAGATCTATGTAAATCAGGCCTTCTAAATAATTAATCCTCGTTCCCTGCTCCTGTGAGTACTTGGAAAATGCTCATCAGACCAGATTAATGCGTTGAGCCTTCTTCCCTCCCCACCCGCATTTTATTCTGTTTAGATCTGAAGTGTGCACAGACGCCAGGGTGCTTTGCTGATATGAGTCCCTAGACAGTCTCTGGAACACCTTTATTTTTTGTTTCCATAGCAGACCTCAGAGACAGAGACGAGGAGCACACGACGATGCCCACAAGCAAGGCAGGTATGGCTCACGGACCGCAACCTCAGCCCTGCCCCCACGAGGAGAGGCGTTCCCCTGACTGTGCCGCTCCTTCCTCTGCTCAGCGAGTGCGGTTCTTCCCCACGTGTCCCCTTCAACCTTCACATCCCACAGTCCACGCTCATAGCCTTTCTAGTTAAGTCAGCAACACTGCTTTCAGGGAACAAGCTGGTTGCCTAACAGTATAAAGCGGCTGTGTTCTGAAGAGAGGCGAGAGCCTTGGTTTCCTGACCTCCTGTTTCTCATGAGCACTAGAGGTTCTTTCAGGGAAGAACATAGTGAGGGCTGAGAGCTGGATGGAGCACGCCACGGAACTGTATTGAAGAGGGGGAGCATAACACTCCTGAGCCAGCCACAGGGAGGATAATGCGCCCAAGCAGGGCTCTCAAGGGTCCCCGCCTGCTTTCAACAACCTCAGCCTAGACCTCTGCATCAGACACACAAGGGTCTGTGAGGTTCAGTGATCTAATGAGGCCCCATCAAGTGTGTGAGGATTTGCACTGGGGGAGAAGACAAACGGGGAGGTCTCTCTGAAGGAACACTGCTGGCGTCAGCCTCAGGAGTGGGAGATGGTTAGTGACTTGTGGGGAGTAGTAGGATGGTGCTGTTGGGTAATGAAGAATTTCAGGTGTCTCTCCCTGTAGGGACAGAGGACCCAGAGCAACATACATGTCTGCTGTGGGAGGACTGGTCAGATGGGGGCACTCTGCGGGAGAATAAAGGGAATGGGGGCTCCATTATGAAAATCCAGGGCATATTATTAAATGAGGGGGAAACAAATGAAAAAGCATTTGTAGGACATTAATTGCATAAGGAAGGAAATATTACTATATGTTAGTACTTACATATTTCTATAACAAACTCTGGGCAGACAGACAAGGAACCAATAAGACAAGTATCTGTGGATGGGGAGATCAGTAGAAATAGCTGTATGATTAGTTTAAAATAAATATTTTATGTGTACAGTGTTTTGCCTGAATGTATGTCAGTGCACAATGTGCATGCAGTACCTTGGAAGGCCAAAAGAGGGCATCAGATCCTCTGAACATGAGTTACAGACTTGTAAGCTGTCGTGTGTATGTGTGTGGGGGGGTGGGGGGGTGGGGGGGGCGGCTGGGACTAGAACCTGGTGTCCTTTGAAAGAGGAGCCAATGCAATGTTTTTTTTTTTTTTAATCACTGAGCCATTTCTCCAGTTACTGCATTAAAAAGAGAGAGAGAGAGAGGGAGTGGGGAGAGGGAGAAAGAGAGAGACACACAGAGAGAGACAGAGAGACAAAAGAGAGAGGGATGGGGGAGGTTGTCAACCACTGGAAATACATTGCACATTTAGGAACAAACAAAAACAGGTCAAAGTGTCCCTACAAGCAATCCAGTGGCCTTTTCCCCTGGAGACAGGATGTGAGGGTGCCCACCTCCACAGAATGAGCACAGAAGATCAAGGTGCAGAGCTCAGTCATACACACTTGCTTCTCCTCCAGTCAGCCCCCAGATGTCTGAAGCATTTAGAAGGAGGCTGGCTTACCACTGAGTCGGGGACCAGCAGGTCTGGGTTTGGGTGATATGTTTAATTGCTAGGAAGTGTTTTCCCTTCAGTGCTATCGATGGAAGCCAGGGCCAGGCCGAGCTACTCCCCCAGCCTTGGGGAACCTTTAGAAATACCAGTTTCTAGCCCCATTCCAGGACATCACAGGCAGGGTCTGGCATTGCTATTGGAGGATCCCTCCCATGTGGCTAGGAACCCCAGTCTTGGTACTTCCAGGTCAGTTTCTTTATCCAGAAAGTTGTGGGAAGGAAGAGGGGAGGCAGAGTGTCTTTAAAGAGATACCCGGAGCAACACTGCCGGGAGAGCAAGCAGAAGGCCGATGGCTCCGGCCAGCCCGTGTGATTAGCCTGCTTTCCCTCTGTGGCAGCCCAATCCTGAGACGAAGCTCTGACATAACCAAGTCTCCTCTCACCAAGTCTGAGCAGCTGCTGAGGATAGACGACCATGATTTCAGCATGAGGCCTGGTTTTGGAGGTATGAAGGGTGCCCTTGAGGGGTGGGGAGGCGCCTCTTCTTTCCTGGGGTTCTTTGATCTGCTTATCCTGTCTGCCTTGGCTGAGCTTGGAGGGCTGAGCACCTTCTGAGTGCCTGTCCTTCCTGTCCTGGCTCTGCTGTGCATTGCCAGCATAGCTGCTGCTGTGTGGTGAGGCGCACGCTTGTGAGAAGGCACTGAGGGCACTGAGACGAGGGGGAGGGAGATGCAGCCAGGGCTGCCTCCTGAGGATGCTCTGAAATCCCAGTCTTAAGCTGGAGTTGTTCTTACTTTGAGTTGGCAGGGGAACTCCACTTACGCATCACAGTTCTGTCTGCTGGGTTTAATGACGTGACAACAACAGGTTTCGGATTCACTCCAGAGCACAAAGCCCTCTGAGGCTTAGCAGCTGCCGGTCTCAGCCTTCTCATTGTCAAATGGGTTTCCATGTGGTGTGTGTGTGTGTGTGTGTTTATTAATTTATTTTGGGAGTGCTGTGGTGTGTATGCACATCATGAAATGTATGGGTGTCAGGGACAATTTGGTGGAAGTTGGTTTTTCCACCGTGTGGCTTCTGGGAAGCCAGCTCGGGGACTTTAGGTTGGGCACTGGGCATCCGCACCTCCTGAGCCATTTTTGCTGACCCGGGTTTGGTTTCTTTCTTTCTGGAAAAATATTCTTTATGGCTGTGTGTATGAGTGTGTTCATGTGTTTGCAAATCCATGTATGTAAGTGTGGGTGTCCACCCATGCAGAGATGAGAGGAAACCCTTGTGCCAGCCTCAGGAAAGCTGTCTGCCTCCTTTGAGACAGTCTCTCACTGTCCTGAAGCTCACCAATTAGGCCAGACAGCCTGGCCAGTGGGCTCCAGGAATCCTCCTGCATCCGCCTCCCCAGTGCTGGGGTACACAACACCACACACAGTATTTCTACATGGGATTGAACTCAGGTCTTCATGATGGCAAGGCCGGAAGTATTTGCTGAGCCATCCCTCCAGCCCCTAGCAATCACGCATGTCTTTCACTTTGTTCTAATCACCTTTGCCTCTACTTCGATCCCCTCTAGACCAATCCCCCAAGTTCTAGGAATGTCTTTATCCTCTTCATCATACGCAGCTATTGGATCCAAGTCCCCTTTCTCATGGCATGCTAATGGGAACACACCCTACACTCAGCTCACGCCCTGCAAACTGGCCTTCTCTCATTTTCTGTCAGTACTAAGTTTATATGTCCAGGACATTACAACAAAAAAATGTGATGCTTTGATTTAAGGCCGTTTGGTGCATCATGTCTTTCCCGGAAGCTTCTTCACCATGTGACAAAGATATAGATGAGTGGGCAGGACAATGGCCTGGAGGTGACCAGTATTTCCAGGCAGAGAGGAGGTGCAGACAAAGTTCAGTAGGCAAGTTCATGCTAAGGACCATGCTGACTGCTCCTTATGTCAGACCCTGACTCAACCTAGGTCTTCACCACAGTTTCAAATGAACCAGAAATGGAGCCAGAAAGGACCGGACTATATAACCTCAGCATTCTGGGGCTGGAAAGATGGCTTAGTGGTTAAGAACACTGGCTGCTCTTCTAGAGGACCCCGGTTCGATTCCCAATGACAAGAAAGCTCATAATGCTATATAACTCTAGTCTTAGAGGACCAGGTGCCCTCTTCTGGCTTCAGGAGGCACTAGGCATAACTGCTGAAAAACACCTATACACATAAAGTAAAATAATCTAACCATGCCATTTCACAAAGGGCAAAGCACTTTTATTACTAATTTTGTTTTGGTTGGGATGTTCCAGGGAGCCAACCCCTGAGCCTGCTCTTTTACTTCTTTGCCTGCATGTGGGCATGACCAAACCTTCAAACGACTGATTCTGACATGACCTATGCACCTCTGCCTGCCTCTTCCATAGTTAAAGTTCAAGTAAAAAGGAAGAATATTCAGCCAGGTGTGATGGTCGGGTGTGATGACACATTCTATATTCCTATCACTCTGGAGGCTGGGGCAGGAGGATTGAGAGTTTGAAACCAGCCTGGGCTATATAGCAAAGCTCAGTCACAGGGGCTCACAAAGACAGAACTGGCAATTAGGGAGCCTGCATGGGTCTGACCTAGGTCCTCTGTGTATATGTTATGGTTGTGTAGCTTGTTGTTCTTGTGGGACCCCAAACAGTGGGAGCAGGGGCTATCTCTGAGTCTTTTGCCTGTTTTGGGGACCCTTTTCCTCCTCCTGGGTTGCTTCCTGTAATATTTGAGAGAAGAATAATTTTTTAAAAAAGAAGGTAAAAAGAAAAGAGGGGTGGGAGAGAGATCAAGTGAGCGAGCATTCTTGTCTTGCCCTCCCCAGGCCCAGCCATTCCTGTGGGCGTGGATGTGCAGGTGGAGAGCCTGGACAGCATCTCAGAGGTTGACATGGTGAGTGCTTCTCTGACCAGGGCAACGGGGAGGCTCATGTGGACTGGTCTGGGCAGAAGCTCAGCTGAATTCCGTCCTAACTCATAAACCCTTGGTAGGTGGGAACTGTCATACTCACTTTACAGATGTCATTTGTTCCCAGTTGGTATGAGATAGAGTCGGGTGACAAACTTGGCCTTTATCCTCCAGCATGGACGCCCTGTGAGATGCAGGCCCACATTGCAGCCAGGCTCACTGCACTCCTGCAGAGTCTGGGTCTCGCTCTGGACACCTGGAACAGTGGGAGTTTTCCTTTTTTGCTTTTCAGTGGGTTCCAGTTTAAAAAAAAAAATGAAGGCATGATGGTGCAAGTCTTCAAGTCAACACCCAAGAAGTGGAGGAAGAGTTTTCTTGGGTTTGAGACTAGCCTGGTCTATTGTAGAGAAAGTTCCATACCAGCTTGGTCTACATACACAGTGAGATCCTATCTCAAAAATTAAAATAGGCAGGGGGTGGGGAGCACTCTACAAGTTAGGGAACTTTTAAAACTCTACCTTGGCTTTGAGCCTTTAAGAAGCAAGCCTGAAAGAAGAATTCTAGCCCATTGTATACTCGGGGACTGTCCAAGAAAACGGTGAGACAGGAAGGCAAGCAAAAAATCATTGTGTTCTCCAGCAAGCCTCCCTCCACAGCATCCCCCAGGAAGCAGTGAAGGACCCAGCTCTGGACAGTGCTGCCCAGGGCCTGGGGAACTGGGCTAATCTCCAGCCCAGGTGCCCACGGCACTGACGCAGGCACTTTCAGCTTGAGTCACTGGTGTCTGTGGGGCAGCTGCTGCGGAGGTGAAAGGCAGGGTGGGTGGAGTTCAGGGACAATCGGCTGTAGGTCTCCTCCTTCTCCGGGCAATGCTCAGCCCGCTGGCTTCAGTGTGGTTCCCGCTGGTGACGGCTCCACAGTGGGTAGGTTTCTGTATCTCTGCTCTGTCTCCCGGCCGCAGGACTTCACCATGACGCTATATTTGAGGCACTACTGGAAGGACGAGAGACTGTCTTTCCCCAGCTCCAACAACCTCAGCATGACCTTTGATGGCCGACTTGTAAAGAAGATCTGGGTTCCCGACATGTTCTTTGTGCACTCCAAACGCTCCTTCATCCACGACACCACCACAGACAACGTCATGCTGCGCGTCCAGCCAGACGGCAAAGTGCTCTACAGCCTCAGGTGAGGACCAGGGCAGGGACACAGAGAGGCCCGCCTGGGAGTTTGATTTTTAAAATTTTACTTTAATTAAAACTGTTTATTTTGTATTCTATGAATAGGTGCTTTGGTTGCACGTGTGCCTCTACGCCATGTGTGTACCTGCAAAGGCCAGAGAAAGGTGCCAGAACCCCCTGGCCTAAAGCTGCAGACTGTTGCCAGCCGCCACGTGGGTGCTGGGAGTATTCAGGTCCTGCATTAAGAGCGGACAGTGCTTTTAACCCTGAGTCCCTCTCCAGTCTGAAAGCTTGCCTAACTGAAAGAACCAAACCAAACCAAACCAAACCAAACCAAACCAAACCAAACCAAACCAAACCAACAACAACAACAACAACAACAACAAAAACATTTTATTTTTCTAGTAAGAGTCAAGGAAATAAAAAATAAACTTGTTTTTTGTTTTTGTTTTTTGGGTTTTTTTGTTTGTTTGTTTGTTTTTTCGAGGCAGTGTTTCTCAGTATAGCCCTGGCTGTCCTGGAACTCACTCTGTAGACCAGGCTGGCCTCGAACTCAGAAATCTGCCTGCCTCTGCCCAGCCCCCCCCCCCCCCCCCCCCCGAGTGCTGGGATTAAAGGCGTGCGCCACCGTGCCCTGCTTAGAAATGAACTTGTTTTCAGAGACTCAGACACACATCTTCCTCCCTCTGATTTCCATGTTTGGGATATTTTTTAGAACTTAGGTTTAAATAGATTTTTTTTTTCTTTTCATCTTGCCAATGCAGTTCCATCCGGAAACATCATGGGACAGTGTCATTCTGAGTATCACTTTTATAATGTTAGAAATAAAACCTAAGACTGGGGGTGTGAAGCTCAGTGAGTATTTGCCTGGCAAGTATGAGGTCCTGGGTCCCACTAGCACTGCCAAAGAAGAAGAAGAAGGAAGGAGGAGGGAGGAAGAGAGAGAGAGAGAGAGAGAGAGAGCTCAAACCTCTCCTGTAGGCTCAGATGCCTCAGGAGTGTTTAACTGCCAGTGGAAGCCCCCACCCACCAGATCTTAGTGCAAGGACAGCTGTAGGAGCTGGTGGTCCTCCCCTTCCCGCAGTGGAGCAAGCTCCACTTTCACCAAAGGGAGTGGCCCCTGGCTGGGGTTGGCTGCTGTATACCAAATGGATGGTAAGTTTCAGATTGACACACTTTGCTTTGGGCTCACGTGTCGAACAATGGCAAAGACAAACTCACATACTAACATCAAAATTGAATTCCTGTCCCATTGTCCCATTGAACTCAGGGACCTCTGTAACAATCTCTCTTGTCCTCATCTTGGCTGGGATTTAAGCAGTGTCCTAGGGACATCTGTAAGGATCCCTTAGGTCCTGGCTTGCACGTGAGCAGTGCAGATACAGGATTTTCATCTCCGTGATTGGAAACCCATCTGTAGGATGTCCTCAGAGAGTCATGGATCGTCAGTGCCTTCTCTAGTAATATCAGGCTCATTCTCTCTGGAATCCTCATTTTCTCTCTCTGGAATCCTCACTTGTGAAGGTCTTAAGATACCTCATTTCTTCTTCTTCTTTTTCTTTTTTTTTTTTTTAATTTATTTTATGTTTGTGAGTACACTGTCACTGTATTCAGACACACCAGAAGAGGGCATCAGATCTCATTACAGACGGTTGTGAGCCACCATGTGGTTGCTAGGATTGAACTCGAACCTCTGGAAGAGTAATCAGTGCTCTTAACCACTGAGCCACTTCTCCAGCCCCAAGATACCTCACTTCAAGATAATATTCTCCAACAAACCAATATAGCACTGTAGTCCTGAAGAATTGCGAAGGACCAGACCATAATACCTATAGCCCCTGATATACTAGTAAATATTTAACAATAAGCAAATGCTTGACATGAGCTCTGTGTGTGTGTAATATATATTATTATATGATATAGTATATATGACATAATATATGTGATATAGTATATATGATATGTGATATGTACTGATATATGTGATATACTACTATATATCACATATCACGTATTACACATATCACATATCACATACTACATACTACATACTATGTATTACATGCTACATATATACTACATATACTATGTAGTATATGCTATATTATATACTATATACTACATAGTATATACTATACACATACACTATATGTGATATGTTACATATTACACGTTCTATGTTATACATTGTATGTTAAATGTTTTACATTATATGTTGTATATATTACATGTGATTAATATGGATATATTACACACATATACACATATATATATGTATATATTATATATAACATCATAGGTTATAAATATTGCTGAGATAAAGGATGCTATGATGGTTTTCATTGTCAACATGACATGATTTAGAATCATCTGGAAAGAGTCTCACTGAGGACTTGTCTAGATGAGGTTGGTCTGTGGGGATTATCTTAACTATGTGAATGGTTAAGGGAAGGTCAACTCGTTGTGGTGAGCATCTTTCCCTGAGATGGGGGTCCTGAATGGAATAAGAAGAGAAAGCCAGCTGAGCACTAGCATACGTGCATTTGTTTATTGCTCTCTGCTCTTGACTGTGAATGGCTGTGACAGCTGCTTCAAGTTCCTGCTACCCTAACTTCTCCACAGGCTGGAGATAACCTGGGCCTGTGAGGCAAAGAAGCCCTTTCTACCACGTGCTGCTTTGTCATGGTGTTTTCTCACAGCAATGGGAAACTGAACTAAGACAGATGGAAAGCATGCTATTTACAAGTGAAATAAAAACCATCCCATGATGTTTCTTTACTTACAATTCCCCAGTATCTTAACCTGAGATGATCTCCTACTATGTTTTTGTGAAACTCTTTACCAGTTTTTGTAATTTCGCTATCAAGAACAGATCTGCAAAGTGATACTATCGCAAACATTTGCACACATGGGCTTGCTCAGATGACAAATGAGCATGGACCGATGCTCTTATTAATGTTAATGAGCAAGAAGTGAGACAAGGAAGAACCGTGTAGGACTCTACCCACCTGTTCAAGATGTATATACCCTACTTGCTGATGGGTAACAGCTCTCAGATACCGGAAGAACGTTTCCTGAGTGTCCATGTCATTCTCCATGCAACGGCTTTAAGCACACACATTTCATTTTTTCTCTTTGTTTACTTGTTTTTATTTTTTAAAATCTTCTTTCTATACAATGTATTTCAGTCATATTCTTTCCCCGCTCCCTGCTTCTGTCAGGTCCTCTCACTTCCTACCCATCTAACTTCATGTTCTTTCTCTCTCTAAAAACAGAACAAAACAAACACAAGACCCATACAAATCAAAACAAACAAACAAAATCCAATAAGAGAGAAACTACCAAAATAAAACAAAAGTGCATAAAACCACATGGACCATGCTGTATTGAACAACCCCTCATGGGTAAGGCGGCCTCGCTGAGGTGTGACTGACATGCTCAGTGACACGCCCTTTGGAGAAAATAGATTTTCCTTTCCCAGCAGTTATCAACTGCAAGTAGCTTCTTGGCTGGGGGTGGGACATTCTGTCTTCTTCCCCTTCTCCTCGGGGATTGTTGTCTGGTTTGAGCTTGGGCAGGTCTTGTGTGTGCTGTTACAGTCTCTGTGAGTTCATATGTAGATCAGTTCTGTCATGTGCGGAAAATACTGTTTCTTTGGTGTCATCCATCATCATCCATCACCTTTTCCTCTTACGGTCGTCTGCGTCATACCTGAGCCTTGAGGAGAAGGTTTGATACAGACGACACTCTGCATCAGGCTAAGTGCTCCAGGTCTCTCACTCTCTGCACCTTGTTTGTGGGACTCAGTTCCTGTCTACCGCAAGCTTCTCCAATGATGTCTGGGTGAGACACTGACCATGGGAATAGCAGACTATCATCAGGGTCTATCATTGCTGTGTTCCTTTAGCATAATACAGTAGTAGGCTTTCACCCTAGGCCTATGGCCCGCTAGTCTCAGGTTCTTGACCACTTAGCAATGTTAGGGAGGAGTTCACTGTTCTGTCATGTTCCTACTACACAGAAAAGGAGATGTCATTCCCAGCAGAGGCACAGCAAGCAGTAAAGTGTACTAATATCCCTAAGAAGTGGTGTGTTTGGAGTAGTTATCCAAAGATTTGGGATACTTCTATTTTGAGAACACTTTTTTTCTTTGAACAATAATTTAAATTAAAAGTGTGTATGTGTGTGTTACAATGTTATACTGGTTGACAACATTGTATCTCCAGATTCTTGGACTCATTTGCCTTGTACAGATCCCAATGTCAAACATAAAGGCGTGAGATGTCCGGGAAGAGCGCGGGGTGCCTAAGGGTCTTTCCTGATGCCAATGCTTAGGAACTGGGGTAAAGGAAGCAGGGCCTTTTCTCTTGTGCTTCACTATTCTGTGTCTGTCTCCAGCAGGCGCTGAGAACTTGTCCTTTTGTTTCTAGAGTTACAGTGACCGCGATGTGCAACATGGACTTCAGCAGGTTTCCCCTGGACACACAGACCTGCTCTCTGGAAATCGAAAGCTGTGAGTAGTGCAGCCTGGCACCAGCACTTCTAACCACCTCTCAGTAGCAGGTGGAAGTTCTCCTAGGAACTCTGCTTTGCTCTTCCTGCCATTCACCTCCTGGGATCAGGCTCTCCCAGAGGCCCTTGGATAATCTCTTTTTACCTAAAGCCTGCTGGTTGAAAATGCCAGTCACTACTATAAAACACCTTCAAGTTTAGCATCTGTTTGGATACATGTGTACCAGAGCTGAGCCAGTTGACACAAGACGACGTCTCCTACCACACAGTCAAGGCTTAGAGAACATTTGGAAGAGCAGATTACACATGCGCAGATGCTGCTGGCAGCTCCAAGAGGTTTTCACCTCAGTTGTGTCCAGCAGCACATGAGCTTGTGCAGTCAGACTCAGTGGTCTCACTTGAATGGGGCATAGTGGACACTTGGCAGCCTCTGGGAGAGTGATGGCCACAGTCATTGCCACCTTATTTTGAGGAAATGGCCACACACGCTGCTCTGAGAGCAAGTCGTGGTCTGGGCCATTGGTGATGAATCATTACCCTTTGCAAGAGAAGAAAGAACTGCCCATAGGGCAAACTGATCTCTTGCCAGTACTTAACTATCTCTGCCCTACAAACAGCACCATCATTTTGGTGTATCCTGGTGATTGCAGCGGAATTGTGGGTGAGGCTTTTTGTAGGAATCGTCAGCCTTTAAGCATCAGAGCCTTGCTCTGATAATTCTTGAGAAACTGGGAAGACTTCGAATTGTCTTCCATATTATTTAGGTTGCAGCTTGCTATCTTACCACCAGCCAAGTAGTCTGTGTGGGGATGGAGGACACAGAGGTCACACAGCCCCACAGGCAGGCCTGGCTTGCCTGGTGCCCGGTGCCTGACACTGGATCTCTTCTTCCCAGACGCTTATACGGAAGACGACCTAATGCTGTACTGGAAAAAAGGCAATGACTCCTTAAAGACAGATGAGAGGATCTCCCTCTCTCAGTTCCTCATTCAAGAATTCCACACCACCACAAAACTAGCCTTCTACAGCAGTACAGGTGAGCTCGGAGCATGGGTTGAGTTTCAGGGAGGAGTTCTCTTGGCTGGAGGGTTCAGGCTCTATTTAGGAAGTGTGTGATTTGGTTGTCACATCAAGTGTTCAAAGGTTGGAAACAGAGACCTAAAGCCTTTGAAACTGGACCTAAATGAAATCTAGTAGGTGGTATGCATCAGGTAGGGGTGACTTGTTTCATTTGAGACAGAGTCTCACTTCACTATCCATACTGCCCTGAACTCGCTGTATACTATGTAGCCAAGCTGGCGAACTCATTATATTATATGCACTATGTAGCCAAGCTGGGGAATTCTTTATATTATATATACTATGTAGCCAAGCTGGAGAATTCATTATATGATATACTATGTAGCCAGGCTGGTGAACTTATTACATACTATGTAGCCAGGCTGGAGAACTCATTATACACTATGAGCTAGGCCGGCCTGAACTCATTATATACTATGCATCCAGTCTGGCCCTCTGGCTCAGTATCACCAGTTCTAGTGGCTCCAAGGCCACTAGTTTTGTAGGCAATTTTTGATCCACCAATGTATCAGAGCCAACTGCCCAGACAAATATTGGTTAAGGCTCAAAGGAAAGCCATGTGAGTAGGTTTGTTTGAGATGACTGCCTTGCTAAGTTGGCCCTGCATTCTTGAAATGCTCACCAGAGCCTCTCCTCTTTAGCAACAAAGAAGTTCCCATTCAGACTGGTGTTCTCTGCTTATCATGTGGTCCTGGTTGTGGCTTTATGAGTCAAAGGTCTGTATAGGCCTTGTCACCTCCTGTTGCCTGAGATGATGCTCTGAGGTCTTCTCCAGCTGTTGACCTATGCCGGTAGACAGCTAAGGGTTTCCGTTCTCCATCTGTTTTGACCAGTCACCTTTCAGAGGGTTTTGCAGTTTCTCTTGCTGGACTTGCACCTTGTATGTACATGCTAGACTTTCTAATCTGTTAGCACTAATACTCCAGTTTGGTGTGGCAGTTCAGCTCACCCCTGTAACATCAGTCTTCAGAAAGTCCCTCCAAAATCACTTGCTGAGGCCAAAGGGCATGTCCGACAAGATGCACTGACTGAGGCTATACCAGGTCCTGAGTTATAGCTGCCAAGTCCCCATTTCTCCTCAGTTCTGGGCATTCTCTTCCCATATGCTCCTTTTCATGGAGAACACAAAGGCAGAGTAAAGCTTAATGGACCACTGGTTGTCACTCTATGTCTAGATAAAATATACTGTGCTTATACCTCAAAACACATCTCTTCCCATGTAGAAATCACAAAAGGAGCCAGGCATGTCAGGAGTTCAAGGCCATTCTCAGCTACATCGTGAGTTTGAGGCTGGT
The DNA here is from genome assembly GCF_000001635.26 of Mus musculus. Classification (NCBI taxonomy): domain Eukaryota; kingdom Metazoa; phylum Chordata; class Mammalia; order Rodentia; family Muridae; genus Mus; species Mus musculus. The sequence goes on from NC_000070.6 coordinate 33,159,517, forward strand.
CAGAGCATCCTAAAACCCTTTCACAAAACCGAAAAATTAAAAAAGAAAAGAAACAAAGGGGGTGGGTTGTTAGTCAGTGCTTCTTGAGCTTCACCATGCACACAAACCACAGACAGACTCTGCTCCAGTGGGTCTGGGCTGTGGTTTAGGAGTCTGGAGAAAGGGAAGGGAGGGAAGAGGGAGAAAGGAGGGAGGCGATCAAGCTACGGAACTTGTGCATGCTATCAAGGACTCTACCCATGAGCTGTATTTGAACTTCTAAGAAACAACCTTGTAACCATGAGGTTGATGGGCCCCAGGCCATATTTTGAGAAACAAGACTTTAAATGACTTTCTCAGGGGTTCCCTTTGTGTCGATGAAGGAGACCAAGATTTCTTGTAGTGGGTTCACACCACATGACACCACCACTGTGTGCTTCCTATTCCCCCTCTAGAGGTATGGTTCCAGTGTGTGTGTGTGTGTGTGTGTGTGTGTGTGTGTGTGTGTGTGTGTGTGTGTGTGTGTGTTAGGCAACATTTACAGTTCTCTAAATAAAACTTTGTTTTCTGAAGGAGCCAAGCCGCTATGTTGCATGCACTCTCTTCCCCCTGTGTCCCCAGGCTGGTACAACCGTCTGTACATCAACTTCACTCTGCGTCGTCACATCTTCTTCTTCTTGCTCCAAACCTACTTTCCTGCCACCCTCATGGTCATGCTGTCCTGGGTGTCTTTCTGGATCGACCGCAGAGCTGTGCCTGCTAGAGTCCCCTTAGGTAAGAGCTATCTCAAGTGTATATTGCGGGTGTTTGGAAGTACAGTACAGGTAATTCCCCCCACCCTCCTCCTCTTCACAGGATAATTTGGAAATGCTTCAAGGTACTGGTTCGAGTAGCATCCCACAATCTAAGTGCCACATGTAAATCTGTCCAGGCTTTCATGGTTGTCCACCCAAACAGCTCACCTGTAGTCCTCTAAGAGCCTTGTCCTGAGGGTTCCTAGTCTTTGGGTAATTTCCATACTGGTCTGTATAATGTATTCTGTAGCAGTGTTTCTCAAAGGGTGGCCCAAGGGACCTTTGCACTAGAATCCTTGAGGGGTGTTGTTAAAAATGAAAGCTGGGTAAGACAGAATTCCTGGGTAAGGACCTGCATTGGGGAGAGGGGTTAAGATAAGGTTCCCCTGTGTATCCCTGGATGTTCTGGAACTCACTCTGTGGACCAACTGGCGTCATACTCAGAGATCTGCCTGCCTCTGCCTCCTGAGTGCTGAGATCAAAGGTGTGTGCGCTATGCTGCCTGGTCAGGACCTGCATTTTCAATATGTCCCTCTCCCCATCCCAAGCACTGAGCTCACGTAGTCACAGGCATTACTACTGCTGAGACAGCTCAGGCTGCAAGGGACAGGGCAGCCTACCAGGCTTCAATGAAATGGTTTGGAGTTGGCCCTTAGGATAACCCTAATCCTCTGTGATTTGATGTTTTCCAAACAAATGTTCTGAGCTTAATTTAAAATCCTGGGCAATTTCCCACAGGCAGATGCCCTGTTCTCTAGCAGTTGCTAGCCATCACACGCCAACAAGTACTGTTCTAAATACATGTGTGCTTCCATATTGAAATCTGCCCCCTATAAATAAAATGATCCTGGTAGAACCGATGTCAAGATACTCAAGGTCCTCCTTCTGGACGGGCACACTGGTGGACAGGCACACTGGTCCAGCATGGGGTGGCTGTAGGCTGAAGGGACAGGCTCAGGATTATAGGAATTTTATGACACAAAGGACTCTGTGTTAAAATAAACCCCATGCTCACCACCTGATTGTGTGTGTCTATATCTCCTTTCTTGAAACAATGGAAAGAAGTATCCATGTGCTAAAATGTCTGGAGCTTTCTGCAGAAAGGATGAGATGTGGTGCTGTATGTCAGGTGGACAGAGGAGGAAGTGGAGATGAGGGGCAGAGAACCTGGGAGAGACTCATGAGAGCCAGCTCTTGAGAGACAGGAGGATGTTCACAAGAAGGGAACAGGTGCTAAATGTCTAGGCCAAGGGAGAACAAGAGACCGAGGTGGTTGGAGGTCGAGGCCTAGAGTGTCTGGTGAAGGCCAGCACAAGCTTATTTCTCACGGTTTATGGCAGGCATCACCACGGTGCTGACCATGTCCACCATCATCACGGGCGTGAATGCCTCCATGCCCCGAGTGTCCTACATCAAAGCTGTGGACATCTACCTCTGGGTCAGCTTTGTGTTCGTCTTCCTCTCCGTGCTGGAGTACGCAGCTGTCAACTACCTGACCACAGTGCAGGAGCGGAAGGAACGGAAGCTTCGGGAGAAGGTGACTTTACCATGACATGTGCCGGGCTAGCTTTGAGCCTGTGGGTAGGTCCAGCCCTTCCTGTAAAATGAGGCTGTGATACCCTCTCCTCAGCTGACTTCCAGCCATGGTCATGAGCGGATGGAATGATGTATGCTTTGGTATTTGACATTCACATCTCTTTTTTTTTTTCCTTTAAAAAACTTTTATGTGCATTGTTGTTTTGCCTGCGTGCGTGTCTGTGTCAGAGTGTCGGGGCCCCTGCAACTGGCATTACAGACAGTTGTGAGCTGCCATGTGGGTGCTGGGAATTGAACCAGGGTCCTCTGGGAGAGCAACCATGCTCCTAACCTCTGAGCCATCTTACCAGCCCCTGACATCTTTCATTCAATGAAGAAATTCAATTCAACAACTATATCCCAGCAGCCACTAAACCAAATTAAGACATAGTTCATTTAATTGTGCGTCTGTTTAGAATGTATTGAAGTGCTTCTCAGCCTGTGGTTGCCAGGGATTGCCTAAGACCATCGAAAAACACAGATATCTACATTACAATTCATAAAAGCAGCGAAATTACAGTTATGAAGTACAATAAAAATGATTTTATGGTTGGTGACACCACAGCAAGCACCAAACCCTTGATAAAAATGTTTAATAGATGATGTCAACAACCTGCAATCCAGCCACTAAGAGGCTCATAGGTTACACCCTTCATGCCCAGGCCTTCTGCAGGCTTTGGAGCAACAGTCCTCAGTTCACATACCCCTGTGTGTTTGCAGATCTCCTGCACCTGTGGGCTGCCCCAGCCTCGAGGGGTGATGCTGGACAGCAGCTACAGTGATGGAGAGGTGAACGACCTGGGCGGCTACATGCCTGAGAACGGAGAGAAACCCGACCGGATGATGGTGCAGCTGACTCTGGCCTCTGAGAGGGGCTCTCCACAGAGGAAGGGCCAGAGAGGCAGCTATGTGAGCATGAGGATCAACACTCACGCCATTGATAAATACTCAAGGATCATTTTCCCAGCCGCTTACATTTTATTCAATCTGATATACTGGTCAATTTTCTCTTAGATGCCTGTAATTGTGTATGTCTCAGCATGTCCTACAGAAGTTGCTGTGAAATGAAAATTAGGGCTTAAAGCCATCCCACTGGGTTTTCACTGTCCCCTTTTCAGCTATTCAAAGCTGCACTGACAAGACACCTCTGTTTGCACTTATTAAATATCAGTTCTCTACACAACATTATACTAGGTGTTGCAGGAAGTTGCCATGATAGTACCTGACATTAGCTGCTCCCAGATCCAGGAAAAGCACAGAGGACATATGGACATGTCGCAATCAGGAGCCCCTGACTCTGTTCACATTGAGGGGTTTCTTCATCAGTGGACTGTGTTCTTTAGACTAGGTAGCTCTGGGAAGTACCTAAATAAAATGCGTTTGCATTGAGCCCACAGGCCCATAAACCCCTTCTGATGAAAGGCCAGGCTTCAGGGTCTCTGCACCTGCTCGCATCCCCGGTACTTAATGAAAGGCAGTGGTGCTCACAGGATCTCCTTTTTTTTCAAGCTGTGCATTTGTTTCCTTATAAGAAACACTCTTTAAATTGCTGAGATTTCCCTAGCAGAGAAACTCTGGAGATATGGATACATGTATCATTTCGTCTGTTTTGTGGAGGTGACTAAGCTGGAGAACTCTCTTCCTTTCCCTGTCCTCTAGTCACTGTTGCCTGCCTCTCCACCACGGAGCAGGTGCTTTCTTCAAAATAAAGTCTTTTCTCAGTAGCATGATGTCATCACTGACTGAGGGGCTTGAAGAGGTATTGATTTCTTCTGCACACTCAGCATTTTGAGAAACCTTGAGGCTGTTTCTAACTCATGAGAATGAGAAGCAAACTGTTTCTTAAGAGAAAGTAACATTAGAAAGCAAAAGAAGCAGACAGACATCTTCATTTCCATCCACTGAGTGTCAGTGCTGTCTGGGAACTAGAGAGCAAATTATCTTCTAGACTGAGCAGCCCATAGACCAGATAAGGCGACCCAGTAGCAACTGATGTCAGCCATGGGTTATAATTTGATGTATTGTTTAAAAATAGAAGCCTTCATATTATTTATCTAGAAGATATATAGTAACCCCAATCAAACCTGCCCAAACAGTATTTAACAGTATGACATTTTCTCTGGGCCACGTCTTTCACCCAGAGAGACATCTCTTCAGTATCTACCACATTACCAGCAGCCACTAAGCCATCTTAACTAAGTCCTGGTCCATTTACTTGTGACTGTGTTCAGACTTTAGTGAGAGAATCCCAGGAGAAACATAAATGATAATTTAACATTGTGGAGCATATTTTGAATAAATAGGGAGGTAGTCTAAGAGACCTGTCCCGGGGCAACCATCCTCTGTGCTAAGAAACCTACCTTCATATATGTCCTTATATCCCTCATCATTTCAAAGTTAACTTGATGGATCAATACTAAATAATATCATATACATGGCTATTCTTTATTCTGATCTTAAAAAGAACTATTCGCAAATTCCTACTTAGAAGACAATCTCTCATTTCCCCCAATAAAAAGGTCATTAAAAGCTTTTATCAAACTCAAGTAGTAGACTTAGAGGGATAAATTAAGTAATTAACATTGATTTTCAAAATGACTGTTTTGCCAAGTATAGTATTCCACACACTTGGGAAATAGAAGCGGGTCAGTCTGGAATTCAAAGCCAGTCTTAGCTTTATAGCAGATTGGAGGCAAGCCTGGGCTATGTGAGGTTTAAAAGGGTTGATTTTTCATTTTTATTTTATGAAACAATTACCATTAAAGTCAACATGTTTGCTACTGTCTTCTTCCTCAGCACTGGGGCCACTGAGCAGTCTAGGTTTCCAGAGCGTGCGACTAAACCCCTATGCACTGTCTGGGATACTAGACCATCTGAGCCAGTGTGTGGAATGCCCTTCTAGCCTGATAACCTGCTATAGTGAAGACCACAGACTGGATGGCTTAATCGACAGAGATTTATTTTCTCACAGTTCTAGAGACTGGCGTGTAAGGTCAAGGTGTCAGCAGATGTGGTTTCCCCAGAGGCCTCTCTTGCTGACTTTCCAAAGGCCACCTTCTTGCTGCATCCTTGCCTTCTTCCCTCTGTAGCCACATCTGTCTAGATCCCTTTCTCCCCAGTTACACTGGATCAGGGCTCACATCCATTGCCTCATTTGACCTTAGTTACTTCTTTAAAAGCTTTATCTCGAAACCATTTGCTCCTTAGCAATCTCCTCCAAGTTGGGATTCTTCATCTTGGTGTGAAGCTCCTTGGGACTTAGGCTGTGCTTAAGGAGATGCAGTCCATCCCACAGGAAAGCAGCCCGCTCAGGGTAAGCTCAGGAAGCAAAGAACTCAAAAGTTTCAGGAAGTCCCTGAAACTGATAAACTATCATCCTCCACCAAGTATATACAAGCAGTAAGAGCTGCTGAGAGTCACTTTCAGGTAATCCAAGCTGTCTGGAAGAGGCAAAGACCAGCCAAGCTGCCTAGAAGGGACAGTTCCAATCCATCTAGCTGTCTGCAGGACATGCAGTGAGCTCCAGATTCCCAGTTAGTGGGAGCTGTCACCATGATGGGGTGGGCTTTGGTAATGCAGCTGCTAGTCATTTCTACATCTCTAAATGACCCCAATAAACCTCATTGGTTCACCACATTGGACATTGGAGGTATGGTCTCTCATTGGTTGTCTACCTGGAGTGGGCACATGTTTGTTCACAGATGTACAGGAACAGTGTCACACACCACCATCATGTATATTTCCATAATGCATGCCCATGGAAATTTACTTGCATCAGAGCACATCTAACACTATATAAATAGTTATATTGCATTATTTAGGGAATGACAAGAAAAAACAATCTGGGGACTGGAGAGATAGTTCTGTGGGTAAGAGCACTGCTGCCCAAGTTTGAAGAAATAGGTTGAAATCAGCAGCACCCACCCAGAAAGCTGTGTGTGCCCTTGTGCATGTCTGCAGTGCTAGTGCTGTGGTGTGGGTGTATGCGTAAATATGTGTGTGTACATATGTGTAGGTATATGTGTGTATATATATGTAGGTATGTGTATATCTGTGTGAATGTGTGCACATGTGTAGGTGTATGTGCATGTGTGAGTGTGTGTATAGGAGGCAGAGTGGAGACAGGAGGACTTCCAGGGCTTGCTGGCCACTAGCTTAGCTCTAGATTTGGAAAGAGACCCTGACTCAAAGGGATAGGTGGACAGAAATGGAGCAGGACATCTGATATTCTCCTCTGGTCTTTATGAGTGCACATGCAAGCATGTGAAGCCACCACACACATATGCACGCGCTACATTCACATACTCACATGAAAAAAATGCCTGCACCTGTTAATACAAATGCATGCTATTTCTGATAAATTTTGACTTAAAGTCACTTGAATATGTGGATGCAGAACCTATAGGTATGGAGGCCACCTTATGTTTTGGAGACAGAGTCTCTCACTGAACTTCAAGCTTGCTTTTTTGGCTAGATTGACTGACTAGGGAGTCTGCTGGGACTCTCCTGTCTTTGGGCCCAGCACTGGGGTTACATGCAGCTCTGCCAAACTCAGCCTGTCATTGGGTTCTGGGAATCTCAACTCAGGAACTCACACTCGCAGCCACCTATTTTCTACTGTGCTATCTCTCCATTCCTCCAAACTCTGTATTCCCCTTTCTTGAAAATAGACTCTTTTCTCAAATAATATATCCTGACTACAGTTTCCTCTCCCTGTCCACTTCCCCTTCTCTCCAGATCCTCAACCTTTCTGTCTCTCACTAGGAAAGAACAGGAACCAAACATGACAAAATAAAACATAGTGAGATACAATAAAAACCATCACATCAAGGCTGGACAAGGCATCTCAACAGAAGGAAAAGAGCCCCAAGAGCCGGCACAAAAATCAGAGACCCACTTGTTCACACACCCAGAAATCCCATCGGAATCCTAAGCTGAATACACACAGAGAACCTGGTGTACCCCCAGGAGCCCTGTGCTTGCTGCTTCAGTCTCTGTGACCTCACATGTGCCTTGCTTAGTTGATTCAGAGCACCCTGTGTCCTCCATCTCCTCTGCCTCTCACACTCTTTCTGCCTCTTCTTCTGTGGGTTCCCTGAGCTCTGAGGGGAGAGAATTGATAGAGACACCCCATTTAGAGCTGTGTGTTCCAAGGTCCTTCTCTGCATAATGTCTGGCTGTGGGTTTCTGTATTTGTTCCCATCTGCTGCAGGAGAAAGCTTCTTGGATGATAGCTGAGCAAGGCACTGATCTTTGAGTATAGCAGAATATCATTGGATATCATTTTATTGTTACTTTATTTTTTTTTTTTAAAGACCAGTAGTGTTTGGTTTGATCCTAGGTCTCTGAGTTATCTAGCCTCTAGTTCTTGGTTATCCAAACAATGTCAGGTATAGGTTTCCTTCTTGAGGAGTGGGCCTTAAGTCAAAGCAGACTTTGGTTGGTTACTCCCACAAGTTCAGTGCCACCACTGACCTTAGCATATCTTGCAGGCAGGACAGATTGTAGGACAAAGGTTTTGTGGCTGGATTGGTGACCATGTTTCTCTTTGGTAGCCTACAGAGAACCTTCTCTCATCACAGACACTAGAACATAGGGATGAAGGCTCCATGAAGGCACCAGCTCAACTTCTCCATGTTCAATGAGTTGTATGGGTGTTGTCCTCAGCAATGAACCCCACCCCATGCCACTGTCAGTGTACAGAGAACAACCTGTTGTCTTGGCAATAGCCTGGGTTGTTTTGGGATTTCCACGGGACCTCCTTGGCCAACAACTGAATTGAATGCAACCAGTTCTGGTATTGGAAGTCTCATTTGACGGCAAGAAATAGCCAGGAAAGACTGTCTTCCCCATTATTAGGAGACCCCGTTAGGATTGTTTTCATATTTTTTTAGGAATTTTCCACCGCACTAGGTTTCCATGACAACCCTCAAATGCCCTCAATCCAAGATGTCTCTCCCCTCCCCACCTGATCCTCCCTTTCTCACTGCAACCCTCCAGTCCACCCAAAAATTCATTTTATTTCCTTTTCCCAGGAGGTCTATGTGTCCTCCTAGTCTCTTCCTTTATACTTAACCTCTGTGGGTCTAGGGATTGTAGATTGGTTATTATTTATTTAATGCCTGCTTTTAAAAATTTATTTATTAAAGTTTTATTTAAATATTTTTTAAAATAAATGTTGTCCTTTATAAGAGTTGCCTTGGTCATGGTGTCTGTTCACAGCAGTAAAACCCTAACTGAGACAGTGCCTAATAACCACATTTTGATCCATTTGAACTTGAATTTTTGTTCAGGGTGATAAATTTGAATTCTTCTATGTGCAGACATCCAATCAGACCAGCAACATTTATTGAAGATTTATTTTTTGCAGTGTGTACTTCTGACTTCTTTATCAAACCTCAGGTGTCCAAATCATAGAAGAAAGCTTTCCAAACCTAAGGAAGACTTCTATAAAGAAGCACAATACAAAACACAATACAGATTGGACCAGACTAGAAACCCCCTCTTGCATACATAATAACACAAAACACTAAACATATAGAACAAATACAGAATATATTAAAAGCTGCAAGGAAAAAAGACCAAGTAATATATAAAGACAGACCTATTAGAATTACACCTGACTTCTCAGTGGAGACACTAAAAGCCAGAAGAGCCTAGACAGGTGTTCTGCAGGCTCTAAGAGGTCACAGATGCCCAAATTAATATACCCAGCAAAACCTTCAATCATTACAGATGGAGAAAATAAGATATCCCATGACAAAGCCAACATTATCTAATAACCCTTTCCTCCCCAAGTTGCTTTGGCTCATGATGACTATCACAACAGAAACCCTAAGTTAGCTCTATTTTATTTTATTTTATTTTTTTGGATGGATTACTAAATTTATTCATTTTTATTGGATATTTTCTTTATTTACATTTCAAATGTTATCCCCTTTCCTGGTTTCCCTCCCTCCCGGAAACACTCTACCACATCCTCCCAACACCTGCTTCTATGAAGGTGTTCCAAAACCCACCCACCCACTCCCACCTCCCCGCCTTTGATTCCCCTACACTGAGGCATCTATCGAGCCTTCATAGGACCAAGGACCTTTCCTCCCACTGATGCATGACAAGGCCATCCTCTACTACATTTGCAGCTGGAGCCATGTGTACTCCTTGGTTGATGGCTTAGTCCCTGGGAGCTCTGGTTAGTTTTTATTGTTGTTCTTCCTATGAGGTTGCAAAACCCTTCAACTCCTTCAGTCCCTTCTCTAACCCCTCTATTAAGGACCCTGTCATCAGTCCAATGGTTGACTGCTAACATCCACCTCTGTATTTGTAAGGCTCTGGCAGGGCATCTCAGGTGACAGCCATATCAGGCTCCTTTCAGCATGTACTTCTTGGCATCCACCAAACCACGACACTATAAATTATTTTTTTTCTTTTTTTCTTAGATAATTTCTTCATTTACATTTCAAATGCTATCCCCTTTCCTAGTTTCCTCTCTGAAAATCCCCCTTCCCCCTCCCCCTGCTCCCCAACCCACCCACTCCTGCTTCCCAGTCCTGGCATTCCCCTATACTGGGGCATAGAACCTTCACAAGTCCAAGGTCCTCTCCTCCCATTGATGGCCGACTAGGCTATCCTCTGCTACACGTGCAGCTAGAGACACGAGTCCCACCATAAGTTTTCTTTGATTGTATATGCCAACAAGATTTTGCTGACAGGACCCTGATATAGCTGTCTCCTGTGAGGCTATGACAGTGCCTGGCAAATCAGTGGTTCACACGAAGGCCTGTGGATACTTGCTTTTCTCATATGAGATCTTTAAGCTTTGGTAAGAATTGTCATCTGTTCTGAACTGCGGTCTATTGAAGACGGAGCTGTCTATACAATGTAAGTCAAGTGTGAGGCTGTCACTATACCCGAGTTCTCAGTTTCTGAGAGAAGTAAAACGTTCATTTCAACTTTGGTTTAATTTATTGTTTTGTTTTTGTTTTTGTTTTCTTGGGATAGGATCTCACTTTGTAGCTCTGGCTATCTTTTTTTTTTAAAGATTTATTTTATTATTAATATATGTAAGTACACTGTAGCTGTCTTCAGACACTCCAGAAGAGGGAGTCAGATCTTGTTGCGGATGGTTGTGAGCCACCATGTGGTTGCTGGGATTTGAACTTTGGATCTTTGGAAGAGCAGTCGGGTGCTCTTACCCACTGAGCCATCTCACCAGCCCCAGCTCTGGCTATCTTGACACTCACTGTGTGGACCAGACTGGCCTTGAACTCACAGAGATCCACCTGCTCCTGCCTTTGAGTGTTGGGACTAAAGATGTGTATTACCATGTCCAGTCTAAACATTTAGTCTTAAAATTCATGCTATATAAATAGAACATTCACACAGGAAGGAAAGGACCCAACTCTACACTCCTGGTGAGTAAGAAAACAGTATGTAACCTTGTATTTGGGTGGTTATGCTTTATTTTATGAAATCTCTATTTTTAGCTATTTCATTAAAAATAACTGCTATTAGATAAACACACAGACATTTTAGATTTTTTTTACAAACTTTAATGTGCATCTATTAAAACACTACAAAAATAATTATAACCACAATAGCAGAGATTGTTTTTGAATATACTAACCTCTTATATACCCGAACACACCACCCTCAGCTATGTCATTAGATCACAAAAGGCCTAAGTTAGTAGCAAGGTAGTTTATCCCCTCTCACAGATGACTGGAGCCTGATAATGGGCACAAAAATGATAGTCACCATCAAGTTACTCTGATGCTGTGGGACATGCTACAGAAGACTGCTTCAGGTAAAAAGTGAGAGCTCACAGAACACAAAAGCTATTGGAAACGTTTTCTTTTTTCCTTTAAAAAATATTATAAAGTGAGACAAGTATTCTTTTTTTTTAACATTTTTTTTACACTCCAGATTTTATTCCTCTTGAGACAACTATTCTTTTATATATATTTATATATATATATAAAGACCTGGTATCAAATATTTTTTTCCGTTTAAACAGACTGAAGTGATTCACGTATTTTTAAGTATTTTAGAAGCCCTTCCTCCAAAACTCCCAGGGCAGTTTTCAGGTGCCCCTCCATCCTGGCATAGTCTGTGTGAACTAAATCCTAGGAGGATGTAGCACCACACACAGGGCCTTTACTCTTCTCCAGTGGTTGCAAACATTTACTCACCCAAACGCTGAGACGGCACAGTTTACAAACAGCAACAGCAATGCAACTGTAGCACTTGACACCCTTCTTTCTGTTTGCACCTTCATAAACACATGCAGTGTCTACTTTACCCTAAGTACCCCAACGTTTATGTCATAGAGAGACGTGGTTGAAAAGAAAAACTTCCTGTGCAGTTCATCCAATAAGGAGAATTTGTTAAGACTAAATATCAGCTCAAAAAATTTGAGGCAAGCTAAATATTAGCTACAGTCACAGAATACACAGCAACTTACTAGTTCGCAGTCCAGGTTGACTGACCAAAATGCTCCAGAAATCCAACTGTGAGTGGCACGACCTAGGTGAGAACTGCACAACTGGCCTCCTGTGCACACAGGTCAGTTAACTCTCAGACACACTAAAACACTGAGCACACCGTCCTTCAAGCTGTGTGCATAGGGCAGGCCCATGTGATACACAAAGGGATTTTTATAGCTCTAGCTGGGTTCCATCTCTATCTTCCCCCTCCCTGTTTGTATATACATATATATGTATAAAATATAGATTACATAATATATATGCAAATATTTCAAAACATTTTTTTAATCTAAAATCTGAAACACCGCTGGTCTCAGGCATTTAGGAAAAAGGAAACATAACTTTAACACCTGTACTGCACAGGTCCCATATTCAAGCTTCCTTAGAATTAAGCTGGTAAAGGAAAATAAATTTCAGATTGTAATTACATTTAAGCTGCTAAGTGTAGCTTACTCATTCTAGAATGCATTGACGTAACACCTCTCCCAGGTGACAGGAAAAGGCATTTGTAAGGACATGGTGTAAGTGGTTCAAAATGGTAAACCATTGGACAATAAGACAGCAAATTGTAAAATCACAGCAGCAACCTCCAACAAGAAACACACCCTTCCTTACCTACCTAAACCCGACATTGTTTATACATCAGTCAAATTTAATTTTACTTAAAAAAAAAAAAAGGAAAAGGAAACCAGACACGGAATACACATGATTCTCAGAGGTTGGGCTGCATAAATAACAACAGCTGTTCTAGGATGGTGTCAAGATTATAGCAAATGCAACCAATGCCCTGCCCTGGAGCTGGGGATGCAGCTCTGTGCTAGAGCCCTGGTCTCAATATCAAGCCCTGCAAAAACCAAAACTAAATCAATCAACAAAAAAACCTATCCCTCAAGATGTGAGGAACTAATAAAACAGCCTTTTAGGAGACCAAGTCCATCAATAAAAAAAAACCACATCTCTGGCATGTCTTATTTTTTGATTCAAGTTTTCATTGATACTCCCTCTTTATACAAAATTTGTATTTAATATGATAAACTCGGGTGTGAGTATCCAGACACAAGGTGTCATGGAGGACTGAGTTCTCAATGTTACGCAAAGACAGAACGGGTGGTGTGCAGAGGCAAGGCTGAGGACTTGTGGGGCAGGGTGAGGGGAGCTGAAACAGGCTTCTGTCTAGAAGGACAAAGTAGAGGGTGGAACAGTCCTGATCACTCTGTCAGGCAGCCCCTATCTACACTAAAGTGCTTCCAATGCAGGACTTGAAGCTTTCCCCAGAAAATTCAAGAGAACAGAAATCAGAAACTGCCCGATTGACTGGCTCTGAGAGGTTTCTTTTTCCTGACAGGTCAGACAGTAAATACTTTATGCTTTGTGGTAATGGTGGTTTTTTGTTTTTGGGGTTTTTTTTTTAACCTCTAAAATGCAAAACAATTCTTAGTATACTAGCTGCACAAAGGCAAGTAATCAAGCAAACACCAGCCTATGTCAAGCCAGAGAACAGCAGAGAGCAGTTCTCAGATGTTAGCCCTCCAATACAACCCCGCTCCCTGTTCTAAAGTACACATCAAACAGGAAATCAGAGGCTAGAAGGGTCAAAGATGGCTAACCTTCTAAGTGGCAGCTGGTGTCACTGAGGGAAAGTGACTTGCTTCCACCACAGAAGCAAATGCACTTCCCTGTGCCCTTCCACTTCTGACTCTGAACCGCCTCCTCAAATGCCCACGAGTTGGTTTTACCGGCTTCTTCACACTTTAATCATGTGCAAGTTCACACTAGATGGCAGGTGTGCTGTGCTCGAGCCTATAATCACAGCATCTGAGAGGCAGCAGCAGAGGGAAGAGAGTGGGGAGGAGGCGGGCAGAAGGGAAAACCTGTCTCAAACTCAGCCCCACCAAAACCAAAGAAACTTGTGCTACAGTGAGGACCATGAAGAACTGCTGATTTTATGTGACTCGCTCCTTTCCAGGGCATTACTGACAGTGATTTTACTGACAACCACTGAAATGTTTCAGATTTCCAGCTCGAATCCTGGCTTCCTTGTAAAAACAACTCCCTCCTGTGGCTCTACAAATGCTGTGGTGACACAAACCAGGGAGCGAGCAGACAAGGCACAAAAGAAAGTCCAGAGAAACTGCAGGAAGCTTAACTAAGTCTCATTAGGAGCTACGGAGCCTCCTTTCCAAGGCCATGGGTTCACATTACTACTGGGCCAGCACAGGGCTTTGGGGCTCTTCTGAGGCTGCTAGGGACTGGGGACCGTGTGGGACACTGGAGAACAGAGCACACCTAGTCTGTACTCCGGCCAACTCCTGTAACACAACACACAACACCCTACCCTGCTAGAAAGGCTCAACTGTGCCTTTCTGCCATTTTTCCTGTTACTACCCACTGTTCCTATGCCACTTCTTGGAGTAATTACATGTAAGTAAAGATCTCTCTCTCTCTCTCTCTCTCTCTCCCTCTCCCTCTTCCACCATTCCCTCCACTCCTCCTCGCCCCTTCTCTAAGTGTTAAAAGTAGAGCTAATTCTTTGTACTGGGGATTCTAGGAGTGTCCCACAAGCATATGTTTATTTCAAGTTTTTCTTTAGACCCAAACAGATACAGTTAGACTTAAAACAAGTCTCCCCCTCGATTTAAACTGCCGAGAAGACATTCCCTACTCTGAACCACAGAGTTCATGAGTGTCACCTTCTGAAACCCGTGGGACTTGTAACACCATACAGCAGATACACTTACAAAACATTACCGAATGTTACAGGATCAGGTATCATCTGGCGTAATAGATGGCGTTACGCACCAACGCCTGCAGTATCACAAACTCCACTAAATCTAGACGTGCATTCGTGTCTTCTTCCCTATATCTGTCCTCACTTACCAGGACTGAAAAACAAGCATGCTCTCTTTCACTGAAAAACATGAGAGGTAAAAAACAAACAAAACGTAACATTTCCTGACCAGTCCCTAGGGTTTCCTTCTATGCTGCTGTATTTAAAAGCTGCTCTTCTTGAAGTTTACATTTAAACTCCTTCCTGACTCCTTCGAGCAATGCAGGCTTAAAGATGACGTCCAGTGCGGTCATTGCCAGAGCCTTGGCTGTACGCAGCGTGTACAGCTGAGCCGCTTGTGATCCTGGGAGGTGAAGAAAACACATTGAAAACCTCTCTCTAGATCACAGTACATTTATTAGTTCCTCTGGTTACCTCTCAGTATCTAAACTGCCTCTCCACCCTCTGAGCACAACACCGTGTTTTCTGAAGTGATTATATGGGAGAACAGGCTAAAGAGCAGCACTGAGCAGGAAGAGGAGGCGAACCCGGGTACTCACAGCTGGCAGAGAATTCCGGGTACTCACAGCTGGCAGAGAACCCCGGGTACTCACAGCTGGCGCTCACCTGCAGCTTCTGTGTACTGCTCCGTGTGATTCAAGGCATCAGTCCCAATGTAAAAATACGGGTGAATCCCAGGAACCACGAAACTGACATTTCCAAAATCAGTAGAGCCTTGAAACACAAAAGGGAAGAAAGGGGTGCTTGGTTAAGTACCCTGACTGGTGAAGTTGTAACTAGGATCCTGTGCTCAGTCATGGTTCCTGAGCAAGCTTCCAGGAGAGACACTTACTCCCACCTCTGCATTGGCTGAGCTGCTCTAACAGGGATCTCCAGACCTGTCCCTGCCCAGCCCTAAAGCCAGCCCCTCTAGCACCCCACTGGGAACCCTGATGGCTCCTCCTCTGACCCAGGGCTACAGACCCCCTCTCCCGACTGGTTCCTTGAGACTTGATGCCAGTCCTTTCCTCTTTTCATGCCATATTCTCAGATGTTTCTCTATTTATTGTTTCAAATTAGCAACTCAAAGTGCATTCTTAGTTCTTCTCCAACCCTTTTGCTTATAATCCTATTGCCCTCCTGATAGTTCTCCCGCGATGTCTTACACGTAGACTCAACCTGGCTAGAATCAGATTCGTTATCATCTGTTCTGCTACATGCCAACTATTCACACCACCTCCCATATAGCTCAGAATCATACTTTCCTCCGCTCACCTCTCTAACCTGCTCTCATGCCGACAGCTCCACTAATCCTCTACGCCAACTGCTCTAGGCATCTACCATGCTCTGCTGGGCAACGGGACTTCAGAATATACCTATCATTCTTTAGTTTTTTCAATTTCTCTTTCTTCCTTTCTTTTTTAAAGGCAAGATATTATGTGGATAGCCTCAAACTCAGTATGTGATGACCTTCAACCTCTGATCCTCCTGCCTCTCTCTTCCAGGCACTGGAATTACACTGGTACCACTATACCTGGGTTATGCAATGCTGGGGGTGGAACCAGGGCTTCAGGCATGCTAGGGACTGAGCCACCCTCTGAGCCTCATCCCGGCCCTACTGTTCCCTGTCTACCGCTCCCTGAGCAAGCCTGGGAAGGTCAGCCTCTCTATGGAGCCGCTCACAGTAGTAAGTTTTCAGTTTCACCTTACTTCCTATTGAGTTATTTGGCCAATGTATCTTTCCTAATACATTAGTTAAGAAATGGTATTGTAAATTACCACACGTCCAGCTTGTTACAAGACAGATGCTAACATTTGTTGACTTAATCATAATAAAAGCAAAGCGTTATGCTAACTCAATGGCTGCTTACTGAATCCTGATAGGTTAAACCTTGGCAGTTAACCCACACAGGGGTAGGTGTAAGGGAAGGAAATCAGATGCAGCCAACAGCAATGGGAACTACTTGAAACTCGTAAGAACTTCTTAAACATCCTCATTTACTTTAAAAATTTTTATATTTTGTCCTTTTGTTTGCTTAGAAAGGGTCTTGATATGCCTGATAGCACAGTCTAGAACTTGTGATCCTCCTGCTCCAACGTCCTGAGTCCTGCCTGGGATTGTACTTGTGAACACTGTATACACTCAGGTTTCCCGTTTATACTTGAGGAGTTCTCTTCTTACTTGGGAAAAAACCAAGTCTTACAGACATTAAATGCCTCATAGCTACAAGTTATGTGGCCCAGGTTAGGTTTGGGGCACTGTAGATTACACCGTTTCTGTAATCCACGCTAAGCACTCAGTGGGGTTCAGTATACTGGGAAGCACTCAGTGGGGTACGGTATACTGGGCTAAGCACTCAGTGGGGTACGGTATACTGGGCTAAGCACTCAGTGGGGTATGGTATACTGGGCTAAGCACTCAGTGGGGTACGGTATACTGGGCTAAGCACTCAGTGGGGTACGGTATACTGGGCTAAGCACTCAGTGGGGTACGGTATACTGGGCTAAGCACTCAGTGGGGTACGGTATACTGGGAAGCACTCAGTGGGGTACGGTATACTGGGCTAAGCACTCAGTGGGGTACGGTATACTGGTTCACTGTCGTGTGTTGACTGAGCTCACCAAGAAGCCAGCTCTGGAAATATGGTTGCCACACTACCACCCCACCCCCCATTTCAGATCCAAGTGTGTTCATCTAAAGTGTTCTCCAAGTGTCCTTGTCTGAGGCTGTCTGACTCCCCTAACTGTGACAGTCCGAGTGCAAGCAGACTGAACACTCAAGCACAGCTACAAGGTCAACCATTTCCAAGAGATAGTGCTATATGGTGACATGTTACAAAACTACAACCCTGTGCAAACCACAATACTAGCATTAATGCAGTCCCTGACGTGGGCATATAGCTTGGAAGAGAACTTGCCGAGAGCACACATGAAGCCCAGGGTCTGATGCTCAGGACTGCAGAAACCAAACATGGTGCTCTATGCCTAAAATCCCAGCACTTGGGAGTGGAGTGGGTCAGTGCACGGTCACCCTCAAGTATACAACAACTTCAAGAGTAGCCTGGCTTACTAAGACTCTATCTCAAAACGTATGTGTGTGAGTGTGTGTGAGTGTGTGAACATGGAAGGATAGGTGTGTGTATAGCCCATGGATTTTACACAGGATTCTCCAGTTTTAATTAAAACCATGGAAAGCTTCGCCATCTGCAGAGACCACACTGTTCACTGCAGTTTTAGTTCATGTGCTGCAGAAGCCAGCACTAGATTTTCCGCTAATCCTCAGCCTGCCACCTCAATCCTTGTGCCAACCATGTCCTGGGAGGTGTCTCTGAGCATCTTCCTGGGGAGGGGTCTCTGAGTGGCTTCCCGGGGAGGGGTCTCTGAGCATCTTCCTGGGGAGGGGTTTCTGAGTGGCTTTCTGGGGAGGGGTCTCTGAGCGGCTTCCTGGGGAAGGGTCTCTGAGTGGCTTCCTGAGGAGGGGTCTCTGAGTGGCTTCCCGGGGAGGGGTCTCTGAGCATCTTCCTGGGGAGGGGGCCTCTGAGCGGCTTCCTGGGAGTTTCTGAACTCTTACCCTCTTTACTGAACCCTGCTGCATTTACTTTTTCTTTTTCATCTACTTCAGTTTTCTCATAAAAATCTTTTCTGTTTGCATCCATTTTCTGTTTTCATTTAAAGCTAATCTTCCTTCCTCCTTTTCTTCTTCCTCCTCCTCTTCCTCTTCCTTTTTTTCTGACACAGGGTCTCACTATGTAGTAGCCCTAGCTGTCCTTGCACTCACAAAGATCCACCTGCCTCTGCCTTCCTAGTGCTGGGATTAAAGGCGTGCTATGGCATGCACAATCACACACACACACACACACACACACACACACACACACACACACATCATGTACTCACATAATAGTAAACAAAAACTTTAAAAACAGGGGATGGAGAGATGGCTAAGTGCTCTTTCAGAAGACCTGGGATTTTATTCCCTGCAACCATATGGAAGCTCAGAATTATCTGAAACTCTAGTTTCCAAGGGACCTCAGGATCTCTTCCGGGCTCCTGCCCATGCACGGTGCACATACATACGTTCACACACATTACCTCTAGCAAGCTGGATGTGGTGACCTATACCTGTACTCCCCAAAATTGAGAGCCTCAAGCAGGAGGAGCACAAGGCAAAGGCCAGCCTAGACAACACACGGGAAGACCTGGTCTCAATGAATAACTACATCCCAAATACAGCTAAACTGTAAGGTGGGCTACTCCTGAGAACCCGAGCATGCACTAGATCACTAGATACCTAATAACCTGCTTACTGTGATACGCTGAAACGAATTAAAATCCTGTTTCCCATTTTAGTAGCTTACTTAAACATTAGAAGTAAAGGCTGGAGAGATAGCTTAGTGGTAGAGCACTTGCTGAGCATGCAGGTTTGATCCCAGCATCACAAGAAAAAAAAAAAGGATTAAATGTAAACACTAGAATATTTAGAACCCTCCTAGCAGACTGACCATTTTAAAAATGACTACTCTAGGACACTGTACACTCACTGAGAGTTCAGTAGCTTCTTTTCAATAATCTAAGTGTGAAGGAATATCATTAAAGATACCATCAGGGACATGGGGGTATTAGGTCCCAGCAGATGAGAGCACCCAGATTCGGTTCTCCATACCCTTATGGCAGCTCCTAACTGCCTATAAACTCACGTTCCAGAGAACACAATGCCCTGTGCTGGCTTCCAAGGGCACTGGGCAAGCGGACAGTATGCGTACACACAGGCAAAATACTCAGATACCTTTTAAAAACTCATTAGGTTTGGCAGTGCGTCCTCAACATGCACGAAGCCTGGGTTCAATCCCCAGCATCTAAGACACCTCATGGTGGCGTGGATTTACAGTCCCTGCATTGGGGAGCAGGGGCAGGCCGGGCAGGATCAAGGTCAGTGTGGGCCATGTGTGGATTTGAGGCCAGTCTGGGCTACACCCAGACCCCGCCTGAAAGACACAGTGACAGTTCTCCTGGCTTCTTAATAAGGCAGTTAAACCTAAATTGTCATTTCTCTTGCTAAAACAGCTCAGCCTGTGACAGCTTAGTTACCTGAAGGGCCATTCAGTACCGCATCTTCTGAAATGAACTCCATTCCCAGTTTCTTCCCGTTCTCCGTATACGCACTGCACAGGGTCTTATTGGGAATGACATTGTAATAATCATGTGCTTCACTTTCAATGTCTACCTAATTAAAAAAATTACAAAGCTTGAGATTAAAAACTCAAATCCACTAAGTCCAAAACCGTGACGGTTTCTAACAGGAAATGGTTTCAGGAAGGGCACTTTCCATCCCAGACATAAACTCTCACGAATCTCTTACCTTTAAAATAAAAAAGTGCATTATAAAGTCAGAGTTCCTAAATTCTACCCTGGCCAGCAAGTATCAACTTCAGTCACCTAAAAAAAGGTATAGGGAGTGCCCAGAAACTTCCGTTTTAGAACCCGAACCTCTCAGGCATTCTGATGCCGGTGGTTCCGAACCACTCTGATGGCTATTGCTCTAGATTTCAGTCTCCCATTTTTACAAGTCAACACACTTAACACAGAACTGTCCCTGACATCTCTCAGCCTTGTTTCAAAGGGATCCTTAGGGATACAGACATTTCAGTAAGCAGACTCACAATGGCCTTGCTTATTGGTGTGACATGAAGACACAGAAGCAGCCTCTATGTGATGGTGTAAATGCTCTTAACAGGTTTTGTTTTCAGTAAGCAAAAAAGCTAACAATCAAACAACAGAAATCAAACTTCTTCTGTTTTTGGCAGCATCTAAGGTAGGAATAATGGCAAACACGTTTTATAAATTAGCCGGAATATAAATTATTGAAAGGCTACTTAAACATAACTTTAAATCCAACAGTGACCTTCGCATTTGTTAGTGCACACATGCATGCATGTGGAAGATAAGAGAACAAGCTGAGGTGATAGACCTTCGGAACCCATGCTCTTTGGGTTTTGAGATTGGGCCAGCCTCTCCTTTTGCTGGGCGCTAAGTAAGCTAGGCTGCCTGGCTAGCGAGGTGCAGAAATCTACCTGTGTCTGGCTCCCCAGAGCTGGGATAATGAACGCACTGCACAACAACTACCTTTTAAAAGTGGGCTGTGGAGATCAAACTCAGGTCCTCAGCTGGCAAAGCAAGCTTTGCTGACTGAGCCATCTCTCCAGCGCCTAACCCCTTGCTCAGTGAATACGCAGATATTAGCTAATGATAGCTCATGTGTCTAACTTATAAATATTCAGATTACTTATAGTTATAAGGAAATAAGTGTTTAGTTCCCTGGGTTGTGGGAGCTTTACAGTCGGACACTCAATCTCTTTGCAAACGGCCTAAGAGGTCTACAGCCATACCACCCTGAATGTGCCCGATCTTGTCTGCAAATGGCCTAAGAGGACGTCATTACTCTTACCCATGACTTGTCCACCTGTTTATCTATGCACCACACAAGATGAGCATTGATGCATTCTTGTCTTTCCAACCACATTACCTGCCTCTGAGATCTCTTTATTGTTCATGTACCTAGAGGTATAATTGTCCTTCAAAGCTCAGTCAGGTCTGCAGTATTTCAGGAAATCCTCTTCTCGAATCCCACCGACTGGGAACTGAAGCCAGGGTTTTGAGCTCACCAGGCTAAGCTGTAGGCCCCACCTGGATACTGTCTTAACTGCTCTGCTCCACCCAACACTGTCCATTCTACTCAAGATAAAAGGTGCGCACTCTGAGGGTAACTGCTGAGACACACTACCACGTGAGCAACACTACCACGTGAGCAATGGCTACACCAAGGACAGAACAAAGGGGAGGTCCGGCTGGGATCTCTTCACAGATGTTACTCCATCTGTCCCTCACAAGAAACCTGGAGAAATGACATCATTGTCCCTATTTTTCCACTGAGAAACAGAGCCACAGAGATACTATGTTTCTAGTGGCCAAGAGACGCACATCTTGTCTCTCTAAAAGCAACATCTAAGATCTTGTCTCCCCAACCAGACTCAACAGTATTTGAACTTTATGTAACTATGAACCTCATCCCACAGCTAATACTGAAATGTTTCTGACTTCACAACAAACTCTCCTTTGCTCTCAGTCTGTCTTGACTTCCATCACAGCAAGCCATACACACATTTATATCACACCCTTGCCAGTGGCATATGCAGATACTGTCACAAAATGCCCTTTGTAGGAAGTACACAAAGTGATGTTTTAAAAAGGCAGGGATCCTAGGATGGTGTTATGCTAAGCACTCCCACTGCTGTCTGAGAAGGTGACCTACAGTAGTCTTTATTGTAAACACCGAGGAAATATGTCAGAATTAAAGGCTTTCACTTTCAACACTCATTAAAGGATGTCACATCAACTATTTAACCAACTCCTTCTGCAGATTCAAGACATCACCAGTGAGGGCAAGGCAGAGACAGGTTTCTGGCACCACCACCAGCACAAACTAAAAATCAGCACAAGAAAAAAGAGCCAAGGTATCTTTAATGCAGCAACATGAACAGCCACAGCCCACACATAACTGAGATCATAATTAGTTCTGAAAAGCTCTTACTGTGCAGCCCGTAGCCAAAGCCGCAGCTCTGAAGCAATCTTCTGCCTTTTTGGTCAGAACTTGAAGCTCCTTCATGGAGGGCGCACGGAAGTAATAGACGAGTTCAGAGTAAGAGGGGATGATATTGGGCTTCACACCACCGTTTTTTATTATACCTGCAAAAAGAACCAAACTGCTGAACTTAAATTTGATGATTTCTTTACAGAAAGTTTTGCAGGCTGTATAAAAGGGGAAATAATTTCCTGCTTAGCTTCACTGATACACGGATTTTGACATGCTGCACAACACTGTCTCCGAGAGGTCCTATTTCCCAGCTAGTAAGGGAAAACTGCCTCCGTGTATTTTATTCCAAGGAAGCCATTTAATGTTAAGGAGGTGCAGCTTGTGTTGAGGATGAAGTTCAACAACAGAAAGAACACTCGCTGCGCATGTGTAAGATTCTGGGTGTAATTCCCAGAACTGGAAAGAAAAAGGAAGAGAATCTAAATTATAAAGAAATACAGAATTATATAACAAGAAACAAACAGCACTTTAAACTTTCCGGAGGAAATTCGTCTCTGTGGGCTTTATTACAGCTGTACAATTTAAAAACTGTTTGGCCCAATCTTTTAGAATAGCATGAGGCTCTGTAACTACCCCCATATTTGAAAAACCCTATGAACCTTTTAAATGACACTTGGCAGTGGAGAACTAACTTTCATACCAATTAGAGACTGGTACAATCACTTCTCAGACCTTTGGCTATAATCATGTCTAGAAACAAAAGCAGAACAAAGACACCTAAGTGTTATAAAAATCAAAACACACATTTGTTTGGGACCACACAAAATGAGGGTATATTTGTTCCTATTAATAGCTAAAAGAGATATAGAGACTCTAATCCCAGCCAGTTGCACAACTCTGTAATCTCAGCATTTACGAGCAGGAGACAGGAAGATCATGAATTCAAGGCAGTCCTTAGCTACACAGCCTGGGTTACAAAAGACCTCATCTTAAACATACAAAAGAGAATGAAGAAGGGAGGAAGAGGAGGAGGAAGAAGAAAGAAAAACTGAATCCCCAGTCATCTAATTAAAAGTTCCACTCCTATCCCTTCTGAGGATGTGGTGTTTTGCTTTAGTTGTTTGGTTTTTCAAGATAGGGTTTCTCTGTGTAGCCCTGGCTGTCCTGGAACTCACTCTGTTACCAGGCTGGCCTCGAACTCAGGGATCCATCTGCCTCTGCTCCCAAGTGCTGGAAATGAAGATTTGAGACACCACCACCTAGCTTCCAATCCCCAATTTTTTTTTTTTTTTAAATCTAGTGTTAAGTGATTTTACTGCACTGAAACATACTGAGCACTACTTACTCTACAAATATTTGGTGTGCATACCATGAACTCTCCAGGTTGGTTTCATCTGCTGTCTTAACACAGAGAGGTTGGTATAGGCAAGAACTGCAGCGTCCAAGGCGTTCACACCCTCCCAAGGGTAAGCGGCAGCGTGAGACGCTTTTCCGTAGTACTTCACAGTCACACTAGGAAATAAAACAAAAGAAACCACTGCAAATTACTTTCTCCAGTATCAGCAAAATAAGAAAATCCAGTTAGCTGTGTATGTGCTTATGTGTTTATGTGTGAGTATGTTCCTGTAAATGCAGAGCTGGGAAGGGGTATGGGGGCATACCCACATGTGCGTGTGCATGCATGTGTGTATGTATGTGTGCACATGTGTATATGTGTGTGTGTAAGTCCGTGTGCACATGTGTATGTGTGTGTGTGTAAGTCCGTGTGTGTACAAGTGTGTGTGTGTGTGTGTGTGTGTGTGTGAGAGAGAGAGAGAGAGAGAGAGAGAGAGAGTTTGTACACATGAGTGTAACGCCTGAAGAGTCCAGAAGAGTGAATCAGAACCATGAAGCTGGAGCTACAGGACGTTGTGAGCCACCAGACGTGTGTGGGAACCAAACAAGTTCTATGGAAGTGCAGTGCCAGTTCTTACCTACAGAGCCATCTGTCAGCCCCCATGTTGGACTGTGTATTTGAAAAGCATCTGTAGCGAAAGCATAGGGATGTGGGAACGAGAATGTAGTTCCCAGGGAGTGTCTGTTTACCATGTGGAAGGCTCTGTCTTCCATTTCTAGAGAGACAGAAAAAAATGAAAGAAAGAAAGGAAAATCCAAACACAGAGATAAAGGAGATGGCTCAACAACTTAGCTCAGTGTTGTGCAAATACACAACACTGTATTAGGTGTTGGAATCACAAACATGCCTATACCCTTTAGACAGTATTGTGTGTGACAGTCCTGTGTCAAAAGCTGCAAGAACAACTCTGGTAACCCTGTCTTTAAAAGGCCAGCTGAGAGTGCTGGCTCACTCGTTTAATCCCTGCACTCAGAAAGCAGAGGCAAGCAGATCTCTGCGCTCAAGGCTAATTATAGGAAACTCCAGGCTGGTTAGGATTATATATTGAGACCCTGTCTGAAGGTCAAGGAAAGAGAAAACAATTAAAATACATTAGGACGAAAAATCCAATTAACACAACTTTATATGGTATCCTGACACTGTCAGCTATTTCTGACCAAAATTTTCTTAATGTTACAAAAAGGTTATTATCAGTAATATTTTTAAACTTTATGAATTATTATTCTACTACATAAATAGTTATCAAGGGCTAACAAGATGGCTTAGCAGGTAGATACTTGGCGCTTAGCATGAAAACCTGAGTTTGATCCTTGGGACTCATGAGGTAGAAGGAGACATCGACCCCTACGAGATGTTCTCTGGCTACCATAGTGAGTATTATGGAACACACTTGTACATGTACACACACACACACACACACACACACACACACACGATTAACAGGAGGATTTCTGAGTTCGAGGCCAGCCTGGTCTACAAAGTGAGTTCCAGGAAGCCAGGGCTACACAGAGAAACCCTGTCTCAAAAAACCAAAAAAAAAAAAAAAAAAAAAAAAAAAAAAAACTGTTAAAGGTTGTCAAATTCTTAGGCTATATAAAACACAAAGTTTAAACCCATAGTTAAAGAACAGTAAACAGGAAAAAGAATATTAATGGATCTTTGATGTCAATAGTAGTATTTTAACTTCACAAGGCCTGTTTTTGTTTAAAATAGCAGTTTATTTAGCTGATACATAATTATTTTTAAGACAAACTGGTAAGTTAAAGAAGCCGGGGGTGGGGGTGGGGGCAGCACTGTTAAGGCAGCTCAGCAGGTAAAGTATTTGCCAAGCAAGTCTCACACCCTGAAACCTAAGCTTGATCCTTGGAGCCCACATAATGGTACCAATCCCACCAGTGTCCTCTGATTCCAACATGTGTATCACGTTATGATGCATATGATATCCCTCATCATACACATACATGCTAATGATGATCCCAGCCCTCAGGAGGTAGGGCCAGGTAGATCTTTACAAATTCAAGGCCAGCCTAGACTGCAGATTGAGTTCCAGGGTGGCCAGGGCTACATAGTAAGGTGTGTGTGTGTGTGTGTGTGTGTGTGTGTGTGTGTGTGTGTGTGTAGTGTAGATATCATCAGAGTTCATCTGGTAGAATGCTTGCCTGGCATACACGAAGCCCTGCTTCGATTTCTAACTCCGTGTATAACTAGGCATAGTGGTGTATACCTGCAATCCCAGCACTGGGGAGGCAAAAGGATCAGAAGGTCTAGATCATCTTCAGCTGCATGGCAGATCTGAGGCTAGCCTGGGCTATATGAGATTGTTTAACAAACAAACAAACAAACAAAATAAATAAACCAAGCTGGGCTGGGTGCATAGTTCAGATGGCAGAGTGTTTATCTAACATGCATACAGTCTTAGGCTCATCCAACTCCCCAGCACCACACAAACAAGACATGGATACACACACCTGCAATCCCAGTACTGCAGTAGCAGAGGCAGGCAGTTCAAGGACAACCTCAACTACACAGGGAGTTCCAGGCAAGCCTGTGCTATATACCAGACCTTAATTGAGGGGGTAGAGTATGTGGAACCAATTGGGTTGACTTTAAGATCAAGACAAACATAAGATCAAGGCCTAAATATAGTCCAAATAGTCTGGGAAGCCTGCCTACCGTTTGCAGGCCTCTTCCAGCCAGAAGCACTGGCAGACATTTGTAACTTCTAATGTTTTCCAGAAGTACAGAGATAAAATTATATCTCCCTCCCCTCCCCATACAAAGTGAATCGTTTCTACTCTCACAGTAACAGTTCCAAGTTGGTATGAATGAAGATACCGCTGGGCAGTGCTATCCCAATACTTTTTAACCCCAGTACTCTGGAGACAAAGATTGGCGGGTCTTTGTAAGTTCGAGGCCAGCCTGGTCTACAGAGTGAGTTCCAGGACAGCCAAGGCTACACAGAGAAACCCTGTCTGGAAAAGTAGACAGACAGACAGACAGACAGACAGACAGACAGACAGATGGATAGATAGTTGGATGGAAGGAAGAAGGAAGAAAGGGAGAAAAATACAATTAAAATGACTACCCTTTGAAAACAAGGTCTGGTGGGGTTCAGAGAAGTGAAATTCTTGAGCCCAGCTACACTGCAGGGATAGTTCTATTATTACAACCCAGATTCCCAGCTACTACAGAACTACCCGACACAGCCCAGCAGTGGCTCCTGGGGACAGGACCATTAACCATACCACAACTGTCCCTACTCTCACTGTCATTTGTGGTTAAAAATTCACAGCAGTTCAATGCATGGTACATCCTTCTAGATGCAAAAGAGAACCCTCCTCTGGCTCCCTAGAACCAAGTTAAAAGCAGCATGAAGAAGGGCTTTCCTCTCGTCTTAACAAAACTGTCCCTTGTAAAGACAAGTCCTTATCAAAGCACAGCTGTTCTCCAGGAGCCAGGTTAAGTTCAAAAGAGAGCACAAGGGTTTGATACTCCTTTAATAGTTCAATTATGACCATAATAACAAATCACGATCAGAAGGGAGGCTGTAAAGCAAACCTCACATCCGCACTGCCCAGTTCCCAGGGTCTTCTGTGCAGTCTACACTGGCCTTACACTCTTCCTGCCTTAACCTCCTGAGTAATGAGATTAGAGGTGCGTAGTTCATTTAACATTTGAAATGTATGAATGCAGAGGTTTAGTGTCTGGCTTACCTCCCTTTTCCTAATTATGTCTGTGTATGTGGTAGGGGACTGGGGGGTGGTGCGTGCAATGGGATACCTGTGGAGATCAAAAGAAATATTCTCTCCGATGTGATGTGGGTTCCGAGGGTTGAACTCTGGTCGGTTGGTCGCTAGGCGCGCATGACAAGTACTTTTGGCCTAGCTTTGATTGTTCTGCAGCCTGTTGCCCACTAAGGAATTATCCTCAGTGTGACTACTCACTCGTGCTCGGCCACATCCGGGAGATAGGCAGCGTTCTCCTGAGAGGGATGAGCCATAAAAACAACATCAAGGTTTTCGAAGGCACCTGCTTCAATTAGATCAATTTTGCCACCACCATCTTCTTCTGCAGGGGTTCCCAGGACAATCACCTACAAGGAAATGCAGATGTTAGCAAAGAGATTCCTAGCAGGAAAACATGACATGGGTTTTAGCGCGTGTGTATTCAGGATATACACTTAAGTCCTTAACCCCTGAAGAGAAGTTATAGTCTGACATTTATACCATGAATTAAAGTATATTGTGCAGAATCATAAAATTTAATATGTATTGTTATAGTAATCTGGTATAAATGCATGCTAGAAGTGCTATAGGAAAATTCCCCCAATTTTATACTCCACCCAAGTCATAACAAAGACCAAAAGAAGTAGAATTATATGTACTTTAACATTTGCTAGGACTTATCTGTTAAAGTTTCTTCGTGGCTAAGACTGTTTAATGTATGTGTATGACAGGTATAATCAATCAGTCATGAGCTTTACTGAAAAGGATCTTGCACGTGGCCTGTCTGTTACCCTCACAAGAAGCCTGCGAGGTAGTAAGCAGTCTGCAGTCTGCATCATTTCAGGCAGGCTACAGGCGTCCCGGGTTACAAAGCAAGTCTCCAGAGCCTACAGAGCTCTCCTTCCGGTTGAGACGGACTCCTCACTGAGAAACCACCTTAAAAGTCTTAACTCATTAACCTTTCATTGACGAGCCTTAAACAACCTCAGTGCCATGGTTAGAAACCCCCAACTATTACACAAACTTACTAACTCGATTTCACCAGTTCAACCAGGAAGACCTAAGGGTCACCAAACACCTAATCGAACAAAAGAGAACTTGACAGAATAAACCTTTTACTTTGATACCTAAGCTTAACTTCTTCAAGCAATTTTTAAAAAGCAAAGGCACAGCCTCTGCATAAGATTAAAGTATTGTTAAGGTCAGGTATAAAAATACAATGAAAGCAAAGGGAATCCACTCATATTCCATTTTCTGGTAAGAGAGGAACGTTGCTGAGAACAACCACTTGAAATTTGAAGTTGGTATACTTCTCAAAGTCTGGCTTTATTTATTTTTAAATTTATAATGTACCTTAAGTTAAGCTGCTTTTTGAGGGAGGGGGTAAGACAGGGTCTCTCTATGTAATCCTGACTGTCCTGGAGCTCAGATAGACTAGGCTGACCTCGAACTCACAGAGCTCCGCCTGGCATGCACCACCACTCCTGGCCGCTAAGCCTCTCTGAATCTACTGGGCTCATTGCCAACCGCTGAGAACTTTCCTAAGTCGGTCCAGGGTCTCACGGCCCTCCTCCCCAAACAACACAGAAACCTAGAGGCCACAAGAGATAAATTGTTTGTTGCAGAGGATTACATTACTGCCACTGGCGGGTGAGCCGAGCTGAGTTGTGACATATAACCTTGCTCACAGAATTAAATACACTATCCTAAAGAGTAAACACAAGATCGGACCTGCCCAAGACAGACATGCACGACATTTTCCTGCTTAAAGAACCGAGACGCCTGTTTAATATGAAATAAAATGTACACTTAAATATGAACCTATCTACGTAGTAAATGTTTTGTTAGCTTCTCCGTTAGTTCTGCTCTTTAGTGGTTTGGCAGCCTGGTAGTTCTAAACACTGAAATTTACTATACAAATACCAATTATTCAAATCAAAATCTTTTGTTTGTTAAGTCTCCATTTATTTCCTCCAGATAGCACACGACCCAATGAGCAAACTGCAGCTGTCTGCCACCAAAAATAACCGGTCTGGTACTCCGACTGGTCTGGCACTCCGGGCTGGATCCGGCACGCCCCGCGCTGGCCCGGAGTGGCTCACCTTGACCGGCGGCGGCGCAGCGATGCTCTCCAGCGCAGCCCGCAGGCCGAGCGCCGCAGCCACCCCGACCTCGGCGATGAGGTTGTGGCCGCAGGCGTGGCCCAGGGCTGGCAGCGCGTCGTACTCGCACAGGAAGGCCACCTGCAGCGCGCGGGGCCCCGCCGCGGACTCCGGCGGCGCCCACTCGGCACGGAAGGCGGTGGGGAGCCCGAAGTGCGGCTGCACCGCCCACGAGGCGGCCGGCGGCTCGCACTCGAAGAAGCGCGTGAGCTCGCCGTGCGCGCGGTGCTCTTCGTAGGCCAGCTCGGGCGCGCTCCAGATGGCGCGGCTCAGCGCGCCCAGGCGCTCGGCCGCCTCGTCGATGCGCTCGGCCGCTCGCCGTTTCAGCAGCTCCAGCTCGGCGGCGCTGCTCGTGCCGGGCTCGGCCGGCCGCTCCACCACCGGACCCATGGCGCGGGCGTGCTGCGGTCTCTCCTCGTCCGCCCTCTGCGAGGCTCGGCGGCGCTCGGCTGTCTTATCTGACTTCGGCAACGCTCGGCGCCGCTCGGCAGTCCTTGCCAGTCCTATGCAACGCTCGGCGGCACCTTGGCAGCGCTTGGCCGCCCTTGGCAACGCTTAGCTGTCCTTGGCAGCCCTCCGCAAGGCTAGGCGCCTCGGCAGCCCTTGGCAGTCCGCACCGCTCGGCTGTCCTAATCAGTCCTCGGCCGCCCTCGGCGGCTTCGGCGACCAGCGCCCCGCGCTCGCCCACCGTACAGCACCACCCTAACTCTAACTTAACCCCCCACCCCCCAGGTCAGGAGTTGCCCTGTAGCTCCGCCCTCAAGGCTCGGCCTGGAGCTGGGGCGCCAACTCCTAAGAAGAGGAATTGTATAGGACAAGTTTTATCCAAAATTTTGATTGACAAGCCCAAGTAACATGATTTGCACAGCTTGTGTTCATAACGGGTCTAAAGTTACCCGATGAGGAAATTCAAGAAGTCATACTCTCCTTTTCCTCCAGAGTGATACAAGTTCAAAATTGTTATTGATGATACACACCTAATAATTAGTAGTCTGAGGTTTTCTTGTATTAAAAGCTTCTGCGTGTTCTTCCTATTCTACCCTCTCTTAAATTGCCACAACTAGGTCAAATAAGATACCATATATATATATATATATATATATATATATATATATATATATATATATATGATTTTTTTAAGGAGTGCACGCCTTTAATCCCAAGCATTTGGGAGGCAGAGGCAGGTGGATCTCTGAGTTCGAGGCCAGCTTGGTCTACAAAGTGAGTTCCAGGACAGCCAGGGCTATACAGAGTAAACTCGAGGGAAGTGGAAGGAATGAAGAGAAGAAAAAGGCAGACTGTAATCAATTTTTACTAGTTTATACCCTAAAACGCCAGAGTCCAGGTCACACTCTAACGTGAAAAAAACTGTCCTTAGTTAACACCCTAACCGAATGAAACTTTTCCCTAAACACAATAAATGTGATATAAATTCATGAATGGACTCACTTTCCTTTTTTAAAACTTTTTTTAACATTTTTTTGTGTTATTTTGTTTGTTTTGTCTGAATGTATGCGTGCACACCGAGTCTGGTGCCTGAGGAGGTCAGAAGAGGGCGTCAGATCGCCTGAAACGAGTTACACATGATTGCGAGCCACCCTCTGGGTGAATGGGAACTGAACCCTGGTCCTCCAGCCCCACCGTCATTTTCTTAACTTTACTCTTGTAACTCCTTTACAGGAGTCCTCCAGCATCTATGAGACTCCAGATTATTTTGCTCAGTGAACTGGCTAAAAGCCAGAATAATGTCAAAATAATAAGATCACTCACTCTGCACCAAGTGCTTTTCTGGATGTTTTAAATGTTAATACCTATTTCTCATCCCAACCTATGAGGTTTTTAGTGTGACTATTATCTTCAAATTACAGATGGGCATCCAAGATTATACAACTCACTAAGTACTGGGCACAGATTTCCACAAAAGACAACATCTAACCACTACACTTGATTGCTTGTGACATCTGAATTCACAAATCATCTATTTATATCACAATGGACACAATCATTCATCTTCAATAAATTTTTACAGCAGAGCTCTGCCAATAGCAGTGGAAATCCTGTTTGTTCTCATTAGACAGCTACACACAGGCTTGTGTATAAACTTTAGAGACAAGCTGCTATTTAGGTTGCTTGTTACAAAGTAATACTGTTGTCATCTGATGTGGTGGAAAGATAGGTAACTCTGGGCTGGGTTCCTCCTGCGTAGTCTGCCCACCCAGACATATATGTATTCAGTTTCTACTTTTGACATCATGGATTTCTTGTGCATGGTGATTTGTATTCTTGAATCTCTTTAATAAATTGTATCTTCTCTTCAGTCTTCATACTTTTTTTTGTTCCATTTTCTAGCACCTAACAGCATAGATATAACATCCCTTGTGGTGGTTTGAATAAGAATGGTCCCTGTAGACTCCTATATTTGAATGCATGATCACTGGGGAGAGATACTACTTGAAAGGGATTAGGTGTGGCCTTGTTGTGTGGAGAGCCATGCCGTGAGCAATCACCATTATAAGATGGCGCTGGCTTCCACTGTGCCTAACTAGTAAACAAGCCTTATGCGCAAGTGCAAGAGTAAATTCACGCCCAGCCACTGCCCATCTCAGGGCGTAAGTAATGGGGTGATGGGCGAGCAACTAATCGGGTGCTGTCACGCCACATCAGGTGCTGAAACGTCACGCTGCAGGCTATATAAGCAGCACCATTTTCCGGGTTCGGGTCTTCCTTATGTTGAAGCAATAAAAGCTTTGCCGTAGAAAGATCCGGTTGTCCGAGTGAATTCTTGCCAGCAAGATACTAGCTTGGGCAAGATTGTTGGAGGAAGTAAGTATGTCACTGGGGGGGTGCAGTAGGTTAAAAGCCCAAGCCAGGCCCAGTGTCTTTCTCTTCCTGCTGCCTCTGGATTGGATGTAAAACACTGAGGTACTTCTCTAGCACCATGTCTGCCTACGTGACTCCATGTTCCCTGTCGTGATGATAATGGATCAAACCTATGAAACTAACTGTAAGACATCCCCAGTAAATGCTTCTCTTTTATAAGATCTGGCGTAGACAGTGTCTCTGCCTAGCCACAGAACGCTGACTAGAAATCCTTCCTCTGTGACAGTAAATACCTTTGGCTAATTATTATTCTTGACTCTCATGGTAGCATTGTACAGCCACATCCAGCTTTTTACATGGGCAGTGGGGATTTGAACTTATACTTGCAGAGCAGTGATTTTACATTTTGAGCCATCTTCCCAGCTCAAGAATATCTTCCTAAAGCTGGGTTGGAGGTGGCATTCTTGAATGCCAGGAAACTACTCAGTATTTTTTTTTAAACTTGGTATCTTTTAACTATTCTACATACAAGTGTCTGCATTGTTTATGATACCACTCAGGTCTCTTTAAAAAAAAAAAAATCTCTCTTCCTTTACCTGGGGCTGGAGTTAAAAATGCAGAATGTACTATTAAGTGAGGTTTTTGTGGAGGGGGTTGGTTGGGTTTTGTTTTTTTGTTTGTTTGTTTTTTGTTTTGTTTTGTTTTCCTTTTGGAGGGAAGGAACTAAAGGCGAATAGAAGTAGTTCTACATAATGTATAGTTTTAAAGCATAAATACGTTTTTCTTCCCAGGCTACTCACAAAACAAGTTCCCTTCATTGGGGATAATAACGTTGAAACAGGAAATTCCTGATAAATGGATACTTTATTGGAATAAAGGGATGGAGTTTAGTTACTTCGGAAAACAGCTGAAATACCACCCACATCATACTACATATTATTTCAGCTTTCAGATTCAGACCTCCTTTTGACAAATGACAGGCTTCAGCATGGTTTATATTCTTTGGGTAGGATAAAAATAATCCTGTTTTGAAATCCCCAACACAGACCAACAAAACGTGACCTACATGAATCACAAACAGTGGGATGGGGTGGGGGGAAAGGATTTGAGGGGAGAGTAAAGGCAACGGGAAATCCTGGTGGGGAACAGTATGTAGGAGAGAAAACGATGTGACTCGTGGAGAAAATACAGTCATGTCACCCGAAACAAAATAGGAAATAAAATGCTTCCAAACGTAGATAGGAACCTTCTTCCCTGCCGTCTTCAGTTACAGTGTTTGAACCTGGACAATTCTGTCTAGCAGGAAGCAGGCCCATGGCACCATCTGGAGGCTGCTTCTACCTGAATGCTGAGAAAGAAAGACTGTGTCAGCACAGAATATTGTCTGTAAAATCTTCCTAAGCAACCCTCAGGGCACGTCACTATCTCCAGAATGGCAAGCTGAAATAAGCCAGTAACACACGAGCAAGAAACTCACATGGGCTGAGGTGTTGAAAGAGCTGGTGGCCACGTAACAGAAAGCAAAGACCTAAGGGGGCAGGTCAGAAGAAAGACCTAAAGGGGCTGATCGGAAGAAAGGCCTAAGGGGAAAGGTTGGAAGAAAGGTGAACTTTGATTAGGGGTGGAAACGCGTCTTAGTCACTGTTCTCATTCTGTGAAGAGACACTGTAACCAAGGCAACTCTTAGAAAGTATTTAAGTGCGGGCTTGCTTACAGTTTTAGAGGTTTAGTCCATTATCATCATGGTAGGGAGCATGGTAGGATACATGGTTCTGGAGACAGCTACATCCTGATCCACAGGCTGGAAGAGACTGGACCTGGCATGGGTTTGTGGAATCTCAAAGCCCGCCCCCAGTGACATACTTCCTCCAACAAGGCCACACCTCCTAATTCTTCTAATCCTATCAGTTTGACTTCCCAGGGGCCCAAACATTCAAACAGTAGCCTAGGGGAGCCATTCTCATTTAAGCCACACATGCCACTACCACATCCCCATAGAGTTGTAGCCGTTTTATAATACAAAACCACATTCAGTTCAAGTTCAAAGTCCCTGCAGTTTACCACAGTCTTAACACTGTTTAAAAGTCCAAAGAGGAGAAGGGGAGGATGGAGTGGGGAAGAACTGTGGGAGGGGGAGACTGGGAGGGGAGCAGCGGGTGGGATGTAAAGTTAAATAAATAAATAAATAAATAAATAAATAAATAAATAAATAAGAGAAAAAGTCCAAAGTTCGAAGTCTTTTCTGAGACTCATGGCAATCTCTTAATTGTAATCCCCTATAAAGCCAAAATCAAAAAGATCCCACACTACAATGGCATAGAATACACACTTCCATTTTAACAGGGAGGAAAGGGAGCATGATGAGGAAGTACTGCACCAAAGCAAGACCAAACACATCAGGACAAACTCAAATTCTGCATCTCCAGGTCTGATGATTACTGGTAGATCACCAGAGAAGACCACTCAGACAGCTTATGGCCAATTGAGGGGCTTTATTCCAGCCTGCTGGGACCACATCCAAGTATTCTGAGAACTAAGTATAACCCTGAGTGTCCAGAACACAAGGTGTTTGAAGGGAGAAACTACATCCTGGCATCTTGCTTGGGAGCTTTGGGGGAGCGAGGGCTTTGTAGAGGCAAGCAATTTAACAGAAGCTAGGATAAGCTGTTAGCTGAAGGTGATAAGGACATCTAAGAGGAGATGAGAAGACACACTGGAAGTGCATTTTTCTGTACTGACTATGCAAAATGGTATACCCAGAGGAGAAGCAAAGCATCCAGGGGGTAAGGAAACCAGGAAGGAAAAACTCAAGTTGAGAAAGCAATCCTGGAAAACACAAAATACCTCACAGACCTACGTTTATATTGGGCAGGATGTCTGTGTCCTAGTTAGGGTTACTATTACTATGATAAAAACACCATGACCTAAAGCAAGTTGAGAAAGAAAGGGCTTATTTGGTTTACACTTCTACATCATAATCCATTACTGAACAGAATGAAATCAGAACTCCAGGTAGGAGCTTGGAGGGGAAAGCTGATCCAGAGACCATGGAGGAGTGCTGCTTCCTGGCTTGCTCATCATAGCTTGCTCAACCTGCTTTCTTCTAGAACTCAGAACTACTTGCCCTGGATGGATGTCACCACCCACAATGGGCTGGGAGTCAATCACTAATTAAGAAAACATCCTTCAGGAAGACCTCATGGAGACATTTTCTCACTGAAGTCCCCTCCTTTCAGATAACACTAGCTTGTGTCAGGTTGACATAAAACTAGCCAGCACAGGGCTGGAGAGATGGCTTAGTGGTTAAGAGCACTGACTGTTCTCCCAGAGGTCCTGAGTTCAGTTCCCAGCAACCACGTGGTGGCTCATACCCATCTGTAATGGGATCAGATGCCCTCTTCTGGTGAAGAGAGCAATGGTGAATACATAAAATTCAAAACAAAACAAAATCCCAAAGACTAACCAGCACAGTTTGTTACTACTTGTTTTCAAGTTCTGTTCAGATTTTCTCCAGTGACCCACAAAAGGGAGGCAGCTATTTCAAAGCCTTAGTCAAGGCTCTGTGACTTCCAGCTCCTTTTGGCTTCCTTTTCTCCTGCCAAGTGAGACTAGCTGCTTTGCCTGCCACAACCATTCCTGGAAATGAGGGCAGCAAAGGCCTATCCAGGGACAGGCCTCTCCTTTATGCTGATCCTCCATGACCAACACATAAACTCTTGATTGTGGCAGAGAAGCTGTCTCTCCTAAAGGTCGGGAGTGGAGAATGTCCGCTGCTCCTCATCCCATTGATACAATATAAAAACCTGGCTGGAGACAGCACAAAAAGGACCAGTGATGACAGCTCTCAAACAATATATAGGCCTTTAAGCAACTCTTGCATTGGTTTGTCATGTGCGTGTGCGCGTGCGTGCGTGCGTGTGCGTGTGCGTGTGCGTGTGCGTGTGCGTGTGTGTGTGTGTGTGTGTGTGTGTGTTTGTATGTGAGATCACCTAAGTGCAGGCATGCACATGCTACAGTACACATGTGCAGGTTAGATGAAACCTCCGGTGACTAGCTGTCCTTATCTTCCACTTTCATTGAGACAGCTGTTCACTGCAGCATCTGCTAGGCTAGGTGGCCCATGAGCTAGTCGGGTCAACATCATCAAATCAGAGACTTAAAACATTCTAGCAGAAAGCTAGGAAGTCCACCGACACAATAGAGTCCTAGGAAGAGGAGTGTCCCCGCCAAAAGGCTTCCAAGTAAAAGAGCAAGTAACAACAGGACAGTAATAGCATCAAACGGGGGCTTACAAGCATCCAGCAGTAACAGACTGAGGCAAGCCCCTTTAGTTCAGCCAGCGGAGTTCCCCATCCAGAGTGTCCCATCTGGTGAGGCTTCCAAGCAAAGGAGCAACCAGCAAACAGCAGCCCACGGAGAATAAATACATCTACAAATTTAGTGCTCACTGGGCAGGTGAGACAGCTCAGCAGCTAGCATGCTGCCAAGCCTAACGCCCGGGGCTTGATTGCTGGGCGGTAGAGGATGGAACATGGGACATGCACACACCATACACACACACACACACACACACACACACACACACACACACACACACACACACACATATAAACACATACACACTGACACCAAATAGTTCCTATCTTAGCTTAAGTAATGACTGAGAATATTTAAATATCAAGGGTTACAGGTATAAATTATACCCGAGAATGATTTTTTTTTAATCCTTCACTACTGATATCAAAGGAAGGGCATGCACACTGTAGATAGGGGGAGACCATGCACATATTAGGCAGGGGGAGGCCATTCACACAGTAGGGAGGAGGCCATTCACACAGTAGGCAGGGAGGAGGCCATGCACACAGTAGGCAGACTACACTGCTGAACTGCTTCCCAGTCCCCCTAAGTCTGCATTTTCAAAACAAATTTCTAACTTGTGTATTCTATTAATGTAGCAATAGGAGTTAGGAATCTTATTTTTGATTTGGTTTGGTTTGGTTTGAGGGGGTTGTTTTGTTTTGGGGGATTTTGGAGGTTGTTTTTTTGGTTTTGATTTTTTGGTTTGGTTTGGTTTGGTTTGGTTCGGGGACAGGGTTTCTCTGTGTAGCTCTGGCTGTCCTGGAACTCACTCTATAGACCAGGCTGGCCTCTGAATCAATCCTCCTGCTTCTGCTTTCCAGGTGTCACCAGTGTCCAGCTGGAGTTAAGAATCTTACCCTGCCCAGACACAGCCAGTACCTCCTCAGACAATTTAGGGTCCCTTTTTTTCTTTAATTTGAATTTGCATGATAAATGTATAAAGATATGGGAAGTTGCCTAAGATAAAGATACGGATTTTGAAAAGTGTACTCTAGATTTGGCTTATGGTGTGTGTGTGTGTGTGTGTGTGTGTGTGTGTGTGTGTGTGTGCTTGTGAGCAAGCTTTGCACCTACATTTTAATTCTTTGTTCTTCTTCTCCCCTCCCTGTTATTTTTGGAATACTAGGAAGTGAACCTAGGGCTTTGTGCGTGCCAGACAAGTGTGCCCACGCTGTATACTCAGCTTCATTTTTTTCCCTCAATGTTTTCTTTTTAAAAAATTTCTATTTTAAAAGATAATATTTCAAAACTTCCGGTTAAAATGCCTGACTTCCTCCATGTGACCAGCCAGAGAAATACCAGTATCAGAAAGAAAAAAAAAAGAAAAAGAAAATGGATTCTATTCCAAAAAGAGAAAGGACAGAAAGCTTTGGGAAACCCACAAAAGTGACAGGACAGTTGGCAAGTGTGACATTCAACAGGCGATACACCAGCAAGGAGCTGAGCTGAGCACAACCCCAGTGTGACTGGGCTCTCCAGGACAGGAAAGGAACAGAAGCCTTCTCCAAAGGATGCGCCAGGTGGTCCTGATGCAAGGAGACTGCCAATAAGACTAGCCTCAGATCCAGTTGAGTCTTGTTAAGACAGTGGGTCAGCTGTTGGGAAATGGTTCTAATGCTTTGTCTTAATTTGGCTTCCAAAAGCTGCTTCCAGACATTGAGGGTCCCTGCCCCCAGTTGGCTTTGATTGGTAATAAAGAATTGCCATATAGTCAATGGCTGGGCATGGAGATGAAGGTGGGACTTTTAGATTATGTGGACAAGGGACAGAGAGGAAGAACAGAGGAGAATCTCCATGATGGGGGGTGGGGGAAGGACACAGACTTAAAAGCCCACCAACGACCTGTAAGATTCTGGGAAAGTGGCCCTAAGGGGCCACTCTCCCCCAGCCCCTCCCCCAATTATGCCTCAAATAGCAGAGATGAAATATAGAACTCACTATTAAAAGTTATTTAGAGATTCTCAGATGGAATACAAACACACCATGATATAAGATTAGGAGGGGAGAATGGGTTTCTTAGCAGGCTTCAGATTTTGCCAGAGCCACGTGGGTATTGTCTTGCTTTGGGACTACACAAAGAGCTTGAGCTCAGAGGTGCTGGGAGCTCCTGCTGTGCAAAGAGACAGCTGGCTGCTCTGAGGAAGGCAGAGAGGGGCAGACAATAGAAGCTGCCTGCCTCCCACAGACAGATAAACAAAGGTGCACACACAGGAGATTGAATGAAAAAAACTCTTTAAAGAAAATTTGAAAAAGTCTAACCCAGGGCAAATACTCAGATTCTTTTGAACATGGTCTACTCGGGAATTCTGGGATTGTTCAGCCTGGTGTGACAAGAACAGAGCCTGGAACTAGGCTTACACAGTAAGTAGGAGGGATTTAATTAATGTTAAGTACACAGAGGAATAAATAATTGAGGCTCTTGATCGTAAGTTATAGGTCAAAGAGCAGTGGATAAATGGGAAAACAGGTAAAGAAACGTATGCTAATTCTAATTACATAAAGAGAAGGGGACATATGTACCCACAAAGATATTAATCTCCCTCCATAGAAGGGAGGATTTAAATATACATAGACAAACAATTGAGGCTTTTGATCTTAAATTATAGGTCAAAGAGCAGTGGATGGGGATCCTGACCTATCTCAGACAATAGAAACTTAGGCCATGATCTCACTACTAAAAATCAACTGTGTAAGAACAAAACAGGAGATAGTGGAGGAGCTCTGTCCCGACAGATTATAGTTGTTGAGATTGCTTTAATGGCTTTGAGTTGTTTTAATTACCAAAATGAAGATTATAAGTTTGGTGGTATTTATGATATTAAAAATCCTCTGGGAGAGAGGTCAAGCTATTAATTTAATTCAGTCTATACCTTTAATGATTTCCAGTTAATGGATCAAGGACATGCTACTTTGGGAGAGAGGCTCTATACTTATGTTGACAGGAAAGGGAAAAAGTTTTGGACCCCTTCCAGGAGGATATGGATCAGATATGACAGAGGAAGATTTCCTGAAGATCTTAGCTATGGGAAAGACAAATTCGAGAAAATCAAACAGGACAGGTAACTTAATCTGCTGATTCCTTGACATGGGAACAGCCCAATAACTGGCTTAGACATAAAAGTGTCTCCAGGCAAAACTTCAGCTAAATTTAGACAATAAATCTTGTTGGTTATGGGATACTTAAGGTTCTTGATGCCCTCCTTCATATGGCACTAATGAAGATTTATTATAATTGGTTATTGATCAAATTAACGCATGAAAGGATAGTTGTCTTTCACCTGCTCAAACAAGGAACAAAATTCATCCTTAACTGATCTGTATATCTTGCACAATCTATATGAATGTCTTAATTGTACTAAAACTTTCGTTATGAGATTCATATATTACAGAATATACAGCTTTGGCAAGATTCATCCTCAGGGATGTTGAAATGACCTGCTGTTCAGGCCCCCTCCAGAGCTTGCTTCCAGAACAGCTTCAGAAATTGCTGTTGGCTAATTCCCGACGGACTCTGCTCATCTAACCTCTCAGACAGATCCAGTCAGAATTTCAGTCAAGTCCTGGGCCTTCTAAGCATACAAAGACTGGCTAACAGATTCTAAATCTAGCTTTCTTAAGTCTAACCAAATTTTCTAATTTTCCTACCCCTTCCCACTCCTTTAAAGAGTTTTTGTTGCCCCTATTCAGCAGGAAGAAGTTATGGAGAGTTGTCATTCCAATTCCTCAGGTTTGGATGTCTGGTTATGGTTATTTTATAAATTATAGGTAGTTGTCATTTGAAGGGATAATTTTGAAATGGTCATAATTTTGAACATGAAGGAAATAGATGGGATGGATTACTAAATTTATTCTTAAACAAAGCATTATATAGTTACAATCTTACATTGGTAGAAATCTTTATAATTGATACAAATTGAAGTTACAATTTTACATTGGTACAGAATTTAGAGATTAATGCAGATTTAAGGATTTTTAAAAAAGATTTATTCATTTATTATATGTAAGTACACTGTAGCTGTCCTCAGATACCCCAGAAGAGGGCATCAGATTTTGTTAGGGATGGTTGTGAGCCACCATGTGGTTGCTAGGATTTGAAATTGGGACCTTCAGAAGAGCAGTAGGTGCTCTTAACCACGGAGCCATCTTGCCAGCCCCAGATTTAAGGATTTCATTGGTATAATTTTCTTATATTGATACAAAATTAATATTATTACTTTTAGATAGGCATTGTGCCTATGCAACTCAAGTAGGAATATAAGACTTAGACTAGCTCTTCTAATATTACAAACTGTTTAGGATGGTTAAATAACGCAAGTTAAGGGCCAGATAGTAAACTCATGGTTATACTCGATTCTGATCTAATTATATTAAGGTGCTTTCTACAATATTCAAATAGAAATAGCTAAGAGTAGTCAAGGCTTAACAATTCAGATATACTTTATATAGATAGTTTTAAAATACATCAGAAATCCACAGAATATGACATTTAATATTAATTCATTATTAAAGATCATTCGAACAGAGACATGCCTGCTCCTGACAATACCCACTTCTTGGTTCAAAGAAGAGATTGAGCATCAAAACCTCCATACGGAGTTGCTCTAGTCTTGGCAATATAGCCACTGGACAAAAATTGCCTCATTCATCTACAGACAAAAATACTGTCCAGTAAAAGACACACAATGCAGGATAGTTGACAGTTCAGCTCTGCCAAGACAGAGTAAACCAGTCCTTCATAGTTCCTGCTTCATTTCAAGGTCTCTCAGATAACCATCTGGGCCAGAATGCTAAAGATATATGCTTTGATGTTTTGAGTAATAGGGGATTTCTGACAGGGTTGAAGGCTAGTTATAGTTTCATAACCAAACTCAAGTTGTTTAGCATCGAGAGAGATGATACAGATTTGAAAGAATGGTTTTCAGATGGTAATGCAAACTAAAATCACAACATACTTCAGGTATAGAATTGTAAACTCTTTAAGTCGTGATAGATGATAGGGCACTTTATCTAATTGACAAATAGGATGGGCTGGAGGTTAAGTATTAATCATACTTTGTAATTGACATAATTGTTATGGTTATGCTCAATTTATGTCTAAGAGAAGAGCTGTTTTTATTTGGAAAGAAAAATGGGGATGTTAGAAAATGGTTGTAATGCTTTGTCTTAATTCAGCTCCCAAAAGCTGCACTTCTAGACATTGAAGGTCCCTTCCCACAGCTGGCTTTGATTGGTAATAAAGAATTGCCATACAGCCAATGACTGGGCAGGGAGCTGGAGGCAGGACTTTTAGATTACACAAACAATTGACAGAGGAAGAGAAGAACAGAGGAGAATCACCTTGATGGAGGAGGAAGGCTGCTGACAGTTAAGATTCTGGAAAAGTGGCCCTAGG
This sequence comes from Mus musculus, assembly GCF_000001635.26. Classification (NCBI taxonomy): domain Eukaryota; kingdom Metazoa; phylum Chordata; class Mammalia; order Rodentia; family Muridae; genus Mus; species Mus musculus. Next base: position 33,201,562 of record NC_000070.6, read on the forward strand.
GGCCACTCCCCCCAATTATGTCTGAGGTAGCAGAGTTGAAATATAGATTTTAAAAGATGTTAACTTAGAAATACAAGGGGGAAGTGTGTACTAGCTGTAGGGAGGTTTAGCAATGCCTAACCAGAAGAAAGGAGAGTTAGGTAGTACGGCCATTCCTTCCGCCTTCCATGTCTGCGTCCCTCGCAGAACTCCCAGCAGCAACATGTTGGACCAGAGTATCTGGAGGTTCACCACCTCCGTGGTCCGTCGCAGCCACTATGAGGGGGGTCCGGGAAGAATTTGCCATTTCAGTGGAAAGTAAGTGGCGGGTACTGGCTATGACGACCGTGTACGTTGGATCTGGATTTGCCGCACCTTTCTTTATAGTAAGACACCAGCTACTTAAAAAATAAGGATATTTAATTCATCCCTTTAACAGAATGAAGAAACTTTAAGAGATGATCTAAAAATTGAATTAAACTCTTGAACTCTTATACTAGAAAAAATTGTAAATGAACTAATGACATAAAGAAAAAAGAAGAAGAAGAAGAAATACCTAACCATTGAGCTAGTCAAGACGTATTAAAATTAGTTGGCATATGTGTGTCTTTCATTTGCAAATCCAGAGAGCTCGGGGTGGGTGGCTGGAGGCTTAATCACCTGCTGGGAGGGAGCTCAAACAATTTAACCAATTCACCACTCCAAGCAGCCATGAAGGAGTTCCCAGACCTCTGAGGGTTGTGGCTGGTGCCGTCCTGACATGAAATCTACTGTTTGAAACTGAGATCAGGGAAGAGTTACCAGTCAGTCAGCCTGAATTCAACCTGCCTCAGAGCTAGGGTGACAGACAGCTAGGAGGAGGTTGTGGAGAGCACATGAGCTGAATACTCACAAGCTAAAAAGTATAAGCCAGAAATAGCTAGGCCCTGGCAGTGACATTACAGAGGTGAGTGATCCCCCACCCCCATCCTCCCAGCCTCAGTGTCCAAGAACAGATCCCATCAAAGGGCATTAATGTGGAAACTTGATAATTCTGTGCCTGAGCTGTGTCACTACCATGATACTCATTGATATACAACTGAAGAATTCTGAGGTTGGCCAGAGTGCTTGGCATTCTCAGCTGGTTAAGTTCAGTGGTTAAGCTCAGCTCAGTGGTTAAGAGCACTGACTGCTCCTCCGAAGGTCCCGAGTTCAAATCCCAGCAACTACATGGTGGCTCACAACCATCTGTAATGAGATCTGATGCCCTCCTCTGGTGTGTCTGACGAGGGCTACGGTGCACTTACATAAAACAAACAAACAAACAACAACAACAATAATATGAAACTAAGTCCACCTATTCAGATTTCAGAACCATGGCTGTTTTCCACATTCCCAACACACCTGAGAGGAACCCTTCATTAGCTACCTCAGAAGGTATAAGCTGGGGTATCTTAGGAATGTGGGGGAATCTGCCTGGCCTACACATTGCAACCATAAGTGTGGTCAGTAGAAGCTCTGTATGCAAAGAAGATAGCTCTGATAGACATGGGACACCTGGCCAATAGAGATTCATGGCCAATAGAGATTCAACAACTGCATAAATCATAGAAAACACAAGAGTCCACAACCTCAAATGACCCTCTTCCCTGTATACACCTAACACCCATCTTAAGGAAAAGCTATGGTGAGGTGTGGTGGTACACATCTTTAATGCCAACATACAAAAGGCAGAAACAGGAAGATCTCCAGTCTATGAGTCGGCTCTACATAGTGAGTTCCAGAAAAGCCAAGGCCACATAGTGAGACCTTGTCTCAAAAATAGATAGATGGATAGATAGATAGATAGATAGATAGATATTTAGTCAGGATTTAGATAGATACATAGATAGATAGATAGATAGATAGATAGATAGATAGATAGATAGATAGATAGATAGATAGATACTTAGTCAGAGTTTCTATTCCTGCACAAATATCATGACCAAGAAGCAAGTTGGGGAGGAAAGGGTTTATTCAGCTTACACTTCCACATTGCTGATCATCACCAAAGGAAGTCAGGACTGAAACTCAAGCAGGTCAGGAAGCAGGAGCTGATGCAGAGGCCATGGAGGGATGTTCCTTACTGGCTTGCTTCTCCTGGCTTGCTCAGCCTGCTCTCTTATAGAACCCAAGACTACCAGCCCAGAGATGGTCCCACCCACAAGGGGCCTTTCCCCCTTGATCACTAATTGAGAAAATGCCTTACAGCTGGATCTCATGGAGGCATTTCCTCATCTGAAGCTCCTTTCTCTGTGATAACTCCAGCCTGTGTCAAGTTGACACACAAAACCAGCCAGTACAGATAGATAGGTATATAAAATTCAGTAACATTTACTCAAAAACCAAAATAACACATAATTTAGCAAGATAGAATTTTACATAAAAGATGTCTAACATTAGCTACAAGTTTACTGCCATCAGGGACAAAGTGGTATTTTTCTATTCTGCTGTCATTGGTCTGTGATTTCTTCCTCAAGGAATCCTTTTGAGTCCAAGACACAGAATTCTAGCTACCAATCTAAACTCCAGGCAATGGGACAAAAGCTGAATAAAATTCCTTCCAGGTGCTATTCCGTGCCTGTTCCATTTCTATTCCCATGTATTTGGTCAGAACACAGTCAATTTGACACCTCTGCAAGGGAGGCTGAGAGATGATGTCTCTTCGGATAGGTGACGTGGCTTCTAGAACAGGCCTCTGTAAGCAGGTGGGTGAGTGGAGATGAATAAAGTAGAAAATTGGAAGTTAGGCACCTCCAAAATAGCAGAAAAAGTACACAAGAACCTCTAGACACCTAGAGGCACCTGTAGTTTTGAATACAGTAAATCAACCCTAAAGATTTGGCAAATTAAGAAGAAAGAGCCACATCCAATGCATTCAAGATCTCAGTTCACACTAGGCGATATTCTCATGGGCTTCTGAAAGAGATTGACATGACCCTTCCTGCTTAGGTTATCATAGAATGGGGCTTGACATATTTCCTAGCCACAGCATAAGCATAACACTCATAAAAGAGGTGATCATATGTTCTCCAACTGGGCTATATGAAATGGTGTCTTATAGACAAAGTGTGTGTGAGGGGAAGGAGTTATAATTCATCCTGTATACATCTCCTATCAGCTGGGGATATGGGTCTGTGGTGGAGCATTTGACTGGCAACACAGGGCCTCAGGCTCAATCCCTACTACCAAACACACCAAACAGCTCTTCCAGCAACAACAAAACCAGCAAACAAAACCAAGCCTCCCTATCACCTTCCACACTAAGGTTAGGACCTGGTTGGGGTAGTTTAGGGCTGCTCTCACTAGCGGAGGATTACCGCCATCTGCTGGGCAGCTGCAGCATTAACTCTTCAAATTACCACACGCATCAAGGCACACACACAGGACCAAGCACAACTTAATCTCTCAGTTAGTTATAGTTCTCCTCTATGACACTCAAAACCAAAGCCAGATAACTAATCTGGTTAACTTATGCTAATTTGACGTGTGTGGTGACACACATCTGTAAATTGGTATTTGAAGGGTGGAGACAGGATAGTCTCAGGGCCAGCCTGGATTATACAGCAAGTCAGTCTCTGTCTCTGTCTCTCTGTCTGTCTCTCTGTGTCTTTGTCTGTCTGTGTGTGTGTCCCTCTCTTCCTCCCTCCCTCTCTCCTTTCTTCTCAGTCTACCCCTTCTGTTTCAAGATTTGACTTTTTGATAACACTAATTAGATTCAGTGAAGAAATAGAAGAAAATCTAGTTATCTTACACAGCCACATGCATTATATATATATATATATATATATATATATATATATATATATATATATATATAATTTAATTCAGAATAATAAACATGTCCTACTCAGTCTGATAAACACCTTTGGCATCTTTTAAAATCAGGACTACTCCCAGTGCTAAAGTGCTTCTAAGCAAGCATGAGGACTGAGTTCCAGTACTCAGTACCCACGTAAACACCCATGTATCTGCAACTCCAACCCTGAAGAAGATCTCTGGAGTTTGCTGATTAGCAAATCTAGCTGGCCCAGTGAGCTCCAGGGGCTTTAAGAGACCACGTCTCAAAAGATAAGGTAGGAAATGATCGAGGAGGACAGCTGACCTCTAGTCTCCACACATGTGTGCCACAAATGTGTAAACGCATATATATCACACACACACATACACACATAGTCTTAGATTCTAAACTTTACTAACAACCTAGATAATACTCGTCTCCTCTCATGCTCTTTTTCCTAAAAGCTAGTGATGAGAACTGAGACTCAGTTTGGCGTGGTCCTGTGTAATCATCTCTCTCCAGTTAAGCCTCCATCTTTGAAGGGAATCTCTTTATTAAGACACAGTATGTTCCAAGAGAAGGTAAGATTCTGTCCTGTAGAGAAGTTCCTTATGTTCAGGAAGTAGACAGCTCAGAGGAAGTCCCTGAAACTGACCTGATATACAGAGACCTTCCTCCTCATGCACATAGAAGCTGTAAAGACTGTTGAGAGACTATGGGACACACTAAGCTGCCTGGAAGATGCTCAGACCAGCTGAGTTGCCTGGAAGATGCTCAGACCAGCTGAGTTGCCTGGAAGATGCTCAGACCAGCTGAGTTGCCTGGAAGATGCTCAGACCAGCTGAGTGCCTGGAAGATGCTTTCCAATTTGTTGAGCTGCTTGTAGGTTGTTCGGTGAACTAATCCCAGCTTTCCTGAGCTATTAAGGATACCAGAGTGAGCCTTGGTAATGAAACTGTCTGAGTTATTTCTACTCCTGTAAATAACCCTCAACCACATCCCTGTAAGTAACCATAACAAAACTCATCCGTTTACCAAGCTGAACTTTGGTAGTATCTGTACTTTGGTCTGTTGTGAGTACATATTTGGTCACATCCCCCCAGGAATAGTGTCACACAACACAAAGTGGCTTATGGACTGCAATCCTAGTACTTGAAAAGGTTCTCTGCAGTGACAGAGTATAAGGTGGGCAAACAGTATGAGCAGGAAAGTCTTAGCTAATCCTAGATTCCAAGTGACAGCCACTGTTCTTAGCTATGTTAACAAGATGAGTCTTAGGAGTAAATACCCAAATATCAGATACCATTCCCTGTGCGCCTCTGCTTTCCCTTTTAATACTGTAATTACATGTTGCTGATTTGTGCATGTGTATGGGTGTGGCATGCATATGCCAAATTGTACTTGTGCAGCTAAGAGAACAACTGTTGGAATCTGTTCTCTCCTTCCCCCATGTGGGTCCTTGGCATCTGTCTCAGGCTGTCAGGTTTGCTGGCAAGCTCCTTTACCTACTGAACCAGCTCAACAGCCCATCTACTTTCAATATAACATAACAGTGATTTAAGAAGTTTGTCTGTTTAGGCAAGCTTTAACAATTGAAAGGGAGTCTGACTTTTTCCTTTTCCCAATATTCTTTATAGACCTGCAATTTCTCATTTCCTCCTCCTTCTCTTCCTCTTCTTCCTCCTTTTCCTCCTCCTCCTTGTGGACTGTCACAACGCTGGCACTCAAGCCCAAGGCCTCACGCTCACTAGTGCCCTGTCACGGATCTACATTCCAGCTCTGTGGCAGGGATTTCAATTGCATCTTTTTAACTCTACTTTTTTTTTTTTTTTAAAGTAAAATAGAAAAGCATGGTGGTGCATGCCTGTAATTCCAGTGGTACAGAGTCTGATGTGGGAGGATTGCTGCAACTGCAACCCTACCTGGGGCTACAACTGTGAGTACTAAACCAGCCATGCTATAAAATGAGACCCTGTCTCCAAGGGGAGAAAAGGTAAAAATAATTATAGTATCTAAATGAGAAAAGATACAAGGGCATCTCAAAATACTTTAAAAACAGAAGTCCTGTTTTGGGGAGAAAATAAGCATGAAATAGACCAAAAATTTTCAGGAAGATCTCCCTAGCCACGTTGTCACTCTAAGCTAACTTTTTATTCTTTTCATTTAAAATGTTTCTATTTTAATGGAGGAAAGAGGGTTACACTTGTGTGACATGTGCTGGAGAAGGCTGCAGGGTGACTCTCACTCCACAACTCCACAAGTATGTCTTCTCCCAAGGTGGCATCCCTCACTAAAACTGAAGATTTGGACCTCTCCATTTCTTCAGGGATTGCTGGCCATTGAGTTCCTGGGATTCACCTGTCTCTGACCTCACGATGCTGAGGTCACAGGGGTGTGGCTTTGTGATGCTGGGTCACAGGGGTGTGGCCATGCCCAGGATTTTTACAAGTGGGTGTTGGGAACTCTGAGTCAGTGCACTGTAAGCACTCTTATGTACTGAGCCTTCATCACAGTCACTAGGATCATTGCACTCCTTCATACACCTCTGAACTCTGTACAGCATCGCCTGCTGCTTTGAAGAGATGATTCAACAAAGCAGTACTTTTGGTTATAAAGCCTACAACTTTGGATGAATATGATTTAAAAAAAAAAATCTAGGACACGGAGGGCTTTTAGTCTGGACCCTCAAGAGTACCAGAAAAAAACATCGAAAAAGCAATAACACATAGCTATATTAGTTACTGAACATGGTTGCTTAAGACACCGGCCAAGCTTAATGCAGTATTCCTTTTGTCAAACTATTATTTTTATTGTATGTGTAAGTGTTTTGCCTACTTGTGTGCCTTGCATCCCACTGAGGCCAGAAGAGGGTGTTGGACACCCTGGAACTGTAAGCCACCACGTGGACACTGGGAGAGGAACCCGGCCGGGTCCACTGCAAGAGCAGCAAGCGCTCTTGACTGCTGAACCTTCTCTCCAGCCCCCACCTCGAAGCTACCCCGGTGTAATATCATTTAGTCATCTGCACTTGAAAATGTTCCTGCCTCAGGCTCTCCTACAGGAAGCTGTTGTACTAAAAGAAGTACTTAGCTGCTTCAAAACAGATCTAGAAATTGTAAGAGTAGATCTATGCGCTATCAGTAATGACAGGTCTCAGTTGGCTGGCCTCCAGCTCCTCTATAGTAGATAACTTTTGACCTCCCTGCCATCACTCCTCACCGTCCTCCCCCCCCCCCCCCCCATGCCCTGGGATGACAGGTTCTGCCATAGTCTCTGCTCAGGTACTGGAACAGCGTGCATCCTGCAGGCTAGACAATCACTCTTCCATTGAGTTACATCCCTAGTCTTTTCAAGATAAGTTTCATTAAACCACCAAATGCGTGGCATTATTACACCAGCTCCACTAACCAATACACAGTACTCTCAATTTTCCTAGCATTAAACCCAGCCTGATGTGGAGCCCACTACAAAAGGAATTCTAGGCCTGAGTAAACAAGCAAACAAAAGACCCCAGCCTGCTCTCCCGTCTGGGTTTCTTTGATGCTTACCCTGTTTATTGCCTCGAGGCCTTTTTGCTTAAGCTGCAGTACTGCAGCAGTTCCCCCCACCCCCACCCCCACGCCCGTGTTCAGTCTTTCTTCCCTGAGGGTCGAGTTGATCTCTTTAGGGAAAGGCTGTGGCTAAGCTTGCATGCCCACAAGTGGCTCCCTGACCCTGCACATGGCTCTTTCGAAGCCCTGTCATGAGATCTTTTTCTGGGGCTGTTTGGGAGAGGCAGGTCTCCCTTGGAGCACCTAGCTGGCCTGCAGCGATGGGGGATCGGATCTATTCCCTAGAGGCCCGGGCAGTGGCAAGGTCTGTGCTCGCGCGGCCGCGCAGGCCCCGCGCCCCCCGCCCGCGTCTGCGGCTGCGCGGCCGGCCCGGGAGGGGGCGCGGCGGGCTGCTGGGAGCGGGGCCGCGAGAGGCATGTCTCGCTACACCAGGCCCCCCAACACCTCCCTGTTCGTCAGGAACGTCGCAGACGCCACCAGGTGAGTGGAGACCGGACCCCGCGGGGGCACGGGCCGGGGCGCCGGGTTGTCGGGGTACGGGGTGGGCAGTGGGGGGCTGTCTGGATGACGATGCCGCCCGGGTACCCCGGGTGCCGAGCTGCAAGCTGTTGGGGTGCCATTTGGGCGTCAGGGTACCGGTCTTGTGTTGGGGCACTGGCCGGGTGTTGGGAATGCTGGCCAGGTGTCGTAGGGGTGCCACTGCGGGCTGTCGGAGTATCTGGGTTTTGGGGTGTGGGCGAGGTGTTGGGGTGCGGTCGTGATGTCAGGTGTTGGCCCGGCGTCAAGGTGCGGGCTGGGTGGCTCCGGCTGTGGTGGCAGTGCTGGCCCTGGCTCTGGTGGCACTGCGCTCTGCAGGCGCCGCCCACTAACCTTCCGGAGGAACTGGGGCTGTCTCCTCCCCAGGATGCACACCTTAGGCCTTGCAATTTCCTCTGCACTGTTCAGACAGTGATTATGGCCCACATTTAATATACAAAAGACTAGTCAGTTCGATTTCTATGGTTTTCTTTGAGTCCTGGGAACAGTCTTAGGCTTCATTATGGTGCAGGAAGTCTTTATTTCCTCCATCCCTCTTTGAAAATTCTGTCCAGATGGTTGCCAGGCATAGAGCTGAAGAAATGCCCTTTTTTCAGACTAGCGCACCTTTTCCTTTAATAGGAGCCGGAGAGAGAATGGGAGGCGTGACACTAATAGACACCTTCATCTTTCATTGGAATTACTTAATCCCCCGTTCTAGTTCTGCCATCTTGGCCACCTATGGAAAAGTTGAAGTTCAAGGGTTTTAAGGAGTTACCTGGACCTAAACAGGCACAAATGTACGCAGCTCTTCAGTTGTTAGTTATCTGAAGTAATCATAATGTATGTTTTGTTTTGTTTTTGTTTTTGTTTTTGTTTTGTTTTGTTTTGTGAGAGAGAGAGAGAGAGAGAGAGAGTAGTATCTAGTCTAGGCTGACCTTGTACTTCTGATCCTGTTACCTTGGCCTCCCTCCCAAGTCCTGGCATTGCAGGTGACCCCCACCACCAAGCTGGGGATTTACTTTTAGGAGAATTAAGAACTTTAAATTTAATCACTGTAAATATTTATGTCACTACTGTAGACTGTGAGTTAATAGAATTTTAAAAGATTCCTGGGTTTTATGGTTCTTCTCTACCTGTTTATCCAAACATCCTCACACAGGAAGCAAAATTAATATTTGGGTAGGCTAAAAGCAGTTAAACAACTTGAACAATAAGCAAAAGGTCTTCATGGCATGCTTACAAAAGAAACCCGGGAGATTCCCAACCCTAGTGGCCACAAGAGCGAGGCAGAGGAATACAGATGAGTGGGGGTACCAGCTTATGAGACGTAGTAGAATGGTACAGACTGCAACAGGTGAGCATGTGTCCTCGAATGGGAAGTCACGTTGCCACCTTTTCCAGTTCTAGAGAATCAAACCCAGTCTGTACATGCTGGGCTCCCTACAGAGCTATACTTACTGGGGCATCCGTTCAATTTTGTAGCCCAACCAGGACTTGGGTTTTCCCTCTTTCTACTTCAGCCTCCCCCATAGCTGTGATTATGAGCATGTTACACACACACACACACACACACACACACACCTCAACCCCTGCTGCAACTTGCCTCAACCTACTTTCAAGAGAAGTCAGAAACCTGGATTTTTGTGTACATTGAACGAATTTTAAAACATTAGCATTACTAGCTATATAAGAGGCCAGCCTGGTGTCTCCATGAGTACAGATGCAAGTCTGAAGATCTGAGTTCTATCCCTGGGACCTACACGGTGGAAGAAGAGAATAACTACCCCCTGTTGTCCTCTGACCTCACATAAGCCACACCCACACATACCATAACTAAATAAAGGTGTGTTAAGTTGAATAGTGTGAATTACAATTTTTGTAGATCTAGAAACTATAAAATATTGGCTATTTCATAGAGTTTTCAGATGTTCAAACATTGTGCATACTAAGTAAAACACATCTGGGGGTGTTACTCAGTAGTAGATTGCTTGCCTTAAATGCAGGAGGCCTTGGCTTCCATAAATGAACAAACTAATAAAAACATGTTTTCATGTGACTACTAACCTTGGGTCCAGGTAATCCTTCACCAAGTGCAGAGACTGATAATTGGGAGTTAGTAAGTCTTTTTTTTTTTTTTAAGATTTATTTATTTATTATATGTAAGTACACTGTAGCTGTCTTCAGACACTCCAGAAGAGGGCATCAGATTTTGTTATGGATGGTTGTGAGCCACCATGTGGTTGCTGGGATTTGAACTCTGGACCTTTGGAAGAGCAGTCGGCGCTCTTAACCACTGAGCCATCTCGCCAGCCCCAGGAGCTAGTAATTCTTTTTTCTGTTCTTTCGTTGCTTTTTAGCTTGTCACAGAGAGGCAATCAGGACTGAGATTATCTTGTATTAAGAGAATAACAGTTTCTAGAATTTGTTAGTATTCATACTATGTGACAGATCCTATGTGAAGACCTTTATAAGCCAGGGAGGTGGTTCAGCAGATTTAAAACACTGTGGCCAAGCAGGGAAGCCTCAGCTCAATCCCTAGGCCAAAAAAGGCAGCAGAGATGGATTCTTCATGTTGTCCTTGGACCTCCACATGAACATGTGGCATGTATACCCACACACAAACACACATGCAGAAAATAAATGTAATTTTTAGAAACTTTCCATGTACTATCTTACTTAGTTTTCACCATCCTGTATGTCTTAGTGTTACATTGCTGTGATAAAAGGCCATGACCAAAGCAGCTTGGGGAGGGAAGGGTTTGTCTGGCTTATGCTTCCACATCATAGTTCATCACTGAAGGAAGTCAGGACAGGAACTCAAGCAGGGCAGGAACCCAAAGGCAGGAGCTGATGCAGAGGCCATGGAGGGGTGCTGCTTACTTGCTTGCTCCCCATGGCACACTCAGCCTGCTTTCTTATAGAACCCAGGACTAACAGCGCAGGGGTGCCCCACCCACAATGGACTGGGCCCTCCCACATCAATCACTAATTAAGTGATTAAATGCCCCACAGCTTGTCCACAGCCCAATGTTATGGAGTTGTTTTCTCAGTTGAGGTTCCTTCCTGTCTGATGACTCTAGCTTGTGTCAAGTTGACATAAAACTAACCAATACACTTAACAGTTTAAGTACGTTTAAGTTTTATTTCAGTTTTTGGAGATAGAATTTCATCATGCAGTGTAGGCTGCACTTAAACTCATGGCCATCCATCTGCTGTAGCCTCCTGAGACTATATGGTGTGAGTTTGTTTGCTAGAGTCTTGGAAACTGGGTCTGCCTGGAACACGATATATAGCCAAGGATAATACTGAACTCCTGATCCTTCTGTTCTTCCTGAGTGGTGGAATGACCCCGCTCTGCCCCTTTACCCAGTTTAGAGTCTGTATATTCTTTATTAACTCCATTTACAGATATGAAACTAAGGCTAATGGGGTTGTTATAGTTAGAATTTACATTGCTGTGAAGAGATACCATGACCAAGGCAACTCTTATAAGGACCACATTTAATTGGGGTTGGCTTCCTGGTTCCATTATCGTCATGGCAGGAAGCATGGCAGCATCTAGGCAGGCATGGCATTTGAGTTGCTGAAAGTTGTTCAGAAGGCAAACAGAAGACTGTCTTCCAGTGAGCTAGGAGGAGGGTCTCAAAGCCCACCCTGATAGTGACACACTTGTTCCAAGAAGGCCACACCTACTCCAACAAGACCTTCTAATAGTCCTACTCCTGGGCCAAGTGTATACAAACCACCACAGAGGTCAAAGTAGCTTACCTAAAAATGCAGAGGAGGTAAAAGGTGTTGTGGTAGAGCCGTCATAGAAAATTATTTGTACAATGTATGTCTAAGTTAATTAACAAAAGGTTACATTTGTTAACTTTGAAATATCAGTATACTTGAAGAAAATAATTATACATATAGTCTGATTTAAACTATGTGGAAATTGGATTTTAAATGTGTATTTAATAATATACTAAAGATATAAAACGTATATATCACTATATAATGACACTGGAAGCAGAGTGGTGGTACATCCCAGCACTTGGGAAAAAGTAGGAACCAAAGCCCAGCCCCTTCTTGGGCTGCATGAGGCCTTGGTTTTTTGTTTTGTTTTGTTTTGTTTTGTTTTGTTTTGTTTTGTTTTGTTTTGGTTTGGTTTGGTTTGGTTTGGTTTGGTTTGGTTTTGGTTTTTTTTTTTTTTTTTGCTTGTTTGATTTTTGGTATTGGGGAGTGTGAGGGTAAGGCAGGGTCTTTATTATAGATCCCTGATTGTTCTTACAGGCACATGATATCACACCTTTAAATATCTTGTCTCAAAACAAAGGAAAGAAAGAAAGAAGATAGGAGAAAGAGAAGAAAAAGAAAATGAGACTGTAAAGAAATGTATTTGGCTGGTTTTCTTTCTTCATGTGTTTTTTTTTTTTTAAGTGTGTTTGTATGGGGGGGTCAGATGTGTATGTATGGGGTGTGTGTATATGTGGGGGAGGTGTCAGGTGTCTTCCTCTACTATTCTCTACCTTTTTTTTTTTCTTCTAAAGACAGGGTCTCTTACTGAACCCAGAGCTCACTAATTCAGCTAGACTATATCTGGTCATCAAGCCCAAGGGTTCCATATCATGGAGCAGGACTATTTTGGTGACTGTTCTATTGGCTATGGAGAGAAACAATGACCGGTGCATCTTAAAAAGGAAAACATTTAATTGGGAGCTTGCTTACAGTTTCAGAGGTTGGTCCATGATCATCTTGGTGGGGAGCATGGCGGCAGGCAGGCAGGCATAGTGCTGAAGCAGGAGCTGAGAGCTTACATCCTGATCCACAAGCACCAGGCTGAGATAGTGAGACTTGGCCTGGTGAGGGCTTTTGAAAACTCATCAAGGACATACCTCCTCCAACAAAGCTTCACATCCTGATCCTCGCTTAAGTAGTCCTCCAAGTGGGAACTAAACATTCAGATATATAAGCCCATGGGGGCCGTTCTCATTAAACTACCGCAAGATTTTTTTAAAATCCAATTTATAAAAAACCTGGTTGGCTATATCATAACATTTTTGCCATGTTGTACCTCTGGGCACACCTTGGCAGGCAGGTTAGCTCTGGAGCGTAACTAATAGCACTGGTGGTGACCTGCAATGCTTTATGTGTGGGGTGGGTGTTGGACTGTGCAACTCCATTGGCCAGTAACTCAGTAACCTACTCTTGGTAGTGAGGGTTTTATTTAGTAGTGTATGGTGTCTAGTTGGCATATCCCCTCCCCTGCTACAGGGTAAATCCACTTAAACTCCTTTGACGGTTGTATATATTTTAGGAAATCCCACTGTAGTAGGTTTCCAAACAGCTTTGTCAGACAGCCCTTGGTGTTAATTATCCCTCCTCATATTCTCTTCTGCCCCCTGCTCCCTCCCTTTCCCATTTAATCCTTCCTGTTCCGTTTCCCTCTTTATTCCTTTATAAAATGATATTCTATTTCCCTTTCTTAAAATTTCCCTTGTCCCCCATAGCCCCTGACTAATTACATAACCTCTGCTGGAATTCCGAGTGAATTGCACATATCTAAAAATTCAAAGCTAATATCCATATATGAGAGAAAACATCTAATGCTTGCTCTCTGGGTCTGGATTACCTCACTCGGGATGGTTGCTTCCCAGTCCATTTGTTTCTGGGAAAATTGCTTTTTTTAATCTTTTTTTTCCTCTTATTAAAAATAGATTTATTTTCTTCACATAATATAGTCTGATTATGGTTTCCCTTTCTCTATCCCTTCTAGCTCCCCCTACCTCCTCTCCCATCCAGATCCCTCCCCTATCTGTCTCTCAATGGAAAATAAATAGGCTTCTGCAATAATAGGTGTAATAAAATATAATAAGATAAAATAGAAACCAATACATTGGAATTGGACAAAACAAACAAAAGGAAAGGGGCCCAAGAGAAGGCACAAGGAACAGAGACTCATGCATTTGCATATTCAGAAATCCTATAAAAACACTAAACTGGAAGTCATTATATTACACACACACACACACACACACACACACACACACACACACACACCCCACACACAGGACCTGGTAAAGAGAGAGAAGAAAAATGTACAAATAAAATAATAGTATACATTTTTAAGGAGAACCCCTAATACAGCATTATGAGACATGGAACCTCCAAAGATGCCATAGAGATCTCTGTTTCCCATCTACTGCTGAGCACAGGCCTACCCATAGGAGTTTGTTTCCCCATGAGACTCCCTTGGAGGAAACTGAATTTTCATTTGCAAGCAGTTACCAATTGGAAATTGTTTCTGAGTTTGGGATGGTGGCATATGTCCACTTCTCCTTTCAGCCCTAGAACCTCATCTGGTGCAGACCCATGCAGGCTCTATACTCACTGACTCAGTCTTTGTGAATTCATATGTGTGTAGATCATGTTGATTTAGAAAGACTTGTTTTCTTGGTGTTCTCCATCCCCTTTGGGTCTTACACTCTTTTCAGTTCCTCCTCCAAGTGCCCTGAGGAGAGAGAGTTGGTAGTCAAATCCTGTCTTAGTGAGGGTTTCATAGCTGTGGAGAGACGCCATGACCAAGGTAACTTTTATAAAGTTACATTCATTATATTGGGGCTGGCTTACAGTTTGGAGGTTCAGTCCATTATCATCATGGCAGGAAGCATGGCAGTGTCCAGGCAGACATGGTGCTGGAGAAGGAGCTGGGAGTTCTACATCTTGATCTGAAGGCAGCCAGGATGAGACCATCTTCTGGAAGGCAGCCAGAGGTCTCCTCTGTCCTAGTTGGAGCTTGAGCACAGGATCTCAAAGCCCACCCCCACAGTCAAGCACTTCCTCCATTAAGGCCACACCAATTCCAACAAGGACACACCTCCTAATTGTGTCTGTCCCTGTGGGCCAAGCATCCAAATACATGAGTCTTTGGGGGCCAAGCCTATTCAAACCACCACACATCGCAGTTAGGGCTGAGTGTTCCAAGGTCTCTTATTCTCTGCAGGATGCCTGGCTGTGGTCTCTGTGTTTGCTCTCATCTGGTGCAGGAGGAAGCTCCTCTGACGATGGCTGAGCAAGCACTGACTTATAAATACACCAGAATGTCAATAGGACTAGAGGAGTCTTTTTTTTTTTTTTAAGATTTATTTATATCTTATATATGTGAGTACACTGTCATTGTCTTCAGATACACCAGAAGAGGGCATCAGATCCCATTACAGATGATTGTAAACCACCATGTGGTTGCTGGGAATTGAACTCAGGACCTCTAGAAGGGCAGTCATGCTCTCAACCTCTGAGCCATCTCTCCAGCCCAAGAGGAGTCATTTTTATTATTACTTCTTCTTTTTCTTCCCTCCTTCTTTTCTTTTTCTTTCTTTCTTTCCTCCTCCTTTTTAGTTTAGAATACTAGTATTTGATTTTACTCTAGGTCCCTAGGCTAGCTAGTCTCAGGTTCTGTGTCACGCAAGTAGTGTCGTGGAGTGAGCCTTAAATCAGATTATTGGATGGTTCCTTCCATGAGCTTTGTGGCATTGCAGTAGCAGATCTTCTAGGCAGGGCACCATTGTAGGTTAAGGGTTTTGCAGCTTGGTGTTTACATTTCTTGGTAGGATGTAGAGGATTGTCCTGTATCAAAGACACTAGCATGCAGGGTCTATGTAGGCCCCAGTTCAACTCCTCCATGTTCACTGAGTTGTGTAGGTGTCTTCAGCAATGGGGCCTGGCTATCAGTTTGCAGAGAGCAACCTATAGTCCTGGCAACAGTCTGGGTTGTTTGGGGGGTCCCATGAGACCCCTTTGGCCAACAACTCACTTAGATATTGTTGGATTTCAAACCTGGGATGCATTTAAGAGTATGGTTGCTCTTCCAGAAGACCCAGATTCAATTCCTAGCACCCACTGACTGCTCACAAACATCTATAACTGCAGTTCTAGGAGATCCAATGCCGCCTTCTGGCCTCTGCTGTCACAAGGAATGCACACAGCACACAGACAACATGTAGGCATAATGCCCATACACATAAAATAATAATTTAAAAAAATGTAATAGGTTGCTCTAGTTTTTACAGGTTTCCACATAAAGTTTGATGTATGTTGTTCAGTCCTGTGAGAAATTGTGCTCGGGACTGTGTGACTATATAGATGGCTTTTGATAGGATAGCCATTTTACAATATTAATTTACCAGCCCATAAGCATAGAACATCTTTTCTCCCATTATCTTCTTCAATTTCTTAAAGTTTTATAGTATTTCACTTCCTTAGATTTATCCCAGGATTTTAAAAAAAGTTTTGTGTGTGTGTGTGTGTACAAGTGTTTTGCCTACATGTATGTCTGTGCACCATGTGCATACCTCGTACCCAAGGAGATCAAAAGAGGGCATCAGAGCCCTTGGAACTGGAGTCATGGACAATTGTGAGCTGCCATGTGGGCCCGAGAATAAACCTAGGTTCTCTGTTATAACAAGCAACCTTAACCCCTTCCCCATCTCTCCCAAGACATTTTCCTTTATTTCCCATTTCCCTTATTTCTCTGTCAGTGTGTTTGTTTGTAATAGGAAGGCTACTGGTTTTCATGCAGTTTTGTATCCTGCTACTTCATTAGCTGTATTAGCCGTAGAAGTTCCCTGTGGGTTATTTAGGGTCCTTTATTTATAAAATTATTGGCAAGCAGGGATATTTCGACTTCTGTCTCTTGTATTTGTATCCTTTTTTTTTCTCATCTTCGTTTGTCTCTGAGCAGGAATGGAGAGAGTAGATAAGCTGATCTTGGTTCTGATTTTAGTGGAGCCGCTGCTTTACCTGTGAGTGTTGCTTGTTGCTTTTCTAAACTTTATCGTTATGGCGTTACTATGTGAGCACTCCATCTTTTGGACGTAGGCACCTAGTGTCATCCATCTTCGTCTCAGGAAGACCTTCACTGTGTCCCACGGATGCTGTATTATTTGTTTTCACTTAGTTCTAGGGAGTTCTTTATTTCCTTGACTTCTCCCTCAATCCAGTGTTCATTAAGTAGTGTGTTGTTTCGTTTCCATGAGTTTGAGTCTTTTCTGCCATCCGCGTTATTGTTGATATACATACAGCTTTATTCTTTGGTGGGTAGATAGGATGCAGGATGTTATTTCAGTTTCCCTATATTTGCTGAGACCTTGCCTTGTATCCTAATATGTGGTCAGTTTTGGAGAAAGTTCCATGATCTGCTGAGAAGAATTGCATTCTTTAGTGTTTGAGTGAATGTGCTGTAGATATGTACCATCTACTCTTTGATGCCTTTAACTACAGAGTGTCTCCATTTAGTTTTTGTCTGGGTGCACCATGTCTATTGGTGACAGTTGGGTACTAAAGTCACCCACTATCACTGTGTGAGGGTCAGTATGTGATTTTAGACCTAATTTATGAGAGTGATTGTCCTGCATTTGGTACATATACATTTCAGATTGGGACACTGGTTGGTAGATTTTCCTTGAGTGACTATGGAGTACCCCTCATTACCTCTTGTGAGGAATTTTGGTTTGAAGTCTATTTTGTCAGATATTAAAATATCTACACTTGGTTGCTTCTTGATTCCATTTACTTGTGAATATCTTTTATCCTTTTGCCCTACAGTGGTATCTGCTCTAGATGGGTTTTTTGGAGGGAGTATGAAAATGGACCATGTTAGTCTGTATCCTTTTATTGGGAAATTAAAACCATTAACATTGAGAGTTGTTATTGAGCAATGTTTATTAATTCTTGTTTTGTTGTCATGGTGTTGTTTTCTTAGACCTTGTGCCTTCTTGGGAGGGTTTGATTGTCCTTTCGTGCTAAAGCATTCTTTCTGTTACCCTTTGCAGAGCTGGTTTACTGAATGTAAATGCCTTAAATCTGTTTTTATCGTGAAATCGTTTTCTTTCTCTGTTAACTATAGCTCATGGTTTTGCTGAGTATCAAAGGCTGGGCTGGCACCTCTGCTCTTTCAGAATGGGTAGAGCATCAGCTCAGGGCCTCCTTGGTTTTGTGGTCTCCATCGAATAGTCAAGTGCTGGTGGCTAAAGAGATGACTAAACAGTTAAGAGCTCTGGATACTCTTCCAGATGACCAGTTCAATTCCCAGCTCCGATGTGATGGCTCATGACTGTAACTCCAGTCTCAGGGGATCTGAAACCCTCTTCTGGCTTCCCTGGGCACTAGACATACAAGCAACACACCTAAAAGTACGTGTAGGCAAAGCTTCTACAAAGAAAATCAAAGTAAATCTTTAAAAAAAAAATGTGCCTTTCATCCCAGCTCTCAGGAGATAGAGGCAGGTAGAGCTCTGTGAGTTTGAGGCCATCCTGGTCTACAAAGTGAGTTCCAGGACAGCCAGGATGGTTAAACAAAAAAACCCTGTCTCAAAAAACAAACAAACAAACTGAAAAAAAAATCTTTAAAAAATTACCATAATTCTGATGGGCCTGTCTTCGTATGTGACTTGATCTTCCTCTCTTGAAGCTATTTGTGCCCCTTTTAGAAGTCCTTCATGTTTAGTGTTTTGATTATTGTGCTGAGAGGAGTTTCCTATCTGAGCCTGTTTGGTGTTCTGTGTGCTTCTTGTACCTTGATCGGCACCTCCTTCTTTAGATGAAGGAGGTTTTATCATCTATGATTTCATTGAAAACGCTTTCTGTGCCTGTGATCTAGTTTCTTCTCCCTCTTTTATATCTGTAATTTGTAGGTCTGGTCTTTTCATGGTGTCCTAAATTTCCTGGATATTATTCTCTTAGTTGTTTTGTTTTAGATTTAGTATTTTCTTGACTGAGTGATCCATCTCATTTACCTTATCTTCATGGCTTGATGTTCTCTCTTCTACTTGATTAAATCTTTTGATGATAGTTTTCTCTGAGCTCTTTGCTTGGCTTCTGAGTTTCTTTTTTTCTTTTTTTTTTCTTCAAAGATTTTTTTCTCCTTATTAACTTGTTTTCATATTTTGAATTGTGCCTATTTTTTCATTTTTTTCCCAAATTAGTCTCTTTTTTTCTTTTATAAAGATGTATTTATTTGTTTTATGTAAGTGCACTGTCTGTCTATTGACATAACAGAAGAGAACATCAGATCCCATTACAGATGGTTATGAGCCACCATGTAGACCAGGCTGGTCTCGAACTCAGAAATCTGCCTGCCTCTGCCTCCCAAGTGCTGGGATTAAAGGCGCACACCACCACGCCCGGCGTTAGAACTCAGTGCTCTTTTCTTAACTACCGACCCATCTCTTCAGCTCCTGTGCTTATTTTTCATTCAGCTGGGTTTTC
Source organism: Mus musculus (assembly GCF_000001635.26). Classification (NCBI taxonomy): domain Eukaryota; kingdom Metazoa; phylum Chordata; class Mammalia; order Rodentia; family Muridae; genus Mus; species Mus musculus. Next base: position 33,220,656 of record NC_000070.6, read on the forward strand.
TTTTTTCATCATCTTCAGTCACTTACACATATTCTTTGGGGTACCTCAAACATATATATATATAATTATTATTTAAGTCCTTATCTTATGGACAAGCTAAGTTGCTTTTCTCAGTGAATACTGCAGTGGGGATGCTGGCTTCTGGAGGAGACATGCTGTCGTGGTTGTTCATGGTGTTTGTGTTTTGCAATGGGATGGAGGCATCTGGGGTAAGGTTGTTTGTGATGTTTCTTGGAGTGCGTATCTTGTCTCACTTTTGTTAAGCAAGTATTTGGAACCTAGCTTGCTGTTACCACAACTTGTAGACCAGCTGAATGAGGCTTGGTTTGCAGACTTGGGGCCACTCTGGGTTTCATGGTGGCGCTCACCATGGCCTGTGGTCAGAACTGTGGGAGAGATGGCTGACATTCATATATACAGGAGCCAGATTTTTTTTTTAGAAGACCCATTCCTTCTGAGTTATTGAACGAAGAACGGAAAAAGACATTGTCACACTAATAGACTATTTGAGAAGACAACCAAACAATATTAAATAGAGTGTGCCATAAAATAGACACTGCCTAGGGTCTACTGTAGATGCCTCGTCAATGTTAGATCAATCTTTATGTTACTACATAAAGCCTCTAGCCTTAACTACTGATATATTGGGCCATCAAGATAGCTCATCAGTAAAAGGCACTCGGCGCCCACCGTGAAAAGGGAAACTAACTCTTCTTAAACGCTGTCTTCTGAGCCCCACATGATGGTTTGGCAGGTGCATGCCCAGGTTCACAGACTTACATCATACACACAAACATACAATCATATTAAATTAAAGCCTACAAATTTAATTACAAATCAGACATTATCATCTAATCTTAAGAGAAATTGGTTAATATGACTCACATACCCAAAGGCTTTCTGAATACTACAGTGTATCTCACTCCTCAGCTCTGGACCAGGAAGCACATCTCTCTCTCGGTCCTTTCATCAAGCTCTTTTCTAATGTCTATCTTCTGTTACTGACAATAGCTTCCTTCCATTTGCTGGAGCCAGAGCAGACCTTTGAGTCCTACTCCTCTGCACTGTTCTGAAACACTCTTCTCTCTTCTGAGCCGTGCTTCGACCTGGAACCTTGAGGCTGAGCCCCTGTGAGCTCCCCGAGGCTGCATGCTACGGAGATAACTAAGAGACTAGTGATGGATTCCACCTCCATCACTTGCTAGCTCTGTCTGTAAACAACTGTCAAGTTGTGAGAATTAAATCATCTGCAGATGAACAGCTCCTTGTGTATATAACTGCCAGCTAACCCTGCTAAACATGTTGTGCTTCAGTTAAATTGTAGCTCTGCAAAGACAAATGATGCTATTGTCTGGTACAGAGGAAACTCCAAATGGCAGTCTAAATACGCATCCACAAACCAGCTGGGTTCCCCACCCCCACCCCCAAATTCCCTCCAGCTCACAGGCTTCCCTCCCCACAGCTATCCATCCTCACTAGAGCCCTGCTATTCTATGTTCTCTGCCTCTACTATCTTTTTTTTTTTTAAGTAAAGTCCCATGCTAAAATGGTAGAAGACATACTGTAGGCCCAAAATACCATCAAATATAAGAATAAAGTAGTTACTCTGCTTTTGGTTATATGGGAAACCACATTTTTTTGTTAAAAGTCTAAGAAGTAATTCTGAGACTCCTTTAGATTATAATTCTTCCCTTCTGAAAACAAAGTTAGAATAAGCATGAAGTTATAGAGAGGCAAGTGCATGTGTTCTTAAATGAAACTGTCAAGTCTTGTGATAGAAATGACTTATAAAGGCAGATGTACTGGGTCAGGCTTTTTGAACTTGACTAACTTTAACAACCACCTGAAATATCTATAAAAAGTACAGACTCCCAGGTCACTAATCCAGACTTCCTGAACTAGGGTCTCCACGATCAAGAGGACTGAGAGTGGTCTTGTTTTGATTTTCTTTTCCTTTCAAAAGTGTTCATACCTGTGTATGAAGGTAGGTATGAGGTACAACCTGCAATTGTAGCACTTGGAAGTCTGAGGCAGATCTGTGAGTTCGATGCCAGCCTGGTCTACATAGCAAGATTTGGTTCCTCTAACCTACCATAACCACCCCACCCCCACCCCCAGAAAGAAATGTGGATAATTGTTATGAGAGACAGTTTTAGATAAGGGAAGTTTAGACAATATACTTCCATTTTAACTTTTTTTAACATTTATTTGTGTGTGCCTCTCGGTGTTGGTTTCTTTAAAAAGCACAGAAATATTATAAGAAGATGTTTTCATTTTAATCCCAGGTTTGGTATATAGGAATCCTTCAGACTGTCCGCAGCATCTGACTATGATTTGCCTCGTGCTCTAGCAGGGCATGATTTTTTTTTTTTTTTTTTACCAGCTGCTGATGGTTTCTGCAATTGTGTGACGTTTGGAATTCTGGGGACTTTTCAGCGGCTACATAAATCCTAGGGCACCGAGAAGTGTGGTGGGTTGTGGGCTGTTTGTTGTTGGTGGAGGTTTGTTAAGTAGTTGTGCACAAAGAAGAAACAAGAGTAAGAAGAAATTAGCCTGATAGTAAAGATAAAATTTGTCCCAAGGGACTGGATGTTTCTGATCAGCAGGAAGTAGTCCAATGACAATGTGGCCTCCTTTCTGATCCCTGACTTGATTCAGGGATCGCTTCTCTTTCTTCTCTCTTACCTAGTGTTAGTGGATTGAAAGGGTAGAAAAGGGGTGGAGAAGGGTGGAAGAGAACCCACCAAGTAGCCAAAGACCGGTTACAGCACCATATACCCTTACCCATTGAGATGAGCTCCTTCACTGACCCAACCATACACTTTATTTTGGACGTTTCAATTGGATCTCTGTAGACAAAATATTTATTCCAACCTTTTATATTTCTTTGCCTTATTTCTATAACATTCCAGGCCCGAGGACTTGCGCCGTGAGTTTGGCCGATATGGCCCCATAGTAGACGTTTATATCCCATTGGACTTCTACAGTCGCCGCCCCAGAGGATTTGCTTATGTTCAATATCCTTCATTTTATGTGTGCATGCAAATATACTGCATCCTGGGCTTATATATATGTACTCAGGAGTGAATGAGCTCAGCATTGTCTAATTAAATGTGTTTATTTCTTTATCTCAGAAAATAAATCTAAGACAGCCCACAGCAGCTGGTGAGCACCTCCCTAGTTTGAATCTACCTGTTAGCTAAATGTAAGCCTAGCAGTCCAAACAAAAGGTACCTAAGTTCAAGTAGCAAGGAGCAAAGAGGACGGGTAGGCACCATGTAAGACCTGGAAGAATGAAGCCTTTATCAAGCAGCAAACAAAGCAATCTTTGAGACCAGCTGTGTTTGCACAGAGTTCTGGAGACAAACCCAAGTCAGATTTTTATTGGTTCTACATCTCTTATAAAGTCCACTTTGCAAGTCCCAAAGGGTAAAGATCTCGGTTCAAAATGTTGTGTTGCTGAGGTCATTGCCAGTCTCCTTTTATGTGCATTTTTGACCTTCCTTGTTTGTTTATTTGCTACTGTAAGAAAACTAGTAAACAGGGCCCAGCATGGTGGCTCGTACCTTTAATCCCAATGTTTGGAAAGCAAAGTTCAATGACAGCACGGTCCACAGAAGGAGCTCCAGGCCAGCCAGAGCTACAAAATGAGACCCTGTCCGAGAGAGAGAGAGAGAGAGAGAGAGAGAGAGAGAGAGAGAGAGAGAGAGAGAGAGAGCTGGTAAACGGCCTCCGAAGTACAGCTATTTACATTTTCACACAGCTACTATCCACTATAGTAAGGCTTGCAGTCATGTGCTTTAGATTAGCAAGTTCAGTGGAGCATTTCAAATCAATATATGTGATTCCAGATGTTTGCACATTGTTTTTGAATGAAAAATGAGGTCATAACTGTTCCTAGGTGTGGCCGAGGACAAGTTTTGTTGTAGATAAGAGAGAGAAAACAGCTAGAGGCACCTGGAAGGGTCCAGATTGGACTGAGCCATGGCAGGAGGAGGATGGACCAGGAGCCAAGAGGCCAAGAGCACCAGGAGAGCATGGAGCCAAAATGGCTGGGTTATATAGGGAAGAGAAGCTGGGGCCAGGCAAGGGAAGTCCAGCACTGATTCGGGTAGGATGTTCCAGTGGTCAGCCAGGATGACTCTGCAGCACATACTCAAAACGCTGTGATTGGTGGCAGCCCCCACTTTGATATGCTAATAGGCACCCCACTTAGCCATTTGTCTCCGGTTTCTTTGAACCTCAACAGTTCGTTTTTTTTTCCTGTTACTTTATACTTACATCCCATGTAGTAACACATAGGGGATTGTTTAAAGCAGTAAGTTTAAAAGTGGACACCATCATTAAAGACCAAAGTAGTCTGCTGGCTTACCTTACTTTTCTTTTTTTCAATTTTTTTATTAGATATTTTCTTCATTTACATTTCAAATGCTATCCTGAAAGTACCCTATACCCTACTCCCGACGCCCACGCCCTGCTCCCCTACCTACACACTCCCACTTCTTGGCCCTGGCGGTCCCCTGTACTAAGTACCCAAGGAGCTTAAGGGGTCTGCAACCCTATAGGTGGAACAACAATATGAACTAACCAGTACCCCCGGAGCTCATGTCTCTAGGTGCATATGTAGCAGAAGATGGCCTAGTCGGCCATCACTGGGAAGAGAGGCCCCTTGGTCTTGCCTTACTTCTACTGCTGCAGTTTTGTTTAGGAGTCACTTCTCCTAAATTTCATAACTAAACTTTTAATGACAGAGACTTTTGCTTGCAGAATAAGAGCTTCTGCTTGCTGATCTGTCCACGGAGAACTTGATGGATCCTTACTCTGAAAAGCCCTAAAAGTTCATCCTATAATGCCGGCTAACTTGGGATTAATTGTTTCTTCTCATGCTTTAAATTATGCTGCTATATTGTGTCTACTGTTTATTTTATATTCATGTTTCTAATCAAAAGAGGGCATTTGTTTTCATAGTAAAATACAAAATCTTTTTTGGTCATTCATATTAAAGCCACAACTTGGTTTTCTTGCTGACTAAATTTCACATGTAAATAATATCCTAGAAGTGCTTTTATTTACCCTCTGATGTCCAAAGTGTCCTTAACCACTGGTCACGTTTGAAGATGTTCGGGATGCTGAAGACGCACTTTACAACCTCAACAGGAAGTGGGTATGTGGCCGGCAAATTGAAATACAGTTTGCACAAGGTGATCGCAAAAGTAAGTGCACATGACCATTAGAGCTTGCTTACTTAGCGGAATGAGCTTCGGCAGCAATAGCTTTGCTTTAGAGTTCTTCGGAAAGTGATACGGACGGAGTGGCAGCCCCCGTGGTTTTCAGGTAGTGAACTGTTAGAAGCCTTGTTCTTCATATTCCAGCACCAGGCCAAATGAAGTCAAAAGAACGCCACCTGTGCTCCCCGAGTGACCACAGGAGATCCAGAAGCCCCAGCCAGAGGAGATCGCGCAGCCGGAGTTCTTCATGGGGAAGAGACCGGAGGCACTCGGACAGCCTGAAAGAGTAAGTACCAAGAGGAACAGTGGGCAGCCTCATTTTCTGCTGTTTCCAGCGAGCATTTGAAAGAATTACGGGAGGTGGAGGAGCAGGTACTTGGCTGATTTTGTCTAAGATGTGTAAACTAACATCTGTAGAAAGTTATGTTCCTCTCTATCACATATTGTGTTACTGAACACTGGGGTTGAACTCAGGACTGGACATGTGCTAATGGACACTCTACTATATCCCTACTATATACCGCCCCCCCCCAAAAAAACCCTTTTTTTCTCTCTCTTTTCCTGCCTTCCCTTATCCCTCTTGTTCACTCCAGCCCCCCACTTGATCCGGGCCCGCTCGCTTCGGCCCATAAGTTTTTTATTTGTTTCTCATTACAGATGGTTGTGAGCCACCATGTGGTTGCTGGGATTTGAACTCAGGACCTCCGGAAGAGCAGTCAATGTTCTTAACCACTGAGGCATCTCACCAGCCCCCTTTAAAACTTTTTATCCTTAGACAGGGGCTTGTTACCGTCATTTTGATTGTGTGTGCTCTAAGTACACATTCATGGATGTGTGCGCATTTATTCATGTGGGTGTGCATGCATGTGTGTGGTTAGAGGTTTTCATCCGGTATCTCTCTCGATCACTCTGTACCTTAGTTTTTGGTAACTGGGTCTCTCACTTAAACTGAAGCTCTGTCACTTAAACTAGCCTGGCTGGCCAGTGAACTGTAGTCTACCATTCTACCTACACACACACACACACACACACACACACACACACACACACCACATCCCTCAGTGCTGGATTTACAAATGTACACCAGTGCCCCCTAACTTTTTAAAAGTGCTATATAATCCAGGCTGGCCTTGAACACACTATTTAACTCAAGTCAGGCTCAAATTTGAAAAGATCCTTCAGCTTCAGCCTCCCGAGTCCTAGGATTACAGGCATGTACCACCATACCTAGCCCATATATTGTTATTCAACTTGGATTTATTGGCTATATTCCAGTGCATTTAAGTGGTTGTATGAAGCTGGCCATAGCGGCACATACCCGTAATCCCAGGATTTGGGAGGCAGAAGGTACCTAGCTAGATCTGTCTCAGCCTCTTCTCCCCAAAAGAAAAGACTTACACACAAAAAAGATAATATATACCTCCCCAGCCCCAAATGTGGGGAAAAAAGAAGCAGGATGTGGTGGTTACCACACGTCCTGTAGCCCCTGCAGGCAAGAGTGGAAAGAGCAGGACCTTAAGTTCAAGGCCAGCTGGGGCTACACAGTGAGTAAGACCCGACCCCGAGGTAAACACGTAAAATAATATATACTAAACAAGCACGCTTAGGGATGTTAGATAAGTGACATTTTCCTAAAGGAACTCAGTAATTCAGAACCTTGACTTCTGCAAAGAAGTAGACTCAAAAGAAGTGATCTGCTTGTTTACGGAATCAATTTGCTTGTTTGTTTGATTTTCAAGACAGGGTTTCTCTGTGTAGCCCTGGCTGTCCTGGAACTTGCTCTGTAGACCAGGATGGCCTCGAACTCAGAGATCCACCTGCCTCTGCCTTTTATTCTGTAATTTATTCTTATAAGTTGATAATGTATTAGTATTAAGAACCAATTCCAGCTATGCTCATATTATATAAAAAGGAGACAAAAATAGTAAATTTGTTAAGAAGAGACATTTGCAAGTTGTCTATCTTTCTACTTAGGAATCGGTATCTATTTTATTAGAGAATACTAAATCATTGTGGAAATTAAACGGTGATACTATTTGAAAGAGTCGTTGAAACTGAATTGTCATGCCTAAGTTCTCTTAAATATTTATGGTTTAATGCTTTAACTTTTTCATAGGCATGTGGAGTTTTAAAGTGAACTCTGATCTTAATGGATGATCTGAATAGCTGGATGTGGTGGTGATGAAAAGGTGGAGGGAGGAGGCTCAGGGATTTGAGGTCACCATCAGCTACATGTAGAGTTCAAGACTAGCCAGGGCCACCTATGTCCCAGGCTGAAACATCAAACAGAAAGAAGAAAGAAAGGGAAAAGAAACAGAAAAACACAACAGTTGCATTATAGAGTAAGGTAGGTGGTACCCCAACACCATGCAAAAGCTGGGCATGCTGGCTTGTGCCTCTAACCCCAGCACTAGAGGAAGCAGAGGCAGGCATATCCCTGGAGCTTGCTGGCCAGCCAGTCTAGACAGTTATTGAGATCTGAATTCAGTGAGAAACCCTGTCTCAAAAAATAAAGTGGAAAGCCATAGAGTAAGACACTCAGGGTCTACATCTGGCCCCATGTGCATGTGCCCTGTAATCTTAGTTATTCAGGATGATAAGGCAAGAGATCATGAGTTCAAGGCCTGTCTTGGCAATTTAATGAGATCCTGTTTTAAAACTGACGAAGATCAGTGGCTAAGGACCTGCCTAGTGTATCAAGATCCCTTGTTTCAACCACCAGTGCCAGGGGCGGGGGAGAAAAAGGAAAAGGAAAAGGAAAAGGAAAAGGAAAAGGAAAAGGAAAAGGGGAAATGAAGAACACCTAGGTTGCTGCCGGGCACCTTTATTTAACCTCTTAGAAGCCACAATCCTGGTTTCTGTTCCGAGCACTGTCTTTTACATTTTAAGTTCAGTTCTTGAATTTCTCAATTGCTGTTCTCTTTTTACTAATCTCTCGGAGTCTTATCCTGTGCACTAACAATGTAAAGAAGGTTACCTACCACTGAGTAATAGACAAAGACATCTGATGCCCTCCTTTAGCCTCTGCATGCTTGCACGAGTGCACCTAACATACACACACCTCCCTCCCTCTTGAGACACACACACACACATGTGCACACATGCGCACAGTTAAACATAAAGACAGCCAGTTACGTCAGGAAAATTTGTGACCAGATTTTAGGAATTGGTCTGCAATATACTCATTTCTGGGATTTTTCTAAGTCCCCGCTGTTTGGTAGCTTTGAACTCTGAGGACTGTAACTCAAGTTCTGCTTATGTTGATTATTCTCTAATGCCTTCAGATTATAAATGTTGTGAGGAAGGTTTTGTTTTTCTTTTGATAGAGAGCATCAGTCTGTAGGTCTAGAACTTGAGATCCCCCTGCCTCAGCCTCTTAAGAATGTTGGGATTATAGGCATTCACTATCATACCAGATCATAAGCAGTCACTATTCTTACAGGCATTATTTATGAACCATAAACAACCGTTCTTTCTTCTCCTATTTATAAGTTTACATTCTTCTGAGTTTTATACTTGTTAACACTTGTTTAATCCAACTGGATGTTGGGTGCATTCCCATAATCCCAGCATTTGGGAGGTTGAACAGGATAATCACAAATTAGACCCTGTCTCCAAAAGACAAATGAGAGAGAGAGAGAGAGAGAGAGAGAGAGAGAGAGAGAGAATGTGAATATGCTTAATCTAGGCTAAAATATACAGGACTTTGTGCAGAACTAAGGTGTACAATATAGAACCATTTTGAATGCATATTCCAGTATAATAGATATTACAGATGTGTTACTTATGTTTGACCCGAAAGCATGAAAAATAGAGTTAGAATGATTTGTTAGGGCTGGAGGTATAGTTTGGTGGTAGAGTATTGACCTAGCAAGCACACAAACCTCGGTTCTGGCCCCAGTGCTGAAAAAAAAAAGTGTCTTGTCATGAGTAAATCATTAATTAAAACATGATGTGCTAATCAGATGTCCCATCATATGATAAGCACTCCCATGAGAGGCTGGATCCATCTCTGTGGGCCTGAGCTGAGGCACACACGCCTGGGGAGTTTATGGTATGGCTGCTCAATTCATGGCAGGCAGTAAACTGGGAAGAGAACAGGTGATAGGAAACGAAAGCAGACACAAAGAAAGACAGCTCCTTCCTCCCTCCTTTCCCTTCTCTTCCCTTCCCTTCCCTTCCCTTCTCTTCCCTTCCCTTCCCTTCCCTTCCCTTCCCTTCCCTTCCCTTCCCTTCCCTTCCCTTCCCTCCCCTCCCCTCCCCTCCCCTCCCCTCCCCTCCCCTCCCCTCCCCTCCTTTTCTTTCTCTCTTTCTTTCTCTCTCTCTCTCTTTCTTTCTTTCTTTCTTTCTTTCTTTCTTTCTTTCTTTCTCAGTTTTCTTTGACAGGGTTTCTCTGTGTAGCCCTAATTGTCCTGGAACCTGCTCTGTAGACCAGGCTGGCCTTGAACTCAGAGCTCTCCTGCCTCTGTCTCCCCAGTGCCAGGATTAAAGGCGTTCACCACCAGCAGCCTGACGAAAGAAAGCAGCAGCTCTCAAAGCAGCCCCAGTGACCCACTTCCTCTATGAAGGCTTCATCTCCTACTTTTTACCTCCACTTGATAATGCCATACACTGTGAGCCCATCAGGGGTTAACACAATCTCTAGATCAGAGCCCTCGGGATCTAGTCACACCCCAAAGACCCTAGCTGGCCACCAGGCCCTCAATACTTGAGTCTGGGGAGGATTTTTCCCCCCATTTTATCAGTATGAGTCTTTTACCTGTATATATGTCCGTGATTCAAGTGTATGCAATACTTTCAGAGGCGAGAAGGTCCCAGATTCTCTGGAACTGTGTGACCTACCATGTGGGTGCTAGGATCCTCTAGAAGAACAGCAAGTGCTTTTAGCCACTGAGCCATCTTGACAGCCCCTGTGGGATATATGTCCCATTCCAACCATAGCACACATTCAGTGTTGTATAGAGCAGGCACATCAGGAAGAGCTGTCTTAACCTGCTGCCCTGTATAAAATACACGCTCTAACGGTATGCATGCTTCCAGGTCTCGGCACAGGCGGTCTTCTTACAGTCAGTCTAAATCTCGTTCCAAATCGCTACCCAGGCAGTCTACCTCCCTGAGGCAGTCACGGACACCGAGAAGGAATTCTGGATCCAGAGGACGATCAAGATCCAAGTCCTTACCCAAAAGGTCCAAGTCGATGGAGAAATCACAGTCACGCTCGCCTCAAAAGCAGACTGGCTCCGGAGCAAAGTCCAGACCACATGGACGACACTGTGACTCCATAGCAAGATCCCCATGCAAGTCTCCCAGAGCGTACACCAGTTCTGGATCGAAGACACAGACAACAAAACACTCCCATCTCCGGTCCCACTCCAGATCTCGGAGTTACCACCATAAAAACAGTTGGTGAGGAGCTCCTCCCAGCAGAGCCGCAGAGCTCTGCTCCAAGCTCTCACACCTCGCTGTGGTTAAAGTGCTTCAAGGCCCGTAGAAATGCGAACCGATGGTAGCCACTTCACTTTGGGCATGTGGAAGGAATAAAATCGCCCTAGCTTTGGTTAATAAATGTTTTATCACGATTTAAGGGCTCATCCACAACTCACTCACTGTGTGTGCAATGTCGCCATTGCATAGCCTGTACCTGGTTCACCGGGCAGCGAGGGGTACTTTCTGAAAGATATCAGTAAAATAGAACCAATGCAAAAATTCTACTTAGGTATTAAATATTGCCAATAATATCCTTTACCAAAATATTTTTTATTCTAAAGCACTTTTCACATAAAAAATAATCGTGACTATATGTAATTGAATAGGCCAGAGACTTAAACTGTTTTGACATCTGTGTCTTTCTTGTGACTACTTCTGTTTAAGCTCAGGACAGAAGTATCCCAGTCTATTCTAGTTCAAGTTACAGCATTCTGAAATCTGAAAAGGTAAAATCTATATGGCGATTCCATAGCCGTTTAAAAGATAGCTAGAAGGTATTTAAAAGATAACTCAAAGACCATTTCATTGTTTTTGAACACAACAGCACAGACCAGTTGACATGAAATTGTTATCCATGTTTGCTTAAACTGCTTAAAGAGAGCCGGGTGTTGGCTCAGGCCTGTGACCCCAGCCCTTGGGAGGTGGAAGAGTTAAGCCAGCATGGACTGGGCTACGTGGGACCCTGTCTAAGGAAAATCAATGAATGCTTTTTTAAAAAAAAGTGAAACCATTTTAGAAGTTCTAGATTTTGAATGGCTTGAGACTACTCTAGAAATTATGGTGTGGGACACTCAGACTCCACAAAATAAACTCATGTTAAGCCTTACATATTTGAAGTACAGTACATTTTGTATAAATTCATATTTATATCATTATTTCTATATAGCTATTTTCATCTGCATTTTTTTCTTTTTAGAGCTCTAGTTCAATATCCTAATTATATAAAAGTCTTTTAAAAAATTAAACACAGTACATTATATTAAGAAGTACTAGCTAATGAGATGGCCTGGGGGGGGAGGGGTTAAACCCACACACCATCCAAACCTGGCAACCGAGAGCTAGCTGGGCAATGAGTGCAAACCCTGGAACCCACAAGGGTGACTCCTGCAGACTCTCTCTGACTTCCACACTTGTAGTATGGCACGTGTGCACCTGAAGACAGACAGACAGACACACACAGGTGCACATTAAATGTATGCAAAACATTTAAGGTCGAAACTACACCTTCAAGCCAGATAGGTAGCACATGCCTGTCACCTCAGCAGCACTCAGGAAGCTGAGGCAGGAATTTGAGAAAAGCTTGGGAAATTTTGAGACCCATCACACTCACACTCAGGTGCATGCACGCACGCGCGCGCGCGTGCACACACACACACACACACACAGGAGAGAGAGACAGACAGAGAGACAGAGACAGAGAAAGAGGGGGTCTTCATAAACAGCTTTAAGGTATTTGACTTTTACTCTACATTTTGTAAACCAAATAACTTTGTTGGCAATTGTTGCTTTTGTATTGTCGTATCTTAGAATTTCTTTTACAATGTGTTTTGAGGTTTACATTCAGACAGTTTTAGTAGATCTGTGATAAAAATGGTTTGCAAATATAATTGTCAAAGAGATATGTTTACAGATTTACTCTGTTAGATCTCATTACTAAAACACACTGTCAGTCCCTACAGCTAATATTTATGCCTGGAATACCTAAGAAACCTGTCTTACATTTTCAGTATTTGGAGCCATGTTGCTTCTATCAATTTCAAATACAAAGTTCCATTTTTCTTTGCATTTTAAAATCCTTTATGTGAGAAACAACTTTACAAAATGATTTGTACATTGGTGATATTTGAAGAAGTACCACAAATTAATGTATATTATACTCCCCGAATATATTTTCTCTATTTAACCATAGCAAAAGTTATTTATTTCAAAAGTTCCCTCTGGTGTTCCTCTGTAATAAAGCAATTGTAACGGAGAGTTTGATGTGCTGTCCTGACTCCTGCACGTGCATCCGCTATCGTCTTCAGTGATGACCAGCATACGTAAAGCCTTGGGTTCTTCATTCCAGCGCCGTAGGAGTGGGGGGTCAGGGAACCGAGGAATTAACCGTCCTTTTACAGTGACTTCACATTTACAGATCATTTCCTCAGGGGATCATTATCTCAAAGGTGTATGACTTTTCCTGGGGAAACTTGAACAAACTTCTATTTGTCACAGAAAGGATGCTAACAACAGACCAAAAATATTATTCTGCCTGAGTCTAGCTTGGTGAAGGGGCAAGTTGAGTTAGGCTTACTTACAGCAGAATGGGCAGCTTGCAAGCTGCTACACCGTGGAAGAAAAGCCTCCCCTAACAAGTATGTTCTATGTTCTATGTTGTATGTCCTGTCTCATGAGGCCTCCTCCCCTTTCTCCATGGAATGTTCGTGACCTCTGAGTGGTTCATGAGGGTCCTAAGAGTAACCATGCCTGCTCTGATTTCAACAGGACACTGGCCACATCATACCCAGATAACAGCATTCCGTTAACACTCATGGGGAAAGTTCACACATTCCCAAACATTTTTCAAATGTTCACTTAGGTTTGTCATGGTTTTTCATTGTAATAAATACTGTTTCCTAAAGATTCGAGGAGAAGGGCCACTGACCCAAATCATCATGGCCAATTAAAGCAAGCAATTAATTAAAGCAAGCCTTTTTATTCATGTGCTGTACATGGGTTGTCTCCCCCTGAAAGTGGGGTTCGAGAGCTCATTCCCGGGTGTGTGGAAGACAAGGCTTTTAAAGCTCAAGGGTAGGGGCTTTCCAAATGGGGGATTTGACAGGCAAATAGGGTTATAGAAGCAAAACATAAGCATATCAAATTGCCCATAACAACCTCCTGAAACAAAGCCATGGTTGCAAGGTGTTTAAAATGAGGTAGTCACAACAACAGGTAGTGGTTACAGGGTAGTTCTAGGTGGTCAAAAATGACCTTTTGAAACAAAGGCATAGATGCCATTTCCTGGAACAGATAGTACAGAGCCTTTTGTGTTAAGGATACATGTGGGGCACACCCCAATATTTGAGAAACAGAGGTTTAATCATAAATAGACTAAACCTATTTTATCTTTACTTTAAGATGGCTTTTAATGCCTGGCTGTGGTGGCACACGCCTTTAATCCCAGCACTTGGGAGGCAGAGGCAGGTGGATTTCTGAGTTCGAGGCCATCCTGGTCTATAGAGTGAGTTCCAGGACAGCCAGGGCTACACAGAGAAACCCTGTCTCGAAAAACCAAAAAAATTAAAAGATGGCTTTTAAAACCCAAGATGTCGGCAGGATGGCTAATCCGTGCCTAATGCTGGGGAGAATACTGTTCAGTTTGGTGGAAATATAGAATGATAGTGGCTTAAATAATTTATTAATTTAAAATTTGTATTATATGTGTCTTAGTCAGGGTTTCTGTCCCTGCACAAAACATTATGACCAAGAAGCAAGTTGGAGAAGAAAGGGTTTATTCAGCTTACACTTCCTCATTGCTGTTCATCACCAAAGAAAGGACAGGTACTCACACAGGGCAGGAACTCGGAGGCAGGAGCTGATGCAGAGGCCATGGAGGAATGCTGCATACTAGATTGCTTTCCCTGGCTTGCTCAGCTTGCTTTCTTATAGAAATCAAGACAACCAGCCTAGGGATGGCACCACCCTTTCCCCTTGATCACTAATTGAGAAAAATGCCTAACAGCTGGATCTCATGGAGGCATTTCCTCAAGAGAGGCTCCTTTCTCTGTGATAATTCCAGTTTGTGTCAAGTTGACACACAAAACCAGCCAGTACAATATGTATGGGTGTTTTGCCTGCATGTATGTCTGTGAACTCCTTGAGTGCCAGGAGACCACAGAGGTCAGAAGAGGGAGTCAGATCCCTGGAGCTTGAATTATATATAGTTGTGACCCACCATGTAGGTGCTGGGGATTGAATCTGAATTCCCAAGAAGAGCATTCCATGCAGATAACCACTGAAACATCTCTCCAGCCTCTTAAATTATCATTATTATTTTTTAAAAGGTGGGATTTATCAAGACACAGTCCATCATGGTAGGGAAATCATGGTGGCAGAAGCTTGAAGCTCCTTGTTAACATGGCACTCAAAGACAGGAAGCAGAAGGAAATGAATGAATGCTCCTGATCAGTTAGTTTCCTCATTTTTTATAGAGTCTTGGTCTTTGTCTTAGGTGAGGTTATTACCGCACTGACAAAACACATGACCAAGGCAACTTTTCCTTTGAAACAGCGTGTCTCTGTGTAGTCCTGGCTGTCCCGAAGCCCGCTGGGTAGACCATGCTGGCCTCCAAAAGAGATCTGCCTACTTCAGCCTGCAAAGTGCTGGAATTAAAGCCATGTGCCACCATGCCTGGCTTAACCATGGCAACTTTTAAAGAAAGCATTTAATTGGGGGCTGGCTTACAGTTTCAGAGGGTGTGTCCCTCATCATGGTGGTGGGCAGGCAGGCAGGCAATGGAGCAGTAGCTACAAGTCCACATCTCATGTGAAAGCTGCAGGCAGAGAGGGGGTGCAAAGACAGGACCTAGCTTAGGCTTTCGAAACCTCAAAGCTTACCCTCAGTGACACACCTACTTCAGAAAGGCCACACCTAATTCTTCCTGACTAGTCCACCAGCTGGGAACTAAACATTCAAATATATGAGCCTTTGAGTGAATCTCCTTCAGATCACCACATTCCACTCCCCAGCCCTCATAGACTCTTGGCCATATCATAATGAAAAATGTATTTAGTCCAACTTCAAAAGTCCCCATAATCCTTTACAGCCTCCACACTGTTTAAAAGTTCAAGATCTCTTCTGAGTCCCAAGGCAATCCCTTAAGTGTAAGCCCCTGTAAAATAAAAAAGCAGATTACATACTTTCAACATACAGTGGCACACAGTATACATTACCATTCCAAAAGGGACGATAGGGCAGAATAAGGAAATGTACCAAAGCAAAACTAAAAACCAGCGGGGCAAACTCCAAATCCAGCTTGTCTATGGCCCAATGTCAAAAAGCTTTTTAGGTGTGTCTTTATCTCTCCCATTCCTTTCAGCTTTGCTGAGTACAACACACCTCTCCCACTTGGACTGATCCTCCTGCATCCAATTCTTCAACAGGCCATATAAATAAGATGTGAACTCTTGGCTACTTCTCTAGCACCATGCCTGCCTCCTTGCCACCATATTCTGGGCTATGATGGCCATGGACTCACCCTCTGAAACTGAAGCAAGCCCCTAGTTAAATGCTTTCTTTTAAAATTGCCTTGTCATGGTGCTTTGTCACAGCTATAATAACCCTACCTAAGACAGAAGTAGCAGCTCACCCCAAGGGCTGCATTTCCCTGATTCCATGAAGCTCTAGGTTTTTCTTTAAATTTCTCATTTACTTGAACACAGGACTTGGCTCTAACACATTTCCTGGTATTATTTTCTCTTCGAACTTTTCCTTTTGTTTATCCTTTTTGTCCTACTTAATCTTTTCATTGTAGATCTTCATAAGAGTGATCACCAATAACCACATGACATAGTCAATACTAGGCTGTTTGAAATGTCCTCTTCCAATGACATTAGTTCAAAACTTTAGGCAGATTTTTTTTTTTTTTTTTTTTTTTTGGCAAGGGCAAAAAAAAAAGCAGACATAGTCTTTGTCAAAATGTCACAAGAATGGCCTCTGATATTCTTCTCTCAAACCTCCACCTTGCTCTCAGCTCTACTGTCTTTCACTTTCCTACCTAGGATAGCCCAATAAGCCCTGCTTACAATGTTCAACCACTTTTCTAGTCCACTGTCCCAAAGTCTTCTGTATTCCTCCAGTATGAGCTTACACAGCAATACCCCACTCCTGGCACCAACTTCTGTCTTAATTACTGTTAATTATCACTGTAACAAAACACCGTGACCAAGGGCAACTTTTAAAAGTTAGCATTTAATTGGGGACTTGCTTACCATTTTAGAGGTTGAGTCCAGGACCACGATGGTGGGGAGCAAGACTGAGCCTGGCTTGGGCTTTTGAAATCCCAAAGCCTACTCCCAGTGACACACCTCCTCTACCAAGGCCACATCACCTAGTGCTTCCCAAATAGTCTACCAACTAGGAACCAAGCACTCATATATGAGCCAGTGGGTGAAGGGGCATTTTTATCCAAACCACTACACTCTCCCCACCTCAACCTAATGGGCATAATTCTGGACTGGTATGTCACCAGCTAAATAATCCCTAATGCGTATGCCAGAGGATTGTCTCCTAAGAGATCCCTTCAATTGTTTTTTGACCATTACTGTGTGCTTGGAACTGTTCTAAGTTTTAAGTTATTCATACATGTATTTAACCATGTCTACATGATAAATTAATACGATTCCAAATTAAGAGGCAAAAGGATTAGTTATGAGGCACACAGTCACAACCATAGAGCCGAGGGAAGGAAGGTCTGCTTACAATTCTTTCCCTGCACACTGTGCCATGTCTTTTGCAAAAGCGGCCTTTGTGAGTTCCAGGCCAGATAGGGCTACACAGTAAAACTCTTATCTCAAAATGAGACAAAAATAACAACCAAAAAGTAACCTTAAAACTAAGACAATGTCTAGATGAAAACAAAGGACTGAACTGGGGGGGGGGGGGATGCATGGGGCGGTGGCAACAGGGTGGTTCAGTGGATAAAGTACTTGGCGTGGGAGCCTGATGACTAAGTTCATTACCTGGGACCTATATAAAGGGAACTGTCTCCAAAAACGTGTCCTCTGACCTCCAGAAGCACATTGTGTACATGTACATAAATAATTTTAAATGCCTTTGGGCTTCAGTGTGGGGCATGGACCTGGGAGAAAGATGGTGGTGTATCATGGAACGTTGCCTCCTTTATTCTTCATTATAGATTGTATCTCAGGGTCAGGCATGGTGGCTGTCTAGTCAGAGCTCTATCACTGCGAAGAGACACCATGATCACAGCAATGCTCATAAGGGAAAGCATTTAATTGGCTTACAGTTTCAGAGGTTTTGTCATCTAGGCAGGAAGGATTATTGTTCTGACGAGGAGTATCGAAGCCTGCCGTGCTGGAGAGGCAGCTGAGAGTCCTGCAGCTGGATCCACAGGCAGCAGAGAGAGACACTTGGAATGGCTTGGCCTTTCGAAACCCCAAAGCCCACCCCAGTGACACACTTCCTCCAAGAACACCAGACTTACTCAAACAAGGCCACACCTCCTAACCCTTCTCAACTAGTGCCACTCCTTGGTAAACAAGCATTCAAATCCATGATCCTATGTGAGTTATTCTTATTTAAAGCACCACCGTGGCTCGTGCCTATGATCTAAGCACTTGAGAGGCAGAGGCAGGAGAATCAAGAGTTCAAGGTTATCTTCAGCTACCTCCAGAGTTTTAGGTTATCCTGGGCAACATGAATCTCAAATGAAAAATCAAAGCCAAAAGAAAAGTAAAATACACACAGGCTTAAGAATGCTGGTGTGAATGCACAGTGGCTCTAAGCCATGGAAGGTGGAGGAAGGGGCAACTCTTTCTCTACAAGACTGGTCTCTGCTGTCATTTAAAAGCAGTGTAATATTTGAAGACTAAGGTTAATTTGCTCACCTTTGTATGGAACCAGCGTGTGCCCTTGTTTTGTAACAAGAAAACCCTAACAGTAATTTGCCCAAGGTTTTGGGGAGGGAGGGTGTGTTAGTTTGTTTTGGGTACTACTAAAGAATAAACCTATGAAGAGAATATCTAGTAAAAAAAATTAAATAATAAAAAAAAAGAATAGACCTAGGGTCTTGTAAAGTTAGGAAACAATTACACCACTGAGCTTGTTTTTTGTTTGTCTGTTTGTTTTAGGAGGGGCTATTTCTAACTCTAAGTCAGTTATGTCATCTAGGAAGGCCTTGATCTGCTGCCGTAACCTTCAGAGTATAGAGGATTACAGAAAGAAGCGGCCACATCCAGCCTTGACAGGATCAAAACCAAAGCCCTCTATGATTTCATGTTTTCAAGTCAATGCCAAAATATCTTCCAGCTCATGTGGGTATGATGGTCCATGTCTATAATACCCACTTGGGGTGCATAGCAAGACTCTATTGCAAAACTTTAAAAAAACAAAACAAAAACCCAAACCAAAACAAACTCAGCCACATCGAAAAACACCACCACCACCCAGAATCTACTGTTTGAATACCTCCGGCCCCTCCACAGGCTTAGGGATAAAGGGGCATGTGTAGAGGATACTGCAGGAACTAAACCCGGACCTTGCACATGCTAGAGAAGGCCCTCTCCAGCTGAGCCATGTGGGAGATAGCCAAGAGTCACGAAAATGTGTATGAAAGGGGAAAACCGAGCATTGTGGCCCATGCCAGCAGTCCTGGTACTTGAAAGGCAGAGGCAGGAGTATCATGAATTTGAGGCCAGTGTGGGCTATAGGAGTCCCTGTCTATAAAGAAAGAAATGAACAAATAAGAAAGAAACTGTAAAACATAAGTCCTATTACTTAGAAAAAACAAATCTGAAAACCAAAAAGCAAAGGGAAAAGCTTTTGTTGCTTAGAAAAGCAAAAAATGAAACTGAAAATAACCAGGCATGGTGCATGCCTGTAATCCAGACATCAGGAAGTGGAGGGAGGGGGCCCAGCAGTTCCAAGCCAACTTGGACTATGAGAACCTGTGAAACACCACCACCACCAGACATACACTCTCACACATACACACACACACACATTCACACACACACACTCACACACATACTCTCACTCACACACACAAACACACACTTACACACACACTCTCACTCACACACACACAAACACACACACACTCACACACAAACACACACTCACACACTCTCACTCACACACACTCACACACAAACACACACACAAACTCTCTCACACACTCACACACAAACACACACTCACACACACACTCTCACTCACACACACAAACACACACATACTCTCACTCACACACACACATACAAACACACACTCACACACACACTCTCACTCACACACACATACACACATATATACACACATTCTCACAGACACACACACACCATACACACATACATACACATACACACACACTCTCTCACAGACAAACACACTCACTCTCACAAACTCTCACTCACACACACTCACACACAAACACACACTCACACACACACACTCTCACTCACACATACACACATACACACATACATACACACACTCTCACAGACACACACACACCATACACACATACACACACATACACACACACACTCTCACAGACAAACACACTCACTCTCACAAACTCTCACTCACACACACTCACACACAAACACACTCACACACACACTCTCACTCTCACTCACACACACACAAACACACATACTCTCACTCACACACACACTCACATACACACTCTCACTCACACACACACAAACACACACACACTCACTCACATACACACTCACACACACATACACACATACATACACACACTCTCACAGACACACACACACCACACACACATACATACACATACACACACACACACACACTCTCTCTCTCACAGACAAACACACTCACTCACAGACACATACACACACTCACACACACTCTCAGACACAGACTCTCACACAAATACACTCACACACACACACAAACACACATACATACACACTCTCACACACACACACACCACACACATACATACACACATATACACACACTCACACACACACACTCTTACAGACACACATACTCTCACAGACACATACATACACTCACACACAAACACACACACACTCTCACAGACATACACACTCTCACCAACACACCTACACACACTCTTACACACACTCTCACAGACACACATATACACACACACTCACACACTCTCACAGACACACACAAATACACACATATACACAAACACACATACATACAGACACACATATGCATACACATACTCAAACACATATACACGCATATATAAACACACATCACACACACACTCATGCACGCAGGAGCACAGGCACACACACACCAAACAACCGAGCAAAACCCCCCAGGGCCTGGAGAGATGGTGCAGTGGTTAAGGCTGCTGCTCCGGAGGAGCAGATTCAATTCCACCTGGCAGCTCACGGACATCTGTAACTCTAGTTCCAGGGTGATCTGACTCCCTTTTCTGGCCTCTGTGGGCAACAGGCATACACATGGCACACAGACATTGGATATAATCAAATCCATACACAAAAACTAAGAGTTTTTAAAAACAACAACAACAAAAAAAAATCTGAAGATGAAACTATTTTTGACCTGTTATCTTTCCTCTCCAAACAGAAGACTGCCAAGAACACACCTGCAGCTCATTCTTTGACAGTCAGGTTAGCCAATTCCAATCCTGGGGAAATCTCAGTAATTCACAGTACCTGTGTACACACAAGCAGCTCTGGAGGGCTGCCTGTAGCATTTGCAGGTACTTTTTCATTAGTGATGGGAGTATGACCTGATAAACCCATTTGAAATAGACTATGTATATTGAAAATTCACAGTATGCATGTATATGAGGGAAGGGTTTAAGACAGGTCTGGACAAGGAGCCCCAGTTGGCTTCAAATCATTGAGATGAAAGTACATACCACTAGGTCTGGCAAAGAATTCAGTGGTTCTTAAATTTCTGTTTTTCGGTATGAGAAATTGAAACTATGGCCTGTTGTTTGCAAGTAGGCAAGAACTCTAGTACTGAACTATATTCACAGCACACAGCCTATTGCTGGACATGGTTGTAATCCCAACACTTGGGAGGCAGGAGGACCACAAACTCAAGGCTGCCTGGTCTTGGTAGAAAGACCTGTCTCAAACTGAAAAATCAAAATGGGGGTTGGTATATCACTCAATAGTAGCACGCCTGCTTTCATGCCCAAGTCCAGAGCACTCACACTTCAGTACCATACACATTCTTGTCTTTTAGAGCTGGGTATGGTGATGCGTGCCCATAATCCAACATTTGAGAGTCTGAGGCAGGCTTCACCCTGAACTCCTGGGCTAGTTATGTGGGAGACCGTGGTTTAAAACGAAACAAAAATAACGTTTTTTGTGTGCGAGGACTGTGTGCAGAAGACATTAATGATGATACGTGACAAAGTAGACAGCCAAAGCCCCTCTACGCCTTCCAGAGGTTGGCGATGGACACTTGGGGCGAGATTCTCTTTAGGTTGAGTTGGAGCAGGCTCTGCATCATAGCAGCTGCCGGAGGTTAACTGAGAGAGTCTCAACTGAGGGGTTGCCCAGATCAGATTGGCCTGTGGCCAAGTCCGGGAGGATTATCTTGATTGATAGGAGAGGGCCCAGCCCACTGTAGGCAATTATCAGCCCTAGGCAGGTGATCTTGGTTGTGTAAGAGTGAGCTGAGCAAGTCGTGGGCAGCAAACAGGAAGCTGTGTCCCTAAAGGGTCTCTGCCTCAGTTCCTGCCTCTGGTGGCTTACCCTGAATCCCCTCAGTGACAGATTGTCACTCTGAGTTTTGTTTTGAGACAGCACCTCTCTATGCATCCCTGTCTGGCCTGAAACTTGCTAGGTAGACCAGGCTGGCCTTAAAACTCACCAAGATCCACCTGTCTCCTGATGGCTGAGAGTCAAGGTTTGTGCCATCAAGCCCAGCCCCAAATTATTTTTTGGTCGTGATATTTATTACAGCCACAGAAGTTAACTGTCTGCTTCACTGGCAAAGCTGGCCTCCCTTTCTGTAATCTCGCATGAATTACCCTGCTTCTCACCAACACTGCATTTTCAATCAGGAGTAGGGCTACGGTTGTTGTCTTCGAACTAGCACAACCAGAAGCAGGAATCTTATCAGTTGGCCACAGCCACACGATCAGGACTTGATCCCCCACTCTCACTGAGCCGGTGTTTAGTTCTTCTACCCCTTTCCAGGTCTGTTCTGGGCCGTGGTGCTAAGGGGACAGAAACACTGCAATGGAGGCTTGGATTTGTTTCTTCTCAGCATTAAAATTTAGGGCTCATCTTTGTTGTGTCAAAAAGCATGACCAAAAGCAATTTGGGAGTTTGTTTCCAGACAGGGCCTGGGTAGCCTGAACCCACAGAGATTTGCCTGCCTCCGTCTTCCTAGTACTGGGATTAAAAGTGGTGGTCAACATGCCTAGCCCTACACCCTACCTTTGAGGGAAGTCAGGCGAGAGAGGCTTAAGTTTCCCAGAGACAGACTCTATGGAAGCACTGAGTGACACTCGGGGTTAAGAATCTGTGGCCTCTGGTCTGTTGGAGCTAAATAAATCAGCTGCGATTAGCCAGCATTATTAAGAGAAAACTGCGTCACTGGGACAGGGGAGTACCTCCTGAGGGCATTGGGACAGTGGAAAATCTCCTAAAGATGAGCTGCCACAAACTGTGGTCTGGGGGGACCAAGACTGTCCTGAGGTTGGCAAAAGGTGTCTAAGAGTCTCCTACAAGGTACCAGCTCTAAAGGGATCACACTATCTTTGTCTTCAGAGTTTTGATAGGGCTGGAATCACAAAAGTGCTACCATGACCTTTTTTTGAAACAAGAATAATCTTTAACTTCTGATACTGTTTCCAACTTATACCAGTACTGAGACACAGGTTAAGTATGCATCGCTAAGCTAAACTCAAAACATTGTGTGGTGACTCCCCCATGTGTGTATCTTACTCTGTGGCTCCCTACTTTACTACTGTGTGTGCGTATGTAGTGGGTGGTATACCACAGCCAAGTGCACAGCCAGAAAACTTTCCGGTTCTCTCCTACACCTGCTGATTCATCACAGCATCCAAGACCTGCGGCTTAAGTGCTTGCTGGGCTGGGCTGGGCTGGCTGGCTGGCTGGCTGGCTGGCTGGCTGGCTGGCTGGTGAGTGAGCCTTGCAATGTTTTTGTCTTTCCCTTCCCTGCTCCCAGATTACAGGCTCAGTGGCTAGGGATGCAAGTTTAGGTCCTCATGCTTGCAAAGCCATCTCCCCCAACCCCTCCAATGTTTTAGTGGAGGGTGGTGCCTGAGAGGTCCCAGGACAACTTGCATCTACTTGTCTACCTTGTCATTTCCAGGACTTCAAGCTGGTGCCACCTGCCTTTACCCACCGAGTTGTGTTATCTACTGAGTGCTAAAATGTTTTTAAGCCTTAGCTTTGGGTATCAGAACCAAAGCCCCCAGAGAAAGAGCTCTTAAATTTCTCCCCTGGAAGTCTCACACACACAGACTATTACATTTTTTGATTATTTCTACGATGGGTTGCAGGGATCAAGCTCAGGCTTCCTTACCCTCTGAGGCGGCTTCCCCATTCCTATAACAAAAGTATTTTCTTTCACTGAAAAATGAAAGGGAAAGATACCTTTGGGAGTTCAGTTCCCAGCCCACAGAGACCTGTAACTAGAGCTCCAGAGATCTGATCCCTCCAGCCTCCATGAGCATTGCACTCACACGCACATACTGGAAGCCAAGCATTAACAGTTCATACAAAAGGAAATTCTAAGTGAGGTGAGAGTTTGCCTGTGATCCCAATTCCTCAGTCAAACAGATTAAAAGTTCCAGCCCTGCTTGGATCATGAGACAAGATGAAGGACAGCCTGAGAAACTCCAAAATAATTACTTCAAAATAAAAATGAGGAATTGTGTATTCTAGAGCTAGAGATACAGTCTACTGGCACAGTGCTTGCTTGCCTAGCATGCCCAGAGCCCTGTTTGATCCCCAGTACCTCTGATGCCCCGGGGTGGTGGTGTACACCAGTAACCCCCACACTGGAGCGAAAGCAGAAGTTCTAGGTTATTTCAACTCCAGAGCTGAGTGAGCTCAAGATACTGTCATAATTAATTTTCATATTTATAACAACCAGCTTCACTTTTGTTCACATTTCTATTTCCAAGATGGGAAATTCTTTCTCTCAGAGGTAGGTTAAGTTATTAAATTTTGTAGCAAGGTTGTTATTTTAGCATAGTCAAAGACACGAAGACAACAAATGTTCCAAGTCCAATGACACAGTCACCTGCTTACACACTCATTCAGACAGCAGGCACACACAAAAAGCCAAGACTACCTTAAAAGGGGGGAGGCCAAATTATTATTATTGATTTAAAATTTGATTACAACCAATTTTGTTGGTATTTAAAATTAGAGGTGTTTTAAATCTCCATAATGGCAATATACCAATATCCAGAAATGAAGTTTGGTAAAAACGGGAAGCTTTCTAGGAATTGCAGATTAAAAGTCAAGTTGTCAATTTAGAGCAACACAGACTCCATGATTACAGTGATTGTGCCGAATTTCACCTTCAGTAGTACATAAGGAAATTGTTCACAGTTACATCTTCACTTTTGAGATTTGACAGCTGTTCTTAAAAAAATTTCGGTACCTGTGCAAATAAACAGTCTTCCATGTGCCTTAGCACCCACTTAGACTATCTCCACTGTATATATACAAAACACCACCACAGCTGCAGGGCAAAATACATACTTTCATAACAAAACTATAATGTCCTCTCAAGTATGAACAATGTACACATAATACATGGTATACAGTATTTACAAAATATAAAATATAATACAAGCTGCTTGTGTGACTTAAGCTCATTGTGTCGGATGCTGCAACAGGGCAAGTTTTCACTGCTGTATCCGTTTCCTTTCGAGTCCAAAGGTCTGGGGAAATCGATGTTTACCACACACTGCAGACGCAAGCCTAGGTCTGCACCTTGAGGAGCGTTTTCAAGTGCACTGCCATCAGCTCCCGGCTCTGGCTGGGGTTCTCGGCGGTACTTCCCATCCAGTGACTCGGAGGCTTTGGGAGGACACTAGGGGAAGGTGGGTCACTGAACTTTGCTCCGGCGTAATTTTCCTTTTGGCTCACTTCTGTTAGAAATGCTGATTTCTTCAAATGGTTACTTTTAATGTTCTCAGTATTTTTAAAAGACTTTTTTTCCTGCTTCTGCATTCGATCGGAGGAAGCAGAATCCTGCCAAAAGTCACTTTCATTCCTTTTTGCAGAGGTGATCTTGGTTAGTGGCAAGTTGTATTTGCTTTTCTGTCTGTTTATCTTTGGTTGTTCACACAAGTGTATACCATGCACAAGCTGGCTGTGGGGAAGGGCAATTTTCTCCGATTTTCCCATCTTTGATTTTAAAACCTACAAAGGAACACAAAAGTGAGCAATTTTCAAGATAAAAGTTATCTTTACATATATTTTACAAACTTGCTTTTAAAGTCCTCTAGAATTTAATCCGGTTTTAAATAAATACGTTATGTGTGGGATGTGCTTACTACTGGATGTTCAAATGTGCACGCCTCTTATGTTGCTATTGAATTGATGCTGTTAATTATAGCATATATCAAACTTACATTCAGAAAAATATCACTTAAAAAAAACTCAATGTCCATCTTTTCTAACTGTAAACAACAGTAAGGAACAAGTGTCCTCTATAGGTTAGAAAAAAAGTTCCCGTCTGCCTTTCAGATTCAGCAACTTCATGGACGACCTTCTAAGCTCAGCCAAAAGGTCTGTAAGGCAGAAGCAGAAAGGTAAATTCCAGGCCAGCCGGGGCTACAGCCCGAATCCTAACAGGCCACAAACTTTTGCACTGTAGTAACTTTCCCAGCATAATCTACAGAAATGTGCACCAAATGAAAACACCCTTAGATCACTGCCCCTCTGATGCTTGCATGATATAGTAAGGACACAAAAACTGAGACCCAAGTACAAGGTCATACTGTCTTTCCCGTTCAAAACTGCCTCTGAAAAATAGAATCTTCTCCAATGTACAGTGAGTTCTAAGCTAATGCAAGTGCCTGTCTGAAAAACTAAAAACCAAACCAAACCAAACAAAAAACCACTTCAGGATCTAAATTCTTATTCCTCTTCATGGGCACATCTTGATCAAGTACAATTTCAGTACAATGGCTGCTTTTCGTGTCACTACCAACAAAGAATTCTTCAAGCTGTATGAAAAAGGTGGTTTCGGCTTTTGTTTTTCATGCTAAGACAACTCTCAAATCCTTTAGCCTCGACAAAACTGTATCCCAGTTATCCAGATCCGTTAACCGAGGAGTCCATTTTATAACTTCTAAAAACTCATTCAGGGCGCTGCTTAGAAGCCCCCTCCAGCGAGGCAAGCTCGTGCCGGCCTGCACAGGGCCCGGGACACCTTCGCGTCGGGCATCAGACGGAGACTCCTGCCAACTTCCCAACAGCAGTCCGACTCAGCGGATCTGGCTGTGCGTGGGTCCCGCCCGCCCGGTGCCCCACTGGGCACCGCGCCTGCGCCTGCGCCTCCGCCCCCACCCAGCACCGCCTTCATGAGCGCCCCAGAGCGCTGCACGTAGCGGGCTGACGTCAGCCCTCCGCAGGTCCCTGAGCCCCGAACGCCGAAACCCCCTGGAGCGCCGCCAAGCTTCTAAATGCAGGCTGTTGCTGGGCCGTAGCCGCCGCTCCCATTGGCTGGCTCCGGAGCCAATGGGCGGCGCCAGCGCAGCCGCCCAGCCCCCCTCCCGCTTCCGCCCCACCACTCGAGCGAGCGTCACGGAAACTTCCCTCCCGAGTAAACAGCCGCCCCGCCCCCACCGGCCCTACCTCCTTCGCGAGTGGGGGCTGTCTGTGGAGCAGGGCAGTGGCCGCCAGACCTCGCTCCTCCTGCGCGACGATTGGCCCCGGCGCCGGGCTGCGACCACCCTCCAGGCTCGGCCGGTGCTGCTGGAACTGGTGGAAGCGGCTGGGCAGCTGCCCGGCCGGGCTGGCCCGCACCTTTTTCTTCCGCCGCTTCTTGGGCGCCGCCCGCGGGGCAGCCGCCGGGGCCAAGGTGCAGCCGGACGGCGCGGTGGTGCGAGGCGCGGGCGCCAGGCACGGCCCGTCCCCCCCGAGGAAGTGCGGCAGGAAGAGGGTGGGTGGCAGCGCGCGCGGGTCCGGAAGGCGCGGCAAGGGCGGCGGGGCCGGGTTCACCATCGGGAGGGCCCCGAGGAACCCGAGCGGCGCTAAGCGGCCGCTCAGAGCGAGATCTCGCTGTGGGACGGAGACGACGGTCATGGCGCGGGGACTCGGCAGAAAGGCGGGGAGCAGGAGTCACGGGGCGGCGGCGGAGGCTGCTGCTGGAAGGTTCGGAGCAAGGACCATGACTCGGGCGAGGCGGCGCAGCAACAAATAGCGCTGGCCACCGCGGCCAGTGTTGTTACCCGAGGCCCCGCCCCGTGCCCGCCCACCTCCCTGCGGCGGCCCAATCCGCGTGCGCCTGCCAGGCCACTCCCTCGGTCCCGCCTCCGCGCCCCGAGGCAAGACACAAACAAGCAGCCTGCTGCAGCCCTTCACAAAGAGCGCACGTTGCGCAGGCGCGCCCAACGGGCTCTTACCGAGAGTGTCCCGTGAACAATGAAGTTCGACTTCTGCCTCACCTCCCTGGCAGCGATCCTTTGGGGTAGCCTGGGGGTGGGGCAGGGGAGGAGGAGGAGAGAGGCGGTGGAGGAACTAGGAAGCTTCTGACCTCCAGAAAGGACTGCTTTGTAGGTTTTCGATTTCAGCCCTACATAAAAATTTTAAGAGATTTCGGAGAACACTAAGGATTTATTTCACTAAGGATTTACAGCACTGGTGAAGATCTGCCTCCATTTAACCTACAGTGAAATTTGGCTATGTGGTTTCTCATTCGGTTTTCCGACGCTGCCAATTAACCCTGGTGGTGAAAATAAAAAAGGGTTTACTGAAGGATTCTTCAGCTCATCAGAAGTACTCTATAATGCCGAAAATGGGCCTTTAATTTTTTACTGCCTTTATAGCTAAAGATCTCTGGGAGTCTCTTGAGATCTCACATTGCCCCTGAAACTTGATGCTGCTGCCAACCAATTGGCCTTTGTCCCACCCAGAGAAAACAGCTCTGCTACAGTTGCTAGCTAACTGGGTTAACAGAATTCTCTACTCACAGTTTAATACAGAAAAGAACTGTAGACACCAGTTACCAAATAGGACCTCAGAACCAATTTCTGTAATTCATCTTGTTTGAAACATACTTCTTTAATGATTGGGGCTTTATTTATTTAGTTTCCTCTTTTTTCTTTCTTCGAGATGGCGTTACTCTTTGTGTAGCCCAGGCTGTACTCTGTACTCGATCTGTAGACCAGGCTGGCCTCGAACACAGAGATACACCAGTCTCTGCCTCCCTAGTGCTGGGATTAAAGGCCCATGTCACCATTGTCCAATAATTTTTTTTTAATCATTTTACAGTAAGGCATACAAGAGACTAAAGAATTAGACACAAATCATTAAAAAATTAACAGAAGAATCTGAACTCTGGTCTAGGTATGGCAAGGTCAAGACCTGTAACACTAGCTCCTGGAGAGGCAGAAGTAGAGGATGGGAAATTTCTAGTGTAGGGAATTTAATGAGACTCTGCCTCATAATAAAAAGAGCAGGGCATCTAGATGGATCAGTGAGTAATTAAAATGCTTGCTATATAAGCCTAGCAGCCTGAGTCCCATCCCTGTAAGCCACCTAAAAATGAAAGACAGCCAAAACCACAAAGTGGCCCTCTGACTTCCAAACACATTCTGCCGCAAACCTGCTTCCACTACACACACACACACACACACACACACACATAGACACACACACACTGTGAGGAGAACAGAAGATGGGAATGAGCTAGGAGGTTAGAGGCAGGGAATAGTTCCATTGTCTTTGGCCAGCAGTAGGGAATGTCTTTGTTCTCAGGCTAGAGATCCCAGAAGGGAGCCCTGACATCTTACTTCTTTCTACACAGCCACTCCCAGTACATTGATTCTTTGATAGTGAACAGATGATGGTGAAAGTCAGGAATATCCATTCCTGATTTCAGTTCAGACCTTTTTTTTTTTTTTTTTTTTTTGAGACAGGGTTTCTCTGTATAGCCCTGGCTGTCCTGGAACTCACTTTGTAGACCAGGCTGGCCTCAAACTCAAAAATCCGCCTGCCTCTGCCTCCCAAGTGCTGGGATTAAAGGCATGCGCTACCAAGCCGGGCGATTTCAGCCCTTCTTGTAAATGATGTCAGGGTGAGCACTTCTGAAGTGGTAGTCGTTGCATGCAGTTCCCTTGATCGGGACTCTGTTGAGGCTCATCAAGAGACAGCTATCTCCTAGTCAAAGTTTGGAACCCACCACTTGCCAGAGTAGAAAAATGACCTTTTGGTAACTTCCTTTTCATCTCTTTTACTTTCAGATTCTGGACTCCGGAATGCTTTCCCGGGCACTCTGGGATTGTTCACTTTCCTCTGAAGCTGTCTAACCCCTTTCTCCTTGTGGCCCCTTACAAAAAGACGTTTTTCTCTCCCTCTTCTCCATCTTTTCTCTCCAGACAGCTGCTGAGATTTACACCATGCCTGCCTTACAGTCTTGGGAAAAAAACAAAACTAATAAACTCCTTGAGCTTCTGTTCTAAACTACCTTATTAGTGAGACTAAGAACCCTGAGTGAGAGCTTCAATTTCCCTGGTAGTGTGTGACACCCAAAGGTGACTCCTCAAAATGTCTAGTAACAATAAGTAAAAAACAAATGTTTTTAATCTTACACAGGGTCTTGCTATATAGTCTTCCCTGGCCTGGAATTCACAATGTAAACCAGAAACCAGACTAGCCTTGAACTCATGGAGATCTTCCTGCCTTTGCCTTCCTGTTGGTGGGCTTAAAAGTGTGAGCCATCATGCTGGAAAGGCTGGCCTCAGTGCTGAGATAGGCACTTCCTCCCTTAGAAGCACAGATGGCTTGGTGGCACATGACTTTAATCCCAGTACTCAGGAGACAGCGGCAAGTGCATCTCTGAGAACTCGAGGCCAGTCTGAACAGCAGTGAATGGAACATCTAGATCTACATAGTGTCTTGAAAAGATCCAAAACAACAACAAAAATAAACACCACAAAGCACAGCTCTGATGGTTATCAACTGTGTTGTCTGTCATACTTCGTTATTGGGTTTGTTTTCATCTTATTTCTTCGAGGGCCTAACTAGCTTGGAGCTTACTATATAGCCACGTATGACCTTGAACTCTTGATCCTACTGTCTCCACTTCCCAAATGCTGGCATTAGGGGTCCGAGCCATCATCCCTAGATGACAGTTGATTGACAATTTTAGGAAGCCACAGCCTTACTCTCTCTTAGTCTTATAGGGCTGTTCCCAATAACTCTTAAGCTAGGTAGTAGCAAATGGTGCCTAAAATATTTAATTACTGATAGCAAGGTTGATCATGCTGACTATACAGAGTAATACCTAACTATACAGAGTGATAACTTTATATATATTTCATCATGATTAATTGCTGGGCTTTATCTCTGTAGACTTGACTGATTTTTATGTTTGTAACAGTTCATGGTAGGTGATCATGTCCGTTGGATGAATGGGAATCCAAAACTGGAAAAGAGCTTACAAAGCCTTTAATTCCCATCTTTGATAGTCAGCTGTGGGGACTTCGTGTAGTCCTTTGGAGGCAAAGCCAGGAGATGCCCTGAAAGTTTGAGACTAAGCCGATCTGCACATAAGGTTCCAAGTCAGACAGTGCTAAAGAATGACACCATTTCCAAAAAGCGGAAATAAAACTCAGCAAGCAAGTCTTCCGCCCTGTGAATTGAATTTGATTCAGCAACCCGTGAGGAGAGTACGTAGCCACAGCTGATGAAGAAGAGCAAGAAGAAACGCTAGGCTAGATCCCTCACAGGGGCGCCTCCAGTCTTGCAGTTTAGTTCCTTCCAGATGAAGTCAAGTTGACAACCAAGAGTAGCCAAGGAGGGAGAAGCCTCTGCTTTCTGCCTGCTTGCTCTCACCTTGCTAGCAAGTCCATTCCTTCGCTGGCACTGGAGCCGACTTCTTAAGATTCCAGCATACACTGAGGGCCAACGGAGACATCCAGCCTTGTGGACTGAACAACTACTGGACACCTGAACTTTCTGTCAAGAGGTTTTAGTCAGTCTGAGCGAGCAGCAAGTTTACAGCCAGCTTGTACTCTAGGAGAACCTGTTTCAAACGTATGAAACCATGACTGAGGATTTGAGTCAGCGGCATTCAACCTATGGGTAGCAACCCCTTTGGTGTGTGTGTGTGTGTGTGTGTGTATGCACGCATGTGCACACGTGTCAAATGGCCCTTTCACAGGGGTCACCAAAGATCACTGGAAAACATATTTACATTCAGTTCATAACTATCAAAATTACAGTTATGAAGTAGCAACAAAAATAACTTTATGGCTGGGGTAACCACAACATGAGGAATTGTATTAAGGGACTGAAGCATTAGGGAGGTTGAGAACCACTGATTTAAGTAGTAAAGTAGTTGCCTGGACTCAATCTCTCCTGCCACAGAAAGAAATTAAAATGAAGCAACTTTATTTTCCTGGTATTAGAATATTCAGTTCAATCGTTTCTCCCCATTACCTAAACCTTGGAGAAAAGTAACTCAGAAAACAAAACCAGGGCCAGCGAGATGGCTTGGTGGTCGAAGGTACCTGCTGCCTGCTGCTGCAACCCTAACAACTTGAGTTCAATCCCTGGCATAGCATGTAAAGGTAGGAGACAAGCCATGCCACCAAGTTGCTCTCTGACCTACACAGTTGCAGCATGACATGAAGACCCCTCCCCCACCAATTGCAATAAGTAAAACATAAACTAGTAAATTAATAAATTTTCTGTTGTATCATTTAAAAAAAAACCCACAAGAGCTGGGTATTGTGGCACATGCCTAGCCACTTGGGAGATAAAAGCAAGCAGGAGAATCACGAGTTCTAGGTCATCCTTGGCTTCGTAATGAGTTCAATACCAGCCTGGGTATATGAGACCCTGTCTTAAACAACAACGTAAGTCCAACTGAACCCAAAGAGAGACCAACAAAGTGTCTTATAGAGCTAAAGACCAAATGAAGCCTCCTTCAAGGGACCCCGAAGGAACTGCTCATGTCGGCATTCTGCCAAGTCAAGTTTCAGTATTGGTGATGACTCAGTGCTACAAATGCAGTATCTAAAATGATGTAATTATCACTGAGATTCAGGAGAGAACAGCTAGAGCTTAGCTTAACTAGTAAGTTAGTGTGTTACAGTTATTCTTAATATGTGCAGGTGTACAACGTGATTGATTTAAATATTGATGCTAATATTTTCTTGTTTGATATGAGATCTCACTACTATCAGATCTCTATACCGACCTATGGTTTTTGAAACAGTCTAGCTCAGGCTGACCCTGGAATGTTTAATCCTCCAGTGTCAGCCCTCCAAGTGCTGGCATTCTGGCACACCACCATACCTGACTATATTTCCTTTACTTCTCCTGTTCTTTAACTATAAAGTTCTCTGAGTCACAATGTCCTGGTTCTCTAAGCCTAGTCAAATTATTCATTCTTTTGTGGCTCCCACTAGGTTAACAATTCATACTTTTTATACAAAGTCTATAATCAGAGTCCATCTGTCTGTGTCTGTGTCTGTGTCTCTGTCTCTCTCTCTCTCTCTTCTCATTTTTTAAAAGACAGGTCTCTTTATGAAGCCCCAGCTGGCCTAGAATTCACTATATAGTCCAAGCTGGCCTCAAACTCATGATCCTCCTGCCTCAGCCTCCCAACTGCTGTCATTATAGGTATACTCTACCATGCCCAGCTGGGTCACTGAAGGCTGAATAGTAACAAAAGGAATTGTAAGGCATGGAAACAGCAGCAGGAGCTCCTTTGTGTTAACTCTTGTCATGGTGACAAAACATGCTCAGAGAAAACACTCCTGTACAGAAGAAAGGTTCATTTGGCTCATGGTTTCAGTCCCTGGTCACCTATGGTGGCACAAAGCATCAGAGCAAGAATACATGTCAGCAGAAGCCGGAGGGGGGGGGGACATTACCACCTTAAGAGCTTGCCCCCATAATCTGCCTTCTTTCGACTAGGGCCCTACCCCTAGAGATTCCACTTCCCAATAGCACCATAGGCTGAGGACCAATCCTTCAACACACAGGTCTCTGGGGGGACATTCAAGATCCTAGCTGTAATGAGCTCTAATGAATTATCTCAGCGTATCAAGAGTGTAGTGGGTGAGGAACATGAATCTCTAGGCTGAAGGCACACAAATTGTGAGCACACTAGTTGGAAATATTCCTATACCAAGAAACATAATGTTCAGAAAAGAGATGAACATTAAAACCCTTTCAGAGAGAAACAGGTCTCACATGAAGCATTAAAACCTGGGTAGTATCATCACAGAACTTGGAAGTTAGAAGACAATACAAAAATGACTTCGGCATTCCAAAGGGAAGTGGGTACCAACATAGAAGAGTGCTTCTCCCAAACTACCAAGCGTAAGGGCAGAATCAAACTTTTTCTAGAACGTAAAGCCTAAGAACGTTGCTCTCAGTCAGTTGTCTTAGGAAGCTATTCTTTGCAGAGGCCAACCCTGAAAGAGAAAGGATGATGCTTCTCTCAGGAAATGAGTGAAAAGAATTATGGGTAAGACATTGAGAGGTGATCTTAGTGTAAAGGCTGCGCAGAAGGCCTGGAGAGGCCAGACCGAGGCAGAACTGACTGTTGCTAGGGTAGGTGTAGAGGAATTTCCTCCTAATTGATTAAATAATAAAGACGACAAGAAGCCAATCGCTGGGCCTTCCAGATCCAAGAGAGGAAATGGGAAGGCAGGAGGAGGAGACTTCCTTTTCAGCTGCAGGAACAAGGCAACCAAGATGTAAGGTGAGGGTGGGAGGCTATTAGTTCAGGTAGCAGAATCCACCAGGATCTGCCACCTGAAGATTTCTAACATAGAATACTTGGTGAATTTAGGATGCTAGATTCCACACCCAACGATTGTGTTGATTCTAAGCTAAGATTGTCCACTGTTTTCCACGTCAAGTCAATTCAGCTGAGCTCCAGGGAAAGGCAACCACGGCAGAGCAGGCAGAGTTTCACCCCGAGTAAGTGTATGAACACAAGCTGTTTCGTTGACTATTGTCTAAGAGAGCTGTTTTCTAAAGAAGCTATAACACTGAAAATCTGTCACACTGAAATCTTCAGGGAAGACTATTTCTCCCCCAGTCCCACCCATTCTGGCTCCATCCTCCCTACCTGGTATACAGCAGTGCCTGGACACCCCGAGGGACGAAATAGAAAATGGAACCACAATATAATACATTCTTTAGGATGCTTTGTTGCTTTAGTTAATCCCCACTGGTGGAAAAATGTGGTATTTTAAATGCTTTATTTAAAAATATACTCAAAGAAACTGGAGCGGTGGCTCAGTGGTTAAGAACAGTTGTAGTTCTTCAAAACAAAACAAAACAAAACAACAACAACAACAACAAAGACTGAGGGATGAAGAGGCAGCTCAGAAGTTCTGAAGAGCCTTGACGGCTCTTGAGAAGACCTGGGTCCATTCCCTGAGTCCACATGGCAGCTCACAACCGTCCTCACCCAGGGTTCCAGGGGATCTGACACTCTCTTTTGGTCTCTGCTGGCACCAGACACGCACAGGGTGCACAGACATACATTTAGGCAAACCCCTCATATTCATAGGAGAAAATAAAGAAAACTCAAGTTCAGCTCCTAGCACCCACATCAAGCAGCCCACAAGTGGTTGTGACTCAAGTTCTAGGGGTACTTGGCATTGTCGGCCTCCTTAGACACCCACCTCAGGAGTATGCAGGCACACACACATATACATAATTAAAATGATAAAAGTAAATTTAAAAACAAATTTTAAAATATATTTCAAGATCTTGACCAAGTAGCCAACATGTATAATCTCAATATTTGGTAAGAAGACCAGGAATTCAAGGCCATCCTTAGTCTCCTAGTGAGATCAAGTCCTGCCTGGATTATATGAGACTCTGTGTCAATTTTAAAAACAATCTTAACTCTTGAGAAGTTGAGATAAGGAAGATTGCTCATGAGTTCAAAGCTAGTCTGGGTAACAGGGTGAGTTCTATTCTAGCCAAACATACATAGTGAGCCTTTTTCTAAGAAAAAGAAAGGATAAAAGGAAAGAAAGAAAATAAAAGCAAACAAGTAAATGTCTTTAAAAGGGTTTGGGTGGGGGTGGGGTAAGTTTGGAGAGATGGCTTAATGGTTTAGAGCATCTGCTGTTCTTGCAGAGGACCTGGGTTCAGGTCCAGTTCTCAGCATCCACATGGAGGCTCACAACTATCTGACATTCCAGTTCCAGGGGGTCCGATGCCCTCTTCTGAACTCTGTGGGCACCAGGCATATATACACAGGGCACACGGTGGTCATAGGATGGTAAAGTAAACAAATAGTCTCCAAAACAAATAAAAAAAGCTTCCCATGTATTTTCTGTTTCAATATTTTGGGGGAACCAGCCTTACATGATAAAAGTTAATTAAGGGGGTAATGGAGAGAAAGTACATGCAGGTATTTCCTACACGTTCAGTAAGAACCATGGAATGAATGAATCAGTCCGTCCTTCCTTCCTTCCTTCCTTCCTTCCTTCCTTCCTTCCTTCCTTCCTTCCTTCCTTCCTTCATCCCTTCCTTCTTCATTCCTTTTGTTTTGAGAAAAGATCTCACTGTGTAGCTCTGGGTAGACTAGCTTGGAATTTGCTCTGTAGATGGAGCCAGCTGCCCTTGAATTCTCAGAGAGCTGCCTTCCTCCGTGTTCTGAGTACTGGGATTAAAGACACGCACTACCATTTTATAAATGTTCACTCACTAAAACTTCATGTGTACTGAACACTATAGCACACTTGAGATCTGCTGGGTTAAACATGGCATTCATGGTACCAGGACACTTTTTTTTTTTAAAGATCTTATTTTTATATTTTACTCCTGATATAGGTTCTAGAATCAAGCTCAAATTCTCTAGAAGAGCGGCAAATGCTCTTAACCACTGAGCCAGCCTATCTCTTTGGCCTTGGGCACAAGACACTTAAGTAGTCATGTTGAGCAGTAATGCAACCCCTATCCCATCATTATCAAATGCAGTAGCTACAGTCCTTTCCTTAGCATTCCTGAGAAAGCCTAGAAGCTTCTGAGGACAAAAGCTGTACTGTCTATTTACTGAGTCACTCCCCTGAGGCCGAAGACTGGGTTCTTCCAGGACACCGGAGAGCAGGTTGACCTTCCTTGCCTGTTTTCTTTGTCCCATGCAAACATTGGCACTGAGGTGGATTTGTTGAGTTTAACTTGTCCGTGGGGGTGGGGTGAGGGAAGGGCTGATAGCCAGGACCTCACACAAGTCCGGTACCACGGAGCTGCACTTATATTTACACATCTTTAATATGTCCTCCGTGCTTACTGATAATATGTGATGTGATTTTGTTACTGGAATCTCTCTCCCATCCCCTCCCCCGGTCCCTGGTAATCTCTGGAAAGAACTCAGACACAGAATGTGGTGGGGAAGACAGGCTAAGGTCACCCACTGAGAAGCGCACACAGTACACTTTCAAAGATACCAGGGGACAATGTCCAAAGAGACCACACTGCCCCAACCAGCACATCAGACCGAGTCTGTACTAGTTTCTCTTCTCATGAGAACAAACCCCTTCCTTTCAGGTCAGAGTCTAAGTGATCGATAGGTCTGTTTGGCTTTTACAGAAAGGAGCCCAGAGAGGCCCCTCATAGACTCGTGTTGGGTTTTACCAGAAGGCCTCTGGCTACACAACAATCTTATAAGGTTCAGAGCTTCATGGACATCAGATGGCTCTCTATTAATAATTTTCCAGGTAGCTCGGGAGATTGGGTCAGTTTGGAGGCCACTTTTCCATCCATAGTCAGAAGATGACCCAGATTTTCTGACCATTCCCTAGTAACCTTTTCTTTCATAGACTGCTGACCATTGAGAGGCCCTGCCCCAGCATCCTCCAAGCCTGCTCACATCTGACTAGCTTCCTAGTGACTTTTGCCACCCCATCCCTTTGTTAGGGTACCAAATCTTCCCCCATCACCCAAGACCATCCCTCTCTCATGCTGTAGGGAGTTTACCTCTTGTCCAGGGTAGTAGCTCCAGATGGCTGCTGTTCTGTGCATCGCTGAGTGTGTGCACTTTAAGCACAGGCTGGAAGTTGGGTGAGAAACCAGGATTCGAGCCTCATTTTAAGAGGCTGGGGTGAAACTGGGGTGCCAAGAAGCCAGAAGAGGGCACTGATCCCCTGGAACTGCCATGACAGGCAGTTGTGTGCCACTGGAAACTGAATTCAGGTCTTTAGCAACAGCAGCTAGGGCTCTTGACCACTAGGTCTTCTCCCCAGCCCCTTGTCTTGTTTCTGTTTTGAGGGGTAGTGGTACGTTTGGTTTTGGATGTTTGAGACCTGGCTCATACAGGCCTGGCTATCCTGCAACATGCTATGTTGGCTCAGCTGGTCTTCAATTCATGAAGATTTACCTGTCTCTCCCCTCATTCTTGGGATTAAAGGTGTGTGCCACCATGCCTAGCTCCTGTAGTTCCAGCTGACATGGAATTCAGTATGTAAACCAAACTTATTTTGATCTTCCAGCCTCTGCCTTATGTGCTGGGCTCTCGGTGAATGCTTGCCTATGCTCTGTTATTAATGTGTTCTTCTCTCAAACAGACCTGGGAGGAAAGCTACCCTAAACCAGGTTCTGAAATCACTGTTTTAGGCCTATGTACTTTTGGGCACAAATACCTCACACACATCAAGAACTGCTATGTGACCTTGCTCCTTAATTTAAAACTTTTGGTTGAACACAGCTGGGCAGAAGAGAAGTAGGTGGTGTTTGGGTTCCTGGGCTTCGGGTCTGGAGAGACCAGAAAGGAAAAGAGGAAAGGTGGAAAGAGGAGAAGATGCCATGGGGGTATTTAGGTGAGTTGTGAAGACATGGCCATGAGGGCTGGCCAACTGGAGTTAAGAGCAGCCCAGATGGAACATGGCTAGTCAGATCTCAGGGTTACTGGCAGGGAGTAGACATAAGAACTTAGAGGGGAGCTATCTGCCCAGGTTTAGTGCTTTAAAAAGCTTTGTGTAAATACATAGTCTTGTATCTTTTATCTGGGAATTGAATGATCAAAGGTGTGATAGAAACCCCCGACTGAGATTAAATAATTACTACATCAAGGGTTCAATCCCCAGCAATGCCAAAAAAAAAAAAAAAAAAAAAAGGAGCGATAAATAGAAATAATTGGGACCGGAGAATTGGCTCTTGTGGGTAACAGTTTTTGAAGCAAATGTGAAAACAGGACTTGGATCCCCAGAACACAGGTAAAGCTGCCGAGGCAGCCAGTGCTTAGAATCACAAGGTTCCTTCAGAGGCGAGAGGTGAAGGCAGGAGGCTCCCAGCAGCGCCTGGCCAGCCAGCTTGGCTTATGCTGCAGCAGACAACGTAAGAGAGATCCTGACTAAAGGCAAAAGGCAAGGAGTGATACCCAGCAATGTCCCCTGGCCTCCACACACACACACACGCACAGACACACATGCATGTGTACACACGAAATAATACAATCTTTATGCTTTAGGAATGGCTCTGCACACCTGTGTTTCCAGCATCTGAGAGGCTGAGGCAGGAGGATTTCAAGTTCAAGGCCAGCCCGAGCTACGTAGTGAGACCCAATCTCAAAACAAAACAATAAAACACAAACCCCAAAGAATTACTAAATTCTTATTTAATTTGTTCCA
Organism: Mus musculus; assembly: GCF_000001635.26. Taxonomy (NCBI): domain Eukaryota; kingdom Metazoa; phylum Chordata; class Mammalia; order Rodentia; family Muridae; genus Mus; species Mus musculus. The sequence continues at coordinate 33,259,926 of NC_000070.6, forward strand.
TATTTTTTATGACAAACATTTTGTGAGAAAATATAGTTATGGTTCCCTTTCCGTGGAAGTGATACTGAAAGAAGAGATGTTAGTAAGCTTTTTGCCAAAGACCTCTGAGTAGTGTTCCCTGCTCTCAGCCTGTCTGATCTCTCCACTCTAGGACAGTCAGGGGCCTGAGCTGCTCTTACAGAGGACCTGAGTTTGGTTCTTAGCATCTTTTTGGACAGCTCATAACTGCCTCTAACTTCAGTTCCAGGGAATCTGACACCCTTTGCTGGTCTATACAGGTATCTATCTGCCCATACCCACACTCAGATTCACACATAATTAAAAGTAAATCTTTAAAACAACAACAATAAAATCCCCCTGCCTCCCCCAAATAAAACAACACTGGCAACAGAATGATGACTCAGTCCTGAGAAGCCTGTAACCACATCATTTAAACATTTTAAACAGGGAGTAGGGGTGTGTGTGTGTGTGTGTGTGTGTGTGTTTGTGTGTGTGGGTGTGTGTGGGGGTGTACTGGCTGGCTTTGTGTGTCAACTTGACACAAACAGGAGTTATCTCAGAAAGGAGCCTCCCTTGGGGAAAGGCCTCCATGAGATCCAGCTGTAAGGCATTTTCTCAATTAGTGATCAAGGAGGAGGGCCTAACCCCCTGTGGTGCCATCCCTGGGCTGGTAGTTCTAGAACTGAGCAAGCCAGGGACAGCAAGCCAGTAAGCAGCACCCCTCCATGGCCTCTGCATCAGCTCCTGCCCTGTGTGAGTTCCTGTCCTGGATTTCTTTGGTGAACAGCAATGTGGAAGTATAAGTTGAATAAACCCTTTCCTCCCCAACATGTTTCTTGGTCATGATGTTTTGTGCAGGAATACAAACCCTGACTAAGGCAGGCACCCTTACCTGCTAATCCATCTCACTCTGGTTTTTTGAGTTTGTGTTTGTTTGGTGTCTTCCCCCCTCCCCACTTTTTTTATTTCCTCCTCCTCCTTTCTCTTCCTCTCCTCCTCCTTCTCCTTCTCCCCCCCCCCCCCCCCCACCTCCTCAGGTTGTCCAGGCTGGCCTTCGTAGCAGATAGTGATGTTGAATCCCTGACCTTCCTCCTGAGTATTGGAATTACAGGCATGTGGTACAATGGTTAGCTACGTTTCTCAATAAATGCCAACTCTTCTTAAAAAGAAAAACAGGAAGGAGGGAAAAAGAGTGAGGGGAGGAGAGAGTGAGAGAGAGACTACACCCAAACTGGAATCTTGAAATTACATATTTGAAATTTAAAGTCAAAGTGAAGCTAAAGGGGCAGTGAGTGGTGACTTTTAGTTGTCAAGAATCCTCCGAGGGCACACCGAGGAAAGAAATTCCACTGGGAAAGAACTGGGTCACTCGTCACATGTTTGTTTCCAGTAAGAGTTAAACAAACTAGAAGCCAGGCTACTGCACAGCAAGGGATGTCGGCAGCTTGCCCAAGGCCAGAAATTTCCTGAATTGCAACACTTCTTGGCCAGCACCTGCCCTTTCCCTTCCTGGCAAAGTCCAGTGGGTTGTCACTCACGTCTCCCTCCCCGCAGCCAGCTGGTGGGATGTGCTCTCCTACTGGGGTGTGGCTGCTTTTAATACCAAAGTAGGCAGACAGGGCAGGAAGGCCTTGGCCATGAGGTTGCTGGCAGGAAGAAGCAGAGCGTGCATGTGACCCATCCTGCCAGACTTACACTTTGTCATCAACGTGAATCTGAGGTGTGGCTGAGACTGAGCAGTGACTGGCATGCTGTGTTGGCAGGATTTACGTGGACCCTTGAAAGTCCGAGAGTGGAGTGAGGTGAGACTGGCTGAGTCACAGTCTCTATTCAGAAGTTACTTTGTAATCGTTCTTCACTTGGTGAGCAGCCCATGAATATTCCAGACTTACACTGTGTTGGGAAACTTAAGAACTGATGTCAGGATGAAGTGCTTTTAGAATACAGCAGTGGCAGGCCAACCCAAAGTCTCCTTGGAACGGGTCATGCCTAAGACAAGGGAAGACGCTGTCAGCCATTCTCCAGCCTCTTCTATCCTGGTGCTCTCCTAACCCACCCGTTTCACGCATTGCCCACCATTTTTTTTTTCAGACTATGGTTTCACTCTATGGTCCAGAATAACTTCAACTTGTGGCATGCTCTCAGCCCCTCAAATTATGTAGGACCAACCACACTACCTGGTTCCCATGAGGCTTCTGAACTTAGTTGTGTCTTCCTGGAGTTGTACCTCTGAGAATCCTTCCAGACTTCCTACCCTGGCTCTTCCTAGTGTCACATGAACTGGGACAGTTTTTCTAGGCTGTTTGTTTGGCTTCTCCCTCTTTCCCGTTATCACATGTCCTTGTTTACTTTGGACCTCTATAGCATCTTCTCGGGTCTTCAGAGTAACCGTACAGGACATCCCCTCTTGTAACCTTATTTGTCTGTGATTTACATGTTACTTTTTGATTTCCTGGTTTTGAAACAGGTTCTCAGTAGGTAGCCCTGTCGCCTGTAGACTTGATAGGTACCCTGAGATGACCTCAAACTCATGCCAACCCTTTTGCCTTTGCCTTGTAATGTTAGGACTTACAAGTTTGCACATGACACCCAGCTATATTTCCCCTTTTTCTATTTAATTTTATGTTGGGTATTCTTTTTTCTTTTTTAAAGATTATTTATTTATTTATTTTATGTATGTGAGTACACTGTAGCTGTCTTCAGATACACCAGAAGAGGGCATCAGATCTCATTACAGATGGTTGTGAGCCACCATGTGGTTGCTGGGAATTGAACTCAGAACCTCTGGAAGAGAGCAGTCAGTGCTCTTAACTGCTGAGCCATCCCTCTAGCCCTCGGGGATTCTTTTTTTGTTTTGTTTTGTTTTGAGCTAGGCTCTCACATATCTCAGGCTGGCTTTGAACTCCTGACCTTTCTGTCTCTATTTTCCAAGTGGTAGTATTACAGGCATGCACCACCACATCCGAGTCGTCTTTTTACTAACCCCATTCAAAATTATTCCATTTGTTTGTTTCCTTATATGTGTATCAGGAGTGGGGGTGGTGATGTGTGTACCATGGAAAGTGTGTGGAGATCACAGGCCAACTTGAAGCAGCCAGTTCTCTTTCTAGTCCCAGGGATAAAACTCAGGCTGCCCAGCAATTGCTGAGTCATGTTGTCAGTCCTTTCATGGCTGACATGGTGGTGTTCACCTTTATTCTTAGCACCTGGGAAGCAGAGGCAGGTGGCTGTCTAGGAATTCAAGGCCAGCCTGGTCTACACAGGGAGTTCCCAGTTCACCATTACACATTACATAGTGTGCTGACTAGTTTATGCAAATTTGACACAAACTAGAATTGTTTGAAAGGAGGGAAACTCGGTTGAGAAAATGCCTCCATTATATTGGGCTATAGGGTCCTTTTCTTGATTAGTGACCAATGTAGGAAGGGCTAGCCCATTGTGGGTGGTACCATCCCTGGCCTGGTGGTCCTGGGTTCTATAAGAAAGCAGGCTGAGGGCTGGAGAGATGGCTCAGCGGTTAAGAGCACTGATTGCTCTTCCAGAGGTCCTGAGTTCATATCCCAGCAACCACATGGTGGCTCACAACCATCTGTAATGAGATCTGATGCCCTCTTCTGGTGTGTCTGAAGACAGCTACAGTGTACTTACATATAATAAATAAATCTTTTTTAAAAAAAAGAAAGAAAGAAAGAAAGAAAGAAAGCAGGCTGAGCAAGCCATGCTGAGCAAGCCAGTAAGCAGCACCCCTCCATGGCCTCGGCATCAGCTCCTGCCTTCAGGCTTCAGCCCTGGTTGAGTTCCTGTCCTGTCTTCCTTCAATGATGAACAGCAATGTAGAAGTGTAAACTGAATAAGCCCTTTCCTTCCCAACCTGCTTTTGGTCATGCTGTTTTGTTGCATGACCTAACCCTAACTAAAACACACAGTAAGACCCCATCTCAAAACAACAACAGAAATTTTTAATGATTCACTATTGACTGTCTAACTTGCATCAGCACTATCGTCAGGATGAAAGCTCTCAGCCCCATGTCTGCCTGCTGCCTTCCACACTTTCTGCCATGATGTTCCTGGACTAACCTTCTAAATGTGTAAATAAACCCCCAAATAAATGCTTTCTTCTGGAAGAGTTGCCTTGGTCATGGACGTTGCACTAAGGGACAGAAATTAAGACAGAGAGATGACTCAAAGGTTAAGAGCACTGACTGCTCTGGCAGGGACCTGGCTTCAGTTCCCAGGACCCACATAGTGGCTCACAACCACCAGGGGACTGGACCCCTCTTTTGTGTGTGCCAGGGATGCACACAAGATGCACATTCATGTACACATGTAGGCAAAACAGCCATACACATTTATTTTCCAATTGTGAGACACAGGCTTACAATGTAGTCCTGACTGCTCTCAAACTTACAGCAATCCTCCTGACTTGGCCTCCAGTGGGAGTGAAATTGAAGGTATGAACTAACACACCTGACTTAAATATACTTTTGTTAGGTTTTCTTCATACTGGAGATCAAACTCAGGGCTTCGTGCATGCTAGACAAATACTCTACCACTGAGTTAGACCTGTAGCTCACCAACTGGTGTATGATAGAAGCCAAAAAAATGCACACTGGGGGAAAGAGAACATCTTCAACAAATGATGCTGGGAAAATGGAGTGTCCATATTTTGAAGAAAAATGAAGTTATATCTATATCTGTTACTCTGCACAAAAATCAACTCTAAGTGAATTGAAGACTTTAATGTGAAACCTGACTAGAAACCCTAAGACTTCTAGAAGAAAACATGGGCAGAAAAGGAATTTATAAGTCGGACTCTGTCTGTTCAGGAATTAAAGATGACAATTGACAAATGAGCCTTCATAAAACTTAAAAGCGCCTGTACAGCACAGGGAGCAGTGAAGAGAAGAGCGAGCCTCAGAGCGGGAGAGAACCTTTGCTAGCTGCATAAAGCTGACAGAAGATTAATACCTAGAATATGCAAAGAACTCAAGAAAAAAAGAGTTAAGTAAACACCCAAGGCAAGACGGGATTGTTGAAGACACTCCATATTCTGGACACAGGAGGTGCTGGACTTGAGCTAGAACTGGCCTGGACGCTTCCTTTTCAAGGAACTTTCTGAAGATGTTATGCAAGCTCCGAAGGGAGAGGAAAAGTCTGTGATCCTACCTAACTGTCAAACTATGAACCATGGTGATGACTGGTTCAGTAAGATATCACCAAAGGCAAGCAACTGCTGCTCTGGGAGGAAACACCAGTTCTTTGCGTAAATGAGTTCCCTGATTGTTGCGGTGAATTTGGGCTACACCACTTAGTGCTCACGGTGGGTGTGGGTGGTGGGTCACGTGCTCCCAGCCACCGGCCCAGGAATTCTTCCGATGAAAGACACACACACTTTAGCCCAATTTTGAAATGCTGGGATTAGCTTAAAAGCTGAGCAGTTCTACACCTCTTGCTGCTACCCCAGGCCGATTGGGGAAGTGGCCAGTGGCCACCCACTCAATTCTCACATGGCTAGTTGGCTTTCTCTCCAGCAGCTCCTAAATCTCATTCGCCCCCCTCCCCCACACCCAGTCACAGGGATTCTCTTCTCTCTTCCTCTCTCCAGTGTCCTAGCCCTCACAAACCCAAGGGACACACCCCATCTTTCTTTGCTCAGCCATTGGCCGCTGGCATCTTTATTGATTGGTTAAAAACCAATTGAGGACAAGGACCTTCAGAGTTAGACCCAATCCCCAACACCTGAAGGGTTATCAAATCCAAGTACATTCAAGCCACACTAAATGAACTCAATAAGTTATGTAGCCGGGCAGTGGTGGCGCACGCTTTTAATCCCAGCACTTGGGAGGCAGAGGCAGGCAGATTTCTGAGTTCGAGGCCAGCATTCACACTACAGAGTAAATTCCAGGACAGCCAGGGCTACAAAGAGAAACCCTGTCTCGAAAAACCAAGACTAACTAACTAAATAATTAATAAAGTTACATATGTGTAACAACAATAAAAGTGAAGAAGAGACATGAACCTGAGAAGTTAGAGGGGAGGGGAGGTAAATACTGTGAATACATACAGTCTCCATGAAATTCTCAAAAATTAAAAATTTAAACCTTAAAAGTAAAAAAAAAAAAAAGTTTTATTTTTAAATGTTTTGTTTGCCTCTTGAGAGATCAATTGATTGATTCTTTTGAAGACAGCATCTGTCTTTCTGTGTAGCTTAGTTTCTCTTCCAAAGTTGGGATTACAAGTGTGTGTAGCCATGTAGCCCTGGCTGTCCTGGAACTCACTCTGTAGACCAGGCTGGCCTTGAACTCAGCAATCTGCCTGCCTCTGCCTCCCAAGTGTTGGGATCAAAGGTGTGGGCCACCACACCAGGCTCAGAAAGTGTTTCTTATTGTCTGATGTTTCTTAACATTACAAACCACCTTTTAGTTGCATCTCCAGGTACCCAGCACAGTGCCTGGCACTTTCCCAGTCAATATTCAGAATTGGAAAGAGTATGATGTCATGTGATACCTGTCTTGTTTGGATTCTATTCGTGTGAAAGCTGGACAGTGAAATGGCTCAACCATGAAGGGATTTGCTAGAAAGCCTGTGACCAGGGTTCCATCCCTGAGACTCCAGGGGTTCAAGGGGTCCCCTGACCTTCATGTGAACGCTGTGGCACATGTGTGTGCTTACTTGCATGTACATAGATGCTCACACATGAATGTGAAAAAATGTTTTAAAAAGAGGAGCCATATGTAGATTCTCAAATCAACTCTGGCAAGCACTTCTCTGGAAACTGTGTCAAGGGAACTGACTGAAAATGTGTTTGAAGAAAATTATAGAAAATGAGGATAATTATAGAAAATGAGAACAACAGTTCACATGAATGAAAGCATCATCTAAAACTCATTACTTTATATGCTTTTTAAAGTAATTATATTAAAAATAGAGGGTGTGACTGCCATTGAGAAGCACCTGGCCCCAGAACCTTTTATTATTTTATTTATTGAGACAGGATCTCATGTATCCCAGGTTAGCTCAGGTTAGCTAAGGATCACCTTGAACTCCTGATCTTCCTTCCTCTATCTCCCCAGTGCTGGGATATCAGGTGTGTAAGGCCATGCCGACTTGCACAGGGTTTGGAGGGTGGCTATGCTCCCGACTCTGCCCTAGCACCATACCTTGTGCCATGCTTGGTACTGGGTCCTAGACTTCACGCATACTAGGTATGGTGGTGGTTAGCTATTTGTCAGATTGACATAAACCAGGGTCATCTGGGAAGAGGGCGCGTCACATCAAGAAAGTGAGGCAGTTCTCACATGTGACTGATGTGAGAAGAGCCTGTCCACTGGGGTCAATGCCATTTCTGAGCAGGAGGTTCTGAGACACTGTGGTGGTTTGAATAAGAATGACTTCCAGAGGCTCAAATATTTGAATGCTTAGTCAATAAGGAGGGGCACTAATTGAGAAGGATTAGGAGGAGTGGCCTCTTTGGAGTAGATGTGGATCATTGAGGAAGTGTGTCACTGGGGGGGGTGGGCTTTGATGTTTCAAAATCCCAAGCCAGACCTAGTATCTCTTTCTTCATGCTGCCTGTGAATCTGGGCGTAGAGCTCTCAGCTACATCTCCAGCACTATGTCTGCTTGTGTGCTGACATGCTGCCCAATGTGATGATAATAAACTAAGTCTCTAAAACTGTAGGCCAATCCCAATTAAATGCTTTCTTTCGTAAGAGTTGTTGTGGTCATGGTATCTTTCACAGCAATGCTGACTAAGACAGACATATAAGAAAAGAGGCTAAGCAAGCCATGAGTAGCAACCCAGTAAGCAGCATTCCTCCATGGCTTCTGCTCCAGTTCCTGCCTCCAGGTTCCTGTCCTGACTTCTCTTCATAATGAACTATGACTGTATGTATGTTACATACAGTTAACGGTCTCTCTCTCTGTGTATGTCTTTCTGTCTCTGTCTCTCTGTTTCTTTCTTTCATATTTCATAATGTTCTTCACTAACTTATGTTATTGCAGTTGGAATTTTTTTAAAGATTTACCTCTTATTTTAAAACTATTTATTTTTATTTTGTGTGTGAGTGTTTGCCTGCATGTATGCTTGTGCACCACATGCATGTAGTATGTAAAGAAGCCAGGAGGGCCATCAGATCCCCTGGGACTGGATCCTCTATGTAGGTGCTGGAAATTAAACTTGTGTCCTCTAAAAGAGCAGCCAGTGTTCTTAACAGCTGAGCCATCTCTCCAGCTCCTATTTTGCTTTTAACTGTGTGTGTGTTGCGTTTATTATGTGAGGGTTTTTTGTATACATGTGTGCAGGTGCCTTGAGAGGCCAAAGACATTGGATACCTGGATCTGGAGTTACAGGAGTTGGGAACCAAACTCCTGTCTCCTGGGAGAACAAACACCATCTTAAACACTAAGCCATCCATCCTCCTGGAAGACTTTTTATTTTTACCACCAAACAATTCTCTCTGTCCTTGATAATGGTTAGTATCAATCTTTAGCTTTTTCTAGTTCTATTATATTTTCAAGGAGCAAAGTCCCATGAAATATTCATCATAAAATATTCAGATGGAGGCAGGGCTGAATAGATGGCTGAGCAGTTAAGAGGACCCAGGCTTGGTTCCCAGCACCCATTTTAGATGGCTTACAACCCCCATAACTTCAGCTACAAGGGCTCTGATGCCCCTAGCCTCCTCAGGCATCCCCAATATTGCATAGGTGCTCACATGTGTGAGCACACACACACACACACACACACACACACACACTGAGTGCAGAAGAAAGAATACCCACAGATGGTCCAACAATTTTAGAGAGCACTTGTTGCTCCTGCAAAGGACCTGGGTTCAGTTGCTCTCCAGTTCCAGTCTGGACATGGCGTTTTCAGAAACCAGGCATGAGCACGGTACACATACTTACATATAGGCAAACACTCATACACATGAAAATAATAACAAAGTAAATTTTAAAGGAAACAAAAGCTAGTTGGACAGGCATCTACAGAATGTCTGCTCTTGGGAGACAGAGGAAGAAGGACCAGGAGTTTAAAGTCATCCCAATAAGAAACTGAGTTAGTTTCTTTCCTATTGCTGTGATACAATGCCATGAAACTTTTAGAAGGAAGGGATTGGGGTCTTACAGCTCCAGAGGCACAGGGCTCCATCACCATCAGGGCAGGGAACAAGGCAACAGGCAGGAGGGCATGGTGCTGGAGCAGCAGTGGAGAGTTCACGTCCTGATCCACAACACAGATGGAGGTGTCTTAGGCTTTGTTCTGTTGTTATGATAGAAGACTCTAGTAGGGCAGCATAAGGAAGAAGGGTTTACTTCAGTTCCTGGTTGAAGGTCTGGCCCGTCGTGCAGGGGAAGTCAAGGCAGCTGGAAGTTGAAGCAGCTGATCACATTTGTTGGGATCAGGGTTTAAGCCAAGGAAACTTTAAAATGAAAGCTTTATTTTCTGAGTACTCAAGAAGGCGCGCAATTTGGGAATCTCAACTGTATCCCTAAAGGGAGAGTGTACAACATTTTTAAAGCATGGGAACACAAAGCAAGGGGGAGGCTGGGGGGAGGGGGAGCTCCAATTGTATTTTAACAGTATGGGTTAAGCAAGGTAGTATCCGTATCCAAGATACCTGGCTTCGAGGTCCTTAATTCATTCTCTTAGACATTATGTCTGGCGCTCAGAGTGAGAAGGGGACAAAGGAGCAGGCCAGCTGCATGTAATTAATTAGGGCAGAACAGGCGATTGGTTATGCATTTTTACAACTTATGCACCCTGGTTTAGACAACAGCAATTTCTATAGTCTTTATTTTGTTAAAAAAAACCAAAAAACCAAAAACATTGGAGAAGTGGGCTAGGTGTTCATTCCTAGGCCTGGAAACTTGAACTTGTTTCATCCTGCCAGCAAGATGAAGAAGTTGTCCTTGGGATGGCTGGATTCAGACAACTGTCTCCTTATGAAAGACCCACAATGTGAGGGCTCCCCCACGTTCTGACTCAGGAGAGGCGACACCCCAAAATCACCCACAAGAAACGGGTCTTGCTGCAAATTGTAAGAGGATTTTTATTCAAGAGCGCTCTCGGGCCCATGGTCATACACCACACAGGGGTAGAGGACCGTGGCGCCCCGAGTAGCTGGGTAAGGGGGTATTTAAAAGAAGAAACCACAACTTAAGGAAGTGGGGAGGGCGTTGTTGGAAGATACCAAAGATACCAGTTAAGAGTCACAAGGAAGTGTAAAGTTACAAGAGTCACAAGGAATACCTGGTAATTGTTAACTCTCAGGACTGCTTCTAAGAGCCCCTAACAATAGCACATTTGCATTGCAGGTTCTGGGTGACTTTCTTTGAATGAGCACTCTTTGAACCCAGGAAGCGGGTGGGTGGAGGAATGTCGCTATGTGTTTTATGATTAGCATACCTTTACAAAGGCCACATTCCCAAGCCTGGGCCTAAAGGCCTAGAATTCTGTTTTTATGTTGTTATACTTTCACTTACAAGTTGTCCCTGAGATGTCTGGACTCAGACAACTGTTTATATCACAAGCTGTTCCGCTATAGGGAAGTCCTCAGCTCCCCTAGGGCCTGGGACCTTGAGTTTAGTTTCTGAAAACGAAATGGTAGTACATAGAATAAGTTTCTTTTGCTTGTTCCCAGCCTTAAGTCTCAGAAAAAGAGAGCGACGCATACTTGTTACTACCTAGCAACCCCTCTACACAGTTCAGGATCCCGTCTAAGGAATAGTCCCAGGCCCAATTAAGATGTGTCTTCCCGCATAATAAGATAGTTAAGAAACCCCCCACAGCCATGCTAGGATGCTACCTGTGTCTGCCTCTCTGTTATGGTAGTCAGGCCCCTTGTGCACTGAGCTGGCCTGAATGTCGGCAAGAAACTTAGCCAGGCGTGGGTGAGCATAGTGCAGGAGCTTGGTCAGTGACAGTGACAAGTGTGTGCGCAACCCACACCTGGGAACAGCTTCAGGGCACTGGTTCATTTGCTGGGGGTGTGGGGGGGGTGTAAAGCAGATATTAATGCTCCTGGGGAGGTGGCCAGGGTCTCTAAGGCAAGGGTTATGTGACTGTGCCCCTTTGGCCAAGGCAGGGATGTTGGATGATGCTCCATCTACATACTTAGGGGTTGTAGAGTCCCAGCTGGGAGGGACAAACCTTATATGGTCAACCAAGGACTGAAACCTGATAAGTCTCAGGGTGATAAATCATTCCTAGGGTTGCTGGTGGGTTAGCTGGCTTTATGGGGCCAGGATGGGAGGGGGTAGCCAACTCCTGCCTTCTGATGTTTGAAGTATCCAGTGTTGAAGTTCCCTGAAACCTTCCTTCGTAACCCTGGGCCATTATGGCCGTACACTAGGAGTCCCATCTTTTAGGTGATTTTAGATCCTATCAAAGTGCCAGTCAAAACAAACCATCATAGGAGTTTGAGACCAGCCGGAGTTATGTGAGACCCTGTCTCAAAAATCCACATCCTCACCATAAACAAATTGTGTGTGCGTGCACATGTATGCATATGTGTGTGTGTGTTTCATATGTGACCTCATTGGTGAGGTTGGTGGCAAACTTCTGTAAGTCCCACTTAGTCTCATGTAGTTCAGGCTGGCCTTCAACACCATATGTACCTATGGATAAACTAAATGCCTGATCCTCCTGCTAGGTTTACAGGCTAGCATTCTTGACTTTCAAATTTTATTTTGTTTTCCAAATGAATCATCTCCGTGTTGTTAATAATAATAGGGTTCCTCTACTTTTTTCAAATACTTTGTTTTTACATACTCAGTGTCTATAAATGGGATTTTTAAAAAACTTTGAGTCCAGTCTTGCTTTGTAGCCCAGACTAACTTAATTTACTCTGTAGCTCAGGCTGGCTTGAAACTCACAGCAAGCCTCCTGCCTCAGCCTCCAGAGTGCTGGGATTACAGTAAATGGAAAATGCCGAGGTTGTGTCCAGAAGTGAAAATGAAACCAGGGAAGGGGAAAGTGGATGAGCAGGGGGCGTTGTTTCCAGCAGAGATGGGGAAGGGGCAGGAGAGGCTGAGGGGTGGGACTTCCTAAGTGGAGGTGGGGAGTGGGGGTATTAAAAAAATAAGCTGGCAGAGGAACATTCCACTTCCTGTCATGTAAGTTTTCTTTCTACTCTGGTCAGTAAGTTTTGGAGTCTAGGTGAAGCTACACAGGGTAAAGATCAGGGGAGCATTACTTCAAGGGAGGTCTTGAACTTCTAGAAATCTAGCAATTCTCTCTGGCCTCAACGGTGCTGGGATTGCAGGCATATCCCATCTCGACTGGCTCCCAGGACTCTTAATCAATAGAATTCAGCCAACAAGAGGCTGAGACAGTTCAGGCCAAAGCCTTGTGAAAGATAAAGGCCTCTGTGCTCTTGAACCCTTGGAAAACTTGATCATAACTCATCATCCTGCTGAAGTGACCAGAAGAGAACCCAAACTCTGCGACCACATGATTACCTCTGCCATGTCCACAAAGTGCAGAGCCCAGACTTCAGACAGAAGCATGTAGAGTTCTGCCCAAGCAGACTTGTCCCACTTCCACCCTTTCCTGTCCTGCAGCCAGCATTTTTAGAAGTAATTTCTTATGCATCAGTAGCACCTCTTTATCCATCCAATATAGGATTAATATCCAAAATAATAAAAAAAAAGAATCACAAAACACTGATTAAAAAAATCAAGGAACCAGGACTGGAGAGTTGACTCAGTTGTTAAGGACACTTATCACTCATGCAGAGGACCCTAGAGTTTGTTGAGGTTTGGTTGTTGCTATGAATTGTAATGCTAAATACTGGCCCCCAAAGACTGGTTGCCTCCCAGGGACTAGGGAATCCACACTATACCAAGTGATGATATATAACTTTGTTCCTTAATTTAAAACTCTTGGTTGAATAAAGATGCCTACAGTTTATAGCTGGGCAGAAGAGAGGTGGGCAGTGTTTCTGTTCCCTGTCTTGGAGTCTGAGGAGGACCACAAGAGGAGAGGAAAGAGAAGATGGAGAGTGGAGAAGACACCAACAAGTAAGGGATCATGAGAACTGGCCAGGAGGGCTGGCCGGTTGGAGGAAGAGTGGTCCAGGCTGCATATGCCAAGTCATATCTCAGGGTTATAGTCAGGGAAACAGACATAATAGCATAGAGGGTAGATATCTGGTAGATATAAAGTCGTGTATATTTTATCTGGGAACTGAATGATCAAAGGTGGAGTAGAAACCCCCGATTGAGATTAAAGAATTGTTACAACAGCCACAGGGCAGCTCACAGCCATCTGTAACTCTAGTTCCAAGGGATCCTACACGAACTTCCTCTGACCTCTGAGGGCACCAGGCACCAGGTGGGCACACATATATCTAGCCAAAGTACTCATACTCATAAAATAACAAAATAAATAAATCTTAAAAAAAAAACAACAACAACAAAGAACCCACTGAAAAAGTGGGCTAAAGAGCTGAACAAAGCATCTCAAAAGAAAGAAGTAGAAATGTCCAATAAATATTTTTTAAAGTATCCAACAACCTTAGTCATCATAGAAATGCAAATAAAACTACCTTAAAATGTCATCTGACCTGTCAGAATGACTGTTATCAAGAAAATAGATGATAACAAGTGCTGGGAGGGATGTGGAGGAGGGGAACCCCTATTTACTGATGTGAGAGTGTGAACTGTTGGAACCTCTAGAGAAGTCAGTGTAAACGTTCTTTACGATCTGAGACTAGAACAACCACATTACTCAGATGTATCATGCCTGGGCATGTCTCCACATCCGACTACAGACATGTGCAAGTCCATGATCACTGCTGCTCTACTGGCAATAGTGGGGAACTGGAAACAATGTAACTGTCCATCCACAGATGAAAGTGTGGTATCTATCTATCTATCTATCTATCTATCTATCTATCTATCTATCTATGAACAGTGAAGAACAATGAGTGGCTGGAGAGACAGCTCAGCAGTTTAAGTGCACTTGCAGAGGACCCACGTTTGGTTCCCAGAATCTACATGGCAGCTCACAACCATCTGTAACTCCAGTTCCAGGGCATCTGACATCTTCTCTTGACCTCCGTGAACACCAGACAGGCACACAGTGCATATAACTGCATGTGGAATACACTTGTACTTGTATTCACAAAATAAATATTTTTTAATATTAAATTTCCAGACAAGTGGATAGAACTAAACAATACTATATCAAGTGAGGCAATCCAGTTCTAGAAAAAAAAATATTGCATGTTCTCTGTCATATACAGACTCTCTCTCTCTCTCTCTCTCTCTCTCTCTCTCTCTCTCTCTCCCTGTGTGTGTATGTGTGTGTGTGTGTGTGTGTGTGTGTGTGTGTGTGTGTGTGAATGAATGTGAATAGAAGCCAGAGAAATAGGAGACGGTGACAGAGGCCTTCAGAGAAAGGGGTGGGAGAATACCAGAGGCATGTGATATGAGTGGAAAGGGAAACTGCAAGGGGAGGGGCTTAAGCAGGGGCTGCTTGCAGACAGGTATGGGACAGACAGGGCAGAGTGAGAGTAGGACCAACCTCTAATCTAAGTTATGTTAGGTTTCATACCACATAAGTGTGTATGAAAGTGTCATAAGAGAACATGCAGCTTTGTAAACGGATTTTTAAAAGAAAAAACGAAAACTAGCTAGGTGTGACTCTGCACACGTGTGTTCCTAGCTCTTGGAAGATGGAGGAAGGAGAAGCAAGAGTTCATGGACAGTCTTGGGTACGATAGCAAGTACAGAGGCCAGCATGTGCTGCAGGAGACTGTCAAAATAGACAGATGCAGGCAGGGAGGCAGGTAGGTGGACAGATAGCAAAGTAGGGCTGTAGATAGATAGATAGATAGATAGATAGATAGATAGATAGATAGATAGATAGATAGATAGATGATACATACATATGGACAGACAGACACAGACATACAGACAGACAGGTATGTAGGTAGATAAGTATATAGTGGCATATGCCTGCAATCCTAACACTTGAGAGGTGAAAGCAGGAGGATCAGCAGTTCAAGGTTAGCCTGACTGCCTAAGGCAGTGTCTCACAAGAACAAGTAATAATAACTATTAATTAATAATGACTTTCTTTCCCAGAGTCTCTTCTTTTGTGTGTGTGAGTGATACATGCAAGAGCTCTAGCCGTGCTCACAGAGCTGGAAGCATCAGCCCTTGTTGCTGTAGTTATGGAATTAGGCTGGCCACTCAAGGGTCCAGTTTCCTGCTACCACCCCTGCTCGATCACTGCTGATCTCCAGGAAGCAGGCTCAGTCATAGAAGTTTAGCACAGGAAAGGGTCCCCCCCCACCCCCCCCCCCCGCTCCACAGCTAACTCCCAAATCATAGTTAGGCACCAGGAATAGGAAAGTTGGGTTCTCAGTGAGTGGTTCCTAAGTAGCAGGTCGACACAGCAGCGACTTTAGGTTCCACGCAAGGAAGCAGAGCAGCGACTGACTGACCACCTTGCACAGTAGGAAGACTTCCAGGTTTAGAGGATTATTCTGGTGAGTCATTAAGTTAAAAAAGGAAATCCATATTGCTAATAAATCTTTTTAGAAGTACTCTGTGTTCTTTTTTTTTTTTTTAAATTGATTGTTTCTAAGTGGCTACTTTGACTTACATCAAAAGAACAGATTTCTGATGTGATACAAATTGGTGCTTTCTGAGAAACTGCTCCTAGTTGTGTTTGTTTCGAAGTTGGCACAGAAGATTCCATTTTTTTTTAATATTTTACTTTACACGCGGAGATGTTTGTAGATGGGAGCATGTCAATGCAGGGGAGAGCAGAAGGTATCAGATAGCCTCCGATCTGTCTGATGTGGTGGCTGGGAACCGAACCCTAGCCCTCACAGGAAGAGCAGCCAGTGCTCTTATCCACTGAGCCATCACTCCAGCCCAGCACCAGAGATTTCTTATGAAGGATGCTTCCAAAGGCTTAAAATTTCAATAAACCCCCCCCCCCCCTTCTTTACCTTTTGCCTTTATGAGACAGGGTCTTCTTATTAACGTTGGCTAGCCTGGAAGGTACTCTCTAGATCAGGACAGTCCTGAACTCACACAGATCTATGTGCTTTTGTTTTTGTTTTTGTTTTGTTTGCTTGCTTGTTTTTGAAACAATGTCACTACATAGCTGTGACTGGCCTGGAACTCACTTAAGAGACTAGGCTGGCTTTGAACACACAGAGATCCACCTGCTTCTGCCTCTTGAGTGCTGAGAGTAAAATCATGTTCCACCTCGTTTAGTCCTCTTTTTTGTTATTATTATTAATTATATTTTATTTGTATGTGTGGGTATGGGAGAGCACACACATGCCACAGTGTGGAGGTCAGAGGATAACCTGTGGAAGGTGGTTCTCTCCTTCCATTACTGCAGAGATTGTCAACTCGTGGGTTACAACTACTTTGGGAGGAGAGTCCAACGACCCTTTCACAGGGGTTACCTTAAGACCATTGGAAAACACAGATATTTACGATTTATAACAGTAGCAAGATTACAGTTACAAAGTAGCCATGAAAATGTTATGGTTGGGGGTCCCCACAACATAGGAGCTTTATTAAAAGGTGGTAGCATCAGTAGAACCAGTGCATTACGGGTTCCTGGGACTGAAGCCATGTTGTCAGTTGGCATGTACCCAAGTCATCTTTTAGTCCCATATTCTTTCCTTTTTTAAACATTATTTTTGTTTTATGTATATGAGTATTTTATTTGTGTGTATGTCTGTGCACCACTTATGTGCCCAGGCAGGTCAGAAGAGAGTGTTAGATCCCCTGGAACTGGAGTTCCAAGCGATTGTGAGCTACCTTGTGGGTGCTGAGAATTGGATGTAGGTCCTCCGGGAGAGTTGCCAGTGCTTTGAAGCACTGAGCTGTCTCTCCAGCCCTGCCTTATTATTTTCACACATTATAAACATCTGCCAGTCCTATAACTGGACTGGTGGTTGTGAAAAATATGACAAAACCAGGGTGTCTTAGTCGCTGTTCTATAGCTGTGAGGAGACCTCACAACCACAGCAACTCTTATGAAAGAAAGAACTCATTTAAAAAAAAAAACAAAAACAAAAAAACGGGGCTGGCTTACAGTTTCTGAGGCTTAGGCTATTATTATCATGGTGGGGAGAGTGGCAGCACGCAGACAGACATAGTGTTGGAGAGGTAGCTGAGAGTTCTGCATCCAGATCTATAAGCAGTGTGAGACCCCGACTTAAAGCGTTTCTCCCTGAAAGGTAAAGCCCCTAGACGTTCCCCCAAGCTTGTTTTCCCTGATCTCTAAAAATACAGCCAGAAAGAAGCTCTTTGTTCTCTATAGCCAGCAAAAAGCCTTTTTGTTTCTATACCTTACAACCAGAGATGCAATAATTGTAAAAAGACCTAGCTAGGCGCTTGCCTGGCTTCCTGTGCTAAGGACACGGAGAAAAACTCCACAAAGAAGAGCTATAACTCACTCCCCACTCCTCATGCCTTGTAATTTTACCAAGGACACCTGCCAGAGAAGAGCTGTAGCCAAACTCCTCCCAACTCCTCCCAACACCTCACTTTTTCCTTTAAAAGCCCCTTACTGTTACCGCTCGGGGTCGATAAAGCCTCTTGCGGTTTTGCATCAGGTGTGTTTTTCTCTCGAGTTACTGGGGTGCTGGCCAGCTCATCCCAGGACTTGAGCGGAAGTCTCCCCAGTTTCAGGGGCCTTACAGCAGAAAGAGAGAAAAACTAGGTCTGGCTAGTGCTTCTGAAACCTTAAAGCCTACCCAGGTGACACACGTCCTCCAACAAGGCCACACCTCCCAATTCTTTCAAATAATGCCACTCCCTAAGCATTCAAACTTATGAACCTCTGGGGGCCACTCTTACTGAAACCACCGCTGGGTGAATACAAGATACTTTTTTTTTTTTTTTTTTTTTTTTTTTTTTTTTTTTTTTTTGGGAGGAGCCAGTGCAATGGCTAGTCTTTATTAGAGAGAAGTTTTTCTTTACATTCTGAAAAGATAACACAGGGGCTCAGTGGCTGCACAAGATACTTCTAATAGTGCTCAGCTCATGCGCTCCACGCAGTACAGCTCTCAGCAGCCTTAGTTCTCAAAGAAGAGCATGCGCACTGGATTACACATGCCCTCAGGACAACAAACACTTCCTCGAACACCACTGCCCAGTTTATAAACAATCACAAGTCATAAATTGAAGCGTTTTTTTTGCTGTGCATAAAATCTTCTGCTCTTACAGAAACGTAATGGTTTAAATTAGTGAAAATAAAGATTTATAGCATTTCTCTCCCATCATCCTTCAGCATGTATGAGATTAATATATGTTTGGATTGTATTGTGTTTACATGTTTGATTTGTAGCATTGCTGTTTTGAGTCCGTGTCAGAGCTTTAAGGCAGGTAGAAGCGCATGAAGTGGCAGACAGGAAATTCGGTGAGAAGCTGGCTGAGATGGTGCAGCAAACCAGAACCATTGGAATCGTGGAGGAATAAGTTCCCAGAACAGGGTTGAAAACTGATCAGCTGAAGAAGCTGTAGACCTCCCAACAAAGCCCACAAAATCTCCAAGTCTAGAGTGACCATAGATGGTCAGAAACTAGAGGAAGCATCTGCCTAAGCCACCAGACCTGATCAAGTAAGCCAGAGGCCATTGTTGCGGCTCCTGCTCCAGATACCGCTTCGGTAGCAGTGGCTTCCATTGAAGACAGAGATGGAGAACCAGAAGAAATGCCTCCAAAAGCAAAGCTGAGAGTGGAAAACCCTGGAAAGGAAATGCCAGCATTAGCTGGACCAAACTCCCCCATAAAGGAAGGCAAGGGTTTTCTGATAACCAGAGCTGAGAGAAACAAAGATAAAACCTCATCTTGGAAACGTTCATGACCAGAACAGTTACTATCTTGAGGGGGCTGGAGAGATGGTTCAGTGGTTAAGAGCACAGACTGCTCTCTCAGAGGTTCTGAGTTCAATTCCCAGCAACCACGAAGTGGCTCACAACCATCTGTAATGGGATCTGAGGCCCTCTTCTGGTGTGTCTGAGGACAGCAACAGTGTACTCCTATATATAACATACATGAAAAATAATAAAAAAGAGCTATCTTGAGAATGGATGTGGGTGGGTAGATAGTTATAAGAATCAGTCTTTCCAGTCTCCTTTACAAAGGTGGTTGTTGTTGTTGCTTCCTGAGAAGGTTCTTACTATATCTCTCTGGCCCCAATAGACCAGGCTGGCCCCAATCTCACAGAGGTCCACCTGCCTCTGCCTCAGAAGTGCTGGGATTGAAGGGGTGTAACACTATGCTCAGCTAAAGTGTATTATTTTTAAGTGTGTGTGTGCAATCGTGTGTGCGTGTGGGTATGTAGGTGTCCTCAGAAGCTAGCAGTGGCTGATCCTGCCGGAGGCGCAGTTGTGAGCTGCCTGGACGCTGGGAACTGAACTTGGATCCTCTAGAACAGCGTGCTCTCTTAACCACAGAACCGACTCTTCTGCGCCATTGATCCTCTACGTGCCTTCATTCCTCACCTCAATTACTAGTATTATTACTTTTGGTTTCTTACACAAAGACATAAGTAAAAACATACACACTGTGAAAGACTCAGAAAGGAGAAAGAAAACACATCTTATACATGATCCCAACACTGAGCCCACCTTGAATATTTGGAACATTTTCTCCATTTTTAAAAAAATAATCTTCCCTTCCTTCCTTTCTTTCTTTCGGTTTTTCGAGACAGGGTTTCTCTGTGTAGCCCTGGCTGTCCTGGAACTCACTCTGTAGACCAGGTTGGCCTCGAACTCAGAAATCCACCTGCCTCTGCCTCCCAAGTGCTGGGATTAAAGGCATGTGCCACCACTACCTGGCTCTCTCTCTCTCTCTCTCTCTCTCTCTCTCTCTCTCTCCCTTTCTTTCTTTCTCTCTTTCTCTCTTTCTCTCTCTCTCTCTCTCTCTCTCTCTCTCTCTCTCTCTCTCTCCCTTTCTTTCTTTCTCTCTTTCTCTCTTTCTCTCTCTCTCTCTCTCTCTCTCTCTCTCTCTCTCTCTTTCTTTCTTTCTTTTGGGGTATGTGTTGAGATAGGGCTTCTTTTCTTATTTTTTTTTAAGATTTATTTATTTATTATATGTCAGTACACTGTAGCTGTCTTCAGACACACCAGAAGAGGGCGTTGGCTCCCATTACAGATGGTTGTGAGCCACCATGTAGTTGCTGGGATTTGAACTCAGGACCTCTGGAAGAGCAGTCAGTGCTCTTAACCGCTGAGCCATCTCTCCAACCCCCTTTTCTTATTTTTTTTAAAAGATTGAATAGTACACTAATAAATGAGAGTTTGAGAGTAGAGGGAACTTAATGTTTTACAGATTTCAAGACATTTGCCAATTTTGTTCTTCGTGTGGTTAGTTTCCAAAGGTCATTGAAAATAAAAAAAAAATCAGAAATGGTAAAAATAAAATTGATGTTTTAGTTGCTGACTTGAGCTTTGATTGTGATGAAGAAGAAAAAGAAGAAGAAAGAAGGGAACGAGGAAGAGGAAAGGAGGAGGGGAGGAGGAGGAGGAGGAAGAGGAAGAGGAAGAAATGAGTTTTGGCTTGGGGTTAGAGCACAATTTCCACCATTTCTGATGTGGCTTTAAACACTTCTGCCATTTTGTATCACATATTTGGGCAGTATTCTCAGCACTGATGACAATAAATTCAAAGTATCAATCAAAGCAAAAGAAGAGGCTGAGGACCATGTTTTACTGATAAGCCAGGTGCTGCTGAAGGTTGGGGAAGAAGTGTCCTGCTGGTCTTGGAGGAACAAGCTTGTACCAGCGGTTGACTGACTGTTCAGACCACATCTCAGCCAACTTTAATGCAGTGTCTCCTGGGTATCACCCTTCAGTTTGGGGTGATGTTCAGGTGGTAGCCTTTAAAGAACATCGAGATCCTTTTTTCCCCTTTCTTTTCTTGTCTAGTCAAAGACAGGGACCAAGCCAGAATTCATGTATTCTTGGTTTGCTAACCCAACTTACAAAGCTCTGTGCCTGTAGTCAGAGCAGAGTCTTCAGTACTGCATTTGAAAGCCACCCACTGAGACTGGTTGTCGAGAGGAGACAGTCTAAGGGAGTTTTATCGTGGCTAGCTAACGTGTGCAGTGTGACTGTGTGATGCTTTGTGTGTGTGGACTTCCTGGTGTGTGTGTTCCTGAAGTAGTCATGGGTCCAGGTAACATAGGATCAGAATTCTCTCATCTCATTTTTATTTTCCTTTGTCTTGTTTTTGAAACATTTTTCTCATTATATAGTCTAGAACTGGCTAGTCTAAAATTCACTATGTAGACCAGACTGGCCTTGAAATTCCTGTGATCTTCCTGCCTGTGCCTCTCAAGTGTGGGGTTATAGGCGTGAACCACTCTACTAAGTGTGAGATCACAGTAATGAGCCATCACAGTCAGCGTCTTTTACCACTCGTAGGACATTGAGGAAGTATATTTCTGTTATCACTGTTAAGGCCTAGGGAAAATGTTAAGGCCTAGGTAACTGTTACCTGGCTAGCCTGCCATTTAAGGAAACTTTCCCATGTTTCTGCTGTTACTAGGAAACTCCCTAATGCCAAGATTGATTACATACTCTGTTATGTTCTGTGTTCCTGAAAAGAAACCATGATAGAAGTCAGTCGAACTGCTTTGTATAGTTACCTACAATAAGCTTGGATCCAAACCAACCACACAGCAGCACTTCCTATACCTATGTCTAAGCTTTTATGGTATAAGCTGCGCCTGGGATGGACCCCAATGCGAGAGAGATAAACTATTTGAAATAAGACTTCCATTTTGATTGCAGGCCTCGAAAAGTTTAAGTTCCCAAGACCTCTCTAGGAACTGACATCCTACTTGGCAGAAAAAGACATGTACGTGGGTAACTGACATCCTGGTTGGCAAGTTAAGACATGAATGTTAGACAAGTCACATCCTCATTGACAAGTTAGAACATGGATTATTATTAGACAAGGCAAGTCCCCTGCTACAGTTGAGTACTCCAACCAATGGGAGCAAGATAAATGTACAACAAAGACACATTCCTGAAGAAATCCCTATCCCTAAATCTTGGTTGGTGGAATAACTTGACACAGGTGTTTGTGGCTTTGGGGCTTAAAATCCTTGTAGGACCTTAACTTGGGGTCACGGTCCAGTTCCCCAATCTAGATCATGTCCCTGGTTAATCAGTCCTAGGGCACATGTTCAGTAATTATCCCTGTCTGACTGAGATCAGTGTCTGTGTGGTTTGTGAGGCAATTCCTGGACCTCAACAATTACATGGTATGCAAAGCAAGCAAATATAATTGTCTAGACCCAAACACTCCCCCTACACAAACACACACATTCAGACAGAGTCTCGTGTAGCCCAGGCTAGCCTTATGGATCTGAGGATGAGTTTGAATGCCTGATTTTCTTGTTTCCAGTTCCCAAGCACTGGGATTCCAGGCCTATGACACCATTTGTGGCTTAAAACAGGCTTTTCATTTCTGATTTTCAGATATGCTTGTTGCTTCTTGTCTCTGACAGGGAACATGCCTTCTCAGAATAATTACAAAGGTCACAGTCTATTAATGACATCTGCTTTTTTGGAATGGGAAATCCCATGGTTCCAGTATGACTAGGCTTTTAGCCTCTGTGAGGTGCTTTCCAGCAGCACTTCCTCTAGGGAAAGAGACCAGCCTGGGAGACAGGGACTGCTTTACTGGGGAAGTGACCTTCAAGCCGAGGCCTGAACAACAGGAAGAATTTTCCAGAAGAAGGTTGGGTTCAAGCTAATCAAAAATCCAGGTTGGGCCATGTGGAAACTTGAGGAAGTAATTAGCTTGATGTGCTGACAGGAAGAGTCAGGAGTCCAGCCTGGTTCATAAGTGAGGAGTCTCGGAAGTGAGCTTTGAAACAGTAAGCAGGTCAAATTTAAGTGCATTTTTTTTATTCTTATAAAATTTCATTATATAATTAACATTGAAAAATTCAAAATTTGATACATCAAATTAGAAGTTTGGCTTTTTTGCCCAACATTTCTACTCTGAGACTTTTCAAAGATCAAAGGTAAAAGGCTGATTGTGATATTATGAACCCACAATCCCAACACTTACGAGGAGGCAGAGGCGGGAAGAGCAGGAGTCCAGGGCCAGCCTCAAGCAAGCGTGAGGCTGTTAGAGCTACACGAGACTCTGTCTTAGGCAAATGAACCAACCGTAAAAAGAATCACTGAGATTTTACAACTAGTGTGTTGCTCTGTTTTATTATCATATGTCCCTCTATTTATCTAGCCATCTTTTATCTCTCTCTCTGCTTCCCGACTCTTCTTCCTCTCTTTTGACAAGATCTTGCTAACAATCCTAGGTGGCCTTAAACTCACACACCGATTCTGCCTCCTTGGTGCTAGGATTACAGATATGCTGTGTGCCAACACATCCAGCTTTGTCTTTGTCTTCTTGTTGTTCTAGGCAATACAATCAGGACTTTACACACACTAGGCAGGCACACTACCGATGAGCTACATACCCAGACCTTTGGGGTTTTTTTTGTTTTGTTTGTTTTGGGGACATGCTATCACTATATAATTCAGGCTGGCCAGTAACACTAGATACAGGTCCTCCTGCCCTAAGTTCCTAAGTGCGGGGATTCCAGGCCTGTGCCACAACACCCAGCAAGAATACATATTGTAAACATATTATAAAAAAAAATCTTCTAAACATTTGCATAAAAGCTAAGGAGATAGACTAAGGAAAAAAGCAAACTAAGCAGCAAGTAGGACAAACAGAAAGGTCAAAGGACAGAGAGCATAAAGACAAAGCAATCAACAAACCCCAGCAAGATAGTGGATGCACCACTCAGAACATGATTAATCAAATACACATTGATAGGCATTTTTTCTCCCTTGGTGACACAGATATAGGCTAGATTTGACCAGATTAAAAATAGATAAAGGCAGATTTATTAGGAAGCATCTCTGGAGTGGGTTCACCCATCTCACAGGTGGAGGTCAGAGATGTCTCACATCCAGGTGAAAGCAAGGGGGTTTTACGGAGCTTAGGTAAGGAGTGATGACGTGCCTGCTACGAGCTGGGGTGATGTTCAGAATCTGAGCCCTGGATAGGCGCTCTTGGGTGGGTTGCTGCAAACTCAGAACTGAGGAGTGATGACAGGTTAGTTTTCTCGGTGCTGGCAGAGTTGGGGGAAGGAGGGCAGATGGAGTTTCCCAGCTTGTGCAAGGGATGAGCAGGGGGTCCCAGCCTAACACATATATATTCAATGTTTTGAATTAAAAGCCAGCAATTGAGCCAGCTGTGGTGGTAAATACCCATAGTCCCAGTACTAGGCAGGTAAAGGCACAAGGACAGCAAGTTCAAGGCTAGGACATAGCATGAGCTAGGTCACAGTAAGAGCTAACTCAATAAGCAAACTAACAGTCGACAAACACAAAGCAGAGGCTGTTAGCCAACAATCACAAAGAAAGACCCAACTCTATATAGTGCATAGAAGGCATGTTACCTTGAATATAACCGCAATTATATTAAAGTTAAAGGCTGGGAAAGTCTATCCCATGCAAACCCTAAGAACAGAAATGCTATTATTAGTCAAGCGTGATGTGGCACACATCAGTAATACTAGCACATGGGAGGTAGGGGTAGGATGGTCAGAAGGTCAAGGCCACCCAGGGTTACATGTGACATGATGCAGCTGAGTATTAGCAGAGCCATGGTATCTGGCATGAATTCTGGAGTGAGGCCACCTCGGCTTTGAAGTAACCTTCCGTAAATAGTCAGTGATTGTTATCTGAGGTTTATGGAGCTGCTGATTCACAGAGCCTTTGTATGGCTAACCAGGAAGTCTAGGATGACTGAGAATTGCTTAGGTAAGGGTTCCTTCAGACAACTCCTAAAGCAGAGAAGAGATTTTGGCATGTGGAAATTGACTTGCTGAAAAGTGCCTTCTGTGTAACAACAAAGAGGCTTCTGCAAGGTAGTTCTGTGGTCAGTCTCCTGACGCTGACCCACCCTGCTGCGGAGAAGCCTAAATCCATACTGCGGTGTCTCTCCTGGCTTGGGTCGAGTCAGAACACTCACAACTCGGTCTCATCAAAAATGTTTTGTTTTGGTTAGTTTGTTCAGCTAGTATTTCTACATTATTAAGAAACATTGGGCTGGTGAGATGGCTCAGCGGGTAAGAGCACCCGACTGCTCTTCCGAAGGTCCGGAGTTCAAATCCCGGCAACCACATGGTGGCTCACAACCACCCATAATGAGATCTGACTCCCTCTTCTGGAGTGTCTGATGACAGCTACAGTGTACTTACATATAATAAATAAATAAATCTTAAAAAAAAAAGAAACATCAACTTAGGAGACAAGGAGTATTTGGAAAATATGAATGATTTTGTAATCTAGCTGATTTCCAAGCCAAAGTAGGCTACGGAGAAACTTCTCACTCTATTTATTTAGACAGGTCTTGAGTACCGGGGCTGGCCTTGAATTCCTATGTAGCCAAGGGTGACCTTGAATTTCTAATTTTCCTTCCTTCACCTGCTGAGTGCTGGGACTAGCTCCATGTACCACTGCACCCAGTTCATTCTGTGCTAGGGATCAAACCCAGGGCCTCACGAGCGCCTGCCAAGCAGCTCTCTACCAGCAGGGTCTCGGAGACAGCCTCAGCAGATACACAGCTTATACAACTCGAAATACACGTCCTCCTTCTGAAAGACAGAACAGAACCTTAAGCCACCCAGTTCCTCATTCCTGGACGCTGCCCGTATAAAGCCCGTTGCCTGGGCTGACCTGGGCAAGGTCCTCTTCTTATTTCACTGAGGACTTGGAGCAGCAGAAAGGAAAATTACAGTTTCATTTCAGAATATACAGTTAAAAAAAAAAAAAGGGACAATTCCCCCAAGTAAATAAGAGGGACTTAATGTAATGACAGGAATGGTGCAGCTGCAATCTCAGAGCACTGGATGAGAAAAATCTTAACAATTCCTGCCTTTAAAGTCGTGAAGAGAAGTCCTAAGAACCAAACATTACTCTTCAAATGTCTTCATTTCTACTCTGATTTGAAAACATCACAAGAACATGTTTAATAATGTTATCAAAGCTCATGTATTTTAATGAAAAGATTTCTATTCAAGTCGTTAATTCATTAATCTATTTACAGACAGGGTCTGTAGGTTCAGGCTGGCTCTGAGTTTCCTCCCTAGCAGAGGATAACCTTCAACTTCTGATTCTGGCCCAGGGGTACTAGGATTACAGTCCTGCATCACCTTACCTGGGTCACAATCCTGCATCACCTTACCTGGGTCACGGTCCTGCATCACCTTACCTGGGTCATGGTCCTGCATCACCTTACCTGGGTCACGGTCCTGCATCACCTTACCTCGGTTACAGTCCTGCATCACCTTACCCAGCTTTGTTCGTGGCTAGGTATGGAACCCAGGGCTTTTTGCAAGCGAGGCAAGAACTCTGCTAAGAGCTGACTCCCTGCCCACTCTCCTTCCAGTGATGGCCAACAGTATATATGTGTGTGATTGTTAGCTTGGATGGAAAAGCAGGTGCCATCTCTTGGCCAAAACAATGAAATCTCACAAATAGCGGAATGGCTTGAAAGAGTTAATATATCTATTTGAAAGGTTTTGCTTGTTTAAACTTGGGGTTTCATGTAGCCCAGGCTGGCCTCAAATTTCCTTTATAGTCAAGGATGACCTTGAATATCTGCCCCTACCTCTCAAGTGCTGGGACCACAGACATGTGCCACCGTGCCTGCTCATCACTGCTGAGGATAGAACCTAAAGCCTCATGCCTGCTGAGCAGCACTCTACCAACTCAACTCCCTCCTCGGTCCTTTAACACGTTTTAAGGTACCTTTTAAATACCAGAAGAACAAAATTTTCCCTATGTTCTTCATGTACAAGGGGTCTGCTTTTATTATTGAGGTTAATGGAGGTGAATAAGAAAAGTCGGTTCTAACTAAGATGTAATGCAGATGCAGGGCCGCTGAGATGCTGGGTGGCTAAGAGCACTGGCTGCTCTTTCAGAGGACCTGGGCTTGGTTCCCAGTGCCAAATGACAGCTTGGCACTGCCCATAACTCAAATCCAGGGGACCTGATGTCTCTTCTGGTCTCCAAAGGTACCAGGGATGCATGTGATACATAGACAGACATGTAGGCCCAAACTCATACAAATCAAAATAAAATGTAAATATAATTATCTTTTGAAACCTTTCCTTAAGGCATGGGGATGTAGCTAAGCTGCAGAGGGCTTGCCTCTCCGTACAGCATACACTGGGAGTTGTGGTCCCATACTATAATTCCAGAAATTGAGAAGCTGAGCCAGAAGGCTCAGTAGATTTTGGGTATATGGAAAGCTTAAGGCTAGTCTGGGCTACAAAAGACCCTGCCTCAATTAAAAAAAAAATCTTGATCCTTCTTCAGGGTCTACCCACATAAATATAGTCATCACCTCCCACTACGAAAACTTCTCTTTGCAACAGACAGACCATTATAGAAAATTAAAACTAATCAAAATGTAGAGTTGTGTAGCCCAGTCCCACGGATAAACCTCCAATGTGACTCCTGTTCAGTTGTGATATATCATAGAAGACGAGGGCACACAAAGACTGTAAGAGCCAGAACAGCAGGGAATTTGCTGTGATATGTCTTCTAGTATTGGCAGAAGTCACACTCATAAGGTTGCGCCAACACAACTGCCCAATAAGGAGCTGAACTAGAGCAACAACAGACATGTGAACAATTATGCCAGGAAACAGCCGTGAACCCCAAAAGACCACCAAGAAGCGGATTTCAATGTAATTGAAGTAGGGTCTCTGCCAACCCTGACACAGCAGGAAGGTGGAGCCCTGAGCCTAGTTTCAGCCAAGCATGTAGAGAGGCAAGAAAGGGTCATTTAGCCTGATACACTTCTGATTGGGGGCCCATTATGGCCTTAACATAATTGACTGGTGCTGGGAGCCAAACCATAAACCTAACTTCTGTTTTCCTCCTGATTTGTGGTTGTTAAGAAGTGAAATGTTAGAAGTGGGCTTGTAACCTGGGGGTGTAGATTTGTTGGGGAATAACCTGGAAACTGGTGCTAGACACAGGCCTTGTTTGGGGGTAGCCTATTACTTAACTTGAGTTCAACCTTAGGTCAGACTCTCTAAGATGGAGTCTGAACCCAAAAGATTTGTTCCCTCACTGACATGGATGGGGGTGGGAGCCCAGGAGACTTCAGTGCCTCACAGAGAACTATAGACAACTAAGAAATAGTCTTCCCCAGGGAAGAGCACACCAATCGTATCCATCACCAAACGGTCAGTTCTGAAACCATACATACAAGTACCATTATTCAGTCTGAGAAGGTTGTATTCATGCATTTAAGTGTGTGTGTGCTTATGCACGTATGCATGTGTGGAACAACAACTAAAGGAAGAGAAGCCATAAGTTTGAAAGAGAGCAATGTGGGTTGGGAAGGTTTAGGAGGAGAAAGGTGAAGGGGGAAATGATATGTTATAATCTCAAAAAAACCCCACAATTATTAAAAATTCTTTTCCTATTTTATATCATTCTTGGAGAGTTACTTTTGTTTTAATGTTTAAACATGTGTGTGTGTGTGAGAGAGAGAGAGAATAAGAGAGAGAGAGAGTGTGTGTGTGTGTGTGTGTGAGAGAGAGAGAGAGAGACAGAGACAGAGACAGAGACCACATAAGGGTAGGGCACACCCCACAGTGCTTGTACAGAGGTCAAAGGACAGTTTGGGGAATGGATTGTCTCCTTCCATTACGTGACTATAGGGATAAAACTCAAGTTGCTAGGCTTAGTGACAAGTGTCTTTATAGTGGAGCCATCTTGGGCAGCCCTGTTTTGATTTTAGAGCCTGACTCTTGTAAGAGGGCCCTGGCTGGCCTGGAGCTCACACGGATCCTCCAGCTTCATCATCACAGGCAAATGCTACCATGCCCGGTTAGTGAAGATTTCTAAGGACCAGGCTGCACTAGGATTATAACTCCCAGAGCCAGGTTGTGAGGGGATCTGGCTTGATAATCCCCCAAGGAGTTCCACTACCCAAAGGGCCTGATGACACACTGGGTAGAGTTGGCTAGAATATATGTAGTTTTTTTCTCCTACCATCTCAATAATTCAGGAAAGCACCCCCTTAGAGAAGAACCCCCATAGAGATGTATTTTCTGTTTCATATGGTTCCAGAAAGGTATAGAGACTCTCTCTCTCTATGCCCTGTCTCCAGAGTCTTCCTTCCCAGTCTACACAGCCAGCAACACCTTCCATGACTACAGCGATATCTGAAATGCTCACCCACATTACAGAAGCGATTAGATAACAATCTCTTTGGTTGCAGAGCAGTCCTGGGGATGCATTTGAACACAGTGCCGCAGGCTCCTCTCTGAGACTTGGCACTGCAGCTTACTGATCACCTCTTAGGAAGCCCTGCGTCTGCAATTGGGTCACCTCAACCATTTTGTATTAACTCTTAGTTTGCTGTATATGGTGAACGTACCGACCGCAAAGCTGACTCCTTACCCTATGATATCTCACCAAATATATGCTCACTTCCCCATTTTGATTGACTTTAGGCGAATGGTAGAATGAAACTTTAAATACAGACCCAGGGTCCCCAACAAATGGTGTGAAATGACGGTGTTATAACAGGAAGGGTAAAATCATTCCAACACGGCAACCGTAAACCTCACCACCACGACATGCCCTCAGTGAGTTCAGATGACCCAGTCCTGCCCTTACCATTGGTGTCTTTCTGTAACTTCCTTCCTATTTACAGTCCCCAGGCAGAAAAACTTACAATGCAACACACAACAAAAACAAAGCAAACTCACCAGGAACCACCTCTCCGGGAGCTTGCTGATCCTGCTAAGACTTAGTGTGGTGAGACTTCTCTGATTGAATCTACACCCAATCAGTCACCAGCAATGAGAAGAAACTCAGACTTAGTCGGTCTGGGTACCAGGGATTTAAAACACTGCAGCTCACTCTCATGGGTAGCCAGGACTGCACCCCAAACCAAAACTTCCTCACATGAATCCACATTGGAACAACTACAATAATATATTTTGAAATCTCTTTCTTACCTCAGCCCAAAATGATTATGATGTGGTTTAAAAAAATTACTTGTTGCAGCAGGAACCCCACTGAAGGGAGAATGCTTGTCTGTCAAGCTGGCCACGGCCCATCTGGGGCTGAGAAAGTCAGTGTAGAAGCAAATTCAGGTACATTTTATCATTCTGGTTTCGGTTTGTCAGGCAACAAGGGGCAGATTTTACAGAAAAATAATTCTTAGAAAACCCCTGATTGGTTGGGGTAGTGTTTCTAGGAGGCTGATTGGACCAAGACTGTTTCCAGGCAGTGGATTGGTCGAGTGGCTGTTTCCAGGCTGTCTAGCCAGTGGATTGCATGGTCTCCAAGGGTTACTCAGACCACAGTGTGCTAACAGGTCTTTAAAGCTTGTGTTTTGGAATAGTAATTTCCCCTATTACAAAAGCGTATTGAAGAAAATGCCAGCACTCTAAGAACACCTCGCAGGGACACTGCCCATTTCTAAAGTGCATCTTCCCTAAGGGCTGCGAGTACTCTCTGATGCAGAAGCTTCCTAAAAGGATTTTTTATTCACAGCTCAAGGGAGTGGCTTGGGCTATTCCATAGAAAACTGGGGGGCTTTTAAAAAGGTAGCCATAGGCCACAGAGTATAGTTCAACTGGTGGCTTGTTTTCTAGCTTCTCTTTCTACTTCTTAAGTACGTAAAGCCATTCTTATTTGATATTGGAAGGAAAACTTGCAAGAAAAATGTAGATTGGGCATGTTAGTTCAAGACTAATCCCAGCACTTAGGAAGTGAAGACAGGAAGGTAAGAAATTCAAGTGTGGTCTCTGGTATGTAACAAAGCTTAGCCTGGGTGGCATGAAACCTTATCTCAACAAACACAAAGAAAACGGGGGCTCCAGGCTATCCTAGTGGGGACAGTGCTTGCTATGCAAGTGTGAGGACCTGGGATTTTAATCAGTGAAGAGATCAAATTCCCAACACTGATGTAGAGATAGTTTATTCAATTCTTAGTTTAGAAAAGCATCTCCCATGTTCAATATTAGCTACTAACCTCTTATATGAGGAAGCTGCAAGAGGGCGGGGAGATGGCTCAGCAGTTAAGAGCACTTGCTGCTCTTTCAGAGGTCCTGAGTTCAATTCTAAGCAGCCTCACGGTGAATCTCGACCATCTATAAAGGGATTTGATGCCCTCTTCTGGCATGCAGGTGTGCAAACACTCAGACATTTTAAAAAAAAAAAGTATCACTAGTTTGAGAGAGAGAGAGAGAGAGAGAGAGAGAGAGAGAGAGAGAGAGAGAGAGAGAGCGTGCTTCAGGACTGAGGCAGGAGGGTCAGGATTTCTAGGTCATCCTTAGCTATATAAAGGGCATTTGAAACCAACATGGCTTACCTACCTGAGACTCTGTCTTCAGAGAAATAAGTGAAATGCAGAATTTCAGGTCCACGCCAAACCTATTGAATTAGATTTTACATTTAATGACCTCGCCAGGTGATGTTGTGCCTTTCAAGTTTCAGGGGCAAAGTTAAAACCTTGGGCCCCGAAAGGTTAATTTTTTCCCCCTTAAAATCTAATATACATATAGAGTCCAAGCTAGCCTGATTCCAGGTCTTCCTGCTCGAGCCTCTGGAGTACTGAGCTTACAGGCACGCACTGCATTACCTGGCAGTCTTCAGCTAGGTGTGACAGATGGTAGAATGCTTGAGCTGTGTGGGTGATATGGTGATAGGACACTGTGGTTGTAGAGGCTGGAGCAGGAGATCCTCCTGGATCTATAGTAAGTCTAAGTAACTATATAGGCTTGGATGTAGGTCAGATGATAGCATGTTTGCCTTATAACGTACAGAGTTCTGGGTTTTGTTTGCCTCTGTCCCCAGAGGCGAACAAAATGAGATGTGATAGAAAGCGCCTATAATTCCAGCACTCAAGTAGAATAGGGACCATCAGGAGTTCACGTTCATCCTTGGGTACTCAGGGAGTTTGAGGCCACCCTGGGACACGTGAGACTCGGTCGCAAACAAACACAAAACTTGCAAACCAGAAATCAATGAATGAAAGAAGTCCTGGTTGAGAGTCAATAAATCTGTAGTTTTGTAAAGTTGTATGTGATGGCACACACCTATAATACCAACATTTGAGGGGGGAGGGGAGGAGGAGGAGCAGGAGCAGGAGGAGAAGCAGGAGGAGGAGGAGGAGGAGAAGGAGGAGGAGCAGGAGGAGCAGGAGCAGGAGCAGGAGGAGGAGAGCAGAAGCAGGAGCAGGAGCAGGAGGAGCAGGAGCAGGAGCAGGAGCAGGAGGAGCAGGAGCAGGAGGAGCAGGAGCAGGAGGAGCAGGAGCAGGAGCAGGAGCAGGAGCAGGAGCAGGAGGAGCAGGAGCAGGAGGAGCAGGAGGAGGAGCAGGAGCAGGAGCAGGAGCGAGTTCTAGGTCAGCCTGGGAGACAGAGCCAGACCCTTCTTTTCTCAACAGGAAAGAAAACATCTGAAACCCATAAGTGACAGAGCTGGGGTACGATGAAGCTGTCCTGGCAGATTGCAGTTTTTCATATTCTCCCTGAACTGAGAAACCCGATTCTCTCAAAGTCTACAGGGTCCCATATCTATTAAGCATAGCTGTGCACACCAGCAATAATTGGTGTGAAAACTGTCTTATCTCAACTGAAAGGGAAATCAGCAGCCCATTGAAATCGGTTGAACATCATTGAAAACAGTTGAACTAAGTTTTTTATGGCACACAGAAGCTGATAATTATTATCTGTGAAAGGCACAGCAGTGCTTAGAGAGCCCCCTCCCTCCCATCATCATTACACCTTTGTAATGAGGTTACCGACATGAGCTGGACAGCCAGAGTACCGGAATAGTCACGGCTACTTAATCGAGGTAGGTCAGGCTGGCCTCTGCTACTATGAATCTGGTGGTGGAGCCAAATCCAACATTAGGAGTGGAGCTGAATTCAAGAAAACTTGACCAGACCTCATTTCTTTTGAGTCGCAAATCAATGAGGTGGATTCCCTGGGCTGTAGCGCCACCTGGTGGAAAAACATTAGGTGTAGCATTATTCCGATTTCATGGACGGAAAAAACGGAAAATAAAGTTTATTTTTTCACCCGATTCTATCTAACTCCTCAGTAGTCGGTGTATACAGTTTGGTTATTTGCGATACTTAAGGCTGATGATGGAGTTAGTTGGTAGAGGACTTCCCTCAAATGTGTGGTGACTTGGGTATATTGCCAGGCACTGCATAACCCATACAAGGTTGTCCACTTGGAAGATACAGGCAGGAGAAGTTCAAGGGCATCTTCTGGTTACATAGATGATTTGACGTCAGACTGGGATTCATAAGATTCTTTGTTTTAAAAGAAAGCAATAATTGCATCACTGAGTCCATTCTGTCTTTTTTTTAATATTTATTTATTGTTATATATAAGTACACTGTAGCTGTCTTCAGACATCCCAGAAGAGCGCGTTAGATCTCATTACAGATGGTTGTGAGCCACCATGTGGTTGCTGGGATTTGAACTCAGGTCCTTCAGAAGAGCAGTCAGTGCTTTTAATTGCTGAGCCATCTCTCCAGCCCCCATTCTGTCTTCCAGTCCTGAGAGAACGAATGTCTCAGAAAATTGAGTGCCATTTGTACTTATCTAATGCTGCATTTGTGTTCTCTTGCACGGGCTTTGCTGTTGTTAAAAGATTTTTCGAGATAGGGTTTCTCTTTATAGCCCTGACTGTCCTGGAACTCACTCTGTAGACCAGGCTGGCCTGGAAATCCGCCTGCCTCTGCCTCCTGAGTGCTGGGGTTAAAGGTGTGTGCCACATGCTCGGCTTTTATTTGTATTTGTATATAAAAGATTTTATTTGTATTCATGTGTATGTGTGTAGATGCCTGACATGCATGCTAAGAACCAAAGTCTAGTCCTCTGTGAACCCAGCAATTAAGTGCTCTTAACTGTGGAGTCTCTCTAGCCCGTTGTCTGATTAGCGAATGAAGGAACCACAGATGATGATTGAAATACATTGAAGAGAAGTAGCTCAAGGCACTCAGCCAGAGATGCCAGACCTGCAGGATTCTGAGCCTCATGAAAGATGCTCTTTCCTAGATAGCTCAGGGATGTAGCGATCAGAACTAAGTTGATTTATGGAAGATAGGGACACCAGCTGGGACCGGAAGCTGTAACTTTGGCTACTTTGAAGCTGAGGTTTAAGGCCACCAGTCTAAGGCTTTCATGGGCTACAGAGTAAGTTTAAGGTTAGCTTGGATGATTTATCAAAACTGTGTGTGTGTGTGTGTGTGTGTGTGTTGAAATTACAACAAACCAGGTAATGCTGGGACATGCCTTTAACTCTAGAATTTGGGAGGCTGAGGCCGGTAGATCTCTATGAGTTAGAGGATACCCTAGGCTAGGTATTGAATTCTAGGCCAGCCAGGGTTACATATGAAGACTCTATCTTTAATATACACATTTAAAGCTAGAGGGACTTGCCTCAAATAGGGTTTCACTGTGGTGACGATACACCATGACTATGGCAACTCTTACTTATTTGTTTGTTGGTTGGCTTTTTTTTTTTTTTTTTTTTTTGGTTTTTCGAGACAGAGTTTCTCTGTGTAGCCCTGGCTGTCCTGGAACTCACTCTGTAGACCAGGCTGGCCTCCAACTCAGAAATCCGCCTGCCTCTGCCTCCTGAGTGCTGGGATTAAAGGTGTGCACCACCACACCCAGCTGTTGGTTGGCTTTTGAAACAGCACTTTTTTGTGTAGTTCTGGCTGTCCAGGAACTAGCTCTGTAGACTAGACTGGCCTTGAACTCCTGCCCTTGGGATTAAAGGTATGCACCACCACTGCCTAGTTCATGGAAAGTTTTTTTTTTTTTCTTTAAAGACTTACTTATTTATTTTATGTATGTGAGTACGCTGTCTTCAGACTCAACAGAAGAGGGCATCAGATCTCATTATGGATGGTTGTGAGCCACCACGTTGTTGCTGGGAATTGAACTCAGGACCTCTGGAAGATGTCTTAGATGACCTCTAAGCCATCTCTCCAGCCCCCGTGGAATGTCTTATAAAGGAAAACATTTAACGGTTTCCAAGCTTTAGCTCATTATTACCTTGGTGGGGAGTGTGGGGGTGTGCAGGTAGACATGGTGCTGGAGAAAGAGATGAGGGTTCTACATCCAGACCAAAGGCAGCAGGAAGAAAATGATGCACTAGGCCGGGCTTGAGCTTCTGAGACCTCAAAGCTTTCCCACAGTGACACACTTCCTCCAACAAGGCCACACCCACTGCAACAAGGCCACATCTCCTCATACTGCCTTTCCCTATGAGCCTATAGGGCCATTGCCTTCCCTCTGTTGTCTCTAGACTTACTATCAAGCCTGCTGTGGCCATCCCTAAGGAGCTCCTCCTCCCAGTGCACTTTATCCCCTGCACACTCCATCCCTTGGTGAAGACTTAGGGTCTGTTGCCCTGCTAATTAAGGTTGAAGTCTACCATTGCCCTGATAGCTTTCTGAGCTTGGTACAGAATGGCGGACTTCCTTTGTCAGTGAGGTTTCCTCTTCTCAGCCAGAGGGACCCCCAGACCCCACCCCCTATACCTGTGAAATGTCACATAACCTTGGTTAAGGTTACAGGTCCAGCTTCCTATCTCCTGATAAGAACCCGTTCAGCAGGGACCCGAGATTTCTGAAATGCTTCCCCATGCTAATGAGGCATCTTGGTTCCTTAAACCTTCAGCCAATGGTCCTTCCCCACCGTCCTGCCCCCGGCTCTCCCCAAAACTATATAACCTTTGAATCATCCACATAAAGCTGATCTGTCTCCTCACGACTGGTCCCCGTCGTTATTGTACATACTCACAGGGATCCTGAAGCCCAGCCAGCATCTGTCATCATCCCCTGTGGACCTGATATCAGCGAGCGACGTTAATTAAAGTGTTCGGCTTTGGTAGTCTAAGACACTTGCATTAGTTCTTCTAAATCTCTGTCCCTTTTGGAAAACATCCATTATCGCCTTATAAAATAAGAGCTCAGTGTCTTATGAAAGCTAATCTATAATTATATGAGCTGGATCAAAGGGAATCCTACACTATTATAAGGGCCTTTTAAACACAAATAAAATAGCAGTACAGGTCACAGCTTTGCACAGTGAGCTCTCAAGAGATGAAAAGGTACCTCCCCCAATCAAACAGGTGATTTCATCAAATAGAACAAAAAAGACATTGCTTCAAAGATTCCCTTTGGCTGTAGAGGAAGGTTTTTTTTTTTTTTTTTTTTTTTTTCCAGGTACCAACTACCAACCAGCCAGTGCCAGAGCAGCCAAAATACAGGACATAAACCCTTAGGTTTTACTTCTCACCGCAGACTTGTTTGAGTTCCTCCTGTGAACCTGACCACATCGACCTCAGAGGTGCTGCATGGGATTCACCTTCAACAACACCAACAAGAAAGTGTGCCAGGTCGCTAAATAGTTACAGATACATTTACATATGGAAATTCATCCAATCTATTTAGTATTTTGCTTGGTATATACCTAAGTGATTAAAATAATGCTAATCTTGATTTTAGGAAAACCACAAATGAGGATGATATAATCCCCTGCCCCATTAGTTGTATTTTTGATATGTTCATTCAGATATCACCACGAAACCACATCTGGGTCACGATTGCTCCTGGACCTGACATGATCCAGAAGTTTCTTCCATCACGGCTTTATCAGTTTTTCCTCTTTCCTCTTCCACGTTCCTGCTTATGATTTAGTCTCATCTGTATCAGATCCAAGGGACATGAAATAAAACATTAGAATAAGGTTTGGTCTCCGTGCAAGTACAAGCTGTGATGTTGGAGGAGGGTCTTTGAACAAGTGAGCTTTGTGAAAGGCTGAACTTCAGTGACTGTGAAATGGTGGGGATTTTGCAGATCTAGGGCCGGATGATCTGCAGCTATCTTCAGATTCCTTCATGGCTATTCATTGTCCACCTCTGTGTTTGAGCTAACAGGCCTATCGCAGGAAGCCTTTTGGGATACACTAACCTGTATTAACCAAAAAAGCACCTGGGCTCTGGAGCAGAGCTTTCCCACTCTTCTGTGATGGCTAACCTCAAGCGTCAACTTGAGAAGACATCCAGCTACCTGGAAGATGGGCCTCTGGAAGTTCCTGTGGGGACATTCTCATTGGGATGAGGTGGGGTGAGATGCACCTACTGTATAAAAAGGAAAACGTGAGCTGAGCCCCTGCGCACTTTGCTCTCTGCTTCTTTACTCTGGATGTGAGGCGACCTCAGCTGCTTCAAGCTCCTGGTGCTGTCACTTCCCTGCAAGGATAGCCTGGAACTCTGAGCTTCGAGCCAAGATGAGACCTTTTCCCTTGAAGATTTTTTTTGTCAGAATATTTTATCATAATATCAGGGAAAAGTAAGCTAATACAGAAAGGCGGTGTTGAGGAATGGGGCCTTTGAGGTGAAATGTAGCGGCCAGCAGCCCCAGGTTCCTGGCATCCTGAAAGGAAAGCTGGAGGTGGATGGGAAGGATGGTAAGAAAAATAATGAGCCAAGACAAAGTTCTCTGATCAAGGCTCGATCTCTAATTGTAGGGTCTTGAATTTAAAGTGGGGAGACCCATCCCCCACTTTGCGAGGATCTTGATCTCGGTGTTTTGTGTGTGTGTGTGTGTGTGTGGTGGTGGTGGGGGATCTCGTCAGGGAAGCAAGCTCAGGCTGTCCCTGAACACAGGGAAAAACTTTCCCAGGCACTGTTTGCAAAACAAAAGAAGGTCACAAGCTTCCCTGGGGCTGTCTTGAGCCCTGCATTAACTCATCTGAGCATCTTGGCCCTCCTGCAATAAGGACCGATTTTAGAAGAACAATTCAACTGTCTATGCCTCTAATTTTTGATACTCTTTCTTAAGATGACTTACAGTTAAAACGTTCTTCACAACTTTGGTGTTGTGAAAAAATGGCCCGTACTGCAGTTTCCTGCCAGGCAGCAGCTATAGCCAAACTGATTGTTTGAGGGTCTAATCTATGCACAAAGACTAGCTAGATAACTCTGTCCCAGTTTTGTATGAAATGAGCTGTATTAGCACTCTCATAAGATGATTACTCTTATAATTATCCTAATTACAATATACAGGTGAATTAAAGATCTTACATTTGTAATCAAACTGCAAGCTGCAGTCAATGGAACATTGGCAAATTTAACCATGATTTTTAAGTTTCTTTTGCAATATTAGCATATATCTATAACTTTTGGAAAGCAAGACCCAATTTTAAACAATTTATTTTCCTTAAAATCAATACTAGAAACATCACTATCACGTTACGAAGTTTGGCTGCCAATTCGTTAATGCATGACAGTTCAAATTTTAATGTTCCATTAAAGAGACATTGTTTTAAAATCTTATCTCTATAAGTCTACTTTTTAGGATAAGAATTACATAAAATATTATCTCAATTTAGAAGTATCTTTAGAGGCCTAGTTTTCTGGGCTGGTTTATGCCACATGTTTAAAATGACTCTAACCCTGAGTTACCACTTTTAAGCTAACTGTGTAACCCGTGTTACACCTTTATAATCATACCCAAATAACTTATAAGGCAATTCTCTATGACCAAGATATGTAGATCATATTTATACCTTTAAGACCAATCAAAAACCAAATGAAGTGGCTACACGAATCTTTATAAATTTAGATCAATCAAAGAATTTTACTTTTTATAGCTATACTTATAAGATAAAAAAGCACTTTGTCATTTGTTAAACACAATAATCACAAAATTGCAGAGAATTTTTTAGGAAAAAACAACTATCAGCTTATTTGCCTTAGAACTAAGAGGTTGCAGACCCCTTTTTTTGAAAAAAACAAAACAAAACAAAACAAAACAAAAAAAAACCAGTTTTTTAGTAGGACCTCTCTTGCTGTGCTTGATGTTTGGCTAAAGTGAGGGGCCTCTCTTAGCCTCCGTTGTGCAAACTGAGAGTGAATTAGGAGGTAAAGTTTTAACCATTTATTTTTTCTTTTAAAACAGTCATTCAGACAACGAAACAATCATTTAGACAACTAAACAAAAACAACATGAATTGACACGTGATTGGTGCACCAAACATACACAATAAAAAGAGGGTAGAGAACTTTTCCTGTAGGAGCCAGAGAGGATAAAACAGGGCGTCCCCCGATTTCTCTCTGTCCCTGGGAGAGTTCTAAAATCCATTTAAAAAAAAAAATTCCTTCCTTTCCTTTCCTGCTTGTAAGAGGCAGCTTGTCAAACCAAGATTAAAACCCAAAATTTTCTGACAGCTTCCGGCAAGCATCTAAAACTTCCAATTTATTTAATCTGAGGGTAATTCTCTGAGAAAACACACAATCTCTATATACTAAATGTCTCAAATAGCCTAAAAGTTTACCATGCTGAATCTTTTTTGAAGCCATCATCAGTCCACACTTAGTCAAATATTTTATAGCCATCTGTAAAACTCTCTCTACATTTTGCAAACAACAAATACACCATCAAAAATCAAAATGAATTATATATGTCTCAGGAGATGAATTCCTAACTTCTAATAAAACCTAATCTATGAATTTTTTGGCACAATGTAGGATTGGGGAGTTGTAAATAAGGTAACAGTAGGATTGAGCTACATTTTGACATTTATGAAGTCTCTTTTTAATGCTTTAATCATAATTTTAATTTTACCTAAAGTATCAGAATTCACAACTTGAAAATTTTCTTATAACTGGGGCTGTATTCTATTTGTCTTACCTGCTTTTTTAGTGAGTGGAGTCCCATCTTTATAGGACTTTGACCTGCAATCATTCCTCCAAGGTTCTCTCTACTACAGCCTGGACAGAGACCTGGAGGAAGGCCCTTCTTGTTTCCCGAGGGATTCTTACAATCTTTACTCACGTGCCCTGGTTTTTCACAACCGAAATATGTAGTTCCATAGTTCTTTGTCTTACCCACTTCTCTATTGAGCGGAGTCCCATCCTTATGGGACTTTGATTTACATTCACTTCTCCAGTGCTTGCCACAACGTTGGAAGGGACTTAAAGGAATGCTCTTCTTGTCTCCTGAGAGATTTTTACAATCTTTTCTCAGGTGCCCCAGTTTTTTATAACCGAAACATGTAATTCCATAAGTATTTCTGACATAGGTGCCGAATATTTTTTTTCATTGTTGCGGTGTAAACTATCCCCTGAATTATGACTGGTGAGGCGTCTACACATGCTTTAATATAATCTTGTAGGGAACTTGTCTTACAGATTGGTCTGTTCAGGTCTTGGCACAGGTATTCACGTTTTCCCAAGCCAATTGTTTTATTAATATATCAGTTCCTTCCGAGGGAGGAAGTATCTTACCTACTCGCTTCCAATCCTCCAATGTCAAGCTTCCCTCCTCTGGAAACCAGGGACTGATTTTTTGCACGAAACCATAAAATTTATCTGAAACCTTTAGGCCTCTGCCAGACAACATGTGCTTAAAGACTGACAGAAACAATCTTTTCCCTTTTAATTCTGATTGCCCCATGATAAAACTTACTCATCTCTTAACTGATCTACGAATCAGCTCGCCTGCAGCATGGTCACGACAGATCCTATCTTTGCCTGAGAAAATAAAGAAGAGAAAGAAAAAAGAAAGAAAAAGAAATAAAGACTAACCTGCTCTGGTGTCCCTGTTCAGGTGCCAACTGTCGCAGACCCTCTGGATCCCTTTGTCTGCGTGGAACGGGTCTCTGGGGCAGGTGGGCAAAGCGTCAGAGGGAATGACAGACCAACACGAGAGATTGTGTAGAATCTGAATGTATTTGTCAGGTTGAGCATCAAACTTTTTATACCAAAGAAATAACAAGAAACCAGGCAAAATACAATCCACCAAGTTAGATCGATGCAATACAAAAGGAATGTATACATCAGAAGAAGGTGGGGACCAGACTGCTGCCTCAAAAGAAGGGAGCCAGGTGCAAACTAGTCTATTGTAACACTCACCACCAGGGGTTCTGCACTAGCAGACCTTATTATGAATACTGCAATACCCCAACACCCTATTTCCTGGGTCTACAGAAGAATATACCAACTTGCTTTTAATGTGAAGCTCTATAACTAGCTGTAGAGAAGACCTCTGTCTCAGTGGGATTTCCTAGCTCTATTGTTCCTTAGTTTGGGTGAGAATTGTTACTGCCCTTGGTAAAAATTTTGTAGACCAGCTCTGAGCTACTGTCTTTGTAATGCTTAATTAGTAACTGAATAGGTAACTTCCTTTCTGCAGTCCTGCCGGATTTTAAGCTCGGATTTCAAGCTTGTAGGCTTCTGGGACCTTGGAACAATGTGGAGGCTTAATTATAACAGAATTTAATCTTAAAAGGCAATTATAATAAAACATTACAAGAGAGCTCGTAGATCCATACACCAGACTAACGCGGGAATAGAGTATGAGCATGAAAATGCTAAAACTCCAGGAGGTGAGCTTCCTTGAAACTCTCTGCCTCATGAGTGGCTTTTAGGCTACAAAGCCTGTCAAGCTGACTCAACTGGAGTGCGTGGCAGCCTAAGGGAGAGGCTATGCTTGCTATAGACAGACTAGTTGAAAGGGCAGAAGTGCCTAAGTCTTTTAGAGCTCATGGAGTTGTGGAGTTATAGGTTTTATAGGATTTTGTGCTTGTATTTCTGGGTTTGGGCTTTGCTTTGGTCAGATCTTTCCTTGCTATGTCCCAACTCTTTCATTCTGGAACATGTGGAGAGCCGTGAACAATCACCATTACAAGATGGCGCTGGCTTCCGCAGTGCCTAACTAGTAAACAAGCAATGTGCGCAGGTGCTGGAGTAAATTCGTGCCAAGTCACTGCCCATCTCGGGCTGTAGCAGTGGGGTGATGAGTGAGCAGCTAATCAGGAGCTGACATGTCACACGGAGGGGTATTTAAGCAGCTCCATTTTCCAGGTTCGGGGTCTTCCTGAGAAGTAAGCAATAAAAAGTTTTGCCATAGAAGGACCTGGTTGTCCGAGTGTGTTTTGCTGGCGAGACATTACAAGGACAGGAACATAAATGCTACTCTGTGCAATTGTATCATAGAAGTAGATAACTTGATTTTATTACGTATGAGCTCACAGTTAAGAACTTGGCTTGAGTCTCAAATGAGATATAGACTTTGGACTCTTAATTGTTAAAGACTATTATTTTGAAGTTGTACTATATTTTGCACTATGCAATTAACATGAGACTCTGGGTTCAAAGTGTGGA
This sequence comes from Mus musculus, assembly GCF_000001635.26. Taxonomy (NCBI): domain Eukaryota; kingdom Metazoa; phylum Chordata; class Mammalia; order Rodentia; family Muridae; genus Mus; species Mus musculus. Next base: position 33,302,182 of record NC_000070.6, read on the forward strand.
AGATTCTGATTTAAAGTGTGATGCATCTGAGTATCAAGCTGACAGTGGGTTGAGTTATGATGGCTAATTTCAACTGTCAACTTGAGGTCTAGGATAACCTGGGAGATGGGCCTCCGACATGGGAGATTATTGCAATTGGCTTGAGGTGATAAGTGCTGTCTTCTGTAGGTGCACCATTCCCCGAGACGGGATCTTAGATGGTATAAAAAGGAGCACCAGCGTGCATTGCTCTTTGCTTCTTCACTCTGGATTTATGCATGGGGAGTAGCTGCTTCAAGTTCCTGCTGTTGGGACTTCTCTACTATGGTCACCTGCAACTCTGAGAGCTAAAACAAACCCTTTCCCCCTTAATTGCCTTTGCCAGGGTATTTTATTTTATCACAGCAACTTGAAAAGCAATACACCTGCCAGTTGGGGTACCTACTAATGTATTTGAAAAGTCTGTTGATTTAAGTTTTTGCTTGTTCTGTTGCTATAACTCTGTTAGGAAAAGTATCAGCTCAGGACCCCCAAGATCAAATTCTCAGCACAGAGGACGTGGGCGAATGGGAGGGGGTGGACAAAGATGGACACCCACAGACTGCCTCTGCTGAATGGCACAGGTGGGCTATAGACGTATAGAGCCTAGGCTACTGCCACATAGCACACACGACACAGGAAGAGGAAGACATTCAGAGACCTGTCCAGTGCCAAGCTACATGGCACTGGTGGGGAAAGATGATCAGAGATTGCCTTCTGCTGTAGGATGCAAGCAGGCAGAGAATGTACAGAGCCCCTCCTGCACCCATTGCATGTGGTGTGGGAAGCAGAAGATGCTACACCACATAAAGAGGACAGAGGAGGTCATCCAGAGGCCCACAAGTGGGAGCCACTACAATGTGCTAGTATGTGGTGGACAAATGGGTAAGAAAGAGATGTGGAGCAGTTGTTTGAGCATTATGAAGAGAGATGGAATGGAGACTGGAGGGTGAAGAGGAACAGCCTCCTGTGATTACCTAGTTCTGCTACCTAGTTCCTCTCTGAGGCCATGGGGAAGTTCTAGCTCATGCTGCCTCTGAGAGAAATGTCCAGGTCCATGGCCATTCACCAGCAGGGGTCAGTGTCAGGGTCCAGGCCATGTATTACCACTAGAGAAGATGGGAACATCTCTGGGCAGCCACCAGGGACCATGTGGATGTCCAGGGGCTGTGACAACTGGCCTTGCCCCTCACTGGCGCAGTTCTCTGGAGAGGTGATTGACCTCTCTTGTAGAAGTTTGGCCTGTTGTTTTTCTCACAGCTCCATGTTCCCAGAAATAAGACTCAGACTCAAAATATATTTACAAATACTATCTCAGTTAGGGTTTTACTGCTGTGAACAGACACCGTGACCAAGACAACTCTTTTAAGGACAACATTTAATTGGGGGCTGGCTTACAGGTTCAAAGGTTCAGTCCATTATCATCAAAGTGGGAGCATGGCAGCATCCAGGCAGGCATGGTGCAGGAGGAGCTGAGAGTTCTACATCTTCGTCTGACTCCCACATGGTTAGGAGGAGGTCTCATTGCCCACCTCCACAGTGACACACTTCCTCCAACAAGGGCACACCTCCTAATAGTTCCATTCTCTAGACCAAGCATATACAAACTACCACAAATACCTTGGCCATATAGTTAGGCTCTTCTCTGACTAGCTGGTAACTAAAATAACCCATTTATTTTAATCTACATTCTGCCATGTAGCTAGTTACCTATGCTCAGGTACCATGTGTCCATCTCCTTAAATATTCTCAGGTAGATCTTTTTGTGCCTGCCTCTATCCCAGAATTCTTTTTGCCTGCCGAATGTTCCACCTTCTAATGTTCCCTAACTAAGTCATAGGCCATAGACTTTTTAATTGACAGGTGATGTTTCCATACAATATACAAGATATAATCTCTACAGTTGCCCTTTTTGTTCCAATGAAAGGCTCTTTTTCTTTCAATTTGAATACAATTTGAATGCAATTATAACAGTTATGAAAAAATTGTGAAGACTAGTCCATTTAAATTTGGCAGCTTAGATAAAGTATTATCTATTCTATCTTGGTAAGTTTACAGTTCTATATCTAAATAATTTTCTATCCTAACTTGTATTACCACCTTAAAAAAGATCTTTACAGATCTAGAACATCTTAAATTCTAAACAACTTAAGCTTATAGTAAGACTCTATCTAGTCTTCAACCCTATCAGAGACCCAAGATAGGTTAAATATGACCTGAATTTGCAGGAAGTGCAAGCAGCAGCTTCCAAGACTAAGAACTGACAGCTTCCTGCACAGCTACCCAGAATTGACTTTAAAACGTAGGAGCATCCATCTTCAGCCTTATACTCAGTATATCTGACAGACTTTTTTGTGAAGCAGGAATTATGAAGGACTTGCTTAGCCTGTATTGGCAGAGCTTGGTGGTTGACTTCACTGTATCTGTTTGTCCTTTCTGTACAGACTTGTCTGTAGTTGAAGCATAGGCATTTTCTTTGCCCAGTGATTAGCTTGCCACAGTTGAAGCTATTTCATATGGAGGTTATTGGTGCTCATCATCTTTGAAGTGGCATAGGGAACAGACCTGTCTCATAGTCAAAAGTTCTTTTAAAAATGAAACAGTTGGGCTGGTGTGATGGCTCAGTGGGTAAGAGTACCCGACTGCTCTTCCAAAGGTCCAGTGTTCAAGTCCCAGCAACCACATGGTGGCTCACATCCATCCGTAACGAGATCTGACGCCCTCTTCTGGAGTGTCTGAAGACAGCTACAGTGTACTTACATATAATAAATAAATAAATCTTTAAAAAAAAAAAGAAACAGTTTTAAATGCCATATTCTGTGGATCTCTGAGGTTTTTGAAGACCAACTATCTATAGTATATCTGAACTGTCAAACATTGTTTACTCTTAGCTATTTACTATTTGAATAACTTTGAAACCATCTTATTGTAAATAACTAAACTAGCATCTAATATGACCATGAGTTTGACTGACTAATAATCTAATAATATCTAATAATTTGTAACTTGCATTTTTGCATTTTTATCTTCCCTAACAGTTTTCAATAGCAGCTTTTAAAAGGACTAGAACTTTATATTGCATCTCTAAAAATTTTATAAGTACAATATCTCAAATAAACATTAATAACATATATATATATATATATATATTATGTGTATCAAAAATAACCTTAAATTTGTATCAATATACAATAACCTATGCCAATGTATCAAAAATAACCTTGTTTTTGTATCAATATACAAAAATCTGTACCAATTTAACAAAATATAACCTCAATTGTGTATCAAATATAAAAATCTTTACCAATGTAAGATCATGGTTATAAAATGTTTTTCTAGTTTAAGAATAGATTCAATAATCTACCCTCATTTGTCTAATTTTTAAATAATATTTTATAATATTTCTATATCCCCCATTTTTGTTTTTAACCCTCTTCCCCTTATCTAAGAAAGATAGAAAATAGGAAAGAGATGAGAGAAGAAATCCCTGAAACTAATGTCCCTATTTTGTCTCCTCCCTGTCCATGCTTTGCTTTCCTGGAACTTGCTCTGTAGTCTGATGGCTATGCAGGCCTAGACAGTACAGCTGAGCTGTCTGTGGTGGATAGGATGCAAGTGAGCAGGCTCTGTAGGAGTGGGCTCAGAAGAAATGGTCCTGCTACGTGTCTGCTGTGAGGTGGAGTGGGTACAGGGGGATTACCCTCTCTGCCTCGTCCCTCACCACTTGTAGTAGTTGGGAGAGCTGCCCCCATCCCTTGCCAGCTGACCCACTTGGGAGAGTGGGCTCTGAATCTTGCCTGTGCGATATAGTGTTGCTGGCCCTGATGGTGAAGGCATGGGTGAGTCAGCACCATTGTGTGAGAATAGGAGAACTGGTCCAACCCCTCATTAGGTGCAGCTCTTGGGAGAGTGGCAAGGACCAGCCTCAGCTTGGAGAGGGGTCCCTGAGGAAGAGGTGTTTGGGAGCAGTGGAAGAAAGGGCTGGAAGTCAGTGATGGGGTACAAGCTGCCAGCTCTGTGTTCTGCTGGAGACAGCTTTCTTTTTTCTTTTGTTTTTTTGAGAAATGAGTGTGGAAGAGCTAACCTTGCCTTCTGCTGATGGTGGCACGGGTGGCCTAGCTGAAACAGTGCTGGAGAGCTTGCCCTGGTGGTGTGGATAAGGGCTCTCTGGTGGGGTGATCAGCTCTGTTGCAGTTCCAGATCCAGGGCTTTGAGTTGGCCCACCCCCAAATCTACACCATCTGTGAATTGTTGGGGCACATGAAAGGTCCAGTCTTTTGGATCTAAAACTGCAGGATTTCCATGACATAGGACAACAATAGAATAGTCAGGAAGAGAAAGCAGTATTGTCAGTGTCACAGAAGCCAGAAACCTCAAACTAGACCAACGACTCACTGCAGTGAACATTTACAAGTGAAGATGTGTGGACAGAAGGATGTACTGTGGGACACACTGTGACACACTACAGCTTCCACGATGAGCTGTTTTCTATGCTTTGTGTTATTTATTTTGCTGTGTGTTTTCTCTTTTGGCTGGAGGTTCCAAGGGTGGAGGGTAGATTTGAGGGGACGGGGTCCATGATGTGAAATGATAAATCAGTAAAATGTTTTAAAAACCCCAAATTTATTTGGAGACAGAGTCTCACTATGGAGTCCTGGCTAGTCTGGAACGCTATATGTAGACCAGGCTGCCCCCAAACTTAAGAGCGCTGTTTGTCTCTGTTTCCTAAGTCTAGGATTGAAGATGTGAATCTTTACACAGATAATTTTTTTAAAAAAAAAAAAACAAAAAGATTTGTTTAAATATGTCTGTATGAGTGCCTGGATTTAGACATGTTAGTACCATGGCAGAAGTATGGAAGCCAGATGATAAGTTTTGGAGTTAGTTCTCCACTTCTGTCAGACTTGAGTGGCAAGTAGTTTTGCCAGAGGAACCATTGTTCCAGAGGAACTACAGCTCCTTGTGCAGTTCAAAGAGAGAATTTGTGCTTGTGAAGTCAGGCTGTTATATTATAGCCAACTTGCCACTGAGAGGTGCCTACTGGTCTTATAAACTTGATATCACCTAGAGTCACTTGAGAAGGGCCCTCAAGGGGAGACTGTTTAGATTCGGTTAGCCTAGAGGCAGGGCTGTGACGGTTTTTCTCAGTCTGGTTAACTGTGGTAGAAAGACCTACTCTGAATACAGGTGGCGCCATTTCATGGATGGTCCTCAACTGAATAAAAAGAACATAGTGAGCTGAACACAACCACGCAGGAACTGATTGAAGGAACTGACTGAAGGAAGCTTAGGGCAGAGAAAACAAACAAAGTAGGCAATCTGTAAGCAGTGGTAGATTCTGGGAAGAGGGGGCCGGAGATCAGCAAGACAGAGAAGGCCCGCGGCATTACGGTTAGGCTGCAGACGCTGGCAAGCAACTTCTCGGATCCTGGGATGTTGTGTGACAGACATTTGCTGGGGAGACACAACACATATATTTCCTACCCTCCAAAGGGAGCCCACGACAGAGTCATGGGTACACTTGTTTCCAACTTGGTGAACCAATGAGGTTTTAGTGAGGTCACTTACAGGAGTGTGAGTCAGCGGTTAGTGACGAGGAGCAGGGGTAACTCAAAACGCAAGGTTAGAAAGCCTAGTCCAATGTGGGTGACGATTCAGAAAATCTACAACCCCGGCGCTTTCTACCGAGCTCATACGCAACTCTATCATTGACTATCTTTTCTCATCCTATCTTCCCGCAGTGTGGGTAGCAGCCCTCAGGTGTCTTCCAATTTCCTGTTTTCAGATAACTGTTCACCTCCTGAGGCTCAAAGGTCTCACACTTTGTGTGAGTCTTTCAACTTGGAGGGAATGTTTCAATTCTGAAGAACCTGTCACATGACCGGGGCTTTACAGAGAGAATGAGATTGTCTGTAATGTCAGGGTAAGCAAGCATGGGTACGATTTCGATTTTGACCAATATTAGAAAAAAAAAAAGGCAATCAGAAGGAAAGAAAAGTTATGCTTTTTTAAAATTAAGAAACAGGCAGAAAGCAGAGAGAATTAGTGAAAATCTTTAAGTAACTCTATTACGGGGGGGGGGGGGGAGGACTTTGGGTATGTAAATACAGTATCTCATTAGGGGGAGAATAAGCAGAAATTATTCCTTCCAACTCCTCAGCAGGCCTGCCTAGGCAAACTAGCAGCTCTCCTGGTCAGATGATTGACACTCTAAAGGGTGGGATCAATAGTAAAAAAAAAAAAAAAAGCTGTAAATTTAGTCAGATTGTGCCTCCCTTCACCTAAGGCCAGAGGTAGGATTTAGATTTATTCTTTTGAGCCTTCGTTTGATTACTTTTGTTGTCACTGTAAATCAAACCCTGGTTGAAAGCTCCTTCGGGAGGAAAGGATTTCTTTGGCCTTTTGGTCCATCAAGAAAGGAAGCAAGGGCAGGAGCCTGAAGGCAGGAACTCTGGAGAAACTCAGGCTGACATCCCTGGCTTGCTCAGCTAGCTTCCCTATACAGCCTTGCCAGTTGATTTTGGTGTTCAACCTCCTGGTTGCAAGTCCCTAGAAAACCTCTATCTTCAAAAATTAAAAAATTTTTACATTACAATTCATAACAGTAGCAAAATTAAGTTATGAAGTGGCAACAAAAATAATTTTATGGCTGGGGCCCCATATCATGAGGAGCTGTATTAAAAGGGTCTCGGCATTAGGAAGGTTGAGAACCACTAACCCATCGGATCAGGAATGGCTTGGCTCTCTGCCATTGATTAGTGTCATAGTTTGGGGTTCCATTGCTGTGAAGTCACACCATGACCAGGACAACATTTAATTGTAGCTGACTTACAGGTTCAGATGTTCAGTCCATTATCATAAAGGCATGAAACATGGCAGTATCCAGGCAAACATGGTGCTGGAGAAAGCTGAGAGTTCTATGTCTTGATCCAACTGCGGCTAGGAGGAGACTGTCTCTGCCAGACTTGATCATGTGCGAGCGTGCGTGCGTGCGCGCACGCGTGCACACACACACACACACACACACACACGCACGCACACACACAGAGACCTCAAAGCCCACCCCACAGTGACACACTTCCTCTAACAAGGCTACACCTCCTCCAATAAGGCCATACTTAACAGTGCCCCTTCCCATGGGCAAAGCACAGTCAAACCACCACAATTAGCAATCAAGAAAATGCCCAATAGACAGGGCCACAGGTCAATTAGGTCCTCAATCGAGGTTTCCTCTTCTCAGGCATGTCAAGTTGATGACTGAAGGGATTATAAGGAAGAACCAGCTTGCTCCTAGTGGCCCACAACCAAGCTTATAGCTACAGCTTTTCATATGGTGTTTTAAATCTCAAGAATGGGCGAAGCCGGGTGTGGTGGCGCAAGCCTTTGATCCCAGCACTCGGGAGGCAGAGGCAGGTGGATTTCTGAGTTCGAGGCCAGCCTGGTCTACAAAGTGAGTTCCAGGACAGCCAGGACTATACAGAGAAACCTTGTCTCGAAAAACCAAAAAAAAAAAAAAAAAAAAAAAAAAAAAAAAGGTGAAAACCAGCAATAAACAAAACAAACAAACACCACATCAAAACCATCTGCTCCAGAAATGATAGTCTTAAGGCTTCTGGAACTAATTTTTGATGTTTTATGGGTCGTCGGAAGCACGTCCCCTACACTTCGCCAAAAAAAGAAAACTCATTTATAATAACCTAGACTCTGGTTTTCCGGACTTTTTGATGCAGGTAAAGGGAGGATTCTCAAATGACCCAGATCCAGCAGAGACATCAAATTTGAGCTATGATTAACGGAAAAGCACTTTTTCACCTGTGAAATACCCTTCTGAATGTAGCAGGTCAGTCCACAGGTGGAAAGAAGCTTGGATTCCTTCTACTTTGGGGGTTTCTCCGGTTTAGATGGAAAAAAAGAGACACCAGTCATTAGAGTACTCACAAAGGCAAAACAGGGGCGGGGCGTGGCAGAGGCCGGCGCCCTGAGATACAGGGGCGGGGCTGAAGGGGGCGGGCCAGGTGGAACCGCCTATCTAGTTCTCAGCAGCTTCCCCTCCCTCACTTGGGCGGGGCTTCCATTTCGCCTGACCTCGGAAGAAAGGGGGCGGGCCCTTTGGGGCGGAAGTCGCAGTGCATTGTGGGTTCGCCGGGAGCCGCGGAGTCGAACCTGAATGAAAGTGGCGCGCCGCTGAGGACCCGGGTAGAGCTGCTGCCGTTGGGGTCCGGGCTGGTTTGCTGTGGAGCTATCGGCGAGGCGGCACAGACATGGCTTACAACAAGATCCCGCCGCGGTGGCTGAACTGTCCGCGGCGCGGTCAGCCGGTGGCAGGTACCCGGGAGGGGGCTGCGGGAGGGTTCGAATCTCACTGCGCCGGCCGGGCCTGGGGGACCGCGCGCTTGGTGGTCGCCAGTCGGGACTCCCGCAAGGCGGAGGAGTGAGGACCGGAGGTGGACCAGACGCTTCTAGAGCTTAAAGTTTGTGAACCTCTTTGTGATATTTTGGAGACTGGGTCTCGCTGTCTTGGCGAGACTTGTTTTCGGAAAGAGAGTAGCTGGGTGTGAGCCTGGAAATTGAAGGAAAGCTTAAAGAGACGCGAGGCTGGATAGCGGGGGACTTTTGGTTTTGTTATTAAAAATTGACTTTTTGCGGAATGTTGCCATCTTGAGTTTGACGTATAGTGGACTCATCCCCGAACTTGCGAGCTGGGATTATAGGCTCGGGTCACTGCTTGGCTAAAAGAACAGTGACTTCAAAGTGTACAGTTTGATAGTTTTGGACCACACACATGTATTCCAGGGAATACACATGAAATAACGGAGGCACAGTTCTCTGAATCCGTGGAGACATCGCACATGGTAACTTTAAAGGACCAGGCTCCACAGTTACCAGCAACCGGGTTAGATAGCAATTAGGAACTTTGTCTGCTGGACCTAGAAGCCAAAAACATTTTTGTGATTAAAATTGAGGAAGGAATACAAGTTCTGTTTTCACAGGATTTACTCAGCTATAGAGTAATTATCGGGCAGGTGTTTGCAAAGATCTGCTAAGTCTCCTTATCGGAGTTATGAGACATAAGCGTTTCCTTTCTCTCTTTTTAGCTATCTGAACACCAGGCAAAATACAGTGAGCTGTGGCTCCCTATTGAGGAGCTAGCTGGTACCCACACTCTCTTAGAAGCCCACACCCTTGCTTTCTGGTTGTCTTTATTCTGAGTGACTCTCTTTTTCTTTTCTTTCTTTCTTTTTTCTTTTTTTTTTTTTTGTTTTGTTTTGTATTTTTTCGACACAGGGTTTCTCTGTATAGCCCTGGCTGTCCTGGAGCTCACTTTGTAGACCAGGCTGGCCTCGAACTCAGAAATCCGCCTGCCTCTGCCTACCGAGTGCTGGGATTAAAGGCGTGTACCACGCCCGGCTTTTTCTTAACTCTTGAGCTAAAACCTGTATATTAAAACTGTAACTTTTTGTTTTAAAGCTGTGCTGGGTAACACAAAGCAGGAAGTTTTAGGATGGAGCTTATGTGAAGATTTCAGCACATATAGGAAGAAACAGTTGTGTTATGCGTGGGTCAGGATGTGGTGGTTAACTGGGTATCTTTTCTGGCGTCATTTGGAATTAAATTTAGGGAGTCTCAGAATTTTTGCCACCTTCAAAATTTCTTGCTCCCCCCTCTCTTATTTATGTTGCTTTACATTATGTGGATGTAACACTTGTATGAACACTTGTACCCATGGCAGGAGATTCCAGTAAGCACCAATTATGTGGTGACAGATAAATGGGAGTGGTGGCATTCTAAGACTAACAAGGACCCACGGGCTCTGCTGCTACAGTTCGTCTCTAGACCTGGCCATGCTGACACCAAGTCATGGCCAAGTAACTTGCTTTAAACATGAGTTTTAGGAGCGTGGGAGTTGTCTCAGTGCTGCTGTTCCAGAGAACATGAAGAGTGGCGCACAACCACCTGCAGCTCCACTTCCAGGACATCTGATTGCCTCTTCTGGCTTCTTCTAGTACCTGCATACATGTGGATTATACTCATAATTATCACATGCACACACATACATAAACCTTCAAAAAGGGGAGTTTAAACATAAAACCCATACACGTTTAAATCTCATGCTCTTGGTATGTGTTCCATTCAGTTTACCTAAAACACTTCACCTTAATATACAATTTTTTTTCTTATGTAACCCACTGTGTGGCTGCCTAGAGACTGTTTGAGCATATGGACATAGGGAAAATATTATGACAGCTTCCACATAGTAGTCTTTCTATACATTGTTGTATGAAACTTCTGTAGTCCTGTTGATCTGCTTTCTGTCATTGATGGCGTACATCCTTTAATAAATGCAAACATCATGCACTCTCACGTTGTGTGTGTTTGTATGGCTGGCCTTGAACTATGGCCAATGTAGTTTGAGGATCAGCTTTAATTCCTGATCCTGCTTCTGCTTCCGAGATGTCGGGAACAAATATGCCTGCCCTTCCCTAGAGCCCCACTTTTTAAAGGGCGCTTGAGTTGGTCAAATAGCTCCTTCTATACTCGTCAACTCCACTCTAGCTTGTCTTTTCATTCTCCCAACAGTTTTGCATTTGCAGGGTGTGGTGGGACGGACCTTTAATGCCAGCATACGAGGCAGAGGCTGGTGAATCGAGGCCAGCCTGTCCTAGGTAGTGAGTTCCAGCCAGCTGGGGCTGCATAATGAGACCCTGCCTCAAATTTAGAAAAAGAAAAAGTGAAAGTTTTAAGCTTTAACTAACTTGCAACTTACTGTTTTTTTTTTAATGAAGAAAAAGGTTTTATGTGTATATATTAAACATATTTTACAATATTGCCTAGCAGTGTATGAAATTGTTAGAAGCAGAGATTCTGCGCTTGTTTACGTTGATTCTTCTATTTTGTATTTTGTAAGCATTCCTTAAGATTTCATATGAAATCCTCAGTCAATAAAGCTATATAAACAGTTAATAAAAGTGATTGAAAGATTTTAAGCAGAGATGGTGGCATATGTGTGTAATTCCCAGCATTTAGTATTGGTGTGAGTTGAAGGCCAGTCTGGGATACAGAGTAAGACTATTTCAAAGGGGAAAAGGATAATTTAAAGCTCAGTTTAGTAGCATATACCTATAATTCTAGCATTTAGGAGGCAGAGGTAGGACCATTCTGGGTTACATAGGGAGACCCTGTCTGAAAAATAAAAAAGTTTTAAAGAAACTCAATTCCTTGAGTAAAAGAGAAAGACAATTTAAGCAAGTTGTAGTACGAGCAAGTTTTTTTTTTTTTTTTAAAAAGGAAACTTTTTTTATTCTCAGCATATTTATATGTATTTTTGGTTATAATGATGTTTTTTGATAGCTGTATTATCTTCAGTCAAGTTGACCATTCTATTGTGAATCTTTTAAGAAATATTTATTTACTTAGTGATGTTGGGATTGAACTTGGAGCCTTACACATACTCGTCAATTATACTACTGATCTGTATTCCTATCCTTCATTTATTTGTGCGTGTCTGTGTGTGTGTGTGTGTATATGTGTGAGACATGTGTAGGTCTGTGCTCAGAGGTTGGACATCTGACACATGTTGAACGTCCTTGAGAAAGGGTCTCTTCCTACACTTGGAGTTAGGTTGGGAGCCAGCAAGTCCAGGGACCCTTTGTTTTTACTTTCCCCTCAGGATTATGATACAGCTGTGGTACAACCACACCTGCTTTTTTGAAAATGTGAGATTTGAACTAAGATCCTTATACATGTAAAACAAGGATCCTTTTATTCATTGAGCCATTTCTCCAGCCTGAGCCTTTTTTGTTGTTGTTTTGGAGTGAGGAGCTTGGTCCAGTTTAGCTTTGAATTTGTGAAATTTGTGAATTCTTTTTATATTTTATTTTATTTTATTTTATTTTATTTTATTTTTTTGGTTTTTTGAGACAGGGTTTCTCGGTAGCCCTGGCTGTCCTGGAACTCACTTCGTAGACCAGGCTGGCTTCGAACTCAGAAATCTGCCTGCCTCTGCCTCCCAAGTGCTGGGATTAAAGGCATGTGCCACCACACCCTTTTTTTGAGACAAGGTATTTTTTTTTTTTTTTTTATTGAGACAATGTTCTTTTGTAATAATGTACTTTGATCATGTTCACTGGTCTGCTACTCTGTCCTTTCCCCCCTTCACTATTCTTCTTCCTTATCTTAGATAGTCCCTCTTCTACTTTTTTTTTTTTTTTTTTTTTTTTTTTGGTTTTTCGAGACAGGGTTTCTCTGTATAGCCCTGGCTGTCCTGGAGCTCACTTTGTAGACCAGGCTGGCCTCGAACTCAGAAATCCGCCTGCCTCTGCCTCCCGAGTGCTGGGATTAAAGGCGTGCGCCACCACGCCCGGCTCCCCTCTTCTACTTTTATGTTGTTGTTTTTTTAAAATCTAGAATTGCATATTATAAAAAACATTTTGGATTTGAACACCTGTTCTATGCAAGAGCTGCAAGTACTTGTAATTCCTAAGCTGTTTCTCCAGCATGATTGAATTTTAGTTTGAAGTAGGATCTCACTATGCAGCTCTGGAACTCAGATGAGGCTGGCCTTGAGCTTGCAAAGATCTGCCTGCCTGTCTCCTAAGTGCTGGGATTAGAGGTATACATCACTATGCCTGGTTCAACATTGGTACTCATTTTTTTAAAGATTTATTTATTTTATGTATGTGAGTACACTATTGCTTTTGTATTGTTTCAGTTGGAATAGTGTCCCCACTCTCTCTTTGAGACATCAAGAGACTCTACTCAGCTTCCCTTGTACTTGGGTAGGGACAAAACCAGGAGTGTTGATACACACACATCTGTAACTCCAGCAGTGGGAAAGAACAATTTGGCAAAGAGTTATCATTATTTATCATTATTTATCCTCCAGTAGTGAAGACTTTATACATAGTTAAGAGAGAGGAGGTCCAGGGCAGAACCTATAGAAAGCTGTCATCTAGAAGTTGGGTAAAGAATAAAAGAGGGATTAAAGGAATGGAGGAAGAAGGGCTGAAAGGTGTTAGTTGAGTAGGAGATAAGAGTCTGATATCCACCTGTATTCCCAGCCATCAAGAGACAGAGGCAGGAGGATCACAGATTCTGGACTAGTGTGTGCTGCATAGTGAGACCCCATTTCAGAAAACCTAAAAGCAGGGGTTGAGGGGGAGAAGAAGCCCAAACCCCATAAGTCTTGTGTTACTTACAGAAGGCAAGACAGTTTTTCAGGAAGGGCGTTGGGTACATGAAATGCTGCTGAGATGTTAAGGTGCTATAGTTGTTGACAACTGTGAAAAGTGTCTTTTCTGCCTCCCAGGATGTAAATCACTTTTGGAAGGAGAGGGATTTAAAGGTGTGGGGAGAGAATTCTAATTAGACTGCATGAGAACTCAACATTAGTTGTGAATTAGGTATATTTATGAACAGGTGAAGTCATTACAGTTTTGACTACATGTTCAAATAAATATTTGTTTTCATTTTTTTTTCCTCTGTATTTGGAGTCAGGGTTTCAATATTTAGCTCAGGATGGGATGAAACTTGATATATAGACCAGTTTGGCTGTGAACTCACAGAGCTCTGCCTGCCTCTGTGTCTTTAACTCTGGGGTTAAAGGAGTGCCCTACCATGCCTGGTGGGTTGTAGATGGGGCTCAGTAGTAGAACACTTGCCCAGGATATTTAAGGGAAGAACGAAAAAAGAAAAAAAAAAAAGAAAGAAAAAGTTGTGAGGACTGAAAATGAAGCACAGTCAGGGAGAGTGAGCTTGGGTCTTGTTCTTTTCTGGTCATGTCTGTTCAAGGTTCTAAATGTGTCTTGTGTTTCAGTGCCACTTCCTGCCTAGCTTTGGAGATACTCTGTCCGGATTGTACCGAGTATTTCCTGTGTTTTTAGTCTGCATCTTACTTCTTAGGTATAGTGTCTTGTGTCGTTCATCTTGAATGTTGTGGTCATGATCGTTCATTTTCTTCTTTATTATTTGGATGTAATAATTCCTTAGCCTTGTCTTCACTCATTGATACTTTTTCTTTCAGTTGGTCTATTGTGATGCTTTCCATTACTTTTTATTTGATCCATTGAATCTTTGAGCTTTGGGTTCTGGAGAAATGTTTCTTGTTTCTTTTTGTAAGAAATGTTTCTTGTTGCTCTTGCAGAAAACTCAGGTTCTGTTCACAGCATCCACATGGGAGCTCACAACTGTCTGTAACCTTAGTTCCAGGGGATCTGTTGCCTCTTTGTCTCCTCAGGCACTAGGCATGCATGTAGTGTACACAAATATACACAGGCAAGACACTCTTGAAATGAAATAAATCCTTAAGAAGAAACACAGACAATTGTGAATCACCACAGTTGGCTCTCTCATCAACAAAGCCGAAACTGAACTCTTGCTTGCCATTCCAGACGTTTTCATACTTTTGGATTCAGTTTGGAAGAGCTGTGCTGCCATGCTTTTTTCACGTTTCTAAGTTGTTTATGCTGTGATAAGTACAACTATTGGTGACTGGCACTTCTGTCTTCAGTTGGAGGTCTTAGCACTTTGAGGGTTCAGTCCCTATTACTGCTCAGATAGGAAGAAAACTGCTGTAATAGCAGTAACATCAAATCAAACTAAGAGAAATACAGTACACATCAACAAGACTGTATATGCTGTCAATTAGTATAAAAATATGAAGATAAAAATTGATAATGGGGCTATTGAGATGGCTCAGTTGGTAAAACTTACTGCTAAGCTTGGCTCTTTTAAGTTCAGTGTCCAGGACCTACATGGTGGGAGGACAAGAACTACAGTAAGCTGTCATCTGACCTGCACATGCAAGCTGTGTGCACACACATGCACATAAATAAATACATGTAACAAAAATAAAACAATACTGTTGTCAATTAAAACCCTTAATTACATTTATTTAATAGTAGCCAGGTGAGAGATGAGTGGTACCCGATCCCTTGAGCCCTATTATCTAGCTCTAGGCTTGCTCTTTAGTCCAGTGGAGCCTTGTGGGACCCTAAGAGCACCTGCCTCTCCATGCAAACCTTCGGGGGCCCCAAAACTAAACAGCTTGGAGCCCTGCCTCACCACCCATCCTAATTGGACCTGCCTGCCATTGAAGTAAGTCTGCCTGGGACAGCCTGCAGAGACAGGAATCTAGTATAACTGGCCACTGAGAGGCTCCATCCTGCAGCCAATGGAAAGAGATGCAGAGAACCACACCCAAACTTTAGATGGAGCTTGGGAAGTCTTAAAACTTGTGTCTATTTGATTAAAAAAAGTTGCAGTTGAGCGGGGCGTGGTGGCGGGCGGCTTTAATCCCAGCACACGGGAGGCAGAGGCCAGCCTGGTCTACAAAGTGAGTTCCAGGACAGCCAGGGCTACACAGAGAAACCCTGTCTCGAAAAACAAAACAAAAAACAAACAAACAAAAAAGTAATTGGCTATCCAGATCCATCCCCACTCCCACATGCTGAAGATTGGACCTCTAGCCTTCTGCATTCTAGGCAGTACAATATTAATATAGTTTTATCCTGTGTGAGTTCTAAGTTGAGTAGACTGAATTTTCTCTGTAGCTCAGGTAGACCTTGTGTTTCTCTCCTTGTGCCTCATCTTTCTGAATGGCTGGGGTTATTGGTTTTTATCAGCAGGCTTGGCCGGTTGTTTCATATATTTCTGAGTGTCTAAGTAAGTTGAGAAACAAGACCTGACCATTGAATTTAGCAGTGTGGTGGAATGTTCATTGTTGATTTTTGAGTTTTATAGAAAACAAAAGTTAAAAAAAATGTCATATTTGGGTGAATGGTATTTTTAAGACTAAATATTTCAGTTATTTATTGTTATTTTTCTTATTATTTGAAAATGTAAATTAGTTTAAGTAGTGGATTAGTTAGATTTCTGTCATTGTGACAAAATTTCTGAGGTAATCAACTTACAAAGAAGAGAAGTTGCAAGCTGAAGAGGTGGCTCAGTGGTTAACAGTATTGTGCTACTCGTACAGAGGACCCAGGTTTGGTTTCCAGGCCCACTTGGCAGGTTACAACTGTCTCTAACAGTTCTAAGGAGTCTGAGTCTTATTTTGAATACCTAGGGCACTAGGCACCCATGTGCAAATAAATACATGCAAGCAGACAACATGTAAAATAAAAATAAATACTTAAAAAAAGAAGAAAGGCTGTCTGGGGCTGGTGGTGTACACTTTTAGCCAATCCCACCTACTCAGGAGGCTGGTCACATGCCCAAGGCTAGCCTGAGTAACATAATAACCCTGTCTCGAAATTAAAAACAAAACCAGACAGGGTTGGGGAATGCAGCTCATTGTTAGAACACCTCACTAATATGCACAAAATCCTAAATATAGTCTGTAGCACCACAAAAAGGGTAGGAGTGGTTTTTTTTTTTTTTTTTTTGTATTTTGTTGATAGGTTCTTGCTGTATAGCCAGGTTGGCCTAGAACTTCTGACGTCCTCAGGGCTGGTAGTGCAGGCCTGTACTGCCGTGTAGGTGAGGGAAGAATCTGGTTCTGGTTCATAATTTATTTGAGAAGTTGCAGACTGTGGTCACATGGCCCTGACCCTTTGGGCTTCAGTCAGATAAGTCAGAACGCCATGAAGAGGATATGGTGGAACAAACTTATCCTCTTGGTGGTCAGAAGGTAAAGAGGAAAGGTCCGAAATCAAGTTACAGCCTTTAAGGATATGCTTCACCCAGGGACTTCCTTCAACTAGACACCTTCTGCTAGTGTTTCTGCTAATTCCTAGTAACTCAGTAAGTTAAGAATCTATGGATGAGTGAATCTGTTGATGAAGTCAGAGCTCTTATTATCCAGTTACCTCCCAGAAGTTGTGTCTGGCACCAAACAAAACATATGTCTTTAGCAAGAGATTTTGGTTAATATCATCTTAACATGATAACAGCTTCCCCATGATCTTTCCAAAGATGTGGGTAAGCTTCAAAGATGGATATACTTAAGAACCCCCACATATGACTAGGGCTGGGGATGTAGTAGAGTACTTACCTAGTATGCACAGATGCCTGGTTTTTAGCCCTAACATTACATTAGGATCAGTTCTGTTGGGGGAACACCAATTCTGAAAACTGAGGTAGGAGAACCAAGAGTTCAGGGTTATCCCCAACTACATAGCAAGTTTGAGTCTAAACTCAAACTTGAAACAGAGTTTCAAATTACGACAAATAAACAAAACAACAACAAAAAGGAAACCCCCCAAATTCCAAAGCCATGTAATTAGAAACTTAAAATAAGTGAGTTAAACTGGATGCATTGGTATGTACGTGTAATTCCAGCTATTGGGAGACTGAGATACTACATGAGACACTTCCTGGGTAGATGGGGACAAATGTTTACTCACCCCAGATAGGGAAATGACAATAGACCGAGAAGTAAGGATGCTTCCAAAATCCAACTTGGTGAGCCAGTGAGTTTCATCGAGGTTATTGCTTACAGGACCAGATGGCCAGTGGTTTAAAGCTTAAAGTTTAAAGAGTCTTTAAAAGAAAAAAAAAACAAACAGATTTCTTTATGTTTTATTTATGTGTATGTATGTATGCCTGCATAAGTTTATGTACACCATGTGTGTGCAGAGTTTGTAGAGGCCAGAAGGATCCCCTGGAGCTGGAGTCACATTCACTTGTGAATCACTGTATGGGTGCTGGGAACTAAACCCAGCTCCTCTGCGAAAACAATAAGTGCTCTTAACTGCTAAGCCATCTCTTAAGCCCCAAGTTTAGATTCTTTATGGAAGTTTCATTCATTGGTAATTCTCCTTTGTTCATATCATCAAATTTTAGAATTAATTCAAAATAATTTGTGTTTTAAGGTAGTCTTCTTTTAAAATACTGTTTAGAGTGAAGGTATATTAGGAGTAGTTGCATTTTTAATTTTGTTTTTCCTTTTAAGCTATTAAATAAGTGAGGGTGGGGTGTGGTTCAATTAGTATGACTTGCTTACCATCAGGAAGCCCTGGGTCCCATACCAGTACTACATACAGCTAGGCATGGCGGTACAAAAGAATCAGAATACTTTTTTCCCTAGACAGGGTTTCTTTGTGTAGCCCTGGCTGTCCTGGAACTAGCTCTGTAGACCAGGCTGGCCGTGAATTCAGAAACCTGCTTGCCTCTGTCTCCCGAGTGCCAGAAAAGCATGCATCACCACCGCCCAGCCGAGAATCAGCAATTTAAGGTCATCCTCAGGTACACATTGAGTCTGAGGCCAGCCTGGGATATGTGAGACTGTGCCTTATTATTTTAAGAAGGCAGCTTTGGAATGGCAAATTACAGAATTTTAGTCCCTTAAATAATGAAAATTATTATCCACCTTAATGTTTAGGAAGATTCTTACCTCTGAAGACGATGCTGGGGCCAAGATATGATAGTCAAGTTGCTGAAGAAAACCGGTTCCATCCCAGTATGCTCTCAAATTATCTAAAGAGCCTGAAGGTAAGAAGCAGAGCTCTTTGCTACTCCTGTAGTCTTCCCGTCTTGGTTTTGTTTTAGGGCTTTTCTGTAAGTGAGAGGTATTATGTGTACACATGGACACAGAGGCCAGAAGACAGTCTTGGGTATGGTCCTCAGGCACCAGTCACCTTTTGTTTTTGAAATAAGATTTTTTATCGATAGATTCCTTTCATATATGTATGTATTTTTGGATGCTTCTACAGTAGTAGACTTCCATATGATTTTTGAAATGGCCTTTAGTGTTAGTTGTCTCTCCCTATATTCCTTCCTTTTCTCTTTTCTCCCCTCTTCCTCCCCATTTAATTCTCCTGTTCTAGTTTCTCTTTTATTTCTCCGTAACACTATACTCTTATCTCCCCTTCTTTGGGAGGGTCTTTCCTCACTGGTCCCTTACTAGGTACCTAATCTCTGTGGTTATTCAGACTGTAGCAAACATAGTGAAAGCTTAAAACAAATAACCACGTTATAAGAGAACAACATACAATAGTTGTCTTTTTTGGGTTTGGGTTACCTTCCTCATGCTGAATTCTAGCTCCATCTATTTACCTGCCAATTTCATTTTTTAAATAGCTGAATAACATTCCATTGTGTAATTGTACCACATTTTCATGATTTACTCATCAATCATGGACATATAAGCTATTTCCAGTTTCTAACTATTTATGAATAGAACAGCATTGAATGTGGATGAGTAAGTCCCTGTAATAGGATGGAGAGTTCTTCAGCTAGATGCTTAAGAGTTGTAAGGTAGAGTGATTCCCAGATTCCTGAGGAATTGCCACATTGATTTCTATAGGGACTGTTCTAGTTTGCATTACCCCAGCAGTGAATAAGTATCCCCCTTTCCCAGTATTCTCAACAGCATTTGTTTATTGACCTTGGCCATTCTGACTTGGGAAACATGAAATCTCAAATTCATTTTAATTTGCATTTCCCTAATGACTAAGGATGTTGAACATTTCTTTTACTGTTTCTAGGACATTTTTATTTTATCTTTTGAAAACTTTATTCTTAATTCTGTACCCCATTTTTTCCCTGTTCCGTAGCCCACTTCTCTGTCCTGAATGATAGCATTCTTTACCACAGCCCTTCAGCTTCATGAGGTCCCATTTATTAACTGTTATTCTTGGTGCCTGTGCTGTTGGTGTCCTGTTAAGAACATTCTTTTCTGTGTAAATGAGTTCAAGCCTATTTCCTACTTTTTCTTCTATTAGATTTAGGGTACAAGGTCTGTGTTGAGGTTCTTAATCCATTTTGAGTTGAGTTTTGTGCAGGGTAATAACTATGGATCTATTTGCATTCTCTTACGTGTGACTATTTATTGATGATGCTGTCTTTTCTCCTTTGTATATTTTTGGCTTCTTTGTTAAACAAAAATCAGATTTCTATTGGTATGTAGAAATATGTCTGGGTCTTCAATTCCATTGTTCAATGTGTTTGTTTTAATGACAATACCATGCTGTTTTTATTACAATAGCTCTGTAGTACATTTTGAGGTAGAAGATGGTATTAACTCAAGGAGTGCTTTTATTCAGGATTGTTTTAGTTACCCAGTTTCTTTTCTTTTTTCTTTGTTTTTTTTTTTTTTTTTTTCATTTGTATATGTTTGTATGTGTGTGTTTCCAAATGAAATTGAAGATTGTTTTTTCAATTTCTGTGAAAAATTGTGTTGGAATTTTGGTGGAGATTGTATTGAATATGTAGACTGTTTTGGTAGGATGGCCACTTTCATAATATTAATTCTTCTGATCCATGAACTCGGGAGATCTTTCCATCTTCTGATGTCTTCCTAATTTTCTTTCTTCAGTGTCATAAAATTTTAATTGTACAAGTTTTTCACTCGCTTGATTTATGTGTGTGTGTGCGTCCGCACACACACTCAGACACAGACACACTCACACACACTCACACCCACACACACATTTTGAAGATACTGTGAAAGGTGCCGTTTCCCTGATTTCTTTCTCAGTATATCTGTCATTTTTATATAGGAAGGTTGCTGATATTTTGTGAGTTAATTTTGTATACTGCTACTTTGCTGAAGTGTTTCAGCAGTGAACGTTTCCTGGTGGAATCTTTAGGATTTTTTATCTATTAAATCATATCTCCTGCAAATAAAGACACCTTACTTCTCTCTTTCCATGTGTTATCCCTAGATCTCCTTCAGTTGTCTTATTGCTCTAGTGAAGACTTTCCAGTGCTATATGGAATAGGTGTGGAGAGAGTGTCTTGTTCCTAGTTTTAGTGGAAATGTTTTCAGTTTCTCTCTGTTTATGTTGATACTGGTTGTTGGCTTACTATATGTCCTTTTTTTGTTGTTTTTAAATCCCATGTACACAGGGTTTCTCTGTGTGTCCCTGACCAATCTGGAACTTCTTGTAGACCAGGCTGCCCTTGAATTTAGAGATTTGCCTGCCTCTGCCTCAAGTGCTGGGGTTTGTATGTCCCTTTTATCACTTGACTCTTCTGGCTGTTATCCTGAAAGGAACATTGGATGTTGTCAGAAGCCTTTTCTGCACCTGAGGAAATGATCATGTGGCTCTGTGTTTCTGTTGCTTTAAATGGTGCACTTAACACTCATAGATTTGTACCAAAGGTATTACCCAATCCACTTTCAGTTGCCTTGGTTATATTTTCTTGTTATTCTTACAGATTATGTATAATAGAATGTTGTGGAGGATACGTGAACTTTTTCTGTGGCTTAGTTCAGGAATAAATTTCTTCTCTTTCCCCTCTATTCATTTTTTTTTTAAATTTATTTTGTGGATTTTTTTGGACAGGGTCTCATGTGACTCAGTCTGTTCCTACAGTTGCTATATAGCTGAGAATAACCTTGAAATCTTGTTGCCCCTGTGTCCACATCCCCTGTACTGGGCTTCAGAACAACATTAAACAAAACAAAATGAAACAAACCATTTAGATTATACATGCTTCTCGATTTTATTGAAAATGAAGTTAGGATTTTAATTTATTTTCAAACCCTTATCTTGTTTCTTTCTGATATCCAGGAAGAGAGATATACGTGCAGAGGGCAGAGGTTGATGTCTGATGTCTCCCTCTGTCAGTCTCCAACTTATTTTTTTGAGACAAGGTCCTTCACTGAACCTGGAGCTTGCTGCTTTGGCTAGACTTAGCTGGACAACAAAGCCCCGAGGATCGTCCTGTGTCCACCTCCCAGCCCGGGGATTACAGGTGTGTTACCACACCTGCCTTTTCAAGTGGGTGCTAGGGATCCGAACTCAGGTTCTCACGCTTGCACAGCAAGCACTTTGCCCACTGAGCCATCTCCTCAGCTTGGGAATTGCATAAAAGAACTGCCTGAGAGTCTGTTTTCATCCCCTCACCCCACTGTGTAGCCCTGGCTGTCCTAGAACTTGCTCTGTAGACTAGGCTAGCCTCAAACTCAAGAGTTCTGCCTGCCTCTGGCTCACGAGTGCTGGGATTGAAGGTGTGTGTTAGCACACTTGGCTTCTATTTTTGTTTTTTACTGTGCTTCTTTAAAAGAATAGTGTATTTTCATAAAATAGAAGAATTAATTATGTAGAAAAACATATTTGTGGCATAAATGGCTTCTTACATTTTTAAAAAAGATTTACTTATTACTATAAGTACACTGTAACTGTCAGAAGAAGGCATCAGATCTCATTATAGGTGGTTGTGAGCCACCATGTGGTTGCTGGGATTTGAACTCAGGCCCTTCGGAAGAGCAGTCAGTGCTCTTAACCGCTGAGCCATCTCTCCAGCCCGTTTTAAGGCTGAAATATAGTATAGTGACTAGATAAACATAGGAGTTGTGGTGGCTACTTCAAACCTGGGGTGATTTGTGCCTGGAGCTAGAGCTGTGCTCTTTCAGAATAATGCAGTTTGCTTCTGAGCTTCCGGCCTCAAGATACAGATTTATATATAGATATCAATGTCAGAAATTTATACCAGAGATAGCGAGAAATGTGGCCATGTTTTCCTTGTTGAATTCACATTTGGAATGTTGAGAGTGGGAATCTGTTTTGATTATACTTTCTGTCCTCCTTAGCTTAGGGTTATTTTCCAGTGCCTGCTTAGATCTTATGTCTGAAATGCTTAGATTCTTAGTTTAGAAGGTACTTCTCATCGGTAGCTGTTTGGTAGCAGTGAGCATGCAGTGTCTCTCGGTGGGGTGGATGAGCTCTAGGCTTGACTCATCTTGTTTGGAATAACTGTAGTAACTAGCAAATCTGCTTTTTTTTAAAGGTTAAAATGAGCTTGTTGGTGGATCTGACAAATACTTCAAGGTTCTATGACAGAAATGACATAGAAAAAGAAGGAATCAAGTATATCAAACTTCAGTGTAAAGGGTAAGATGTAAGTTATTGAGAGTGAAAGCTTTCATTGAGGATTGGATGTCTTTTCAAAGCAACTTCTTTTTGTGTTCTCAGACATGGCGAATGCCCCACCACTGAGAATACTGAGACATTCATTCGCCTGTGTGAGAGGTTTAATGAAAGAAGCCCACCTGAACTTATAGGTATGTTGGTTTCCTTAGGACAGTCCTGTTGTTTTTATTTTTGTTTGTTTGTTCTTTTGTTATAGAAATTCACAAATATAAGTAAAGCCCCATATGTAGTAAAATGAAACCCTATACACTCAGTAATACTATTTTGCTGATATTTTAATCTTTCCACTAATTTTTAGTACTTATTTTTGTTACTAGTTTTAATTAATTAACTAATTGATGTGTATATGTTTATATGAGTGTGTGTGTATTTGTAGAGGTCAAGTCAGGAGGTCTCTCACTAACCTAGAACACATCAATTTGGCTGGAGTAGCTGGCCACCGAGCAGGGAGCTGCCTGTTTTTATCCCCTAGTGCTGAGGTTAGAGATGTGTGCTGTACCCAGCTTTTATCTTGGTGCTGGGGATCTGTCTGCACTCATGCCTGTGTGGCAGGGAATTTTCTGACTGATGCATCTTCCCTGCTGTTTTTGGTATATTTTAAAGGAAATCATAGATGTCATGCCATTTCATTGTTTGAGTGTCTCTAATTGTTAAGGCATTTTGGTTTTTATATAATCACCATGCAATTAGTATATGGAAGAAAATACTTACAAGTTCCTTAATATCCACTAAAACCAGTCCTCTTTTGGATTTCCTCACTTCATCTAAATTATCTTTTTAAGTTTTGGTGTTTTGGGACAGAGTGTGGGATGACCTCTGGTCTTCACATACATATACACAAAAGAAAAAGAAAGAAAAAAATCTGTACCAACTAGATATTTCCTGAGCCATCTGCACAATATTCCTGTTTAAAGTGCTAGCATGGATCAGGAAATGAGTTTAGTTATGTTTCAAGTCTAAATTCATGGGGTATATAATAAACAGGTGGAGCATCCATAATCTGAAAATCCCAAATCCAATCCAAAATGCTTTTTTTTTTTTTTGGTTTTTCGAGACAAGGTTTCTCTGTGTAGCTCTGGCTGTCCTAGAACTCACTCTGTAGACCAGGCTGGCCTTGAACTCAGAAATCAGCCTGCCTCTGCCTCCAAGTGCTGGGATTAAAGGCGTGCGCCACCACTGCCCGGCTCCAAAATGCTTTGAAACCATAAATTTTTTGAATATAGTTATGTCACCACAAATAGGAAATTCCATATTTTGAAACTGTGGTTAAAGTTTTGTAAGAGTTCTACAATATTACTTTCAGGCTAGGTTTATATGAAACATAAACATAAAACATGTTTAGATGTGAATTCTATCCCCAGAATAAATTTTCAAAAATGGGAGGAAAAAAAAAAACCCTTCAAGACTTAAACCACTTTGTTCTCAAATAGTGCGTATAAGCTGTGACTGATACCGTGGGAAAGCAAGCAGAGAAATTTAGGGTGTAGAATATTTTACAAGAAAATGACTTGGTGCAGGGCGTGGTGGCGCACGCCTTTAATCTCAGCACTCGGGAGGCAGAGGCAGAGGCAGGCGGATTTCTGAGTTCGAGGCCAGCCTGGTCTACAAAGTGAGTTCCAAGATAGCCAGGGCTACACAGAGAAACCCTGTCTCGAAAAACCAAAAAAAAAAAAAAAAAAAAAAAAAGACTTGTTTCTTTAAGAAACTTTTAAAATAGCTTGAAGAAAGAGAAAACTAGAGAGACAAGATACAACAACAAAATTTCATATGTGAACATTGTTAGATTGTGCTTTGAGAAACTAACTTTAGAAAGGCTTTGTTGGCCTGGGTACAGTGTTGTGCTATTTTAATTCAGGAGGCAGAAGCAGGGTTATTGCTGTGAGTTTGAGGCATAGCATTGGCTAGCTAAGTCTACATAAAGAGACCCTGTCTAAAAAAAAAAAAAACAAAACAAAACAAAAAAAAAATGCTGACTGTAAGTACAGATAGATTGTCAGGCTTGAAGCCAAGTGCCTTTACCCTCGGACCTGTTGTGACACGTCACTGGCCTCCAGAGGGTCTCTTTGAACTGCATTTGGCATTTACTTTCCTAGGATATCCCATGCCACTGATCCATTTATAGTTTGCCATATGTGCTTTCTGATTACTGTTTTTACACTTGAACATATTCCTTCTAGCTGTACTTTCTTTGTTATCCTTATTTATTGAGAATTATTCATATAAAAGATTTTATTAATATTAATGATTATGCTATAGAGGTAGAAATGATTGATTTTGCTCAACTAGTAGTCATTTTAAGTAACAAAAACACTTTTGTAGAGAAATCTTATTTGTAGAAATGAGATGAAAATGATATTGCTTTATTCAGGTTTTTGAGACAGGCTCTTTGTAGCCTATACTGGCCTGGAACTCAGGATCATTTGTTTCTGTTTCCTGAGGACTGGAGTTATGAGAATGCACCATAGTGCAGGAGGTTGAACTCAGTGCCTAAATATTCCACCTTAGGTGTTGAGCATGCGTTTATACTTTGTGTGTGTGCGTCCACATTTGCCACAGCAAGTATGTGGGGGTCAGAGGGTATTTTCAGGAGTTGGTTCTCTCCTTCTACCACGTGGATTATGGAGACTAAATTCTGGCTGACAGGCTTTGTGAAAAACACCTTTTCCTGATGAACCATCTTGCCACTGCCTACCTTTAAAATTAGGATGTAGCTTTGTGCCCTAGACGTCCTCATACTCACCACACTCCTGCTCCATTCTCCTAAATAGTCAGATTAGTCTTGTGGGGCACCACACCTGGCTTCTGTGAGAGTGCATTTTGAGCTGATCTGGCAGTAATGTTTATGTTAATAATGTCCATAGAACTTTTCATTACTATTTTAAAAACTCTGGTATTTTGTTTTGTGATAATAGACATGGTCATAGATCCTGGAGTGCCATCACTCTTGGACTAGTCCTGCCTCAGCATCTCAAGTGCTGGAGTGAAAAGTGGGATGAAATGCAAAACTGTTCAATGAGCACTTCCACTCCCTTACCCTCCCTTTCTCTCTCTCTCTGTCTCCCACCTTCTTTCTTTCCTTTTGAGACAGGGCCTTCTGTAGCCTTGCTTGCTGTGTAGCTGAGATGACCTTGAACTTCTGATCCTCCTCCTTCTATTTCCTAATGCTTTGATTACAGGGTGTATCACTATGCCCAGGAAGATGATCTTGAATATATTCTGAAAGAGTTTAAGAAAAAATAAATTTATTTTTTAATTTTTATTTTTACGATTCTTTTCTTGTAAAAATTTATTTAAAAATAGTAGAAGCCCCATGTGAAGATACTCAGTTGGTTTGTAAAGCACTTTCAAATTAGTGCCCTCCAATTAGTCAATCAGTTATCTGCAGCAATCTTTGTGTTCTATTGCTGTGAAGTGACACTATGTCCATGGCAACTCTACTGTCAAGGAAAACATTTAATTGGGGCTGACTTTCAGGTTCAGTGGTTTAGTACATTATTGTCATGGTGGAATCATGGCAGCATGCAGGCAGACAGTGCTGGAGAGGTAGCTGAGAGTCGTACATCTGGATCCATAGGCAGCAGAGAGAGACACTGGGCCTTCTTGACCTTCTGAAACTTCAAAGGCCACTCCTAGTGACACACCTACTCCAAAAGGCAACACCTTCTAATCTCGTTAAATAATACCACTCCCTGTGAACCTGTGGGGGCAGATTTGTTCAGGCTACCACACTTAGTTGATTACAGTCAACTATTGTCAATCCTCCAATCCTTAAATGACGTTATACACACTTTTTTTCCCAGTCTGGTTTAGACTTTCTTTTCCAGTAGTTTGACTGCATTTCACATTGATCATAAGGAAGGCTGGAAACACTAGACCAAAGTTTCTGGGATATAGGTGTCCTGTATTTGTGTGTCTTTCCTTTCTGAGTTGTGTGTTTGAAACTCAAAATCTTGAAAAATTTTAACAACAAATTTTAGACAGTAGAGAGTTTAAACTAACAAACCAGTGTATTATTTTTGAATTTCTGTCTAGTGCTCTGTTAGGTTCTAAGCAACCTAAATTGACAAACTGTAGCTGTCCAGCAGCCATGGATGAACTGAGTATACCTGAAAGAGGGGCTGGAAATGAAAAAGGAACAGGGTGCGAGAGAAAGATGAACCCAAGACAGAGTTTCTGATCAAGGCTCAAAGTTTCATATTTAGCACTGTGTTTATAGGGAGAGCCCACAGAGCCATCCTTTGTTTCAGCTGGATTGTGTTGCAAAGCTAGCTCAGTAGGCAATCTACTCCTGTAGGAAATTGCAGGTGTGGCAAGGCGGAAGACTCCACCTGGGTTCATAAGACCCAACAAACTATTAAGTTATAAGGAATATTTTGAGTTTTAAAAATGTATGAATATGTAGTGTACTTAAATAATTGAAATGTTTTAAGGGCAAGTTGTCATTTTAAAACTGTGTGGCATTTGAAGTGATTTAGTTTAATACAAAATTCCTTTCTCTTCTAGGTGTTCACTGCACCCATGGCTTCAACCGTACTGGTTTCCTTATATGTGCCTTTTTGGTGGAAAAAATGGATTGGAGGTATATTATATAGTATTATTATAGTGGAAGAAGATGCATGTAACAATTGCTGATGCTTATAAACCCTATAGCTGATGTTTTCACTTTTCCATGCTTTTCTTGTATTTTGGAATCATCAGAGATTGGATCTTCCAATGTTTGGATTTATATTCAGCTTTGGAAACATCTGTTGTTTTCCTTTAAAATTTGTCTTTTCTAGCTGTTCAGAACTAGGGAAAGCTTTAATGCTCTATGAAGGAAGCATTAATCTGTTTAAATAAGTCTTGTCTTTATTGAGCATGCCATTTGTGGATTATATTTTCAGATTTTGAAGGATTATTAGATTCTCAATTACTTGAAATTTCTATGAGAGTAGGATACTGCTAACAGAATTTTCTTACTCCCACTCTAGGTTCATTGTTTATGTTTCTAAAACCTTTTACCCATTAGGTCCTTTTTTGGAATGCAGTCAGGCAAACACACATCTGATTGTGTTCTTTCTGATATACTCAGTGGGTATTTACTTTGTGTAGTTTTCAGCTTTGGCCTTTCAGAGTACTGTGCACAGTAGCATCAGTCTTGGCTAGTGGTTAGTGCTCTTGCAAGATGTGTACTCTTGGTGCCTTGGTCTGTTGGTGGTTCCTGATAAACCATTGTGTTAACTTGCTGTTTACATTTTCTTGACCCAAGTTTTCTTTTGGAGACCTTAACCTTCAATATTTTATTAAAATTCCTTTCATTGGCTATCCATGTCCGTTGTAAGCACTCATGGCAATGGTCTTTAGACATTATAGTATACCATATATTAGAATGTACCCTGTACGCCGGGTGTGGTGGCGCACACCTTTAATCCCAGCGCTTGGGAGGCAGAGGCAGGCAGATTTCTGAGTTCGAGGCCAGCCTGGTCTATGAGTTCCAGGACAGCCAGAGCTACACAGAGAAACCATGTCTCGAAAAAACCAAAAAAACAAAAAAAAACAAAAAAACAAAACCCCAAAAAGAATGTACCATGTGTTATACTGGACTATATATTATAGTGGGCCATGTAGTGTAGTGGGTGATATATGCGTAACATATGTTACAACTTACCATGGGCATGTGTTTGTAGAATCAGTTTATCATTGATTGAAAGTTTTGCAGGTGAAGAAAGACTTTGATTTGTCTGTTTTATAAGCCAGTTATACTTCTTGGGGTACCTTGAGTATGAGTTAATAATTGATAAGTCTACATAAATGGACGCTAGTGAGAAAATGATTGTTTTCCATAGTATTGAAGCAGCAGTTGCTACATTTGCCCAAGCCAGACCACCAGGAATCTACAAGGGTGATTATTTGAAGGAACTTTTTCGTCGCTATGGAGATATAGAAGAAGCACCACCACCACCTGTATTGCCAGATTGGTGTTTTGAAGATGAGGATGAAGAAGATGAGGATGAAGATGGAAAAAAGGACTCAGAACCAGGGTCAAGTGCATCCTTTAGTAAAAGGAGAAAAGAGCGGTTAAAACTGGTAATGTTCACAAATACTACAATATTCTTTTACAATTATTTTAAGTTATATTTATTTATTTATTTATTTATTTATTTATTTATTTATTTATTTATTTATTTATTTATTTATTTATTGGATGTGCATGCTTGAATGCCGTGGTGTGGAAATGACACAGCATGCTTGTGGAGGTCAGGACAACTTGTGGGAGTCAGTTCTCTTTTCTTACTATGTATGTTTGGATTCTGGGGGTCAAACTCACGTTGTCAGGCAAACTGCAAGTTCCCTTATCTGCTGAGTCATCGTGGTGGCTCCCAAATATCATGCTGCTCTATATTTTGTTTAAACTTATTGTGGGATATTGGCTCCGTATTAGTTAGGGTTTCCATTGCTGTGAAGAGACACTATGACCAAGGCATCTCTTATAAAGGACATTTTATTGGGGCTGGCTTACAGGTTCTGAGGCTCAGTCCATTATCATCATGACAGGAAACCACGCAGTCCAAGCAGTCATGATGCTGGAGGTGCTAAGAGTTATCTTCATTCAAAGGAAGCCAGGAGCAGACTGTCTTCCAGGCAGCTAGGAGGAAGGTCTCAAAGCCCAACCCCACGGTGACATACTTTGTCCAACAAAGCCACATCTGTTCCAACAAGGATACACCTCCTAATAATGCCACTCCCTCGGCCAAGCATATTCAGACCACCACAGGCTATATTTCTGTTACTTTTCTCTCTCTGTCTCTCTGTCTCTCTGCCTCTCTGTATATGTGTATGTATGTGTGAAGAGCATAATAATGGCATCTGGTTTTATGAAACTAACTTTGGTTCTACCTCAACCCATTAAGTAACTCTTGATCTCATGAGGCAGGTGTGGCGGGATCTCACTGTGAAGTCCAGGCTGGTCTCAAATTTCCAATCCTCCTGTTAAAGCCTTCTGGGTGCTGAGATAGGTTATAGACATGTCCCACTATATCTCACTTTTTAAACTTTAGCTACAAATCGGACTTTAAAAATTTGTCTTACAAAATTATTTATTTTTTGGGTGGAGGGGCTTTGCATATAATGGTGGGAGTCACAGGACACCTTGTGTGACTCATTCCTCCCAACCATGATGTGGGTTCTGACAACTCAGGTTGTCAGGCTTGGCAACAAGTGTCTACCTGCTTAGCCACCTTGCAGCCCAGCAGTCTTAAAAAAACTAGAGGTATGAAGTTTTATTCTGGCTTTGTTTCTTATATAAATGAAAGAACTCTTAGATATTATGTTGAGATTAGCTTATAGTGTTATAATAATAAACTTGGCATATTACTTAATAACCAGTGAGAATGTTTTTACAAAATAGTCACACAGTTAATGTAACTATTCCCTGCCATAGGTGGTGTTTTCTTTGTACTAGATACAATTTATAAGACTTCTACTTCTCTAGTCAACTTTTCTTAATCTTCTAACAATAAAAGTCTAGTGAAATACTAGGAGTTGGATTGTGGCTACAAATACTTGCCAAGCATGCGTGCAAATTGGGATCATTCTCTAGCACTGCACAAGTGGTGCATAGTGAAGCACGCTGACTCCAGGGCTCAGGAGTTCAAAGCCACTCTCTGCTACATAGTTGCAGAGAATTTAGTTTTTTTCTCTAAATTCTTAGTTGGAAAACTTAATTGTGTTTATACATTTCCAGCTTGAAGACTGGCTAGTGTAAATTGCATGAAAAGAAAAATATTTTCAAAATGAATTCATTGTTAAACTAGTCAGATGACACATTCAGTTAGTACTTACACAGATGTGAGGACTGGAGTTCTGCTCCCAGCACCATGTGAAAAGCCAAGTAGACAAACACTGGAACATAAAATTTAAAAAGTGGGGTTGGAGAGATGGCTCAGCATTACGAGCACTTATTACTATTATAAAGGACCCAGGTTCAGTTCCTAGCACTCATATGGCAGTTCACAACTGTTATGTAACTTCAGTACCAGGGACTGTGATGCATTGTGCACATGTGTGTATGCAGACAAACACTCACACATACATACATATGTTAATAAAACCATTCATAGTAGTTCATGTCTGTGGTTTTGTGGGTTTTGGAGAAAGTTTTCTGGGGTTTGCTGGCCAGCCATTCTTTCTGTATTGGCCAACTCTTTTAAGTTTGGTGACAAAATGCTTCAAAAGATGATGGAAAGCTGGAGAGATGACTCAGCTGGTAAAAGTTTTGGCTCCTGGCACCCATGCAAGACCTGGGCATGTCAGTGCACATTTATAATCCCAGAGCTGAGGGGGCAGAGACAGGTGGATTTCTGAAGCTCATTTGCTGGCCAGCCTAACCTAATTGATGTGTTTAGATTCAGTGAAATACTGTGTCTTAGAATATAAGGTAGATAGCAATTGACGAAGAGAGCCATAATTCTTCTGTCCTCACATGTAGACAAACATACATATATATTTTGTATACAGATATATGTATATCTAACTCATGACTTCTGTGTACCTATTCTATGACTCCCCCCTCCCCAAATGATTGAAATAAACCTCTGGCTTCCATATATATGCACACATATAAATACATATTCCCACACCCAAATATGTGTATGTAGTTGCTTATGCCTTTTAAAAAACATTTACTTATCTGGTTATGTGTATATGGTGGCCTACACACACACACACACACACACACACACACACACACACTCACATGCATAGCCACCTTCAGGCACACATGTGAGTATGCATACAAATATACACACACACATACACACACACTTCCCTTACAAATTTATACATAAATATGTGTATAAGTACGTAGTTGCTTACTGCTTCTTAAAAGCATTTATTTGTATGTGTGCATATGTGTGGATACGTGTCCACATCCCTGACACACCTGTAGGAGGTCAGAGGTCAACTTGGAGTCATATCTATCCTTCCCTGTCCTGGGGATCAAACTCATGTCTAGGCTTGGTTGAAAGGGCCTTTACGCCTGAGCCATCTCACACACCCTGTTTACCCAGACTGGTCTGAATTGGTCTGCCTTCTTAGTGCTTTGATTACAGTCATTCATGTTCCACGTTGTCTGGCTTTTCAAATACACTTTTAAAAAGCAACATTAATTTGAGCATATGTGATTAATAAAATTATTTGATTTTTTTTTTTTTAATTAAAGTTACTGGTTTGCACAATGAGATGATGAGATATAATTGAAAGGTTTATTTCTCTATTTTTGCCAATAGAAAGAACGTTAAAAGTTACATCAAGGCTCTGGTTGATGTGTTTAGATTCAGTGAAATACAAAGGCTTGATTAGCATTGTAACACCCTCGGGTGGGTTTCTTTTTAAAGCAGATTTGGGGTTTAATTAAATATAACAGATACAAGATTTTTGATAAAGAAGACAGAAATATGCAATGGAAAAAAAGACAAATGGTGCTGGTCTATCTGGATGTGGGCATGTAGAAGAATGCAGATAGATCTGTATCATCCTCCACAGAACTCAAGTCCAAGTGGACCAAAGACCTCAACAGAAAGCCGAATCTACTAAATCTAACAGAGGAGAGAGTGAGGAGTGCATTCTCTTGACTGCATTGGCACAGGAGACGACTCTGTCAAGCTCGTAACATCAAGTTGAATAAATGGGACCTCATGAAACTGAAATCCTCCTGTAAGGCAGTATGACAAAATGACCAGGCCAGAGGAAGGGAAACGATTTTTATTAACTGCACATATGACAGAGAGCTAATGTCCAAAATATATAAAGAACTCAAGAAACTAGATATCAACAGACCAAATAATCCAATTAAAATGGGACACAGATCTAAACAGAGGATTCTCAACAGGGTAATCTCATATAGCTAAGAAACACTTAAGAGATGTTCAGCATCTTTAGTCATCAGGGAAATGTAAATCAAAACTACTTTGAGATTCCATTTACACCTGTCAGAATGACCATGATCAAAAACACAAGTCACAGCTCATGCTGTTGAGGATGTGGGGCAAGGGGAACACTCTTCCATTGTTGATGGGAGTGATAACTTGTTCAGCCACTTTGGAAATCAGTATGGCATATTCTCAGAAAACTGGGAATGGATCTTCCTTGAGATGCAGCCATACCACTTTTGTGCATATATCTAAAGGACCCTCCATCCTACCACAAGGAGACTTGTTCAACTATAGCCGTAGCTGCTTTGTTCATAATCACCAGAAACTGGAAACAACCTAGATCACCCTCAACTGAAGAGTAGGTAAAGAATGTGTTGTTCATTTACACAATGGAGTATTACTCAGCTGTTAAAAACTGACATAAAATTTGCAGGTAAATGGGGGAAACTAGAAAAAGTCATCCTGAGTGAGACTCAGACCCAGAGAACCAGGATATATAGTCACTTATAAGTGGATATTAGCTGTAAAGTAAATGATAATCATGCTACAGTCCACAGGCCCAGAGAGGCTAAGTAACAAGAAGGGCCCAAGGAGGGAGGCATGACTCTCTTTGGGAAGGGGAAATAGAATAGATTTTGGGAGTGGACTGGGGGTTGGTAGGGATGAGAATGGGAGGGGATGAGGGGGGGGGATGGAAGGAGAGAGCATTCAGTGATGAGTAGGGGCAAGGTAGAAACCGTGCAGTGGAAGCTCCCTGGACTCTATGAGGATGACACTAGTGAAGATTCCAAGTAATGGTGGTTATGGAGCCTGAACCGACCATCTTCTGTAACCAGTCAAGGCTTCAGTGGAGGGATTGGGACACCAACCCTGCCACAAAACCTTCAGCCTACAATTTACCTCGCCTGCAAGATGTGCTAGGTTAAAGGTGGCACAGAACTTGTGGGCGTGGCCAACCAATGACTGGTTCATCTAGAGACCCATGCCACAAGAGGGAACCCATGCCTGACACTGCCTGGAGGGCCAGGAACCAGCAGCTGGAAAGCCCAGAGTCCAAGGATAGAGCCAAACACTAGGGGAAGAATTTCAGTGAAGTGAATCCTAATGATATTCTGCTATACTCAAAGACTGGAGCCTAGCATAATTATCATTGTAGAGGCAACTGATGGGAGCAAATGCAGAGACCCACAGCTAAACATCAGGAGGTGATGGGGAATTCTATGGAAGATGGGGAGGAAGGATTGTGCGAGCCAGAGGGTTCAAGGACACCACCAAGGAATCCACAGAATCAACTAAACAGGGCTCATAGCATCTCAAAAAGACTAAACAGACAACCAGGGAGCCTATATAATAGGTCTGACCCAGATCTTCTGCATATATGCTATGGTTGTATAACTTGGTGTTCTTTGAGGGCTGTCTCCAACTCTAGTCTGCCTTTGGGACCCTTTTTCTCCTACTGGGTTACCTTGTCCAGCCCTGATATGAGGGTATGTGCCTAGACTTACTGTAACTTGATATGCCGTATTTGGTTGATATCTCTGGGAGGCCTGCTCTTTTCTGAAGGGAAACAGGAAGAGTGGTTCTTGGGAAGTGGAAGGGACTTGGTGGAGAGAAGGGAGAAGATGTAACATATGAAAGAAGAAAAAAGATATTTTAATATTTACTGTAAGCATGATGGTTAAGAGAGAGAGGCTCTCGGGTACAAGGCACAGCTGGGCATATTTAAGATAATTTTACAGGGATATTGACACAACTTGAGTATTCTCAGTATATTACAGGTCTTAGAGCTTTGCTTTTAGAATATATTTTTGGTATTTAGTTTCTAATGCTAGAAAGAGCCTTATTAAACAACTGATTTTTAAAAGTTCTTTTTAGATAGGCTGTCAGTATATAGCCTAGCTAGCCTCAAACTTACTGTGTAGCCCAGGCTGGTCTTAAACTTGTGGACTTCCTGCCTCAGCTACCATAGTGCTGGAATGACAGGTATCATCACAGCTGATACTAGAAGTGTGTTTTCTTTTTAAAGATTTATTTTATGTGTATGAGTGTTTTGCTTGCATGTATGTGTAACACTTGCATGTCTTTTGCTTGCATGTATGTGTGTGTAACACTTGTATGTCTTGTGTCCATGGGAGTATGAAATGGTGTTGGATGCCCTGGGACTGGAGTTCCAGATAGTTGTGAGCTGCCCTGTGGCTGCTTGGAATTAAACCAGGGTCCTTCTGCAAGAATAGTCAGTGTTCTCAACCGTTGGCTTTCTCTTCAGTCCCCGCTCCCACACAGTGATGTCTGTCTGTCTATCTATCTATCTATCTATCTATCTATCTATCTATCTATCTATCTATCTATCTAAATCACTTGTAATATTTTTCTTCCTCTTCCCAAGTGCCTTGCTTGCCAAGTCTTGGCCAGAAGGTTGAACTTTGCAACTTGTAGACCAGATTTTCTTACTCTTTATTAGCCAAAGTTGTTATATAGTTTTATTGATACTACTGGCAGTAGCCCTTTGTACCTGAAACTAATTTAGTATACATTTAGACTAATGTTTTAGTTTTAAAAAGTATAAAAACCCAAGCCTAGAAGATTTTATAGACTTTCCTAGAGTACACCATTTGTTTTTTTTAGCTTTGAGACTGGGTCTTATTATATAGCCTAAGGTAGCCTTAGAATTATAATCTCTTTGCCTGAGCCCCCTCTGTAACTGGTAGGTTATAGATGTCACTAGTACAGCAGGTGGACAGACTGTTTCTGTTTAATATGAATTTTCCTAGGCTTGTGAAAATAAATTGTTTCTGTTTAATATGAATCTTCTTAGGTTTGTGAGAATAAATTGATTTATTTCTTTGTAAATATGTTTGTCCTCTAATTATATGTGTGTGTATAGACTTATACACACTTATATATTTATTGTAATTTTTTCCTCTTTTCTTTAAAGGGAGCTATTTTCTTGGAAGGCATAACTGTTAAAGGTGTAACTCAAGTAACAACTCAACCCAAGTTAGGAGAGGTGCAGCAGAAATGTCATCAGTTCTGTGGCTGGGAAGGGTAAGAAGTATTTTCAAGTTTTAAATAAAATTTATTCTTTGTGTAACACAGCTAATGCAGACATTAATTGGGCATTTTTGCTTCTTAAAGTTAGTGTGAACATTGAGGGCTTAAGAGGATTTCAGGTTTTTTCAAGGAAATCTGTAAAGGTCATGCTGAGTCAGGGTCCTATGACTCAGCTCTTCCTGGAGAATGCAGCACTGCTGTTGTCAGCAGAGTTTTTCTTTGATCCCTTTGTGTCTGCTGCTGCTGACTAATGTCAGACTGATCTTACCAGTGGAGAATAACAGGGGAAGACTCCCAGTGTCCACCTCTGCTTGCACTGTGCTTCCCCTCAAATTTAGTACGCATGACCTGAAGGGCAAAGCAGGTGTGTTTTATACTTCACAGCCTGGGGCAGGTGTGTCTCATACTTCAGAGAAAAGCTTGAATTTTAGCTTAATTACCTTAACAGTACCAGACCCGAGGGCACCCCTGGCCCCTTCCCCTCTCCTACTGCTGGGATTATAGCACTTGCTTCCAGGCTTGGCTTTTACATGGGTGCTGGAAACCCTAACACTTCCTTTTTACATAACAGGCATTTAGCCACTGAGTTCCCTCTCCAGTCCTATATAATAACATTCTTAAATTAGCCCAATATTTATATTACAACAGTGGCAATTTAGTCCATTGTAAACTTGTATTTTAAAATGTCAAGAAATTGTTAAACTTTTTTTCCCCTGAGACTGTGTATCTGTCTTGAAGCTCACTCTGTAGATCAGGCTGGCCTTGAATCCATACATCTACCTGCTTCTGCCTTCCTGAGTGTTAGGATTAATGGTATGCACCACTACTCCTGGCTGAGAATGATAGTCTTCTGTTAGAACTTTTGTGATAGTTGATGTTACTCCATTTGAAACTACTCTCATGATAGGAAGAACATTGTGATCAACATGTGAGACATTTGAGATTGGTTTAACACAAGATTGCATTATATGAGTTGTAGCCATGACAGAGTAATTAATGTTCTTTCTTTAAGGTCTGGGTTCCCTGGAGCACAGCCTGTCTCCATGGACAAGCAAAATATTAGACTTTTAGAGCAGAAGCCTTATAAAGTAAGCTGGAAAGCAGACGGCACTCGGTAAGTTCCACTACTAAAAAATAATTACAGAAATAACTAATGCTTGAAGAATGAATATTGCATTATTAGGGAGAGTGAGTTCCTCAGGACTTGAGTTTCTGACTTGAACAGCAAAATAAATGTGTTTCAGAAATTACATAGCTTTTATTTTATTGGTATTCTAAGCTGTATAAGCAGTTTTAGTTCGTTCTGCTGAATAGTTGGCTTCAGATTTCTGTTAGTTTTGTATACGTCTAAATGAATTTTAACAGCTTTTTGAGAAAGGATTTCTTTGTAGCCTAGGCTAGCCTCACCTACTCTGAATCTGCAGCAGTCCTATTGCAGGGGTTAAGGTATGAGCCATCAGACCTGTTTATACTGCATGCATGGGAAGAACATGTAGGCCACAGTATAAAAAGCCGCAAGAGTGGATCTGGAATTCAGCCATATGGACTATTTTTATTTATTTTATGTATGTGAGTACACTGTTGCTCTCTGCAGACACACCAGAAGAGGGAGGGCATCAGATCCCATTACAGATGGTTGTGATCCACCTTGTGGTTGCTGGGAGTCAAACTCAGGACCTCTGGGAGAGCATAGAAACTATTTCTAATTTTGGTGGTACTAGGAATTGAATCTTGGGTCTCATGCATGTGAGCTCTGCCACAGTATTTTCTGTATTGCCAAATGATGTCTTCATTATTTAAAAAAAAAACTTTGGCTATTTTAATTTTAATTTATTTCTTTCCCATAATGTCTTCTTTATAAAACCTCCAGAAGAGAACATCTTCCCATGAAAATGCCCTACTCTGTTAGGATAATGGTGTTAAGAATTGGGTATTTGTTCCTTCAGACATCACTCCTCAGTTTTTCTGCCTGACTCCGTTTCCCCATTTTCAGATCTTTCATGGAGATGGGACATGATAACTATTGTTCTATTATAAATAAGCTGTAGGAAAACCATGCTGGTTTCTTTCACCTTGTTTTGTAATGTTAGTTAGAATTGCACAGTACCTGTCACTTAGTGGGTGAGCAGTAGCTTGTAGAATTAATATTTATTGCTGTTATGGGTAAACACTCTATCTGAAATACTGGGAGCCAGAGTGGTATGAAAGATTTACACATAATTGGAATTGGATTTGCTGGGGATGGGATTCATGGAAATGGTCTTAAAGGTAATTAGATCCAATAAATACATACAGATTTTACCTAACAGTTTTGCAATAGTGTGGTTTCAGATCAGTGTTCCATGAGTTTCAGATTCAGCAATTTGGATTACAGATGTTCTGATCATCAGAGCAGAAGTTTAATTCTGTGTCTAAGAAAGGTGATAAGTTTTTTTTTTTTTAAAGCAGAATAAAGGAAACCATATGTGGTTCATGTTTGTAATCCTTAATATTTTTTCCTTTTCATCAAACATTTTTCTATTTAATAGTAATGTATAGTTGTTTCTTTTTTGGTTTTTGTATTTAGATAAGCAATATAATACTGCAAAGCTTATACTGGATAAAAGTTATAGTCTGTTTCTATTCCTTCTTCCTTCCCATCAGTTCTACTCCACAAAGCGACTGCTTTCAGCCATTGTTACCTTTAACTACTTGAATGCTGTCCCACGTCTCTCTCCTTGGAGCCGTGAGTGAGATGCTGTTAATATAGTTCACCAGCATCCTTATGTCCCCTTTCCTTTCAGTATTCCATCGTAGTTACTTCACTGCTGGTCTTCACTGGCTGCAGTTTATTCTTCCTGGTCTTGGCTTATTAACCCTAAACAGTGCTTGTTGAGTGGAGCTAGTGCTAGAACCCAGGGCATCCTAGGCAAGCAGTCTTGTTTCTGAGCTACATCTCCAGTCCTGACTTAAAATTGAATTGTCTGTCTGTCTGTCTGTCTGTCTCTATCTCTATCTACTATGTATGTGAGTATGTGGTGTTTTCATATAGGCAGGTGTATGCCTCAGAATATGTATAGAGGTGAGGGGGTAAGTTGTATGGGTTGGCTCTCTCTTTCCATCATGTGGGTCCCTGAGATTAACTTAGGTCTTTAGGCTGGGAGCTAAGTGTCTCCCTGCTGAGCCATTTTACTGGCTTCAAGTCCTAACTTTTAATATTTGCAGCTGTTACTATTTATAGACACTTTGGTAAACACAGTTTTTAAAAATTATTTTATGAATATATGTGTATGCCTCAGTGTGTTTGTGTGTACCACCTATGTACAGCAGGGGTCAGAAGAGTGAGTTACCATATCTCTGGAGTTACAAAAAGTAACTCTTGATGTGTAGGTGCTGGGAATCAAACGTGGGTCTTCCGCAAGAACAGTGAGTATTTTCAACTCCTGAGCCATCTCTAGCCCTGGTAAACAGATTTTAAAAACATTAAATAAATTAAAAAAAAATGTGTGTGTGTGTGTGTGTGTATCTGTGTGTCTGTGTGTGTGTGTATGCATGCATGTCACATATGTGCAGGTGCCCATGGAGTCCAGAAGAATGC
Source organism: Mus musculus (assembly GCF_000001635.26). Taxonomy (NCBI): domain Eukaryota; kingdom Metazoa; phylum Chordata; class Mammalia; order Rodentia; family Muridae; genus Mus; species Mus musculus. Next base: position 33,341,556 of record NC_000070.6, read on the forward strand.
ATTAGAACCCCTGGAGCTGGAGTTTTTAGCAATTATAGGTGCTGGTGATCTAATTCAAGTTCTTTGGAAGAGAAGCAAGTGCTTATAACTGCTCTATCTCTATAGCCCCTAAAAAACTAAAAAACCAATTCTGTGGTCTAATTAATTAGTTAATTAATTAATACTAATTATTATTGAGCGAGAGAGGCAGCCTGGACAACCTGGAGCTTGCTGCATAGCAGAGGTTGACCTTGAACCAGGGACCTCCCAAGTACTGAGATTATAGGCATATATCAGCATGGCCAGTTGTGGTTGAAATTAAATGGTGAAAATAATGTTTTTCTTCTTACTGGAAATATTTTTAGATTAGTGGAAGGGATCTTTTTAAAGAAATTATTTAGTTTTTAAAAATTTTCATGTGCATTGGTGTTTTGCCTACATGTATGTCTATATGAGGGTGTCAGATCTTAGAGTTACAGACAGTTGTGAGCTACCATGTAGGTCCTGAGATTTGAATCTGGGTTTTCTGGAAGAACAGCCAGTGCCTCTTAACCACTGAGCACTTAGCCTCTCTAGACCGACCGACCGACCGACCGACCGACCGACCTTCCTTCCTTCCTTCCTTCTTTTTTTTTTTTAGAAAGATTTCTTTATTTATTGTATGTATGTCAGTACACTGTAGCTGTCTTCAGACACACCCAAAGATGGCATTGGATCCCATTACAGATGGTTGTGGGCCACCATGTGCTTGCTGGGAATTGAACTCAGGACCTCTGGGCGAGCAGTCAGTGCTCTTAACCACTGAGCCATCTCACCAGGCCCTTCCGTGTTTTCTTTTTGTTTTTTCTAGACAGGGTTTCTCTGTGTAGCCCTGGCTGTCCTGGAACTCACTTTGTAGACCAGGCTGGCCTTGAACTCAGAAATCCGCCCTCCTCTGCCACACAAGTGCTGGGATTCAAGGTGTGAGCCACCACCGCCTGGCTTTTTTTTTTTTTTTTTTTTAATATCAAGAAACCACTTTAACATTTCAAAGATTTAGGGATTTGATCTGTGAATTGCTTACAAAGGCATTTTAAAGTGAAGCCAAAGATAGAAAAGGGCTCCGTGAGGTCAGGAGTGGTTACTGCTTTTCTTCTAGCCTGATTAGCACATGTGTTGTCTGTTTGCTGGAGTTGGGCTGTTCCAAGAAGTGTACTCATTGTAGCAGTGACCACAGGTACACTCAAACCTCCCAGTGAGGAGCTGTGACCCACACTGCTGTAAAGTCTAGGACAGCTTATACTAAGTAGTTTCCCTTCCCCCAACAAAACCCAGACTAGAGAACCATGAGGCAGGGAGCCTGTTCGAAGCTCTCGGACCAGGGGCTTCTGACGTGAACTTGACAGAGCTGTTGTGCTAGAGAACCCTCCTTTTCTGTCACCGTTGATTACATGTGTGCGTATGTCTGAGTTGTGAAAATTTAGTTTAAACTAAGTTTCTTTTTCAGTCTGCATGTTGTGTCATTCCTTGAGTTGATACTGAGCCTGCATCTTGGGCTCCCCCTGTGGAGATGCCTGCTGCCACTGTGTGTGTGTCTTGACCCTTTATACTTTTTCTTTCCCAGAAGTTTGTTGAAATAGTAGACATATTTTTGTTCCTTCTTTCTCTTACTATTTTTATTAGTTTGTCAAAGTCACCAAATATTTAGCAGTTTAAATCATCAAACATCTCAGTATCTGAGAACAATTTAGTTGGGTAGTTCTTACTGAGTGACTTTCATGACATTGAAGTTAAACTGTTTACCAAAGCTTCTGTGAACCAAATCTTCCATATGCTGTGCTTGATGGTAGGCTCTTTACTGGCTATTGAGTGAGCTAACTGTACAGTAGCATTGTTGCAAGAGCAAACTGTCAGATCAGGCATTGTGACATGCCTGAGGAAATAAGATTTGTTGTATTCATGAGCTAAAAGCAAGCTCCAAATAGGCAAAAGAGCAAGGCTTCAGATTAACTACCCTCTTGCCCTCCCAACAACAATGACAGCAATAGCCTTAAAACAAACATTTCCAGACATTTTAAGTGTGGCAGCACACACAGATGTCACAGTTCAGTGGCTTCATGCAGTGGAGTAAGATTCAGAATGACCTTGCTGCTCACAAGACACTGCAAACTGGTCGCAGAGGTTTCTTTTGTCCTTTAAGTAGTATATGGTCGTTTAAAAACATCACACAAGCACATCCACAGCTCAGATTCTCTGGTGCTCGGATGCTCCCAACCAAGATGGTAGGAAGTGAGCAGTGTTCGACTTGGAAGGACTACTGCTTTTGTCCGCTCGGTGTGGTCCTGTACTGCCTGCTCTGGTGGAATGTGGCCAACACAGGAGGAGGATCCCAGTTATCTGTGCAGTCCAGCTGCAACACAGAGTTTTCGCGTGGAGATCATTCCAACCTGAAGTTGTATGATAGTTGACATATGCAGAAGGGAGTGTTGGAGCTTCACATAGGAGCTTTAGAGCAGAAATGTCAGCCAGGCACACTATTTTCCACATTTAAAACCTGAAAGCAAAAATGCCACTGTTACTGCTTGCCTCTGATCACTGCCCCTGGAGGCAAAGGGAGGAGGGTAAGGGTTCAGGTAGAATCTTAGCTATATATTGAATTCAAGGCCAACCTGGGGGCTTAAGAACTCCAGTGTAGTTGTTATAGAACGTTTTCTGCACACAGATCTTTCTACCTTTGCGTTCCAAGTGCTGATATTCTTCAATATTTTATTTTATTGATTTATTAAGAGTTTCATTGTTGAAAACTTCCTGGCATGGGGTTGATATTTTATGACCTCAACGAGATGGTATCAGAAGAGCAGCTTTAATCTGGTGTCTCTCTAGTAAAACAGTAGAATTGTAATGGTAGCTATTGTATTATATGTCTCAGAATACTGTCTGTTGGGAGGTTAAACATTTAGCAACGATCAGGTGGGTTATGTACACATTATGGAAAATCAGCTTCTTTGATAATACTGACATGTTCTTTTGTGCACTGCAGTTGCTGTTGTTAAAAAAAGAAAGTTACCCATATAGCCAGATACAGGGGTACACACTTGTTAGGCTGAGGCAGGTAGAACCCAGAGTCCAGGTCAGCTTGAGCTACACAACAAGCTTCAAACCAGTTAAGAGTTCCACAATGAGAACAAATCGGATTTTTTCTTTTTTCTTTCTTTCTTTCTTTCTTTCTTTCTTTCTTTCTTTCTTTCTTTCTTTCTTTCTTTCTTTCTTTCTTCCTTCCTTCCTTCCTTCCTTCCTTCCTTCCTTCCTTCCTTCCTTCCTTTCTGTATTAAAGTTCTTAGTGTGTTAGCCTCAAAAATAGGTGGTGTGAGGACCACCATCTCATGTTTATTTATTTGTTTTTTAATTTAACAGAGAACGGGTGCTGGTGTGGAACTTTTTTTTTCCCGTATGAAGGCTGATGTTTGTGCTTGGAAAGTGTAGTAATTCTGAGAAATAGCCCTGCGCTATAGTTTGGAAAAGCTCTGCATTTTAAAACCGGGTTCCATTTCTATTTTCTGTTTTGTTTTTTTCTTCTTCTTAATTCTATCTTCTTAAGGAGCTAAATTCTAATTTTGTTTGGTAGTAGTTTGGTTCCCAAAATGAATTGTTATCTGTGAAATTAGTAAAGAAATGGGGTACTGAGTGCATTAATTATACAATCCCATTCAAAGGTTTTTATAGGCAGCCCATCTTAGTACAGCGTCTCTGGCTTCCAGCCTAGCTTTAAAATAGCTACTGCTGATAATTTTGTTGGCAGGTAAGCTTGCTTGGACCAGTTTTAATAATATTTTGGGATTTAGGAAACTTAATTTAAAAAATACTCTAATGTGATAGAGAATTAGATTTTGTTGTTTCATGAATTTTGTAGAAAACATTTAAGTTTTGTGTGTGTTAGCTTTGCCTGATAAAAAGTGAACTCTTGGGGGTATAGGATATAGAATATAATTAGAACAAAATAATTGCTGCTTAAATTATAAAATTAAAGTGTCTATATATTGAGAATTCCTTGCTATCTGGCCCTCATAGTTGCCTTTTGAATCTACGTATATGTGATCATTTTCTTTTTGTTTTCTTTAGTGCTATAGACACTTGTTTTTAGCTATTAGAATGATCCATGCAGAATGTCTTATGCTTGACACTTTTCTGTCAGTATCAACAAAGTAGCACTCAGTTTTTAAAAAGAGATTACTTATGTGTTACGTGTGCATATCTGTGTAAGCATACAGTGTGTATGGCGATGCTGCTGGACACAGCTAGAGTAGAGTTACAATAGTTTAAGCTGCTGGATGCGAGTGCGGGCAACTGAACTCAGGTCTTTTGCAAGAGCAACAAGAGACCACTGAGCCTTCTCTCCTGCCCGAGAGGAGTTGATTTCTAGTAGTGTAACCCATTAAACATTTTTCATTGATGTTAAAGAAAAGTGAAAATGAAGGTCATAGAATAGCTCTGTCCCACGGCCAAGTGCTTATAACCTTGCAAACCAAGCAAAAGCTGTTCTGAATTTTCGAAAGCTCTATCTCTGTGCATAAAAGAGACACAAAACAAGCTTCAGTCTTTGTCAGCATGATTCAGTGAGATCAAACCAGAGTTATGGAGGCAGATTAGATTATGCAGACCTGCTGGCCTGGAAAGAACTCTTCATGCTTAGCAGCTAGCCATAGAGGTGGTGAGCAGCTTCACCCTTCAAATTATTGTCTGCTGCCGTCACTGTCAGCCCAGCCACTGACCTCTTGGTGTAACAGGAAAGTTGTACAAGTTTTCACTCACCTGGTTTTGTTTCATTTTATTTTTTCCTGTGTGCATAAACTAGAACCAAGTATTTCCCACTTTTTACTTTTAGGCTTAGAAGATTTTGACATAGGGTCTCCTGTAGCCCAGGTTGGCCTTGGGCTGTCTGCATCCTCCTCCCAAGTGCTGGGATTACAGGTGTGTGCCAGTGCACGCAGTCTTCTCTTTTCACATGTTCTTAATTATGTTTCTTAGAAATACCATAGTTCCATGATTTGCTCATTCCTAAATGTTTATTTCTTTTGCAAAGTAGTGGGGAAGTTTATTTAAAGCACAGCAGTGGAAATGATCAGAATTCTGCAAGTATCCCATGTGGAGATACTCAAAGGCTTAGCTTCTGAATTTATAACATATAATGCAGGACATTTCTCGTAAAATGTTTATATAATATAGTATGTTAGAGGCAATATCTTAATTTTGTTGTAGATTAGGTATTTTCAATAAAATATTTCTTGAAAAAAATTGAGTAACAATTATAAGAATATGGAGATGCAGCTTAAAGAAAATGTTCAGCATCTGAGAAGTTTTAGAAGATGGTTATTTGGACAGCCCATTCTGAGCCACTGAGCACAATATTGTGATATTGTATTATCAGATATTTTGATGTACAGTAGTAATATTTGGGAGGTGAGTTTGTGTGTATTTGAGATGATGATGATGATAGACATGTTTCATGCCCTTGATCGAGTCACAATTTAACTGATTTTTTTTTAAAAAGAGAAAACATTAAAGCACAAAATGAAGTATAATTGTTTTGAAGGGCCTGGTATATACTCTTATCATGCAGGAATTTTAGAAGGATGCTAACGGCAGCAACAGGAAGAAGGAAGCCGTGATTGGCTTGCCAGATGATTGATGTACATGTCTGAGTTGTAGTCCTTAGACACTCAGATGCTTAGGCTATAGAGAGGAAATTGTGACAGAAGTGATGACATCATTTCTTCATTCTTTGGGAACGTGACAAAGTGCAGTGGTTGCTGAGCTACAAGTTTCCTGGATTTGACTGCTGTGTCAGCTCTAGCAAATTATAGATAGAAGGTCCTGTATTTCAGTCTTCCTGGGGGGGGGCTTTTGAGACCTTAAAAAAACTTTTTCTTTAAGATTATTTTTTTTCTCTTTACACATGCATGCGTGTGTGTGTGTGTGTGTGTGTGTGTGTGTGTGTGTGTGTGAGAGAGAGAGAGAGAGAGAGAGAGAGAGAGAGCAAGCATATGCTGTATGTGCAGGCATGTGTAACTTCCATTGTAAGTGCCTCTGAAGGCCAAGAGGGCACCAGGTCTTTTGGAGCAAAAGCCATCCCTCCAGCTTTAGGAAGACATTTCCATAGAGATACAGAAGGCAGAATGTGCAAATAGTCATGTCAGTGCTGTATTATCTTTGGTGACTGGAGGACACAAGAAAACGATATCCCAGAGAGCTACACCTGGAAACCCCTTTCCAAGGTCTCTTTCAGGAGGAGGCAAGGGGGAAATCTATGGTCATATATTTTACAGTTATTCTTTCAATTCTTTAATTCCTTATTTTCAGTTATCTATTAAGGAAATCTTTTTTTGGTACTTGATAAAAGTTTTGACATGACTATAGTAGTTGTGTATCCAATAATGAATTTCAAATGTTGTATATTATGTATATGATGAAAACACTAGAAGGTGGAACTTACTTTTTATCATGGTTATTCTATTATTATTATTTATTGTTGTTCTTCTTCTTATTATTTGCTCCTGTCTATCTTTTTATCCTCAGGATCAAAATAAGAACTTTTCTGTGGCCATGAAGAGAGGAAAAGTGTATTGACTGTAACTTGATAGATTCTTCTGTGGTACCTCCTTTTCCCCCTTATTTCATTAGAAGATTTAAAAAATTCAGTTTCTTATAAGTTGCAAATTTTCACTCTGTAAATCTGGGTTGGGGCCTAAGCCTAGATTCTGTGATACTAACAGGTTTCTTCCACACTTCTAGGGAGCAATAGTGGACCTCATTTTCCTGTGTTAACAGATAGGAGAGCAAAGCTCGAGACACAAAGTGTCTTGTTCAGGTCCTTTATCAATAATTGTTATTGAGTAATTAAGCTTTAAGTTTTCTTGCCTGTTTTAAAAATTAATTTAATTTAATTCATTTGTTTTTGTGGGTTGTGTGTCTGTGAGTGTCCATGAGTATGATCACCAGTGCACACACAGTGGAAGTCAAGAACATTTGGAATTCTGGTGTTTATTCATAGCAAGAAAACCCTAAGACACATCCACATGAACATGCACACATACATATGCACCAAAAAAGAAGAAAAGAGAAAAAGAAAACTGCTGTTCTTTATACAGTTTCCCTAATCATTCCCTGTTACCAAAAGTCTTCTCCTACTAAGGGTTCATAAAAGTTAAAGGAGTTAGCATGTCCATGTTTTCAGTGGATACTCACAACAGCCAAGACAGAGAAGAAACGCATCACACATTCTCTGTGTGGTAAATAATCAAAATGTGGTACATAAGTAACATGAAATATTATTCAGTCTTCAAATATAATAAGTGCTCACATATAATAAGGATGATTCCTAAGAGCAATATAACAAGCCAGTCACAAACACTGTATGGAATCATAGAAGGAATCTTGAGTAGTTAAAAATCATACACACAGAATGGGGTTGCCAGTGACAGGAAGAAAGGAATGAGGAATTATTGTTTCATGGCTACAGAGTTTCAGTTCCATAGGTTGAAAGAATTCTAAATGGAGATATTGCTGATGACTGCCTGACTTAATCCACTGCACTCTCACAAGTGGCAAAATAAGATGGGCATGGTGGCACACATCTGTGATCCCAGCACTTAGGAAGCTAAGGCAGGAGGATCACAAGCTCCACGCCAGCTGAGCAAATAAGAGGACCCTGTATCAAAAGAGAAATAAAAGAGTGTCTAGTTGTACTGTTAAGTGTTATGTTACTTGTATTTTGCCATAATTTTAGAAATTATATATAAAAAGTACAGAACAGCTGGCACTGTGTAAGAAAATACTCACTATCCCAGCACACACCCAAGACAGTAAGCAGTGGTGCCAGGTATGAAATGGAAATTCCCTGCAAAGTCCAACTTTAAAACCTGGTCCCCACATTAGCTGTACTGGGAGGTTATGAAAACTACACAAAGTAAAACCCAGTGGGGGCCTTAGGTACCTTAAAAAAAAACTGTCTCAAGGTCTTCATCTCTACTTCCTGGCTCATGATGTCAGGAGTTATTTAATGTGTAGAACCAAAACTAATTTCTTAACAGAGGCCATATGTTCTTTACTTTACACACACACACACACACACACACACACAACCTTGGTGTGTTCTTAGGAACATTTCACCTACTCTGAAACAGAATCTTCACCTCCTTTGAAACAGAATCTTTCATTGGCCTGGAGCTTACAAATCACGTTAGACTGGCCAGCCAGTGAGCCCTAGAGATCTTCCTGTTTGTGCCTTCCTTGCCCTGCCTTTTTAAAACACAGGTTCTGGGGATTGAACTTAGGTCCATGCTTGCAAGGTGGGCACTTAACCAATTGGCCCTTTTCCTTAACTCCTTAAAAACAATTTTTTTAAAAAAGATTTAATTTGAGACAGGGTCTTAACTATTTATCTATGACTGGCCCAGAATTCCCTATGTAGGCCAGGCTGTAACTGAACTCAGAGATACCTGCCTGTCTCTGCATCCCGAGTTCTGGGATTAAAGGAGTGTACTACTATTGTAACTGGTTGTTCTATTTTGAATTATATGTATGGATGTAGAGGATCTGTGAAGACACCATGGCCAACAGTGTCGATCCAGGGGAGACAAGAAGGAAAGTTTGTTTAGTAGCTGATATTGACTCTGACTTGGATTGTTGGTATTACCTGGCATTTATTCATGAGCTACGATGGAGGAGTCTAGAATCTAATACTGGATCCTGTCCTTAGGCAAGCTCTCTGTTAATGGTGTATGGGGTGTGTGTGTGTGTGTGTGTGTGTGTGTGTGTGAGAGAGAGAGAGAGAGAGAGAGAGAGAGAGAGTGTTTATGCTTATGCTTTTTCTTGTAGGAATTTTCTTGTAGGAATTTCTTGAAATAGAAGCTTCTATAATTTTGAAAATGATCAATTTCTTTTTTTTTCTTTTTTTAATTAGATATTTTCTTTATTTACATTTTAAATGTTATCACCTTTCCTCATTTCCCCTCTGAGCCCCCCCACCCCCCCATCCTCTGCTCACTAACCCACCCACTCCTGCTTCCCTGTCCTGGCATTCCTCGACACTGGGGCATTGAGCCTTCACAGGACCAAGGGCCTCTCCTCATTGATGTCCCACAAGGCTAGATATATGGCTGGAACCATGAGTCCTTTTTTTTTTTTTTTTTTTTTTTTTTTTTTAATAGGACACTCATGGCATTTGAGAGTGTTTGGAGATTTAGCTGTTTATTGTTAGCATCTTGAGTTCTTTACTATCTAGTTGTAAATCAATTAAAATTGAAACAAAAGTTATTCTTGGGGCTGGAGAGATGGCTCATTGGTTAAGAGCACTGATTGCTTTTCCAGAGGTCCTGAGTTCAATTCCCAGCACCCACATGATGGCTCATAGCCATCTGTAATGTCAACTGATGCCCTTCTGGTGTGTCTGAAGACATCTACTTATATATAATAGTGTACTTATACATAGTATAAAATAAATAAATAAATCTTTAAAACAAAGTTACTCTTTTGCCTAATGACTTTTCCATAGACAAAATTTACCAAGATATAGTAGGGAATTTGTAGTATAAACAATATATAAAGTAAAAATGATTTGTTTACTTGGAAAAATCAAAGTACTGGCAATTTGGCTAACTGCTGCTGGCCTTCCATTTAGTATACAATTCATTCTAAGAGAAGAGATTGTTTAGAAAGAATTGATACTTCTATTATTAAGGAAGTAATGGGCTTCACAGTTTGCAATTAAATAATACATGTTGTCTGTATAATCATGGTGTGCATGCAAGTCATCCTGTAATAATCTGAAGCAATGGCCTGAAGTGAATTTAAGACCACAGTGCCTTAATCACATCTGATTCATGACTAAAAATGTGATTTGAGGCTTCAAGAAAAGCTCATCCTTGTACAGTCTTCTGCTTTATGTGTAGACTCGGTACACCAGCATTAAAGAACCTGTAGTATTAGAGTATTTTAATAATGTTCAATGACACTTGGCCAGCTAAGTGCTGTCTTTATCAGTGTTAATGGCAGTAATAAAAAATGCTTGGGCTGGAGAGCTGAGAGACATCTCATTTGCACAAACATGGAATCCTGAGTTTGGATCCCAGCTCTCAGGTAAAAAGCTGGGTATGGCTGAAAGCACCTGTAACTGCAGCTCATGGAGTGAGGGCCAGAGACCGGAGGACTGCTATCTGGCTGCTAGCCTAGGTCCAGGTTCAAAGAGACCCTGCCTGTCTCAAGGGAGTAAGATAGAGTAATAGAGCAAGTTGCTCATCCCTCTTCTGGAACCTGAGGAGGGCTTGGGAGGTGGAGCAGGGTTAGACTGTGGTGTTAGTGTGATGTGTATGTTGTAAAAACAAAGACCTTAATGTTAAGCTTTGAATTCTTAGGAGTTTAAATGATGGACTTCTCTCCCAGTAGTCATTCCTGTAAGGTGTTGAACATTATACGAGCCAGGGAAACACAGTAGTAGGTTTGATTTTAAACTAATCTGTTGGATTATGTTTTTATCAACTTGTTTCTTGTGTTGTGGAAATGTCTGAAACAAGAATTTGAATTATCTTCGTTTCTTTTCCTGTGGTTCCTTTAATTTAAATTGTATTTTATAGAATTTTAGCATAAGTAGTGATTTGATTCTCAAATTAGCCAATGAATTTTACTTAATTCCTAAGATAGCTAAATTACCTAATTTATATATCTGCCACAGAGATAATGAAACTTACTGTAATTGCACTGTTAATTAAACAGTACAATTACAGCATTGTAAGTTTATAAAAACTATATTGGATAGTTTAGAAACTCCTTGAGCAATGTGGTTTTAGGAGGTGAGGAGATAGCCATTCCCTGTGGAGGCTGTAGGACCTCTATAGAATCTTAGAACTTGTAATTTTGTGTGATGTGATGCTCATGGATGATCTATGTAAAGGGGATGAGGAGAAAGGACTTTTAAAAATATATAAATTATGTTCAAAGTTTTAGTTTCTATTGAAAGTTGTGAAGAATCTAAAAATGTTTGGGTTAAAGAGGACATGGTATAGTTTTGTAAAGAAGTGATCAGGGAGACACAGGGGCCAGTGTGCATCCATCCCATGGGGAAGGATGGAAACTCAAGCTGGCAAGTCAGTTGTATTATTTTGAGAACAAAGTGTGAGAAGTGTGTTGGCGAGTAATGTGTAGACCTGAGTAGCTTTTGTTAGGTCAGGAAAGCTTCTACATTGTCCTTTGTGAAGTGACTCTAAACTCTGCATTGTCTTTTAAGATGTTTGCAAGTTCCCTGGTATTAGACGAGAGTAGAAGGGTAGCAGTGGTTAGGTAATGGAGTCTTGTGAGGGAAATGATCCACAGGGAAGGTTAACTCAGCCTTCTGCATGTGTCTCTGCAAAGGATGAGATGTAGGTGTCTTGCCTCTTGGTACAAGGTTATTCTATATAAATAGCTAGTATTATGCAACCCTTGGTATCAAGGGTATGCCAGGGACATAACACTGCTGTTATATCATAGACATACTTAATTTGCACTCAGCTCAAGAGATTGGGAAAAAACCACAAACCCAGAAAACTAGTATTGGGTGTGCATACTTAGTAGCATTCTTGATGGTGGAAGTCAATTTTGACTTAATGTATCTAAAGGAGTGTCTTGGATGCCCCTTGTGAGAAGTAATCTTAAGAAGATGTTTTTGACAACTTTATCACGAGTCTTGTTCTCCCCCTCAGAAGTTCTAGTTCCTGGGTGGGGATAATGGAATGTCACTCTCTTTAGCTCTTAGCATTTGTAATTTGGTTTGATGCATATCTATTGCTAACTTTGGTTCATGGATGGGAGCTCAGTAAAGGGAATGAGGAGGAAGGAATTTAAACAATATATAAAATGTGCTTTAAAGTTAGTTGGGGGCTAGAAAAATGGCTCAGAGATTAAGAACACTAGCTGCTCTTCAGAGGTCCTGAGTTCAATCCCCAGTAACCAGATGATGGCTCACAACTGTCTATAATAAGATCTGGTACCCTCTTCTGTCCTGCAGGCATACATGCAGGCAGAATGCTGTATACATAATAAATGAATGAATGAATGAAATATTTTTAAAAAGTTTGTTTGTTTTAACAGTTGGAAAGAATCTAAAAACATTTGGGTTAAGGAGGTATAGTTTTACAAAAGAGGTGGTCAGAGATGGAGTTTCCATATTAATGGATATTTTTATGTTTTAAAATAGTGGGATAATATACTTTTCTCTGGATATGTAGTATTTAGTCTGCTCTGTAATAGATACTTGGGTTTTCATTGTTATAAAACAGTATGACAAGCTTCCTTGTACCTAATCTTGCTTAAACATTATTGAGTGTCCTGCGTGTGTTTAAATGGACCTGGTCTGTAAAGACAAGGAAAGAGATCTCTGCGTTCAAAGTCTAACATAAATCTTTGAAATGTAGATTTGTCATCAGAATTATGAATTGGTAAGTCATAATCAGCATTATTTTCTGTTTAAAGTAGCAGTAGGAATGTGAACTAAGATGCCAGTGTGCTCTTGCTCACAACTTTGTCATCCTTTTCTCTATGTACTTCCTAAATTTTACAAATGCAGCTTTTTGGGGATTTTACTCGACAGTATAATCTCAATGATGAGAAAGATAAAACTGGATTGTTTCTAGGTTAGCTGGAAAGTTGCATTTACAATAAGACATTCTATGATAATGGCATTTCAATTCCTTTATAGAAGGAACACTACAAATGTAGATGTGGTGATTTATGTTTGTGGTCCCAAACCTGGGCTGGGGAAGCTTTCTAGTGCTGTGCCGTTTGGGAGTCTTGAGCCTGAGGCCAGGGCTACATACCAAGATCTGTAAAAATGCAAACAAACAAACGAAGCATGAGAATAAAACAAAATGATTCAGTGAAATTTGTGTCTTAATGAATATATGGACATGAGTAATTTTTAAGATTAGATTTCCAATTGAGATAATTTCCTAAAGAGAAATTATATTATACTAGTGGTTCATGGTTGTTGATAGTAGATCTCTAGTTAGGTACTAGGCCTATATCTAGTAAAGTGAGGTAGTTGTCTCTTTCAAAAATAATCTGGTTTACTTTCATGGTTTTAGGAGTGATATGAAAGTACTTTCTATAGTCTTTAACCTTTGTCCCCAAATATGAGACAACTCATTATTTACTTTGGTGCTGTGGTCTGAATGTAGGGTCTTGCATATGCTAATAAAGTGCTCTACCACTGATGTGTATTCTCAGCCCTGCTCATTTCTTCCTGTAAGTATCACATAGAAGGATGTATCATGCGGAATGACTAGAATTGAGGCCAAATATTGTACTTCAGCAATTTGTTTCAAAACCCAAGTTTAGAGGAATCTCTGAATGCTAATTACTAAATAACTTCTTGTTATCTCTCTAGATAGAGCTGTTTTCACATGACCAATTATTTGTAGTAAATTCTATCCTTTGAAGCCTACAGCTACAGTGTACTCATGCATAAAATAAATAAATCTTAAAACAAAGCCCCACCTTCAGTGATAGACCTCCTCCAACAAGGCTGCCCCTTCTCATCCTTGCCTAAAGTCCCACCAACTGGGATCCGGTACTCAGGCGTGAGCCTGTGGGGTCCGTTCTCAGTCCAGTCCTCACAGCTACCACAGATCACGGTGGTCAGGTACTCGTGCTTGCACAGCCCGCACTTCACTGACCGGGTATGTCCTCAGCTCCCCACCAGTTTTCTTTTGTAAAGACAGACAAGTTTCACTGCCAAGGTGGGGTCCTCAGCAGGATCTTACTATGTAGCTTGGGCTGCCCTTGAACTTTCTCTATAGACCAGGTTGGCCCTGAACACAGCAATCCGCTTGCTTCTGCTGCTGGGACTAAAGCGTGTACCACCATCGCATGTGAACACAATGAGATCCTGTCTTAAAAACAAAACAACAACCCCAAATTCTTATTAGCTTGCAGATACTATGCGTGTAACTTGATTTCGGGAGAATGACTACTTTGTTAAGTGCATAAATTTATGTATATTGGGAATAAAGACCAATGAAAATTCTTGTAGTCGTGTTCAAAATACTTAAAATTTGTACATATAAATAAGAATTCTGACATACTGATATTTTACTTTACCATAGTTGATTGAAAGAGAAGTACTTGGCAGTTGGTGTGGTAAAAAGAGCATTGAATAGTTTAAGCTCAGTGTTTATTCACCTTTGATATGGAAAGTGTCATGTTTAGTTTATAAAATACACTATATATATATCACATTTTGAAATAGAATCTTTGAAATAGAATTCTTTGATATAGAATCTAATCAAGATTACAAAAACATTTTTCTTAACATATATCATATTGTGTTTATAATAATCAAGTTTCCTATTTTTATGTTTCCTAAAAGAAAGTTGTGATGGTTTAATTTGTATGATTGAGAGAGGGACTGTAGTATCATTCCATGAAAATGTTGCCAGTTGAGAGGAAACAGGTCAGCTGATGTAATCAGTCTGTTTCTGATACCATATGTTAATGCTACCTTTTCATGTTTTATTACAGTTACATGATGTTGATTGATGGCACAAATGAAGTTTTTATGATTGACAGAGATAATTCCGTTTTTCATGTTTCAAATCTGGAATTTCCATTTCGTAAAGATCTTCGCATGCATTTATCAAATACTCTTTTGGATGGGGTAAGTAATTTATTTATGTATATTTAAAAAAATTAAGTGGTGCACTCATTATTAGTGTTACCTATACTTACATTGAATTAATTTCTCTTTAATGGGGGATCTAGATGAGAATGGCAGTGCATTGGAGAGGCAGAGCAGAAGGTTTTTGCAGCAAGTTCAAGGCCATCCAGGGCTAGCATAATGAAATCATGTCTCAAAAACAAAACAAACAAACTCCAAATATTTATCCTTGAGTCCAAACAGCACTTTTCATATATTTTCTTTAGTAGAAAAAATTGTTCATGATATGGAAAATGAGTTAAATTAATCATAAGGGAACAAAATTAAATCTTTTTATTATTGAAAAGTAGTTACTTCTTTTTAATAATTATGAAGTGGCTTTTTAATTTCATTCCTCAAAATAGCTTTCCCCTATTCATTTCTAACAGAAAAGGGCTCTTTTAAATAAAAATAAATGTAGAATACTACAAAACGTCTAGTAAAAGCTGAGCATAGTGGTATATGCTTTAATCTCAACACTGAGAAGCCGAGACAGGAATAGAGCAAGTTCAGGGCCAGCCTGGGCTCATAGTAAAAGACTGTCTCTGAAAAAAAAAAATCAAACCAAACAATCTAAGAAAAAAAACTAATAAAAAATATAATTGAAACTGCTAATGTTGGAATAACTTATGTCCCTGTTTGATGGCTGTCACTGTGGACTTTGCTCAGTACAGGGTGTTCAGTGTTGAAAAATACAGCACATTTGTCAGTAACATCTACTTTGAGAACCGAAGTTTCTTTTTCCTTTTTTCCTTTTTTTAGATAGGCTCTTATAGATCGTCTAGTAGTCTAGGCTGATCTTGAATTCAGGAACTCTGCTCCTGCTTCTTAAGTGGTGGTCTGCATCTGTACTACCACAGGGCCTGTTGTAGTCTCAGGATTTGAATATTCACAGAACCTTCAGCCTGGCTGAGAAGGAGTGCTCTGGTCAAGTCATTTCTGATCTCTTCAGTAGCGAAAGACCTGGAAGCTGTACTTGCTTTAAAAGCAACGTCCACTTAGCAGTTTTAGACTTACTATTTGATATAAATGTCTGAGTGATGTTGCTATATGTATAAATACGATAATTTTGGATTTTCACTGTTTTTGGGTTTCCTGGGACTGAAGTCACAGGCGATTGTGAAGTACCATGTTGAGCGCTGGGAGTCAATTCAGGGCTCTGCTCCTGAAATCTTTTCAGCCACTCCAAACTGTTTTGAGGACAGAAATTACAGGCTTAAAAACTATTTAAATGGTGGCAAGATGGCTAAGTGGGCATGTCCTTTCTGTGCAGGACTGGTCAGCTGAACTCAATTCCTG
Organism: Mus musculus; assembly: GCF_000001635.26. Classification (NCBI taxonomy): domain Eukaryota; kingdom Metazoa; phylum Chordata; class Mammalia; order Rodentia; family Muridae; genus Mus; species Mus musculus. The sequence goes on from NC_000070.6 coordinate 33,357,535, forward strand.
GAAGTGCGTAAGGTGGAAGGAAAGAACCTAATCCACAGAGCTGTCCTCACACCTCCACACATGCACCTCATGCACGTACACAGTGATAAGAAACAGAAAATTCAAATACAGAGGGCTTGTTAAGGGATCATTGGAAAGTCCTAGGTTTAATTTAAAAATATCCCTATAAATTTATTTATTTGATAATTTATTGATTGAGGTTTGTATTTTTATTTTTATTTTTATTTATTTTTTTTTCAAGACAGGGTTTCTCTGTGTAGCCCTGGCTGTCCTGGAACTCACTCTGTAGACCAGGCTGACCTCAAACTCAGAAATCCACCTGCCTCTGCCTTCCGAGTGCTGGGATTAAAGGCATGCACCACCACGCCCGGCTCTAGGAGATACCTTTTAACAGCATCTTTTAGGTTTCACCTTATGACTGTGTGCCTCATTATTAAATTTCCTCTTGTTTGCCAAATAATAATAGCTTTTCCTTTTCTTAGACTTATACCATATGTCTTATTTGGGCTGTGATGGTACAGGTATGTACCTATTATTATTTAATATTTACAACGTGTTTCACTCTCAAGCTGTAGTGGCTTGAAGAAAAAAAAATCCCTGTCATTCTAATAATAGCCATCCCTCTTCTTCAGTGGCTCTAGTTAGTGACATCTAGCATTTGAGTTCCCTTACTGAGACTCAAAAGGGTCTTGAAGGGCGTGGCTGCATGTTTATCCTTTTATAACTTAGAGTTATGCCTAATTCATAGTTTCAAAATATGAATGAAGAGGCAGAGATGTTGGATGCCTTGGGACTTTGAATACAGAAAATAGGAAGATCAACATACTGGCATGTTGGGAGTGTGGAAGCGTCATGAAAGATTTATGCTCTGATTTCTGCACTGCAACAATCAGTCCAAAAGACAACAGTGTGATTTCTGGACAGTGTTTTATTTCAAATATTAAAAAAGCATATGCACGTGTGTGTGAGGGTGTGTGCACACAAGTCCATGGGAAGCATATGCACGTGTGTGAGGGTGTGTGCACACAAGTCCATGGGAAGCATATGCACGTGTGTGTGAGGGTGTGTGCACACAAGTCCGTGGGAAGCATATGCACGTGTGTGTGAGGGTGTGTGCACACAAGTCCGTGGGAAGCATATGCACGTGTGTGTGAGGGTGTGTGCACACAAGTCCGTGGGAAGCATATGCACGTGTGTGTGAGGGTGTGTGCACACAAGTCCGTGGGAAGCATATGCACGTGTGTGTGAGGGTGTGTGCACACAAGTCCGTGGGAAGCATATGCACGTGTGTGTGAGGGTGTGTGCACACAAGTCCGTGGGAAGGTGTCAGATTCCCCGGGACTAGAGTTACTGACAGCTGTGCACAGGCTTACATGGTGCTACTACAGCAGTGCAGGCTTCCACTGCCGAGCTTTGGCTCCCTCGCCCGTTAATGAATTCTTGATGGAGCATGAAACTGAGTACTGGGGAGGCTTTTCTCCAGGCTTCTTGAGAGGCTTGCAGTCCATGTGCTGTGGGTGGGTGGGGCTTCCTTTAGGGTTTTTGTACCTGGGAGTCATTGAGCTTCTTTTATTTGTAAATTTATCATTTTCACTTCAAGTGTAGAAATGTTCATTATTGTTGCTACCATCCTCCTCTGGACAGCCACTCATGCTTTTTTCTTTAATGTTTTCTCTCAGTAGTTTCTCTTCATTTATTTTTTTTTACCCTTCCTCACTACATAGCCATGGCTTGCATCAGACTCAGAACTGCCTGCCTCTGCTTCCTGTGTGTTGTCTCTTCCTATGTTTTCAAGTTTAGTGAATTTTCTTCTCTAACTTGCTTTTAATCCTAACCATATTTTTGTACTGTCGAAAAATCTCGGATTCTTTGTCTTCTGTGTTTATCTTTCTGATCCTAAACAACAAAGTCAGTTATTCATGAGTGAAGCTGACCTACTGTTCCGACCTAACTTTAATACCTCTGCCAGCTTGCGTCTGATCTGTTAGGTTCATGTTGATGCCTGATTGGATGTTAGATATTTAAGTTTTACCTTGTTGGAAAGGAGTAGTCATCTTTTTCTATTCCTATTCATTTCCCCTGTCTTCCTCCTCATTTCCTGCCTTATTTACTTATATCCTTCTACTCTTGAATTTCTAGCATAATAGACATACATATACTACCACACCCAGTAGTGTGTTCCTTTAAGCTTTTAAAACTGTATTCTGGAATCTACTTAATTTATCTGGAACTTTTTCCCAGAGCTAGACTTTAAGATTCTTTTGGTGAACCAGAGGGTTTATTTTTTATTTTTATTATTTCTTTGAGAATTTCACACAAGATGTTTTGTCACAATCACCCTCTTCTCCAATCTCTTTCCTTTCTTTACCTATCCAACTTTGTGTGTCTTTTTAAAAAACCCATTAAGGTATTTTTGTTACTCTTGGATGCGTGGTTTTCTACTAGAGTGCTGTCACTTTCCAGGACCTACATCTTCTTTATAGCTGAATGGCTACACTACATTCTCCTTTATGTTTAGATTACTAGCAATATTACTAGCAATATTTAAAAGTAAACATTTTTAAATTCTGAAATTGAGAATCATTTTGATAATTATGTTTAATCACTGTTTAAAGTTGCTGTATGCTGAGAAGATAAATCTTCCTGTCCTGGTTTCTAATATTTGCCAACAGCTCCATGGCTTAGGGGTGGAATTTCATGCTGGCTCCTTTTCCATGCTGGGATTTGGTCTGGTTTGATTTTGTACAGGTCTCCTGCATATTGTTGCAACCACTCAGAGTCTGTCTGTTCAGCTGTCCTGCTGAGAAGCTGCTGTTTCCTTATAGTCATCTACACCACCTCTGGCTCTTAGCACTCCTCTGTGTGTGTTATGTCCACGTCTGCCCCTGTTGTGTGCAGTCATCCTATTTAGGACCAGAGTAACTTTTAATGCAGGGATGATTTACTTTATTGAAGCCATATTCTTCTCAGTACCCAATGCTCCACCAATTATGAGTGCCTTCTCTTTCTTCCCTCCCATTTTCCTCAAACCAGGATGTCTTTGTAGCTCATTATCTTAGTTGTTCTTCTGTTGCTGAGATGATACACCATAAGACAAGACATGACAACTTATGAAAGAAGCCTTTAATTGGGTTACAGTTTCATTGGGTTAGTCCATGATCATCAGGGAGAGGAGAACGGCAGCAGGCAGGCTAGAGCAGTAGTTGAGATCTCATATCTGATCCCTACATTGCTGGCAGACAGAGAGTGAGACGGATCTAGTGTGGGCTCGGAGCTCGCCCCTAGTTACACACCTTCTCCTCAAGGCCACATCTCCTGATCTTTCTCAAATAGTTCCAGTAACTAGGGACCAAGTATTGAAGCCTAATGAGGCTCATTCAAACCACACACTCATCTTGGGCTGGATCTCTTCATGCTCCATCTTTCTGAATGCTGGGAATGCAAGTGTGTGGTACAGTGCTTAGCAACTGAGATTTTCTGATCTGTTTGATGTTAACAGGCATTGATCTGGATATCATGTATCCAGTGCTGTTACTGCTATGGCTCTTGGGTGGAACTTTACTTGGCTTTGAGTTGTCTCCCCACATGCATATTTAAGAATTCTATTTACACCTCTCTGGAGTTCTCATCTGAATGTTTGTCAGTCTTCTGTGTTCATTCATTTTCTCTCTCTCTCTCTCTCCTCTCTCTCTCTCTCTCCCTTTTTTCCTCCCTCCCAAGTCCACTGAATAGCGGTGATTGGTGACTGGCCTTCAGTTTGTGACCGGCCTTCAGTTTACTGTGTAGACCAGGCAGACTTCAAACTTAAGAGAAATACTGCTTGCTGCCTCTGCCTCCTGAGTACAGTGGTCTCTAAGCATAAAATATAATTATTTGGAAGGCAATTTGACAGGTACATCATATCCACTTAGCAAATCACTATCAGTACCTTTGACCCCCCTCTGGTTTATAGAACTGGATGTAAATACCCTCCCATGGGAGGGGCCTTAGTTCCATTAAGAATGTGGTCAGCTACTTGTATAACATTTATTGCATCTGTGTGCACATCTTGCCTAGTCTCTCAAAAAGGTCAATAGCTGAGCAAGGCTGTAGTAACAATGTTTCCTTCCAGAGTACCTTCCAGAGCTCTGCAGGTTAGCTAGCAGGCAAGAAGCTTCCGGCCCAGCTTAGCTTGTCTGTTGTATATTTTGGGCTGTCATTAAACAAACAAACAAACAAACAACACTTGCTCATTTGTCTATTATATTTTGTTTTGTTTATTGATAATATATCTTCCTTTTGGCTGTTTAAACCAGTGTTTACAGGAAAACTTTTTTTTTCTTCATTTTTTTAAAACATAATTTGTGAATTTTTGTCTGCTATGCAAAATTATTTTTTCTAGTCACAGTTGTTGAAAAGCATTAAATGAAATCATGGTACCACCTTGTTATTGTATAAAGGTATTCATATGGAAATGTTTAAGTAAACACATTTCAGTAAACAGGTTAAAATAACAAATTTGAGACTGGAGCTGTAGCTTAGTTGGTCGAGTACTTGGGTATCACGAACAAAGCCCTGGTTCTATCCAAACTGCTGCATGACTGCAGCATTGTAGCACACACCCGTAGCCCTGAGGTGGTGGGTGGCTGTGAATCTCACTTTCCTGCCTTTGTCCTCAGATGCTGAGATGGCCTGCATTTCACTGTGCCTCATACAGAATTTGTTTTGACTTTTTAATAACCATGGTGGATTTCATGAAGTGATCTTTGTATGAAAATTTATTATAAGACTAAATTAATCAGCATGTAACAATTTTAAACAGTGGTTAAACATAATTATCAAAATGATGCTGAATTTCAGAATTTAAAATGCTTACTTTTAAATATTGCTAATAATATTGCTAGTAATATAAACATAATGGAGAATGTAGTGTAGCCATTTAGCTATAAAGAACATATAACTGGTTGTGATGGTGCAAGTGTATAAGTCTACCATTTTTAAGGTTGAGGTAGGAGGATTGCTGAGAGTTCCTGACTAGCCTTAGCTACCTCATGAGCTAGGGGCTACATAGCTAGGGACTAGCCAGGAGCTACATAGCAAGACTCTGACTCCAAACAAAACTACAAATCTCTAACTCAAAACACAAGGAGGTAACATCATATATTATAACAACATATATTATAAATATATAGTAAAGATTTTTGACATTGTGAAAACGTACTGAATTTATGAGTATAAGTGTGTGCGCTTTGAAATCTAATCAAAACAAATATTGAAGCTTTATACCTTTTCTCTGTGTGTATTATATTCTAATAAAATGAAAAAAGTTGCTATTAAAGTAAAAATGCATCTTTGTTTCTTTTAAGGAAATGATCATTGACAAAGTAAATGGACAGGCCGTCCCAAGATATTTGATCTATGACATAATTAAGTTCAATGTAAGTACTCTTATAATTCATACAATTGTTAGAATTGTCACTGAGTTAATGTGCATGTTATATATTAATATATTTTTATAGTTCTAGGTATTGAATTCATGGATAGGCTAGACAAGTGTTGTACATTGAGCTGTACCTGGAGGTACTAAGATTACAAGTGTTTGTAATGAATAGAGAAAGTGTTTATATCAGATATGATGGCACATGCCAGGGGGAGAGGACAAGAGGGTCCAGAGTTTAAGGCCATCCTCATCAGATCCTGTCTCAAAAAAACAAAAATGAGGTCATTTACGTAAACCACACTGAAAATATTTTAGGAATTTGTAACTAAAGTATTTAAGATTTGCGGATTTCTAGCAGAATTTTAAGAGGTATTTTTTTGGGGAATTGTATTTTACTTCAGTAAACTGTAATATTAAAAGTCAGGATTGCATTAATCCCAGTTATTTAAGAGCATTTTTTTCTGAATATTTTCATTGTATATAATGTTAATTTTGTTTGAATTTTTATAATTTAAACTAAAGCTTTCAACTTAAGCACCTCAGAGTTAGGAATCATCAGCTTGCTCTTTTTTTTTCTTTCTTAGATTTATTTATTTTTACTTTCTGTGAATGAGTGTTCTGCTTAAATGAATGAATGAATGAACTCCACTTGTGTGCAGTGTTCATGGAGGCCAGAAGAGGGCATCAGATTCCCTGGAACTGAGTGCTGGGAACTAAATATGAGTCCTCTGCAAGAGCCACAAGTGCTTACTACCACTGAGCCATTTCCTTTCTCCATCCATTTGTTGTTGTTGTTCTTATTGCTGTCTATAGACCTTAAGACTAGTACTTTGTGGGCTGGAGAGATGGTCAGCAATTAAGAGCATTAACTGCTCTTCTAGAGGTCCTGAGTTCAAATCCCAGCAACAGCATGGTGACTCAACAACCATCTATGAGATCTAATGCCCTCTCTTGGTGTGTCTGAAGAGAGCAACAATGTATTCATAGACATAAAATAAACAAATGATTCTTTAAAAAAAAAGACAAGTACTTTGCAAAGTTGGTGATTCTTCCCACCTATCAGATGTGTTTTGATCTGCAGCTCGACCCACAGGCCAGGGGAGTGGCTTCATTTCCTTGTTGAATGGGAACATACTATCTCCTTTGAACTCTGATTATGAGCTGCACTTTAATAGGTGATCAATCAGTGTCTTAGTCACTGTTTTAATTGTTGTGGAAAGACATCATGACCACAACAACTCCCGCAAAGGAAAGCATTTAATTGGGGCTGGCTTACACTTTCACAGGTTTAGTCTGTTGTTATGGTGAGGTAGAGGAGGACAGAGGGAAAGAAGGAGAGGAAGAGGAAGGCACACACACACACACACATACACAGAGAGAGAGAGAGAGAGAGAGAGAGAGAGAGAGAGAGAGAGAGAGAGAGAGATAGACTGACAGACACACAGAAGAGATAGACACTGGTCCTGGTATGGGCTTTTGTACTTCCCAGTGACACACTTCCTTCAAGAAGGCCACACCTCCTAATCCTTTATCAAATAGTGCCACTCCCTGATAACAAAGCATTCAGATATATGAGTCTGTGGGGACCATTTTTTTTTTAAAGATTATAATAAAGACAGGCTTGTTGGGAACCTGTTCTCAGGTGGATGAGTTTATTGGCCCCAAGGACCAAGGCCAGGGAAGTCACCATGGGGAAGGGAGTGGGTAAGGAGGGAGAAAGAGAAAAGGGGGTACACACAAGGAGAGAAATAAAGAGAAGGAAAGAGAACATCATTCTTTTTTTTTTTTTAAGATTTATTTATTTATCATATGTATGTACACTGTAGCTGTCTTCAGACACTCCAGAAGAGGGCATCAGACTTCATTACGGATGGTTGTGAGCCACCATGTGGTTGCTGGGATTTGAACTCAGGACCTTCAGAAGAGCAGTCAGTGCTCTTAACTGCTGAGCCATCTCTCCAGCCCCGAGAGCATCATTCTTATTAAAACCACCACAGTCAAGTTTTTCTTGGCCTAGGAATGCTCTTGAAAAAAGAAAATCTAGATTATGTAGAAATGTACAGAACAATATAAATACATGTATTCATTTATTATATGTATACGTTCATGCATGCCATACCTTATGTGTATAGGTTCCAGGACAACTTCCAGGAGTTATCTCCTTTCACTGTGTGGGGACCAGGGATCTAATTTAGGTTTTTTGGCTTTGTGGCAGGTACTTTCACTGCAGAACTATTTCTCTGGTTCCAGAGTTGTTAAATCTTGATAATGTTTTTATATTTTTTTGTGTATTGGTGTTTGTTAATGTCTGTGTGTGTGCATGTGTGTGCGTTCCCTTGCCTGTGCTCTTTGGAGGTCAGTGGTCGGTCATTGTTGGGTATTTCCTGTTTCTCTTCATCTTAATTTTTGAGACAGTCTCTTACTGAACCTAGGGCTCCTTGTTTTGGCTAGGCAGGCTGGACAGAGAGCCCTGGGATTTGCCTCCCTCAGCATCAGGGTTTGCCTTGCTTTTGCATGTGGGTGCTGGGAACAAGGCTTGGGCAGTGTGTACTTTGTCTACTGAGTCATCTCCCTCGCTCTCCTTTTTTTGATAAGAAATTGTTATAAATCTGAGAACAGACTTGCATGTACTGTTCATCCTATTCTCAGTTCTTTTTCCAGATACTCTCTGCTATGCATTTAGTGTTTATTGCTTCCTTGGATGTTTTTCAAAACATTTTACCCTCCTTCTTTTATATCTCTGGATGTACAAAGTATATTTTTACAAGGTTTCTAGAGTTTGTTGCATACTCTGTGATCACCAATTTTATTTATTATTTACTTACTTATTTTGCATTATGTTCTTGGGGTTTACTGTTTAGTGTCTGTAGAGTTAACCTCCTTCACTTGAATTTTTCTAGGCATTGTGTTCTGTAATAGAATTGATAATGCATCAGGGTTTCTGCTGTGTGTGGTGTGTGTGTTCTCACGTGTGTTTGTGTGTAAAAGAACTAAAAAGATTATAGTTCATTCACCTAGGTTTTTTGTTTGGTTGTTCATTTTTTTTCCTTTCAAATGGGTTAAATTATTATTATTATTTTTGGATATGAGTACTTCTTTGGATCTGTGTAGCAAACTATCATTTCCCTGTCAGTATCTATGGACACAGACAGGTGAAGTTTTAATGTGCTTGGATTAGAGGGCCTTCTCAAAAAGTGTGTTTTGGGTCTTGTTTAAGAGATTCATCCAATTATATTTTATTCTATAAATGGGTTAATTATGCTTTTTACCTAAAGTGTATAATTGCTCATTTAGTAAACATTAATTGTATGCCTGTTACTGTACTTCATGATTTGAAGTCACTTATTTTTCACATACCTACTGTTAGGATGTATTTATAATGGAAAACACTTGAGGTTTCATTATTTAACCACTATGGACCTTTCATGTATTCTATAAGTTTCTTAATTTATATTGCTAGCCTTAAATACCCTAGGCTGTGTTATTTGTAACATCAGAAAGTTAATTTGGTTCATTACTTTTGCTAAGCGAGCCAAAGTCTTAATTACAATCTTCTTAGTTCTTTTGTTTATTATTTTCCTTAGAAAGAATTTAACTATCATTTTGTATAAGCTAGCTTCTGTAGTTATTGATATAGTTCATTTTTTGAGAGCAGCAAAGGAAAACTTTATTTTTAATGGATTTGTTCTATTTGGTTTGCCTTATATATATTATACACATGTACCTGTATACAAGTTGTTAATGGCATATATTGTATATTCAGTTGTTACAATATATGTTTATATTGGATTTAATATCAAAATCAACATGCAGACTGCTTATATATGTAGAGGAGAATAGAAATGTAAAGAAATATGGCTGAGCATAGTGCTTTAAACCCAGAACTTGAAAGGCAAAGGCCAGATTGGTGTAGATAGCAAGTCCATGGTCAGCCGGTGCTACACAGTGAGAGCCTATCTTTAAATAAAAAGAAAGCAAAAGAGCTGTAAGGAGCCAGTGTGATAGAGCTGTGAGTAGAACGAGAAGGCATGCATGTCAGAGGTAGTTGTGCAGGGAGCAGGGGTGTGTGGCAGGAGCAGCAGGTGCTCTGTAAAGAGTGGGTCAGAGGAAGACATAGTAACAGATTGCTCATAGTATGGCAGATTGCTTGACTAAGGAGTTTGAACTTAAGTTATCACTGTTGTTATGGTTATGGTGGGGTACTCCTTTGAAAGAGAACTCCAAACCGGGCAGTGGTGGGGTATGCCTTTAATCCCAGCACTTGGGAGGCAGAGGCTGGCGGATTTCTGAGTTCAAGGCCAGCCTGGTCTACAGAGTGAGTTCCGGGATAGCCAGGGCTACACAGAGAAACCCTGTCTCGAAAAAAGCTACAGTGTACTTACATATAATGAATAAATAAATCTTTAAAAAAAAAAAGGAAAAGAGAGAGAGAGAGAGAGAACGAGAACACTCCATTGTCAGTGTGGGTAGTGTTTGGAAGAGAGGAAGGGCTGGTGACAAGGAGCCCAACAGGATGCTTTGAGTGTTTCTTGCACTGTTCTCAGTGCTTCTACATCTGACTGCCCATGTCTTACTGTAATAGTCCTTGTGGGTGGGAAGTTAGTCTGCTCTCAGCCTAGTCTTGTTTGGTCTCATGCTATGTATGCACTTAGAGATCTTGTTTGGGTCTTGTTCCTTTTAGCAAGCCTATCATTTTAGGATTTCCTGAAATAGGGTCCTACATGGACTATGTCCTGTTTATTGACTTTTCCTCAGCGAGTACCCTTATGGCAGCTCTGCCTGCTCATAGACAGACTGTCTTAGAAGTTGTGCCTAGCTTTTGCTCATTTTGGATTCACTCCTTGTTCTTAGTTGAGTGTAAACGTGTTATCCTTCCAAATATGAGAGGAAGATATCCTGAAGCATATGCTGCCTCCTGTAGGAAACATTAGGCTGGGTAATAGACATTGGAGAAGAGGAACAGGAAGGTAATGTCAGTATCACAGACATTTTCAGTGGTCTCTAAGTCGCTAGTCCTAGACAGTTACCATCACCCAGGGATGTGTTTGAGCTGTGTTTATGTGCACCATGTGGCTGGATAGGACACGAGCGTACATACACTTCCTAAACCATGGCTGAAACTACATATGCTTAAAAGTTTGCTGGGAGAAAACAGCTTCATTTTTTATAGCTGTGTAACTTGGAACATATGTAAACTTACTATTAGTTTTCAGATTGAGGGTGTATCTCTGTAAAAAAGTCTTCTCACTGATGGTATGAAGTTTGATCACTAGTGACTATGCTATTTGTTTGGAATATTTATACTTTAATGAATTTGGATTTTAGGTTTTACTATTATAGTTAAATAATAAAATACAATAATTTTGTTAATATGTTAATTCAGATTTGAAATCTAAGCCAGCTTAGATAGATATCATTTTCTCTTGCTGCCTCATGTAATTTCAATTTAAAAATGGCCATTGTTAGTCTGATTATTGGGATGTACGGTATGCAAACTATTCACTAGACATCTCCAAGGATTGTTATTTGTATAGACTATAGCATAGAGTACTGCAACCTTAATAGTTATACTCACAATGTAGTTGTGGTCAAATAAAAACAACTTGTTCTTTTATTCAGGCACAACCAGTTGGAGACTGTGATTTTAATATTCGTCTACAGTGTATTGAACGTGAAATTATAAGTCCACGACATGAAAAAATGAAGACTGGACTCATTGACAAAACACAGGAACCATTTAGTGTCAGACCTAAACAATTTTTTGACATCAATATTTCAAGAAAGGTAAAATGTATTTGTTTCTTTGGTTGGGAATACCAAGTTGCATTGCTCAGCTTGTGAGAGGAACATGGACAACTCTGTTGTCCTGCCTTTCCCAGAGCGACACCCAGGGTCTCTTCTTCAGCAGTGTTCTCAGTGTGGATATAACACCATGCTGGTTCCCTGTTTCTCCACACATATTCATTAGAATAGTTTGTGACTAATCACTGGTCCATATTCTCATTAAAACAAACAAACAAACAAACAAACAAAAGGCTACAATGTAAATATAAGTCTTGGGTTTCACGCCTGCTCTTGTCTGTTTTAGCTCTTAAGTAAATGACACAGAGACCTGATTTTTGTTTGTTTGTTTGTTTGTTTGTTTGTATTAACAAGCTACAGTCACTAAGCTTGTCAGGTTCTGTGCTGTTCTAGCCCTCTAAAGCTGCCTGCTTTCCAGCCATATGGTCCTTTACCTTCAGTCTGAGTCGTGCTCTGGCTTGCTTTAGTTCATGTATGTCCTCATGGAGACTCCTCCTGGACCTTCCACATGCTTTCTCCACACACATGGCTCCTCAGGGTCCTTCTCTACTCTCTCTTCTTTGGGATGCCCTGACTGGGATTGGAAGTCCTACCATATCTCTTCTGCCCAGCTAATTGGCTGATTAGCTCTTTTATCAACCAATCAGAGGTTATGGAAAACAATTTTTATCTAACATTGAGACTGGAGTTGCTTGACCATATCATCAGGACTGCAATCAGATATCTGGGCATAGAAATCAGCATCTGAATACACAGTACACAAAACCATCCCCTAACACTGCAACACACATTGAGTCATTTAGAATGAGTCCAGGCACAAGGGAGGGGTGTGTGTGTGTGTGTGAGAGAGAGAGAGAGAGAGAGGGATGGAGGGAGGGAGGGAGAGAGGAAGGGTGGAAGAAGAGGGAGAGGGAGGAGATAAGGCAAAGGAAAGAAGAGAAAGGAAAAAGAGAAGGAAGGAATGACTTAATCTAGTTTTATTAACAGCTTCTTCATGTTGTTTAATACTGCTAACACAGTGAAGTTATGATGATCTGCTCAGGTTTTAGAGTCACATACATAGCTAGAGGTGCCTTTCACAGCAGTCCTAGGAAGTAGAGTGTAAATGTGATTTTATTTGCTTCATGCAGTTCTCCTCTGGGAGGCTTACTCGCTGCTGAATGAGCTCCCCTTTCCGAGTTCTTTCTGAATTTGGGCTGGCTCCATCTCCTCTCCAAGCTGACTGATTCAATCTGGCTTCTCTCAACTTATTACTGAATTTCTCTGCCTGCCATCAAAGTAATTCTGGCAATTTGTTCTAATCTCTGGCTCCTTCTTACTCTCTGCCTTCAGCTGCCTCTGCTGCCCTGCACTGAACTGCATGGACTCTTGGATGAACTCAGTTCCATTGCACTGCACTGATGCACTGACTCCCAATTGACCAACTCTCTCCATGCGCTGCTCTTAAATATTAGCTTTTTCCTGTCTTCCTGAGAGTTTTGTGATTCTGTGACTCATCACTTTGTCTGCCCCTCAATTAGACAGCATTTTCAAACATCGCTGCTTCCTTCTACAAACGAATTTCACCTTACAGGTGTATACTAAGGGCAGTTATATTCCAGCCAGATCATACTATATTCCAGGTGTGCCTGTATTCTAGCTAGATCACAAAGTCTTTGGATGTTATCTTTTGCCAGAGCAGCCAGTTGCTGGGTTAAAATTCCTTTGCAAGAGAATTCTATAATTCTGTCTACTTTTTTAGTTTGAAGGCTAATTTAAAATGGAATTATTTGACTAGATTAAATATGATTGACAAAATTTTAAAAGAACACAGTAAAAAGTTTGAGATATCTACTCATTTTTGCACTAGTCAGAAAAGTAATACCTTTTGTCAGTTATTTTACTGTATTTGGAATTCTGTTATAATTTATAAACACATATAGTATTCATAGACTCATTGTTCTGCCATGCCTAATCAAGAGATGATCCTTTATACAGTATTTTGCATTTTTTAATTTAATTTTTACCCTGACAGTCTTCTGTCCTCTCACCCTATTATAGTTACACTTGGCCTTTAATTTTGTCAAATTTTATTTTGTTAGTTCGGTTGTATGTATGTGTGTGTGTGTAAAACAAATCCAAAGGAATCAGCTTTATTTTTTTTTTTAATTAGATATTTTCTTTATTTACATTTCAAATGTTATCCCCTTTCCTGGTTTCCCCTCTGAAAAGGTCCTAACCCCTCCCCACTTCCCCTGCTCACCCACCTACCCACTCTTGCTTCCTGGTCCTGGCATTCCCCTTTACTGGGGCTTAGAGTCTTCACAGGACCAAGAGCCTCTCCTCCCATTGATGATCCACTAGGCCATCCTCTGCTACTTATGCAGCTGGAGCCATGAGTCCCACCATGTGTGCTCTTTGGTTGGTGGTTTAGTCTCTGGGAGCTCTGGGGGTACTGGTTAGTTCATATTGTTGTTCCTCCTTCAGGTCCTTGGGTCCTTTCTCTAGCTCCTTCATTGGTGCTAAGTTCAATGGATGGCTGTGAGTATCCACTTCTGTATTTGTCAGGCACTGGCAGAGCCTCTCAGGAGACAGCTATATCAGGCTCCTGTCAGCAAGCACTTGTTGGCATCCACAATAGTGTCTGGGTTTGGTGACTGGGATGGATGGATATAGAAAATGTGGTACATTTACACAATGGAGTACTACTCAGCTGTTAAAAGCAATGAATTTATGAAATTCTTAGCCAAATGGATGTATATGGAGGATATCATCTTGAGTGAGGTAACCCAATCACAAAAGAACACACACGATATGCAATCACTGATAAGTAGATATTAGCCTAGAAGCTTGGAATACCAAGATACAATTCACAAACCACATGAAATTTAAGAAGAAGGAAGACAAAGTATGGATACTTCAGTCCTTCTTAGAAAGGGGAGCCCATGGAAGGAGTTACAAAGTGTAGAGTAGGTTTTTTTTTTTTTTTTTGAGACAGGGTTTCTCTATGTAGTCCTGGCTGGCCTGGAACTTGCTGTATAGACCAGGCAGCCCTGGAAGTTAGACATACACCTGCCTCTGCCTCCCCAGTGCTGTGATTAAAGGCATAAGCCATCACCTCCTGGGTTTCTTATGTTTATTTTTGAGATTGTATTTGAATTGCAATGTTTTTCTCTCTCTTTCTCCCTCTGAACCATCCCATATACCCTTTCCCCTCCTTCAGATTCGTGAACTCATGTTTCATTGCTTGTTATTGAACGCATGTATGTATTTATATGTACGTATACATTCCCAACCATAACTTAATGAGTCCATATAATGTTAGTTCTGTGTATGTTTTCAGGGCTGACCATTTGGTACTGGACAACCAATTGGTGTGCTTTTCCTTAGGGAGGGCCACCTCTTCCCATTCCTGTTTTTACTCATTTGCCTGTAGTTCTTTGAATAGTGTTGAGGCCTTCTGCTTCCCCCCCTCCCTGTGCAGTTTGGCATGTTTATTGATAATCTCCTTGTTTGGCTCACATTTGTGCAGTCATATTGATTTGTGAGGCTTTATAGGTGTGGCTTCTGATGTTCCTAGGAAACAGAGTCTCATAGTAAAGTCCCTGCTCCTATTGGTCTTAGAAACTTTCTGCCTCCTCTTCTACAATGTTTCCTGAGCCTTAGATGCCAGGACTGTTTTGTAGATGTGTTCATTGGGACTGGGTTCCATAATTTTGCTTATTAATTGGTTGTGGTTTTCTGTAGTTTTTGATTTTTGCGCAGAGAAATTTTCTTTATGGGGGTGAAGACTACACTTATCTGTGGGTATAAGGACAAATGTTTAGATTGTTGTTAGGGATTCTGCTGGTTTAGTAAATTAGTGGTTGTAGGTAGGTTCTTCTCTAATAATTGAGATTTCACTAGCACTGATTAGTTGACTAGGTTTTCAGTATTGTACATGGTATTCCTCTTGTTGAGTGGCTCGTAAGTCTAATTGAAGGGCTGTTGGTTACTCCCAAGGTATGTATGTGTGCCGTCCCAGTGCACCCTTAGCATTGTTGTACCATGCTGGTCATTGATGTGGTTCCTAGCTGTTGGGTGGGACTTTTGATGGCCTTTCTCCTTTGGAAGCTTGCATGGCATCTTCTGATACCATGAAAGCTAGTTCTCAGGGAGGGAACATTCAAATGAGTTCTATTTCAGTTGCCTTTGGGTCCTGTTTCTGAAGTGCATGGTTTCTTCTACAATAGGGACTTTTCTTCCTTCTCTGGGCTGTTAACAGGGGCAACAAAAATTGGTTGTGTGTTTTGGGAGTCTTTGACAGCACTGCATGGCCTTTATTCTTTATTTTTATAGTCTCAAAAGTTGCCATTCTATCTGTATATCACAACTGAAGCATGCTCATAGTCATAGTCTCATAGTCATAAATATTTAAACTTTTTAGTGTTTTGATAGGGATCTGTCTTAGTTAGGGTTTGTATTCCTGCACAAACATCATGACCAAGAAGCAAGTTGGGGAGGAAAGGGTTTATTTGGCTTACACTTCCACATTGCTGTTTAACTCAAGCAGGTCAGGAAGCAGGAGCTGATGCAGAGGCCATGAAGGGATGGTCTTTACTGGCTTGTTTCCCCTGGCTTGCTCAGCCTGCTCTCTTATAGAACTAAGACTACCATCCCAGAGATGGCACCGTCCACAAGGGGACCTCCCCACTTGATCACTAATTGAGAAAATGCCTTACAGCTGGATCTCATGGAGGCATTTCCCCAACTGAAACTCCTTTCTCTGTGATAACTCCAGCTGTGTCAAGTTGACACAAAACTAGCCATACAGGATCCTTAAAATTTTACATACTATGTCCAATTTATAATTTTTTGAGTTTGTTGGGAGTTTCATACAGTGTGCATTTTGGTCATATTTAGTCCCATTCCCCAACTTCTCTCATACGTATCCCACTCTTCCTTTCTACAGTTGGGTAACTGTGATCTTTTCTATTCATTTGGAGACTCATGGATTGTGCTGCCTACCTCAGTGTCCCGAGTTAGATACTGTCTCACAGAATACTACATAGTTCTGGATTCTGCCTATTTAACAATCATAAAATTATGTTTCCTGTGGAAATTGCTTTCAGATTTTCTATCTTTCAGTTGAGATTTACCAAATTTTTATAAGTTTAAATGTAATGATGCATGCTAATAAAAAAAAAAAAAACAGTGATGATAATGGAAAACCTGTGCATGAATATAAATGTTTAACTTTAATGACATAGCTTAATTTTCATTCTTATCTAGTAATAAATCATTAATTCTTTAGAGAGGATAATGTGTTGGATTTGTGGTGAGCAAGAAAGAGAATTCTTTTCCATGATAGTTGGTTACTGGCTAGAGAAATTTAGCATCTAGACAAAGTGGATGAACTTAACTGGAGCTAGTGTTAGACTTGGGGAATGAAAGATTAATAACTTTTCAAGATTAAAACCCAAGATTCCATTTTGTGGGGATTTTTGAAAACTAAGCCTGAGTTTTAGGTAAGCACTGAGATCTCATAAAAAGTCACAGATACTGTGTTGAGTCTCTTCAGGCAGTCAGTTGAAGCTATGTGGACTGTTTGCTTGAGAAATATCTGATGTACGTAGAATAAGCCAGAATTGCAGGGTGAATGCAATTTATTCTTTTATTCTTTAAATATTCACACACTGTAGTTTGCTATTCTTTGGTGAGCTGATAATGACGATTTGTATTCCCAGAAGCGGTGGAGATCCATTTTCTACTTCACTGTAGTCTTAAGGTACTATTTAAAAAATTATTTCTAAGAGTCGCCTTTCTATGTACTGTAACTTTACAACTTCTATTTTGGTTTTCATGTTTCAAATTCGAAGCACTACCTTTTCTGCTTATGCATTTATAATGATTTGGTTTCCAAGTGATTCATAGACCTATAAAGTATCATTTCAGAGAAAATCTTCAAATATTTGGTCTATGGAAAGTTGTATGCCTTCTGTTTTTAAAGAGAAATCAAGAAGTAAAATTATGTTCAGTAAACAAATTCAAGTTCTATAAGTGAAAACTTATGAAACACTACTATGCTCTGATTAACACTTATTTGCTATGTTATGTCTTCTGTTTTGTTTTTCTTCCAGTTATCTTTGAATTTTATCTCGAGGGAAAAGAAATAGAAAATTAAAATATAACTGTCCTGCTTTTTAAAAATGATTTTATTTTATTTTATTTCGTTATTGTGATAAAATACCCTAACAAAAGCAATTTAGGGGGAAAAGTGCTGGTTTACAATCCCAGGTTACAGACTGATCTAGCAGGGAAGTCCTGGCGGCAGGAACTCAGACAGCCAGTCCCATCACATCCACAGGAAGAAAGAGAAGTGAATGCCCGTGCAAAGCCCCACCCACGCCCCACCCCTCTTTCATTCACTCTAGGCTCAGCCCAAGGATGCTGGTGCCACCTCAGTTAGCCTAATTCAGAATATCACTCAGACATGTCTAAACAGATCCTCATTGAGACATTCTTTCTAGGCGTCTAGATTGTATCTGACAGTTTAAATTTACTGTTACGGTAGCTTAGGGCAAGTCACTGCTTATACCACAGCAAAATTTCTTTGTGGGTTTTCCAACTAAGTATTTACAAAATCATTGATTTGTTGAAGTGCTTTAAAAATAACTTGAATAATTTAAGTAGAATTAAATAGAGTTAGATTGACAGGAAGAAATAGCTCATTATACCATTACATTTAAATATTGGTGTTAAAGGTGAGGGGTATGAGGTCTCTCCCTGTGCCAGGTTTAAGGAAAAATAGTGGTTATTGCCAATGATACCTTGAGACTTGACATGAAGCCCTCACTTTTCACAAGTTTCTTGGTAAATATTAAAATTGGTAGATTTAGTTTTCATTATGTAGATTTAGTGATTAATGTTGTTAGGACCAAACAAATAAATGTAAAATGGGTAATTTTTTTTAGTGGCAAGGAAACAAGATTTATAAATATGTTTGTAAGCCAAATTTAATGAGAGACAAAGAATCATTAATAAAAGCTATTTGAGAAAAATAAATAAATATTGGTGTTAAAATTAAGGTATTACTTAGGTTGAGGCATATATTATCATAGCATCCCTAATATCCATTACTTGGCTTTTAATCATTGGTAGGGAGTCAGGAAATATTTGTCTAAGAATACTGAATGAAAAATATTTTTATTTAGCTTTAAAAAATGTTATTAGTAGTATGTGTGCATGATGCATATATATGTGCATGTTTATTATATGTGTGATACATGTGTGTTTGTATGTATATTATGCTTGTGTATGTATGATTGTGTGTGTGTATGTGTGTGAGTGTATGTGTTTTTGTGTGTATGTGTGTGCATGTAGTGCTGTGCCTATGGAGGTCAGTGGTCAACTTTAAGGGGTAGATTCTTGCTTCCCAACTTTACAGGAGTTCTGGGGTTTGTTGTTTCACCCACTGAGCCATATCACCAGTCCTATTTTAGCTGTTCATCATCTAGGAAATTAAAGCTTAAAGGCTTTACATTAGGCTATCATGATGTCTCACGAGTAGGTTTCACTTACATACAGCTGTGTAAGAGAGAGGGACATGCAGTATAAAACCATAGAGACATTTTGCTTAGGAGTATAATGATAGAAATAAAATTCTAAAAATAGCTTTAAATCGTGCCTTAAATTTAAGTTATTAGAAGAATATTATCTGAACTTGAAAACATTTTTTTGTCTCCTCATTAACTCTGGTACTTGTTATGGGTACTGCCTTACTTTCAAAGACTACCCATGCTTAGTGTGCATCTTCATTCTGTTGTTTGGACCAGTCTTCTCCAGTTTGAAGTTTTGTTAGAGTGACTTTATTTTATTTAAAAAAAATCTATATAATCTTTATAGGTATACATTTATAACCTGTCTGCCTGTCTGCCTACCTACCTATTATCTATCTAGTCTAGACTGGCCCTCAATCCCTCTATAACTGAGGATGATATTGAACTTCTGATCTAGGATTTATAGGTATGGATGACCACGCCTGGTTGAATGTTGGGAGAACCAAGCCTTCTCACTTGCTGGGCAAGCACTCCACTAAGAGCCACATCAGAGACATTCTCTGCAATTTGATACTGTCACTTTGAAAACTTATTTCTGACTATTCCTACTATCAACGTTTAAAATGCAAAACCTATTGTTTCCTGGTCATAACTTGTACTTTAAGATACTGCTGAGATGTTTCAAAGAAAAAAAAATCACTTTTTGTTTATTTGCCTTTTAAATCATCCTGTGAGGTACACAGCTGTTTTCTTGAATGAGGACTAGAAATGAGGGAAAGAGATCATTCTCATTGAGCTTGCTTAGTTTTCCCAAATGACTGTTGTTTTTTAGAATCACAGTTCTTAAATTTGTTGGAATTCTTATTTTCTAGTAGAAATTGAGGTCATTGATTCATGACTCCAGTTTTTTTCTGCCTTCCTTTTCTCCTCCTTTCTGCTAAGGATCTTACCATGTAAGCCAGGCTGGCCTCCAATTTGTGATATTCCTGCTTAGCCTTCCAGCATGTAGGATTATAAATATGCTGCTACCCTGCCTGCCTCCTTCTGTCCGTCTGACTGTCCATCCATCTTCTGTTGATTTATTACTGGGTATCATGGACTAGCCTTGAAGTTGCACTGAAGCCTAGGCTGGTCTCAAACTTGTCATCTTCCTACCCCAGCATCCCAAGCGCTGTGACTACAAGCGTGTGTTGCCCTGGCTGTCTCTCCTTCCTTTCCTTTTCCCTGTTGTGTGACAAAACTTTTCTTGGGGAGACATAACACATGTCTATTCACCCCAGATGGGGAGCCTACATCAGACCAAAGTATGGATACTAGCAAAGTCTAACTTAATGAACCAATGAGTTTTACCGGGGTTACTCATGGAAATATGGGTGAGGGGCTACTTACAGGAGCAGAAATGATGCAAAAGATAGCAGTCTCACTAAACCCACCCACTCAACATAGAAGGCAGCTCTTTACAGCTGGGAAACCTGGAGCATACTGCACAGCCTGCAGGCAGCTCAGCAGGTTGGGGAATGTTCTTTCTAAGTGGTTGAGTTGGTTTAAACCTGTTCTAGACAGCTCCACTCTCTCTGCTTGTTCCAGGCAGCTGGTCTGGTCTCAGTCTTTGCAGTTTTTCTCCCTCTCAGAGCCTTCCTTGCAGCTTAGGTTCCTTTTGTGTGAGGGATTTTGGCTTTCATTAGAGTAGCAGGGAGGGGCAGTGAATCTGCTCAGTTTCTGGGACTTGTGAAACTATTCTGAGTTGTTTACCTCCCTGGTTAAGGAACTTCCTACAGGGTGGAATGTTTCTTTCAGTCTGCAAGAAACTTACACAGCACTTGCCCTGCCTTTTTATTTCTAAATTAGATATTTAATGCACCAAAGTTTTCTCTCAATGTGATCTGTCACATAACATTCTACCATAATTTTGTTCTTAGTTCTAAATGCTTTAAAATGTTTGTTTTGATTTTTAAAAATTTATTCTTAAATTCCTAGAAGTTCATTATTTAGGTTCTGAACATTGGACAGCTTTCTGTGTGGTAGTTTAGGGATTACCAAAGTTATATATTTACTTTTAACCTTTTCCCATCATGTATAAATATTTGGGCTCAGCCAGTCTGTCTGTCTGTGTACCTAGTGTTAATCAGTATGAAAATGAATTTCATTTTCTCTAAGATGAATATGTTATATGTATTCAACAAAATTGTAATACTGTTTTTCAGTGTCCAGAATGAGTGTAAGTAGATACTTGACTCATGGTATTTCAGAGATTATTTTCATTTTTATTTATAAGGAGTCAAAGGTTTAATATATAATCAAGTTTTACTTAGGTGAAATTTCTTCCTCATCTGAGAGTGAACTGAAGAAAAATGTATGAATTTTTAAACTGTCCTAAAATTTGGCTAAAATGCATAGTAATGGCTCCAGGAATTCGAGTTTACCACCTCTGCTCACTTGCTGATGTAGGGGAAACAAAACAAAACAAAGAAAAGTCAGAGGGAAATTTTAAGAACATTACAGTAAACTTTGCCTTGTTAATCTTGTTAACTATTTAGTCTAGTCACAGTAAGTGCATTTGCGTTAGTGTACAACCGTCACCAGCTGTCTGTCTCCAGAACTTTCTGCCTTGAAACTCAGCTGGGTGTGGAACACTCATGTGATCTCGCCACTGTGACAGGGAGGCAGGGCGATAGAAGTTTGAGGTCAATCTGGGCTACTTGAGATCCTGCCTCCAAAAACCAAGACCAAGAGCAAAAAGAACAGAGCCCTGAACCGTAAACCACTTAAACTGCTATCTATTGCCTCTGCCCTCCTCAGTCTGTCTGACAGTGAGCAGAACAAGACCGTATATTAACCTTAAAGGAGATAAGCGTGTTCAGACTCTGATATGTTCTGCTTTCACGTTAGAGAGACTGTACACTGTGGAGAAGGAGGGGCCAGCAAAGATGAAGTCACACATTAGGACCCAAGGTCACAGAGTTTAATCCAGTATTTCTACTCTTTCCTGTGTCTCAGTTCTTAAATGTTACAGAAAACTTCATAAATCTAAGCAAGAAGTTAAAGTAATTTTTAAATGATCATTGTATTTCTAAAGAATATCTTTTTATTTTATAGCTTCTGGAAGGAAATTTTGCCAAAGAAGTCAGCCATGAAATGGATGGACTTATTTTTCAGCCTATTGGAGTAAGTTCATGCATGTGTCTGTATGTGTGCATACGAATATTTGTGTGTATAAATATTTTCATTATTCACTTTAAAGGAAATGAGGTTTTCAGTATTTTCTTGTAATTCATATGGAATATATTCATTTATATTTCTGCTTATTTCCTCTTGTAGTTTGGTGTACCATTTATGTATTAGTATCTCTAAAACTTAAGTTTGCTGTAGTTGAGGAAAATTCAAGAGGTTATTGAAGAAGAAAGTAGAGAAATTGATATTTTGAGTCCTTATTCCATGAGGATGTTGACATGTTATTGGTCAGATCACACACTTGGAGCGAGCTATGATGCCCTGCAGTGTAAGCTTTCCGAGACCGTCAGCACTGATGCCGGGCTCACAGTTCTTTGCTGTGGCACTGTTTAGTCACAGTAGAGAACCTTGTTCTCTAATCGATAACTCAAGACTGCCAGTAAATTCCCATTTTGTTTACCACTCGACAACCAGTGCTGTATACAGCCATATTTATCAAAGCATGCCACATGGAATTGAGTAAGTGTCATTCAGGAAACGAGTAGAGATACAAGTAATGAATAGGAACTCGGGATAGGCTCTAACAACTTGTGTTTTAACATGGTGTTGGAATGTTCTCTGAATGTTCAAGTATAAGAACTACTGTAGGAGTTTTGTCCTATGTTGGTACACCTTCCCATTTGATACATCTTGTTCTCCTTCACTCTGTTCTTTGAAATTAGGTTTGAATTGCCCAGGAGTTACAGAGGCATCAAATTAGGTCAAAGACAAGGAACACTAGGCAAATAACACTAGTTTATATGTGCTGCAAATATACAGTAAAACATTTAATGAACATTTAGATAAAATAATGCTATGTTTTCCATGCTTCCTTGTTAAATAGAGGAGGAAAAAATAATCTTATCTTCTGAGGTTGAAGGAAGAAGAAATGAAATAAGCTAGATGCTAGGAACAGAAATTGCAGAGAATACCCTTAGGGGATGGGGTTGCATTATTTTCCAGGTTTAGTCCTCTAGAATAAAGGAAGTAGTCTAAATATAACAGTAAAAATAGAAAATCTTAGTGTTTGAAGTTCATAGTTCAGGCCCATATACATATGAAATGGCTACAGAGGAACCTGTTTTGGTTTGCCTGTGAAATGTGCCCTCCCAGCTCATGTACCCAAACAATTGGCCCCCTAGCTGGTACACAGGCTTCCAGTATTGTGGGCCCTTGAGTGGCATAGCCTGACCAGTGGTCTGGTATTCATCATAGGAAGGCCTTAACCACGTGAGGTGCTGTTAGTATAAGAACCTGACCCAGAGTTAGCTTGCTTTCTTCTTTGACTAGAATAGTGGTAGCTATGACAGCTCTTAGACAGGTAGGCCAACCTGTGGCTGCAGGGTCCAGTCATCTGCCAAGGTATGCCCAGGGCATTTCTGTGGCCCCAAAGTTTGGGTTAAAATCCCTTTTGCAATATTTTTTGTTTCATAGATAAACAGATGAAACAGTTTTGAGACCTCTGCAAATGATAGTGCTGGAGCCAAAGTCAGAGCTGTTTTTAAAGCCTCAAACATCTTTTTTTTCAGTCTCAGTCCAGATTAGGGGCTTGGTGCTCCCCTTTGTGCTGATGTTGTTCCCAAACCCTGGTTTTGAGAGGCAGCAATATCTGACTACAATTATGTACTCTTGAACATGTCTCTGTCTTTGGAGTTGGGATGTGAAGGATGGCAGCAATCCTAGTCTGAGTCGGGTTCTTTTTGCCTCCTTTTAGTTGGTTTCGGAGATAGGTAGCCTCTAATATACAAAGTTGGGTTTTTGTAGCCTATCAAAGTGTAATTCTTACAGCAGTCCCTCAGTGGCCCTCTTGAAATCTAATTCTGTTTCCGAGGCTAGGAGGAGGTCATCTACAAATGGTCCTGGAAAGGCAGGCAGGCAGTACTTAGTGCTTCTTCAAACAGGGTTGGAGAATTTTCTAAATCCTTGGGTAACCTGGTCCATGTAAGTTGCCCTCTGTAACCTGCCTCTGGGTTTGCTCACTCAGAAACAAAGATGAGTTGACTCACTTCTGCCAGTGAGGCCCGAGACTGTGCACATCTGTTTCTTTAAAAGAATCAGATTCATGAGAGTATCTGGGTTTGGAACTGTGGAGTGCATGGAGTGGTCTTGGCCCGACCCTCTTATTTACTTCCTTAGATCTTGTACAGGTCTATAGTCGGAGGTCCCAGGCTTCTTCACAGGCTTGAGAGGTGCACTGCAGGGTGACTGGCGGGGCGCTAGGATACCTGTCTTTCTAATCTAGGAAATATGGACTGCAGCTCCACTTTTTGTTCCTAGGGTCAGTGGGTATTGCTTAATCTGGACAGGGGTAGATGAACTGGTTAGTCGAACAATTATAGGAACTTGGTGTTGGACCAGTCCAAGGGAGTATGGTTGTTCATATCCTTGGGAATCTTTGTTGTAAATCTGAGAGATTGTCCAACTGTATATTTTGGTTGAGGACAGGACTTTCAGCTATGAGATACTCCTTTGACAGAGGGCAAGACACCAACATTTTGCAGGGTAAAGTCTATCAGCTTCTCATTGTTAGAGAAGTTGTTGCTGACTCTCAGTTTATGTAAAATATTTCAACCCAAACAGTGGTAGGGGTGATCAGGCATGACCAAGAGCAAGTGGGTTATCTTCTTTACTAGGTAGATGGAATAGGTAGTGGTCCAGGGCTTCCTGTTGTACCTTGGACTGCAATCTTTTGATCGGTCAATTGGCCTAGGGGCTTCTGAAGGGCTGAATATGTCAACCTGGTGTCTATAAAAAAAGTCAGTTGCTTTGCCTCCAGCTTTCAATATTACCTTAGGCTCCTGGGGGATTAAAGCATAGGAGCCTGGGTCCTGCCACCTTTCCACTTCATTTTTCCAGTGTCTTTTCTTCTTGCAGTAGACATTGGTCTTCCTCTGATGGTGGTCTGCTTGTCTTCTGGCCTGCTTCTGCACTAGACTGGCTTATTGTCTGGGTTTTTTCTTTTAGGTCTGCCTCTATGGCCCTAGTATGTCTTTGTTAAACACCGCTTGGGCTACCTATAGCACCTGGGACCTATCTATAGCTTGAAATCCCTCTAACTTTTGTAATTCTTTCTAATATCTGGGACCAGCTGAGTGACAAAGACAATGTTGAACACCCACCCACTCTCCAGTGCTTCTGGCTCTATTGGGCATATATGCATGGTCAACCTCTAGAAGATGCTCTAGGAACACAGCAGGATGATAGGAGGTCTCCTGTGCAACTTTACTTGTGGGCTTCCACACTGTTGCTTGGAACCCAGCTTGAAAGTCCAGCAGTAGGCTTCTAGTGCTCCCTTTCTTGGGTCAGTGTTAGGATCCCAATGGGGTTGATTGGATAGAAATGTGCTCTAATTGCAGTAAGCATTATTAGCCAGAGATCCCCCTTCTGGACACAGGACTGCTTTCTTAGCTTCCAGCTTTATAAGATCCCTTCCTTCTAATCTGAACAGAGTGACCAGTAACTTGGCAATCATCCCAGGTGGGCTGCTGGGTATAGAAAACAGTCTTGAGAGAGATTAGTGCCTACAGCTTCTCAGAGAAATGGGGTTCTGGGACTTAGAGTTTTACAGGTCACTGGTCTAGAAGGGGACATATATCATAAATGGGTGTAGGGCTTCTAGCTGGGATCCTTTGGCTCAAAAGAACTGAGTCTAGAGGTCTTGCTGGAGGAAAATAATAGCAGCAACTGCTGGGGTCTAGGTTGAATAGGGCACTCAAAGGAATCAGGAATGGTAGTTGAGACATCTGCTGGATTTAGGGAAGGACATAATTGGAGCCATTGTGGATAATGTGGAGGAGACACATACTTGGGGGAGGCCTTTGTAGGAGAAGAACAGGAAAAGGTCTCTGGGGTCCAGACTTGTGATGGGCTCTCCCTTTGTTCAGGGACATAGTGTGACAGTAGGTCTTCCTCCTTTGGGTCACTGGATAGAATTGTTGTTGCTTTTCCCATTGGGGTTTAGCTACCAAAACCTTGGTACCAGCTTTAAGCTAACCTATGAAGGAGGTTGTTGCAATAGACTTAACCAAGCATCTAGGGAGGAAAACTGATCCATGGTGGCCAGGCTTTCCTGTGATCACTAGTCATACTGCTCGTTATCTGCCTTTATTATATATGCCCACAGACACCATTCAATGTCACAAGAAGGCTGCTTTAATTCATAAAGGGTCGGGTCGGAAGGTGTTCTTTCAAAAAATCAACTCCTTTAGTTTGCTTCCCTGTCTTTATTTGCCTCCTGGAAATAGTGAGGGAAACACTCCAAAGGAGTGAGCTGTTCACAAGCAGAAGTGCCTGCAGTTTCACTTTCTGGATTTTAATTCATAATGACAAGTAACATACACGATCAGAAGAGACAGAGGCAGATAGGACAGGAACAAACAAAAGCAATAAAAGAGGTGGGCACCTCTGGAGGTGACCAGGTGACTCACTGAAGAAAATTTAGACTGAGATGTCAGAGGGGTCTGCAAGCATTAAGTTCTCTCCTAGAATCCTGGAACATGTCATGTTGTACACCCTCTAGAAGGGAGCCCAAGCTGAGACCTGAGTGCTGGTCAAACTGTTGTGGACCTCCAAATGTTGCAGGGGTAGTGACTCCAAAGACTCCAACATGACCATCCGTTCTTATTGAGAGTCAGCATTAAGCTGCTGATGTCTGCCCAAAGAGAAACACTTCTCACAGAGTAGCCTCAAATGCATTTTACTGGGAGCTTTTAAAGGGAAAGAACACAGGAAAAACTTCATCCTTGTTGGCAGTTGTAGGGGGAAGTAAAGGAATCGAGCATCAAACATAATTGGCTAGACATTTCAGCCCCAAGTTTCTACAACAGAGCTGGGTGCTTTCCCATGGGACTTTTTTACTGTGTGGGGAGTAAGGAGGGATGTTTATTTCAGGTTAAGCTAATGATGGCTCTGTCTGAGAGAAGATTGAGGAACTTTGTCCCATCACACAGCTAGCCCCAAATAAGCTAAATTAGCCTTTGGACCTGCGGTATTTCAGTCTTTTCCTACTACTGGGTTTCCAATCAGTCTGTGTAGACACAGCTTTTTTCAGGAGTTTTCATTAGCACTTTCCAAGTACCACATTTTGTATATGCAGGTGTCCAAATGGTATTAAATATCATAAGGTCCCTTGTAGCTAGGAAATCTCATTCCTATGATCTGATGTAGTTGAGACTGAGTAGTGGGTAGAATATCAGTTTTCAGGAGAGAGGAATAACTGGTAAAGGCTATTAAGAAAGAAACTCATGCATCCTTTCAGACTATTAGCCAGAATGATCCAGTTCCTATTTGAATTTTTCATACTCTGTATCTAACATAATATTTATATATGAAAAAGGATTATTATATCTAAAACTGAGTAGTTAAGAATTCAGATTGGCCTAATGAAGTAAAAAGGTTTAACAGATGAAAACATGTATTTAAAATAACCAAGATTTACATAGGTTTAAAAACTAGATTGCTATGTTTTCCCCTGTATTTACAGTTATTTATAGTCGATAACCTATCTTATTAATATTTAAATGGTTGTAAACAGGAGTTTGGAAGGAGTCACTGTACTATTATCACCCCCCCCACCTTCTATTATTGGAATACACATTGTTTAATATTTTTATCCTGACTATCTGGAGAGCATTTTGGATACTAATTAAATAAAAAAAGCATGAGTACTTAAAGCATAAAACATGATATTGTTATTAGAGATGGATGTCTTTTGTATGATTTGAATGAGAAGCATTAACTCAAACCTTTGGTATTTCTAGCTAAGACTAAATGTAGTTTAATTTAAAAACTAGATTTTTTTTTTCGTTTAAATTGTGGTGAATGAGAAACACACACGCACACGCACACGCATACACACACACACACACCTACCTACCTACCTACAATGAAAACACTTGAATCTTGAATCTTTTAAACTCTTGTTTTGAATAAGATAGAGTTTAAGGCAAGCAAGCAGCCATAGCAAAATGGCTTGATTCAGTGAGAGCATATAACATTTTCATTTGTAACTTCGTTAAGACCAAAATTATTTATTATTTTATCACTTAGAAATATACTAGGTCGGATATTAAATATCAAGAAAGTTTTATAATCTAGGTGTGAGTTAGAAATACTTGGATATAATCCTGATCTTTTAATAAAAATGAAGTCTTTGGTGTGGTAAACTCCTTCTCTCCTCTCATTGAGGAAATCATCTGTTTTTTTTTTTTTCTTAATATTTGGTGGACACATTAATTTTGAATTTTTGTTATAGTTAAAAGTATTTTACAGGGATGGAGAGACGGTTCAGTGGTTAAGAGCATTGACTGTTCTTCCAGAGGTCCTGAGTTCAATTCCCAGCAACCACATGGTGGCTCACAATTATCTATGATGGGTTCTGATGCCCTCTTCTGGTGTGTCTGAATACAGCGACAGTGTACTCACATATATAAAATAAATAAATCTTTTAAAAAAAGGAAAGTATTTTACAATATCATGTTTTATTTATTTATCCAGTAGACCAAGTTTTATAAACAAATTTATATATTTGTTCTTTGAAACAAGCTTTTCAATTACTAATTTAGTAAGAATATTTTAAATAAGCCTGACTCTTTAAAACTTTCTTTTAAATGGTTAAAACAGTGACTGCTTATTAAAAAGAGAAAGACTTTGTCCAGTAGGGAAACATAAAATGCTGAAATTTAACCTGAGGCTTTTTTAGAATTGTTATTTGTTTTTTCCCCCATTCAAACATAATTTACTTTGATTTTTGGCTAACATTTTAAAATTAATTTTTAGTCGTTTTTATATAATATATTCTGATGATGCTTCTCCTCTTTCCCAGGTCCTCTCAGATTCTCCTCTCCTCTCTACCCACCCTATCCAGCACCTCTCCTTCTCTTTCTCTCTCTAGAAAACAAACACTAGAAACTCACATACAGAACAGAAACCTTACAAAAGACTGGATCAAAAACAATAAACAGTGCCCAAACAGGGCAATACGACATAAAATGTCTACAAAAATACCATCGAGTTTGTTTTGTGTTAAGCATGTACTGCTGGGTGTAAGGCCAACGCTGAAGTGTGGTTAATATACCCAGTGAGACTCCATTGGAGAAAAACACTTTTTCCTTTGTAAGCAGGTGTGAATTGCAGACAGCTTCTTCACTAGGAATGCTTGCCTGTGTCCACTTTCTCCTCTCATTGCTGAAACTCTGTCTGGCTTGAACCTGTGCAGTGCTATCCCAGGCTCTGAAAGTTCATATGTATATCAATCCTGTTGTGTCTGGAGGGCACTATTTTCTTGGAGTCATCCATCTCCTCTGGCTTCTTAAAATCTTTTTGCCTCTTCTTCTACATGGATCCCTGAACCCCTAGGAGAGGAGTTTGTTGAAGATATCCCATTTCTGTCTGAGTGTTCCAAAATCTCTTAATCTCTCCACATTGCCCAGTTGTGGAGTTTCTGTGTTCCCATCTACTGCAAGGGGAAGCTTCTGTGATGAGGGCTGAGTGAGGCAGTGATCTGTGGGTATAGCAGAGTGTCATTAGGAGTCATTCTATTGCTACTACTTCTTTAGCAGACCAATACATAACACTTGCTTTTCTCCTAGGCCTATGGCCTATCCAGTCTCAGGTTCTTTGCCACCTAAGGCAGTGTCAGGCATAGGTTCTGCCTCATGGAGTGGTCCTTCCAGTCAGATAGTGGTTGATTATTCCCCAACAACATACTGTTGTACCAGTGTATCTTGCAGGCAGGGATGCACTTGTAGATGGCAGGGTTTGTAACTGGGTTGATGGTTACTTTTCTCATTTGGTGCCATGCAGCGTACCTTCCAGCACCGTGAGAACTAGTAGTAGGGGTGAAGCCTATATACAGTTAGGTACCAGCTTGACTTCTCTGTGGTCAGTGAGGTATGAAGGTGTTATCTATAGCAATATGTCTTTACCATTAGTTTGTGGAGAGTGTAACCAAGGGCCTTGGCAATAGCCTGAGATGTTTGAGGGTTTCCACGGGGCCCCTTTGGTCAGTGGCTTAACTAGATATAACCCATTCCTGTCACTGGAGAGTTCACATGGTGAAAGATGTCTAGTTGGGGCATTGTCTCCCCTGTTATTTTGGACCCTGTTTAGATGTGTTAGAGTTTCTGTTGCTGTGAAGAGGCACCATAACCATGACAACTCTTATAAAGGAAAGCATTCAATTGAGGCTGGTTTAGAGGTTTAGTCTATTACTATTATGGTGGGATTAAACAAAGTTTTTTTTTGTTTCAAGTTACTTTTTGGTAAACATTAGTAGGAACAAATCACTACTTAAGAGGAACTGTTCTAGAAAATCAACCCTTATTCTTATCTCAGATATTGAATTGGTTTTAAACTTTGTAACTTTTATATTATTATTAATGTAGGTATAGCCATATCCTTTTTAAATAATCTTTGCAACATACTTTAATTTTTTGTTTGTTTGTTTTTTGTTTTTTGAGGCAGGATTTCTCCGTTTAGCCCTGGCTGTCCTGGAACTTATTCTGTAGACCAGGCTGGCCTTGAACTCAGAAATCTGCCTGCCTCTGCCTCCCAAGTGCTGGTATTAAAGGTATGTGCCACCACTGCCCGGCTACATACTTTAATCTTAATACTATTATTACCATTACAAAATTTAGAAAATAATTTTTTTAAAGATTTATTTATTAATTTCATATATGTGGGTGCACTGTCACTGTCTTCAGACACACCAGAAGAAGGCATCGGATCTCCATTACAGATGGTTGTGAGCCACCATGTGGTTGCTGGGATTTGAACTCAGGACCTTTGGAAGAGCAGTCAGTGAGCCATCTCTCCAGCCCCTAGAAAATAATTTTAATGAAGTAAATGTAAATGATTGGTAAGATGTATCTAAAACATAGAAACATGCTATCTTAAATATCTATCAGTTAGGAATACTGGTAAATACATTAATAATAAAGTCCTTAAATTTACTTATTTGTTAAAGATTTAAGCTGTTATAACAGGTACATTGAAATGTTTTTTATTGTTGTTATTATTAGGATAAAATATTTACTTTTTGTTCATCAAAAGTATAAGGTATCTCACAGCAGGATAGAACTTGGCATTTAAGACAAACTAATAAAAACAAAAGAAAATATATTTTTAAGGCATTACACATTACGATGATCTGTAAACGTTACGATGCTTGTGTACTGTGAGGTGAAGGGCAGTTCTTTGCCCAGTGACCACTATAACCACATTTGAAGCACGGCCCAGGTAAAGCCCACTGCTCCATCTTCTTTGGAGAAGCTCTTTGAACCTCTGCCAGGATTTGGCATTTCTGTGTATTATAGGAAACCCTTTTTCATTAAACTTCTTAAATGCTGTATTTAGCAGATCTCTCTTTAACAGTTTGAGGGCCATCATCCAATTTATTAAGTATACCTGATTTTAAACAAACTTGTTTTTAGTTACTTGTTTCAGGATTGAGGGTGGTTTCTGGTGAACAGAAACTACCTTAAAAGAAACTAATCTTACTTTAAAAACTTAAGAAACAAAACCAAAACAAAACCTTAGTTTTCTGCTTTTCTAGTAAACAGAAACCTGCATTTTTAGGTTTGTTTTCCTTTTAACAGGACTTTTGTTTACCTGGCCAGAGTCCTTTTGGTTGAGCAATGTCACCAGTGCTGCCACTTGGGGAGGTTGGGGTATTCTGGACCTAACATTAGGTATGTAGGACTCATCTAAAAAACTTTAATGTAAAATGATGTTAAAAATGCCAGAAAGCTTCATATGATATAAAATTCACGGATTCTTGACATGGTTGGGGACCCGTTTTTAAACCGTATCCTGATTATTATAGTTTCTCATGACATAGCTTCTTGTAGTCCTAATGTCCAATATAAGGTCAGATACTGTTTTGGTAAGATTTATAAATTGCCTTTCTTTGTTAGGCATTTTATTAAAGCTAAATTCTAAATAGAAGTTTGGAACCTTTTTTCCCCTCTCTCTTCTTCAAGACAGGTTTTCTCTGTGTAGCCTGGGCTGTTTTGGAATTAGCTTTGTAGACCAGGCTGGCCTCAAACTCACAGAGATCTACCTCCCACATGCTAGCATTAAAAGCGGGCACCACCACTACCTGGCTATACCAAGACCTTTTAATATAAAAATTGCCACCCTTTCTAACCTTTCCTTCAGAAGTCTAGAACTTTTTGATGAACTTAGTTTTATTAATTGAAAAGGAGTTGGGAAACACTATTATGAGAAGAACATGTTATAAGTCATTGGTGATCTTTAAAAATAAATCCATTTTAAAATTGAACCTCTGTTGTTATCAGTCTATGTCATAAACCAAATAGATCTTACTAGACAGCTAATTTTTATGATTTTAGGTCTGTGCTTTAATTACCATTTTGAATCACTTGTTTTGTGGCTTGTTATGATATTTTTAAATGATAACTTGACATTTAAATATAAGTAGTAAATGTTTAACTTGGTAACTATTAGATCATTTAATTTACAAAGTTGATATTAACATTAAATCTTGTTTATTAGATTTTATAAGGCTATTTTGGTGATAATTTTAGTGGTATATTATATTTTTAATTGTGATAATAAAATTGATTAATATTGAACTTTTAGAAGCTGTCTTCAGCTTGTTCTGTCTGTCTCTGTCTCTCTGTCTCTCTGTCTCTCTGTCTCTCTGTCTCTCTGTCTCTCTCTCTCTCTCTCTCTCTCTCTCTCTCTATCTTATCTATCGACAGGGTCTCACTATGTAGCCTTGGTTAGCCTAGATCTTCCTTTGTAGACCAAATCAGGCTGGCCTTAAACTTATAGTGACCGTCCTGCCTCCGTCTCTGCCTCCTAGTGCTGGGATTAAATGCATGTGCCAAGCCTTGTTTGGATTTGCTTTAATATTGTGGAGACAATATTTCTACACAAGAACTTTTATGCTACTAAATAACAATAAAATCATTATAATGAGTAGATTCTATAGTTGAAGTAAGGATAGAAATCCTGCACTTTTTTTTAGAACTACTTTTCTTGTGTAGAAGAGAGACTGTGGTTGGTGAAACACTTAATTGCTTCTATACGGAGTCTAGAGTGTTTAAAGTAGTAGTGACACAGTTACTTTGTAATGTGTTCTTCCTGTTGTGGGACAAGCTTTGTTTCATGTTTCTGGCATTAATCTTTTTACATGTAAATTTAGATTCAGCTTTGGATTTAATATTTTATTCTTGTAAAATATTAATAGTTTTATTAAATTTTTACTACTGCTTGATCTAATGACTATTATAGATAGATTATAAAATTGAAATTGGAAGTAGTCTAAATGCCTTGTCTTGAAGTACATGATGAATTACAGTGGTTTTTCTCTCTAGCAGGGTGGTGTTGCCATGGTGAGAGCTTCTGTTTCCATGACATTTGCTTGCATATTTTGATAGGTCTTCAGCTGAAGAAGGGCTCTGTTTCCTGGCAGACTGGAAGAGTGTCATCTCCCCACCCCCACTCCAGAACTATGCTATTTTTTTTTTAATTGAGAGATATAATCATTTCTGAGGAATTGTAATAGTAACATGTCAAGAAAGAAAATATACCTTGTTCATTTAAAATATTTTTTTGTTCAATTTTCAGAATATAGCACTTGTTAGCTAGTTTGTGTAAGAAAGAAAAAGGAGAAAAACATTTTTTCGTTTTTCATAATTCCTAAAATACATGCCTCCCAGTAAATTTTGTTGACAAAATAAACAATTACAGATAATTAATTTGCAATCAATTTTAGCTGGATACACACACACACACACACATACATATGCACATCTTTTACTACTGTACAGCTAAAAACAATTGGTCATGATGACATGTTGGAGGCTTGGGATCAGAAGTAAATAATTAATAATGACTTTAGAAAATAAAAGGATCAGTGATGTCTTTGAGGGCAGACAGAGCACAGAAAGTCAGTCCTAATATAGATGACAGCTAAATACCTAAGGAAGCAGGATAGTTCTTTTTCTTGGTACTCTAGTGTTACTGTGGAAACATGAATGGTAGATTTATTTTTAAGAAGAATTTATTAGTTTCTCCTTTCACTAGACTAATAGTCACAGGAATTGATCAACAAATCCAAAAGTGCCATAAGACAAGCCTGTCAACACTTTTTCTCACATTTAGTTATTTTTCATTTTTAAGATTTCAGACAGGGTCTCCTATTGCAGCCTAGGGTAGCCTCAAGCTCACTGAGATCTGCCTGCCTCTGCCTCTTGATACTGGGATTTAAGGTGTGCCCTCACGACCTCACCTCCAGTTAGGTTTTTCCTTATGATTCATGGATTCTTTATGCCAATCTGAGCAAGTACTAGTACATTAACACATTCTTATTTCCATTCACCTTTCAAAGTTGGTATCATTTTACTCATTACATTTTAGTATTTTTCTAGATATTTTTATTTTAGCATATACTTTGTTAATGGTAAGGTCTTAGCGTCTGTAGTCTCATACTAGAGTCATAATAAAAAGATAGGCTTGCTGCTTATACTGACTGTCACTGGGTACTGCTGCTTACTTGTGCTTGTAACAGTTCAACAGTTTAGGAGGCATTTAAAGATAAACATTTTGCTAATATGTATGAATTTTCCCTCTGGGATTGTACTGAGGGACAATGAACACATGGTCTTGTGTTTGTTAGGTCCCTGGGCTGTTCTCCATCTGAGCATTGTAGCAGTTTAGAAGAATAAAATATATTTTGTGTTTTAATTAAATTTATTTATTTAGACATAGGTTCTTACTATGTAGCTTTAGCTGGTCTGGAACGTGCTCTGTAGACCATGTCGACTCATGAACTCACTGAGATCAGCCTGCCTTTGCCTCCCAAGTAGTGTTCTATTTATTTGAACTTGAACTCTTTTTAAAACATTTATTTTTATTTCATGTGTTTGATTGTTCTGCCTGCATGTTTTTTCTGTGCACTATGTATGTGCAGTGCTGGTAGGGTCTATAAGTAGGCACTCGATTCTTTGGAAGTAGAGTCACAGTTAGCTGCTGGTTGGGGGCTGGGATTGGAACCCAGTTCTCTGGAAGATCATCTGGTGCTTTTAGCTGCTGAGCTATCCCTCTAACCCCATTCTTTATTTTTGAAGTTCAGAATTTTAGAGGTGCATTCATTCTATTGGTAGACCAACGTGCATTTGGTAAGAGTTATAAATGAAGTAGTTGAAATGTGTTTATGTAAGTGACTCTGGCTGTACTTGTGTTTTCTTCTCTTTGTCTCTCAGTTTTCCTTCATGTGCCACCTAGGTATGTTTATTTCCCTGGAGAAGCTTCACTGACAGGTAAGCGGCGCTGGGCCCAGAGCATCTATTGAATGTCAGCCCTGTTTAAAATTTCTCTTTTCTTTAGTAGACCAGTGTGTCCTGCAGACAGATACTGAGGCTGCCTAGTTTACATTGACGGTTTTGGTGCCTGTACAAAATTGCTTTCTAGAGACATGAACACTTTGCAGTTGATGCACTGCAAATCTATTTATTACGCAGATTCTCTCTTACCTTTCTTTGTTGTGTGTTTAACTCTCAGGTTCTATTTTACTTCGTTTGGGTACTCGCTCCACTCTTCTTCACAATGCCGCTGCCTCTGCTCTCATCATGCTTTGAACTTCTTATGTCATTACCTTACTCACGGTTTTTGTAACAAACTTCTGCCTGGATTCACTTATGGTCTTTATGCTTCTAGCAGAGGTTGCATAGTAGCTGGTGGAGAAATATTTGTTGAGGGTAAACAGGGAATGAATATACACTTCAGATCAGTATTGGGTATTGGGTCAGTATTCCTGGATGGTAGTTAAGGCTATCTGTGGGAATGGTGCTTACTGCTCTGGTGCCAGGGGATGCTTCACAACACCCAGAACATGCAGGGTAGTTTTGGAAGACTCTGCATTGGTAATCCGTACACTTTATAATATTGTAGATTTGTACATTCATAAATATAGGACTTTTGAAGATATCAAAGAGATAGCACTTTTAACTATTTTAAATTCTTTATTTTGTGATATTTTTTTGACTTACACAAACTGTGCATTCTTAAGATTTATTTTTATTATATGCATATGAGCGTCTTGCTCCCATTTTGTCTGCCTGCTGGCCATAAAGGCGAGAAGATGGTGTCAGATGCCCTGGAACTGGAGTTAGACATGGCTGAAAGCCAGCATGTGGGTGTTGGGAACTGAAGCTGGGTTCTCTGCAAGAACAGCAAGTGCTCTTATCTTCTGCTCCTAACCATCTTCAGCCCCTAAATTGTTCATTTTAAAAGTGTACACCTTGGTATTCTGATATGTAAAATAATCAGCCTGCTCCACATAATTAACAGGAATCATCTCTCACTCACTAGTTTTGAAGCATTGTTTGGTCAGCTTTGTACCTTTCTGACCCCTTGCAGCTCCTGGCAATATCATTCTTTCTGCTTGTTTCTAGGTTGTTCTAGGTTGCACCTGGGAGATCACATGTTTTCTCTTTCTATGTTTTGCTTTGCAGAATGTCTTTTAGCTCCACCTGTGCAGTGGAGAATGGCAAGACACTTTTTGTTTGTTTTTGTTTTTTTTGGTTTTTTCGAGACAGGGTTTCTCTGTATAGCCCTGGCTGTCCTGGAACTCACTTTGTAGACCAGGCTGGCCTCGAACTCAGAAATCCGCCTGCCTCTGCCTCCCAAGTGCTGAGATTAAAGGCGTGCGCCGCCACACCCGGCTGCAAGACACTTTTAAAAGCTAAATAATATTTCATAGTAAATCTTTATCTATTACATTTAAAACATACATGCAACACCCATGAAAGGAGTTACAGAGACAAAGTTTGGAGCTGAGAAGAAAGGATGGACCATCCAGACACTGCCCCACTTGAGGGTCCATCCCATAATCAGCCACCAAATGCAGACACTTGCATACGCCAGCAAGATTTTGCTGAAGGGACCCTGATATAGCTGTCTCTTGTGAGGCTAAAGCCAGTGCCTGGCAAACACAGAAGTGGATGCTCACAGTCATCTATTGGATGGATCACAGGGCCCCCAATGGAGGAGCTAGAGAAAGTACTCAAGGAGCTTAAGGGGTCTGCAACCCTATAGGAGGAACAACAATATGAACTAACCAGTATCCCCAGAGCTCGTGTCTCTAGCTGCATATGTAGCAGAAGATGGCCCAGTCGGCCATCACTGGGAAGAGAGGCCCCTTGGTATTGCAAACTTTATATGCCCCAGTACAAGGGAGTGCCAGGGCCAAGAAGTAGGAGTCGGTGGGTAGGGGAGTGGGGTTGGGGGGAGGGTATGGGGGACTTTTGGATAGCATTTGAAATGTAAATGAAGTAAATACCTAATTAAAAAT
This sequence comes from Mus musculus, assembly GCF_000001635.26. NCBI lineage: Eukaryota > Metazoa > Chordata > Mammalia > Rodentia > Muridae > Mus > Mus musculus. The sequence continues at coordinate 33,394,805 of NC_000070.6, forward strand.
TGGAGGAAAAAAAAAAGAAGAAATAGAAAAAGAAAAAAAACCATACATGCATCTCTCAGAGACATTTAAGTGTTACTGTGGGCAGCAGAGAGGGTGGATGCACAGGCTTCTCTCAGCAATCCCACTTTGTTTAGCTTTGGATGTATTGAGAAGTGGAATTGTTGGGTTGTTTGGCAGAGACTCCCCAGGAGTTTCCCCTAGTGCTGTAGCAGCACACTTTTCAGCAGGTGTTCACTGCCTCCTCTACAGTTGATAAGAACATAGTCGCTCTTTTGTCTGTTTGGTAGTGTTCATCCTAGTAGACTTGAGGTGAGTTCCCACTGAGGTCTTGTTTTCCAGTCTGATTGGAGACGGCTCAGTTGGTCTGCACCTTCTCATGTCAGGTTCACACCTCAGTTGCTTCTTTAGAGAAATGTTTGCTTGGGTTCTTTATGTTTCATTTTTGAACTTCACAATTTTCTATATTTTGATTATTAATACCAAATTTCAGATACAGTTTTTAGATACTTATTATATACTAATTTTTATTAAATTTATTAGATACAGTTTTTAACTAACTCCCTACTTTCTGGTAGGTCACCCTGTAATGTGTTTGCTGGGCAAACTTTTCTTACTGTGATGGATGTTAATATTTGTTGCTTCTTCCTTTAGTGTTGTATCTAGAAAATTATTTTCACGATGTCTTGAAAATTTTCCGTATGTGTGTGTGATGTGATGTGAATATCTGTTTTTCCATTGACCCAGTTTACTATAGTAGTTAGTGTGCATTTTGAATGTGGAATAATATACCTGGGCTTGAATATTTCCTGTGTCTAGCTTATTTTCTTTGTTGTATGTGCTCTATGAAGACAGGAGATTATGATGAATTAATCTATTTTTTAGAATGTTCAAGGAATCCTGTAATTTAGCACCCGTGTACTTAGCACCTGTGGTCAGTGGGAAAATATACAGTAAATGATAGCTATTAGAAATGATTGTTGTCTTTATTATTCCATATAAAGACTGTAGGAAAGAGGAAACTAGAGGAAGCACTGGAGACTGGATAGGGACCTCACTGTCGGCTCCAGAAGCTTGAGTCCTGGTTGGTCAGCCAGCTAACCAGCTGCGGTGAGCATCAGTGACAGCTGACAGGGTCTTTTGGCTCTAGGGATAGCAGCTGGGCTGTCAGAGTAGAAGGAAACTCGTGGGTATAATGGATGAGTGCAGAGGTGACAGAGACTCTATTAGAAAGAGTGCTCTATTAGAAAATGGGCCTGAGTGGGTAGGAGGTTCCTATTGATCAAGATGGGATGGGGAGTGAGTGACTCTATTTCAGATCTAAAACCCTAGGGTGCCGCCTGAGCAGTGTTAGATTGGTGCTTGACCTAGTCATACTCATAAAAGAGCATCTAGGTTTCTTTGAGTAACTAGGTCTAGAAATGAAGATTTGGGAGTAATTTTTATGGCTATATTCAGAGTCTTCTAGGAGAGTGGTTTATGGTCAAAACCAGTCTATTTTTGTTTTTTTAAAGGGAGTGAAGAAAACTAGCGGAAACACTGTTACCTTTAGGTAACAGCAAGGGTAAGAGGGTAGGTGGAAGATAGTGTCATGTGGCAAGCCTGAAAGAGTGTTTCCCAAAGTTTTGTAACTGGAGATTGAAGAGGAACATACAACTTTGGTCTAGATACCCTATTTTAGGCAAGCAAAATGCTATTGCTGTATTTTTACAAGTGAGAAACGAAGCCCTCACTTTAAAGTTCTTTAACATTACCAAGTTAGTAGAGCCAAAGGGTAATTAAAGATATGACTTTCTTTGCTGTTACTGTCACTGACTTCCTTTGGCCCTGCTGTCCTGGGTAGGTCTTTAGCCCTGTCTCTGGCTTGTGCCACTAGATGGCAGTAGTGCACCTTGCTCTCTCTAGTGTTTTCTAGCATTACCAACTCTCCAGGGACCACCTCTAGTTGAAACTACTGCTAAAAGTTTTCCCTCTGTCTAGTTTTGGTACATTTTTTGCTTTATGGACATACTAAGATGCACTTTGAACAGAGACTCTGCTATGTTTAAATAAATATTTCCTCATATTTTCATATTTTTTAGGGTGTTTTTTTGTTTGTTTGTTTTGTTTTGTTTTGTTTTTGTTTTTTTCGAGACAGGGTTTCTCTGTATAGCCCTGGCTGTCCTGGAACTCACTCTGTAGACCAGGCATATTTTAATATTCTTAATACTTATGTTGATTGGATTGTTGCTTTTTAAAAGACCACAGGTATCTCAGGTTATATTGGGGTTGTATCTAAACACAAGTATTTTTCAGTTTTTCTTTTTTTTTTAAATCAGAAATTTCAACTTTATTTAGAATGCATTTTTGCTTTTTGCTTTTTTTTGCTTTTTTTTTCTTACGTATTTTCTTCAATTACATTTCCAATGCTATCCCAACCCCCCCCCCCCCATTCCCATTTTTTGGCCCTGGCATTCCCCTGTACTGGGGCATATAACGTTTGCCTGACCAATGGGCCTCTCTTTCCAGTGATGGCCGACTAGGTCATCTTTTGATACATATGCAGCTAGAGTCAAGCGCTCTGGGGTACTGGTTAGTTCATAATGTTGTTCCTCCGATAGGGTTGCAGATCTCTTTAGCTCCTTGGATACTTTCTCTAGCTCCTCCATTAGGGGCCCTGTGATCCATCCAATAGTTGACTGTGAGCATCCACTTCTGTGTTTGCTAGGCCCCGGCCTAGTCTCACAAGGGACAGCTATATCACTGTCCTTGCAACAAAGGCTTGCTAGTGTATGCAATGGTGTCATCCCTTGGAGGCTAATTATGGGATGGATCCCTGGATATGGCAGTCTCTAGATAGACCATCCTTTTGTCTCAGCTCCAAACTTTGTCTCTGTAACTCCTTCCATGGGTGATTGTTTCCAATTCTAAGAATGAGCAAAGTGTCCACACTTTGGTCTTAGTTCTTCTTCAGTTTCATATGTTTTACATATTGTACCTTATATCTTGCTATACTAAGTTTCTGGGTTAATATCCACTTATCAGTGAGTACATTTCATTTGAGTTCTTTTGTGATTGGGTTACCTTACTCAGGATGATGCCCTCCAGGTCCAACCATTTGCCTAGGAATTTCGTGAATTCATTCTTTTTAATAGCTGAGTAGTACTCCATTGTGTAAATGTACCACATTTTTTGTATCCATTCCTCTGTTGAGGGACATCTGGGTTCTTTCCAGCTTCTGGCTATTATAAATAAGACTGCTATAAACATAGTGGAGCATGTGTCCTTATTACCGGTTGGGACATCTTCTGGATATATGCCCAGGAGAGGTATTGCGGGATCCTCCGGTAGTACTATGTCCAATTTTCTGAGGAACCTCCAGACTGATTTCCAGAGTGGTTGTACAAGCTTGCAATCCCACCAACAATGGAGGAGTATTCCTCTTTCTTCACATCCTTGCCAGCATCTGCTGTCACCTGAATTTTTGATCTTAGCCATTCTGACTGGTGTGAGGTGGAATCTCAGGGTTGTTTTGATTTGCATTTCTTTGATGATTAAGGATGTTGAACATTTTTTCAGGTGCTTCTCAGCCTTTCGGTATTCCTCGGGTGAGAATTCTTTGTTCAGCTCTGAACCCCATCTTTTAAGGGGGCTATTTGATTTTCTGGAGTCCACCCTTTTGAGTTCTTTATATATATTGGATATTAGTCCCCTATCTGATTTAGGATAGGTAAAGATCCTTTCCCAATCTGTTGGTGGTCTTTTTGTCTTATTGACGGTGTCTTTTGCCTTGCAGAAACTTTGCAGTTTCTTGAGGTCCCATTTGTCAATCCTCGATCTTAAAGCACAAGCCATTGCTGTTCTATTCAGGAATTTTTTCCCTGTGCCCATATCTTTGAGACCAGTTTTTCTTTTTTTAAACAGCTCACTTGTTAAAATCAGGCTTATTTATAGACTAGGTATCATATTTATGAGTTAACTAGAGCTTTGATAACAATTGTAATCTGAGTACATGCTGGTGAATTCAGTATAATTAAAATTTACTTATTTTACACTAGAGTATATGTATGCTTGTTTATACTTCAGAAAAATTTTGTGTTTCAGATGTTATATTTAGCCGAGTGTGGTGGCGCAGGCCTTTAATTTCAACACCTGGGAGGCAGAGGCAGGCGGATTTCTGAGTTCGAGGCCAGCCTGGTCTACAGAGTGAGTTCCAGGACAGCAAGGCTACACAGAGAAACGCTGTCTCGGGAAAACAAAACAAAACAAAACAAAAAAACAAAACAAAACCCAACAGATGTTATATTTATTTTCAAAAGTCTTAACCCTTTTAGTGTAATATCTTGGCCTTATTTTTTTGGGAGATTGAAAAAAGGTTTTTAAAATTTATCTCTGTTGTATTATTTTTTGTTGTTGTTGTTGTTGCAAACACCATAAGAACAAACAGACAAACATGACTAAATCATGATTTGACCAGGATTGTGCTGGATTCAGGAAGGCTAAACATAGGCATTATGGGCACAGGGGCTTGCTGTCTTATTTTTCAGCTAATTTTTTTCTGAAGTTATGACTTATTACCATATCTTCTTTGTCATCTCATGGCCTATTTTGTGAGATTTCTAACAAAAAGCCTTAACTAGCAAAAATAATTTAACTTTTATTATAGTCTTTTCAGAGATGAGGTGACAATTAGAAATATATTTCAGTTTCGGCAGTAAGAAAACTCTATGCAGAAGTCTAAATAGAGATTTATTTCCAGCTACCATGAAGTGTGTATATCATCTAAGTGAGTCTGTTGTGGCATAAATGGAATGAAATGCCTACTGACTCATGGAGGCAGTATATATTTGACTTTAAATTTATCTACTGCTAATCATGAGACCTGGGGAAATAATGCATATTATGTTCTTTTTAAATTTTATTAACTTTTTTCTTTTTAGATTTAACAATTTTATATGTCTGGGCATTTTACCTCCCCCCTCCTCATTTCCCTACTAGATCACGTGACTCTTGCTGCCCCCCTCTACTTTCCTCCCAGTCTTTTGGAGTTGGTTCTTTCTTTCCGTGTTCTGTATGTTCTGGGTAGGCCTGGGCTTGCTAGGCCTGCATGGCAAGTGCCTTTAGCCTTTGTTAGAGCTGTCTGATCCCCGTATTTGTATAGATACAAAGAAACATGAAATGGATGGTTTACTTAAAAATAACTAGACTTATGAAATGTCTTTAGACATAGTAGAAAAATCTAGTGATTTTAGGAAAATATTTCTTCAACGGGCAGAAAACTGAATTTAATTACAATTATGTAATTTAAGAGAGGCTTTTTTTTAAATATATTTTTGTTTGTAATCCTAATTTTTAATGGCTGAGCCAACTTTTCAGCCCTAAAAGTAGCTAATTTTGACTTAATTAAAACAAAAAGTTTGCTCAGCAAAATAAATTGTTAGGGCTAGTTCAGATGGCACAGGTCTGTAATCTCAGGTACTCTGGAGCCAGAGGCAGAAGTATCAAAAGCAAGGCCATTTCTGGCAATTTAGTAGGACTCTTACCTTAAATATACAGTAAACAAAGGGTTGGGGGGGTGGTAGCTCACTGTTGGAGTTAGCATCTGAGAGCTCTGTGTTTAAATATCTCCAGTATCCTAAAAATAAATGATGGGGGTGGGGTGATAATGAAAGGAAAGGAAAGGAAAGGAAAGGAAAGGAAAGGAAAGGAAAGGAAGAAAGATGAATTCAGAAAGTGCACAGGAAGTGTGCATTAGTGAATTCTGTAAGCCTAGCACTCAGTGGGTGAGGCAAGAGAGTTGTCATTTCAAGATCAACTTTGGGTACATATTGACTTTCACACCCTCCTCACCCCACCCCACCCCCCAAAAAAAATGAGGAAAAAGGATGGTCTATGATTGGAGCTTTTGGGAGTTGGGAACAGGCTCAGGATTCAGGACCATCTGTAGCTACTTAGAGAATTTTGAGGCTCTGTTGACCTTCATAATACCTTGTCTAAAACAGTAATCACTGCCTGGGTGTAGTGCACATACTTGTAATCCGAGCATTAGGAAGACAGAATTGCAAGGCTCTTTGGGTTTGGTGGCCAGCCAGTCAGCAGACTCAGACTCAGCGAGAAAACGGTGTATAACCATTAAGGAAGACACCAAATGCTGACCTGTTTCTATACATGTGTACCATGTACATGCACACAATACCTCACCTTTCAGAAAAAAAAAAAACCAACCAACCAAACAAACAAACAAACCACCCCAAAAACAAAAAAACCAAAGTAAAAGCAGTCAGGAGTAGAATATTTGAACCCTTTGGCAAAGAAGGCAGTCAGATTTCAGCTACATAAATGAAGAAATACAAATTACTATATTGAGTTGGGGACTAGTCTGAGATACTTAAGGCTTGTCTAAAACAAACAAACAAACAAACAAACAAACAAAATCATTGCTTAACTCTATACTTTGTAGATTTCCTCCTTAGATCTTTTACATTTACTATAGTAAGTCATTATTTGATCCTTGTAATCTACATGGTGTAAGGAGGAAACTGCTCCTGTGAATGAAGACAATGCGGACATGACTGTTTATAGGTATGGGATAAGAAGAAGATTTTTATTGTAGATAAGAGGGAGAGCACAACCAGACATCTGGAAGGGTCCAGAGTAGACTGGGCCAGGAGAGGAGAGGGGGAGGGGGAAATGAAAGAGAAGAGAGAGGAGAGCTTGCAGAACCAAGAGGGCACAGAGCCAAAACAGCTGAAGTCCTCTAGGGGTGGGAGGCTGGAGGAATGGGAGTGATGCGCAGGGACAAGAGAGCTTGTGGGTAGGAGGTGAGCTATGCCGATGTTGGATGTGTTAAACAGGTACCTCAGACATAGGTTAATGGAAGAGCCATTCTCTTTTGCCAGAGATGAGGAGAATGACTCCTTTTAGCAGGTAGGAACTATTTTAAGTCCTGGAAGGAATGCTGACTTTTGTCTAATTGCCAGACTTTGGGAAAAGGAATTTGTTGAGATTTAACATTCCGACCTTTTGTTGATGATAAAGGGATGATATAGTCTCTTCTATAACTACTCCCGGCTGAAATGGAGGCATCATTGAAGAATTGGGTGGGGGGTGCAGGCTGGAGGACATCTGTTTAGCTTGCTGCCCAGGTTCTGTAGGGCCACCTGGAGCTAGGGAGTTCAGGCTGCTTTGGAGGGGTCTAGGATGAAAGGAACACTGGGGTTGGTGTTTACAGACAGTTTTAGAGCAGTCTGCAATTGATTAGAAATCTGCTGGAATAGAGACAGCGAATTTATCATTATACTAAAATCCATACTAATCCAAAAATATTTTAGAGACCTTTGTGGTTGCTTTCTTAGTTTAAAAAGTAGATACAATGATAAAGCAAGGAAGGGCTCAGTGGAACTGAGAGGTCTTGTAGGCGCTGCCTGAGTTGGCTGGTACCATGTAGTCCTCTTAAACAGGGTTGTGCTGAAGTTCAATTGTATGTCCTCAGCTGGGGTGGAGACAAGCCATGTGGTTGCTATTTAAAACATCTTTTTTTGACAAATATATTTTTAATCAAAAATCCAAGTTACATATACAGTGTATTCTAAATAAGAGTTGAGTCACATATATGTTATGTTATAGCAAATTAAGGCTACCTATGTATGGATTTTTAGATTATAATCCTATTGTTGTAAGTTTTAAGCTAAATTTTATTATAGATGTCAAAATCATACCTAATGAACTTACAAATCCTGAGGTAGCTTATAGCATATTCTTAAAAAAATTTTTTTTTGAGGACAGAGAGCAAAGAAATCGTAGAGATGAAAGATTTTTAATAGTGGAAAAATAGAAAAATCTTACAGTTAAGATAGAAGGGGGGTATAGGTTTCTGGGAGGGGGGGACCGGGAAAGGGGATAACTCTTGAAATGTAAATAAAGAAAACTAATTAAAAAGAAAAAGGAAGAAAGAAAGAAAAAAAGATACCTTTGGTAGTATAGAGCAGAGCAAGTTTGGCTAGAAGAGATTTTTGGGACCATTTGTGTGGTAGCAGAAGTTGCTACCATATGAGAGAATTTGGAAATGGAGTATGTTGCTCTTTGGTCCTTGATCTGTATTGAAGACAAACTGTAGTAACATAGTGAATAAAACCTCGATTCCTTGGAGGAAATTGAGTCCAAGGAGAAAGGGTCAGAAACCGGGACTCCACAGGAGGGACCAAAAGAGTGCAGTGATCCAAGCAGGCTTATAGAGGCTTTGGGACTGGAGGCAGCTCCTAGGGTTGGTGAGATGAAGCTCCAGAAGAAGCTGAGAACAAAGGCCTGAGGACAGTAAATGTCAGTGCTTAAGAGAATTTCAGGTGACCCCATGGGGAATGAGACTTGTCAGAGAGAGGTCCTAAATCATAGGGGAAGGGCATCCCTTTACAGGTGGGATGAGCCTTTACAGGGCTCAGTAGGGCAAAAGGAGTTTCCTAGCACATTGGTGTGGCATTTGTAGTAATAGTAAACAAAGCAGGCACCTCTACCCCGTAGAGGAGGAGAGTAGAAAGCAGCTGAAAAGGCAGGAGAGGGTTTTGGGAAAGCGGGGAAGTTGATAAGAGGGAACCTGGTAACTGTCTTTAAAGAGAGATGTGCCCATATGGAGGGTATAGAGAGATGCCCAGAAGGGCATAGCAGGCTATAAGAGCCAGAGAGGCATATACAGACTAGACTAAAAGAGGCAGTGGGGAAGAAGCAGCGAAGAGGCGGACTGTAGAATTTGGTGGGTGGCAGAAACCAGCAGAACAATTGATCTGTACATATTTCAGGAGAGTCAGATCAGTAGCTTGGTGTGGAGCAGCTCGGTCCCCTGGTAGGGAACTCAATTTATGTCATTTATGAATTTAAAAAATTGAGGACATGACTACTCCTAGGAATGGTGGAGTAGGTTTATTGTAGTAATTAGGAAGAATTTAGACAGGTATCTGGAAGGGTCCAGACTGAACCAGGCCATGAGTGGAAGGGTTGAAGAGGGTGAGGTGGGAAGTGGAGGAGTGGGGGAGGCTAAGAGGCCTGAATGAGCCAGGAGGCCAAGCAAGATCCCACATAGCCAAAATGGCTGGGTTATTTATATAAGAGAAGCTGCGGGAATGCTAGGTTATGTAGCTGCCAGACTTTGGGAAAAGGAACCTCCTGAGACCTAGCAACCTGCAGGTTTTGTCTGACCACCACACATAAGCCTTGACATGCACACATCCCACACAGGTAAAAAACAAACAAGCAAATTAAAAATATCAAAGTGAAAATCAAAAGTAGCAATTTTGCTTAATAAAAAGTAACAGTATGTTCAGTGACTCCAACCCTACATTTTAGCTTCTTACTAATGGCTTTTATTTTAATCCACTTTAGAAATACAAGCCTGGTCGATGTGATGACATTTTGAAATGGAAACCTCCCAGTCTAAACTCTGTGGATTTTCGACTTAAGATAACAAGAATGGGAGGAGAAGGGTAAGTGTGGACTCCAGGCCCAAATAAGGATTTTGTTTAGTTTTTGAAATCTGGTCTTGCTTCGCAGCCCCAGCGATTCCTGAATGTAAGGTCTTACTGCTTCCCAGGTGCTAGGGTAAGAACCTCTGTCACCACATGTGGTTATCCTCACAGGGCTTCCCTCGCACTGCCTGCCACATTTACACGAGCTCATAGTTCATAAGGCTTTACTCTTGATAGGCTGCTTTACATTACTCTGAAAAAAGGAAGAAAAATGTTATATATTTTCCATATGTACCTCATTTTCACGTATCATTTATGTTTTGTACATACCTAAGATAGTCAACAAAGTTTTTTTTCAAATTTTAAATAGTTTTCAAAATAAAACATAGATATTGCTAAAAGTCTTAATTGAATTCTGCATATGAGATCATTTGTTTTATAGTCATAGATATTGAATCAGTGGGGCTTTTCATTTGAAGGGCATTTGGCTATACTTTACTAGGGGAAGTTTTTAATTATTGACCTGAAGTTTTCATAATATTCATTAATGTTTTTATTAGCAGTGAATAAAATTAATGAATTTTATTCACTGTTTTATTCTTACAGCTGTTGCCTGTTGTAAAGGATGTTTTAGTGGGAATACGTTTACTGTATTTTCAAAACCTTGTTTTCACTCTGCCTCACAAATTTTAAGGACTTTTAATTAAATTAAATATAACGTAATAGGAAATGCTTAATTGAAGAAAAAAATAAAGAGGAAGTATGGATAATGATGGCAAAGGGATAAAGTTTGAAGTGCACAGCATTGGAATTTATTTTGTCTATAAAAGGTAAAGTGCAGGTAATGGAGGCAAAGGTATATTGATGGTAAAAGTCCAGGCTCACAGATTAAATATTAGTCTTTTAAGAGAATATGTATATTCAGAAAGGGATGTTGTGAAAGAAAGTTGGTTGGTTAATAATGCACATTGATGGTACTTTTCACTGTTAAAACATTTTATGTTTTACATTTTTTGTGACTTAATTTGCCGTTGGTCTTAATAGCAAAAATTAGAGAATAATTTTCTCTAGCTCCTGAGTTCATATTTAAGTCTCTTTGTCTGATCCTACTCCATGGATAGGTAATTTATTTATTGCTGCATGTATGTTTGTGTATGTGTCTCATAGGACTTTCATGGGAATAAATGTGTAAAATATTTAGAACAGACCTGGGTACATGATAGATATATTTAAATATTTGCTACAGTTTCTGTTGTTTCCATATAAATAGATTTAATAAAAGACCATATTTCCTCCTCGCCACTCCTTTAGCGTTACCTGTTATGTGGTGCACCATGTAAATTCAGCGCTCTCTGTGAACCATTTCCTGTTTGATTCATGTCCCTGTTAATTTTCTCTTTTAAAATGCATATAATTGTAAATTGCTGAAAGAGACTATATTAGTTCATTTCTTTTGCTGTGATTAAAATAGGAACAGAAGCAACTTAAGGAACCAATTTTATTTGGCTCATAGTTCCAGTCCTTAATGGTGGGTGTGGCATGGCTCAGGTAGTTGGAACAGGAAGCTGGGTGATTACATTTTTGTTGTTGTTGGCACCCCAGAAACAGAGACAACAAACTGGAAGTGATGCAGTGCTGTAGATTCTCAAAGCCTGTCTGCAGTGATCCATGACTCCCCCAGACAGTGTCACCAGCTCGGCTCAAGTGTCCAAATACATGAGCCCAGTGGAACTTGTTTTTTTTTGTTTTTTGTTTTTTTCATTCAAGCCACTGTAGAGGCCATGCTTTTGAAAAAAGAAATTAAAAAGACTTTAATAAACGATGGGAATGTAAAATGAAAGCCTCCATATATAGAGGTTGACATTTTCAATTGATTTAGCTGCTTTGGCAGAGAGTTTGTAGTTCCTCAAAGTGCTAAGTATGGACTCAACCAAATGACCCAGCTATTCTCTTCTTAGAGAAATAAAAGCTGTTTCTATACAAAACAATTAAACTTGAATTTTATTGGCACCATTATTCATTAAGGTCAGAAGAAGGTCCAAACAATCCAGATGTGTGCCAGCTGATGAGGAGATGGACAAGCACATGAGAGAACAGTTCTCTAGAATGCGCTAGTACAATGCCTTGTTATGCACAGAGCAAAGGGTCTCGAGACCCTGAAATTCCTCTTGTTGGAATTTAATAATAAAACAGTTTAAGTCCAACGTTTGGACTGCTGTCTGTGGCATAATGAATACATGTTTTTCTTTTAAAAAGGATCACTTTGTGGATTATGCTATTGCTGAGAGCAGGAGAACCATATGCTGTGGATGTTTACTGTGGCCACTGATCATGCCAGGTTAAGGCGAGCATCTAGTGGTATTGCGGGTTGATAGAGAAATGCAAGAATTTGCCAGTTTACATTTTTTTACAAAAGGGTGCAGAGGCTGAGTAATTTTAGTACTTTGCCTTACTAAAGATCTAAAGGTCTGCATGTGATTGGAATAACAACCAGATTAAATTGCGATAGCTCATGATCATGCTTTGCCTTTGATGGTATGGAGTTCTGCAGTTCCTTTGAGGATGCTGATTCGCTTTTGGTTTATTCTGGTAGGGCAGGTAAGTTGTAGGGCCTTCATTTGTCTTTTCCTAGAAAGATGGCTCTTACTCTAAGGTTCAAAAAGCCAATGTCAAAATTCTTCCAGTTGTCAAGTATTTCTTTCATTATGTATCCAATAATTGGGAAATAAGCACAAGTTCTGTTTGTGGACATGCTATTCCATCTAGGTTTGTTTTTGTTTATTTGCTTTTTTACTTGATATATAAAATCACAAATATTTGCCATATGAATACTTGGGCTTCATAATGTTTCAGCAATGTATACATTGTGTAACGCCTAAATCAGGGTAAACATGTCTTCATTTTGAAAACTTACGAAAGCCTGTTTTCTCACCTTTTCATATACATAGTTCATTCCTCTTCTCTGTGGTCAAGCCCTTTGATTTGTATCACAGCTATCCTCCTTTCCATGAGATTATAGCTTAGAATCCATTGAGCAGTTTCCTCTGTCTCCCTCTTTCCCCTCTCCTCTTTCCATTTTCTGGTAGTTAGTGCCCTGACTTCTGTGGAACTAACTTTATATTCACATATGTGTGAGGTCACGTGGTACTGCTTACCTTTCTGTGTTGTGTTTCACTTAGTAAGCTGCTTTCCATTTCTGTCCACCTTACTGCACATGACAGAACTTTGTTCTTGAGTCACAAACCAGTTTATTACCAGACCACTTTAACTTCTCTTTTCAGCTAGGAGAATATGGTGACATTGTTGTTCTTGAATATTGAAAAATGTCCTTGTATATGAGAGAATTGAGTCAGCAAGAATATATAGCTAAATGAGAAACTGTGTAGGGATAAGCCTTTCTTTAATTTTGCTGTGTTCTTTCTTCTTTTGAAATGAATATTCTACAGTTTTACTTTTATTATAAATTATTTAAAGGAGTGGAATTTGGAGATTACAGTACCATCAGTGGTATTATAAAGAAGCCTTAGTAATAGCAGTAAGTGCCTTAGAGAGCACAGAAGAGGGCGGATAAAGAATGTTAAGAGGTGGAGGCTAGGGAGTAGTACTGTGAAATCCTGGATTTGAACACGACACGTTTGCACTCATGAACGTACACTCACATCAGCTTTGGTGACTTGTACAAGACTGGCACCAGCCAACATTCCAACAGGAACGGAAGAAGGTCTCATTAGGCTTGACCCCTAACAGGGCAGCTACTGGCAGTGGACGGTTAGTAGTTAGCTAGTGGATGGGGAATCGTTTTCTTCTACAGTGTGGCAAATGCTAATTAGACTCAATGAGTTAATTTTTTTTTTTTAAAAAAAGGAAGAAGAGGATTAGACAGAGGGAGAGAAGAGAGGGAAGTATTAGGAATAAAAGGGTCCAGAAAGTATCTGTTTAAAGTAAGTGTCTGGTAATTTTCAAGTGGTCTCACTGCTTGCTCCCACGTGCTTCACCCCCCCCCAGGGGGGGGCCTCGTGTGTCCTAATTTCTGTCTGTGTTTAGTTACTAGTAAATGCTGTCAGTCTGAAAGTGGTTGCAGGATTTATAGTAAGGGCGGTACATTAAAAAAGGCCAGATAGTGCATACTTTAAGGTTTGGTTTGTACGTTACTGTTTTTCTGTTTGTTTGTTTTTATTAAATATTTTCTTTATTTACATTTCTTGTTTTTAAATTTATTTATTTATTTTTATTAGGTATTCATTTACATTTCCAGTGCTATCCCAAAAGTCCCTCATACCCTTCCCCCCTACACTCCCCCCCATACCCCCCCACTTCTTGGCCCTGGCATTCCCCTGTACTGGGGCATATAAAGTTTGCACGACCAATGGGCCTCTCTTTCCAGTGATGGCCGACTAGGCCATCTTTTGATACATATGCAGCTAGAGACAAGAGCTCCGGGTTACTGGTTAGTTCCTATTGTTGTTCCACCTATAGGGTTGCAGATCCCTTTAGCTCTTGGGTACTTTCTCTAGCTCCTCCATTGGGGGCCATGTGACCCATTCAATAGCTGACTGTGATCATCCACTTCTGTGTTTGCTAGGCCTGGGCATAGTCTCACAAGAGACAGCTATATCAGGGTCCTTTCAGCAAAATCTTGCTAGTGTATGCAATGGTGTCAGCGTTTGGAGGCTGATTATGGGATTGATCCCTGGATATGGCAGTCTCTAGATGGTCCCCCCTTTCCTAGTTTCATTTTAACCATTCTGTTCTGTCACTATAATGCAGAATTTAACATTAAGAAAACATAGACATGAAGTGAATATAGATTTAGTGAAGAGAAGCAAGAAAAACTCTTAAGTAGAAAGGGTGGTCCTAAAGAAGGGGACTATTGTGCTGTCGTCTTACCCAGTGGCCTCTTATAAATCTTAGGATGGAAACATGGAAGTACTGGGGCAATCTTTATTGAGGTTGGTAATTCTCTGAGTATATTGTGGGCCTAAGCAGTATGGTTTACTACTATACTCTCTGGATGACTCATGGGACCTAAAAGAGGTGGTGATTCGTTGTTTGTTTAATCAAGAGTATTGTCATATATATGCTTTGGTTACCTTTGCCTGTTAGCTCCGCAAACTCTCTTTATTCTTTCTGTAGGCTAGTGCTTAAAGTCATTTCCTTTCTTGTTTTCAGACTGTGTCTAGCTTAAATTTTACCATGAGCCTGTGGTCCTCACTGCTTATGGAGAGCTAATTCCTGCTGCAAGAAATTTTCTGTAATTTAAAGTATGTTTGTCAAAATGTGGTTGATTTTATATAACTTAATATATAGCCTCTATTATTTCATTTTTAGAGGTAGAATTTATTATTTTTAAGTCATGTTAAATGTATATGTCTGTGTGGGTATATGTAATTCAGTGTATGTGCCTGATGCCAGAGGTGTTGGATTCCTTGGACCTGGAGTTACAGGCAGTTGTGACCCATCTTGGTGCTAGGAACCAGATTCAGATCCTCTGTAAGAACAGCAAGTGCTCATACCTACTATGAAGCTATCTCTCAATGTTGCTTTATACATTTTTTTTTTAATTGTGTGAGTGTAAGCGTACATGCTAGCACAGTGGCTGTGTGGAAGTCAGAAGACAAACTGTAGCACTGTGCTCTCCTTCAACCTTTGTGTGGGACCTAGATCCTAGAGATGGAACTCGGAGCGTCACGCTTGGCATGGTGGGTTTTGCGTGCTGAGCCAACCTCATTGGCTCCAGCCTCTTGTCTCCCTCCCTCCCCTTATTTATGTGCATGCTAGGGCTCACAAGCACTGTGTGGTGTATGTATGGGTACCAGAGTTTGAGCCCAGACCATCAGACTTAGTGAGAGTGTCTGTCCCTGCGGCGTCATCATGCTGGCCTATCTTTTAACAAGATAATTTAAGTTCTCTTCAGAATTAGTGTGCTATGTTGCTTTATTTCTTCTACCTTTGTTTTTATTTCTTTTTTATTATTTTCCCATTATTATTTCCTAATAATAAAGCCTATTATTTTCCTCTTACAACCTGACCTTTAAAAAGTATATGATCACATTGGTATTAGTTGCGTTTTCATCCATATTTGCTTAGAGCTTATGTGAACTTTCCATAAACTAATGGTATCTTTCCTTCCCTGCACTCATAGTTAGATACATATCTTCACTATTTGAAAGTAAGATCCTGCTGCCTGCTCACTCTTGTGCATCATGTCTAGAGCTCTCGCTAAGACATTGCCTCTCCTGCTCTTGACGGAGTCCTTTGCGATGTTTTTATTTTCACTACCAGTTCACTCTACATTTTGTTAAAAATTTTACTGCAACCTTGTGCCCAAACTGTCTCTGTAGGTATAACTAAAATTTTAGTGTGAATGGTGACTTGAATGACAGTGTCTCCCTTAGGCTCCTATATTTGGATGCTTGGTCCCTAGATGGTAGAAGTGTTTGGGAAGAATTAGAACTGGTCTTGTTGGAGGAGATGTGTCACTCTGAGTGGGGTTTGAGATTTCAAAAGACTCACGCCATTCCTATTGTGCTCTCTCTGTCTTATGGTTGTGCTCAAGATGTAAGCTCTCAGCGATTGCTTCAGCAGGAGGCCTGCCTGCTGCACGCTCCCCATAATCATATTTATGAACTCCAGTCCCTTGGAACTGTGAGCACCCATTGAAATTTTTTTTTAAGTTGCATTGGTCATGGTGTCTCATTACAGCAATAGAAAGTAAGACAGTGTAGATTCAAAAAGCCCAGCTAAGTAAAGATACAGTTTATTCTGGAACCCAGTATGGTATCATGGTCCAGGAACAGACTCAGGTTGTCCCAAATACTGTATTTTGAGGTCATAACAATTGTAAAGTTTTTATAGTAACAGGATCATGAGAGTCATAAGTCAACACACTTTTCAAATATGTTAATGGATATATTAGGTAGGCAGGTTATAGCAAAATAGAGAAACTTTGGCTATAAGTTTCAGATGCTATCTGATGACATTCTTATCTTTTGGGATGGTTCCCCAAAAGACATGTGAAATAATTACAAGGAAGTTAACACACTGAGATAAGCAGTAAATGGCTATGAAAAGTCTAAGACATATCAAGTAGCTTGACTCTTGATATGTCATTCTATAGTACTCTTAACTTATTCACTGAAGTTCTTACTTAGTTTTGAACTCACTCTTCTTCCACCCCCTTGGAACTTTAGTTCACAGTTACTTTGTTTCAGGTTATATAGTAGGTTTTATCTTAAAATTTTAAAAAGTTTGTTGTTATTAATTTAAATAACAGTGTGACAGGCACTATACTTTGTTTATTTTTAAATTATAAGTGTTGATATGTTTGCTTTCTTGCTTGTCTGCTTGTGCACTGCCTGAAGAAGCCAGGATATCAAGATCCTTTGGAAAGGGAGCTACAGGTGGTTGTGAATTACTTGGTAGAGGCCCTGTGGACAAAGTCATAGGTCCTTCTGCAAGAGCAGCAGTTGCTGCTGAATCAGATCCTAGTCTAACCTCCCCTTCCCTGCCATGTTTGAGACAAGGTCTAAATATGTAGCCCTAGCTAGCCTAGACAGGGTGACCTTGAACTCACGGAGACCTACTTGCTTTGGCTTTTGAGTTCTGGGATTAAAGGTATGTGCTACCGTGCCCAGAGTTTATTTTAATTATTTTTTAGCTTTTCTTTTAAAGCCATACTGCATGCATTTAATTAAAAAATCTTAGTATACATTAATCTTACTATACATTAGCTTAGTATACATAAATAAATTAGCTTAATATACATAAATCTTAGTATACATTGGGTTACCTACCATTTTCCAAATTAAATTGAAGAGAATTTGTATGATCTAAGATGGGTTACTATTGTTTTCTTCATTTTTCTTTTTTTTTTTAAACCAAATTAATTTGCTCTTTGGATTATTTGCCTTAGGAATAGTTATAGACTTTTACTCTGCATTGCTTTGCTACCTATCTCTTTCTGGAAGGTTATTATATCTTTCACGGAATTCTTGACGTTTCTTTGTGTGCATGTGTGTACATGTTTGTGTGTAGGTCATATGTGCATTTGTGGAGATCACAGGTCAATCCGAGGTATTTTATTCTGCAGGTGCCTTGTCTCTGTTGTTTAAGACAGGCTTTTTCATTGACCTGGACCTTAACCAAGTGGACCTGGCTAGCTGGCTTTGCAAGCTCCACCCTCCATCTTGTTATCATCAGGATTACAAGCAATAGTCACCATACCTGGCTTTCTACATGGATTCTGGAGATTTGAATTTAAGTCTTCATACTGTAAAATAAGCCTTTATTGACTTAAGCCATATCAACTGTTTAGGTTTCTTTCTGGGTTACTGGTTATTCTTCTTGCCTTTTGATTGGTGCTCCAGTATAGAGTGGACTCCTCTAAGTGGTGGTGGTCCACACTGCAAGAATGGAGAGAAGACAGTAGGATTAGCGTCCTAACATTTTCCATCGGATCTTTAGCCAGCAGGTTGTATTGGAAGGGGAACCATAGCCGGTTGTATCAAAGCTTAGTTTTATTCCTTTGGTCAAGTGATCAGTCTTTGAGATTTATGGTGATATTTTTTCCTCCTTTCTTGATTTCTCTATAGCAGAGAGGCTCACAAATATCTAAGTCATTGTGTCTTGCATTTCTTCTGTGTACCTCCTAAGTCAAAGGTAGGTTAATGTAATTTTGTATGTGTAGATTTCTTCCTTTTTATAACACAGAATCAAAATCAGAAAGATAAACCTTGTTCCTTTCACTTAATGGTTAAGCAAATGAGCCTGTCAATTACCTGAACAAGGAAAATTCTCAACAAAAGCTCTAACTTCGAGTCATGATGATATACTTGAAGACATGTTAAAAAGATGAAAAAAACTCTACACACGATGAGGTACATACAGTAGCCCTTTCCCAGTGCTGTTGGGTACAGATCCTCACTGCAAGTCTGGCTGCTTTTTGAGCCCAGACTCGGACAATATAGCCTTTTTCTTTCTTTTGTTCTTCATTTATATGGAGGCTCAAATACTAAGCATGCTTGCCCTGACTCTGCTCATTCTCACTCTGCAGACGGGAAGACTTCTACTGCTGAATCTCCCTGGGTCCTCGAGCTCTACCTCAGAAAGCATCTCTCTGTTTCCTTCTTTCTCCTCCTAGCAGCTGCTGAGATCTACAGTGTACAGGCCCTGCTGTTTGTCTCCCAAGTTCCATTACAATTGTTCTTCTTTCCTTCTGAGTCCATTTCAAAATTATTCTAAGAATCAAGAATGATGCTAACAAAACTTAATTCATACCAAGGTATAATGATCTTAGTATTTCAGGGAAATAAAAGTATCTTACAATCTATGTCACTAATTTGCCTTTTGATAAAAATCTGAATGTCACTGGGGGAAGTTAGGGTTCCCTTTTGTGTGTACTTAGTCTCATTAACAGAGTGTAAAAACAGGGGCACTAACATGACTCAGTGTAGAAAAGTGTTTGCTGCCAAGTGTATTTGGACCTGAGTTCTGTCTTTGATACCCTAACCCCACTCCAGTTGGTGGAAGGAAATAACTGACTCCTAAAACGTGCCCTTGCTCTTAAGGAAGCTTGGGGACCATTTTCTAAATTTTGATAGAAAAAACAGCAGGGCAGGCAAGCAGAAAGGTGGAAGAAAAGGAAGAGTTTCTCTTCTGGTGGTGTGGCTTTCAGTTAAGATTAATGAAAGCTGCTATGTCCTTCCAAACAGCTGCTAGGTGGAAGAGAGCCATGAACTTGGGAGAACTGAGTGATCTATCTGGAGTCAGTGAAAGCACTCCCAAGGGTAGGAGCAGGCAAGTGAGCTGAAAGTAAGGCCCGGAGAGCCCCGCCTGGCCCAGGAGCTACATGGCCCTATTAGAACATCTTTACACAGAACGTTGCTCTTCTGACAAGAAACCCAGGTGAGGAAAGGCTCTCAGTTGTTCTGTGCAAACGATTTCTAGATCTCTTAGTCTTGGTGCTGCTTTCATTCAGCTTTTACTCTTCTTACCTCCTAGAAGTTAACTTTTAACTCCTTTCTGTCCCCAGTCTTTAGGCTTTAGAATCCTGGTGATCCTTTTGGAACATCAGAATCTTTAGATTATTCAAGCCAGTATATTTTGTATATTGGTCCTGAGGGTGGAGAGCGCATGTTAATTCCTAAAATGTATTTCTCTAATTTTTGGTATAGACATTTTTAAAGGGGTAAAATATTTTTTATGGCATTACAATAGCTTACTACATAAAGAGTTGTTAGAATAACCATAGCAAAGTGAAACTACGCTGTAATCCAGTGGTTTATGTTTATATGATTGAATATGGAATTTAAAAATTAAAAGTTTGCTTTAGTTTATTATTAAGATCTGTCCCAGTGTATTATTTTAGTTATTATATACTCCAAGTTCAAATTCTTGTTTCTATCTTAAGGATAAAAGAAGAGATTAGAGCTTTTTAGCCAGTGTACATTCCTAACATAAAACCAAGAATAGATTAAATAGCTTTAATAATCAAAATAATTTCAAAATAATTAGTGATATAATTATATTCCTTTAACTTTCAATGTCTGTTGAATCAAGTAATTTATTTTGGCTTTAAGAGTTAATTATAATGAGAGGATATTTAATATCCTCTAGCATATGACAGCTTCAAAATATAAATATGGAAATTTATTGTAAAAAAGGGCACATCATTGTTAATGCAGGCCTTTTATCTCTAGGAAATGGAACTCATCTCAAGCTCGGAGTCTCGGGGGAGAGTATTTGGGGGAGGGAGTAGCTAGGCGGGCTTCCTTCTTTGTGTACCTCAGAAAACTGTCTTAGCAAGTTACACTCCCAGGTCTAAAAAAAAATGAGGTAGTGCAGACACTTAGGATTTCAAATCTGCAAAGCTGTGTACAGCAGTGGAACAAGTCGTTCCCAGTACTTTAATTTTTATTATATTGCTCCCTACTGTCTATGACCTTTGCTTAAAAAATTTCTCATAAGGAATGTGTCTCACTGCAGTAGTGACTTAGGTACTTTGGTTATTAGGTACCTTTTCACCACAACAGCGTTGTCTGTCAAGAACAAGACAGATCTAACCATCGTGTGTTATGAAATTGGTGCCTGTGTTCTCTTAATTAGAAGCTTGTTTCTAATTTCTAGAAACTAGAGGGGGAGATTATCTGTATTTATTGTTGAAAGATACTTTATACTCGTATTGATACACAGAATCTATTTCAGATCCCAGAATCATGTTTCACTCATCAAAAGAAGTCTAGACTACACATTTCTAAAAAGTACATTTTTTTCATTAATTTGCTTAAAAAATGAGAAGTTATATAAACGTTACATGTGTTTTTACTTATGTAACACTGCAAATTCCTCAGATATAAAATTTCTCTTTTTTCACTAGTATCCTCATTTTTATGTTATATATAAATAAATAAATTGCATGGACATTTAAGCATGCATTCATTGTAGGAAGTATAGGGCATGCTAATGGTCTCAAGGGAATTTAGAATAAATTAACTGTAAATTACATGAATTCATTACCAAGGAACAAAGACCTTTTTATCTTTTTCAGGCTATAATTTATGAATAAGGAAAAATTACTATTCCTACTTGTCTTTCAAACTTTTAAGTATAAGTAGAAATGCTAGTTCCAGCTGATTTATTACTATTCATTAAGTACTCATTGCGAACCATCATTGTGTTGTTATGTATGAGAAATAAAAAGACACCTGAACTGTAGGAATGAGTGGTCTGACTAAGACAGTAAACACAGATGACTGATGGTGTGGAAAACATTTCGCTGCTGCTGTGGCTATAGTGCTAGATGTCTAGCAACTCTGTCTTAGAATGGAGAAAATGAAGTAGGAACAACACAAAGTAAAGTTGGTTTGGTTGAAAAGAACTTTATAAATATGTTGTAATTCAAAACGAAAATGTAGTAGGTAAGAGGGCACAAACTTTGCAGTGGTTATGGAATTTATGGCACTGGAGATTGGAATAATCTATACCAGGACTAGATTGTGACAGACCCAGAAAGCAGAGAATTTAAGTCTTACTTTGTAGAGTTAATAACTTAAACAAGGGATCAGTTAATACGTCCGTAGGAGCAAAGAGAGGTGAAGCGAACACAGGCGAAGTTAGTGAAGAAGTTAGCTAAGGAGCATGACAGGAGAAACTGCGCAGGAGCACATTCTAGAAGGGTTGGCCGCGAGGTGGGGGAATTGTACCAGCTTTGGTGTTAATTCTTCCTTGCTGAATTACTTAGTAATGGAATGCTTTGAACCTGGCACCACAAACTCTGTTAAACTCCTAGTTGCCATTCTGTCTTACCAAGGACAGAATCAAGCTGCAATCTCTTGGAGACCACTGCCTCTGTTCAGGCGCTGTTGATAGAGAAGTCGTTTCCCCTCATTTCATAGGCTTTTGTCCTCATACCATACAGCTGATGGACGTCTTCTATATTCTCATCATTTTTCCCTTTCAATTTTTAGAACTTTTAATAATGTATCCCCAACATGTGTATGTGTGTAGCTGAGTAGATTAGAGGTCAGTTTTTGTGAGTATCTTATTTCCTTCCATGTTGAGTTCTAGGGATAGAACCAGGGTTGTCATATTTATAGTAAAACACTTACCTGCTGACCATCTCCCTGGTCTTTTCTTCTGACATACTTTTCTTTTCTATGCCTTTCTCATTTCTTGAACACATAGGTTGTCTTTATAATGCCAGATTTAAAAAAATCTAATGCTGGCTTCAGCAAATTTTGGTTGGTAGTGTTAGAGAAAAGAGCCTGGCTGGTGTGGGAAAGGAGCCAACTAAAATTACTACTTATTAAAATTAGACTTATTAGGGAGGTAGAATTGTTTTCTTGTGCAGAGGAGTTACCTCATTTTGTAAGCTGTTTAACATGTAAGCATGAGGATTGGAGTTCCATCTCTGGAACGTAGGAAACCAGTATAATGCTGTGGGCTTGTAACTCTAGTATTGGGGAGGCTGAGACCAGCAGGTCCACGCAGTTTACTAGCCAGCCAGGGGCAGCAACAGAGCTCGTTGAAACTACAGAGGTGGGCAGACCAGCCCAAGCCCATGAGGCTGAGGTGGAAGCTAATACGTTCTCTTCACTTGATTGTGCTATGGGACCACCCTGCAGAATGCATCCTGTGATTTTCACTCT
Organism: Mus musculus; assembly: GCF_000001635.26. Classification (NCBI taxonomy): domain Eukaryota; kingdom Metazoa; phylum Chordata; class Mammalia; order Rodentia; family Muridae; genus Mus; species Mus musculus. Next base: position 33,417,381 of record NC_000070.6, read on the forward strand.
GCTCTCCTTCGACCCTGCTCATGGTTCATGCTGTGATTCTGTAATCCCTCTTAACAAGCAAATGTCCACGCCAGATAGTTAGTGTTCTGTTAACACTTCTAGACTTTACCTTTGTAGAGATGGAACAATTTCCAAATCTGTGAGTTTTGATGCCATCTGCTTAACAGTTCCTTTCTCTGTCCGTGTCTCTTGCTGACTCACTCATTGTGTGGGTTTTTTGTTTTAGGTAGTAAGGTATCCTTGAGCTGCTTAGGATCAGTTGCACGTTCAGCCTTCAACCACAGTATATCTTGTTAGATTATTCATTTTTTCCTCCTGTGACTTGCATTAGCCTGTTCATTTATTTGTATACTTTTTTTTTCTTTTTTTCTTTTTCTTTTTTTTCGAAACAGGGTTTCTCTGTGTAGCCTTGGCTGTCCTGGAACTCACTCTGTAGACCAGGCCGGCCTTGAACTCAGAAATCCGCCTACCTCTGCCTCCCAAGTGCTGGGATTAAAGGCGAGCGCCACCACGCCCAGCTTGTATACTTTTTAGTATATTAAATTTTGTTTTTTAAAAAGAACTTGCAAATATCATAATGCAATGAAATTGACCAAACCCAAAGCCTGTACATTGCAGTGTTAAAATAGTCATTTGTAGCCAGGAGTATCCTATTATATATATGTATATGTATATGTATGTATATGTATATTATGTATATAACTATATATATGTATATATTTATTTATATTAGGATAGGACCAGCATATGAGGGAGAACATGTGATTTTTTTTTTCTGAATATAAGATCTCACTTAATATACATTCTAAAATGCATTGAGTTCATTCATATTCCACAAATTTTGTGTTCCATGTTTCTTTATGTATTTATATATTCTAGTATTATATATGGATAATGAAACTTTTATATATTTATATAAAATTATATGTAGTTTTTTTACTTTAAAAATTTCTGTTTATTATTAGTGGATATATATGCAGTGGTATGTGCATGGATATCTGGGAGTCAAGAGAACAAATGTAATATATGTATTATACATGTATATTACATTTATATGTGTATACATATATGTGTGTGTGTGTATGTGTATGTGTACACACACACACACACACACACACACACACACACACACACATGCTCCTCTAAGGGTTCCTTTCTGTCCACATCCTTGAATTTTTTAAAAGACTTCTCCATTTCACTTGGAGTCAGGAGTTCATAGTTTCTCTTCTCACCCTGCTGTTTGAATGTAAGGAGAGAAGGAAACTTACATGCTACCTGTTTTTCAGTTGATAAAGTTTTTCATAATTTAGGGGTATTATGTGATACTTCAGACCATGTATAGATTCATGTGTTCAAATCTGAGTAAGCTTATCTGCTTCATCAGACATTAATTTTATGATCAAAGCATTCAGAATCCTTTGTCCTACCTAGCTTTTTTAAACCTGTAATATATTACTATTGTCTGTAATACCTCACTGTGCAATAAAACACTAGGATGTATTTTTAGTACTGTATTACTTAGTACCCCGTGCCAGCTTTCCCTAATATCTCCCTCCTTCTAGCCTTCTTCAGCTTCTATTAACCATGATTCTATTCTCAACTTTTTTTTTTACTTTAAAATTTTTATTGCTGGGCGTGGTGGCTCACGCCTTTAATCCCAGCACTTGGGAGGCAGAGGCAGGCGGATTTCTGAGTTCGAGGCCAGCCTGGTCTACAAAGTGAGTTCCAGGACAGCCAGGGCTATACAGAGAAACCCTGTCTCGGGGGGGAAAAAAAAAAAACAGAAAAAAAAAAAAAGAATAGGTGTCTTATGCATGACATCTTTGTAAAAATTTTTTTTTATTTATTATTAGTGGATAAATATGCAGATGACATGTGCATGCATGTGTCTTGCCGCATGTCTGGGAGTCAGTTGACAACTTTGTGGAGTAGGTTCTCTCCTCCTCTGTTTACATGTGTCCTGGGAACAGAATCTGATGGGCAGCCGTACATCTTCAGGTGCCATTGCTTAAGCCCTCAATTTCTTAATCTTATGACATAGGATTTTACTCTTTAGCCCAAGCTGGCCTGAGCTATATAATCCAGCATGGCCTTAGACTCACAGTAATTCTCCTGCCTCTGCGTCCCAAGTACCGGGATTTTAGGCATGCACGGTCATGCCCAGCTCAACTTCTAGAAGATCAACTTTTTAAGATTGCATTTGTGAGTAAGATCTTGTGATATTATCTTTTTGTCCTTAGTTTATTTTACTTAGCATAGTGATTTTTGTTTCTATTAGTGTTGAGAGAAGCTCTGGGATTTCATTTTTATTAGTGGCAGGATGGCATCTCATTTGCATATGTACCACGCTTTCTTTATGCATCAGCTGATGTAGGTTTAGGTTGTCTCCATTTCTTAGCTGTTATTAACAGAGCTGCACTGGGAGCATGTAATGACAGATCTCTGTTCAACATACTATGATTCATTTCCTTTGATTATATACTTACTTATGGGATTGCTGCATCATGTATTACTTCTGCTTTTTACTTTGTAGAGCAGCCTTGATGCTGTTTTCCTTTATGGCTATATTACTAACTAAATTTCTACCAACAATGTACAGGAGTTTCCCCCTTTTCCATATCCTCATCAATTTTAGGGTTGTTGATGATAACCATTCTTTGTGGGTGAAATAATTCCTAATTGTGGGTTTGAGTTGCATTTCCTTTATAGTATTCTTAATTAACTTTTAAAAATTAGTGTCTGTCTGTCTGTCTTGTCTAAGATCAGGGGCCAACTTTGTGGAAATAATTTTCTCCTTCCATCTCTATATGGTTTCTGGGGGTCAAGCTAAGGTAGCCTGGCTTGTACAGCAAGCACCTTTATTGACCTAGCCGTGTTTTGGGCCCAGCAACATTCATTTATTATCTCTTTGTCCTTGGGATCAGTAGTGATGACTTTTCTTTCATTTATTATGGTAGACTTGTTTCTCTTAATACTTTCATTATAATTTCTGTTGAAATTGTTATTTCTTCTGATTGGTTAAAGACATATTTAACCTCCAGAATGTTCTAAGATGGAAACTTAATAATTTTAGTTATTTTCAAAAAATTATTTCAATGCTATAAATTTTCCTCTACTCACTGTATACTGGCTAGTTTTTATGTTGACCCATCAAGAGCTACAGTCTTTCTGTCTGTCTGTCTGTCTGTGCGTGAGCACATGTATGTACCATATGCAGGTCAGAGGACAATTTTTATGGAGTGTGTTTTCTCCAGTTCTGGGGATTGACCATAATTTGCCAAACGTGTACAACACATGTTTGTTTGTTTGTTTGTTTGAGACAGGTTTTCTCTCTGTAACCCTGGCAGTACTGGAACTCAATGTGGATTAGGATAGATAGACTCACAGAGATCCACTTGCCTCTGCTCATGGGTGCCGAGCTAAAGGCGAGGATCATTAAGCCTGCCCTTACAATCTTTCACCCTATGCCATTTTGTGGCCCTATCCTTTTATTTTTAATTTATTTGCATCTTATATTTAAAATGCTTTCATCTTCTCCCTGTCTTGGTTTGGTGGGGTTTGGTTTTTGATTTTTTTTGAGACAGAGTTTCTCTGTAACGGTGGCTGTTTTAAAACTTATTAAGAAGAACAAGTTGGCATTAAGCTCAGAGATCCTCCTGTCTCTGCCTCCTGTGTGCTGGGTTTAAAGGCATTCACTACACTGCCTGGCTAAAGTGATTTCTTTTAAAGACAGTGTTATAAGTCTTGATTTTTTTTTTTTTCTAATTCAGTCTTTCTTTTATTGATGTATTTAGACCATTGACATTGAACATATTTTTTTGGTATTTTTTTGGATGACTATCTACCATGTTTGTAACATTCAAAAAATTTTAGATTTTTGTATGTGTGTGCAAATGCTTCATGCATATATGGTACAGGTAAGAGGACCACCTGCATGCAGGAGTAAGCACTTTCTACTGTATAGGATCAAACTTAGGTTGTTAGTGTTCTTACCCATGAGCCATCTTGGCAGTTTAATACCTTTTTTATAATTAAAACAAATCTTTCTTTTTCTAATATCTGAACTTGAAATCCAGTATTTTATATTATTCCATCTTTTCTTTAATGTCAGCATATTGATAATACCCTTTACAGTTATATACTGGCTAGTTTTGCTGGAGTTATCACAGAGAAAGGAGCTTCAGTTGAGGAAATGTTTCCATGAGATCCAACTGTAAGGCATTTTCTCAATTAGTGATCAAGGGGGAAAGGCCCCTTGTGGGTGGGACCATCTCTGGGCTGGTAGTCTTGGGTTCTATAAGAGAGCAGGCTGAGCAAGCCAGGGGAAGCAAGCCAGTAAAGAACATCCCTCCATGGCTTCTGCATCAGCTCCTGCTCCCTGACCTGACCTGCTTGAGTTCCAGTCCTGACTTCTTTCAGTGATGATGTAAGCTGAATAAACCCTTTCCTCCCCGACTTGCTTCTTGGTCATGATGTTTGTGCAGGAATAGAAACCCTGACTAAGACAAGTTCTTAAGTGATTATACTAGCATTTGTGAGACATTTGTCCTTAATCTATGTTCAAATAACACTACAGTGTTTCATGGGCATTACAGAAGCTTTCTGACAGAATTGTCAGTTCCTCTCAGTCCCTTTGCAGTGTTTTCATTCACATCACTTATCCATATGCTGTATGTTGCCAGTGTTGCTCTGGTGAACACTTAGCCATTAGGTTCAGAATAAGATGATTTTGTGCTATACTCCTTTGTATCCTTGCTTATGTTTTCTTTAAAGGGTAGTCCGTGCTGTTAACCACTGAGCCATCCCACAACGGCTTACGTTTTCTTAACATTCAGTTTCTGACCTGTATCACTTTTCTCTCTGAAGAACTTTATATTTTTAATACATGTAAATAATATTTTGTTTTGTTCTTTTGAGACAGGGTTTCTCTGTATAGCCCTGGAACTCACTCTGTAGACCAGGCTGGCCTTGAACTCAGGAATCCGCCTGCCTCTGCCTCTCAAGTGCTGGGATCAAAGGCGTGCGCTGCCACTGCCTGGCACATGTAAATAATTTAAAGCGTACTTTTTAAAAAGGAAGCAAGAAAGGATGGAAGGCTTGACAGAGAGAGAGAGAGAGAGAGAGAGAGAGAGAGGAGAGGAGAGGAGAGGAGGAAAGAAAGAGAGAGAGAGAGAGAGAGAGAAAGAAAGAAAGGAAGGAAGGAAGGAAGGAAGGAAGGAAGGAAGGAAGGAAGGAAGGTAGGTAGGTAGGTTAATGTTTGGTCTTGAGTATGAGAAAGTTTGGGGTAACTCCAGTTAGTTTCCTTGTAGAGGCAGAGATTACCAATAAAGAAATAATACACAGTATAAGAAAAAGTTAATTCAACAGGACAAAAGGCATGCATTTGGTTTTAAATAGGGTAAGTATGTTTAATCTTTCAGATAAATACTTACAAACTAAGATTTCATCTTTTTTCTTTCCTTTGTTTTTCTCTGTTTTTGTGGTGTAGAGGCTCAAACACAAGGCTTTGTGTATGCTGGGGAAGCACCCACCCATGAGATAAGCCAGCCTCATCTTTCTTTCTCTAGAAGGTACAGAAATTGGCAAGGCATTTACTAAATAAGAATCATGTAGTCCTGTATGTTTTAAATAAGTGAAATTTGTGGTCCAGCCACCTTTCACATTAGTCTCTCTTTAGAGGCAGTCATGTTCCTGCTTCATATTATAGCTGTTTTAGTATGTTGCCCTGTTGCTGTGATAATATATTTATTACCAAAATGATCTGTAAAGGAATGAATTTATTTCATCTTAACTGTGTAGAGTCCATGACTAAAGGAAGCTTGAGGCAGGAACTGAAGCAGTGACTTGCTGGCTTGGTCCCAGGCTCTCCTTCAACTACTTTTCTTATGTATCCTAGGGCCAACATCTCTTTGGGATAATACCACCCACACCAGGCTGCCCCCTCTCACATCAACTAGAAGTCAAGAAGAAACCGCAGAGACAATACTCACACATCATCTGATGGACGCAGTTTTTCCATAGTGGCTCCTTATTTCTGTGTGTGTCAGGTTGACAACAAAGATGAGCATACATTTGCTAAAGTCTAAGTTCACAATAGGAAAAAAACCACCATTTATTCCTAGAAAGCATATATAGTAAGGAAAATTCTGTCTTTAGAAAGCAGTCTTGAAACTCTGAAGTACTGTCTCAAAGGCTGAAATCTGCCTCATAGCACTATGCATGCAGGAACTGCCTGGCAGCAGCCAAAGGGCCCAGAGTGGTAACATATCTCAGAGAGTAGCAGCATTGGTGGGTCATAGAAAGGGCAGCACACCCAGACATCCAAAAGAGCCGAATTTGTGTGAAACCATGGTCACCACTGACATAGGACACTAAGCAGTAATTCCTGGGGCATGGAATGGAGCCAGAGAGATGAACGGGCTGAAAAAGTAGCTCGAGGGCAGACTTTAGCACATAAAGAAGACATTTTCTGCAATTTATGGGTCACTTCAAGAAAGCTGACTATTTCTCTTGGGATGGTGGTCAATGAGCAACTATGGCCAGCTAAGCTGTCTCCAGAAACCCTCCTGGACCCAGTGTCCCAAGAGAAGGAATTACTATGACAAGGACACTTGAGGCTTGGATTACACAATGTGAGAGGGTACTTTGGAAAGTTCAAGCTTCCTGCCTTCTCTAATCTCTGTAGAAAGTAATGATATAGTGTTAATTTATTAGTGTACTTTTGAAACAAGAGGCAAGGTTTAGTGTGGACAAATGATAGATCATCTGTCTAGCCTGTGCACAGCCCTGGGTTTGCTCTTTAGCACAACAATAAAATCAAACCATAAGGAGCCATACTGGGTAGTTGCACCACAGTGCACAAGGACCTCCACATTGAATCGTGTGTCTTGATTTTCTGATGTCTTTTAGTAAGAGCAAAGTATTGCAAAAACCCCCAAGCTTCCGTTTACAGGGCCCCTTTGGAGATGGTGATTACATTATCATTACTGGAAAAGGACTTCCAATACTCTCTGGATTAGGAAAAGTGCTATCAGCTGCCATCTGAGCTAGCTGGAGCACTATACTTCAGAGAACTCTTAAGTATTTTCTAAGAAACAGTTTTTAACAAAAAAGTAGTTTCTAAGAAACAAACACCAAAAATGAAGACCTCCTACTTTTACCATGTCTCTGTCAAGTCATAAGAAAAACACATAACAAACCAAATATGTAGGTTTTTTGTAAGTGATTTCTTTCTTTTTGCAGTGCCAGCAGCACCTCAGTGAAGTACAAGCATGGCTTTAGATGGGTTGGTCATAACTGTCTGGCATATGCGAAATAGAATGTCTGAGGTTCTCCACACTAGGATTACTTGATACTTTAATGGTATCTTTGGATATATATATATATATATATAGTGATTGACAGAGTTTTTTAAAAAATACAATTCAGACTTTTGAGGTAGAAGAATCAAGTTAGGGCTTCTCCTTACCTTACATGGATTTCCACCCGGTAAACTTTTGGCAGAATGATAGATATTATCTGTACTATTTGTTAAGAGCATCTCTTTCTGTGTTGATTATGATCGTATTAGTGTGAGGTCAGCATAGGTGATGCCGATGCTTAATGTTGTCTGTCTTGCCTGGAGCGTGAGAAGATTGTTTGGAAGGACTTTTCACTAGATTCCGAATAAGGGTGGGAAGGTTGTGTTATTTATGAGACAGGGTCTCTCTGTGTAGCCCCAGTGGTCCTGGAACTTGCTCTGTAGACCAGAATGGTTTCAAACTCATAGCGATCATTGTGCTTCTGTCTCCCAGGTGTTGAGATTAAAGGCGTGCACCATCATACCCAGCTATGGTCCCTTTTTTTAATGTTAGGAGTAAAGAAACCTTTATAGATTTAATCTTGTCCTGGCATCTTGGTAGAGTCTAGCATGCTACTAAGACCTTTTCCATTTCAGTTTTTATGATCATAGTATCATTGTTGCTTTGAGACATTTAGACTGACGAGTTTATTTTTATGGAGTAATAGCTACTCAAGAACTAGAATCTTATCCTTATTCCTCAAATGCAATTATAACTGGAAAAATGAATGCAACTAGTAGTTTGAGAAGAAAAGAGGTTTGTCTCTGTGGAATCCCAGAGCTTAGAGCGGCTGAGTAGCAGATGCTTTACCATAGGTTTACACGCTTTATTATTTTATTTACTATTGTTTGGGGAAAGGATATGTGTGAGTATGGACGTGGGTGGAGGTCAGAGGACCACTTTCCAGAATCAGTTTCTTTTCCTCCCACAGTGGGTTCCAGAAGTGAAACCCAAGTCCTTGGGTTTCGAGCTAAGTACCTGTTTAATTTTATTTTACGCTACTTGCTGTTTGCTTTTCTAGCTCATATTTTTGCCCAGGACAGTAATTGAAAACATTGTGCTTGCTATTTCCAGGTATTGTGATAAAATTATAATTAAAAAAATGTTTAATGTGGTTTTAGATTTCACATTGCTCCTTGGAACTGTTAATGTAATCATAATCACAATAATGTGTACCTGATAAATCCACTAATGCTGGTCTTAATCGGAGTGACAGTTACTTATATCCATCTCTAATTATATGTAATAGATAAATGTATTAGTGTCTTTTTATTTATTAGCCACTCTTCATAGCTGTGGTAAAGGTTATACTTTATACAACAAAATATAAAGATATCTTAGCTTTTGTAAAATTTTTTTTTCCATTTTTTATTAGGTATTTAACTCATTTACATTTCCAATGCTATACCAAACGTCCCCCATATCCACCCACCCCCACTCCCCTGCCCACCCACTCCCCCTTTTTGGCCCTGGTGTTCCCCTGTACTGGGGCATATAAAGTTTGCAAGTCCAATGGGCCTCTCTTTCCAGTGATGGCCGACTAGGCCATCTTTTGATATATATGCAGCTAGAGTCAAGAGCTCCGGGGTACTGGTTAGTTCATAATGTTGTTCCACCTATAGGGTTGCAGATCCCTTTAGCTCCTTGGCTACTTTCTCTAGCTCCTCCATTGGGAGCCCTATGATCCATCCATTAGCTGACTGTGAGCATCCACTTCTGTGTTTGCTAGGCCCCGGCATAGTCTCACAAGAAACAGCTACATCTGGGTCCTTTCAATAAAATCTTGCTAGTGTATGCAATGGTGTCAGCGTTTGGATGCTGATTATGGGGTGGATCCCTGGATATGGCAGTCTCTACATGGTCCATCCTTTCATCTCAGCTCCAAACTTTGGCTCTGTAACTCCTTCCATGGGTGTTTTGTTCCCAAATCTAAGGAGGGGCATAGTGTCCACACTTCAGTCTTCATTCTTCTTGAGTTTCATGTGTTTAACAAATTATATCTTATATCTTGGGTATCCTAGGTTTGGGGCTAATATCCACTTAATCAGTGAATACATATTGTGTGAGTTTCTTTGTGAATGTGTTACCTCACTCAGGATGATGCCCTCCAGGGTCTTAATCGGAGTGACAGTTACTTATATCCATCTCTAAATTATATGTAATAGATAAATGTATTAGTGTCTTTTTATTTATTAGCCACTCTTCATAGCTGTGGTAAAGGTTATACTTTATACAACAAAATATAAAGATATCTTAGCTTTTGTAAAATTAATCTGATCTTAGAAACAGCAAGCTGTTTTACCTCAGGTACCACCCAATACAGACGTTTGGTGTATTGATGAATGGCTTAGTGATGGTGTCAGGTCTGTGGTGACATGAAAAGTGTAGTCATCTTAAAACTTGTTTAATGATGCTTGCTTGTAGGGTTAGTGTGTGTGTGTGTGTGTGTGTGTGTGTGTGTTAGAAATGGCATCAAGGGAATCTGGCACTTGGCTAATTAATCGAAGCCCTGACGTATGTCTTCATGTCTGTAGCAAACCTGTCTCCTGTCCTTATAATTTACGTCAGATTCTGTAAACAAATTCTTGTCTCAGAGAGAGCCTCAGACTTATCAACCTATTTTAAATATTACCTGCTAGAAAGTAAAAGAGAGCTTGTTACCGCTGTATGCATAATCAAACACGAGGAAATGAAGTGGAATATTCAAGTTTCATCCTAGAGGTAATTAACCCTGGCTACTCTCACAATAATCAGAGCATCTGCAAAATGTCTGTTGGTCAGAGCGCCAAGATGGTTTAGATGGTTTACTGCCAGCGAAGCATGTCATGTAGCAGTGGTTTTGAATTTTTCATGAATACCCGCTTTGTTTTTCAAAAACTACATCAAGTGAGAATTTTGGGATATTGTTGATCTTTGTATTTGTTCCTATAAGTTAGTCTGCTTTCTTTCTATACAAATTGGTTAGGTTTCCCAAGACTCAGATTGCCTTTATCTTGTTTAGCTTGCATTTGGAACTTTAGCTTTCTTTGCTTTTACGTATTGATTGATTGATAGTGTTTGAGAGGGTTTCTCTGTGTAGTTCTGTCCTGGCCTGGCAGTTGTTATGTAGACTAAGCTCGGGAGGAGTCACAGGTACTCTCTTGCCTCTTCCTTTTGAACAGTGGGATTCAAGGTGTGCCTCGCCCCACCCTGCTTATGCATCAAAATATATTATGGCAAAATATTAATATTTATATATAGTAATCTACCTATAAACTTTTTTTCTATCTGTTCACTGAAAAGAATATACTAGCTCTTTTTCCCTTTAGGTCATATATCAGGTTCGTACTGCCTGGTCTTGAACTTACTGCATAGACTAGGCTAGTCTCAAACTCATATATAGTGGTCCTTCTGCCTACCACTCAGATGCTAGCCTGTGCCTTTAGTTTATTTAGTTAATTAATTAAGTGAGCTACCTAATTAAAAAAACAAAGTCTCATGTAGTAGCCCAGGCTGGCCTCAGATTTCCTGTTTAGGTGAGAATAACCTTGAGCTCCCAGCCTCCTGCTCCCCAACTTACTGTATTGGGATTGCAGGGGTGCCCCATCACTCCCTTCTCTTTCTCCCCCCGCCCCCCACTCTCTTTTCTTTTGGATAGCATCTTACCTGTAGCCCCAAATGGCCATAAACTCATGGTAGTCTTCCTGCCTTGGCCTCTGAAACGCTTCACAGGCATACATCACCATATTAATCTAAGATAAATTCTTCAGAAAGTGATATTTTCAGCAGATGGTAAAAGAACCTTAAAGTATGAAATCATTACATAACTTATTTCTAAAAGAATGTGCAGGCTTTGCCAGGCCATGGTGGTGCAGGCCTTCAATCTCAGCACTTGCGAGGCAAAGGCAGGTGGATTTCTGAGTTGGAGGACAGCTTAGTCTACAAAGTGAGTTCCAGGACAGCTAGGGTTACACAGAGAAACCTGCCTTGAAAAACAAACAAACAAACAAACAAACAAACAAAAGAAGTTGCAGGCTTTCGCTCACATCATTTAAAATTGTTTAGTAGTTTGATAGTCACTACAAGATTTGTACAAGCCCATAATTGAGCATGTCAATTTTTCTTTGTGTGTGTTTGCTAGACTAACTTCTTGAGACATGCAAAATTTTTTTAAACTATAAGTGGCTAAACATGTGGTTACTTTATGTCTCTGATACCTGGTCTACAGTCAAATACAAACTAAGTGACATAAATGGTTGATTGAGTGATTGACTTTCCATGAAGTAGGGCAGGACTGATAAGAGCCAAGGTGAGTAGAAGTTTGACCCAGTTTTTCTCCACTATGAGTACTTTTTTTTTTAAACAGCCAAGCACAATGCAGAGAGGTCACATGATTGGTGAAATCTCGAGTAGCGTGCATGGATTCCCCAGTGCAGCAGCAGCTGAGTGTAGTGGTGTAGTCCTGAGAGGTAGAGACAAGGGATCAGAAGCTAAAGGCCCTCAGCTACAGAGACGTTTAAGGCTGGCCTATAGCGATACTTAACTCCAAAAAGGAAGAAGCACAAGTAGCAGATCTCGTTTATCCAAGAGATTTTCTGAAGATATTGGGTGGAACTTTGCAAACCCTGTCATTTTATCATTTAGAGTTGATTGTATTCTGGAGGATTAATTATCCTTAATCAGACTGGAGACTTGAGAACAAAGAGCCACAGGCTATGTGACCCAAGGCAAATTGGTCATTTTTATTAGCTTTCTTTCTAATTAAATGAGGTTAATGATAATACCTAACTCAGGATTCTTTGAAGAGATTAACTGATACTTTTAAAATCTTATACTAAAGTAATTTTCAAATGAATAGCATAGGGAAAGAGTAATAGAAAATAAAATTAAATCTAGCGTAGGACCTTGTACATTGAAATTCTAGTTAAATCACTATAGTCTTTTTTATTTTTACTTTTGTTTTTATTAGGGCTACTTTATAGCACCTTTACTAATATTCATATATGTGTAAATATTAAGGCTGTTATAGCATCCCATTTTAATCTGAGAAATCTTGAAACTTGATCAATCATCAGAAGGCCTCTTTGTGAATGTGTGAACAGAAAGAAGGAAAGAAAGAATGAAAAATAACGAAGAAGGATAATTTAAAAATATTGGGGTTGTAAAACTTGGAAAATCCACTTGTCTAGAATTCAGATTATTCCTCTCTTCTAATTATATCAGTGAGTTTCTGGTTTTCCCTTGACCACTTGCCTCTCTATTTTTTGTTCTTCATATATAAAATTTACATGTACCATATAGATTCTGATAAGAGTATACTTTTAAGCTCTGAAGATGGGCATGGTAGCTGACTCATGACTATACTAACAACACATTGAGATGTGGTTGTGGTGTGGGGGTGGGGCTGAAACATAAGAATTTCTGTGTTTAAGTTCAGTGTATGAGAGCCTGCCTAAAATTAATTTTAAACAATGTTGTCATTGGCCATAAGCTCCAATATTTCATATGAAGCAACTAATTTTTCTTCCTATTGAATGCATATTCCTAGAGTATATGTTGTTGTTTTAATGTAATTCAACTAATTTAAACATAAATTAACCATGTATATTTATTTTACTTAACTCTCAAAGCATCTTTGTGAAGTAAGTTTCACCAGTATAATTTAATAAAATACTGAGGCTAAAGAGGAGTTAAATGAGTTGCCTTTGTTGTGTGGTTAATGAACACAGCAGTTAGAAGCTGGCTCACTGCATGATCACCTTTGCACAGCATCAGAACAGCCTGATGAGAGAGCATTTACAAACCCGACAGTCAGCCACTTCTCTCAGAGTAGACTAGTCCTGCAAATGCTGTCTGTTCAGCAGTGGTTTTTAGTGGACTCAACTCCAGAATATCCTTTGCTGATCTTGTAAAGGTCCATAACTGAGGAAAGGAAAGAAAATTAGAGATTAGAAAACCCTTGATAAAAGAAAAGTTTGAATCTAGAAAGGTAGGTATAGAGAGGTTAAAATATGTATAAAATGGATTTGCAATTGTTATGATTTTATTGTCAAGTTGACATCTAGGACCATGCAGGAAATGATCCTCTAGGAGCCTGTTAGAGAGGTAAGGGTAATTGAAGTGGAAGACCCACCCATTTTTAAGGTGGGTTTGGACTGATGGTTTTGAACTGGTCTAATGTTGTTGTGATCTTTATGCTTTGAAGATTAGCACTGTGGGCAGGCAGGACAGCTGAAGGTCTATTATGCTTTCCTTCGTGCTTTTGTTCCTTTCTGTGTTTTCTAGCAGGGTTTCACTTATAAGTCTGGCTGGCTGGGAGCCTGTGTAGACCAGGATGGCCTCAACTCACAGAGATGACCTGTTTCCACCTCTTGAGTGTTGGAATTGAAGGTGTGAACCACTACACTATTTCTGATGGGCTGTTAACGTTTTCAGTGTGTATAAAAACACACATTTTATTTTCTAAAAAAAAGAATACATTATACTTTTCATAGTATCGATGTGGAACTATCTCATACTTTGTGAGTCTACCGAAGTGTGTGTGTGTGTGTGTGTGTGTGTGTGTGTGTGTGTGTGTCTGTCTGTCTGTCTGTCTGTCTGTCTGTGTGTGTCTGTATGTTTGCTTATTTTAGACAGGTTCTTACTGTATAGATCAGGCCAGCCTTGAACTCAAAGATATCTATCTGCCTTATAAGCAAATTCCTTAAAATTATCTCTGTTTCTACTCAGTTACTTCTAAATCTCTAGTAATTAAGATAGTTCTCATCTAATATTATTACTTGTAAATGTGATCTGCAAAGGAAAGATAAATAAATAAACAGCTCAGATTCTTTTCTAAGAGCTTTTTAGCTCAGCACAAAGTTTCTTCACGGTCTTTACAAACTCTAGCCAGGTAGTAGTTACTTTATTTTAACAACAACAACAACAACAACAACAACAACAACAACATGGGTTCAGTTAAAGCAGCCTGACTGAACTCAGTGGACGCTTTCATACTTAGGGGTCATGAAATAATAATTACTTTAAGAATGAGGGTTAGTGTTTTCTAATGAAAAACAACTCAATATTTCTATAATTCAAACTAAAATTATCACTAGAATGGAGATAAGTGTCGTGTATATTCTATCCAAAAGACATTGGAACATTTCTTTAGATTTGTGTTGTTCATGTGACAGCCAGCACTTTGTGGAGATTTCTTCAAAGTTGAAATTATCCTTGAAAGTCAGAATTGTTGGGATTAAAGGCATGCAACACACTGCCCATCTGATCTTCAGAATTGCTGCAACCTTTTAAGATACAGAATGCATTATAAGTCTTAGTCATGGGAATTTAAAACTTTTTTCTCTTTAACTGATCATAGCCATTATTAAAACAAGTTGTAGCATGTGACATAGTCTATAACTTAGACTAACAATTGATTCGTGAGTTATATACATTTCTTTTGAATTTCACTGTATCTGTTTTCTAGAACATCTTTAGTGCTCCCCCTTGCATGAATGGATTTCCACCATGTTTTTTTTCTAGATGAAGAGTGGGGGGCATGCAGTCAACCCTCTTTGTCTGTATTGTACATACATGGAGGAGGGAAACTGCTATCCAGCTTCAGCCTTTCACAGTCTAGGAAGTGAACTTCATCTAACCTTTTGACACGTGTTTTTTTGTGGTATGTGCTTAACTATTCTTCTAGAATTGTTTCCTTAAGGGGCTTATTCATGAGCAACTGTATTTATATCGGATACTCTTCTTCAGTCAAATAACAACAGTATACAAAGTGAGGCAGTTAAAGTAAAACTATAATGCATTTCCTTTCCACAGCAGTAAAATTATGTGTTTGTCTTCATTCTATTGGGATTATAGTGTTGAGGAAAGGAGAATGTGTGAATATGATGATGGTTGAGATTTCAGATTGGAATGTAATTTCCTAATAAACTATCATTCTCTTTATCTGTAGGTAAGGTAAGGCATAAACTAATTCTTAGTGTTATTGGATAGCCAGTTATGTAGGGAGCTATGATTTTAATGACTTAGCTTTTAAACTCAACCTTTATAATATAGAATCCATTGTAATGTACTAACTTTAAAGAACTTTTAAAGAACAGCATATGGGGCTGACAGCTCAGGAGGTAAGGATACATAACTGCTAATCTTGATACTCTTATTCAGTTCCTGGGGCCTATGTTGTAAAGAATGGTTGTTCTGATCTCCACATTTGTGTAGTCACGTGTAGTGCAAATACATACATAGACACACACAAATGAACAACTGTAACTTAGAAAAGAACAAGGTGGGAGCTGAGTATGGCGGCTTATGTATGTGGTCCTAGGACTCAGGAGACTGGGGATTGCTGTGAGTTCTAGGTTAGACTGTGTAAAATCCTGTCTTAAACAAACATACAAACAAAACCATTTATTGCAGTTTTCTCATATAGGATGCAGTTGAAATACTAGTTTCTAGTTAAGTTGAGCTCTTCGGATATCTATTGCCATCAACATGGGATATTGTAATATTTGTACTTCTGTTATTTCTATTTTGGGCAGTTGTGGTTGTTTTTTGGAATAGGACTTAAATTGTATTCTGAGCTTCACAGAAGTATCTTTTCACTCTCCTAGTGTCTTAGGTAGGGTTTTGTTGCTGTAAAGGGAAACCATGGCCATGCAGCTCTTATAAAAACAACATTTAATTGGGGCTAGCTTACAGTTTCAGAGGTTTAGTCCATTGTCATCACGGTGGGAAACATGGCAGAGTGGTGCTGGAGAAGGAGCTGAGAGTTGTACTTCTTGATCCACAGGCAGGAGAAGGAGACTATGTGCCATACTGGGCATAGTAGACCTCAGAGCCCAACCCTACAGTGACACACTTCATCCAACAAAGCCACACCTCCTAATAGTGCCACTCCTCCTAATAGTGCCACTCCTTATGGTCCAAGCATTCCAATACGTGAGTCTGTGGAGGCCATACCTATTCAAACCACCACATCCTCTGTTCTGTTATTTCTCCTGTTTGCTCTGCCTGTCCCTGGGAAACTAGCTTCTTTAATTTCTGTATTAGTGTTCTTGTATTTGTTTTGTACGAATGAATTGATAAATGAACATCTTTACCGAGGGTACTAAAGATAGCATACTACCCCTTTTGTATTTTATCCTTTTAACATTTTCTTCATTCCATTTCACATTTGTGTTATTACTTCACTGATAGACGAAGGGACTAAATCTCACTTATGCCAGCCTTGCCTTAGACTTGCTATGCAGCTGAGGATGACTTTGAACTTATGCTCTACCTGCCTGTAGTATACAAGTGCTGGATTCAAACCCAGGACTTTGTACAGGCTAGGCAAGCACCAACTAAGTCATATGCACAGCCCCAGATTATTAATTTTACTGTAGTTAGATTCCTGAATACTTTTCCTTATGTTATGATTATTATCTGTGTAGGTAGCCAATTTTTTCAGTACTGTTTATTGGATATTTTCTTTATTTATATTTCAATTTCCTGGTTTTCGCCCTCCCAGAAGCCCCCTATCCCATCCTCCCTCCCCCTGCTTCTATGAGGGTGTTCCTCCACCCACCTCCCCACTCCCACCTCCCTGTCCTTGATTCCCCTACACTGGGGCATCTATTGAGCCTTCATATTCCGTACTGTTTAATTATAGGAATTAACCCTTTCTCACGGCTCTGCACTGTCACTACTTCAGCAAAGTGGGTGGATATAAAATTAAATAAATCAGTAGCCTGCCCTTATACAAATGATAAACAGTCTGAGAAAGAAATTAGGGAAACAATTCCCTTTACAATAACCACAAATAATATAAAATATCTTGGGGTAACTCTAACCAAACAAGTGAAAGATCTGTACGATAATAACTTCAAGTCTCTTAAGAAAGAAATCGAATATCTCAGGAAATGGAGAGAGAGATCTTCCATGCTCATGGATTGGCAGAATTAACATAGTAAAAATGGGCATCCTACCAAAGGCAGTCTACAGATTCAATGTAATCCCCATCAAAATCCGAACACAATTCTTCAAAGTCATGGAAAGCACAATTCTCAAATTCATCTGGAAAGGCAAAAAACCCAGAATAGTGAAAACAATTCTTAATAGTAAAAGAAAGGCTGGGGGAATCACCATCCCTGACCTCAAGCTTTACTACAGAGCAATAGTGATAAGAACTGCATGGTATTGGTACAGACACACCAGATACATTGAATCTAATAGAAGAGAAACTGGGAAAGAGCATTGAACTTAATGGTATAGGGGAAATTCCCTAAATAGAACTTCAATAGGTCATGTTCTAAGATCAAGAATTGATCATGAAACTGAAAAGCTTCTGTAAGGCAAAGAACATAGCCAATAGGACAAATCGGCAACCTACAGATTGGGAGAAAATCTTTACTAACCCCGCATCTAATACAGGGCTAATATCCAAACTATATAAAGAACTCAAGAAGGTAACCACCAAAAAAACCCCAAACAATCCAATCAAAAAATGGGGTATAGAACTAAACCGAGAATTCACAACTGAGGAGTCACAAATGGCTGAGAAGCACCTAAAGAAATGTTCAGAGTCCTTAGTGATCACAGAAATGCAAATCAAAAAGACCCTGAGATTCCACCTTAATACCAGTTAGAATGGATAAGATCAAAACCTCAGTCAACAGCATGTTGGCGAGGATGTAGAGAAAGATGAACACTCCTTCATTGCTGATGGGATTGCAAACTGGTACAACCACTCAGGAAGTCAATCTGGAGGTTCCTCAGAAAATTGGAAATAGATCTTCTTGAAGACCCAGCTATACCATTCTTGTGTATATACCCAAAAGATGGCCCACCATGCCACAGGGGCATGTTTTCCATTATGTTCATAGTGGTCTTGTTTATAATACCCAGAAGCTGGAAACAACCAAGATGTCCCCTGACAGAAGAATGGAATGAGGACATCCTGAGTTTTGCAAGCAAATTGATGGAACTAGAAAATATCATACTGAGTGAGGTAACTCAGACCCAAAAGGACATGCATGAGATGTACTCACTAATAAGTGGATATGAGGCCCTACCCCCCCCCCCCCAAAGTACAGAATACCCAAGATACAGTCCACAGAACTCAAAAAGGTCAAGAAGCTGAAGGGCCCAAGTGAGGACGCCTCAGTCCCTCTTGGGTGGGAGAAGAAAGCAACTACAAGTAGGTTGGGAGGGACCTGAGAGGGAAAGTGGACGGGGAGAGGGGAACATAATATGGTATTGTGAGGCATGGGAAGGACTGAAACCCTGAGGGCCAGCAGAAAGAATGGAAACAGGCAACCTCAGAAGGTAGGAGGTTGGGGAGGACCCTCCAGAGAGTATTGGAGACCTAGGAGGTGAGAGACTTTCAGGAATCAAAAGGAGGGACCTTAGATGAGATGCCCTACCTTGGGGAGAGGGAACTTGTAGAACTCACCCCCAGCAGAAAGACAGGGTATCAAGTGAGGGATAACTCTGACCTACAATTGTTCCTGTCTGAAAGAACTTCAGGGATGGAAATGAAGAGAAACCCGAGGAAAAGAAGGTCCAGTGACAGACCCAAAGTGGGATCCAGCTCAAGGGGAGGCCCCAAGGCCTGACAATATTACTGAGGGTATGGAGTGCTCACAAAAAGGGACCTAGCACTCTGGAAGACCCAACAAGCAGCTGAAAGAATCTGATGCAGATATTTGCACCTAATCAGTGGACAGAAGCTGCTGACCTCTGAGGTTGAATTAGGGAAAAGCTGGAAGAAGCTGAGGAGGATGGCGACCCTGTAGGAGGACCAGCAGTCTCAATTAACCTGGATCCCCAAGATCTCTCAAACACTGGACCACCAAACAGGCAGCATACACCAGCTGATAGGAGGTCCCCAACACATTTACAGCAGAGGACTGTGGGGTCTGGGTTTAGTCAGAGAAGATGTACCTAACCCTCAAGAGACTGGAGGCCCCAGGGAGTTTAGAGGAATGGTGGGGTGGGGAGGTGGGGACATCCTCATGGAGACAGGGGTGCGGGGAGGAGGTATTGGGTGTGGAACAGTAGGAGGGTGGACTGGGAGGGGGATAAAATCTGGAGTTTAAAATAGATAGATAGATAGATAGATAGATAGATAGATAGATAGATAGATAGATAGATAACAGCAGTGTTTTTATATTGCTCTGTGTGGGATTTTGTACTAGATTCCAATGCTCTTAACTCTGAATATCAGACATCATATTAGCTTCACTGTTGGAACATGATATGGATTTATTAGATACCTATTTGAATGATATAATTTGAAGGATTAAGTGAACATATAGATTAAATTCTGGTTGTTTATATAATAGTAACTTTTGAGATTTCCTGTTCACAAACATAAAATATTCTTTCACTTTTAAACTTGTTTCCTTCATGAATGATTGACAACTTTGTAAATTGAAGCTTCTTTTACTTTGTTAGGTTTCTTTCTCTAGATTAAAACAATTTATTTTTACTTGAGTTATTTTTGGTTTTGTTTTCAAACTGCTGCTTACTGGTATAGAAATACAGTTTGAATTAGTGCTTGTGAATCTTTCTGTTGATTCTTTCATGACATAATTTCTTTATTTCTCTGTATCAAGTTACAGTTGTTGTGTTTTCAGACATGTTTCATGTATCCCAGTTTAGTCTGGACTTGCTGTGTAGGTGAAGATGCTCTTGACCCCCTGAACCTCTAGCCCCTCCTTCCAGTGATGGGATTGTATACATGTGCCGCTACATTTGGATATGTGGGGTTGGGGGCCAAATCCAGTACTTTATGTGTTGTAAGGTAACAGTTTACCACCTGAGCTATATCCTGTGCCCCTTGATTATCGTTTAAAGTTAAGTTCTCTTTTTTTTTCTTAGATTTATTTATTTTATGTATATGAGTGCACACTTTAGTTGTACAGGTGGTTGTGAGCCTTCATATGATTGTTGGGAATTGAACATAGGACCTCTGCTTGCTCTGGCCAACCCCACTTGCGCCGGCCAAAGATTGATTTATTATTATAAGTTCACTGTAGCTGTCTTCAGACACACCAGAAGAGGGCATCAGATCTCGTTATGGGTGGTTGTGAGCCACCATGTGGTTGCTGGGATTTGAACTCAGTACCTTTGGAAGAGCAGTCAGTGCTCTTACCCACTGAACCATCTCACCAGCCCCAGTTAAGTTCTTTTTAAGCCCTGAATAATTCTTCACCACATGTACCACTTTATCTGTTTTTCTAGTGTAAAAACACCATCTTGGCTGCATGAAATTTTAGCAGCTTGGAATCAAGCTGCAATAAAATCCCTTTTGCATGCTAGGCAAGGTGGGGTGGATCCATTGGGGAGGCTAAGGGAGGAGCTCAAGCATGATGGCAGTATTTGCCCTGTCTCAGTAAGTACAAGCTAAAACAAGTCCCCATTCCTGTGTCGGCATAGTCATGTTTGTGCTTTGATAAACAACAGGGAGTAGGACAAACATGACTATGCTGACACTAGAATGCTTGCAGGGACCAGAGGAAAGCATCAGATTCCTTGGAACTGGAATTACAGAAGACTGTGAGCTGCCATATGGATCCTGGGAATTGAACCTGAGTCTTCTCGAAGAGTAGACATACTCTTAACTGCTTAGCCATCTCTCCAGTTCGTACAGTCTTGTTTTTATTTCTTGAGTTCTCATTCTCACCCCCACTGGATCTTTCTGCCTCAGCCTCCGGAGTGTTGGGGTTATAGATGTGTGCTACTACATTCATCTTTATTTTAAATTGTTCATTTGAGTTAGTTGCAGACTTTATTGGTTTTGAAGGGATGCTTTTGTATGTATGTGATTATGAATCAGTGTATGTCTGACTGATGTCAGCATACAGTGAATAAAGTTCATTTAGTGTTTGTTCTGCTGCCCAACAGGATTTGCTCATTTTTAATTGAGAAGTGTTTATGGGAACAATTTTGGGACTTTTCTAGTAATAGACAGTTGTTACTATTTGCGTTTGGAAAGTCAAAAGAAAAATGAGCAGTAGTTTCACCTATTTTTCTTTCTTTGAAAGCCACAGTAGGAATCCCCTCACCTACCTCTACTTCTGTGTAGCTGCTTTCAAGCGTCCTGCTCAGTAGTCAGACTACCAAGCATTGAGGTAGGAACCAGGACTTTAAGGCCATTAGTCGCCTACAAAGATCATGGTGGTGTTCACTTACCATACAGGCACAACAGCTTTGTGGGTTTTGTTTTTTTTTTTTTTTTTAATTATTAGGTATTTTCCTCTTTACATTTCCAATGCTATTCCAAAAGTCCCCCATACCCACCCCCACAATCCCCTACCCACCCACTCCCCCTTTTTGGCCCTGGCATTCCCCTGTACTGAGGCATATACAGTTTGCAAGTCCAATGGGCCTCTCTTTCCAGTGATGGCCGACTAGGCCATCTTTTGATACATATGCAGCTAGAGACAAGAGCTCCGGGTTACTGGTTAGTTCATACTGTTGTTCCACCTATAGGGTTGCAGTTCCCTTTAGCTCCTTGGGTAATTTCTCTAGCTCCTCCATTGGGGGCCGTGTGACCCATCCAATAGCTGACTGTGAGCATCCACTTCTGTGTTTGCTAGGCCCCGGCATAGTCTCACAAGAGACAGCTATATCTGGGTCCTTTCAGCAAAATCTTGCTAGTATATGCAATGGTGTCAGTGTTTGGAGGCTGATTATGGGATGGATCACTGGATATGGCTTTGTGGTTTTAAATGAGGCAGAGTTTCTGTCTTAAAGTATATGTCTTTAGTGCTGAATTAGTGCTTTCATGTGGAGATTGAAAACATGTGATTGCTGTATTAAAGTACATGTACTCTGTCATGACAAATTCTACTTGTTACTTGGCAATAATTATGAATACAATTTAGCAAAACCATCTTTTAAAAGAGAAAAAATTTAAAGAAGTATTTCACTTTAAAATTAGAAATTTATATTCCCAAAGTATTATCTTATATCTTACTCTTACTTTAAATTATTATAAAAACTATACAAATGAAGCCAGTCGTTGTGTCATGTGCCTTAATCTCAGCTCTCAGGAGGCAGAGGCAGGTGGATCTCTGTGATGTTTCAGGCCAGCCAAAGCTATACACTGAGGCCTTGTTTTAAACAACAATAGCAAAACGCTGTTCCACTGAAGATAGTAAGATATATGCTAAGGAGTAGTAGATGCTTTTAAAAGTTGGACATAAAGTCTAACTGGCAACATTTAAGAAAATGCTGAGGAAATGTAGTTTTTAGATAACAAATTAAAGGAATAGAGGTGCACACTAAATAGTATATTGGCAACCTTCCTGAGATGCGTGTGCATGGTAATTCGAGGCATACTGACTTTTAAATGTCAGCCAGCTTTTATCTCTTCCTTTCCTAGTGTCTATTTGTATGGACAGTGATTATTTTTACTTTTCAAGGGGGTTTATCAAGTTTTCTGTGAACATTTGTTAATTACTACTACTATATATAGCTGCTACCAGTAATGGTTCAAGGTTTTCTTGGTTGAATTTCTTAGTTGTTAAAGCATTGCTAAGATTTTCTCATTTCATTATTGAGATTTGGGGACATAGCCTCTGCTTTGACTTGACTCCAGTAAGCTGATGCTCTTAGTTGTTGTGTCCCTTATAGTATATTATTGACATATTGTCATTTACATTCTGCAAGAAGAAAGAACTGGGCTAAATCAGTTTAATTCAGACTTGTGAATCCCTGCTGGTAATATGTTCTGTTAGTGTGTTTTATTGGCCATATAGGCTATAGGAGCAGACACTGTTTAAAGAACACTGGAACTCTGCCCTGTTTCATGTTTTAAGACATTTGCTTTCTTAATCTCACTAGGTAGTCCATGCCAGTGGAGAAGAATCACACAAACATCCTACATCTCCCTCTGATGACAACTAAAGATTACACAAGTGTCAAAAACATTCTAGTTTCAGAAAAGTTATTAACAAATGTGAATTCTAAAACTCTTGAAGTAGAGTTTTTGAAGCTGTGTCTTGAATAATACAGAGTGTTAGGCCAGGTCTCATGCTAATGCACCTTTAAGCCTAGCACTTGGAGGTAAAGGTAGCCTGGTGTATGAAGTGAGATCCCTGCAGCCAGGAGATTGTTAAAATAAATCTTGAATATTCTCATTTCTGTGATTATGCTATATGGTATACTGAAAAGGTTCCATTGGCTTCCTTGAATTTGTACTTGTTTACTATATATATCTTTGAGTGTTTTGTTCTCCAATTCATACAATATTATCCTGCAGCTCATTTGAGGTCTCTTACCTGTCATAAGGAAGCTTTTAACATCATGTAGACTCTTAGAATTGTCTGTACATAAAGATAATACAGGCTTTTCCCCCAAACAGTAATACGAAAACTGAAGTTATGTCCATATCTTTACATGTCTTTTAGGAAAAATATAGAAGAGTGAAAAATATTGTGGCTAGTATTTATGTCCTATAGCTTACTCTACTAATTACTTTTTAATCATACCAAAGTTCTAAAGGCAGTATTTCTTCATCCTCAGTGTGTTGGTGTGGACTGTAGATATAGCTGCATATAGAGGACTTGTCTTTATGTATGAGGCCTGAGGTCAAGTCCTAGCACCATGAACAAAACCCACCTGGAGTTTTGTTGCAATTAAGAATGAGAAACCACTGATTGACATAGAACCATATCTCCAGCACTTGGGAGGCCTAGGTAGGACACCATGAATTAGAAGCCCTCTTGGCTGCAAGTAAGTCTGTCTTAAGAAAGGAAAACAAGGGGCTGAGAGATAGTTCAGAGTAAATAACACTGGCTGCTTTTCTAGAAGGCTTGGGCTTGATTTTCAACACCTATGTGGGAACTTAAAAAGATCTTGTGGTTTTTAAAAAATTTTTTTTTCATATATTACATCTCGACTGCAGTCTTCCCTGCCCCCAGTCTTCCCCTCTCTTCCCTATGTCTATTTCCTCCACTCTGCCTTCCCTCAGAAAAGAGCAGGCCTCTCAGGGACATCACATATGGCATAACAAGCCATAATACGACTGGGCATATACCATCATATCAAGGCTGGATGAGACTACCCAGTAGGAGGAACAGATTCCCACCAGCAGGCAGAGGAGTCAGAGACAGCCCCTGTTCCCACTGTTAGGGCCATGATCCCACTGTCAGGGATCCCACAAGAACGCATAGTTATTCAGCCATACCATGTATCAGACCTGCAGGCCCCATGATCTCTGTGAGCCCCCGTGAGTCTGTCAGTTGATTCTGCAGGCCGTGTTCTTGGAGTGCTCCTAACCTTTCTGGTTCTTCAGATCCTTCCTTCGCCTCCTCGACAGGAATCCAGGAGCTCTGCCTAATGCTTGGCTCTGGTACTGACTCTACATCTGTTCCTAGTAGTTGCTGATGGAGTCTGGCTGCTTTCTCGGATGACAGTTTATACTAGGCTCCAGTCCCAGAACACTCTGCAGACCCGTTGAAGGTTTTGTGGCTGGGTTGGTGTCCCTGTCCCTGTCCCTGCACAGAAGATGCCTGGGTCAGTCTCTCTGACCTCATTACTAGGAGTCTCTGCTAGCACACCCATCTCTGGCATCTCAAGCTCAGGACTCAAGTTCTGAGGGATCTGAGGCCTCTCTTGGCCTCTTTAGGTACCAGGCACGCATGTGGTGCACCACACATATATGCAGATAAAA
Source organism: Mus musculus (assembly GCF_000001635.26). NCBI lineage: Eukaryota > Metazoa > Chordata > Mammalia > Rodentia > Muridae > Mus > Mus musculus. The sequence continues at coordinate 33,442,362 of NC_000070.6, forward strand.
TATCCATACATATGTCATTGCTTATTTTAAGTGAAAACAAAACCAAAACAAAATGGCTGAATGGATGTTGGATGTTGTAGAGATCTGAATAGGAAGAAAAGAAAGGCTGATTTAGGGAGTGCAACCATGTATAGATTGACTGTCACACTTTACTCAAGGTGCAGCTCCTATGTACTCAGACGTTAATGAGTTCTCTATAAGTAGGGCCCCTCACCCCACTGCTGTCCAGTGACAGACATTTTATTATGCCATGGGTCAAAGCCACCCTTTTGTTAGCATTTATGTAATGTATTTGGTAAAATTTTAGGATGGAATTAAGCTCATTATCATTCATAATATATGGTTGTGGGCATGCATTCACTAGTTCTTCAATTAAATCTTCATAAATTTTTGAGTATATTATTCATCACCTCATTTCCAGAGACACTAGTAATTTTATCAGAATTATTGTTGAGTGTTAAGTTTTTTGAGATGTAGAAGCAGGTAGCCCAAGCTAGCCTTGAACTCTCTGTGTATTGGAAGTTGACCGTAAACCTTTGATCTTCCTGCTTTCATCTCATGAATGCAAGGATTACAAACCTGTGAAAACATGCCCAGTTTTATGTTGTACCAGCTTCATGCATGCTAGGCATACCTTACCTGACTGAGGTACATCCCAGCTCCCCATTTCAACATTTTACCCCACCCCCTCTTTCTTGGCAATAGAAGTAAGTATTCCTTTGGTGTTACTATCTCACTGTGTACACACACACACACACACACACACACACACACACACATGCTTGTGTTTCATAGTATCTATTAGAGAAATCTCTCTCTCTCTCTCTCTCTCTCTCTCTCTCTGTGTGTGTGTGTGTCTGTCTGTCTGTCTGTCTCTGTGTCTCTGTGTCTGTGTGTCTAGGGAGATCAACCTCGGGTACTGATTCTTAGATTCTGTCTACCTTGCTTTTTGGGTGGTCTCTTTCTTGGCCCCAAACTTGACAGTTAGAGTAGGCTGGTTGGCAGGTAATCCTGTCTCTGCCTCCTGGTGCTTGGATTACAAGCTGTTGCCACCACATCTGGCTTTTTCACATGGATCGTGGGGAATCCAACTCAGGTCTTCATGTTTGTGCAGCAAACACTTTACTGATGAAGTTATCACTCCAGTTTTCCCACTTTTTATTATTATGCATTCTTGCTTTAAAGGCAGAGTACTATATAAATAAGTTTTTTTTTTTTTATTTTTTTCCCACCTTGTAGGTTGCTTCCACAGAATGTTGGCCTTCTCTATGTTGGAGGTTATGAAAGACCCTTTGCACAAATCAAGGTATGATTGTTCATTTTCTGTGTGTTTTTCTTTGGTGTTTACTTATCTGGAACCCACTGTTTAGTAAAGCGACCAGCCTCATAAAAGATGTTGTGAATGTGAAGGAATAATTTCATGGATGGGTTTTGCTAATGTCTTCTGCAAAAATTGTTAAGCAATTTTAGACCCAGTGTTTAAAACTCTGATCATTCTAGAGTTGACTTTCAACAGTATTTTTAGAATATGTGCTCTCCTTTATTGGGGAATGATTTACATCAGTATACTGTAATTAGACATCCAGTTTGATAAAAGCTTGATATTTACTTATGTAAAAGCTCTTAAGATAATGAAATATATCTATCACTTGAAAAAAGATACTGAAATCATTTGGAACTTTTTTCTTTATGCTCTTCTTTTTGTCATCTTGTCCCTTAGAAACTACTAAACTAATTTGTTTTGGGTTTTGTTTTGTTTTTATTAGATATTTTCTTTATTTACATTTCAAATGTTATCCCCTTTCCTCCTTTTCCCTCCGAAAACCTCCCTCTCCCATCCCTCCTCCCCCGCTCACTAACCCACCCACTCCTGCTTCCCTGTCCTGGCATTCTGCTACACTGGGGCATAGATCCTTCACAAGGGCAAGGGCCTCTCCTCTCATTGATGTCTCACAAGGCCATCATCTGCTACACATGCAGCTGGACCCATGGGTACCTTCATTTGTACTCTTTGGTTGGTGGTTTAGTCCCTGAGAACTCTGTGGGTACTGGTTAGTTCATATTGTTGTTCCTCCTATGGGGCTGTAAACCTCTTCAGCTCCTTGGGTCCTTTCTCTAGCTCCTCCATTGGGGACCCTATGCCAAGTCCAATGTTTAGCTGTGAGAATGTGTCTCTATATTTGTCAGGCTCTGGCAGAGCCTCTCAGGAGACAACTATATCAGGCTCCTGTCAGCAAGCACTTGTTGGCATCCACGGTAGTGTCTGGGTTTGGTAATTGTACATGGGATGGATCCACAGGTGGGGCAGTCTCTGCATGGCCTTTCCTTCAGTTTCTGCTCCAAACTGTCTTTGTATCTCCTCCCATGGGTATTTTGATCCCCCTTCTAAGAAGAATTGAAGTATCCACACTTTGGTTTTCCTTCTTGAGCTTCATGTGGTCTGTAAATTGTATCTTGGGTATTCTGAACTTCTGGGTTAATAGCCACTTATCACAGAGTGCATACCATGTGTGTTCTTTTGTGATTGGGTTACCTAACTCAGGATATTTTCTAGTTCCATCCATTTGTCTAAGAATTTCATGAATTCATTGTTTTTAATAGCTGAGTAGTACACCATTGTGTAAGTGTACCATATTTTCTGTAAACTAACTTGTATTGTAGAGGAATTTACATGAGTGGAGTCACACATTTTATCCCATTCTCTTATGTTTCTATCTTTAACTTAGCATGATTATTTTGAAATTCATCTCTTGCACTTATAATTACTACTTTTCTTTGTGTGATCATGTTGGAAATTGAACCAAGTGACTTGTGTGTGCTAGGCACTACTTGTTACCATTTGTATATAGTTTTCAGTAGGCTATCCTATATTTTTCTTCTTCTTTTTTTTTTTTTTTTTTTTTTTTTTTTTTTTTTTTTTTTGGTGTTTTTGAGACAGGGTTTCTCTGTGTAGTCCTGGCTGTCCTGGAACTCACTTTGTAGACCAGGCTGGCCTCGAACTCAGAAATCTGCCTGCCTCTGCCTCCCGAGTGCTGGGATTAAAGGCGTGCGCTACCACGCCCGGCTTATCCTATATTTTTCAAGGGTAGATACATAGGTCTGTACCATTGACCTTCCACCAGAACCATACTTTATGGATTATTGTAGTTTTATAGTAAGTTCCAAAATCAAATTGTATAAATCCTTCTGTTTTGTTCTTTTTTTTTAATGTATGTTTGGTCAATCTAGTTTTCTTTCATTTTCATATTTTTAAAAATTATTTCATCAATTTGTATAAAAAGGGCTTATTTGGATTCTGTTTGGATTATGTTGACTCTATAGATAGATTTGAATAAAATTGAAATTTTAACAGTATTGTGATATGAGTTGCTGGATTTGCTTCCCAGGAGAGGAAGAAAGGCAGGTAGATTTTAATAATATAGGGTCATTTAGTTCACCAAGCAAGATGCATCTCTCTATTTAATCCAGCTTTAATGTCTCCCAGTGATATTTTCTTGTTTTGGTGATCTTGCATAGTTTTACAATGCATAAGCATCTGTATTTTATATTTTTGATACTATTATAAAAGTATTTTTATTTCAGTTTCTGAATGTTTATTGCTAATGTACAAAAGATGATTTTAAACATGTTGACTTTGAATTCTATAGTATTATTACAGTCAATTATTGGTTCTTATAGTGATTTTTGTAGATTTTATAGCATTTCTCTACGTAATTATGTGATCCACTGAAAAAGGCTATCCTTGTCTGATCTTGGGTGCATTTCACTGCAGTGTCTTCATTGTTCTGACTGCAGTCTATAACGCCAAGCTGAACAGTAATGTTTAGAGCAGATATCCTTGGACATCTTCCTATCCTGAAGGGAGCATTCAGTCTTTTGTCAAAACTGTTTCCATAACAATATTAGTTAAGAATTGATCAAGTGGGCTTGAGAGATTGCAGAGGACTAGAGTGTGGTTCCTAGCACTCGGGCAGCTCGTAACTAGCTATGCCTCTGGCTGCAGCAGATCCAGCCTCTCTTCTGGCCTCTGTGGGTACCTAGACACATAAATAGTGAAATCATTTGTAAGAGGTGAGTAATTCTAGTTAGCATTGTTGTAAGAAATGAAAGAAAAAATGGGGCTGGGAGATGACTCAGCAGGTGAAACACTTCCTGTGTGAGTGTGAGGGCCCTGAGTTTGGATCTGCAGCACCACAGAAAGCTGGGTATGCTAGGTTGTGTATAATCCAGTGCTCATGGCGAGATGAGAGGCAGAGTACTCAACTGCAAACATAGGCACCATGTGTGGAAAGTGACACCTCTACCTTCATATGTGTGCTATGGCACATAGGAGAGCATACTTCCATATTTGAACGTGTGTGTCTCTCCTGCCCCACATACACATTAAATACACACCAGAGAGGGAGGGCAATGGAAAAAAAAATAGCAAGGCAGCAATAAAAGGGAAGATTTGAACTTTTTCTTTTTATTTGTTATTGTAACTTTGTTAATGTTTTGTTAATCCCACTGGTTAAGAGTAAGACCACTACCATAAATTTTTGAGCCAAATTTGAAGTAAGCTTTATTAAATGCTGGCCAGGGTGACAGATACTGGTCAGGTCTATACTCAGGAATTACCGTAGAATGGCTACAAACTGTTAGTTCCACGATTAGACATGCCCTTGTTCTTCCTGCCTTTGCCCAGTTGGGGCAGGCATACATCCTGGCATCCATGTGGAACAGTTTGTGGTCAGCAGCTGTTTTCTGCATGGTGTCTGTCAGCCAAGTGGAAATCTGCTGAGATGGATATAGACTGGGCACAGAAGTTAGTTTAGGAATATAAAGGAAAGTCTTACATTTGGAACTTTCAGGCCGATAGTCCTTGTAGTTGGAGGAGGGAGGTGTCCCAAGGAGGGGAGGCTTGCACAATCACCCCCCCAGGAGCGAGCAGGTAGGGAAGGTAGGAAACTTAGCCTGTACTTATCTGGAGTCTGTTTGACCTGTGAGAGGTGGTTCCAACTTGTATGGTTTCCTCAACTCCTTGAAGCTTACATACATTTTTTAGTTTACAAAGAAATAAAAGTTCTAGCTATAATAGCATTACCACTGTTTGTAACCTGTACTAAAATCTACAGTGTGGAGAAAGCAGCTAACAGGTGTCTCTGTAAAACAGCTGGAGTAGACTCGTGCCTTTGTGTCATAGCAAAAGCTATGTCCTGACTTAAAAAGCATGGAAATTCCTTTCTCTGTCCAGAGAGTTGGATTTGTATGGATTGGACAGAGGTGTTTTTAGCTTGAGGAGAAGCACTTTTTAAAAGATTTATTTATTTATTTATTTCATGTATGTAAGTACACTGTCTCTGTCTTCAGACACGTCAGAAGAGGGCATCAGATCCCCATTACAGATGGTGTGAGCCACCATGGGGTTGCTGGGAATTGAACTCAGGACCTCTTGGAAAAGCAGTCAGTGAGTGCTCTTAACCACTGCACCATCTCTCCAGCCCTGGAGAAGCTCTTTTAAGTCTGTACTTTGAAGGTAACAAAAGGAAAAGTGAAATCTTGAGCTTGTGATTGATAGTAGTAGTAGTGCTTACCAGCTTACCAAACTTCACTGATCAAGGCTAAAACTCTGACATTTAGAAACCTTAATATAACAATAGCATAAAGAGGAGGGAGGAAATCTGAAACATTCTTATTACTTAAGTCTTTCTTATGCTTCTACAACTTGTATTACATACCTTAAAACAGTTTCTTAGACACTCAGAATTACTTACACTTTGACGTCCTCAGACCTTTACATGCCTTATAACACTTTCTTAGGGCCTCAGAACTTAAATATATGTAAAGCCTTTTAATTTCATCTAGTTGTTTATCCGAGACACAAGTAATTATTATTGAGAGCAGTCATTGCAAAGCAAGTTCTTTTAAATAAAGGAATAGTAAAAAAAATTACTTTTGAAACTTGTTTAGTCTTTACTATAAAGTCTGCTAGCAAGGCAAACCTGTCTGCCTTTCTCAGCAGAAGATCTAGTAGCTCTAGGAAAAAGCAAAGCCTGATTGTTACATATGAAATGAACTTACAAGGAAGGTAGCTTCAGCCTCTAGGAAGGAGCTGATTGCCTGCTGCTGTTAAACTGATAAATCTACATTTTTCCTTGCCTTAAATGCCATCAGAGGTCTGAGAAGGATAAATTTTAGTAGGAAGTATAATCCAAATGGCCTATGTATCAATTAAATTGCAGAGACATACTCACCTAGTTGGTGGCCTTAGGCTAATGTGGTCTCAGTGGCTTGATTGGTGGCAATAGTCAGTATTCACCTGTCGTACAGGACAACATTTGATCTTGAACCACACAGCAGAGCAGTATTGGCCTTTGGCTGCCAGACCCAGGTCCAGGTCCTAGAGATTTTCCTGTAGGAACTTGAGAGGCTGGCCTTTCTTTGACCAAGCAGAGTAGAGCAGTCAACCCAACAGTATTCACAGCCTTGTGCAGATTCCTGGTAACAGGTAAGAAAGACATAAGGAAGTTTTTCTCAGTGATTACTGTTACTACAACCTAGATGGGATAGCGGGTGTCCCACTCTATTTGGAGACCTTAGAGTTCCTTCTAATTTCTCATATACTGGGAAGCTTTTAAAGTAAACATTTAAAGTGCCATAGTCAGAAGGTCTCTGGAGAGTTTGAGGACCATCTATTAAGTTTACTTGTGTTAGGTTTAACCTTGAGAACCTTGAGCTTTAGCAGACTAAATAAAAGTCATTCCTATAATTAATTACATTTGAACTTAGCATGACTAAGTATAGTTCTGACTGTTAGCGTCCATGTCTTAACCATTTTTAACAGTTTATAACAATTAGTACATTTTTATAAGATTAGGAATTTACAGTTTTATCTCCACTGAGTTTGAACCTTATAAGAGAATATTTTCTGAATTGAACCTCTTTTAGTATAAAAATAAATCTTTAAATCACACAGTCCATAAGGAAACTGGTAACTTCTTTCTTGGTGCTTTTTTAGTGTATACCATTTTAGAATATTATAGTTTCTTTTATGACTCAGTTTATCACACTATCTAAAGCTTATTAACAAGGTTATCGAAGACAAGGTGGTTAGACCTACATCTGCAAATCAGTTTCCGCTAGCCTGGATAGACTTTAGGTAAGAAGAGACATTCTATGGGCTCTTTGCCAGACTGCTTAGGTCATTATCTTGCTGCATCATAGAATAGGAATATCCTAGTTTCTGGTGTTTGGTGCTTATAGCAGTTGCCACAACAGTAGCCATTTATGTATTTATTTTAAGATTACATATTAATAAGGACATCATAGCAGAAAACATTTTATAAATGTCCCATAGCCTTAAAAATTTAAATATTTTAAAAGCTGATCTTTAAAAAAATCCAGTTTTTTAAATTTATATTTCCTTTTAAAGAAGTTTAAATTCTAAACTGTAGGCTCCTGCAATATCAAAAATAAAGTACCCTTTTTAAAGTACCCTATTTTACTTTAAGTGGTAAGAAACAGAGTAGAACCACAGTAAGGCAAAAACGAAAATTTAAGCAGTGCAAACAATTCAGTGCTCAGTGTCTGGTATTCATTCATAGTCTCAGGGCCTCCCCAAGAGGCTGAGGTCACCTCTCCGGCCCCAGCCTGGCAGTGC